>NC_135188.1:6438418-7783418 GCF_041146795.1 Maylandia zebra
TGTGTGTGTCTCTTTGGAATAGGGAATTTGGCTTACCTGGTTGTATTCTGATGCAAGGTTGTAGAGTTCCTGTCTTCTTTTACAGTTAAATTTACTGTCCTACATTAAGCAATATCACTTCTCCACTGTCTCCGGAGGAATTTCCTTATTTCCATTTCAGATTACTTGGGTTCTGACTGGACTCTTAATGTAAATACTTTCTGTAGTTTCTCTGTAGATGGAGCCAGAATTGCAAAAGATTACAAAAGATTGACGATTTTTTTTTGCCAATTTATCTCAGTTCATTGCTGTATTTCACAAACTGCTGCATGTATTTGCCAGCTTGACCCCATTCAATCTCAAACTGACTGCAGGCTGGCTCTGTATTATTGCCGTGTTATTGCTGTCTTCCCACACCAAAGTTACTTTGAAGATGGTAACAGTCGCAGTCGTGTCACAGTCGTGGTTCTCTGTCTTTAAAGCAACCATTTCAAAGGCAACAAGAGTTTCCCAAGTTTGAATGTGGCATGAGTAAACAGGACAGAGGACTAAACCTCCAGTTTCTGCATCTCTACATTACCCTGCTAATTTTTGATGTTCAGTGTGGCACGACCCTGTGTGTGTTACTTCTTTTGAAGGATCCTCAGGTTACAGAGCAGGCTGCAGCTAAGTATGATTGACTTGCTCTCCACAGTCAGAATGAAACTGATTGGTGTCGAAAGCCCTCAGCTGTCCACTCACATTGCTACTGGGCACAAGCTGAGAAGTGAATAGCTCACAAGACCCCATTGAGGGAAGAATGTGAATGGACCAGTGCTCTGTTTACACAGATTGATGGACTGGCTGACTGATTCTGCCCCTGCGCAGCAGAAATGATCCTTATAAAGAGTAATAAAAACATCACCTAGATTCTAGTGACAGTTACAGCAGGAGGAAGTTCATTTTAGTATTAGAGCTTACTAAAGCATACATCTCATTATAGTAGCTCTGGAGATGAGTTTTATATGAAATGTGGAGCACTTGAGAATATGTGAATTGTCTGTGATTAATCTGTGTGCTTTGGGTTGTAGAAAAACCAAGGCACTTTCTCACCCATTGGGAATATAATAAAATCCAGAACAATAGGAGTGTGTTTGATTTAGGGCTCTGTTTTGGCACATGCTCATCACTGGTGAACAAGCATTTTTGTGTGTGTGTGTGTGTGTGTGGGTGGGGGGTAAAGGGGGTACTGTAAAGGTTATACGCTCACTTGCACCATTACCTACTTTGTATCTTGGCGATTCGATTATTCACTTAACTTAGTGGAAAGTTGCAGTACAGCATGTACTTTGCAAATGAGGCAGAATATTGCAGTGAGTTTTCCTGATAGGGCTTGCTCTCCACCTGCTTGAAGCAGGTTAACAGCTCAGCAATTCTCTGTTCTGTAATATTGTTCAAGCTGGTTGCCAGCAGAGACATTGAGGTACAGGCATAAGCTACTAGCTGCAATAGAATAGCAAGAATCACCCCGCTAATAATGCTGTATTTCTCAGTTTATCATTATCTGGCCTAAACATGTAGAATTCAATTATAAAGACAAGAAAAGGATAAATTAAGAGTTGTGTGTGAGCTCATAGCTTACCAAATAGAAGGCAACAGGTCATTCTCTCAACTTAAATTGATTATATCTACTGTCCAGCTGCAATTTCACAGAACTACTTCACTGTCTCTTAATTTAATCTATTAATTTATTTACTAATGGAACCAGCTACAAACTCACAGCATAGGTTATATGAGCAAAACACTGACCTGTTAAAATTTACCTTTTTATTAACACACAGTGACAGCAGTCTTACCCTGGTATCTTTATTCAGAAGAACCATGTTTTTTGTCACAGCAGGTTGAAATTTTGGAGGTGGCGGTTTGCATTTGCATGTAAAGCTGTGAAATATGAAATGAACATTAGCAAAAACATTATCTTCTCTTGACAGTTTGTTGCACTGTGGTTTTGATATTTACAACTCTGCATGTCCCAGACAATGAAGAAACTTATTTGTCTGTCCCCACCCTATATCCTGCTGTGTTATTTTTAGTCATATTGGTATCAACATCACTGTATCTGGCACTGGCTGAATATTTGTCTTCTCTAGTTATGTGAAGATGGCACATCATCAAGGCTAAAAATCTAATTCATAAATCCAATTTAAAAAGATCCAAACACTGAAAAATATTTCAGCAGTTGCTGCATAGAGATTACATGGTATGTGTTAGCTTATGCAAAAAAATAAAATAAAATACAGTACGAGTTAAATAATCTGTAGAGAGTCTTTTCGGAGAGACTGTAATTCAGGTGATATTATAGTTATGATTTACAAATTCAATATGTGTCATATGGCCATCTTAAACTTTCTGTTTTTAATAGAGACACTCCCTAAGTGTGTCTGTGCATATGTTTGTGTGTGTGTACCACAGGCAGATTGTGGGTTGCAACTTCGTCATGATCAGCCCATCCAAACAGCATGAGTGACTGATTGATATATTTATCACAGGAAACCAAAGATGAAAAATAAAAAACATAACAACATAACACTTATAGTGCATACTTGTCCAGCTTTTAAATAATTTGAGTAATACCATTTGTAAATGTTTGAACTCTCAGTTTTTCACGCATCTTCAAAGCCCTGTTTAGGACGTTAAATACTTTAAATAGACTCTTTACTTTGTTTTAGAGTTAAAGTTAGGTTAAGGTGTAGGTTTAGGGTAGGGTTAGAGTGAGAGTTGACTGTTATTCTTGGTGATAGAACCTGGCGGTTTGAGGTTCAGTAATGCATATATCTTAGTCAGTGTCCTCACAAAGATGTGATTAAAGTGCCCTACACACATACTCACATAGCAGGTAGTCATTGTAAGGGAAAAACTGGAAACTGAGAACCAGTTTTAGAATGAAAAACTCCATTTGATTTTTAAACATAAGTAGAAACTAATTTTCTGCTCAGTTAAATATTTTCAAGTGATTTAATTAACAGTTTATTGCAGGAATAATGGTTAGGTCTGCCCACACAGCTGCTTTTCCTGCTTTACACAACATATCAGCAATGTACAGTTAGAACACCACAGCCTCTTCATGTTTTATGGATTCATTCGTGTAGTGAAAGGATTTTTGATATTTACTCCAAAATTAGCTTTGACCTGCTACCTGTCTTCTCTGCATTATTTAGCATCTTTAGCACAGTACTACCTAGAGTCACACTGGAGTGTTTCCCACTGCCATGAGCCAAAGTTCACTGCGGGAGATAAATTTAGAATAGAAATATAGATTAGACTAGAATTGTCCTTTATTGTCCCTTGTTGGAGAAATTTGCGTGTTCCAGCAGCAAAGTGACAGGCAGATGGAGCATGTATACACTATATTAAAGAATATACAATAAAAAAAAACAAGAAATAAGAGACTGTATAACATAAGAAAAAAGGATACACTACAGTTATTAAAAATAGCATACTCAGATTCAAAGAAATGTGCTTCCGAGTAGGATCCTTTTTTTTTTTTTTTTTTTTTTAAAGCTGTACTTCGTGAGATACTCCTAGGAATCAGAGCAGTTGCATGTCTTTGTTTACTTTGTAATCTTGGGCATCCCGTAGATGTTGATAATGATCTCAGATTTTTCTATGGAAGAAGCCGAAAACACTAACATCATTGTAAAGTGCTCATGTTTGCTCACAGTAAACAGTTCATGGCTACTCCTGAATTGGGCAAAATGTGACAAACTTACCTTTATCTACAATCACTTTCAGGTAATCTTAAATGTACATTAAATTCCTGTGTTTATTCACTGTTAGCATAGCTTTAAATATTTATTTATTTATTTATTTTTATTTCAGGATTAATTTCCAAAGTTACTGCAAGTTCCGCACCTCCATAGGAGTTTGCTTTAAGGATGATGCCTTAATCCTGAAGGTGTCAGCACTATAGTGAACCACTTTGAAGCTGAAACACATTCTAATGTTTAAAGTAAAGAGCGTAGAAAATGACTATAGACTTTTGTACAGTCATTGTTTGAAATGCACATCAGGTCTGATCCTTTAAAGACCCTAATTATGAACTTCTCAATAAGTAAGGGGCACAGGATGCCAGGAAGTAATTTATCTGAAAACCTAATAATAAACATAATTCTAGCAAACTTGTAAAATCGCAGTAATTGAAAGACAGTTGAGATAACTGCACACTAGAACAGAAAACCAAGGTGTGCGGAAAAGCAAAGTTATAGATATTATTATCTATGCACAGCTTCAGGCTATGCATGATGAGATAAACAGTAAGTCATTCAGCTACTTTAGCTGAGAGACCCTCACTGGCTTTGTGTTATTGGAAGGCAGCTTATGCTGTCCTGCCAAGACTTCTGTTGTAATAATATCACACTCATATCACTGTTTGCTAAGGGGATTTCCAGTGTGGATGGTTGTTACTATTCGCGGTGTTTTCTGAGAACTAATCATGTTCTTTACCTTTTTTTTCTCATTTATATTTATCGCCATGATTAATCTTGTCTTTTTCCATTGTGTAGGCAAACTACTTGTTCTCACACTAACTCCCCATCTACTTGATTGAGGAAAAATAAGTTTAACAAAGACCTCATTGTTGTCTTGTTTTGTTTTTTTAAGTTAACCTACTTATTAGAGGTGGGAATCACCATACATCCCACGATACGATATTATCACAATACTTAACGCACGATACGATATTATTGCAATTTTTTAAAATATTTTGCGATATTCAGATTCTGTACATAAAGGTAAACTTTATCAATATTCATTTTCTCTAATATCAAAGTCTCGCACTCAGTCTTTCTCTCATTTCAGTCAGTTTTGTTGTTGACAAACTGAACGGTTTGTATTACAGTCTAGTCCAACTTAACTGAATGCAACCATCTGGTACAATTATAGCTATTCTGCACTATGCAATATGAAAACTATGCAGCCCCTTCAGCAACTGAAGAATTTGAAAGTAAATTAAAACAAAATATAATTTTATATTAAATAAAAAAGTTTTAAACTTAATTAAAATAAAACATGTCTTAAATTAAAATAAGTAAACTGTCATGTTTATTGCTGCCAAAAAACGTTAAACACATTTGGACAGTGAAGGAATGTCAGGATTCTTTCTCAGAAAAGGATCAACATGCTCTGAAGTCAGAGCACAAAAACCCTTTTGTAATAAAATATCGATTTCTGCTGTCCCTGTATCGATACATTATTAGCGAACAAAATATCACGATACTACACAGTATCGATTTTTTCCCCCACCCCTACTACTTATCAGCCAGACGCCCCTTTCATCCGCAAAAATTCAAACGAAAAATCGATGGCTGCATAAGTAACCAAGTGAGAGAATTGGTTATATAAAACAATAACCAAGATAAAGATAACATATTCTCAGCAAATACTGAATGTGTGACCACGTACAATCTCAAATATTGAATATTTGGCAACATGTCATTTTGTTGTTCATTAATAAATGAACAATTTTCAGCTATTTATTAATAAGTGACTTTATGTGTATATATATATATATATATGTATATATTGTACTATTCTTAGTTAGCGTATTGTCTGTCTTGTTAATGTTTGTTTATAATGGAGCACTGTAACAAAAAAATAATTCCCCCAGGGATCAATAAAGTATTTTGATTCTGATTCTGATTGAAATCAGAGGAACCATGTTTCCATAGTTTGGTTTCCTTACACTGGATTAGGACTGCCCTTTCATCCCCTTGATGTATTTTGACCTTAAATCAATCAGGCCTGCTGATCTAATCCTTTGAATAGATTTGGACGTTTCCAATCCTTCAGTTCTGAGCCCTGGAACATGATTGGGTGAGACGAATATGGGATGGTCCTTTTATAGTTCCACCTTTACAAGGGTTTAGTTTTGCTTTCATTTTGACTGTGCTTTTACCACTCATAGACGAGTAAGCTTGTTGCGTTATGATGACTTGTACTCAGGAAGAAACTGAAAATATCGCAGGAGTTCTATTGGACAGTTTCAGATATTAGCACAGTAGACAAAGTGAAGGTTGTTATTCGGGAGAAATGGATCTTTGAAACGGGTAGGAGCTGCTCTTATTCTCTGTACTTAGACTTTCTGTTGATAGCTCTCGCTTACCCTCTGGGTTTTTCTAATCTTGTCTATCTCTGCCTGTCTGTCCTGAGATACATGTTTAGCTTGTTTCTTTTAATCCCTGGTGCCTGTTTTTTGTTATTATTTATTTACTAAGACAAAGATTTCAAGAGTTACAAGAGACTAGATTGGGCTTAAAACTAGCTTGAAAATGCCATAAGGGAACAAACTGAAAGTGTTCCGCCTTCACCTGTTAGGCGTGTGTGGAATTTAAAAAAAAATGTTTTGTAACACAGTATTATAACTTTAGACCATTAACTTTTAGTTAGACAATACTAAATAACAAACAGCACCCGGCACGCTTGTCTTGGAGTACTTTGGTGTACTACTTAAATGTCAGCTTCACATGTCTGCTACTTACTGTACAGGTATAAAAGCCTGTGAACTTTGGCAGCTTTAAGGTGTTTGTAGCTGAATGAGTATAAACCTTGTTATTATTTGAAAAAGCTATGTGTAACAGTTAAACAGACTAAACTTTGTCTTTCTTTCTAGGCAGTACCACTTAAACGGCAGAGCTTTCACCAACATTCCAGATATGCCAGTGGATATATACCCGGGAATCTCTGACATGGACTTTCCCGGCCTCAACTTCTCTAGGAATGGAGAGTTTACCCAGGTTGGTTTTTATTTAGCACTTGTACATGCTGACCTACAGATGGTCTCACCGGAACAGTTTTTATTTCACAAGTCTTTGGAAATCTACTGAAGAAAGGGTGGACATTTTTTCCAAAAGATGTTCCCTCATTTGCTGGATTTGTGATGATATTGGAATGGCTTCAAGAATCGGGATGAAGATAGTCTTATAAATACAGAAAGATGTATTTGTCTTGCAGTTTTGTTTTGAGTTTTTTCGTTTATTTGTTTTGTCTACCACTCTCATTTACTTGCTCATCATAGGGAAGGATAATACCTCCCACTCACCCCTTTCATCTTGCCTTTCATGTGTATTAAGTTGAGCCTTAATTTACCGTAGAGAAACCTTATTAAAGCCTGATGTTGTCTAGACGACTGCAGCAGCACCTGCCCAATTCCTGTCAAGGCATGTCATTAATAGGAAGCTATAATTGTGTGATCCTCTCTTCTATGGTTTTATGCCTTTAGAAGTCGGCGTTTTAGTCATGCTTCAAATCATTTTACAAATATTAAGCATCTTAGAAAGTCCTGGAAGTTTTTTCAGCTACTGTGAATTATTTCAGTGCCTGTGAGACTATGCTTAACTTGGACATTCATTCAAAAATGGGAAATACTTAAACAGGGGCATTGAAGACACAGACCTCTACCCATACCCATTACTTTGCATAATTTGCATTTTTTATTTCTAAGTACTTTTGTGTCCATTCAGCCAGTACTTTATAGCTAGTATTGTATGAACAGGAGCCATTGTAATTGCACAGACCAGTGAATTTCTAATCTGAATCCATTTTGAGTTTATGAGTGTCATTATGGAACCACATTAAAACACAATATGCTATGATGATGAGTTTTAAAGAAGAGAGCCACTAACTAGAGAAGGCGTAGCTGTCCGGGCTTTCCTTAGTCCAGCATAAAGCCAAAGCAGCCACAGTGGTGGCTCAAGATAAGGGATCCTTGCTTTGCATATGCATTTTTTCTATAACATATTTCCTCATTATGTTCCTACGAGGCAACTCTTTAAACAGTAGTTCTAATAAAAATGTAGAAAATGCAGATTGTAAAAAATAATAATGTTTTTCAATCCTGGTGCATGAAATACACTTCTGGACATGACTATAATTAATTGGACAAATCTATCTTTAGTCAGAAGAGATGCTGGAACAGCTCCTTGCCGTAGCAAATTGACAGCATAGCCTGGCCAGTGAACAATGTATTGTCTGTAGATAAAAGCATGCATTTACATTCTATGATAAAGAAATCATAGAATAAAAAAATTCTAATAACAAGTTCTCATATAGTTTTTGCTCAGATGTTTTGCATCAACCAGAAGAACTAAAAGATCTTAAATACATTTAATGAACGTGCACATTATAGGTACGTTATGACAAAGCTGCAAGGATAATTCAGAGTTTTTTGTTGTTGATATCCAGTTTCCAGACACATCATTTGTAGTCCATCATTACTAGCAGTTTCAAATGAAGCACAAGCAGACACAGAATCTACACGCAAGAGTTTCACTTCATGTTTGGCTCCAGATGTTTGAATGAGTCTAATAATTCTCTCTTTAAAAAAAAAAGAAAAAAAAAGGCAAGGTTTTATTGGTTTGTAAGACTGGTGGGAGGGGTTTAAAATCAAAAGCTACACATGTCATATATTATACAAAAGAAAGTTACGTGTCATGCGCGTGTATTGTAGTGCTTACATGGATTGTGTGATTCATGTGGGGTTTCCCTAGTTTTCCAAATGCATGTTTTAGCCTGTCTGGATTGAGCTTTCTTCTGTAAAGTAATCATACAGGGCTCCTGAGTGTATGACACAGATGTCTAATTATCTGTAGGTACATAATTAGAAAACAGTTGTTGTGAGATTTAGTTTAGATTACCTCTTTTCACAAGCAGTAAGTAGTGGAGATTTGTTTTCGTGGTGTCAAAAATATGTGATGTTAAAATGCTTGCTTGTGCCTGTTTGCGGCAGCGAGATCTTTTGTGCTTATATTGTGCTTTCTCAGCTCTTCTTTCTGGTTTTAGACACTCCCTGCCATGTGAGGCATGGGGGAGAAAATGTAAGTCATGGGGTCATCATGACTAATCTGCCAACTCACACTCAGCTCACTTCATCCTCCATTTCATTCCCCCATTCCGTGGTGATCCTGCCATGTTTTTCCTGTGTCCATCCACAATCAGAAAGCAGAATTTCTTGTTTTTTCCCCCCCACTGTTGATTCATGACAATACAGAAAACATTTAGGCATATTTGACTAGGCAGAGTTTTTGATGGGATCGTTTGGTTTTGTCAAGTGACTGCCGTGTTTACCTCAGCAATTTCTTTGTTTCAGTTACAGCTGTAGGGTCATTAGGAAAATCTCTTTTGGTTTGCTGTCTTCCCACAATGTTACAGTTTGTTTATGCAGCTAACCAGCATATGACCAGGAAGTGTAACTCTGGATTGCTGTAATTCTGAAAACAGTTGATTATTTGTGTTAGAATCAGTAGACTTCCTGTTTATATTCCCGTTAATATTATTTTTATATGACTTTTCTCGAAGTTACTAATAAATAAAATGGACATGTGGCCACTGTATTGTGATCAGGATAAGGTTGTTGAAACATCATAACCAATGCACACAATGCACATCATAAGTAATTAGGACATATTAAATGTGAGAGATTTAAACAATGGCTGAATAAAATTACCTACACGTTATATGAACTGAAGCTTTGCCAATATGTGCTGTCTTTCGCTGGAAACTTCCCCCAGAAATAACAGTTGGCATAAAATACCTTTTCTGGGAGTTATAGTACCACCAAGAAGCTATAAACTAAGGCATTACCAAAACAGTCAGCTTGGACACAGTAAAACTGTGATAAACAGTGGAAAAACCATATTGAGGCTAACTTGTATTTACTGGTTTTTATTAACCTCAAGAATTTTAATGCCATTTTTCTTTAGTAGATTCAAACTAGCAACATATTTCCATTCTGCTGACTCTGCTCACTGTAATTAGAAAAAAAAGAGAGCTGCTACTTTGACAAAAACGCAACCGCGTTTTGAAAGAAAGCTATACCCTTTGTCACAGTGATACATGCATACCTACCAAGCCCAAGTTTTGTAATCTGTGGACCTTAAACACGTGAGTCTATGTGACAAAAGTCACAATGACAACAAGATTTACTGGAAGACAATAAAGACAAAACTAACCACTCTGGCTAACCTCAAGGAGTGCACATCACGTCAGAAGCAGACCATACTATCATACATACTATATCCTCTATATATACAGTATACCTACTGTATGTGCACATGTACACACATTGGAGCACATTTAGGCACACTCCTGGTCTTAGTCTCTTACTACATACTCTTGTTCTGTCTCTCCGTGTAATTGCTCTCACGTTTACACTCATAATACTGCCAAGTACATTTCTAGGAAGTGTGCATTTGCATTGAGTCTTCTTAGTTTTGCTTTTTGTAGAACTGAAAATTTCTTATTGCTAAATAAGTCACACTCAAAATTCCAAACGTGAGTAAGTCTTTAGCCAGCTGTTGGCAATTACCTGTAGAAAGATCATTGTCTTTGTCTAAGGTGATATAAACACACTAGATATGTAGTTGAAATGTGATAACATCAAAATATCTATATGGGCAGGCAAAGGAAAGAGAAAAGCAAAGAGAAAGATCCTGTTTAGTCTAAGACCCAGCTGAAAAAATGTTAAGGCCCCTTGGTTCCTGAAAGGCATGCTTTTTTTTAACCTGTGCAACTCTGCAGACCATGAACTAGATCATAACTAAGCTCATATTTTTGCACACAGGTGTAGTTTAAACCTCTCTGTTGCATTTAAGACTCTCATTTTGTAAATTAAAAAGTGTTTGCAATGCATACAGAAATACCCAGCTAATAGAATTATTTTCATTTGTTTTAAAATATTTGGTGAATTTGGTGAATTTGAAAGTTCTCAGGGTGTTTTTGTTGTTTTTCTTGGAGGGGGGCGGGGGTGTTGGAATATGGTGTGCGGTAAGAGGACGATCTGGTTTGTCTTGACTTTCTTTTTTTCTGTGGCAAACCTGTCATGATATAAATCAGTTGGTATTTCTCGGTTACTTCCTTATAAGACACTCCAGCACAGTCATTTGACTGGCCTAGTTTCCGAAGGAGGAGGTCAAAGGTGTTAATTTAAAGGGTTGTTAATAGGTGCACTGTTTTCCGTGAGGACTGTGTGCCTTAATATTAGGTTCGGATAGTTTAACTTCTACTCTCATTTGTTTAGGAACTGAGTATTTCTTAACAAAAAATAATTATTGCAATAGTCAGGTTTTGACTTGCACCCGTGTCTACCTTGCAAGTTAGAGATGATATCATCACAGTGAATGGAAAAATACAATTGTTGGTCCTGTTTGATAAGGGTCATCAAATGTGACAAAGGATTCAAATGATTCAAAGTCATTGAGGGCTAGAATCAAAATCAGATTTGGAAATCAAACCAGCTTTGCTTGTTTGTGGTCTCAGTTAGCCCCATTTCACGTAGCTTCACATTGCCACTTAGCTTTTGTAGATCACTGAAAGCAGCTGTGCGCATATGACAATAAGACTATATCCTGATGTTTTGTATGTAAAGTCAGGAATGCATTCATTTGTGTATTTGAAAGGGTCAGCATAAGACTTACAGGTGACTATCGACATATTTTTGGATTATGTTATTAAACGGCACTTGTTCATATAAGTCATTTAAATGCGAAGTTGATGCACTTCACATTCACCAAGAAGACATAGCTTCTTGTAAACCTTTTATGAGCATGATATGTTTATAGGGTATGTAAACTGTTTAGCTTTATGGGTTAACATTACATCATTAAGCTGTGATACATAGAAGGCTTTGATATTGGCTTGATATTGCCACAACAGTAATATAACTGTTTCATGACTATGTACTTGATCCCGACTGCAAGAGTACAATTTGGAAACTGTAGTTATATAACCCAAACTATTAGTTAATGTCAAGTTGTCATAAAAATGACATTTTTAACTGAGTGACACTTGATGACAGCAGTGATAAACGTTTGAAAAGATTCCACGTTTATGATGGTGTACTTCCCTTTCAAATAAAGTGGTACTTCTTTTGGTTGTGAAGCAGCAAGGTGTGTTTAGGAGTTCGAAAGAAGTACATCAATGATTAATTTCTCCCCAGTGGCCTTCCATGTGAAACGAAACACACGCACACACCCAGACTCACATACATACACAAATTATTCAGAGGATTCCCAGTCATACAATGATGACACCATGGACAGGCGCCACTCTGTCTCTGAGAGCCTGACTCCCCTTCAATTCAGTGAAGATGGACATTACAGTACCTCTCCATGCTTGATATCATGTATTCCTGGAAGCTGGGTGTACAAATAGGCCCCCGTGTTTCACATAAATCACATTATTTCTCTTTTTAAATACCACAATGTTTTCCTTTATGATGGACAGTTGGACAGTTAACATTGCTCTTGTTTTAGAAAAACTGGCACGTTGCTGCCTTTGATAAGCAGTCAGATTCCCAGAATATTGTTGTTTTTTTTTTTGTTGTTTGCATTTTACAATCACACCCATAGTTCCAGTAAGCAGTAATAACTTTTTATGAATAGGTGTGCAGATAGGCTAATCTTTGAAAGACCCCGTGAGATTGAAAACACGCACTTTTAACAATCTCGGCTGTTTTTTCTTTTTTTCATAAAATCTCTTTAATGGTTGTAGAAGAAGCTCTCTTGATCGAAAACTATATCCTATTCTGTGCTGTTATATCTGCAAAAAGGTGTCCTGTCATACCTGACACACCCTTCCCAGAAAGCTTATTTGACAACTTGTTGCATCTGCCTTTGTTAGCTTTTGTGTGTATTAATTTTTACCTTATATTAATCAGCATTTATTAAAAGAATAGTGACTGGCCTAAAAATGAATCTTTCTAGATAAAGAGTCACAAAAAAAGAGTATGAAGTAAGACAGCAAGCCAGGCAGGGATTTGGCCTCTAAATATAATAATGATTAAATAGTGGCCGAGTCCCATTAAACATAGCAGTAAGCAGCAGGGTGTGAGGAGAGGCCAGGTCCAGAGCGCAATACTGTTTACACTACAAATGCGGTTGAGTTACACCATGTACAGTAAAATGGGCCCTACTGCCAGTAACTCTAGTCACTTACCAACAAAAGCATCATTTCCTGAAAGCTCCTCCCCTCCTCCCTCCCTCTTCTCCCCACCTCTCCCCTCCCCTCCTCCTCTGTTCTCACTCGCTCTCCAACCACCTTTTTGAGCTCAGAGGAACTAGTCCACAATCACTATGACTAAACCCCTTATGCAAATACCTGACAGTCCTGGTGAAGCAGGAAGTATGTTTTAGAGTTGCTTGTATCTCTGTTTGTGAGAGGTTGTAGGTGTGAGCTCATTGCCCACAGCAGATCTGTGGTAGAGGCAGATGTGTGCTCTGAACCATAGAGGAACTGTGAAGGGGCTAGTGAGAGTCCTGTGCTGGGTGGGAGCGCACCAGCTGTAAAGTGATTACCAACACTTTAATCAACACATGGAAGAGACTGTCCAGTTCAGGGATTCAAGGTGAAGCAGGAGCGTATGTGTGTGTATATTTTACTCCCCCAAACTGCAGCTGTTGGATCCATGTCTCTCATGCAGTTCTGGACTAAATTTTATGCTCAGCTGGGAAAACCGCTACCAAAGGTACTGTTTGCATCTTGTTGTCATATATTTTAAGTTGAATGAAGAGTGTTGATTTAAGCACTCGCCGTTTTTATTTTCTAATGTCACGATCAGCCCTTGAATACTATGAATAGAAAAGCCTCGTGACTAACTGTAGGCTGTTATTGTGAAGAGTTTTTATTGTCCCTGTCATGGAACTTGATAACAGTTCATTACCCAGCCATCGTTGTATTTTTAATTTCAACTTCCTTGAATTAATTTTATAAACGCTTCCTCTAAAAACAGCGCTGAAGGAGACAGGCCTATGTTGTTTCTTCTATTGTAGTATAGGGTTTTTTATATGGGCTTGGCCTTCTTTGGATTTGATCTGTTTGTAAAGTAACTGTATTGAGACACTTCTGACAGCTGACAAATTCGTACTATATTAAGATGTATTTTAAAAACTTCTTAAATTAGTTTGTAGTAGCGCTTACAAATGCTTGTTTCCTGAACAAGATTGAGATATGTCTCTGATTATGCCCTACACCAAGACTGAAATTGGTGTAGAGCACGAATATGATTAATTCTATTGAAAGAAAGAAGGTTACCTCATCTTTGTTCATTATATCTTTAAGCTTTTTGCTTCCCTATTTAACTGTCTTAGAGTAAATGATTATGAAAGATGGTCTGTTAGTTTTTAGATCAGTTTATGAATATTTTTTGCCGACAGACCAGTCTGCCAGCCAATCATCTGCTGCACACGGCCACAAACTCTGACAAATTATTATGTGCCACACTCCACGCTGTCTACCACTAAGTGCTAGAACCTGATATCTTGTCAGGCTAAATGGCAGTCTTGCCGGTTTTGTGGATGACTATTAAATTTGGCCATTGTTGTGCTGGATTGTAAATAGACCATCATTATTTTTTGAATTATGATTCATTAGACTGCACGGTGTCAGTGAAAATGTGGCAAATTTAATGACTTGATTTGGGGAAAGGCTTGCTGAGCCCATTACCAGTGAATTTCTGATTAAGTCAGTTGGCTAATCCCATGTCAGCATTTCTTCTTTCAGCAAAAATTGAAAAAGGGTCCAGTCATGAGTTCCAAGGAATTTACACATTTTAATCATATTAAAAAAGAGAAAAAAACATCATGCATGGATATTATCAGTGCATGAAAAAATCTTAGGCACACAGTATTTAATCATCTTTCTAACACAAAAGTCAGCTGCACATCTGCACATTATTTGCTGTGGCCTTCCCTCCAATACACAGTGACCATTTAGAGAGTCAGAGTTTAGCATACTAAAGTGTGGCCACCTGTTTGATCAAATTCAAACTTGAACGCATGGAGAAATCTGTAGTAAAAGTTTATCCAAACCTAGAACCTCTTGTTCTAGAGCTTGTTTCTTATTTAAGGTACTAATTACTGTTACATTGCAAGACTGTGAACCTGTCATTTAAGGTGCAGGGAAGCCTCTCGGTGGGCACATGTTGTCAGTTTCCTGGTATTACGTTCAACCTCAAGTGTGACCCCAGGCGTGTACTTGACGGGAAGTGAATAAACAATGATGGTGAGATTAAGTGAGTGCTTCGGGGAGTGTGTGTGTGTGTGTGTGTGTGTGTGTGTGTGTGTGTGTGTGTGTGTGTGTGTGTGTGTGTGTGTGTGTGTGTGTGTGTGTGTGGGGAGGGGGGTACTGGGTCACTGATAAAAGAAGACAAAGGTTGGTTGCAAGATGTGCAGTTTTCTTAGGCTGCAGGTTGGTGCCTCGCTTCACATGCATGCTGTCTTTTTGTATGTAGCAGTGCATAAATGGGTTTGATTGAAAGCAGCATTATATCAAAAAAATATCACATTTCACTGCCAGTTGTAATCGCAGTATTTTAGAGTGGTGCTAGGTGAACAGACAACTTAACCAGGGGACATTCAAGCTAATTATTTCTGGCTAGTAATGTTTCTACTACGACACAGGATACAAGATTGAAAAACTACGACAGCATACGGAAAGGAAGACAGCCGTTAGAACAACATGACTGTCAGCGTAGTAATACTAAAATGAGAAAACTCAGCACATTATTTTTTAGAGTCCTAAAACTGTGTCGCCAAAATGAAGTTACCGGTAATAGTATTTTTTTTATGAAACACAATTAAATAGAATAGACTAATGAACATGTATAACTGTTTTGTGGTCATTCGTTCCATTCAAGAGCTTTTGCATTTCCCGGACCGTTTGCCTGTTAGAGCAAGGCATAATTAAAAGTCCTCTGGTACAAACTTGAATAAAATACTATGTTATTAAACTTAATGTGAGAAACTTGTTTCAAACATATTTGGAAACTCTTTTAACTTTTTGTAAAATGCCCCACTGGGGCATGCTTATTACGAGGCTAGTTTAGGATTTATTATCAGGTTATTGTATTATAGCAGCACTGTTATATCATAGAAAGGATTCGGTTTCTTGGCATTGTGGACCTGTCTACCCTTGATCTTGTCTGTTGGCTGTTATTGTCTGAACTAACAGTAAGTAAATCAGAGATGGTTAGGCGATGGCTGAGATACTCTTTTTACATGCTCTGGAATATTGTTAGAATACGGTTGATATAGAAGTGCTGGGTCAGTTTCTTTTAAATAAATAAAGGCATTTGAACAGCACCATAAGTTTTTAATTGTTTTGGCTTCATGTAGGATGAAAATTGCTAAGGGTTTCTGTGTCCCTTACCAGATGTGTTAAGTGTGAAAGTGACATATTGGACATATTGTTTTATAGAAAGTTCTGATTTCGTTGGATAGCCAGGAGAAAAAGTGTTGCAGGTGTTCCTTGATCGGGAACAAAATCAAAGTCCGTACCTTACAGGCTCATTGTGCACAAGGTACTCAACTGACAAAAGGTGTCAAAGTGTGGGTGTGTGTCATGTACAAGATGAGAGGAAGGTTATTTGAAGTACATTTTTGATTTCATACATCTGCAGACTTCCTTTCTTCTTAAGAGAAAAACTTTTCCTAGACTATGCTTTGAATATTAGCTTAGGCTATACTTTATAATACCAATAATATTTTACCTTTTAAAGCAGTAACTTACCATATGCATCTAGTATAGATTATTCCCCTATAACAAGTTTTAAAACAATTTTAAATCCTCTCTATTTTGAATGCGACTGTTTCAAATCAGAGGATTTACCTCTGTTGCAAGTGCTTCGTGGTATGCTGTGTTGAAATTTCTGTCATCTTGCGTCAACACTCCCCTTACATCCACTTTTCTCAGCTCTGAGCACGCAGGCCCACATAGAACACAAAAACAGACACACAGTGTGATTCTGAGTGAGTCACTTTAATGTGCGTTTTTTCACCGGTTTTTGTTTTTTTTGTCTCACAAACATGTTCAGAATCTTGTCTTGCTTTGAGTTGCAAGCCCAAGCATGTAGCCGCGATCATGACGATCTGTCTTCAGTGACCTGAATAATAAGGAGTCCCTGCAGCATATTGTGCCCCCCATAGATCCCTGATCTCAACATTATAGAGTCCGTCTTAGACAAAGAGTTAGTGGACTCTTAGATGGCTTTAATCTACAGAAGAATTGTAGAAAGATGTTTAGAAAATGTACTGAGAAGAGTAGCCTCTGTAAATACTATTGACCCCACCCCCTTTTCCCTATTTTTTTTTTTCTTTGACTACAATTTGCTTTGTGTCAGCTCACCCTCTGTAGATGACTTCCTGTCTTCTCATTCTTATCTTTAACTACTTTGCCTTTACTTGATTTTATTGCTAGGAAAGTAATTAGTTTTTTAGATCAACTGGTTTTGCTAAAATTTACCCCTTTTAGTTTCTAGTACCCAGCTCCGTGTGAACCTTAGGCTCCCCTACAGGCAGAAGAACCGTCCAGCTGGGGACACTAGACACGGCATCCTTTTATTTTCCAGAACACATGAAAACACTAGGGTTGTAAGTAACAAGCTGGCTTTCTTGAGTCAGACTTTGCACAACATGAAGGCCTGCCTGTCAGGAGGTATTTGGACTGAATATACCCCTTTGATTAGCATAGGTTAGTCTGGTGCAGATTAGACCAGACTGTCTGCTGGCTAAACAAGGAAACAATCGCTCTGACCTTTAACCTTTAAAAAGGAATATAGAACAGAAATAGCTGATTACTAATCAGACTTTTCACCCTAAAATAGAAAATGTACTAAGTTCTGTCAGAGAAAGTCCACTGGGTTAGGTTTTCTTTATTAGCACTGATTAATGAAATGTGGTCAAAGGTCGACTTCCACTTAGGGAGGATCCTGAGGAGAGCTCTTTGTGAGCTGCGAAGCTGCTGAACTTGAATGCATTTTGTTGACAGTGGCTGACATTTAAAAGTGTTTGAATATATTTTCTTTGGTTGGGAGGTTGTGTGACTAAAGGGTCTTATAGACCAGAACAGATGTAAAACTTTCCATGTGTACAGAAATAAAGTGGCTTTTTGACAAATTGGCTCCTTGATCAAAGCTCTGTTTCTGGTTAAGCTGATTTATGTCTGCATGTCAAAAGACAGAACCTTCTGTCCACAAATTAATTTAATGCTAAAAATCAAAGAAGCCCTTTTTCAACAGCAAGTTAATCAAAGAACTTGATTTTTTTTTAAGGTCAGCACCAGCCTTAAGCTGTATGGGGTCAAGGAAAAGGAAAAGCTTACAGCCGTGCTATTAAAGTCACAGTCCGGTAGATATGTCAGGGCCGTCTGACATGCAGACAGTTTGGCATAACATAATCCACAGAGAATGAGAGACACCAGTAGTGGCTTTTCAGTTACTGGCCCCAGACCCACATCTTAAGAAGGCACACAAACATCATCAGTCAGGTTCGGTTGACTGCATGGATAAGGTCAACAGCTGACCCCAGTGAGATCAGTCTCGGGTTGTTCCAGTCAGCTGATCATAGGGGTGCTGTGGATTATATGAAAACTCTATCCCATCACTGCATCCACATAAACAGACCACACAATCTGACAGATAAGATTTCAGTACACCTACTTGGCTTGTTGACAGGGTCATGCTGGCTTACACAGTCATTTTACACTACTGACATTACCAAGAACTTGGCATTTTATTAGCTTTTACAACTATCAGTCTCCAGAGTGTGGTGTGACTCTCACACGTCTAACCCTCCCACTACTACTGTTACTAATATTGGTACACCAGTATTTTCATGATCTTAAAGCATTCTGTAGGATATTAAGACAGGGCTGAAAAGGGGCTGTGCTTAATCCAGAGACAGTTGAGCTTGAGCTACATCCATATCAATCAGTCATGTGTTGGATTACACAGACAATCTTCTTGCAGCTGAGTTTTTGCTGGAAAACAAAACTAAACATTGAAGAGATGCCCAAAGGGGCAGAGAGACAAAGTTGCCGGGGATGAGAAACAAGGGGGATGGACATTTAGAGCTTGGGATAGTGAATAAGCAGGAGATGACAGAAATGTAGGTTGTGTTCGTGAGGTTATTTGAGGTGTGCATGTGTGTTTGTGTACATGTGTGGGTGTGTAGGGTAAGTGGGAGGCCAGGGTGACTTGTTTCCTGGCCTTGGAAAATTTAGCCAAGCTGGCAGTGTGTAGGAGGGGAAAGCCCTGGGCCTGGCCTGGCTGAGGCTTCAGCGTGGCCTTGTATTGAGAGGTTATTGAGTTTAGCAGGACGTGGCCTGGGACAGTATACAGTAGCTCTTACGTTAAGGTTGTGTTTTGGTAGCGGGGTAAAGCTGTGGTAGTATTACATTACTAAATGCAGATGATTAATTTTTTCAATAAATTACTGCTTTTACTAGCTTGAAATCGGTAATAATATTTTTCCTTTTTATTGCACTATTGTCGGGATATCAACTGTTGTCAGCACTTCCCGCATGCCAAAGAAAACACCAGTGAAAAGAGACAGCTGACAACACCCTGTGTGTCACGGGAGGTATGTGGCTGTCCTTGGATAACATTAGACTTAGTAATGAAAACAACAACAAAACAGAGGAACTGACCATTCAAAACTAAAAAGGAAAATAAACAAATAAAAATAGACACCTTGTGTAAAAACGGTTTACGATGTCATGACTGGAAATACTGGCAGCATCCTTTAAAATATTATTTTAATGATGTGTTTGAGAAGGGTTTGTGTCTGATAATCCTTAGTATTCCAAAAGGGCGTTTTCATTTAAAAGGAAGAGAAATATTTGTAAACTGATGTGCTTATAAAGCTAAGTAAAAGACAGGGCTGCTAGAGTCCTCTGTATGACACTGCATGAGTTTATCATCAGGGCTAATTATTGACAGTGTGGTCATTATATTAGAAACGGCTGTTCCTTCCTTCTGTCATGGCAACTGCAGTGTGTGTGTGTGTGTGTGTGTGTGTGTGTGTGTGTGTGTGTGTGTGTGTGTGTGTGTGTGTGAAGGACAGATAAATACTTCTCCTTACCGTAATATGTTGGCTAATATTTATTCTAGCCTAAATTTTGTTTTCACATCTTACGATTATGGACTCACTGGGATTTTTTGGTAAGGGCTGGAGATTGTGTGAAACTGTTTAAGGTTACTCGTCATGCAATAAATGCATCAACTTTAGCAGATTAGGGAAATAAAGAAGCTAAGCTGCTGGTGGGCGGTTATGTTTAGAAGTGTATTTTTCCAGTTCTGATTCTTAGAGCTGATAACCACCATCTTCAACCACAAACACCAACTTCTACTGCTCTGCAGGCATCTCGTGTGCTGGAAAGGCTCTTTGAGGTTGTTTTTCACTGCCATGTGCCTACATTAATCATCAACAGACAGATAACTGTTATTATCCAGATACTCAAGTACAATTTACTGCTGTGGATACATGATGTTCAGTGTTCGTGTTCATATGTGCCGGTAGCTTCCATACAAAGCTTCTTGCAGTAAGGTAATTGGGAGTGATTGTTGCAGGCATTTGGTCAAATGGATGACTGCATGTGTTGAGGGTTTCAACTTTACTGTAAAGAGAGGATATAATACTGGCTTCACAATTCACAGCAGAGAAGAAGCTGAAGTGAAAGAGGAACATGTGAAAAGCAAAAAACAGGATGGTGGACAGATGATGTGAAAAAGCATGTGCATGGACTTTCACATGTTTCGCTGTTGTACAAACAGTTTTTTTCCCACCTATTCCATGAAAATAAAATAAAATGTGTAATTTGGCCACAAAAAAACACACACACACAGATATTTGTTTTATTGCGCAACAGATACAAAGAGTGCAAAGGAGAAAGTGTGAGGCAGGATTAGCAGTTATATGATTGTAAGGCTGTGAGCTGTGGAAGGAGCCAGATTACCATCAGAGCAGTTGGAATTCAAGCCTTATCTCTGCTTGGCAGGGCCCAGTGTTAGGAGCAGTAGATGGAGTAGCCCTGGGTATAGGCCTGCCGGGGGACAAACACTGCTGCCTCTGTTACGCTCTGCTTAACAACTCGATTAGCATGGTTCTGAGGTTGGACATGTCTGGGTTAGCACCCACCAGACTGCCGCAGTTTTCTGTGATTCCTCTGTATCATTTTGGTTGTCTTAATATAACAACACTGCAACAGCAAAGCACATAATGTTACATGGTTTTACAAGATGCAGAAAACCGAGAAGTCTCATCATAATGTGGCGCTAAGCAATAAACAGCTGGCATACAAATTAGCCATTTTTGTAGAATAAATTAAATTAGCCCTTGTTTTCTTTTCAAGCTTGATTGAATTCATGGTGATGTGCAAAATAAGAATCGTTAAGGTTTTGAGAGTTTCATAACCCTAACCGGCTTTATGAGGAAAGCTAATATGACAGCTGTAGGTGTAACTCAGATTAGATTATATTTAGGGGGTTTTCTTTTGTGTTGTTTGTTCATCAGGTCTGTATTTGTATCTAAACTCATCTTGTAACATTTTATCAAATTTGTGGTTAAGTGTGTTGTAAGAAAGACAGGCAATACTTAATAATTTTTATACGTGTGTCTGCGCTTATGCGTGTGTTTCCGCAATTATGCCTCAGTGGAACGATGCCTCTGGTGACACTGTGTCCTTTTTCCAAGCCTTGTTGTTTATTCATTTATCCCAAGTCAGAATTGCACAGAATGGAGGGAGCAGGGAAGGGAATTAGGACACGGAATAGCATGAGGTAGAAAGTCACATAGTTGATAGAATAGAGAAACAAACTAGTAAACGGATACGTGATATAAAAGTGATATAAAGTGACCAAGTTGCGTGTTTGGGAGTGGTAGTATAGGACACCCACTCTTATCTACAACTCTTTCTCCATACAAAAGCCAGTTGTTCCAGTCAGCTGTCCGTAGGCTAGAAGAACTTTGGAGAGTCTGATTGCAGAGCTCATGCCTGATCTTGCCCTCAGGAAGCGCACACATACACAAACATGAGGAGAAAAGGAAAGAGAAAGGAACAGGGAGGGAGCTGAAGAGCATAAAGTGAGCAGTAAACACTGATAAGCTTAGTGCACTTTACAATCCACAAACATCCACATAATAGGTTAATAAGTTGCTTTGTTTCTCTAATGTCACAAAGACAAAATACACAAATATGTATGTAAGCAAATGTGGGGCAGAGCCACTTTTTCTCTGTTTGCTGTTTATAGTCCTTCCTGTTCACCATTCCTACGTGATGTTGTCATGTTAACACTTTGAGCTCTACGTCTAGTCCTCTCATGCTTGTGAAACATTTTCTGTTGAACTGTGAGTAATGGCTAACAGACAGCCATGACAGAAGTTCCTGCAGCTTCTCAGTATTAATCAGTCCTACCGGATTGTTAGGACTGAGTCAGCAGCTCAGCTAATGATTCTGCATGATTATGGACTTTTTTTTCTTACTTTTGTTCTGTAAGCATAGTATTGTTCTTCCCACAAAGCCATCTTCAGTCCTTAGAGCTTATTGTGTTTTAACAGAGATCAACATTTGGAGAAATGTTGAAATTTTCCCAAATTTCCAAATAAGCACGTTAGTCTCTTTGGGGAAGTATTCACAGTTGCCTCGTGGTCCCCTAGTGGGTGTATGGGGAACAGTGTGTTGTGGGAATCTCCATACATTGCCCAGAGTGTATTTATACACCGACTCATTTATGGACGTCACAAAGAGATTTCTCCTCTGTTGAGTTTCTTGTTGTCATTCAATTCCTATCTCTCCAAATACATGTTTATAAGTCTCAGGGGGCCTAGGGGTGCCTGTGAGGGGCTAGTTAAGGAACATGGCATGCTAATGGTTTGGAAACGATATGAATAGAGGCGCGACTGGAAGGCAGCCATAGCTGAAATGACAAACATACACACAAGCAGCCTTATTGTGCCTTCCCCTCACGTTCTACTTCACGTGCTCATTCTCACATCTGTGTGTAATTATATTTTGTTTGGGCTACTCGTGTTACACCCAAATAAATGTAACTTGGCTAAAATCCAGAATGAATACGGCTCCTTTATTATCCAAACATCACTCCCATTCATCCTCATGCCACACCTTTTTTCTTTTGCTGTTTGGTATTGGTGCCGTGTCTGTTACATTTTTAAAAAAAGCTTTTGTTGCGCCCCCTTTATGTTGCATAAAGCTTGATGGTGAGGGACCGTGTCTGGATGTGGGTATAAATATTGTTTCTTTATTTAGAGATCTACTGAACTCTCTGCCCTAAATTTTGTCCCGTTTTAGAGTTTACCTTTAACACCTCGTCCCGTTTTTTCTTTGCCTGCAGGACCTGCCCTGCCTTGATGACATCTCCACAAACTCTCTGTTCTCCTCTCCGACTGACTCACTGTCGGAGTATGCTGATACCCAGTCCTTCATCAATGCAGAGAACCTGGACACAGTGCCCACAATCTGGGACGTCAGCACTAGTACCACCACACCAGCACAGAGCCAGTTAGAGGTCAGTAACAAGCACTCGCTCACATGTCATTACCAGAAAAACTGGTTACCACACCTTTACCTCTTACAGATATGATATGCAACAGACTTGTTTGCCTCAGCATACGTATGTCTTCACTGGGGGAAGTTGGCATCGAATAACAAACAGTAGCTAAGGGTTATATTGTCCATTGTATCCCGTAAACACTAGTGCTTTCCTGCCTTACGACTGCGTCTGCAGCCTGGCGGTGAAGTGGTTAGCACTGTCACCTTCAGTTTCCTCCCACATTCCAAAGACATCCATGTGAGGTTAATTGGTGAGTCTAAATTAGCTGGAGCTGTGGATGTGAGATAGATAAAGCGCTGTTTTAATGGGTGAATGTGGCTTGTAGTGTAAAGTACTTGGAGCATAATATAATGTTGATTTAGTGTTCCACTCTAAGTTGGGATTTTCATGTTGTGGCTGTGCACAAGTCCATTCTTATGAAGTATAAGCTGTGAATTAAAAACTTCTAAGCAGCAGACACAGCTCTCATATAGTAACTGTGCAGCATATCTTTTGGTGCATATCTACTGTCTTTCTTATCTAATATCATTATCATCTTTCTGTGCTGTTAGCACACCATTTTACCACCTACCTAGCTACCAGTACGTTTGTTAATGTGTAGTTTTTTGCGTTTAATTCATTGTACAGTGAAACCTTCAACTACGCACCGATGTGATGGTATTTAATCTCACATATTTAAGCCGTTAAACCTCTGAGCACTGGTGGAAATGACACAGTTATTTTATTCATATTGAATTCTTATTACATATAGCAGGAGAGTCATTTGGTGCCGAGGTTGAACAATGGTTTTCCCAGTTGATTTTACGGTTTACGCTGTTGCTGTTTGCAATGACCAGTGTCTCGTCTTTTCATTCAGGAATTATGTTTGTATCCATTAGATAAAATTTGTTGTTGTTAAACATTTCTCTTTGATCATTACATTTTTTAACTGTTTTCTCTGTTGTAGACAAATTAGGAGTATGCATGCACTTTCATGCTCTCTAAATCAGTGTCCCGAGGAAAGCAACTTTGTTTTCAATAGTTGTTCCTCTAGCCTGCAGTTTCATTCCTGTTAAGCTCTCTTTGAATTAGATGGGTCCGTGGATATCTTTTTGATATGATCAGAGTACATTTATTTTCCCTGCTTTCTGAAAGCCTTTTTATTTTTTTCCTTTTCATTCTGCCCTCATTTCGTTCATTATATTTCCCAGACTATATTTCCCATGCCTTTATCTTCCTTTCATTGTTGTTGTTGTCATTGCTGGCTTTTCACTGCCAGTTAAATAAAATGCATTTTGTTTAGTGCAGCTTTAGGAGAGTGCCCCATCGCTCTCGTGCACATGCATATAGACACAAATGCACAGGCAGATTACTCTCGACTTTCTTTGCTTTAATCCTTCTTAGGCACAGTGTTTTATTTGAGTTTGTATTTCTTTATTTTATGTTTTTTTGACAGCAGAATGGCACCAGCAGGTTTCAAGGCTTGGCAAGTTTGGAGGATATATCTGCTATTATCAGCACCCCACCTTTAGGAGGATTCCAGGTAGTCACGTTAACCTCTCCAGTCTGATGTTAAAGTTAAACTCCTTGAGCTTACTCATCAGTAATCATATATGGGAATCATATATAAAATATAGATTATGTTTTAGGTCTTATTTGCAGCAGCTGCAGCAGTTCACTCAAAAAATATGCCCAAAATCCTGTCTTGAAGTAATTTGATTTCCATGTAATTCCATTGTGTTATATTAGTTCAATGTAAAACACTAAATTTAATGGAATCTGGTCCAATTAAATTTAATTGATTCGTATATGTTTAGTTAATACCCAGCATATTTCCCTTACTGATTCATTATTTGAATAAATAAACATTAGATTTTTACATATTTCAGTTGCATTTTATTCAAAATTACTGCTTCATGTTTAGGAGGGCAATTCATTTTTTTGAGTGCATCTTTTAGATGTTTTACACTGAAAACTTAACATGGCTCTCATCTGGGGGTCCCGTTGAATTTAGCAAAACTTCATAAGGTAAATTGTAATGCTCCTGTCTACCATCTGTATTACCACAGGTGACAAAAGCATGGCGGCATATTGTACATGCCACAAATGTACATTACATAAAAAACAGAGATTACTTTGACAGGAAAAGAGGCATCGTAATATTCAGCTGACTGTCAAAAAGAGGTCCTCTCCGTTTCCACTCTCTCTGTCTTTTGTCTGCTTGACTACATTTTTCAAATCTCTCAATTCAATCTCCTTTAATTGGCTTCATGCATTTTATTCACTTGTTATTTTGCTAATTTTCTGGTTAATATTCCTTCTTAAGGAACTTTTCCAGTGTGCATTATCGTCATACTAACTGCTCACCTACTTCTAAATTTCAGCAGTTTTCTCTCTCCTAACTTGTCTTCACCTAAGCTGAAACAACAAAATATTATTCCCAAATGCAACGCTTGCTGTTGTGATTACATTACTGAAGTCTCTGTGGTGCTTCCAGCCTCAGACAACCCAGGCAGCAACAGAAGAGGAAGAGGAGGCCGAGGAAGAAGAAGCAGAGGAACTGGGACATGTAGACACATACGCTGAGTACAAACCTTCCAAATGTAGGCCACTTGAATGAACTTCAACATCAGTTCACCCATTAATTTGTCTGCCTTTTTCCCCCTAATACAACATGACACTCAGTTTATGGTTAACATGTTTTTTTCCTCTTCTCTTCAGCCACTATAGGAATTTCTCATCCTGACATAGTGGTGGAAACAAACACTCTATCCAGTGTCCCTCCTCCTGACATCACATACACTCTGTCCATCCCCGAGTCAACTATTAAAAATGGTCTGCTGTCTGCTCTGCAGCTAGAGGCTATCATATACGCCTGCCAGGTACACATACCAGCACACAATACATGAAGCACTTTTAATGGCGTGACTCTGGAGGCATATTGATCATCATTCGTTCCTTATGCACCCTCAGCAACATGAGGTGATCCTCCAGAACAAGCAGAGGGCCGGCTTTCTGATCGGAGATGGGGCAGGGGTCGGAAAGGGACGCACTGTGGCAGGAATCATCCTGGAGAACTACCTTAAGGGAAGAAAAAAAGCACTATGGTAAGAGTGATAAACATGCTACAACAGATGGGCCAGTAAGAGGCCTGTCTGCATAGTCTGCCGTTTTAATTAAAGCACTCTTAGCAATTTTCAGAAAACGGAAAGACTACGTGAGTTATTTGGTGACCTTTTCTTGACTTCTTCATTACAAAATCACATGAACAGTTTTGGTAAAGTCATAGGGCATTTGAAATCGGCCTACGGAAAATATTTATGATGTGAGCTCGGTGTAATTTCAAAACTATATAAGGGAGTTCAGAAGGTTAAACTGGAGACAGAAATTACTTTCATTTGGATGCCTACATTCAGTTTCTACCAATATTAAGACCAAACATCTCCTTTTATCAGTAAATGTGAGCTTCTAGAAAAGCAATGCAAAGTAGGATTTGTATGAAACTAGAGAATGTTAAGAGTCACCTGTTCCATGAGGCCTCAAAAGGTTAGAGTCAAGAAAAACACTTCTGAGGGGAAAAAAGGACATGACTAATGCGGGCTATGATTAAAAAATAGATCGATTTTCTGATTGGGATTTTTGTCCACCTGCATGATATATCCTGTTTATGCACAGTAGATTTACTGTATGTCAAAGTCGGCTAATTTCCCCTGTCTTTTCCCTCAGGTTCAGCATATCCAATGACCTGAAATTTGATGCAGAGAGAGATCTCAAAGACATAGATGCACCGACTATTCCTGTGCATGCTTTAAACAAGGTGAGTTCAGGTGGAATTTGTGGGTCAAACTGAGAAAATTAGAACAGTTGTTATGTGTGCATGAGCGCAATCGGTGAAGTAGAGCGAAGCACTATTGTGACTTGTTTAATATTTGTTCTGTTCTAACAGATAAAGTACGGTGACACAGCTACCTCAGAAGGAGTCTTGTTTGCAACTTACTCTGCACTGATTGGAGAAAGCCAAGCAGGAGGGCAGCTTCGGACGAGGATCAAACAGATCCTGGATTGGTGCAAACCAGAATTTGATGGAGTTGTATCCTTTAATTTTAATGCCATATTCTTTGTCAATCTAACATAAGCTGTCCTTCGATATGTTGTTCCACATGATTTTCTGACTTAATTTTAACAACCACACATTCAGCAGTGGTTTTTGGTATTTTTTGTCCTTGACTTTGCATCAATATAGATTATTTTTGATGAATGCCACAAAGCCAAGAATGCCACATCTACAAAGATGGGCAAAGCAGTTCTTGACCTGCAAAGCAAGCTGCCGCATGCCAGGGTGGTGTATGCCAGTGCCACAGGTAAGCTAACACACAAATAAACATTCTCGGGCAGGAGAAAAAATACAATAGTAGACTTTAAATCATCGATTTCTGTCATGTCTGTTCCAGGTGCCTCTGAGCCAAAGAACATGATTTATATGAGCCGACTAGGAATTTGGGGTGAGGGCACACCCTTCCGAACCTTTGATGACTTCCTGCATTCCATTGAGAAGAGGTTTGTGGGATGAATTTCACTCTGAAGTTTTTATGTTTTTCAATCATGTGGATCTGTATCTTCAAATTACTGGAACATTCCTTACAGTCAGATTGTGGGAACGGCTGTTGACCAATGATTAAGTTATGTTGAATTATTTATTTGTGTACAGAGGTGTCGGGGCCATGGAGATTGTGGCCATGGACATGAAAGTGAGTGGGATGTACATTGCCAGACAGCTGAGCTTCTCTGGGGTGTCTTTCCGCATTGAAGAGATCGGGCTGGACGGTGACTTCAAAGAGGTCTATAATAAAGCTGCCAAACTGGTGAGGAAATTCAGTGACAGCGTCTGCTGTATTTATATGTTCTTATCTTATTTGAGAAAACTGACAAAAATTTAAACTGAGAATTCGCGTCTGGAATCTGTTTCTAGTGGGCCGAGGCGTTGAAAACGTTCATGCAGGCAGCTGATGAGCTGGGCATGGTCAGCAGGAAGTCTCTTTGGGGGCAGTTCTGGTCGTCTCACCAGCGATTCTTCAAATATCTCTGTATCGCTGCCAAGGTCCGCTCCTTGGTGGAGCTGGCCCAGAAAGAGCTGGAGGCCGGAAAGGTGAGCATAGCACACTGTTGAACTTTGAGTGCATAGATTGTATATGTAAGAGTGCTAATTTGAAACATAGTTTAGTCAGTTGTGTGGGGGGTTTCAGTTCTCTGTGAACAAGCTGGTTTGATTTTGCTTTAGTTGTTCAGGAATTCCACATGGATTTTTGTAATATTTTCCATCGTGATTAGCAGAAGTGAGTCCTAGTAGAAGTTTACTTTAGGTAACACGGCTGGGTCATTGATGTGCGTTTGTGTGTTCTCCACTGCAGTGCATCGTTATTGGACTCCAGTCTACTGGAGAATCGCGCACCAGAGAAGTCTTGGATGAAAATGACGGGCATCTGGACAGATTTGTTTCCGCAGCCGAGTAAGAGAGTATTTCGTCTGTTCGCTTCTGTGTTTCTGTGGTGATGGCTACATATGAAAAAAAAAAGACTGCCTGTATCTGAGTTGCAGCTCTTTTAAAACTGAATGCCGAGCCATAGGTGATAACTTTGACACTATTTGAAAGAGTGATTTTCTGCTTGCTGAAAACTATAGTCACAGGTGTCTTCTGTTTCGTTTTCTTGATACACCAAGCTGTCAAATAACAAGAAAGTTTCAAGAAGGACTTTGTCATGACTACATATAGTCATACAGGTCATGTGACATTCTTCACCAGTCAAAGCAGACAACCTTTTATTAGCTGCTAATTGACCAATGACTCATTTGTGAAAAAGAAGAAAAGGAAGTTATAAGGACTTGAACTTGGTTGACCTTAGGTCTGTCACAGCAGACATGCCTTAAAGTCTGAGTGTATTAGTTCACGTTTTCATCTGCCTATCAATACCTGGCACTCATAATTAGGTCAGATCAGGAATACTTGTAATGTCTAATTGCCGCAACAGCCCTAATGTGTTGTGGTTGCTTTGCTGTCAGTTTTAAAGTCTGTTATTCTGCTCTTCTTTGCTCCAGGGGAGTATTCCAGTCTCTTGTAACAAAGCATTTCCCTTCAGAGAAGCAAAGCAGGGAAAAAGCTCCAAGTAACAAGAGAAAACGTAAGTGAATATGAAGATTTAATACAACACTGTAGGATGTTCACCCCTAAATGCTGTCTTTTACAATTATTTCATGTAGCAAGTGTTCAGTGGACATTTCTATAGTTTGTGTAGCAGTAAAATTGCTCATGTTGTGATTTATAAGTGTATTTGGTGTATTTAGCCTAGCAGCTGGTACTATTTATTCTCAGTTAAAGACATATTTTTTAATCCTATGTCTATTATTGGCCTCTTTTGTGTCGCTTTTGCTAACTCCAATCTCATGCGGTTTAACTAACAATCAGGGAAACCCAGAGGTCGCCAGCCCAAAGTACCCAAGCACAGTATAGAGAACAACGTTGTGATCAACATCACTGATGACAGCAGTAGTGACTCCGATGGCATAGACACAGACTCCAACTCTTCACCAGACTCCCTGCTAGATAATGACGATGTCATCTTTGTGAACCAGACTAGCTACCAGACAGGTAGGCACCATTTCTTTTTTTTGTCCTTCAGCTTGTGTTGTCAGTAACAGTGATACACTGGAAGGTGCTTGTCATTCAAACAGATGCACATCTACTTGATAGCTGCCACTGTAGCCTCACATACCCTGCTATTTTTTATAACTCAACCAGCAAGGGATATATTGTTAATATCTTCCTCTGATTTGTATTTACAGCCAGAATAGAGGAAATGAAGCAGGACCTCCTCAACAAAATAGCAGAACTGGGAAAAGAACTACCTCTCAACACATTGGATGAGCTCATTGACAAGTTTGGTGGACCAGATAAAGTCTCTGAGGTATGACCCTCAACTACAAGCTAACCAGCAGCATCACCTGTCACCTTGACATGTGCAGCTGATGTATATTAACCCCTTTTCTCTCCAGATGACTGGTCGTAAGGGTCGTGTGGTGCGGCGGCCTGACGGCACCGTGCGTTATGAGTCACGAGCTGAGCAAGGGCTTACGATTGACCACATTAATCTCAAGGAGAAAGATCGCTTCATGAGTGGAGAGAAGGTTAGATATTTTACAGTACAAAAAAATGAATCACTGTTTTCATGACTCGAAGGGCTTCAGATCAGATTTCACCAAACAGTGAAATGCTTTAAAAACATTGTTCAATAAGACCTTTCTCCACCAATAAACAAAAACCTGTTTCCTGTAGTTGGTGGCCATCATCTCAGAAGCAGCGAGCTCTGGGATTTCCCTGCAGGCAGACAAGAGAGTGAAAAACCAGAGACGCAGGGTTCACATGACCCTGGAGCTGCCTTGGAGCGCAGACAGGGCTATTCAGCAGTTCGGTAAGTCAGGAAATGTAATCTAACAAAGAGGCTTTAAAAGTTAAAGAGGAGTACATGATTAGAAATAAAAGAAAAGGGCATTTTTTGTGTTATTAACTTACATAAGGATGTCGGGAACCTTTTTTAGACTGAATTTTTGACCTGTCAATATAGTCTGTCTGGTTAAGTTTGTGTCAGACTTCACATAATGGCTTGAATAAAGTTTTTCATCAGTGGTTAACTTTGTCAATGACATAAGTCTTTTTTTTTTCTGTTGATGAGTGATGTAACCAGTTAAAAGGCTATAAGGCACACTGGACTTATTTTCCTCTTCATCGTAGTTACATCAGCTTTCTATTCCTTACTTCCTTTTAAATTTACCCCTGTGACAAGCAGCAGCATTGAGGTGAAAGGTTGAAAGAGCTTTAGAAGAAAGAGAAGAAATGTGAAGAAGTGTTTTATGTGTTATTTTCATATTGCGATATTCAAATTGAGACAAATGTCTCGCTGAAGGTTTGTTGGTAGATAGAAGCTGTGGTTTCTTTCAGTTACTCTACTTGTGTGGGCTGAACATTTGACCTTTAAAGGTGTTACAGCTGCGAATCTATTTGTAATTAACACCACAAACCCGATCAGTATTTGATTTTTTTATATACGTAAATGCCAAAGCAGAGCACTAAACTAAATAAGGTCATCAATTTTCTGCTTAAACCACCTCAGTGATTCTTCAGGCGGACTAAGTTTCTCATACCGAGAAGCTTAGTCTGACACTTACATATACACACACATACTGTACAAACACAGACATGCTTATTTACTCATAAGAAGTTCTATGGAAGTTGAAGGGACTTCCTTAGAACAATCTTGTGTAAAGAGTTTTTGTTTTCATTTTTAGGTGGGAGGATCTGAGTGTCAAGATCAGATTTCAGTCATATGACTGGAGATCTTATCATCTCACCAATAATGTCCTCTTCATACTTTTCAGTTTCTAATTTATTGTTTCTAATCGCACCTCACTAGTGTACTGTACTAACATATAACTTGTGTGTGTGTTATTTTATTTACATTTATGGGTGTTTCATAGTTAGTTGAGATTGGCACAGCCTGTAACATAAAAATGAGCTGTTGTAAACCAAACGTCATCACAAAAATGTACAATACCTGATTTCTCCTACACATAGCAACATATCTTGCTTGTTTTATTTATCTGTATAAAGGTTTTACAGGATGTTCATTAGCAGTACAACGCTTATCTGTAAAGTTAAAGATTTGAGATTGAAGGATTTAACAGTCAGACAGTAGTCTTAATATCTTTAAATGTTTTGCATGTACAAAAAATGTCTTATTGCTATTTTATTCTCATCGTTCCAGGTCGGACTCATCGGTCCAATCAGGTGACAGCCCCTGAGTACATCTTTCTCATCTCAGAGTTGGCTGGGGAGAGACGTTTTGCCTCCATTGTGGCTAAGAGACTAGAGAGTCTGGTAAATATGAACAGTCTTTCAGTTGTGTGTGGGTTGGTGTTGCATTTGCTGTTGTTATTTTGCACAATTATCTTGAAGTGTCTCTCAGGGGGAAATAGCTGTTTATATGTTGTTGTCTTATGGAGTGTGAGAAGAACTGTTTCAGTGTAAACAGAGACGATCTGAGTTATGTGTTTATCGATCGGAGTGCTCCGGGCTGTTCGTGACTCCGCCGTTCATTTCTTAAACCTGCCCTCACCCTCTGTCCTTCCTGTTGTGTGGGATACTCCCTAGTCTTAAAGCGCTCCATAGTCTTCTTTATTGTTGGTTCCCTTGATGTTATATCAACTTTTCTCCACAAACCTCAAGAGATTCTGGGTCTTTCCCTTCTCCAGCTCAGTAACGGAAAACTGAACAAGCAGAAAAAGCAAAAAGAGGTTGTCTGGATAATTTATAAGTGTAGCTATTTTCCGTAATTATCGATGCATTTCTGCACTAGCAGCCATTTATTTCCATAGTGACACAGCATGACAGTTCTTTTGGGAAAAGGGCAGAGAGGGTGTAGGGGATGGTGGTTACAGGAAGTCATTCCTGCATTTGCCAGCTATGTGTGATAAATCTGTATCAAGAATATGGCACGTGGTCTGCCTGCCTGCCTGCCTGCTTGAACTTGATACAGCTCCAGTGCACACATTTCAGTCGAACTGAACAGCTGAACACCTTTGCAACAGTCTGACTCCAGATCAGCAGTCAAATCATATTTGGCTAAAACATTCATTTGCTTTGGTATCTTAAGGTTTTTGCCTGTGTGAGCAGAGCTAGCAGCTGGCTTTAAGACTGATCCACTGTTGACTTTGTCTAAATTTTCTGTTAACTTTGTTGCCTACTTCCATCACACGTTGGACTCACTGCACACTCGGTCTCTTTGCAAAATGTTGTTTGAAGATTAACTGAACCACAATATCATGTCAGCACGTTGCACATAGAAAACGTTTGTTTTCACACCTGAACCTCGTGGGTTTCCTTTGACATGTTTGGGCCAAGAGCGGGCTCTGCATCCTCATGCATTTACACTAGTGTGTGTGTGCGTGTGTCCTTATTTCAGTGTTTTTGGGGTTTGTTTGGGTTTTTTTCCTCCGTGTTATATGCTCCACACCCATCACTGGTGCATTGTAGAATCACCTTTTAACTATATATTAACTGAATTGATGGATATGTCAGATAAGCAACAACTGGGTATTTTTATAGTTGTTGTTTTTGGGGGGTTTTTCAAATTTTTCAAGTTACTACAGCAGCTGAGCTTTGAAATCAGACATTTCTGGCTTAAAACACTACAAATCCAGAGTAAATTGAAATTGCAAGGCATTATTTTCCAATATTATTTCTGCACAGTAGAATTGCACTAAACAGTGAAGACAGATTTCATAACTTCCTCTGACAGTTTCACACCAGCAGCACCGACTCTGGTTCTGTTAGCGTGACTGCTGATGATGTAAATGTAATATTTTAGTAATAGTAATAATAGTATATTGATTTGATAGTCATACTGTTTGTAATCCACTGTGCAGGGTGCATTAACCCATGGAGACAGAAGAGCCACAGAAACCAGAGACCTGAGCAGATACAACTTTGAGAACAAGGTATGCAAACCTAAGAAGCTTTTAAAATTGTACCCAACCTTTGTATCTAAAATGTTTTGTGCTCTTAATTTGAGGTGTATGGAGTTTGTCTTGCTTTTAGCATTTTATAGCATATTTTATGTAAACACTTAATCTGCAGTGCTTAAAAAGCCTTATGAGATCATCTGTCTTTACTAATTTCACCTTACTTCTTTTTTGCAGTACGGTACCAAGGCTCTGGATAAAATTACCAAAGCAATTGTTGGCTTCATAGATAACAAGGTGCCCCCTCCCAAAGGCTACCCAGGGGGTGATTCCATGTTCTTCAGAGGTATGTTCATATTTTGGTTCAGTGTAAGCAGAGAATATCATCAGCAAATGAAAGTTTAGTGCAGCTGTAGAAAAACGGTTCTGTTTTTTGTTTTTCACTTCCAGACATGAAAGCTGGAATGGTTGATGTTGGGATTTTATGTAAGGAGCCCCGCATTGGAAACAACAATGAGAAAGGTAGAGTATACGGACAGATTTCTTTCTCTGTATTTGGTATTTGAGATGAATAAACAAAATTTGAAGTCAATTGCTTGTTTGTTTTTCTCAGACTGCAGCATTACAAAGTTCCTAAATCGCATCCTGGGTCTGGAGGTCCACAAACAGAACCATCTCTTCCAATACTTCACTGACAACTTTGACTATCTCATAGAGAAGGATAAAAAGGAGGGCAAATATGACATGGGAATCCTAGGTATGGAGATCAAGTGTAATTCTAAAATAGAAGGATGTCAATGAATTCATTCAGCAGCTGCAAATGTTCATCACTTTCTTCTACTCTGTCGCTGACAGACCTTGCCCCAGGTAACGATGAGATTTATGAGGAGACACAGGAAACTTTCTTGACGGCTGGAAATCCTCAGGATGGCCAGGTTGTTCTGTATAAGGTAGGCTTGCATAACTTGATTTCAGGTCTACAAGTATACATTTCTTTGGAGTAGAGCATATGCAATGTTAAATGTGTCGATGACAGTGAAGTTGCATACAGCAGGATTAGAAAAGTATTTACTTCCTGCAGATAACCACAGCAGTACAGTGGCTTATTTGTGAACGGCCAGGCAGAAGTGTTGTTTGATATGGCATTATCAGTAACATATTCAAAACAGTGATGTGCCTGCAGCATCTGCAAAGTAACAGCAAACTATATAAAACATGTAAACTATGACTACACAGGAGAAGGCCTAGCTATGTAATATATATTAGGCCTATGTTAGGTAGTGTTGCCCACAATGGCAATGCTATGCTATGCTACTTATCTTTTTGATGCTCTTGCAATTTAATGATAATTTATTGTATGTATTAATATCAAAGTTAGAGCACCAGACCTTACAATTTTTCAAATAATATTATTAAATTGCAAACACAGAGTACATTATAAATATCACTGAGAGTCAGTTCATTTAGATCTTTTGACAATACTTGAACGGGTACAATTAAATAAGTTCCTCATAACGTGCAGTCCCCCAGGTAACTCAAGCAACTACCTCTGTAGTTAAGAGCTTGGATTGATGTCATAGTGCCAGCGGTAAGACTGTGATCACGCAGGTTTGGCCCTGGAGCTATGGAGCCTATGTAGATACTAGCAGGTGGCACAGGATAATTACTGGTATCCTCTGCTTTTAGCTTTTGGCTGCAGGCTAACCTACAGTTGATGTTTCAAAGTTGGCAGCCACTCAGGACTCCTGCACAAGAAAACCAGTTTACCCAGTATAAAGGGCGTATTTCATACATACATTAAAGTGGTTGTATTCATGTATTTATAGATATTAATAGTTTCTGAAGTCATACCAGCAGTGTGTAGGTGTGGGGCAGTTTGACTCCCTCTCTTTCACAGCACATGCTTTAGACTCTGATCTTTTTCCTCCTACAGATCAGTGTGGACAGGGGCATGCCCTGGGATGAGGCCTACAAGAAATCACTGAACCTCAGCGGCCATGATGAGGGATTCTACCTGTCTATGAAGGTGAGTTCACGTTATGATAAACAGTTTAACTAACTTTGTCTCTTTGACAGTGCAAAAAAAAAAAACAACACTCTCTGTGGCCTCTGTTCACAGCTTCGAGGTAACTATCCATGTGTGCTGCTAGCTGAGCAAGGAAGAGGGAAGAACTTTGTGGTCTATAAGCCCAACATCGGCAAGCAGACTCACCCTGAGAGTCTGGAAAAACTGCACCAAAAGTACAGAAAGGTAAGAGTTTCACAGTCTATTAGTTCTGTCTTTGTATTGGTTTTGTGTTACATTTGAGTCTTTTGATTTTTTTCCCCCTCAATTTGGCATTAAAATGCATCTTTTTTCATTTCTGAAAATGGGGAACATTGGGAAAACACAAAGTCGGACATTTTCTGGACCAAGTGTTCCTCTGTCATTGCTCCGGGTGTATATTTATATATATTCGGTCTCTGCTGCCACCTTGTGGACATTTAGGTGTGCTGACCAGATAAGGCTTAATGCTCTCCAAAGACAAAGTGTGGCAACATTTTACAGACTTAAAACCTTTAATGTTATATATTAATAGTAAATTTAAAGAGTGAGCTCTTATTTTCTTTACAGTTCTGTTGTTTATTAAGGCTATAGCTGTTTCCCTTCCCTGCTTTAAAACTGCTAATCATTGACCTTTCACCATAAGCCCATTGAAAATAACTTGTTTTTCCCCTTTGACACAATTATTGTTTTAAATGAGAAAAGGGTGTAGTTTGTGCTTTGGTTTGAACTTGAAAATCTCACTTCTGCATTGGTAAAAATATGTAATGAGTGACTACTTGGCTGACTTTTAGGCTTTTGCATTTCTTCCTTTTTTTTAGGTGACCCCTGAGGAAGCCAGGGACTGCTGGGAGAACCAGTTCACCTTCTCCTTCAAGAAATGCAGTCACGCTAACTGGTAAGCAGGAATCCACAATGTCCCTTAGGATTAATGAATCCTATCAGGCTGGTAATTATTAGGATTCAGTCAATGGTTTTTAAATCAAATGCCATTCCCAAGAGCTAGCCACGAAGAAATTACCTCCAAATCTCACATCTTGTACCTTAGCTTGCCATACAGTCACACTAAAAGAGTGATTTATGATGTGTTTTCACCATTTCTTCTTTGCTCTCTCTGCAGGAATGGGAAGTGTAAGAAAATTGAGGAAGGCCAGGAGTGTCTGCAGGGCATGCGCCTCCGTCAGTATCACATGCTGTGTGGAGCTCTGTTACGAGTGTGGAAGCGCGTCTCTGATGTGGTGTCTGACATCACCAACAGCAGCATCCTGCAGATTGTCCGCCTTAAAACAAAGCAGCATAACAAACAAGTCGGTTAGTATCTCTGACTGCCTGAAGTGAAGTGCAGTTTGAGGACAGCTTCTTCACTGTTCTTTTAATCCCTAAACATCTAGCTCAGAATTTAAAATGTGAATTTTATTGACCCCGATGTTGTTTTGATGGTAAGATGTGGTGCTGCTGTCCAAGTGCTGACACATCATTATCTAAAATTGAGGAAATGAAAAAGTTCCATATTTTCCTTATTCGTTTCCGCTGAGCTCCTGTGCGCATTACGTTAACGCTGACCCACACAGGACGTGTCGCAATTCACCTCAAGATCCATGAAAACACACTCGTGATTATTGTCTCTCTACACCGCACATATATCTTTAGTTTCTAAGTTGTTCCTGTCTGATTTTTCTTATTTGGCCATTCATTTGAAGAAAATGAATAGCATGACGTTATAATCAGCTGCCTGTGTCATGTCACATATGGACTTGGACTGCAGTCTGCTCTGCAACCGTGGCAAGCTCAGCCTACTAGCAGATGCAGTAGTTCTCTCTCTGCTGCAGCCTTTCTGCTTAGTAGTGTGGAAGCAATGAATGCACATTAAAGTACACATTACCTTTATGCTGTCTTATTTACTATACTTAGTGATGCATGTGCTGTGATATCCAGCCATCTGACTTCTCAACCATCCAGGTGACAGTGGGCATAAGAGTCGTCAGTCAATCACAGGACTGATGCATAGAGATGGACAATCATTCTCATTAATTAATACAGATTAATTAATGTCCTGTTGTTATTAGGGCTGGGCCATATCATACCGTTCACGGTAATACAGTATAATGTTGGGCAACGATAAGAAAATGAAATATCGCGATAGATTATGGGTAAAACGCACATGCACAGTGCCTTTGTTTTCATACGCACATGGCAGAAAAAGCATGGCGGCGACGGAGAATGAGGGACGAAAGCGGGTCGTTGAATGAAACGGATGAACCAGAATTGTTTTGTAAAAATGCTGCAACTTCAGTGGTATGGAACTGGTTTAGCTTACGTCCGTCAGATACACAACAAAGCACTATTTTTGGTAGCGCATGCTAGCGGGCCGTCGTTATTACCGTGTTTTTTGGAAAATACGGCACACTTAAAATCAATCCTTTGATTTTTCTGAAAATCGACAGAGCCCCTTATAATCCCGTGTGTCTTATGTATGAATTCTGGTTGTGTTTCCTGACCTCGAAACGATTTTATGTTTACACGGCGCTCGAAACTCTGTCAAATGTTTTAGTACGACTTTTCTAAGCTATGAACCCGCACCGCTTGATGGATTGTTGGAGCATTACGGCTATCATAGGCAGGAGCCTCGTGGAGTGATACGTACTGTGCTTCAACATAATATTACTGTATTGTGTGTGTATAACCTCTTTTTACGTTTTGTGGACATTATACATGGTTATGCTGAGGATATGTCGGCCAATTTCCACTGGAAATGCCTTTTGGTTAAACTGTCAGCGAGGAATTTGCACTGTAAAATTTTTATATAACTTTAATGCACATAAAAACAGCTGCTTGTTTAAGTGAAAATACATAGATTTTTTTTTTTTGCACTAATAAAGTTGTGGAGATGCAAAGTATTTTGTCTAGAGTCAGTTATATTGTCAGTTATATCATTATCGCAAATTTTCAAATGTATATCGTGATAAATATTTTTGGTCATATTGCCCTGCTCTAGTTGTTATTGTAAAGCTGATAAAAGATTGAGGATTTATCTTACTGATAACTGTGTCATCTCTCTCAGGTATCAAGATCCCAGAGAACTGCGTTCCTCGCGTACGGGACGAGCTGCTGCAGATGGATGACGAGGTGAAGAAGAGGCGAAAAGAGAAAGAGCAGGCTGCTGAGAATGAGCGCAAGCGCAAGCTTGAGTACCTGCAGGGGCACAGACAGCTCGTGGAAAATCTAACCAACCACAAAACCATGCATACTCAGTCCCTCACTCAGCCTTTTGACCCAAGATTCCCACTCCAACACAGAATGCACCCCCAAGTCCAGCCCACCTTACCACACCTCAGTTCAGCCCTCTTGGCCTTACCGATAAATTCTAGCCAAACCCAGCAAAGGACCCATAACAGCTGGTCCAACAATCCGAGTTCCTTCTCCAACACCAACCAGAGCTCCATGAACAGCTCAGTTAGCCTCAATCTCTCACCGTTTTACTCACCCGCCTACATGAACACTTTTCAACAAACGAAGAACCTGCCTCCTTCACTCCATCAGACCAAGCAGCCTTCCAGTTTGTCTTCCAAAAGTCCTTTCGACGATATCTTAGACCTTACCATGAGCTCTCCATCTCCCTCTCCAGACACCACAGAGGGCGGACTCAATCTGGACACTCTGACAAGCAACTCTACAGCGTTTGCAGAGGATTTTAATCTAGAGTCTCTCATCTCTCAGACTGCACCAAACGTCCAGCATGCTGCGCAAGTACAGCTGCCTCTCATGCTGCAGCAGCCTCTTCAGGCCTCGCAGCAGCAACAGCAGCAGCAGAACCACAACTTGCTGGCCAATAACCACCATGACTTATTAGATTATTTTGACATATCCCTTTCCCCTCAGATAGCCACACAGAAAGCCAGCCCTTCGTCTTCTACCTCCTCCTGCTCTTCCTCCACGTCCTCCACGTCTTCTGTGTCAAACAACATGGGTTCTCTCTTCTCCAACCCGTCGCCCAACTCTTTGTTTTCCAGCTCTTCCTCTCACTTCCCCCCAGCCTATCTCCTCGCTTCATCAGACTCTGGTCCCTTACCCAACGGCAACTGCAGCTCCGGCGCTCTTGACGTCCGCGAGGCTTTGAACAGCATGCTACAGGCCGGACCGGACCGCAAATCTGTCATTCAGTACAGGCCGCAAGAGTGAGAGCTCATCGGGCTCATCTGGACTTTATCTTTAGTTTTTTTCTTGTTGTTTTGTTTTTGTTATGTCTCTTAGAGCAGATGGTGTCTTGTTTGCTGCTGTCTTTGATCGCAACCTTGGACCTACTCCCTCTCCCCTCAGGGCCTATAGTCAAGTCACTGCCTGTCCTGCGTTGGGCTCACCCTTCTCTTTATCCATGTGTAGCGTTCACTTGCTTTAGGCTGTTGAGGTAACGACGGGCTCGATCAATATTCGATTTCTGCACCAAAGTGTGTCCTCCACGGTAAAAGGCAGCTGTTTAAAAATAAAAGGAGATGGGTGGGGGGGAGGAGGGGGAAAAAGAGGACGGGATAACTTTATTTTATCGAACATACGAGCTGTTGAGGTGCGGAAATCTCTAATAAACCTCCTGCTGCTGATTTTTCTCGAGGTATGATTGGTGAGTTGCTGGAAGCTCTAAATGCCTTTCACTAGTTAAAACCGCATCTTTAAACTTTGCTTTACTGTTACTACATTCACGGCTGTATGCAAGGCTTTGGTTTGAGTGAAACACGAGGTAGTCGAACTGGAAGACGCATGAAATCTTTTAGCTGATTAGCCATGAAATGCCTCAGATTTCCTTTTTTTTTTTCCTTTCCCTTCTACGCACTCCCTCCTGTTTGTCTCCCTGCTTGTATGAACACTAGTGTGAGGAAAAAAGGGAGAGGATGAGCAGCCTGCTGTTGCAAACAGTGCCTTTGGAAAAAGTCTTTAAATGCAGTCTTTAAAATCCATGTAGCCTAATGTATAGATTTGTACTCTTGAGCGTTGGTTTCGATTTTAATTTAATACGGTGTATTTGTATGAAACTTTTGGGGCCCATGGTGAGTCAGGCAGTCGTCGTTTGTGTTACACTATGCTGGTGTTGGGTTTCAGGAAGGCGCCTCCTTTGAGCCTGCATGTGCTTGTGTGATTGTCTGTGTAGCTGTCCACAAACGTTTATCTACACCCCTTTCTCCCCTTTTAATTTCACTTGACGCCCATTTTTGTTTTGGAAATCCTCAGGAAAATCTTGTGTATTTTTTTTTTTTTTTATCTTTCTGTGTGGATGTGTCATTTTTTGACCAACACTGATACCCGAACCTGTTCACGGTCTCTAATTCTAAAGGATCACAAAGAATTTCTATTGTTCTGAAAAGAAAGCGCCCCCGTCTCTTTGCTAGTATCAGAGTAATTTATTGTTTCCTCTTGAGCACTGTTTTTCACATGAATTCAACCTATACTAAAAAATAAAACATCCAGTTTCCATTTGAGGCTCTAGAAAGCTTTTGAAAGATGCGTGTACATGTGTATGATAGTACATATTTAAAAACCTGTGAGGTCTGGCCATGTTTGTGTGATGCACTGTAGTTGGTTTGTGACAAAATGCGCAGAGGAGTTAAAGCGATCAAAAAGCAATAAAAACCATGTTATATGTTCGTTATGAAACAAACGCTTCAGTACTGTTTACGCTCAACAGGCAAAGCTTTTTGGTTACCTTTGCATGGTGTGAATCGTCTTTATTTCTATTATGCTTTGAAATATTTTAGTTAAATACATTTTAAATTCATTGTTATTAAAAAAAAAAGTTATTTGTTATTTATATTTAAGGGATATTTAGATTTTAGATACATTATCTTGCTTATTGTAATAGTTAAGGACATGTTTGGTCAGGGAAGTTACTCATTTTCAAGATTGCTATAAAACAAATTCTATTATTACCTGCCACCAAATAACATTGCACTGTTCTACTGCTGTACAGCGTCTGGATTTATTTCTGCTCGTTTTACTTTTGCTTTTCTCAAACGCAATTGTTTCTCCCACTCGTAGAGCTTTTTTTTCTCTTGTCAGGCCTTCAGTTTGCAGAGAGATACCAAAGTATTCCACAGGCACCCCTAAAGTTACTGGCTCTAAGATATCAGACATTTATCAATCTCAGGAAGAAACCTACAGGAGGCGTAACGTCAGGGCGTTAGCAGAAATATATCAGTTCCCCTTTTAAGGATGATGAAACTAATGAGTATTTGTGCTATTTTTTCTTAACTCTGTGCTGTGACTCTTGCTGTATTTATGTTTTAGACTTAATGTGATGGGTTTGTTGTTTGTCCTTGTGAAAATGTCAGTGGTTCTAAATATTTATGCCTTCTTAGGGCAAAGATCAAAGGCTGTTTCTTTTAAGAAACATTATTTTTCTGTGGACAGTTTTGTTTTTTTCTTCGAACCATGTTAACGCTGACCCGTTCTCCCGTCGACTCACACCTGGGTTATATTAAAACGTGCAATTAATCTGTCCAAGCCTTCGCCCCTCCCTGCTTCTGTGTTTAGGGTTTAGGATGACTGATTCGTTGTTTTTTTCTGTGTGCAGAATAATACTGCAGCTACCCTTCGTTTCACTTTTAATAATATTCGTCAGGCACATTCCCAGACACCAGTCTGCAAACGTTTTGCCTTTGATTTTGTTTTTATAGTCACGGAAATAAAGCTTTATGCATTTGAGGGATATGGACAGCAGTTTTTAGGAAAGAAAATTCTTCATTCGTTTAGTTAGGCCTGTAATCATTTTTATCATTTTGCACTAAGAATGGCATAATCAAGTTACTGTTCTCCTGTTGGTTTTGATTGAGCGTCGCACGCTTGATGTATTTCTGTTCTTCAGTGGATTGCTCTGTGTATACTTTAACCATCTTTCTTGTTTCTCCCACCAGTTGCATATATATAAATGTTATCACCTTCAAATAATTTATTGCTAACAAAACACAAAATGAAACAAAAAAAACATGCTACTGATTGTATGTATTTTTAAACAAAGCCTATTTTTCCTGTAAAAACAAAACTGTGTTCAGCACTTTTATTCTGGGTTGTGCTTTTGTTTTCTATATATTTATAATTTAGATCCAAATGTATATATTGTAAAATTTGTGCCTTTCAACTAATTCTTAAAAAAAAATAAAAGTTTTCTACTTATTAAAGGAAGGACGATATAAAATTGCGGTCTTTGAAAACAGATTAAAAACTTGAAGATTGCTCAAACTGAGTGTCGTGTGTTCATTCTGTCTGTCGCCCGCGGGCTTGTTGTACAGTTTTTGCGCGGCATTGCTCCCCATTTTAAAAACATGGAGCTAAAAAAGGGAGCAGATTAACTCTGCAAATGTTTGTGTTCAGCAGGGGACACCCCCCCCCCCCCCCCCCCCTTTTTTTTTCACTAAATATTAATATGATATTTTCTGCCAGTGGTGTGCAGCGGTATCATCAAACACGAGAATAATCGGATAAATGAATCACAACACACCAGATAACAGCCTCTGTGTAAACGCACCTGGTATTTCTTTCTGGGGAGAAATAGAGCACACTGTCTACTTTAAGCACCTTCTAATAAAACACATTTGTTGCCACGGGGAGGGCTGGTCTTAAAATGTGCAGGCCAAGGTTGCAATAATAGACTAAACTACAACTGGGGAAAGTGTATTATTGAAATCTTGCTCTGAAAGAATTGAAGGAAACGCTTGATCATCACAGTATCCTGCAAACTCAGCCCAACAGTGGGCAGTTTAGTTTCAGTCATTCAGTGTGTTTGATCAAACTTTCAAAACGAGCAGCATTTTGTATTTGTTTTTAATTATTTATTCCTACACAGCTTTCATAAAAACATTGATCATATTTTAAAAAGCAGCACCTTCTGGACTTTTCCAATGCTTCCCCTGACAAAGGTCGATATTGTAACGAGAAACAACTGAAATAGAAAATTTCTAAAGAAGAAAAACTAAACTGAAACGAGCAATCACACCCTGGAAAGCAACTGAAACTCGATGGAACTCAAAAGAAAGACTCGAAACCAAAAGTAAATTTGAATGACACATAAAGATTCAGAATCTTTTGTCAAATTTATGCTTCGTGTAAAAACAAAATCGCGTTTCGCACATCCACCAGTCAGCAGTGTTAATACTATAAACACAAAAATCACAAATGCGGTCAAATACAGGTGATTACATAAAAGATGGCTAACTGGAGCTTATGAGCAGGGGCCCAAACATCAAAAAATTTATAAAGCAAATACATATAATTCCCAACAGACACTTCCACACTAACCTATCATTAAATATCCCACAATTACCCCAGGAATCCTAACATAACAATAACACTGATCCAATGCAGCACATAGACGTCACACTATAAACCTCATATAGAGAGTTGCAAGTTTTGAAACATCTTTGCCATACAGGGTTCAAAATACTTGAGTACTTTTTAAACCTAACTAAAGAAGATACACTAAAAGGAAATAAGTGTTTGAAAAAAACTACACAAAACAGGACTTCTCAGGTTTCACAGTCGAGTAGTCCTTCATTGATACTTTTGCATCTCTGCCCAGACCGAAGAAGCCATGAGAGCGGTGAGTGGAGTCCTTTAAACTCGTGGTTCAGCTGAAGATGTAGCAGCGAGGCACCGATGATCTCTTCTCGGTTCAGTTCAGGCCTTTCCCCTGTTAGTAAGTAGGAACGCTCCCAGCTGGGCCTGTGTCCATATATTCATGGCTGGGATGGAGAAGGCCACCAGCTCCACCTGAGAGCCACAGATGGTCACTTGGAACCAGACCTCCTGAAGTCAGCTTTCTTGGTGTTATCGGTGTCTAGGGCCACACCTGGGTGTCAGCTGCTCCATCTCTTTTCAGTGAGCTTACATCTGCGGTATCTTTGGAAAACTTTATGATGTCATTAGTACTGACAGTATCAGAGCAGTCACATGTGAGTGCAGACAATGAGGTGCTCGGCACACACCCTTGCGGTGAACCAGATTGTACCTGCTGACTGCCTGTCGTTTATCTGAACACAGTTCGGCTTTATTATTCAAGTCCATGCAGTGATTTCCACGCCAACGCATTCAATATGAACTTCCCCCTTTAAGAAGCTCCAGGGGAAATACAGTTTCAGGAAGTAAACTGGTGCCCATAAAAGACATTTTATTGGTTTTCTCAGATCAACTTTAAACTTCAGATCAATTTTTTTTTTTAAATTTTGACTTCCTGCACCCGAAAAAATTAAACCGAGATTAAGACGGTGACTAACATAATTGCGTAAAGCACACGCCCAAAGCAAACAGGGAGGTTTCACTTCCTGACAGACGCTGCCCCCGACGTGATGACGTTTTTCACCTGTACGTTGAACAGTTAACGCCACGCCTCCTGCTTACACCTGTTTTCAGGAAGATTTGTTGGAGAAACTTTTAGAAGTAGCGTTACAGCCAAGGCGGGCAGGTGAGACCTTAACGAGGACTACTGTTTATTTGGACGAAAGCGGTCTGAGAGTGAAGGAAGAAGCCTTGAAGCTACGAAGAGCACGTTTACAGGTGAGTTAGCGTCGTTTCTGTCGGTGTTTACTTCCTCCTGCACAGGTAATCAAACCATCTCAGCTTAGCCTGTGGAGTGAAAGGTGAAGCTGAAGGATCGTATGTGACATAACTCTGAATCAAAAAAGTTTTTTTTCTGTGGTTTTTCTCAGTTTAGGTGAAGTTAGTCGGATGTTTACAGGCCTGAAAGCTTTGTCGCTGCTTGACTGCAGTCCTCACAGGCCTGTGTGACAGCTGTGGTTTTCTTCTTAGTCATTTTGTGTGTTTTTGTTGGAGTTCCCCCACAGTTTAACGTGCTTGCCTTGATTTGTGTGCTTGTCTGTGTTGCTGTGATGCTGACTGTCAGCTGTAAACTCCACTTTCTTATTCCTCACCTTACTGGTTCGGCAACACACAAGTTTCTACCTGTCCGGAACAGGAGTTTCACACTAGTTTCGACTGCATTCCCAACCTGCTGCGTCCTCCTCTCCTCACTCTGCATATTTACACACTCATTGTTTGATTTGGGACTGACACAGTCGCTTAAGACTGCTGTTCTCGTAAGTTCCGTACTGCGCATGAGGTGCTTTTAAGCTTGTGGCCCGTCCTTTCTGGATTTTTAAAAGTTAATCTAGGTTTTAAGGTTTCTGTCATCGCAGCTGTAGCTTAGTTCAGTTCAAATAAAAGGAGGAAAGGGTTTAGTCTGCTGATTTTATTCCAGTAAAATAAATATATGTGTGGCGTCCATTTCCCAGAATGTGGACGTGTACACTTAAATATATTAACCCTCAAGTAATGTAGATTTTATCAGCTAAAATAGCAGAGTGTGCTCATTTATGACCACACTATTTTTGAACAGAGAAACACCCACAGGCATCTGACAACAATGGCCGCAACATCCCTGATGCAGCATTAAAAGAGCTGCATCAAGAAGGAAACGCACTGCGTATTCGTTTTTCCCATTGAGAAAGTGCTGGTACACTATCCCAGATATATCAGATATGTGGAGTTTCTTATAGTAAAGAAGTCTCAGTCTCTCCAGATGTGATGGTGTTTGCTGTAGTATTTTCACTGCTGTAGTGTTAACTTTTTGGCAGTCATCATTCAAACAGGGTTTCACTCTTCATCAAAGAGGTGCTCACTCCAAGGATGGCTGTAAATGTGTCTGGCTCCCAGCTCTTTGAAAAATACTGGGGTACTTTGTGGTACTGCTTGAGTTTATCAGGCGTTATCTATTACCCATTTTCTAAACTTGTGCACTTGTGTGTACAAGAAACATGACATTTCTTACAAACCAAAACTTTTTTCTTTCTTACGACAGAAAATAAAATGCAAATAAAAACTAAAGGTTGGATACCAGATAAGGTGTGTAACTTTAACAACAATTATTATTATTATTGTTATTATTATAAAGATATTACAATATCCAACAAAGAATCGAACTAGAGGTCATATATCTCAGTTTCTTGGTTTCTCTTCTCTGGCTGCCTATAAAATCTAGAATTTGAATTCAAAATCCTCCTTATTTAAAAAATAAAAGTACTGAATGATGAGAATATCGTAATAGTATCATAACCTCTCCAGTTTACTCTCACAATGCTGACTTGCTTGGCATTCCTAGAATTTCCAAAATTAGAATTGGAGGCGGAGCCTTTAGCTTTCAGGCAAGTCTCCAGTTTGGATTCGGGAGACGGATACCTTCTCTACTTTTGTAAATGTTGCTTTTTGAGAACCTTTATCATGAGCTGACCCTGAACCATGCCTTGGTCATGCTCCTTAGGCTACATTTCTTCTCCACTCACCTCTCACTTGCCCATGTGTTTATATGCAGCTACTGCATGTTGTTACCTTTGTCTTCTCTCCCATAGGCTGTTTGTCCTCGCCTCTCGTCTTCTCCTTTTTCCCTCCCCTTTCTCTCTCAGGAGTTTTCTTCATGTTAAAGATGAATTTTTCCTTCCCGCTGTGATCAAGTGCTTGCTTATATGTTGTTGTCTGATCTTTACCTCACAATATAAAGCATCTTGAAGTGACTGCTGTGACACTTTATAATAGAAACTTAATTGAACAGTCAGGTTTTGGTTTGCTTCTGGTTAAAACAAAACATAAAGTAGCATTTTATTTGTATATGTGTAATATATAAAGTGTGTTTTGTGTAAAAAGGGTTAAGATATCTAGCTCTGAAATATCTGGCATTTTTAACTTTTACAATGAGTTGGAATAACTTGCATCTTGCACTGCTGCCACTGATGTACACAGGTTTAATTTTTATATACATTTTCTTTTTATATTTCTTAGACATTTTTTATGTTAAGGTGAGAGAGAAACTGTCTTTCTCTTTGTCAGGATGACATGTACAAAAAAATCTGTGAGTCTTTGAATCTTGAATCTAATTGCTAGCAAATATCACTAAAATCAACATGTTTAAATCCTAATTATTTTTTTAAAGATGCCATATTATATAATTCCAGTTCTAAATGACTCTATATTTAAACACAGCTGGGGTCATAAGTGACGCTTCTCAGTCTCGACTTGAAGGTTAAAGAGAAAACGCCTCTTGTAGCATATCTCACTTAACGTGTGAAGTATTATGCAACATCCCATATTGTCATCTCCACCGCCGTCCAGCAGTGCAGAACTTTAGCAGTCGTGCATATAATTCCAGTGATTCCACCAGCATTGCTCACATTTCACATTTTTCCGTCTTTAACGGGAAAACTGAGGGAACTTCCTTTTTTTCTTCCCAATTTTGGCTTCCATGATAAAAATCAAGCAGCACAGGCCTCTTCTTCTCTCTCTTTTTCTAAACCGCTTATTCGCCTTGAGCTTGGTTCGAGGAAACTTGCTGAAGCACTACAATGGACGTGTTCGTTAAATAATCATGACCTCAATAGTTTTTGCTGTGATGGAGCAACCATCCACCATACACGTGTGACCATTTGCATCCTCATGCACAAGGGGCTGAGCATGTGTGGTATAACTCATGTTATGGCGCTGGGATAGCTGTAAAGTGTGTGTTTGCAGTACTACACACAAGACAACACAAGTAAGTCCACTGAGTGTGGAAGCCACAAAGCCCTGGCCTGTGTAATTACAGCCTCTTTGCTGATTGTGTAAACCTCTGGAGTATTTGTTCTGCAAAGCTCTATATTTTACACTAGGAGGCTTTGCTTTTCCACATTCCCCAACGAACTCGTGTACTGGAGCCTTCTTGCCTCCGTCGGTTGGTGTTTGTTAGTTTGTTTCGATGATGCACCGTTGAAGAATTTTAGTTATGAATTTTAGTTAGGCCTCTGCATTCATAGTGAAACTCAAGCACAACAAGGTGACCTGGAGTCGATAGTCAGTAGTTTGCATATTGAATAGCCAACAGGAGTGGCCTCTCTATGAAAGCAAAACAAATAGAATATCCTGCTGCCGTGCACACTGCAGTCCTCGGCGTGAATGAGTGAATATTCACCTACTATGAATGGTTTCACCTTTGCTACCTGTTTGTTTGTTTGTTTGTTTGTTTTTAGCAACTGTAGAAGTCTGTTTATTAAGATCAATTAATAATTCACACCTGGTGCTCTCGCTGACCTCATGCCGGCTATTCCACCTGGCTGAACCCAAGTTGGCATCTAACATCTGTTTTGTTTCTCAAGTTTTATAATACAGACACTGATCTGTGGATGAGGGATTTAGGAAGTAATAAGCTGTTGGATAGTGTTTTCTAGTAGCTTCACCTCCTCTTTGTCCCCCTTCCTCCTCAATGATTTGGGTACATGTCACACTGAACACTAAAAAAAAAAAAGGGGGAAAAAAGGCTACAACACGCCCATGCTGTGGGGCATATGTAAATGTTAACCATGGAACAGAGATAACATCAGGCTCTCTGTTGCCATTTCCTGATCCCGAGAAACAGCCTGTGTAGGCACATCAGGACACTTACACGAAGCTGGAAGATCCATAGTGCTGCAAACACCCCGTCAATTATTAACAGGCCAGTGCTCTCATTCCTCCAATGTAACCATGGCACCGAGCAGACAGAAACTCAGCCGGTAGCCTGGGATCTGCTCCTGCCTTGTGGGGAAGTAAGACGCGCACATACCGCTGACAGCGGGAGCAAGTGGACCTGTTTGACTTTATGAGCCTGTCACGAAGGAAACTATTGGGCAGACGGATCTATGGAGCGATCTTCACATGACTTCTCCATTGGAAGCAAAGGGATGACAGTTGCTACTTTTATTTATTTTTAATTTTTAACTTTTGTTTTTCTTAGTTTTCTTTTTATGGCAAATTAATGTTTGTCGTGAAGAGGCTTGCAGACCTGCATCAGTGACCATGTGTGACTGAGACACAGACACAGGATTATTAACAGATTTGCAGACAGCTGGAGATCTTTGGTGTCTGTGAATGAGTGGGTCAGCACTGTTATCATTATGAAGTTGACCGAGCGACTCAAACGGCTGAAGCACTTGGGCTCTGTGCCTCCGGAGCCTCCGCCACTGCTGGTGGTGCCCGTAAGTGAATGGATAGTAGTTATTTTATTTGTAGTTCCTTTTTCTATTACAGTAACCAAGCAGCTTTACATTAACTTCAGCTTTAAGAGAACTTCACAGGTTACTTCCCCCCCACTCTTCCAGCGCTCTCTTAAATATCATGCTCAATTTGAACCCACAGAATTTTATTTTTATTTCTTTATTCATGTTGAACAGTTAGTTGAAAGGTTTTGTTTTACAGTTAAAGAAAGTTTAAATCGGCAGAATTTCTTCATGTCTTGTTCATCAAATGTGTCAAAGTTGTGGAAAATGTATTCTTTATTGAACACACTGACTCAGTGACAGTTCAACTTGGCAAAAAGTACGTGAGTGACTTGTAAAACCTTTGTTTATCTACGTGTGCTCCATAGCAGGCTTTTTCCACAGTTCGGTGTAAGAAGGAATTAATTTTCACATCAAAGAATCTGGGATATATTTATAGAATGGGCCTCGTTAGGTGATCTCAGTAAGGTCAAAGATTCTGAACATTAAAGCATCGTTTCTCTTCTATTTTTAATCCCTCTGTCACTGATTTCCTTGTGACACAGTTTTGTTTTGTTTTTTTGCTCCTTCACCGAGCCCACACCCGAAGGTATAAAAAGAAGGCCTGAACCCTGAGGCTCCTTCTGTTATGCTTCACAGTTTGGAGGGAAAAAAAGCTGCTCTTTATTAGGGCTTTTCTTGTAGTGGACAAACTGAAGATTGGTTCTGATGTGCTTTTATCGTTGCGCTCTCTTTCGCCTCTTTCAGAAGTACGCGCCATGCTCTTGGTATGATCTTCTCAGGAAGCGTACTCCTAAGGGACCTCCTTAAATTTCTTCCTGTTTTATTGTGGACGGATTAACATGGAGACGGTTAGAAATGTAGATAGCCACCATCATATCATACGAATCTATGATTCTTCCCATACAACCCTGTGAAAGTTGCTGTGATAGAGCCATAACTGACAGAACAGACTTGTCATGTCATTGTTTATTTTTATTTATGAGGACGAGCCCTTTTTGTAACACACATTTACAATTTTGTGTCTTAATTGGAACGTCTGACCACAAGTAGCTTTTAGAGACATATTTTCCCCCTTTAACTGTTTGTATTTAGACCTTTTCTTATAATTAGTTTAAACCTCTTAAGCTCTTTTGATATTGAAACTAAGCCTAAACCTTACAGTAGTATTAATATATTTTAGTCTCAGTCGTTCACCAGCGTCTAAAATAATTATTTTGTGAAAAGAGAATGGGAAGATTGTTTGTTCATGGATCCAGAGATATGACGTGTTGAAGGAGGCATGTCTAAAAGTTTGCATAAAATATGCAGAGATTTGAATTGCAAAATTCTACTGAAACAAGGTTTTTCCCACATAGAGGAATTACTTTTTTTACTGCCCCGAGAAGTGGTTTGTGAAAACAAACAAACACTTTCTTAGTTTCAGTCTAATTTATTTAACCATAATTGATATTTTAGATGAAATAATAGACTGATTTCAATTACTGTATGTGCAATAACATTAACAGTCATGTGAACACACCCTTAAAAACTCCCGACCAATCAGTGACTGTCTGTTATTTAGAGCTAAATGATATTTTTCTGCTTTGAAATGAAAAAACTTTGAGCTTTCTAGTTCTTAGCCTGAATGTTCAAAGCTATGCAAAAACGCAAGGGAGTGATTACCCTACCTGACATATTTAAGGTGCTTCCCAGTTCTGGTGGGTTTAAAAGGGCAGATCCACCTTAAAAGCCATGTTTATTTAAGGACACTAGAGAATGACTCTTAGAGTGGGCAAAGACTCAAAGGGGAGGAGCGCTTTCCAGGTGAGGTCTTTCAGTCTCTCTGCCTGGTGTGAGAGAAACACCCCAGCTGGTCATATTACAACCAATTTCAGCACGAGGATCTAGTTTCAGCCACCATCCATGCAGAGCTCACTGGCGGGCGAAGTAACCTGAGATTACTGGATCTGTGATTGTTTTTCTGTTGCCGGCTCCATATGGGATATAAAGAGCTGGCTGTTTGCTGAGCGCTGGAGGCAGCAGGTGTTTTGTTCAGGGTAGAAATCCCAGTAGGAAATGGAAGTCAGGTTCAAAGATCACATGGTAAGTGCAGATGAAAATAAACGAAGCATTTATGGACTTAGTTATGCTTCCCTTTAGTGTGAAAAAAGCATAACTATTAAAGATTTACAGAAATGTAAGGACACAAGTCATTAGTGATGTGCATCAGCTCCCTTAGATTAATGTTGTTTGAAGCTGGAAAAATGATGACCTGAAGATGGAGGAGTGTCCTAAAGGAGTGCAGCTGCAGGCTTGGCAGTCTTGGATCAGGCGTTTATTAGCAGATAACAAATCACTGTCGGCTGTCGTTTGTTTTTGTAAATAATCAATTTTCTTTTGGAATATGGACGATGCTCATATTTACATCTCATCTCACTCTGATCTATAACGATGCGATCTTTATCTGCAGTTTCACATGCATCTCATTGCTCCGACATCGTGACCTACATCCAAAGTTAAATTTTAACTGGTTGTAAAGTCAGTGAGCTGTAAATGAGCTCTGAGAGCGTAGACCTTCCCGGCAGCTCAGTGTCCTTCTACATTGAGTTGTTTTGTATACTTTGTTGCTGATGTGATTTCCATAAAGGCATATACTCCAACTACTCATCAAGCCTATTCACCGACTCCTCAAAAAAGTTGCTTTGTTTGAAAACTGGCACACTTAAGTGACCTTTCTGTGTCGCTTGCAGCTTTGAATCTATAAATGCAACAAATCTACTGCTGATTTTAAAAAAAGAAAAAAAAAACGTAACTACTTCAGCTGCTGTTTCAGTCTACCTTATCATCAAATCAGAAAAAGTCATGACCAGCTTTTGTTTGAATACTAATGTCAGTACTTGTATTTTGTTTTTTTTTAACCTTCTCCAGTTTATGATTAACCAAGTCAAACAAGAGGCCTGCTGTTCCCAGGTTAGACATTGTACACCTGCGAGTTTAAGGTTTTCCTGGTGATCATTTGTGAGATTTTATTCTTGTAGTTGTTTTTTTTGTGTAACCTAATTTGAAAAACTAAACAGTCAGAGTCAGCAAATTGAGGTTGTATAATTAGGTTATGTGTTTGGGTGTGACTGGACGTTGGGTGCTCGGCTGATGTTGCTGTACTTTAAGCACTAATGGGCCTTGTACTTGTTGTGTGCCCTGTTCAGTGTTTAAACAAACTCCAAGTCTAAGCAACACTACACCACTGTGTGTCTGACTTGAGTATCAGGCTTTACTCGTTCTGGCTGTAGCTTAGCAAGCGTCTTCCTCGGTGTATGAAATATAGTCCATGGCCAGGCTGCAGTGTTGGCTTGTTTTTAAAAAAAAAAAAAAAAAATGCAAATCACATTGGGCATGTTGCCATGTTCCTGTAAGTCAAAGGTCGTCTTTTTTTCACTGATATAAATCCCCCCCAGAAGAATCTAATAGTTCCTTGTCACCAGTTGCTCTACAGTTTCGTTCATCCCCAGGTACTCGGCCAAACAGCCATGTCTACTTGTTCCTTATCTCAGATGCCAGGATGGAAAGCTCTTATTTGAAACAATAAGCTAAATATTGTAACTTGATAATGTCAGCATGGACTGTGTTAAAGGATCCCATTGCATTTTGCTCGATTCTTATATATATATATTAAAATTTTTCCAGTTGTTGGTTGTAGTCTGTGGCGTAAAGGTGGTTAAAAACATGCACACACATACCAGGTAGCCCCTCCTCCATACTGGTCAGGCAGGATTGCGACAGGTGAGAGCATGTTGAGATCAGGTTCACGTATTGGCACATTCTGTCTTCCACTCAGGCTCAGCTGTCCTCTCTGTAAGGACCTGGACTATATGTTGATTATGAGTTAATTAATCATGATTTATTATTGTCAATTGCTATAAAAAAAGATTATTTTTCTTATTGTATTTTTCCCCCCCAGAAACCAGGCATGGAGGAGATAACAATATGGGAGCAACATACAATAACACTAAACAAAGTAAGTGATTTTTTTTTTTTTTTGTTTGTTTGTTGTTGTTGTTGTTGTTTTTTAATTGAATAATTGAGATGTATATGTGAGGTGTTATGGTGAAACTGCTAGCGTGTTTTACTTTTCCAGTTGTTTAATCAACATGAAATAATGAGTAGGCTAAATTAAGTTTAACATGGAGATTCTAGTGTGTGGCTAAACAAATACACATGTGGAAAGTGTGTTTCGTTGTGGTTTCTGAGGGACTGTGTTCAAGTCCTCTTAGTTTCACAGCACAGGCTCCGTCAGGAATTCAGTGACACACCCTGCTGCACCCCACGGCACCAGCCAGCTCTTCGCTGTCCTGCCTCATTGTTGGCGACACTGGAATGTGTTCTTTCCTCCTCCTATCTCTCTACTGTATCTCCCACTCATGCTCATCCACCCACCTACTTCCCTGCACTCTTTACTGTCCATCATTTTCTCTCGGTCTCATTTTTTTTTTTTTTTTTTTTGTTCTTTCTAAATGGCAGGATTCCAAACTAGGATTTGGTTTTGCAATATCAGGAGGCAGGGACAAGCCGCAGCCCGATGGGGACACGTCAATTCTGGTGTCAGATGTGCTGCCAAATGGACCAGCCATGGGACGACTGTTGTAAGTTGGAGGCCTTTTGCTTTTAATGTGTGTAGAGACCTCTTTAAGATTTGACTGTTGAATGAACACCTGGCTGCCTGTGTATACTTGTACTTCTGCAGCACCAAAGACCAAATTGTCATGGTCAATGGCGAACCTATGGACAACGTCCATTCTAACTACACCATTCAGACCCTGAAGTCTTGCGGCAAGACTGCAAACATAGTAAGTGTGCACCGAGCCTTTAATTAATTTGTGCCAAGTGGCTTCCAATCTTGGGTTTCTTTCTGATGGGCGTCTTCTGCATCTTTCCCAGACAGTGAAACGTCCTCGTAAGATCCAGATCCCAGCAACCTCATCCACCAGACCCACTCGGGCAGCCTCGCACTCAAACTTGCTGGATGCGGACCCTCCGAGACGGCAACGACGCCACTCTGATGGGAGTGACAACATGGACTCCAGCCGCTACCGTGACGATGACCGCTATCGTGCTGATGACCGTTATCGCACCAACGACCGTTACACACGCCGAAGCCCCACGCCCGAACGCAACGGGCTTGCAAACGCGGCGCCGTTGATTTCATCAGGGTACAAGAGGCTGCCGCTCAAAAATGTTTCAGAAAAACCCATCAGAACTACTTTGATTAAAAAGAAAACCACAGATGGTAAGATTTCAGGAATGAGAGCGAAGGGAAACCTTTTTTGTTTGTGAAGAAGCGAAGCTTTTTAGACAAAAATAATCTGCTCAGCTCATCTTTTTTAAAGTGCTTATTTCAGTATTTCTGGCTTTATTTTTCTGCAGAGTATGGACTGAAACTGGGCAGTCAGATCTTTATCAAGCACATGACAGAAACTGGCCTAGCTGCAAGGGAAGGCACCCTGCAGGAGGGCGACCTCATTCTCAAGGTAATATTTCACTTGTCTTGGAGTATTTTTAAGCTACAACTATTCTACAGGACTGGAAGATTTCATTATTAATCTTCAGTTTGTCTTAATCAAATTTGTATCTGTGAGCAGATCAATGGCATGACAACAGAGAACCTATCCCTGCTGGAGACCAAGCACCTGGTGGAGAAGAGTAGAGGCAAACTGACCATGACGGTCCTCAGGGATGACCGTAGATTCCTGGTCAGCATCCCAGAGGTGGAGGACAGCCCCCAGAACAGCGATTATGAACGTCGCAAAGACAGCAGCTCAGAGCTGGATGGTAAGGGAATCAAACACAGGGGAAAAGGTGGAGAAATCAAAACGGTGAAGCAGCTTCTACTTATTTCATGGGTGAAATCAAAGTGCTGTAAAGTCAGTCTAATCCTGTAATGTTCCTCATGTTTGCTACAGTCAAATCCCTTTAAATGTAGAACTTTTTTGGGCTACAGGCTCAGATTAATTAATTCAATCTTGCAAACACCCCCTGTATAACTTGAAAAGTTAATACATTTTCTGTTTCTGTCTCCCATCAGAAATTTCAGACATTGATGAGGACGTTCCAGCCCACAGGACACGTCCAAGCGCCAAGGAGAGGCGGACACGCAGGTACAGACTTTACCCTGTCACCCCGCCTAGTAAAAATTAAGTCCACCGATGTAATGCACAAAAAACGTAAATCCTTTATTGGATTTGATCTAAAAGCACTGAAGAAATCTTTTATTTCTCACACAGAACAAAAGCTGAACCTCCACTGCCAAAGTCTCGGGATCAATCGCCTGTGCGCTCCACCTTATCCCGGCCACCTGTAAAAGCCTATGCTCCTCGCCGAGGTCAGTCCTGCAGAGAATTACTTTATTTTATTTTACTTATTGCACAAAGATGCTTGTACTCAAACCAGCACTGATTTGCTGGTTTTCTTGGAAAAAAAATATTTACATGTCCTATAATTAGTTTTCTAACTGTTGATTATTGTTTATTCAGCTCCGTCTGAATCTGAGTCCGACCACAGTGCATCTCCTCCTCCTCCTCCAGTCAGGAGAGAGAGGGACAGGGACAGCCTGGACCAAAACAACAAATACAAGTCAGTTCACACGGATGATATCATTAAAATGACCTAGGTTTATTTTATTAAAGTGTATATATACATATGTTACTACATATTAAATGCAGTTAAAACTGTATGAGACATTATTTTTGCTTTTACTCTTTGAGCAGATCTCTGTCAGGAGTCTCCACCCTCCCCAACCCCAAATCCTCTCCTGTTGCTCACAACTGGACTGCACCCGTCTCCGCCTCCTCCACTTCCTCACGCCCTCGCAGGCCGGTGTCGGAGTCCGACTCTGACCCTGAAGGTTCCCCACCCCCACGCAGAGATGGCCCTCGTCTGGACAGTAGATACAAGTACGGACATTTCTTTATCCAGTTCCAGGAATAAACAACAAAAGCACCAAGATCACTTGCACAGAAATATTCAAAAACAGAAGCCATAATTTGCACCAGCATCATCAGTTATTTTGGTAAACAATTATTCATTCATGCCCCCAACCCTTTCTTGTCTCTGCAGAGTTCTGCCTGATCGTTACGCAGGCCGGGTATCTTCCCCCATCGTTGTTCGCCAAGATCCACCAAGGAGGGTCAACTCACCTGTGAGAGGCCCGCCTCCAGGTCTGCACAAAAACACGCAAACAATCCAGTCTCCTTGTGATGTACACGTCCCGGACTTTGTCTCACACCTCCTTGGAAATATTTACTAAGGCCAGAGCAGAATATGAAAGATGCACATGAAAACATAAGATGGCTTGTAAGTGAATGAATGTAGAAGAGATAAAGTAAGTAAGAGTAAAAGAGAATTAATCCAGCAGTGCACGTATGAATGCATGTAACACTGCAGAGGCTGAGGGATGATTCTTGCAATACACTTAAAATATAGAAGGAAATGATGGCTAAAAAATAATATTCATGTAAATATTTTTGAAAGCATTATTTATAAGTGAGTAGATCAAAGCATAAAGGTGGAAAACATTATGTATAACTCTTCATTCAATCGTCTCATTGAGATCAAAACATTTTCCAAGAAAGGAGAGACGACAGATGCAATAATCATGAATAATGTTGGGTAATAAAGAAACTGTAGTATCTGAAAACAGTTGTTATTCCATACATGAGCATTAAAGATACTGGATTTTGAATTGTGGAGATTTGAGGCATCTCGGGAACGTAAACACACAATGGAAATGCTGCAGATTAATCAGAAGTAAATATGTTGTTTACTGTTTATATTAATAAAATTAATCTATAAACGCTTTTCTTTCTCCTCAGATTCTGACTCCGAGTCGGATGGCTTCTCTGAGCCTCCTCAGAGGCGTAGCACCACATACAGTCAGGACTCTCTCAGCAGATACAGGTACACATGAATCCCCCACACCTACCTGAAACCCAACAAGATCTCACGGACCGGAAACTGAGCAGACTCTGTGGCTCTCTGGTTGTTAAACTTAGTTAATCATACATATTTTTATTTTTAATGTTAAACTACCTAACCTTTGCTCTTTGAGTTGTTTAAATTTGATTTTCATTTTGTGCTTTGTCTCATTTTGAAATTTCTTTTTATTTTGTCTGATTTTCTGTTTTTGACTGTGTACAGAATCTGTGCTTTAATTTTGTTGACCAATAAAATAAAACTGAACATGTCCTCTCCTATATGTGGCTGAAGTGTTGATTAAATATAGGACACTCGTTGCAGCAACAATCATATCGTAGAATAATTCCCTAAGACTCAAATCAAAGTCTTTCAAAGTTTTGCGTAGTGTGCATGTGTTATACAGCATGTTTGAATCTCACAGTGAGCATCACAATCAAGTAGCTAATAGCTAAACTTAATAGGGTGGTTAATTTCAATCAGTCACAAAGCAGTTTACCGCCAAAGAGAGAGCTTCCCTCAAACAGAATAAGGTGAATATTCAATATTTTAGTCTCATCCTCTCATCAATAATCGTCTATTAGCCGCTGGTCCCCCTCGCCAAACGTAACTGAGATTTGTTGTCTTCCTCCTCCCTCACTCCCACCTCCCTCTCTTCTCTTCCAGGGTCCTGCCAGAAGTTTCCCTGCAGCCAGAGGTGGAACCACCAAAATGGAGCACTGCCAGCAATCCACCACAGAAAGGTGTGTGTGTGTTTTGTAGTGAGCAGTGGGAGTTCATATTTGGTGCCTGGAATCTAAAAGGACGCATGAGTCATCTAACAAATAATAAAACTTTCCATAAAGACAGTCTTGACTTATTGATCTCCACAGCGAATTCGGACTCTGAATCAGAGGCCAGTTATGCGCCAGTCCCCAAGAGGGAATCCACCGGCAGTAAAAACTCAGCAGCCAGAAATAGATACAGGTGAGAGACGCCTTCCACTTTGACTGTCTCATCAAACGCATTGAGTCGTGCTTCATGCTTCAACACCTATTATATTTTTTTTTTTTTTTTTTTTTTTTTTTTAATATCCACCTTCTTTTGATTATAATGGAACTTAATGCATTTTGCCCCGTTTTGCTCAACATGGCAAAAGATACACTTGAAAAACTTCCCAGAAATCATCATCTGGTTACTCACAAAAAAGGAAAAAGAAGATCAGATCAGTTTCATATAGGAACTGATTTTTCTCTAAGGGAGCTACACCCACTGTAGCTGGGTGGCTGTAGCTCAGGTGGTAGAGCAGGTCATCTACTGATCGGAAGGTTGGTGGTTCGATTCCCGGCTTCCCCTAGTCTGCATGCCAAATATCCTTGGGCAAGATACTAACCCGAAATTGCTCTCCGATGCATTCATCGGAGTATGAATGTGTGTGAATGTCAGTTGTGCTTGTGCGAATGGGTGAATGCACAAGTTGTGTAAAGCGCTTTGAGTGCTCAGAAGAGTGGAAAAGCGCTATATAAGAACCAGTCCATTTACCATTTACCATTTACTGACCACATCACTGTGTCAGAAGGAAGCACACATGATGAGGGGATCGTGCTTTAATGTCACATTAATGTCACTTCCTTTGGTACCTACAGCTTCCCTTGTTGTTCAGAAGGAAAATGGTTCCTACATGAAACCACTCAGTTTAATAAACTGCTTCTAAAAATAAACACTGCAGCCGACTCTTTCCAAATTAATATTATTTTATTTTGTTTGTCAGTTTTGTTTATTTACTATCCTAATATAAAACCTCACACATGTCTGAGTATGAACTCCTACGTGATCAGGAATTTAAGCAACCAAACTCGACACACAGGTATGTCTTAGGCCCCTGAAGCTTATCTGTACCAGATATTTCTTGATGTTGCTAAGCAACCACATATCAACAGAAACATTGTTAGCATTGATGCACCTCTGACACCTTTGTGAAACCACAACATTTTAATATAATATTTATATTCACAAAAGTTGAATATGATGATTAACGCCGCTATATTGCGCAAAAGTTTTGAGCTTTCTATTTGTATTTTTTTTTTTTTTTTTTTTTTTTTTTTTTAAGCAGTCTTGAGCACTTCTCTAGTCTTTCTGAAGAGTTTTCAGTCCAGTCCTTGTACCTGTCCATTTTCAGAGGAAGGTTTTGATTTGTTAAGCCACTTAACACTGACCTATGAAGCATCCAGAACTAGTGCAATGCAAAGAACCAATTTTCAATCATATTTTAACTTTTTTTTTTTTTTTTTTTTTTTTTGCCTTATTTACTGTATTTCCATGTATGTTTGCACATTTCAGTAAATTACCTCAAGCATTTTCCATTTTCCAAGAAAAATGTCATGAAATAAGAGTTGATACGAGACTTTTGCACAGTACTTGTTTTATTTATTGCACTTTTAGCACAGGCTAGAAATAATTTAAAGCTGCAACTGTAGAAAGAGAAAGTGAAAATATGAGAAATGCAAGTTACAGCTTCACTGTGAACTGTGGGAAATCACACTGAGAGGATGTCCGACAGGTTTTTATGCTTACCACAAACACAACTGTTGCCTGATAGTAACGTGCTTTGTGCACACGGGGGCTCATTACATGACTTCCTGCAGTGATTGCATCACATAATATTCAAACTGCCGACTTAGAAAACCATATCGAAATCTCGTGTGGTTTTCTAACTAACATGCACTAACTTGACCGTCAATTTATGGCTTTTGCATTTCTCATTGTATGTTTAGGGAACATTTAACAAGATGATGGCTGAAATTTAATTCAGTTTTCCCCTATTCTTCTCTCAGAGTGCCTACTTCAGTGCCTGTAAAGCAGGAGCCTCCTCATCGAGCCCCATCGCCCGCTAGACCGCCTCCAGATGGTCAGCTGATTACTTTTTTGCTTCATCTTCAACCTCTCTTTCTCTCTGTTTTAGATAAAAGCATTAGAGCACCACAACCAAAGAAAATCCTCACAAACTGAAGTCTCCCTGCTTAAAGTTTTCATTTTTTTTAAAACCAGATTCCTCTGAGTCAGATGAGCTTTCACATCTTAGGAGGTCTGGCAGCTCTGAGCGGGGGAACAGTCAGCGCAGGTACATCAGGAATTAATTCATTAAAATCAGATTAAAATATGGCAGCCCGAAATGTGTTTTCTCTTAAATAACCAATATTACTGATTTCTGTTTTCTCCACCTCAAAGTGCTCCTCGTGCTGCAAATGGAAACGGCACCATCAGGTCTGGGATTTCAGTCAAGAACAACCCGCCCATCTACTGTAAGGCTCAGGATGTGTAGCATGATTATCATAAATAAGTTTTCAATCTGTGGGTTGAAATAAACAAACCTTTTTTGGGCATCAAGATATTTTTGTGCTTTTCTTCTATTTTATTTTTTTGACATCTTATGAGTTGACATCTTTTAGGCGTCTAACAATATCTGCATTTCTTCCAGCCAAACCTGAAGAAGAGCCCCTCTATTCCCTGCCTCCAGATTCATACCCATCATCTATTCCAGGGTGAGTGCCGCATTTGCTTAAAGCGTTGCCCCGTGTCTTAGCGTCATAGCAACAGTAATCTGATTCCTTCGGTTTCCCCTTTAGGTACAGCTCAGATGTGAAGACAGTGTCATTTATAAAGGAGAGCAGTTTGGGTCTTAGACTCGTGGGAGGCAACGACGTTGGGATCTTTGTAGGTGGAGTCCAGCCACACAGCCCTGCGTATGAACACGGGATGAAGGAGGGAGACCAGATCATGCAGGTGACCTTTGTTTGCACACCTTATATGGACGTGGTTATGGCGGCATAGATTAACAGCGTCTTGTCCAGTTTAGAAAAACTCTTTAGCTTAAATGAGATGTTTATGCTCATTTGCATTTCTTTATTAGTTTTTTTTTTTTTTTTTTTTTTTTGACTGTTGTTGTTGTATTAGTAGTATCCATGTCATATGTACCGAGTAAAAATGACCACTGTCCAAAAACCTTATGCTCCTAGCTGTACATTTACATTGTTATTTGACACCTGTCCATTTTTAAAAAAAAATATTTTAAATATGACAGAAAAAGACCAGAGTCCAAGTTCATCCCTGTTCTTCTTCTTTTTTTCAGGTTAATAAAGTTGATTTTGGCCATTTCACACGAGAAGAAGCTGCCAACTTCCTCCTTGAGCTCAGGACAGGAGAACGGGTGGAAATCTCCACGCAGCATAAGATGGACAGTAAGTGAAGAGCAAAACCTTAATATGACACCGAGATTACTTCTGTTGAGTTGTGTCACAAGTCACAAAATCTTATTTCGTCTATCTTCAGTTTACAAAAAGATCCTCAAGTCCAACCTGGGAGACAACTTCTACATCCGCACACATTTTGACCATGACCCCGATAACCCCATTGGTCTGGGCTTCACCAGAGGAGAGGTGTTCAGAGTGGTGGACACAATGCATCGTGGAAAGATAGGCAGCTGGTTGGCTATCCGCATGGGGAATGACCTGCACGAGATGGACAAGGGCACTATCCCAAATCAGATCAAGTAAGGAGAAAGGAGACGATAAGCAGATGAAGATCTCTTTGCTTCCACGAGGACTGTTTCAGTTTTTGCATCTGCCATCTTTTCCTGCAGGGCAGAGAAGATGGCTAACATCGAGAAGGCACAGCGGGCGACCGGAGAGAGGCAGGCAACCGGACCGAGAGCCGAATTCTGGAAACTACGGGGGCTCAGAGGGAATAAGAAGAACGAGAAGAACATGCGACGGAGTCGCGAAGACCTGCTGCAGCTCACCATTCAGGGCAAATTCCCAGCTTATGAGAGAGTCCTGCTCAGAGAAGGTTGGCATTTATTTATTTTTTAATCATACCCTCACAGAGATACTTTGTTTCATGCATAAAGGTCCAGGTTTAACAACGTTTACTGGTTTTTCTCCAGCTAATTTCAAGCGGCCCATTGTTATTCTGGGACCTCTTAATGACATTGCCATGGAGAAGCTGGCACGAGAGATGCCTGATGATTATGAAGTGGCAGGTTGGTTTGTTTTGGGCTGTTTTGATACCCCTTTTTTATTCTTGAGTATTATTTCCCTCCTTTTTCACTTATTCTCCTCATCTTCTATTTTATTTAAAATATTTTGGGTGTGTTGTTATATTTCTACAGAGATGGTTCCTCGCAGTGGAAGTGCAGATGGCGGCTCCACAGTTATTAAATTGGACACTGTGAGGAGAATAGCAGAGAAGGTGAGCAGTAACATTAAAGTTATGTTTACAGTCCTGTTTTCTGTGTCTGTTTGGTATTTCCTCTTTGATTTTTTTTTTTTTTTTTTTTCCTCTCTCTTCCCAGGATAAGCACCCTCTGCTGGATATCACTCCCACTGCAGTGGAAAGGCTCAACTACATCCAGTACCACCCGATGGTTTTGTTCTTAGACCCTCACAACCGCAAGGATGTCAAGACCATGAGGCAGAGGTACAGCCCCAAATCCAGCAAGAGCTCCAGACGCCTTTACTCACAGGCCATCAAAATGAGAAAACACTGCAGCCACCTTTTCTCGGGTAATTTTAACACTTAAAGCTTTTTCCAGTACATCTATGAGGAAATAAATTTTTCTCTGTCTGCTGGTACAAGTTTAAAATGTTTACTTCTTTTGATTTATTTTTTTGTTTTTCCCCCTTCAGCTCGAGTGGACCTGGATCCCAGTTCCCACTCTTGGTATGAAAGTCTAAAGAATAAGATTCGCCACGAGCAGACCAAACCCGTCTGGGTGTCTGAAGTCACGGTACAACACACAGCTTCTCTTCACACACACATCTGTACACTAAAGCGATTATGAGATATTATTTTATATACAGATCGATGTGGTGTTTTGTTTTTTGTTCTTAATTTATTGCTTTAGTTCTTATAACAATCTAATGAGCGCACCGACTCTCATGATGTAGTTTTACATCTTTCTGTTTATTAATCCAAGTGCTGTGTGGCTCAAATGATCCATAAACCTGATTATTAGTTAATTGACACGAATATTAAGCCACAAGAAAAAGAGTAGTTTGAACTACAGTTCGTTATTGACCAAAAACTGAGCCAACGTGAAATTCTAGAAATCTGCAAAAAGAAAAACAAAAATTGCACCTGTAGTTAAAAACAAAGCTTATGATGATGAGTTTGTGATGCTGGTGTGATTGAACCAGCTTTAAAAATTCTCAGCTACATAAACAAATATAGAGCAACACAAATGAAGCATAGCACTCTGCGTGGTCCCAAAAATTGTAAATAAAAGATGGACAGGCCATCTTTGCTGGGGTACACTAGCTGTAAAAAGACATGCAGTTCTATGGAAGTCTGTGAGAAAATGACCCTCTGGCTTCTCTGATTGCCAACCTGTGTAAACGCTTTCCTGATGAGTTTATGGTCTAGAGTTTTACGTCTTTTTCTGAAGTTCACTTCTTACTTTATGGTTTCGTTAGTCAAAAATGAGAATAAAGCAGATTATGGTATCATATGAGCGTGCAGCACCCACAGTTTCTCCCCTCTCTTTAATACAGAGTTGCACATAGTGGTGATATATTTTACAAAGCAAACTGTTTTAATATTTTTTCCATTGATTATGTATTGTACAGTTAGTTAAACACTAATAACTAAAGCTGTTTGATTTCTCTGTCTGCACAGTTGGAGAGTGGTGGAGAACAAGATTTGGATGCTTTGGACCAGAACCAGACTGACTACCTCAGTGCTGCTAGTGACCTGGAGGACACCGATGGAGAGGGCTTCACAGACGACGCCTACACTGACAACGAGGAACTCGAGGAGGCTTACCCTGGTCAGAATACAGCCAAGGTCCCAGGGGGCTCCAGGGTAGCTGGAGCTGCTTTAGCTCGATCATCCGAGCCAGCGTTTGAACACCACAGCCCCTCTATAGAACCCGAGGAAAGCGATGACGCGTACGGAGTCAGAGAAATCCCGCCAATAATGCACGTACCTGAACCCAGGTCACCTCGTCATGCGAATTACAGCCCGCCGCAGAGCGATGCCGAGGAGGAAGATCCCTCTCATCGCAGTTTTACAGACTCAGATTTCAGCGCTCTTGATGTAGCTTCACACGCCGCTCCGTCTGAAGGACCGCCAGATTTTAGAGCCCCCGACCCCACAAGCCAGTACTCAGTGGACGAGCCTTCATACACAGAGGAGGAGCCGGAGAGCTTCCAACACGCCAGCCTGTCTGCTATCGAAGACAGATTAGAGCAGGTTTGTGCCCTCATTAAAACAGTTACTGGATACCAGTTCTTTTTTTCTTTTTTTTTTATCCTTTTACTTAAAACCAGATGTGTTTCAGTCCTTCACTTAACAACAAACAGTTTTGATAACAAAAGATGAATTCAATTTTTGAAACAGTAAAACAAAATGAAGTATTACTTCTAGCTTTTACTCGAGTTTAACTTGAATTTAAAATGAGGGGCATTTAAGGACGTCGACTAAGACTAAACAGATTTAGTTTAAAAAAACAACAACAAACAAACATCATCCAGAGTGCCAATGTTTTATTTTGTTTTGGATTTTTTGTTCCTAAGAATGTGTCTTGGGATTTATTAAACTGTGCAATGTATATTAATACATCTGAGTAATACAGTATTCAGACAAGTTCAGAGGATAAAAGGAAATAATAATAATACAGGCCTGGTCAGATGCTGTGGTGAATGGTGAATTTCCAGAGCTGAGCATTTGTTTCCTTTAAACAATCTGTAATCGATTACAAAATTCCCTCAGGTTTTCTTAATTGAAGGTGTTGCATCCTTTAAAAAACCCCAAAAAACGCAAGGTTCATTGGTTTTCTTGTTTGTCTACTTCTCGTTTAAAAGAACGTGACTATATTTAGTTGACACAAACGACTCAAAGTTCTGGAGGTGTTTTCAAGGAGAAAGTTATGAAAATTTGTAGTCTGTTTTATTTCCAACTTTTTAAATGCAAAGCTCCTAAATTAAATTCACATTAACCTTTTTAATAAATTTTTCTTCCCCCCCCCCCCTCATTTTTGGAACCTTATCATAAATTCTTCCTGGCTATGGAGGCGGTGCCGAATTAGCACACATATAACAACCTCATTTTAAATTCAGTATAAAGATTATAGTAAGTGTGGTTTCTGTTTTTCAAGAGGTTTACAGCCTGTTTATCATCATGAATACAGAGACTAGGACAAATCCTCAGTGTATTAACTGGTTCGGAAAGGCTTATGTGGATTTTAAAATCCATCTCTTAAAATAGTCTCTTAAGACTAAATAATTGTGAGAAGTCACTGTTTTATATCCTCTGTTACAGGCTCGCTCGGGAGAGGAAGAGCCCAGAGATGAGCAAAAGAAAGCCCCACAATTCATCGTGTAAGTCTTCTTGAGCCGTCTGCGGGTTTATGGGGTTCATGGAGTAACGCCAGACTGAGGCTGTGCGCTGATTTTTGACCCATCCGTTCTTCTCCCGTACAGGCTCGCACATCACCACCAAGCAGTCCAGTTCAGACGCACACAGATCCAGGGCAGCGACAGCTCTGAGGATGAATTTGACGATGCGGACGATATGGAATGGGGTCCCGCAACTGAGCTTTAGATGCCGAGAGGACTGATGCGGCTTTTCCTTGTGATCTACAAAGGACGTGGAAATGATTTCATTCCCACACTGAACTCTGTTATCTTGGATGGTATTGTCATAGTGTTTTTAAATTCATGTAAAGGGAGCCTCGTTCAGGTGTCACTGTAGCCTTTAATGACAACTGCAAGTTTTAAAGTCACCAAAAATCCTCTCAGAAGAATGTTGAGATCAAAGTGCCTGATTTGTTGTTGTTGTTTTTTCAGTGTTTTTTGTATTTATAAAAAACAAAACTCTGTGAAACGAATCAATTTCAAATATATGTTTTGTAAGAAATCATATGAAATATGCATCATTTTAGGAATAGCAAGGACATTTATACTTTAGATTTTTCTACATTAAACTGTTTGTTCTTCTGATTTTAAAATGGGTTTGTTTGATGATGCAGGACAACGAAAAAACATACTTGATCAGCTTCATTTTACCAAGCTGTCACTAAAATCACTCATATTAACATAAGTGAAACTGTGAATATTACATGTGTTACTATGGACATTCACTGGATAGTAAAAGTAAAAGATTGGCACACTATTTAAGTTACCACTGACTGTCAGAGGCGTCAAAGGACCCGGATTCACTTTGTTGTTGCTTTTTTTTTTTTTTTTTTTTTAAATATATAATAAATTTTAAAAAAATCTATTTGGTAATATTAGCATCTAAAAATTAAAACTGAGATATTTTCTCCCAAACTTCAATCTTTGGCATTCCTTTTTTAGTAACCTTTAATATAGTGGTGTTTACTGTAAACGAAGGATTGTACCAGGAAGTGCATCCAGCACAAAACATGCAGAGCTACCCGCTGGTTTGACTTCTTAAATAAATAAAGGTTCTGTGGTTAGGGGTCCATATTGTTATTGAAACGGTTTTAATTGCCTTTAATGTACAAACACATGAATGTGCTGTGATATTTGTGTCACTCATCGGTGATTAGTATTAATATGCTTGTACAAGAGGTGGACATGCAGATTCACACATCTGCAAAAAGTAACTGTGGAAGCAAAAGGAATGTCAATTAAACAGAACAAATACAAAAATAATTTGAATTTTCTAGATAGTTATTGTTGACACGGTTTCATTTTTCCCCTTTTTGAAATTCCCAGAAAGTAAATTTAGATTAGTTTAGCGGGATCCTCTTCTTAAAATGCGGGAGTCTGAATTAATCTTGTTTTTGTATGACTTTAACTTCATATAGTGGATCTCAAACCGCGTCGACTCAACTCTATTGAAATAAAACATGAACTGATACAGATTCGGTACTTGCTGTGATCAAATGCTATGAATTGATGTTACTTGGGATCTATTTTGCTTCCATACAATTCATTTAACATTATTATCAGATGTAGTTTAATAATTTCTCCGCTTTCCTTCTGATAATGAAAAAATTAAACAAACCTCGGTCTAAAGCGGTTTCGGGGCGCATGTACACCTCGGGGTTTTAATTCTGTGGCCCGAGCAGGTGCACAGAGGGGCGGAAGGTTACCGTCAAAAGCGTCGTTTCAGATGTTGGGAACACACGTGTGTCAGGATGGACTGATTGCTGCTGTGAACGAGGCAACAAGTTGTTGCTTGTGTTCGCTGCTTCTGACTTCACCAGGAGAGACGCCGTCGGGACCGCATTTCCCCGCGTGCACCTCAACCTGAATTAATCCTCGCGAAGCTCGGTGGATAACAAAGTCATCCGTGCGTCTTTCCTCCTCCTCCCCCCCGAGGAAACTGAAACGCGCGCGCACAGCGGATGCCGGGTGCGCACTGACGGTTTGCGGTGAGTTTCTCTGTCAGTGAGCCTGCGCGGCTCGATGAGTGACACCAGGAGGAGGAAGACAGACAGACAGTTATCGTGGCTCAAACTCGACCTGGATGGCACCCAGCTCCCGCTGAGCTCGAGCGGCAGAGCACCCAAGTGGCGAGTCGGGGGGTGGGTGGGGGGGCTGTACGTGAAGCTTAAAGAAGTCGGGATGGACGGCAAAGGCACCCTGAAGATGTTCAGGAAAAAACGGGAACTAATCAAGACACCGTCTATCTCGAAGAAGAGTCGAGCAGGAAGCCCTGGGCCACAGAGCAGCGCCCCGTCTGTGAGTAGCGCATCACTTCTGGTTTCTGATGTTTAACTGTGTGTGTGTCAGATGACCATCATCTGGAGTGGACAAGTTTCTGAGAGGGCTCATTACCAGGGGTGCTTTTGTTTGTGTGTGTGTGTGTGTTTGTGTGAGGCTCTGTAAGTTTTTAGTCTTTTTTTGGGGGGGAATCTTTTCTGCTGCTGTAGCTGGTGCGATCAGGGGTGTGAAAACTGTCCTCTAGCTGAAACCAGTCATTATAATGCAGTGTCACAGTGCTGAGTGCTGTGATGGGTACCTGACTGTAAGCTGACTCATATCTGGTTATGTGGCGCATAGGAAGTATGTCTCCTGTGGGGTTTTTGCGTGTGTGAGTGAGCAAGTGAGTGAATGCGTTTTGAGAATTTGTGATTAGAATGAGGACAAAAGTCTAGAGGGCAAGGAGCATGCTGAAACGTGGTGGCAAAAATAGTTACAACCCTTATTCTACAAGTCAGAGAGTTAAAAAAGCCGAGTCGAAAGGCAAGGACAGACTGGACATACTGCCCAACAAGCACAACGTATGGCTGAAACAGGTACGTTTGTCGTGTACACACAAGTCTCTGAACAGAAAATATGCACTGATGCTTTTTTTTTGGTTTCCTGTAAAGTATTTAAAATTTTCAGGCTGCTTTTGCTTGGTTGAGATGCACTTGTCGAGCCCTAAATCTACAGGCCGCTGACTTTAGTTGAAGTTTTCTGTTGAGTACCAACAGGCCAAAAAAAAAAAGAAACTTCTCCGTGAGTTGTGTGTTTTTGTTTATTTTATTTTTTTGTAGGTGATGTATAAAGTTATTCGACTTTCTGCTGAGTTTGCCACACCCGTTAACAGCTTGGAGTCAGGAAGTATTGCACAACGCAGCACAGGATCTTGTGAAAGTCTGCATATGATTGTTTACTAATAACAACAGTGCTGCTGGCCCCAGAGGCAAAGAAAAGTCACCTTGTTAGCCGTAATGCTGAAAGGGACGAGCTACATTGCAGTCTTGACCTTCTCTGTCTTCCTGTCAGCTCTCCATTCTCCAGGAGCAGCCTCGCAGAGATGCAGTCGACATCACACTCTTTTGTTCCCCCTCATCTTCCTCCTCCTCGTCTTCAACACTTACCCCAACTTCCGCCGGGCTCCAGGATCCCTCCGCGTCCTGCCCAGGCACCCCGAGCACTCAGCACAATAAATTGGGAATGATGCAGGGGGTGGGCTGCCCGTCTCCTGTGGCCACTCTCAAGAGACCGACCGCACTGAGCCGACACGCCAGCGCTGCAGGTCTGCTCCATCACTTAATTATAGTCTTGCTCCTGCTTGCTGAGCGTGGCCCATCACAAACAGAATCTGGTCAAAACACCATTTATGATCTGTAACTGAAGCATTTATGTGGCGTTATCACCTTTTAAACATTTAATATGAGTGAAGCTGAAAGGTTTGAGATTATCGACTTGGATTTCAAAGCCTAGAAACTGTGAAACTGAGGAGTTCTTTAACTAATGATTGCTCTTTAAATAGATTTCTTACACTGTTAAATGTAAGAAGGAAAATCATGACCAGAAATTGCCATTCTACAACTTCTGACCAAGAACAAGCCAAAAAAAATGCTCTAATGGAAAGGAATAGTCAAATGTTTTGGGTAGATGCGAAGGGCCCCTCTAATGTCACACTAGTGAGCATATAAGCTTGAAACTGTTGCACATTTGCAGAAAACCAAATGATACAGATCCCCACGTTTTGTTTTTTGTTTTTATTTCATTACAGTTTGATTGTATTCTCTAAAATCTTGAATCATTCTATTATTATTTTTATTATTTTTATTTTTATTTTTTATTTTTATTTTTTTGTGATAATTCATGAAGATTATTCAGTAAAAATTGAAAGTCTCACATGAAGACTAAATGCGTGTTTGTTGAGTGATATTTCTGTGTCTCCTCAGGGTTCCCGCTCCAGTCGTGGGTTTTCACTAGAGGTCAGGGAAAAGGGGCTATAACCCCGACGACTCCATCTGACAGTCCAGAGAGCGCAGCCATCGAGGTGGAGGACATCCCAGCCCTGCTGAGGGATGTCGCACGCTTTGCAGAGGCTGTGGAGAAGCTGAAGGATGTTGTTCTGGCTGAGGGTGAGAGCCGTGACAGGTTTAAGCTTTGTCTTGTACATCTCCAACACAAACCTGCGTGAGAAGCCCCCAAATACATCCTGTCAGACAGGCTTTTGTTTGGTCTTGTTAGCAGCTGCAGTCTTCCCTGCCAAACTCTGACTTACAGAAACGTGCTGTGTCTAGATTTGTTTTGAACAAAGCGCTCTGGGAGTCCCTCAAAGCTGAGCACATTAAAAATATCACTTGTTTTCCCCACTGTTGGGGCAACACACACTTTCCTGCTGACACGAAGCCATGTAAGGTTTTGAATAGTCGCCCTCCATTCAGTAGCTTTGGAGAAACAACAATAGTGTTTGCACTCTCTCTTCCCTTTTGTGTCACTCCATTTTGACAAGAGCTTACACAGAGAGGACATGAGGGATCCAATCTTACATCCGCCGTGTTCAGCGACACATGTGCGCGGTGTGCAAGGGGGGAGGAGGAGGAGTATGTTATGGGCGGAGCATCTCTGCACAAGCAAGCTTTACAAGAGGCTCTGAGCTTCCTCTCTCCAAATGGAGGCAGCGCGCTCACAAAGACAACCGCACGCTTGTCTCCAGCAGGAAACCAGTTTTTTGTTTACTGCAGACATGTTCTTGTGCTCCACGTGCACGATGCAGTGAAGCTTTAAAAAAAAGGGGCCATATCACAGGGGTTTGAAAAAGAACAAAGAAAGTCCACCTGCTGAATGCTCAAACTGTGTTGTCTTCTCTAGTTTCTGTCGTGTTTTGGCTAGTTTAGCTCACTTGTCTGTTATCTGGCTCTGTTCTGTCATGTTCTCCACCCACAGAGAGCTTTCTAAACAGGAAGCCATGATGGATTGTCTCTGACAGAAAGGCCTCGTCCGCACTTCCTCGTCTGATAGTCTGGCTGCGTTGCAGTGATGCGACACTGATCACTTTCAGAATCAAAAATACAATTGCGGCGTTGAGGTGCTCTTAATCTAAAGCAAAACCTCTTTTGACATTAAAAACTGTTCTCAGAAACTTCAAAAAGAACATTTGAGCCACAGGGAAAAAAAATGTTGCAGAACACCACAGTTGGTTTGTAGTGTTGCAAAACAATAGAAGGGACCACATCCTCTCCGGCACTGTGTTTAGGTCACTCTGTTCTTGTAGTGTGCTGCTGCTAATCTGATACTCTGACACACATTTCGAGACAAGGGTGATGGACCAGCTGCCCTCTGCTCTCCTCCACCAGCGAGCCAGTGTGATTAGATGACTCGATGGAAGAATGCGAGGTTGCAACATTAAAGGGTTGACAAAACCGGTGTCTGGAGGAAAGGAGGCTAGAAATGTGTCACCAGTGACATTAAAGCTGACAATGTTTATCTGGAGCTGACCTGTCTGACACTTGGCCTATTATCAGTGTCCTTATGGTTGGTGTTTCAACTGTCAGTCTCCATCTGCTGTTCCCCTGGGAAGAAAGACTTGGAGACTTTCAGCAATGTTATTTCAGGGAAGAGCTAATGTATCGATAGCACTCGTTTTCTTGCTAGCCTTGCTCCATCCAAACATTTTTAAAAATTCCACCTGTAAGCACCTACATTTCTTTAATGAACACGGACTTGGCTATGTGAGGATTAAAATCAGCAAGTTCTTAGTGTTTCTTGCGGAAAGGAAGCAGAGATTCTGTTTAAACTGTATCTCAGGTGGTGCCACAAACCAGCAATTTCACAATGATTGCAACTGCGTTTGGCAGAATGCATCGCCCAAAATAAAGTCAGCAAAATGTTCACGTACATATTGTATCGAGAACGAGACAAGTTGCTACGCGCTGGCAGCGATTTTAGTAGATGGCTTATTGTTGGCAAGTCAACACATCCTAAACCTCAAGCGTGATCTTTTTTTGAAGCTTGTTCCGCTGTTTTTCCTCTTGGTTCTTGTTTCACCTACCACGACTCTATCTCACCCAGGTAAGGAGAGTCAGCGGCCCGTGGCCCACGAGTGTTTAGGGGAGGTGCTTCGGATTTTGCGCCAGGTCATCAACACTTATCCTCTGCTCAACACCGTCGAGATCCTCACTGCTGCCGGCAAACTCATATCCAAGGTCAAAGGTAGACAGACTCTTCTGTTTTTTTTAGATGCATGTCTTTGAAAATCTCGATGTAAATCTGAGTTGTACAATGACGGTAAAACCCAACATCACTCTGTAACTACTCTTGACCACGACTGAAACCTGAACACATGTACGATTTTCCAGGTTTCCACTATGAGTCCTCTAACGAGGCTGATAAAAAGGACTTTGAGAAGGCAATTGAAACCATTGCTGTCGCTTTTAGTAGCAAGTAAGTATCTAAATCAGCTTTTTATTCATATATAAAAGTAAAACGCTGTCAAAAGCTGCTTCTGTTTCTTATCAGTAGCTTCTAAGAATGTATTTCAGTGGCAGTGAAGCCTTAGTGGTGTCCAGTAGGCTATTGTTCACACACAGGCAGTTCAGGTGGTGTGTAATTGTAGATATTAATACGAACAAAGTAGTCTGCTGTTGGGAATGAGAGAGAGAAGTGCAGTGATGGTGACACATTTGCATGAGACAAAGCTGAAAACAGGAAGTGGGTTTTCTTCTACCGTATGACACAAAACCAAAAGTAGAAAATGCTGTTGACTACCTGCCTGCTAAATGAACAGATTGCAGACCAAAGAGAAAATACATCGTGGGAACACTCGGTTGATTTGAGCTACCTGAGAATAGTTGAGATCAAAAGAACTGGCCTTTAAATTTGCTTTTGTTTTCCTGTAACTTTTTGTATTTTTTTTCTAATAGTAATGTAAAATGAATATATATATTTTTTTTAATGGCAAAGGAAAAATACTAAAAGCTGAAGTATAATTGTGGCGTATCGTACCAGGATTTTATCGCATGCCTGTCTGTGCCATTTCAGGGTTTACACAACTGTCACACAGCTTCAGGAGGAAGTGAGCTGGCAGAGACAGTTGAAATCTGCCATATGAGTCTGTTTCCTCATTCTCTTCTCTAGCCTTCCTCTGTATGACTCGATTTTGACATGAATGCAAAGACGGAAAAATCTAGTGTTGTTGTTTGGCCTGCATTTCAGCACATAGGATGGTTGCAAGAAAATAAAAATGACTGCTACCAAATTACATGATTTTGGGGGGCGGCGAAGGAAAGCTGGTAGACTAACAAAAACTGTCACGAAACTTGCTTATCACCTTCAATCTGCAGTGTACCTGTGGAGGTTTCGTAGAAGGCCTGGCCCTCTTCCTCTCTACTGCTTTCTCTTTTGAAATCCATCTTACGCTTTTTCTCTCTCTGCAATTCAACAAAGATTTTACGTTTGTGTGAAGGAGTCTGTGTTTCTCTTTAGTGTGTCTGAACTGCTGATGGGAGAGGTGGACAGCAGCACGTTGCTCTCCTTGCTGCCTACAGAGAAGAGCAGAGTGAGTTTGTCACCTATATTTCACACGTGCCAACCAAAAAGAAAAGTTACTTAATGTGGTGGTTATGCAAAAAGCTCCTTGATTAAATTAAACGTCACTGCCCGCAAAATGACACCTACACCTAAATTTCTGCTGAGTGTAAGGGGGGGGGGGGAAGAAAAATATCCTCTAATTCTAGCGAGTAAAGGTTCGTGTTTATGCCGTTTTAGTCCATGGAGAACTTGTACACTGGTTCTGGCCATGGAGGAGATGGTGGACATTACAGGAGCGACCTGCAGGACATGGGTAAGCATAAAGGTGCCGTACAGCTTTTGCTTTCAGTTAATCACAGGTGCTGCTTTGCATAACAGTGTAACCTCCTCCTTTCCATTCATCTCATTTGACTCCATATGTAAACGTTATAGTGGATATTTTCCTATTTTCTGTATTTTGATGTGACGGTGCATACTTTCAAACCGCCAACGTCACTGTAGTAATCTTAATGTTATCCCTGTGTTCATGTGAGAGATTTCATGTGTAGTAGGTCTCCCCCTGCTGATGAATATCCTGCAGTGCTCGGATGTTGTCGCAGTTAGTTTGTTGGAAAGTCACAGTCACAGGGGAAGTTTTTAGCAGAGAGAAATTACAGATTTAAGTACTGACCACAGCAGAAGACACTAAAAATAAGCTTCCAAATCAAATCCACTCGCATACCCGATGCAAACAATCGTCCTGTTTTCTGTCGTATCGACAAAGCGTTTCCTGCACAGTGACCTGTGTTGGTGTGTTGATGTGTAGGTAGAGCTGAGGAAGTGGATGTCATCCTACAGCACAGCGAGGGAGGGGTGGACTCTGCTCTGCTCTACGCCAAAACCATTTCCAAGTACATGAAGGACCTGATGTGCTACGTGGAAAAGAGAACTTCACTTGGTTAGTGGGAGTGACGAAACTATGTGAGAGTGATTGTACAAAGTCAGACCAACTATCAACTATGATTTCAGACACTAAACTAGACTTGAGCTTCTTATCACTGACATGTTTTGGGGTTGTTGTTTTTTTTGTTTGTTTGTTTGTTTTTTGAGTCAGAAGTGACCATTTTTAGATGAGAGTACAACGTAGCAAGTTATCAGTGAACTGATGAGCTTACTAAAACTTGTATGGGAAAATCCACCCATTTAGCTGTCACATGGGAGGAAATTGGTTTTAAAAAACCACTACAGGCTGGAGACATTGTTATTTCTTATGTACATTTGGGGGGTTTTAACCCGGGAGTCCATGAGGATTGAGGCATCTTTGAAGACGGCTTTAAGTGGCCATTCAAGTTTATTCCATCTTATTAAAAAAATAGTGAATTTTTTGGGGTGATTACATTTTTATAGTGCACGTTGTCCTAGAAGTTGTGCTTTTGACCATAATTTTAATAGTCTGTTTTTGTTTTGTCTTCCCCAGAGACCGAGTTCTCCAAAGGCCTCCAGAGATTATACCAGTCTTCCAAACACAGTATTACACATGTAAGCTCCATTCACTTTCACCTCTAAAGAGCTGTAATTTCTTTATAGTTCACGATCGTCATCTTATTGCTTGCTCTCTTCCTCTAGCCCCACATGCCTCTTTTCTCCATCTACTCTCTGGCTCTGGAGCAGGACCAGGAGCAGAGTGTGGGCCTGCAGCAGGCCAACAACACCCTGCACAACCAAACCTTCATTCAGGTACATTTCTGAGTTATTGGTTACTATTCTAGTAAATGAAGCACAAACCACATTTTTGGTTAGTCACTTGCAATTTCTCACCTCTCATATTTAATGTGTATCCTGCAGCCTCTGATGCAGCGTAAACAGGAGCATGAAAAGAGACGTAAGGAGATCAAGGAACACTGGATTCGAGCTAAAAGAAAATTGGTATGGCCTTATCATCTTTTATTAATCAACAGCCCTGTTTTATCCTTTTACTGTGACAAGAAAATCAGGCAATAACTGAAAATACCACAAACCTATTTATTTATTTATTTATTTCTTTTTTGTTTCGTTCCTCCTCGTTTAGATGGAATGTGAGGCAAACCTGCGGAAGGCCAAGCAAGCCTACATAGCACGCTGCGAGGAGTACGACAAGGCTAAAACGGCAGCCTGCCGAGCTGAAGAGGAGGGAGGGGGATCCACAGCGAAGTCTGTGGAGAAGAAGAAACGAGTGGAAGAAGAGGCTCGCAACAAGGTTCTTCTCAATAACTTTGTTTTGCTGATGTTGTTTTGTCTCTGCAGGAAGAAAGACGATTAAATTTTTTTTGCATATGACCTATATCAGCTGAAAATCTTTGGTCACAACTCCGTCACATGAGCCAAAGATGTTGTGTGAGGACACAAAGAAGGAAATAGTTTATCTGATACTTGCTAGTTTAGGCTGAGTGAACAGTTCAGCTTTACATAGGGCTCGTGAAAACCACTGCTGGACTTTCAGATCTTTCCCACTACTGGATGAATTCATGATTTTAAAAAATAGGTTAGAAAATGAAGAATTATGTACCTTCATTGCCCACCAGGGGGCCGCACCCTGCACTTCAAGAATAACTAAGCTTACCCTTTCTGATTTTTGCCACTGTGTGAAATGTTTCATCAACACTTTTCTGTCTGATAAATGATCTGACAGATATAAACAGCAAAGAAAAAGCAGAAGTAAACTCTGTGTGTGTGTGTGTGTGTGTGTGTGTGTGTGTGTGTGCGCGCGCAGGCAGATGAGGCGGAGGCCACCTACAAGACTTGTATAGCAGACGCCGCCACTCAGCAGCAGGAGCTTGAGCACACAAAGGTCACAGTGCTGAGGCAGCTGCAGGACATCATCAAACAGAGTGATCAGACCATTCGCTCGGTGAGAACAAAGGCCACACAAGCCATCGCGTCTCGCCAAGAAGAAAAGCTACAAATGCTCACCATCTAATCTTTTCACTTCCAGGCGACCATCTCCTACTACCAGCTCATGCACATGCAGACAGTAGCCCTGCCTGTGCACTACCAGACTCTGTGCGAGAGCAGCAAGCTGTACGACCCCGGCCAGCAGTACGCCGCTCACGTGCGAGACCTGCAGCTGCCAGAGCAGCCGACCATCCAGTACGCGTTTGAGTCCTACTCTCCCTCCAACTCATCATCGCAGTAAGAACTTCAAGCGCATCCTCAATTAGTTTCTCAATGAAACCGTTCCTATGCAGCTCAGGATGGGGGTTGTTACAGTTTGGGGGCCACATATGCCTACAGCAGAGAGAATTTAGCAAGGATCCACTCATATCTGATTACTCGTTCCTAAATGTATTCTCTCTTTAACCAAACATTTTCACAGACATGACACAATGTATCAAAACCACGTTGTTTCTGTTTCCCAAATATAACCTGGGTTAGACTATTTTAGGAGTTGATTGACTACATACAACAATAGAATACTCTATATACAGTGTTATACCACTGATGCTGTAATTTGTACTAAAATGCCATATCACACCTGCTACACACAACCCTGTACCCAGGCGTAGGACTAGACTCTCGAAATATGAATAAAAGAAACCCACTTTTAATGCATTTGCAATCTGAAAATCCCAAATTGTTGCAGCCATGGTCACAGACCGAGGAATGACAGCTTCAACACAGACATGCAAACGAGTCAAACAGACAGTCCTGCCGTCAGTGTGGAGACGACAGCTGGAGACAGCCGAGAGTCAGAAGTCCAGCGCAAGAGTAAGTGCATCCGATGTCTGCCGCTGCTAAAGATTTTACACAAATCTTAACAATTCCTCGCAATTACTTGTGACCTGTTACTATCCTGATGTCTGTAGTTAACAGAATTGGCAATGTAAAATGTGACTAGCTCATGTTATTGTCCCTTTTGTTATCACAGGACAGGGGCATAAGTCATGGGGCTCAACAGTGAGCGATGACAGCGTTGTTGGAGATGGAGGCCTGGATTCTCCAACTGCCAGCACAAGTAAGTGTAGACACGTCTTCTGTTAGTTTCACGCTAATCCGTACCAAAACCCTGCTCCAGAGATGGCAGTATGCATTATAAACGCTCTCAAACTCACTTATTTTAGGTGACATCGCTAAGATTGTTCGGACTTCATCGACTGGAACGATGTCGTCCAATGAGGATGCAGATGAAAAAGATGGAAATGTGTCCTCATTTGAAACTCAAAGTAAGATTTCCAGATTGTACATGTTAAACCTGGCTATCGGTTGAGTTTGGATTTTGCGGAGTGTGTGATGGGGGTTATTCTGTGCAGATATTAACGGCATGGATCCAGACGTGGTGGTGTCCACCGGACCTTTCCGTAATATCGGCCTGTCCAAAGCAGCCTTGACCCACCGACTGAGGAAGCTTCGGACTCCTTCCAAGTGCCGCGAATGTGACAGCTACGTTTATTTCCAGGGAGCTGAATGCGAGGAAGTGAGTTCTTCATCACTTCACCAGGCTAACATGTTTTGAGGCTCACGCTCTGAGTTGCACACTGAAACACTGAAAGCCTTCCAGCTGTGGTTAGATCGGCTCAGTGTGTTGCTGATGCATGCTACATTTTAATGATAGTAGTCAGCGTGTTCAGTGAGCATATGCAAATGTCAAAGTAAGATATTTTGTATTCTTAAAATTAACTTTTTATGTTGAACCCCACAAAATAGCAAATGGTCTGAGAAAAATGCATAAGTGGTTAGATAAATATGTTCAGTGTGGATACATGTAAATTACAGTATGTAATGATCAACACTAAAAATGAACATCTCAGACTTTCTGTAAAGGATGGACTTCCCTGAGAAGTAAAGCCAATGTGGAAATTGCATTGTTTCTAATGGTTGGAGGGGGAAGTGTAAAAAACTGTGCGTAAAATGGCCCTCAGCTGTCAGTCCACACCTTGCTCGTCCCTTCTGGTTGGAAAATTTAGCAAAGTTCAAAATGCCCATCACAAGACTTTATTAACAAGAAGGTGATGTCACTGTAACTGTTACAATCTTGTATATTTATAGCAATAATAAGGAACTACGTAGCATAAAGTGTAAAGCATGACTCAAAGCAAACGAGGGGAGAAAAAATAATTTCCGAAGAAAGACTTTAAAAAGTGTGTGTGTGTGTGTGTGTGTGTGTGTGTGTGTGTATATATAGTTAGTTGAAAGAAGCTACACGTCACTCTGAAACTGGAATTTCCAGTGTTCCAAGAAAATATCAAGAACTGCAAACAAAGAGACAATAAAACCACAACAAACAACTGTAACAGGAATATGTAATGACAGACAAATTTCATATCTTTATACCATTTTTTTTTTTTTTTTTTTTTTCCCCCACCATCTTTTCTATTGAATCGGGGGTTTTCCTTCCAATGGGCATAATAAATACAGTGGAAATGTAGTAAGGCAATTGTGATGCCACTGTGTCACCCCCTTATTAATGCCCGTGTTATCTAATTTTATTCCATCAGGTGATTTTTTTTTTTTTTTTTTTTTTTTTTTTTTAAATTTTATTTATTTGTACACACACGTTTATTAACCAAGCATGTGTACACATACAAGAAATTTGACTCTGGTTGTTTCTTTGTTCTAAGTGTATATAACAGAGTAGACAACAGTCATTACTGACAACAACAGTGCACATAGCATATTTATGGTGCAGATGTTGGAATAATTAAGGGATGGAGTGTGTGTGTGTGTGTGTGTGTGTGTGTGTGTGTGTGTGTGTGTGTGTGTGTGTGTGTGTGTGTGGATTGACTATAAACACATATAGACATGTACAACATTCAGCTGGCTGTCATGTGGCTGTCACTTGCTGATAATTGAGATTCACAGCAAGATTAACCATACTCATTTGAATACTGTTGATTGCAACAAGCAGCCTTACTTTGCATTGCAAATGTGAAACACCTGTAGTTAAAGTTTTTTTTTATCAGTGAAATTGAACATAGGTTCCCAAAAAGTTGATTCTGTTCATCTAGACGTAGAGTTTTCAGTGGGAGAAACTTTTTGTATGTGTAAAACTATGTATTATGCATAGTTTATTTATGTTACCTACACTATTGAAATTGCACATTACACCTTTGTAATCATTTTTGGGGGTTTTTAACGTTCTTCCTAATTAGATGTCACAAGTTTTTCTACCTAGTCACAAGTTACAGCTGTTCCCAGGCTACGATGGTTAAGATGATAATCATTATATTAACTGTTTTCTCAGTGTTTCCTGGCGTGCCACAAGCGCTGTCTGGAAACTCTGGCGATCCAGTGTGGTCATAAGAAGCTGCAGGGCCGTCTGCAGCTGTTTGGCAGAGATTTCACTCAGGTAGCCAGCTGTGCCAGTGACGGTATTCCCTTCATCATCACCAAGTGCATCTCTGAGATCGAGAGACGGGCACTGAAGATGAAGGTGAGAAAAAGCACGTATGCTGTGTTTTGAAGGGGTGGTCGATTTCTGATTGTTTGCCTTTGAACCGTTGGGTTTAAATCTCCTTTCTCCTCTTTTCAGGGCATCTACAGGGTGAATGGAGTGAAGACCCGTGTGGAGAAACTGTGTCAGGCCTTTGAGAATGGAAAAGAGCTGGTCGAGTTGTCTCAGTGTTCACCACATGACATAAGCAACGTGCTCAAGCTTTACCTCAGACAGGTAACTGAGGTTACACTGATGTGTAGCAGCTAGTAAAGACTGAACCTGAAGCTCAAGTCAATCATCATATGTTTGGTGTTTTTCCTTTACCCCCAGCTGCCTGAGCCCATCATGCCTTTCCATCTGTACAACAAGCTGATGGGTTTGGCAAAGGAGAGTCTGCATAATGAAGGAGACACACCGGAGGGGGAGGACTCAGAGTCGAGCAGCACTCACCCGGCAGTGAGCAGGGGGCCAGAGCTGGTGGATCTGGGCCCAGACACGGACCCAGAGGTCCTGGTCCTGGTGGACAGTCTGAGGGAACTTTTAAAGGAGCTGCCCAAACCCAACATCGCCACACTGCGCTACATCGTTCGTCACCTTCGAAGGTGAGTTAGTCATACAAGTCATATTAATTTTTTATTAAAAAGCAAAGATTCTGTTAACCTCACCATCCTTTCTTGCTCCATCTTTCTCATTCCAGGATCGCAGAGCTGGAACAGGATAACAAGATGAGCCCCAGCAACCTTGGCATTGTGTTTGGGCCCTCTCTGATGCGGCCCCGTCCAACGGGGGCTACGATATCCCTGTCCTCTTTGGTTGATTATCCCCATCAGGCTCGCATCGTGGAGGCCTTCATAGTCTTCTACTCTTCCATCTTCCAATCCAAAACTTCTCAGACCCACAAAACCTCCCGTGCTGCCTCCACGCAGCAGGTAGGAATCCAGCACACGGTGCACATTAGTATTTACTTACTGCTGAGCCTTTTTGTGAGACATTTTTAGGAATTAAATACTACTGCACAAAATATTTGCTCTGTTTTTACACATACTCTAAAGCATTGGAACAGAAAACCTGCTTTAACAAAGTCTAAAGAGTTAAAGGTTGCAAACAGCCCGGTATTAACGAGCAATACCAAAACTGGTCATAATCAGTCTGGCTAATAGAGACACCAGATTTGCATTTTTCTGTTGACTGAAAACAAATTCATGTTGTGAAGCTTTCACACTTTCCCTCCTGGTTTCAGGAAAATGTTACACAAGACAAAATGGTGAGCCCTGTTGACGCAGAAGAGGATGCGAGCAGAGAGGAGAAGACTAAACCTGAGGTTGACAAGACAGAGGAGGGATGTGGTGAGTTTTAAAGGCCAAGTTGTGTAATTTTATAGTAAATGATTTGCTCTTGAAAATGTTATATACATTTATCACTTATTTATCTGCATTCAGGAAGCTCTTTGGGGTCATTGGGCTCCAGTGAGCAGCTCCCAGACTCTGACTCTGAGCTGGACGAGAGGCACTCCCACAGCCTTACGAAGCAGGAGAGCGTGAGCATAGACGATGACCAGCTGAGCTACAGGGACAGTTTGGACCTGTCCAGTCAGTCTGCAATCCACATCGAGCCTGAACAAGATCTGGATCAGGATCAGGAAAACCCAGAGGGAGAAGAACCCCCCGCTCTGCCAGACAGCGGGCCCCCAGAAGAAGGTGCTGGAGAAGAGCAGGATCTGAGCGCTTCTCTGGCAGAGCTCAACGTGAATCAGTCCAACAATAACAACAACTACCACCTGTGCTCTCCCACACTGAGCCTGTCGGGCCTTCCACTGGCACGTCTCTGTGGAAAGAAATTACCACTGACGAGAAATCGAGACAGCGAGCCAGAGTTTGTCTGATATTGTCAATCGTGTCTGTTCGTCTTTAAATTTGAAGTTAATGAAAGCCTAACGGTCTGCCGTGTAAATAGGTCAAATTAAATTTTAAACTGTAGATGTATGTTACTGTACTAATCTTTGCTGCCAGTGAACCCTCTCTGCACGCTTGCTGCTCTTGGGATTACTGGCGTTTCAAGATATTTGATTTGTTTGTATTTTAAAGCGTTCGTTTTTTGGGGGAAGGGAACGCTGCATCAGAATGTGTGACACGTGCAAGCAGATTCCACTGCTGGTTATTTCAGCTCTAAAATTGAAATGCATGTAAACATTCTTATAAATGTTGCCTTTTGTCTTATGTCAGTTTTAATAAAGGTTCTTGTTTTAAATTTGTAGTTTTTGATTTTTGGCATTTTGTGCAAATTACCAAGACGGAGAAATTAAACCAAATGAGCACAGTTGCAACCAATTTCATAGAATGGGGAACGTGGTGAGGAATATGTCGTCTTTAATGTATTCATTTTGTCACTCCTGGCACTCAATGGGGCGAGGGAACTGCAGGAAGTGTTGAATACAGTAGGCGGTAACCTCTGAGGCTCAGTTAGCAGAGACTGGTATCAAAAGTAGGTCTACGATAGCAGCAGCAGCAGCAGCAGCAACAAGAGTAACATGGCATTCAAGAGGAAAAAAAAAGGTAAGAGTCTTAATCGTTGCTTAGTGTAAAACGGCACATTTCAATTTTGAATCATTTATTTTACAAAATCAGTAATTCAGGTCAAAGATACAAGCAGGGTGATAATTGAACAATGAATAACCAAAGCTGTCGTGCTGAGATTCCTTCACTGGTCCTTAAACGTTGATCAGGGAGAATAACTAGAAAACAGAACAAAGAAAATTTACAGCATCATTCAAGTTTGTTTTGAATGTTTAGACCGGAGATGCACTGAAAGCATTTTAAATTGTGTTTGTATGTTGTGGTTTAATACTTCCTTATTCTCAGGAAACACACAAAACCCAAGAACATTAAAACTTGAGGAGCTGCTACGCACTTTTTATCGCTTAGTTTCTTTTTCAGCTGTTATGTAAAAAGAAGCACATACCTGTCATTGGACCAGTCTGTATGTGATGTACCGCCCAGCTGTTTCACTGGGTCTGATGATCTTCACTACCTGGAACAGCAGATACAAAATGGCAGCTTTTTTTTTTTTTATATATTGCCACAGCGCTGTCTATCAGTGCGATGGAAAAAAAAAAAAAAAAAGTGATAAAAATAGTGCTGTCTCATCCTTAATGAATGAATGAATCCCTCTCATGTTTTTAAAAGAAGACACATTGTTTTTGTGTTTGCATAAAGGGACCATTCAAATAATTTAAATACCCCCAAATGTCAAACCGGTTTCAGGTTGATCACGAGTCTCACAGGTTTCAGAACAAACCCCGCACATAGTTTCAAAACATTTCTTGCAAAAAGTTAAACCTCTTTAGTCACATTTTCTTGAATTCTGTCAGTTATGATAGTTTCTAAGATTTCTTACCTGTCCTCTTTTTAAGCCAAAGTAACGAGCCACAGGGTCCCCGGCCTGGATCCTTGGCAGCTGGCTTTCTTTTAATTTACTGAGGTAATATTGTTAAGGGCAACGAGTGTACAAACCTCAACGCTTCTAAACTAATTTACTGTCATGCAGCGCAAAGTGCAAGGATACTATCTTGCCAGAAGTTCAGTCACTTCCTCTTTTGTCATGACGATGTGCTCTGGTACAAGCTGAAAGACAGGCGAGAAATGCAAATACAGAAATGTACAACACGCTGCAGGCTTACTTGAAAATAAAGATTTTAATATAGAGGACAGTATGATGCTTACCTCGTGCTCTGTGATGTTAATCAGCAGCTCCTGCTGTAGAAACTGCTCCAGTATATATTTGGGTGCCATGTCGACTAGAGACTGTGAGGGATTTGTATATTTACAATCACTGCCGCATCCATTTCGAGAGAAAAACCTTTCCCTTTTTACCACGTTTGCTTTAAACTGATGTTTACCTGTTTTGCTGAGGGTGTCATGCCCATCTGAACAACAATGATTGCCCGTGTGATGTTCTCCTCCTGCATCCTCTGACAGTACATCTTAATTGTCTTGATACCAACTTTGGGCTCCTCTGAAAAGAAATTGAAAAAAAAAAAGGGTGAGATTTTATGAAATTATATACCTACAAGTAACATACAAAGATAAACAAACATGCTCATAAACACACGTTTTTACAAATGTAAATTAGTGCAGGTGTCATTAAACAGCTTTACTGCTAATCCCTTCAAAGTCTTCTCCTTATGAAGCGCTGCACGATTCCCAGCACTCCTGTTATTTCCACCTTGAAGACTTGGTCTGATCAGTTGTTGGAGTGTGTTACAATTTCACCATTAGGTGAGGAATAAATGTGTCAAACTGACTCAAATGTCATGTGGAGAGTCATTCCTAAATTTGGTTTAGAAATTAGAGACTATGATAGAACCTGCACAGAGCACAATCATTGCTCCTCACCTGACTTACTTCTCAGATTTGGCTCTCTGTGACTTTGGTCTCTTCCCCAAGTGAAAAATTCAGGTGAGGCATTGATGCTTTTGAGGAGGAGCTCTCCAAGACTTTAAATCACTTGGAGTTCTTTTAAAGTGCTGAACTTGTGCTGAAGTACTCACTGGAACTCTTAATATATTCAGTGCAAGTGAAGAAAGTAAACTAAATACATATATATGTATATATATATATACATATATACACACATACATATATACATACGTATGATTAAATAAATAAAACCATTGGAGCAACAATAAAAACTTCACGACTGGCTAAATGGACAATCTGGTGCATTCTTAAAGTAAGGAATAAACTGGCCAACTCAGCAACGCCTTAGAGAATAAAAGCGACAATTAAAGTGATATGACTTCACACTAATTTCCATGGAAACGAGTGAATGTAAATAGAGAGAATTTACAACAATCTGTAAACCACTGGTTACACTTAACAGAAGGCTATAATTCCTAAACACAGGTGAGAAATACTTTTGTAAAACCTTGAATTAAATCTGAAATTCTGCACTTCGATCACACCCTGAGTGACTTTTGAAACCATCAAAGTGTTGTAGAGAAGCAAAACTACAAAAACTATATTATTCTCCAAGTACACATGGCCCTAATTGTTAGTCTGGCAAACAAAACAAAATAAATAAAGCCCCCACCCCCCCCAAAAATGATCAAAAAATATCTTTATTGCAGTGGTGGGCTATTGGTAGTTGCTTGTTATTGGTGGGTTTCTTTTGTGGGAATGAGGAAAACCTCTTTAGGCAGCACAGATTTTACAGTTTTCAAGGACAAAAAAACAAACAAGGTGTGGTTTTGGCTTTTTTAAGGACTGGACTCATTACAAACTATAATATTAGGAATACGCCTACCAGGAAAGAAAACGAACATCTGGTCTGTGGGATCATCATTGTGTGCCACCAGGACGGTGAGATCTGTACGTCGGGGACGCCCCTCACTGGGCTTGTCTCCAAACTGACTCTTGAACTCTTCCAGTGTCTGGTCCAACTCATCCTGTGTCACCAGATATCCTCTATCATGGCAGAGCTGTGAGTGTAAAGGAAAATATTAAAAAGGCAAATTAAAAACAAACAAACAAAAAATCTAAACTAGTTTTGAGCAGACTGTGGGTTTTTCTCATGACATGAAGTGAAGCAGGCCCTCAGGGCAGCCAATGCTAGGAAAGCTGCTGGCCCGGATGAGATCCCAGTGAGGATATACCACCATCAAAACCAGCCTGAAGACCACCGCCTTCGACCCAGATCAGTATGCATACAGAGACAACAGATCTAGGGAAGATGCCAGATCTTCATGATCATAAAATCTGCTGACGACACAACTGTTTTAGGACTCATCTCAAATGGGAACGGGGTTGTCTATAGAGATGAAGTGCAGAGCCTCTCCACGAACATTAAAAAAACAAAAACAAAGGAAATCATCACTGGTTTCAGGCAACAGAGAAGGGCGCTCAGACCACTGGAACTAGGGGGTGAGGAGGTAAAGAGAGTGTCTTGCTTTAAACTTCTGGGAATACCATCAATGAGGACTCTGAATGGACAACAAACTGCTGCTATTATAAAAAATAGGCACAACAGAGACTATTTCCTCAGAATAAGGCCCACCTGTCTGTAAATCCGTTAGTCTTTCTACCGCTGCAGCATTTTAGATCAAGTGGATGCTTTTCAGGGAGTTTATAGGACATCCTGACAACGAATAGCAATAGGCCAGCATTAACTAGTTTTTCAGCATCACTGTGAGACAGGATGTTTCTGATTTTAGCGATATTGCACACATGGACGAAAGCAGTCCTTTGTGTTTGTTTAATATACACATTTAAGGACATATTCTGGACCAAAAAAGACTAAGATTCCTCACAGTGTCACTGGAGGCCAAGGCAATGCCATCCAGAGTAAGAATCTGATTAGATACTGCATTTCTGAGACTTTTAGGGCAGAGTACAGTAACCTCACTTTTATCTGAATTTAGAAGCAAAAAATTAGAGATCATCCAGGATCAAATCCTGCAGTTTAATTCATTTGTGTGTGTTATCTGGCTTCATAGTTGGGTGTCATCTGCACAGCGGTAAAAATGTATGCTATGACAATCAGGGATACAGTGGGCTTTATCGAGCATATAGCACAATAAAAAACAAATTGCCAAATAATGCAAATCATGCCAAGAAGGCAAATATGTGTTCCTTTTTTAACTCATAAAGAAATAAATTAAAGATTACGAACTGTGTGATGAAACTATCACAACCCACGCCCACAATGTTCTCCTCATATGATAGATGAGGAGAACAGGCTTCCAAAAACAACGCTATGATGATGTAGTTCAGAAACCCATCATGTTGCACTGAGACTGCTTTAAAATGACGGCTAACGTATGAGGAACAGATCCGCTTAGTATCTCAGGTGGGAGGGAATGAAATACAAAGAGAGGATGTACAAACTGAACTCGGAAAAGGGTTTATAATCCAAACCTCGATCTTTTCCAAATCGTTTCCAAAATTACATAAACTGTGACTGAAAACTGAAAATACAAAGGGGAAAATACTAAATACGCCTCTGACGCTCATTAGTACTGTCATTAAACTGTAATAATACCAGAACCGCGAATTATGAGCTCCACAGCAGCATCATTTTACTGTGCTTGGTCGGAATCGATGATGCTCTGCTCTCCTTAGCTATTCTAATGTGTTAAGTAAATCAGTAAACAAGGCTACTTTCCTGAAGTGAGCCGCTGATTTCGACTCTTAAGTTAAAGAAAGCTAAATGCTAAGCTAATAACAAACAAACACACAAATGTAACCTACCTGCATGATTGTTTTGCGGATTTTCCAAAGCCTGTATGTTTCCTCCTCGTCATCCATCTCGTCTCAAACCGTGTGTATACTCTAGATTTAATTTAAATTTATTATTTTTCAATGAATGTCCCACTCTTAGGCACAGACATACACGACGCACGCTTTCGTCTTCCGATACAGGCTAGTGACGTAGGCTGGGCGCCTTGGGATGACGCACAGCAATCGAGGGTTTGTTTGTTTTGGGGTTGTTTTTTTTTTGTTTGTTTGTTTTTTGTTACAAAACTTTTACACATAACTCTTCTCCCACAGTTTGCCGAAAGGAAGGTCTTTCACGTAGAAAAGGGATTTATACTTTTTGAACTTGAAGCCTTTGATAATAGACGATAACGGAACACACGGACTTTTGATGAAAAACAGAAACAACCTCCTCAGTTAATAATAATAATAATAATAATAATAATAATAATAATAATAATAATAATAATAATAATAAAAGTAGTGTCCCTTCTCCCTCCTCTGGTCTCTGAGGCCACCGCCCTCCGCTGGTTCACAACACGCCGCAGGGCGGAGTCTGCAGCTGAGGTTCACGGTGGTAAATTTGTCCTCTTTTTAAAACAAAATGAGGCCATTTTATGTTATTTTAGCAACTGGGGCTGTAGCGAGCTCTGTGGCACTACTGGCGACGGTGTTGTACTTTGTATTAACCACAACGGTAACGTAAACCTCAACCATTTAATCTGCATGCTTTTGAGTGACGTCTGTGATTTCCACTGTGTGTAACACAATTTCATGTAACACGCTTTTTTTTTTTTACTGCTGTAATAATATCGTTAATCCATTTTTCACGTAAACAACGATGGCTGTTACCCAAGATGCTCTGCGTGTTTGTGGTGGGCTTTGATTAACACACGTGACACGGACGGACGCCCACAAAGTTCGCAAATCCTTCCCTCCCTCTGCTTTTCCCCGCACAGTTAAAGACATACCTTTCCACTGAATTTAGAGGGTGGAAAAAAAATACATTATAAGTGCTGTTTTTGACACCGGATGTTTGTGCTCCCACTCTGGCTGCTGGTGTCAGCTGATAGGCTTATCATCAGGACAGACAGAGAGGCACTTCTGTATCGACACAACACCCGGCCATGTTTTTTATTGTAGCTGATGTTTTATGATTAAAGAATAAAAGTTTGCTTTCAGCATCAGTTTATATTAGTGGTGGAGAAAAAGTGGAGAAAGAACAGAGTTCATTTTCTTTTTATTATTATTATTACATTTTATTTGACTGCTATTATTTTCAGTGTAATTATGAGTTAGCTTCCACATTGGATTTGCTACTTTCAATTTAGTTTTCAAGAGTTTTGGTGTTTTACTCTTTATCAGGGCAACATTTAGAAAAGCTAAAAGAGGAATTACAATTCAAGGCTCAACACTTAATGAAACTTGTTTACTGAGGTCATGCAGACCTCCTGAGTTGTAATAAAGAAATATGCACCCAAGCCTCATCAGTCCAAACTGACAAAACTAAAACTTTATGACTACACACTATTTCTTAAATGAAACACTGTAGTTTAAATTTGATCAAGATCTGAATTTCCTGCACACTTGCCTGGACAAAATAATATTTACTACTGAAAATCACAGCAAAATGTTGCCTCATCTCTTATTTTGTGGCGCAATGTTCTGCTTAGCTCTTCCACTCCAGCTCTCAAAACATAATCACCAGTTTTGTAACAATTCTGCTCTTGTTGTCTGAGATTATGATTATTTGGTAGAATGTTTTTTTCCCAGCATAAAGTTTCAAGTTTGCTTATAAACTTTGTGGTGGGAAAAAGCAGGCTCTCATGTAATGACATAGTTAGCATTGTTGAATGGGTGCATTTAAACCATAATCTTGTCTGAGCCTAATGCAAATGTGAAAATATCAGAACAAAGAAAAGAAGTTTTTTTGCCAAACTCATTTCTTTTGAATGTTTTTGTCAAAGGTTTCTATGCTTAGCTCGCGTAGCCGTTTTGTAATGGCTCATGGACCATTGGACCCTTACAAAACAGGCAAGATAACTGTTTTCAACCCTTTTATTTCAAAATAGACACATTAGTTCTTTAATTGCTTTGGATTAACAGCACTGGCAATTATATTAAAAAAATATTGAGAGATTATTGATGCACAAAATAATTCTCCATAAAACTTGGTTTCTAATTTCACACTAGAATATAAAGAGATTGTGTAACAGTGACTCAAAGCAACCTGTGCTACACACGTAAACAGGCAAAACTCAGCAACTGTTATTCAATCGGGATAATCACTGTTACTGTTATTTTTTTTGTTGTAAAATGTATATTTTTGGTACTCTTTGCATACTGAGATAAAAAGCAGCAGTGATTGAAGCAGCTGGCTCTGATTCGTCTTCACATCTTCCATTCAAAATGTGAAAAAATGTAATAATCTTAAAGCTGATTGATGTGAATTCAAAATTTTAAAAAGTGTTTTTTCTCACTACAATAGAAAGAGAGAAATCCAGCCTTTTTAGGGTAATGTAGAAGTTTATATCTGCTGCAAATCACCAGTTTTTCACTCGGATACTAAACACAATGCATAATGAGCTTTGGTTTTTCTTCTGACCGTTGCTCTTTGCTCTACACGGACTAAGTTGTGAACTGTGGACTGCAGCACACATGCTTTTGTGATCAGGCTTTACTGAATCAGCAGCACAGAGGGAGGTACTGGACAATCACAGCCTATCAGTTTAGTTAATGATCACCTGGTTTTGCTTTACAAAAGCACTGTAGAACGTGAGTTTTCTCAGTACAGAGACAGAAGTTCAGCGGTGATACTTTTAGAGACCGAGGAGCTAAGTAGGGCAGCCATGCGCCTGATAGGGTGCACAGTCCTCCTCTCTGTCCTGCAGTCGGCTATGGTAAGAAACAACGGGATTAGGACTGAAACATTACTTTTGCGTTTGAGGGCTAACCTTTGCTTTTGCTCTCCTTAGATTTATGTTTATTTTCATTACATTTTCTTTTTAAAATTAATTCTTCGCATCTGATAGGCTGTGGAGTTTTGGAAATAACACGGTGTTCTAACTACTTATTGTTTTTTTCCCCAGTCTACCCCATTAGAGGAATGGCAGAGGGCAACATCCATTTATAACTTTTCAGCAACGGATATTGATGGCAACGTGGTTTCCCTTGAAAAATACAGGTAAATTTCTCTGTCATTTTGTTAAAACCTCCTATTACAATTATAAACCTCTTATCACTAAACAAATGTGTGTGCACGTGTGTGTGTGTGTGTATTCAGGGGGAATGTTGTCATCATCACCAACGTAGCCTCTAAATGAGGTAAAACCCCAGTAAACTACTCTCAGTTTACTCAGTTGCACGCCAAGTACGCTGAGAGAGGTTTAAGCATCCTTGCCTTCCCTTCCAACCAGTTTGGGAACCAGGTATGTAAAACATTAGTTGTTTTTTTTATTGCAACATTTAATGAGATTTGTTTGTGTAAGTTATCAGTTATCCAGGTCATGGATAACTGGAGATCTGTAAAGACGTTTCACCTCTCACCCAAGAGGTTACTTCAGGTCTAAAAACAAATGGTGGAAAGTCTTGTTGTATTGTTAACAGATAGACAATAACTTTTTAAATGTTTTACAGAAAAAAACTGTATAAGTGAAATTTTAGCCAGTGTGAAACCTTTATAATTTTTGCATAAGATCTCCTGAAATGTTTTTTTAATATCTAAAACATTCATAATTTCATTAAGTGTGTAATCATGTGCATAAATTGTAGTTGCATAAACACCACAATGGATAATTTGGCATTTTTCTCACTACTAGCCCGAAAGATGGCTTGTTTTTGAAAGAAACTAGGCCACGTTTTAAGATTATGTCAAATTCAAGAAGCTGCTGTTTTAAGTCGACTATTTTGTTGCCATTATATATAATTTGTCATATGCAGGCCACTGAGAGCAGTTAGAGACTTTAATACTTTTAATACTATTTACTTTTAGGAGCCGGGCAATGAAACTCAAATCAGGCAGTTTGCAGACACGTTCCAGGCTCGGTTTGATATGTTCAGCAAGATCGAGGTGAATGGGCAAAACGCTCATCCTCTGTGGAAGTGGCTGAAGGAGCAGCCTAACGGGAAGGGCTTGTTTGGAAAGTAAGTTGTGAATGAATGAATCTGGGTCACAGTTATATGCTCAAAAAGTATCTTAAAAGCTTGTTTGGATCAGACATAATGCGTACAGTCATCTGTTTAAAATGTGTACAACTGAATTTGAACAATAATCAGTCATATCATTTAAATTACCGGTAGTTATTGATTAACAGCATTTTTTATTCCAATGCTGACTGAATGAGAGTGATTAGTGGTTTTCTAACACATTTTAATGTTTATTTCTGCAGTAGCATCAAGTGGAATTTCACTAAGGTACGTTTTATTACGGTTTATTTTTAAAACATTTTTATGTCAACAGGGCTAAAATATTATAAAATATAAAATACTGAATATTTGAAAAACAGTATAAAGTATAAAGGATAATTTTAGAGAGTATGGAACAATTAATGGAACAAGCTTTTATATGCAAAAAAATGTGTTATAATTATTCATTTATTTTCTTTTGTGTTTAGTTTTTGATCAATAGAGAGGGTCAGGTGGTGAAGAGATATGGACCCTTGGATGATCCAAGTGTACGTACAAAATCTTTGGTTATTCTGTCAGATGTTCATTGCTCATGTGTCTGTGTGATTACTGCTCACCCCGTGATGAGCTCTGCTGTGCTTTCAGTAACAACAAGAGATGTTTGTAGTACGTGTAACTTTATCACCCCTGTGTATAGACATGCAACTGAAGTCCATGCAACTCTCGCTTTCCTTCCAGGTGGTGGAAAAGGATCTTCCCAAATACCTTTAAACCTCTAAGAGATGCCTGAAACCGTGCTTACTTACATCCACTTGATTTTGTGTTTCCAGTAGTCTTTTTTTCTCACATTTCTCTGCCTCTCCAAGCACCGGTGGATATAGTTTCAGTCCATCCCAGACCAGTGACGGTCTGTTCATCAACCTGCATCGCAGGCAGGGCAGACCTGATGTCAATGGCGTGCAAACCTGCTGGGAAGCCGACCGAGCTTATAGTCATAGAGTTCTATGGAGAGAACGACGGGGAACCCATTAATAGAGCATCATTCAGCACCTTAATGTTGGGCATTGTTTTCATCATAAAATATACTAAGATTTGTTCCTGTTATATTTTTGTGTGTAACTTTTATTGTCTGTGATTAAAACAAAAGTGTTGGGGTTTTTATGGGGTTTTGAGGTTTTGGTACTGAGGAACAGATACATCTTGATCATTCATGTGCACAAGGATCTTTTCTTTTGTGTAACAGGAGCAATTAAAAAGGATTTCAGCTGAAAATGTATTCATTTCTGAGTCAGAAAGTCTTTAAGAAGTGAGCACTAGAGCTTGAAATTGTTCAACACAGTATTGTTCAGAAAGTGTGGACAGAGCAGTTTACCCTATAGGCTGTCCTAAAAATAACAATGATGACATATAGAACAAATAAAGAACTCGGAAAAAATTGAATCTTGGAAGTAGCCTGGATCATTAATTCCTTATATCGATGTTGGCGCTATTTGTAGGGGAGCAGGGGAAACAGGAACATTATTACACCACACAAAAAATATTACTATTTTTCTTTCTCTGTGTTTTTCTGATATTTTTAAAAATTATTTCTATATAACCTGATAATATCATTGTGATCTAATTCTGTGTAATAATAAGTGAAAATCTTACATCTTGACACAGTAAGTTCATCCTTGCAAAAACCTAAAAAATGTCACCCAGATTATATTTAAAAGACTGTTAACTTATTTATTTCTAAGCTTCTCTGAGACTCTTTATTATTAAGTATCGTCTTCTACTCACTGCAGCAGATAATCTGCTTCTCACCCTATTCCTAGCACCTTCCTCCTTCACTTCATCCAATGATTTTTTTCTGTGGTCTTCCTCTTTTCCTCTTTCATAGCAGCTTCATATTAAACATGCTTCATCCAACATATCCATTATCCATCTTTTGCACATGCCCAAACCATCTCAGCCTTTCCTCTACAACTTTGTCTCTTACAGCTCAACCTGATATATCCTTCTGATGTGTTCATTATTAATCTTATAAATTCATACATTATAAATTTATTACTTCTACTCCTTGCAAAGGTACCCATTTGTCACTCCTACCACTCCTAGATCCACAAAGACACATTACCTTGTGACCTTCTCTCCATCAACACTCTCAAAGCAAATCTCACATCTGTATTGCTTTCACAAATCTTCATGGTATGGCTCATTATCTTTATCCCTGTGTAATTACTAAAACTGTACAAATCAACCCTGTTCTTGAAAATCTGCACCAGTACATTTGTTCTCCATTTCTCAGGCATTATCTGACTCTCTAAGATTTAAAACTCCTGGATGTTTCCATACGTCCACAAAGTATGTCATCTGGATAAGTAAATTAAATAAGTTAAACGTATAACAGAAACATACTGAGCCCCATCAAAAAAAAAAAAAAAACAAGAGCCCTGAAATGTTATGCAACTGCTCAGTCAAATCTCCTTCTTGCAGTTCACTCAGAGTCCTGCAGAGGGAGTCACAGGGCCCATCAGTACAAAACCAGGCGGCAGCGGCTCAGCAGCAGCAGCAAGTGCAGTGCAGAGGAGCTGGAAGAAGCAGACTGTGGGCTGCTGTCGTGAGGAAACACTGCACAGATGAAGGGACCGTCGCGGATAGCTGTCGCATATTCCTCCGTTTGACTACTGTTACACATCAAACGACCCGATCCTCTTTCCCTCCACCGGGATCGCGCCGTCGCTGTGGGTCTTTCATTCGGAGGGGCTTGCCTGTTTTTTCCTCCGGGAGGCTGAATGGAAGCAGCAGCCGAGGGAGCGGTCGGGCTGTCGGAGGCCAGGGAAGGGAGCCCGCTGTCCGGGGCCGCAGCATCCGATGATGGGGACACGGTTGTGGGAGTTAGCTACGGGATGGACGCCGCAGACATGGGTATTTTTCCACATATCTCATAAGCCATTCTCATCGTCCCTCCATCCATTTTCCCTCGCGGCTTTACTGCTGCTACCGTAACCAGAAAGTCCCGACTCATCTCTGCTAGCAAGGAATTAATAAGCTAGGCTAGTGGCTAACTAAGCTGAATGGATAGGGCTCAGGTGAAGTTAAGTGCTGTACATACTGCATGCGTTACTGCAAACTGTGTAGGGTACATTTATACAAGTGCAACTATGAGCAGCCAGCACACGGACAAATACAAGTGTTGCATGGCTGATGATAAAGTTGTTAATATTTTTGGTTCATAAAAGCAGACAGGTGTGAAGTCAAGGTTTCTCATTACTTCTTCATTTCATTATTGATTTTTATTTATTGCTCTTTTAAAAAATATGAATGTATTCACATGGCCAGCTTTGAGCACCTAAACATTAATTTGCTTATTTGTCACCATCTTGGCACTTACTGGAACCAGTAATTTATTAAGGAGAAGGAAGGTTGAGCAAACTGGAGCCACTACAGTTGACTAACAGGCTAGACACCAGTTAAAGGGTGTAAAAGCCTTGCAATAGTGCACCAGTGTCTGAGGAAGTCCCGATAATGCATGAATAGTATGAAGCAACTAAATGCAATCAGACCACCACTGATTTGGCCGTTTACACCCGTGGTGGTCCTGCAATGACACCTCAAAAAAAGGCCCATTGGTAGTAAGTTTATAGATATAATTAATATTTAATTATTATTAGATTTAAAATGTCCAGGGAACTATGTATATATCAGCTGATAGAATTTAAGCCTATGTGTATCAATAATAACACTTTTCTGGGGTCAGACATTTGAGCATAGAAATCTAAAGACACGTGACCTTCAAACCATCCAGAAATTTGCAAAATGTTGCATTCTGCAAATACAATATCCAGTTATATATGCTCTTATCAACAACCTTGTCTATGCTAAAATGTCAGCGCCCTGCCTTATATAGCACAGTATTATATTCAGAAAGAAATATATTATCTTTGTGATGTAAAGAACAATTTCCAGAGTCACCTCACTACAGCCAGGTTTCTCAGCCCCAGCTTTACTGTTGCACACTTGTGCCGTAGTGGTGTCATGGTGGAATTTTCCTGTGTGCACTCTAGCTGCAGTGAAAATCCCACCAACAGCCCCCCTACAGTTGATCACTACAATACCCCCACAGCTGTGCGAAAAGGTTTGGTGGTGTAAGGACCCTTTTCAGAACGGGTGTATTAGAGCAGTTGCTACTTTCTTTACACCATTTGTGGTTGACTTTTAGGGGATTTGTTACACACGTATAAGTGAAAAGCAGGCGTTCTTAGATCTCTGTTTTGTCCAATATGTGTCCAACATATTGACATCCTAGAGTCACACCTTTATGAGTCATAATGGTGCCACTTATTATATAAATGAGGGTAAAGTGAACAAATATTAACTAGTTTGCAGTGAAGGAAGTGGCAGACAGTGGGGAGAGCTAAACAGAGTTAACAAACTCGCAAAAGTGAATAATAAAGGGACCACACAACATAGTTCGTCCTTTTTAATAGTGTTCATTCAAGCTGATGTTTTCTCTGCATGTTCAGGAGTCATCATTTCCATTATAAAATCTTCTTTGCGACCATGTGAAGCTGCTTTTAGCTGTGTGTTCAGCCCTTGTGTCTAACAGCCACCAGTCATGTTGCATTCACTGGTCTTGCACACTGTACATCACAGTTCTGGGGGGGTTTTCTTCTCACTGATGAGAAAGGTTCTGACTTTGACAAGAGTTCAGCACCTCCACAGAGAATAGGCTTGTGAATCAAAGAGACTGTCTGCTGAGGGTTAGTAGTCGAGCTTAAATTTATCAGAGGAGGAAAATGGAATCCAGGTGCCCCCGACTGCAGATGGTGTGTGTTTCATTTACTCTGTTCTGCTCAGTTACTGGCTACTCGCATGCATTGGAAAGCATAAGGTTTACAAAGGCCTTGTGTGCATTAATAGTGTTTAGGAGATATTTAACAGAGCTCTGCCCTGCTGAATATTTCATAGTTGACAATTTGGCATTCACCTGTCTATGCTTTCTTGCGAGGAACTTCTTGACCTTTAAATAACCAGGAAAACGATATTATTGCTGACATACTGTAGGGCGTATAGACTTGATCTCACTCCTTTTCGTTCCCCGTGTTGCTGCTTTTGTTTGCTTGCATAGGAATATCACCATCCGTGAGTAAGAGAGCGCAGGCGGGGTGGAGTGGATGGAGACGAGTGTCACGGATGATTTCTGACAGAAAAACAGCAAGAGTGAAAGGGAAGGTTTACAAGATGGTAGCGAGATCTGTTGTGATGTATGGTTTGGAGACGGTGGCGCTGAGAAAAAGACAGGAGGCTGAGCTAGAAGTGGCAGAGATGAAGACCAGAATGGACAGGATTAGAAATGAGTATGTCAGAGAGGCAGCTCGAGCTTGGCCATGGTGAAGAAGGACATGCAAAGGGATGGTGTAAAAGAGAAGGATGCTGGAGAAAGGTAGGACAGAAACACAGGAAAAGTGATTTTTCTGCTTTGAGCATGAATTAAATAAAAGGAAATCCCACATTTCCCAGAACACCTAAATTCTGTGCAGTGGTTCAGTAAGCACACCTAATCTGTCATTTGATAAATGGTTCTAAAATTATTAAGTGCAGCAGCAAAGCAAACAAATAGACCACTACTGCATGCTCACTCAGTGTTATTGGTCATCCCTCAGAGTCGTGGAGCCTCGCGTGTAAAAATGCGATTATTTCCCCCTCAGTTCTCTTGTTTTTATAGCATCGTGTATAATGTTAATCCATTTCTTGCTGTCTTGCAACCTAAGATTTAATGTGTGCACTGATACAAAGCGTCGCTGGCCAAAGCCCCGCAACAGGGAAGGGTAGGTGCTGATCGTACTTTGACTTCCTTGCAACATCTGACAAGTGAGTGGGTCTAAAAGCAAAAGTCCATTAAAGACGAGTCATGTGCAATAACAATTTCATATGACCCTCACAGCAGGGTGTTAGGTTTTTTTAGTGGATATTCACAGCAGAAACGATTCAGTTCGCATAAATAATGATTAATTGAAATGTCAGCTGTAAAGGTTCAGCTTGATTCTGATTGGCTCTTTATGGTGTTGGATGCTGATCAACGTGAGCTCTCTCGGTTTACGTCAGATCCTGCAAATGCGTAATTGCGGGTTGCTCTGCAATGTGTGAATACAGCGTTGTGTGGGAGTCACAGCTGGCTGTTAAATAGCTGTCTGAGCATTTATTCCCATTTAAAGCATCACGTCTTCTGGCCGTTGTAATTTGTCCCCGTAGTCTACTTTCAGCACAATGGCAGCATTCGTCTCACTTATCTTCTCCTCGCACTCGGCTTCATCCTCAGAGACAGTCTCCTCTCCTTCCTCGCTTCTCCAGAGTGAGCCACAGCTCATCTACCTCCTCTGTGATTCCCTCACCTCAGCTCAGCCACTCATTTGCCACTATCCATCAGTCCTCGCCCTTGTCTGTTTTTCTCTGTTCGCTTCAGGCACGGCCTGTCAGAACTGCTGACGGTAGCACAAAGGGTGGGTTACCTCCTGTGGAATTTACCATCCATCTGCTTCCCCTCTTATTCCTATGGCAAGGTCTCTCTCTTTCCCCCTTCTTCTTTATCCTTCTGAAGCTATGCAGGAAAGGATCAGTTTGTATCCCTGTAGCTCATTCGAGGAGCCTGTGTAGGGTTTTTGACCCTCTGCCAGGTTTTTTGATGTCATTATTTTACGCAGATGATGACGCAGTGGCTTCACTCAGTGGGGAAATAAGGCGAAGACCTACTGTTTTCAATTAAGCGAGTTACTGAGCCCATAATGCAGGCTATTATTATTTCATAAGCAGCACCTGGAGCATGAATGCAGTGAGACAGGAACACTGTCAAACTAATGCAAACCACCCACATAGAATTAGTAGCATTTATTTTCAGCCAAAAAAACCAAACAGCATTGGATGGTGTCTTCTCAGGGTTATATTCCTCCAGATTGGCAGCATGACCTGTACAGTTTGTACTACAGCTCACCCAGTAAATGTCTACCTAAGTCCCTGATAAGCGTTTTGAAGAAGTGATTAGGATTATTAATCAGTACTATTTGATTTCTTTGAGGCTGTTATTCATCTGCTTTATTGTAGGGTCTTTACCCTACAGTGTACAGCACCTTGAGGTAACTGTTGTTGTGATTTGGCACTATATAAATAAAGTTGAATTGAATTTAATCTATATCCATTTAAGCATTCAATTTCCTTTTTTTCACCAAAAACTCTTAAATATCAGAGTAAACCTGTCTGAGAGTAGTACGAACTGACCAGTTTATTAACCAGTTTGTCAAAAAATAGAATTTGTCTGCAATCATTTTAATAGATCTAAATATAATTTATTTTTAGGGCATATTTTTCTGCAATTGGATCTTCTTTTAGCAATTGATGAAAAGAAAGAAAGGGGAATATAGCAATGTTGACTTGTTAAGCCAGAAGCCACTTCCATCTGTATAATTAAAGCAAATGCAAATGTTAACAGTTGTAACTTCTTATAAGATAAGATAGCCTTCATTGGTCAAGGTCTGGCTGTGTGGCAGGCAGGATGAGGACCCAAGTGCAGGAGACAAAACTTGAGCAGCTTTATTGCTGAGAACTACAAACTAAAATACAAAACACTAAACTCTCGGCCTGTTAGAGCTTGAACCTGGTAGTAGAGAGCAATACATGGAGCACGAAGAAGAGGGGTGAGGATAATGAGAGGGCACACCTGGGAAACACTCCTGGGCATGCTCTAACTCAGCTCTAACCCAACCTTTTTGGCGCCACGGACTGGTTTATGCCCGACAATATTTTCACGGACCGGCCTTTAAGGTGTCGCGGATAAATACAACAAAATAAAACTAGTACCGGTACCGAAAAAAAAGAACATTTATTCATAACACACGTGAAAAGACCCAGGAAAACCGAGTTAACGATAAAAACGATAACAAAATAACGCTGAAAACCGATAAAAACCCTGAAAACCATACATTTCACACCTGAGCCTCAACTCTTGCAGCCCGGTGCCAAACGACTCACGGACCGGTACCGGTCCGAGGCCCGGGGATTGGGGACCGCTGCTCTAACTGACAAGACAGGGGAAGCAAAACTGATGCAAAGTACATGAGACAGGGACTATCAAAATAAAACAGAAAACACACTGAGATGGGAGTAGACAAGACAGAGCTCAGGAAGAAGGAGAGACAAAGACAGAGGAGGGATAAACAGAGACTGGGGAAACAAGATAAATAAACACAATACAGAGGACAAGAATGACTCTCACAGGAGACACAGGGATGAGGCAAAGACACAAAAGGAACCTTACAACAACAAACAAGAATCCATGAACCAGAAATAAAGAAACTCAGAGACACAAAAAAGAACTAAACTCGGGATTGTACTGTACAAACCTAAAATTCAAATCATCTCTTACAGCAAAGGAAACAATCATAAATCCATAACAAAACCCAAAACGCTGGGTGAAAAGCCTGCACCATGATAGCATTAGTCTCAGTGGGGAAATCCACATTGCGAACAGCAGCAGAGAAGACAGGACAGGAATATAAAAATTGAAGAAAATACATACACCACACAAAGTGGAAGAAATATTCTATTCTGAATTTTAAAAATTCTGCTAAATCTTTAAGTTATTCGCTATCTGAGTCTGCTGAAAGTGCCTGAGCCTGACAAAGTGGAAGACCAAGATGCTGCAGGGTTTATTCAAGTTTAATAGGGCCTGAGCCATGAGAAAATATATTCATTCATTAAACAGTGTGGGCCTAGTTGGCAAGTTCAGTCTGACCCTGGTATAAGCATTACTCCCAGCTCGTGTGATGGTGAATTTGCTTTGGGCCCCGAGAGAAGAGATAAAATAACCAAGGCTGCTTTTTCCAGTCTCTATCAGCCACAGCACAGATCGTTTCTTAGCACTCTTGAGTTACTTCTCCGATTGGTCAGATTAGTCTCTCTGGGCAAAAGACTTGCTATGCTTTTCTATCCTGGTTTCTGATGACTTCTTTACCTATTTTAATCATGTACATATTTATTAGGAAGATACTGATGTGGAAACAGCTCACTTGTCAGCATATGGTCACTGTCACTTAACTTTTCCTAGTTCATTTAAGGAGCATTGTGCAAGTAAATAAGAGAAAATGGGATTGTTTGATTAGCTGGGATTTTGCAACACATCTTGTGCAGAAACTGTTCTCTCTCAGAAAGTTTTGTTTAGATTTGTTCTGCTATGTTGAAAAAGGTGAAGCGAGTTTGTGGTGGAACAATGTAGGAACACAACAGGTTGTATATTGACTTGACCTCTCGGGACGACGGCCAGTATTTCCAGGCTTCAGTAGATTTCATGTTTATAGAGGCTCCATTGTTTAGTGGTTAACATGTAAAAGATGCCTGGTTTAAGATTCTGAGGAGACACAAATCCTTGGGTGGTTTGGTCTGGTGTAACAATCTGTGTGAAATTACTTGGAACATCCCTATTGTCCATAGTATTGCTTTAACTTTGGAATATTTAATTTAATTTTGTTTTGCTAATTAGGGCTGTGCGATATGACCAAAATCTCATATCCCGATATAAGAATTCTATCGTCCGATAACGATATAAATCACAAAAATGTAACATTTTCTGTAAATTCTGTGAATCTCGGGCAGCTCGTCTTGCGGGAAGTGTTTCCAGCTGCGCGTCATGTTGCTGGAGTCGAGTGTTTTAACCGATGCATGAAACTATACATTTTTAGACATAAGTTGTAAAGGCCGCCGTTTTCTTTGTGAGTATTTATTACACGGCGTGCTGCGGGGAAAAGCCTGTTCTAACGTTTGAGTCTAAGGTTTATTTTTTTAGCACCTGGCGGCTCTTTTTAAATTCTCATCCGTAAATAATCTGCTCTTTCACGTGATTCAGTTTATTTTGAAAAGTCTCAACAGGATCTTGAACTTTATTGTGAAAGGTTTATGTGGAACATAAACAAACGGACACGCGATGCTGTTACAGTGGTTGTTGCTAATAAAAACAGGCGCTTGTCCGTCCGTAGTGTGGTTATATAAAATATAAGAGAAAGAGAGAACTTTAAGAAATTAATATAGCCACTACAGTGACCATCAAAACGATGAAAAAATATTGCCGTAAACAGTTTATTTTGCGACACCACGAAACAAAGGATAGCGTAAAATGAAACGATAGACGTTTTTATATCGTCATCCGATATATATCGTTATATCGAACAGCCCTAATGCTAATTTTCTATAGAGTTTACACTTTCTGTTTTTCATATTTATATTTTAAGCGAGCGTCAAATACTCAAATTCATCGACTGTGGTGACCCCTTTCCAATAACAGAGCAGACAAAAGAAGAAGCCTTTATTTTGTTTTGTTTTTTTGTTCTGCCGGAGGTTTCTTCCTGTTAAAGGGGAGTTTTTCCTTCCCACTGTCGCCAAAGTGCTTGTTCATAGGGGTTCATATGATTGTTGGGTTTTTCTCTGTATTTATTGTAGGGTCTACCTTACAATCTAAAGCACCTTGAGGCAACTGTTGTTGTGTTTTGGCATTGTATAAATAAAACTGAATTGAATTATGAGATTGTTGATCTGAGTATAGGTTTAGCCATAAATCAACAGGATTTCCATTAATCTGTTAAGTCTAATGGGCAGCCTGGCCTAAGATGACCCCTGTAAACTGTTTATCTGACATATCCTGTTAGACAACAGCTATTAGTTTTACACATATAAAGAGAACCCAAAAGCACTATGACGAAGTTTCAAAATTATGAAAGAACCAGGCAGATATTATAACTTAATATCTTTTTAGTTGGCTACTTACAAATCACAATAGGCTAAATAATTTCTTAATTATTAAATATAAACAGCATTAATCATGCTTTTTATGAGTATAGACTGTGAAATAACACCAGTTTGTCTCTGTCTCGTCACTTGCTGCGTATGCAGAGATGCACTTAGGCCAACACAGCTCCACTCTTTACTCTGTGCTTCACAGTTAGCATTAAAGATTAAGATACTTGATTTGCTGTTGTAGAGGTATACAATGAAATTTTGCTTGGTGAGTCTATCGACCAACAGCAAGGGATGAAAGCAGCTTTTTTTTTTTAAAAAGACATAAAAATTGTACAAACAAAACAACTATAGAAAAAGCATTAAAAAGAAAAATATACAGCACACAAACAACAAGTAAGGTGTAAAGTGACTTTCTGTTTATTTACCTCAGTGCAAAGATTATGCAATATTGTGTATTTGCACAGATATTAAATCAGACCCAGTAATTATTATTATTATTATTATTATTGCAAACTGCATTAATCAAATGCAGCCATAACAAAGCATTCTTCACTCCTGCAGATTTTCTCCACAGGTGTTTTTCTCTTTTTTCCATGTTTTGACGTTCTGTGGGTAACCCTGAGAAAAAGACTCATTATCTGTACTGTTTTGTGCTACATTGGTAGCTAAGGAATGTGTTGTCTACCACATTGTAAATTATAAACGCTGTAGCCTGTGAGTACTTTATAAGCATTCATCTGCATGTCCAATAGTGGCAAAAAAGGCTTTAAAACCACACATGGTGCAGGGCTAAAAACATGACTTGGTGTTGATAAAATGGTAAATGATAGCACATGACAAGTGTATATATGACGCTGAAACACATACCAGTGCTGCTATGCCCCCTGCACTCTGTTTTTTCATGTAGGTGGCCATTTGTAGGGGTAGTGTGTGTGTGTGGTGCAAGATTGCCAGTAAGGATATCTTGCAATGCACCAGAGCATATAGATGAAAGACTGAAGTACATGGGAAATATGCAGAAATGGGATTATAGGCAAAATGTCTTTTTTTTTTTTTTTTTTTTTTTTGCTGTCTTGTGAGAAATTTGCTCAACAGTTCCTTAATCGTAACATAATCTAATACAAATATGTGACTAGTAGCTGTGCAGGAAAAACAGCTTCCCCACATCTTTTTGTATTGTAAGACTCACGGTGTCACATTACTAAATACAGCAATAGTTTGATCTGAGGGCTGTTTTTCTTTTCGTCTCTGCACCTAACCAAGATGAGGCATAAAATAACAGGTCTCTGTAGATTATTTATTGCATGTGTGACAATACCGACTGAGACATTGTTGTGCAGCTCTGTTAGAGGAGATTACCTTCTACTGAGTCACCGCTGCCTGCAAAGATGCTGCTCTCAGCAACAACACAGCAGCACACAGTAGTCAGACTGATCACCTCCGTGTTTATTCCGACTATCTTTCCTCTCCTCTCCTCTCCTCTCCTCTCCTCTCCTCTCCTCTCCTCTCCTCTCGAGTCCATAAAAGGACTTCTTTCTCTTGGCTGACAGCTTTCATTGCATTTTGAGGATCAGCAAGGATCACTAAGCTCAGTTCTGATCTGGCAGCTCAGTAATGAAAAACAGACTGAAATTACATAAGAGTTTGAGCACTTGAGTGTGTCATTTTGCCAGCAGGACTTAGCTGTTTTTAGCTTTGCCCAAGAACAGAGTTCTGCAACTCAACCCTGTCTGTTTTTGCAGGAAAGCGAGACCTCCCTGTGGGAGCGTAGGACATGGCCACTCTCGACGTGTAAATCCAATGATATTAAAACAGTTAAACCATTCTCACTTGAAGGCATACAGAAATGCATGGTAACTGATCCTCTCCACATTGAAATAGTAGTTATTAAAACTTCTCATTTGTGTTTGCATTGACTCCGTCTGCATATTGGCTTGTGCACTGTGAGCGGGTGTCACATTCCCACAGACACACAGGTAGGCGTCTGAATAGCTGACTGTCAGGAGCTGTTGTTTAATTGACTTTTCATGCTGTATGAAGTGTGTGTCCTTGGGATGTGTTTAAAACCTGCCTGCTATCACTAGACTTGGCCCAGCTTTAATAAAAGCAGCTCTCCCTGCATCCCCTCACCTCTGATTTCCATTTCAAAGTCCACTGAGCTTTCACGCTTCTCTGAGGAAAAATTACACTTTCATGCCCACCTGTTCCATTAGTCCAGTCTACAGTTTGAAATTAAGATGCAACTGGTGAAATTTAGAATGGAGTCATTAGCTGATATAACTGCCCAGCCGTCATTTCAGCCACTTTTCACTCTTGTTTTGAACATAAAAGACATCGGTATGGACGCAAATGATGGCAGACAGGTCTTGTAGTGAAGAGTGCATCTCTGATGATATCTGAGACATATGTAATCATTTATCTAATGTAAAATCAGTCTTACAGTAATCATTGAGCATCAGTTTTAACAGTTGGCCCGATACAAATGGATCCAGTAACCCAGAAAAACAGACAGACGGGTTCCTGCTCCCACCTGTCCCTGCATTAGTACCATCTTATCCTGATAATCCTGACAGTTAGCCTTACGGCCTGGGGAGAATGGTATTGGGATTAGGGATAGTGAAGTAATCATGACCACGACTTGGCTGGCTTTTTCTTTGGGATGTTGTCTGTCTGCAACACCAACAATACCTCCGACTTGCTCTGGTCAGTCGTGTCTGTACGAAGTGATCACGCTGCAACAGTAAAGAAAAGTCCGGAGCAGCAAATATTCCATTTCCAAAAGGGTTGGGATGCTGTGTGAAGTGTAAAAACAAACAAACAAACATTTGAACCAGAACCTCAATTTTCCTGATAGTGCAAATAACTGCCACATTTTAAATAATCAACAATAAAAGTCTGTGATTTTCCTGTTCAATAACTACTTAATTAATCCATTAGCTGCCTAAGCTATTTTTGCCAGGAGTTTGGAGAACTTTCTCATAAAGGTTCCATAAGTAAATATTTAGTTTTTATATCTGTGTGTATTTATCTGTCTATTGCTCATCATCCAGCTCCAGGCTATGTGCCTCAAAGGATCTGTTTTTGAGCCAGCTGCGGGCAGGAAGCGTTTCATTAAGCCTACTTGCTTGCTATTGATCATAATGGATGACTTGGCATAGTAAAAAGCTGTCCTCTCCTTTCGTGTTCTCACTGTATTTCACAAAGTGGATGATGTGTGCTGACAACAGAGGACATAGAGACTTTCCCCTTGTGTGTGCTCCCCATTGTTCAGTAAATCTAAGGAATCCTGAGGGAAAATACTTTGCAAAGAGAACATTGTGGATGTGTGCTGGCATCATAGTTCTATGTTAAATCACAGTAACATGTTTAGTAGGGGTGCAACGATAGACAAAATTCACGGTAGGGCTGGGCGATATTACCCAAAATTCATATCTCGATATTTTTTAGCTGGATGGCGATATAAGATCTATATCTCGATTTTTTTTTTTAAAGCCATAAGTTAAGAACAAAAAGAGAGTTCTTAGTCACACTGTGTCCCAGATGTCAAATGGGCATTTTCTTTACATACAGCGTAGATGTAGAAATTACTCAAAAATAAATTATCAGCATTTATTAAATAATCATGGTCCATAAATAAAAGAAAACAATGTTGTTTTTGTGCATAACGAAAAGCTCACAATTGTGCAGTCAAAATGTAAACTAATAGACCCTGAGCGTAATAACAAAGAGACAGATTTCACAGCTGCACCACGTCTCTGAACAGGTGCCATGTGTGGTCCTTATACACACACAGTACGGTAATATTACGTTGAAGCACAGTACGTATCACTCCGCGAGGCGGCTCCATCAAGCGGTGCAGCTCCGTAGCTTAGCAAAGTCATATTAAAACATTTTTTGACAGATTGCTGAGCGCTGTGTACCACATAAAATCGGTTCGCGGTCAGTAAGCACAACCAGAATTCATACATAAGGCGCACTGTCGATTTTTGAGAAAATGAAAGGATTTTAGGCCGTGCAGCCCCTCCTGGCTGCATGTCGTTAGCGCGGTTAGCTCGTTAGCGCGGTTAGCTCGCTAACACGTTGACACCGTCCAGCCCCACGCAGGGGGGGATCCGAGGTAACTCGCTAACGGAGATTTTCTTCTTTCATCTCGTCATTGCCTGCAGGTAAAGCTATGGGGGAGGGGGAGTTGTGTTCAGTGAAGGAGAGGCGAGGCCGAGTAACGTTGCGTAGAGACATAAGTGGACGAAAGAGAGGCAAACCTGCGGCTCCACAAGTATAATTATAACGTAACATAGACTATATCGATATAAACGATATTGTCACATCTTATATCTCGTATGAAAATATATCGATATTTTTAAAAAACTCGATATATCGCCCAGCCCTAATTCACGGTTCGGTTCGGTTCGATACTTTGGTGTCATGGTCATTTTTCAATACAAAAAATGTTCATGCTGTTTTAATTTGTCATTTATTAAAATTATAAATATATATTTTAACTCAAAAGTACAGTTTTTAAATGTAATGTTGCAGAAACAACAAAATAATTAAAAAAAAAAAAATCTATCTGATCGAGAAATCACTCTAAATCTCGTTAAAATGACATTAACTCCATAACGCGGCAAATCTCCGTTAACGAGTTACCGCGGATTGCCCCGTGTGTGGGGCAGGACGGCGTCAACACTTTAATGAGCTAACTGCGCTAACGCAGTAGTTCCCACCCATGTAATTGAGCATTGCGTGGCACATCCGACATACTGTTTTACTTTAGTCCATGACGCGCTTACCTTCAGGATCATACTTCACATGAAGACCAAAGTAGTTCCAAAGGCCAGATCTGAATGAGGGTGGGGGAGGTTCAATTTGCCATGTTGCAACGAGCTTAGCTTCTGTCTTGCTAGCTTGTGCTGCGCTCAGTGGATCTGCGCTTGACAGTGCAGCCTGGGCGGAGTAGTCGAGCGCAGATCCACTGAGCTCTCAACACCGACAGCATCGTCAGAAGAAAAGTTGATCAAATAAATAAAAAAAATTGTATTGTTCGATGCATATGCGTACCGAACTGAAAGCACTGTATCGAACGGTTCAATATCAATACGAGTATCGTTGCACCCCTAATGTTTAGAGATTGTTTAAACCGTATTTCCTGCTGAAGTTTGTAAGCAGGGTGTATTTGTCTCCCTATGCCAGCCTCTCTCTGTGTGTGTTTACATGCAGAAGCAGTGAGGATAAGCTGTAAGGCTATTATTCTGCCAGGGTGCCATAATTGCAAAGAACATTTAAAGCCTCTTTGCGTAGCTTAGCATTAGGAAGTTGATGACTCCCTAATTATAAATAACACCATAAAAAGTAGCTGATTAATAAAGAAAAGGCAACTGAAAGGAAATATTGACAATGTATGTTACCAGGCTTGTCTTAGATAGATAAGCACGCTGGAGTGCTGTGACAGAAACCAGCTTGTCAATGCTTTTAATCACTGTCTCTGCCACTAGCACTGGTTTCTTTGATCTGAGTCACATTAGGGCTGGAAATGTGGGTGCTAATGTGGAGAGTAAATAAAAATATGATTACAAATGAATGGGTCTATTCAAAACAAGTTAATTGACTCCAGAGATCCTGTTTTTCAGACAGGATCATGCCTGCTGTTCGTCCTCCTTTTAGTTTTAGTATTATATTTAATAAAGCCACTACATTTAAACCACCTGCCGAATTTTGCATAGGTCCCCTTCATGCTGCCAGAACAGCCCTGACCTGTGATTGCGTGAACTCCACATGACCACTGATGATGTCCTGTGGTAAGATGAAAATGGTGCTCAGAAATCAGGAGATCATCACATGTATCTGCTAAGTAAAGAGCGTCATTTAAAAAATCATCAAACGACACATAACACTAATGTACATCAGTAAACTATCACTAAGTTGTTATTACTGTTTCCTGCGCTTCATTCTGGACCAAAACCAGATGGAGGAGCGAGGACTACACAAGCTGGCTGGTGTGGTCATGGAAAAGTACACAGCCTGATGGATACTGAGCTCAAGGGCTCAAGGTTAGAAAGGCTTGATAACAAAGATTTCGGATCAGTTTTCCCTGTCTCAGTCTAAAGAGAAGTCGCAGTTGCAGTATTGGTTTTTTTTGTGGAGTCAAGTTTATATTAACCATCTTCTTAACAAAAAACAAGGAGAACCTGAGGGTATTCTGTCTTTCTGAACATCTGCACCATTCAGGACCTCGCCACCATTAGAGATAATATTACATTATATCATCCAGCGTTGTTCATTGGCTCTACTTTATGCTGCTGAGTACAGACTAGGCTGCTGTGTTGAATTTTTTCTGCATTTAAATACTGACAGAATGATGGATTTCTGCTTTCTGTGGGTCAGGCGCACTTTGACACGACTATCAAAAGCTGCTTTGTTGTGGCATGAAAAATTAACACCCAATCAATTGCTGGACCACCATCAGTGAGTCTCTGCCAAGATAATAACCAATCATCTCAGAGAAGCCGCTTACTTAGCTCATCCTCAGGGAGAACCAATATTGATCCTGGGCCAGACATTGCCGTCAGTAAGATACAAGGCTGTCTACAGTGTGTGCGATGTGAAGAATTACGCAAACACGCGAGTTGTTTCGTCTTTGTTAGTCATTTTGTTGTTTAGATTCACTAAAGAAGAATCTACTACATAAAGTAGTTCTGAGGATTTTCAACCCATCAGCAGGGAGAGTATCTGCTTCTTTGTGAAAGGAGAAGGGGACCTTCAGCAGGGCCCTGGTGTGAATACCTCTGGCCAAACAATCAGAAACAGACATCATGAGGGTGGCCTGAGAGCAAAATGTCCTCGATTGGGCCCTGTGTTCACCATGTAGCCTGATTGGCAGTTGCCATAGAATACCACAATTGGTAGGTCCACCACTAATGTCCTGTTCTGGGAGATCCCCCAGGACCCCATTCATGCCCTGATATTATAAGGGATGCATACAAACACATGGGGGCCATACAAACTACAGAGTACCATTTTTAATTACTTCAGTAAAATTTCTGAAAAATGGACCGGCCTGCTGGTGATACGAGAGGGGAGCGGGAGATCGACAGACGGATTGGTGCAGCGGCTGCAGTGATGCGGACGCTGTACCGGTCTGTTGTGGTGAAAAGAGAGCTGAGTGTAAAAGCAAAGCTCTCAATTTACCGGTCGATCTACGCCCCTACCCTCACCTATGGTCACGAGCTATGGGTAGTGACATACATGTGGCGGAAATGGGCTTCCTCCATTGGTGGCTGGCCTCTCCCCTAGAGATTGGGTGAGAAGTTCGGCCATTCGGGAGGGGCTCAGAGTAGAGCCGCTGCTCCTCCACATTGAAAGGAGCCAGCTGAGGTGGTTTGGGCATCTGACAAGGATGCCTCCTAGGCGCCTCCTGCGCGAGGTTTTCCAGGCATGTCCCACCAGGAGGAGGCCCCGGGGCAGACCCAGGACACGCTGGAGAGATTATATCTCTCGGCTGGCCTGGGAATGCCTTGGTGTTCCCCCGGATAAGCTTGAGGAGGTGGCTGGGGAGAGGGAGGTCTGGGCTTCTCTGCTTGGGCTGCTGCCCCCATGACCCGGCCCCGGATAAGCGGAAGAAAATGGATGGATGGATGGATGGACCAGCCTGCTTTTTTCACTTTTATTTTCAAGGTGTTTTTAAATTCATCAGTAATTTGATAACTTTGATTTAATTCAGACAATGTGGGATCTTTCGCTCTTAACACATTATCCAGTTCATGCCAGTATAGATTTCCAGCGTTTCCAGTATTTGCTGTTGGAAGTGGTTTTGCTTCCTGACTTTTAATTGTTTTGCCCCTTTTTAATGCTACAAACATGTTTATTACATTGCCGAAAGTGGGGCATTTTAACCTAAGAATCTATGAGGATTGAGTCAAAATCAGTGTCAAGTGGCCACTGCGGGGAACTGCAGTTTATGGCACCTCTTGCTTCATTTTTCAGCCCTGGAGGTTGGCACTTGGTTTTATTTAGCTTATCTTTTCTTTTTTTTGTCACCCTGTTTGCACGTGTATGTGTTTGCATTATATCATATACTGCTGTGTGGCTGCACCAATGCCCTATTTAACAGCAGGATGAGAGGACATGTGGAAAGCAGCATCTGTCTGTTGAATCCAGGCACACGTGAGTTAGTCATAAAAATGCCGGCTGACCTCAATAGGGGCACCATGGAAACAAGAAGGAGAAAAAGTGTGTGTGTGTGTGTGTGTGTGTGTGTGTGTGTGTGTGTGTGTGTGTGTGTGTGTTGTTCAGGTCCACGTCATAGAAAGCAAAGCGTGATTGTACCAGCTCAGTGTCAAAGATGTTGGATTAACCTGAAAGATTTCAATAAATATGGGAATATTTCTAATGAGTCATTTATGCAGAGATCAAGAAAAATAGAATATCCTGTTTGGATCTTAGCAATCCGTGTCCCCCCCCCCCCAGAGAAGCGTTTCAATTTGCAGTATCCTGCACATTATAAAGCAAGTTTGGACAAGAGTAAATTTTATGTGTGTATTGGTATGTCTCAGGTTATTTTATCTCTTAGTATTGTAGACTTTTGTGGGGTTTTGAAGATTTTATCACACCTATTTTACATTATGGGAGTCGTGGAAACCCCAGTTCATACATTTCTGGAAAAGCATCCATTATCCAGCAGGGTTATTTCCTGCTGTTTGCTAACATGCTTTCCTGCATATTGATAGACATTGGATTGCTTTGATTCATCATTAGGCATAATTATCTAAGCTCTGTTGAGCAAATGCACAGGGTTTAATCTATAGTTTAGCAGAGATATGCGTGGATGGTCTTTCAGGAATTGGAAAACAACCAACTAGTAAAATATGAACATAATCATATAAGCGCAGGGGTTTTCAGAATGATGTACAGTCTGTCTCATTTCACCTCGCGTGAATATTAGCAGCCAGTAATGGACGACTCTCTTCAGGGTTATGAGAAGAAGCCATAAACCAACAAATCGCCATTTAGATAGGAAACAGATTCAGCTAGGAGCTGTTTACTTGGAAGGGTCTATTTGTTGTTCCATCCCCTGAAGAACTCTACAGCTGCCATATAATGGTGGAGTGAGAACAATTTTTCAGTATCTCCTCGTTCTGCAGCTTCGCAACACTGAACAAGAAGGGTAAATATGTTAAAGGTAAATGCAGAGATACCACAGACATGTTATTAAATAAGACTCCTGTATTCATGGTCAAGGCATATAAATATACTATTGTTTTCACATTTTTTGTAGGTACATAAGCTTATTACTCTGTTTTTTCTTTATTGACTTTAACATGCTCTTATCAGCTTCCTGCTTGTGTGTTTATATGTGGCAGGAATTACATGAACAGCTGCAAGGCATTGTGATTTCAAGTCTTGCACTTCACGCACACACCCCACTTCACACCACTGCCAAGGCTGAAAAATTCATCATGCATCAACGGACTTCCTGCATTCAGAAAATATCCTTGGATTGTGATGTTTTCTTGAGGACATTCATTTCTCTTAACTTATATTTGTGAACATATGATCCGACTCTAAGGGGTAATCACTGTTTAGTTAGGCCTGACCCAACCTCTGGTAACATTTTAATCCAAATGTATGTTGGACTTTTTAAGTAACCGTGCTAATAAACAAACAGGCAGGCAGGCAATCTGAATCCATCAAATAACCTCCCCGTTGGAGTTAATTACGTGCTTGTAATCATAATATACAGTGATTGCATTTGAGGCTGACAGAAGCATTAGTTTAAAGGCTGAAATTTTTAATATAGTTTTGGCTCCTGTGTAATATTTCCTCTTCCCTAACCTATGTCCTTCTTTCCATAATTTAAAGTAATTTAATAATGGCTCGTCTGGGTTTACTTAATGTTGGCAAAGACCTGGAGGATGGATGGATTCTTTGAGTGAATACAACAAGTTACATTTAGACTTAGATTAAAAAAAGCCTTGTAAGTATCTTACACTCAGACTGCTGCTTAATGCAATGCCTGTGCAGACTACCGATATCTTACAGGAGCTTGTCAGAAGGCAGCCATCCAGCTGCAGTGTATGGACCCAATGTGTGGTCTGCTGTTACTTTGACTCACACACCTAATCTTGTGTATTCCCAGTCACTGCACAATCCCACATACCTTTGCGCGCATACACACTCTTGGGGCTGTCTTGACAGGTGCAGGCATGTGGAAAGGAAGAGATGTAGCCACAGTTAGTTAGATTCCTTTGCATACAAACACATGCAACACATTTGGAGCAGACACTGTGAAGTGACTGGAGAGATGTGGAAGAAGCACAAAAATCCAGCCAACCGCATGCATGTGCACACAGGCAAAATGAATAGTAAGCACACTGAAAGCAGCTGTGTCTTTCTGCACTGCAAACATTCCTCCATTGGCTTTTCTTTGTTTTACCCATATTTTTATTACTGGTTGTTCCACCTTGCAGGAAGCTGTCGTAGCACGCTTGTTTGTGCATCCCAGTGTGAATATGTGTGTGGAAGAGGGAGCAAGTAAGAGAGACGGAGCAGGAGGAGGGGTGGAAAACCGGCTACTGTGAGGCTCAGTCACATGGGCATGCACGAGAGGCAGGCAGGCAGACTAAGAGAGGCTGGCTATCATTTGAGCTGCAAGCACCAAGTCAAGCTGTGAGGATGCTCTCCCACTCCTGTACAACCCTGGCTTATAGGTATTAGCTGTTAGTGTCTCAGCTGGCGAGAGACAGTGAATCATAGTGTGCTGGTTAGAAGAGGAAGTCTCTGCAGAGTCCAGGCTGAAAGTCATGTTCAGTTCTCATTTAGCCTGTTGTGAATTGTTCACAGTAATGCGCACTCTGAAAATTGCTTCCTCGGGAGGAGCAGAGCCAACCCATTTTAAACCATCAAAAGCTTGTGCACATTCAGACGCTGGGATCTGGTAACATTTGCTGCATGAAAAACAAAATGAGCTTCCCTTTTACATTTCCTTCCACCACCTGAGATGTTTTCACACTTGCACTGCAGCTTTTCCAGACATTGTCCATTAATTGTGCCGAATAAAGCAAACACAGTTGCTTCTGGACAACAGTAGAAAGTGATCCCAAGGTAATTCTCCTGAAATTGTTTGCAGCTCAACCCAACTTGTACTTGATGGTTGATTCTGTGTCACCTTTTACAAGAAGGTACACCCTCTTTCAGTTCTAAGCTTTTATGTATCAGGACATAATGAAAATCATGTGGTTGACTATTTTACCAGAAAAAAGTGCAGAAGCGGTGCATGAAAAATTAAACGTAATCACCTTTAGCAGCAGTATTCTGAAATAATTGTTACCTGTATGACTTTATCAGCCGTTCACATCATTTTGAATCTTCTTTAAAGCGTTGCTTCCGTTCATTAAACCAGAGCATTTCAATCTTGCTGATGTATAGATCATTGCAGCACCTTGATTCATTTCTTTTTCTAACTCTAGAGCGCAGGTGTTGACTCCAGGCCTCGAGGGCCGGTGTCCTGCAGGTTTTAGATTTGCCCTTGATCCAACACAGCTAATACAATACACAGTTGGGGCGATCGTGGCTCAAGAGTTGGGAGTTCGCCTTGTAATCGGAAGGTTGCCAGTTTGAGCCCCAGCTTGGATAGTCTCGGTCGTTGTGTCCTTGGGCAAGACACTTCACCCGCTGCCTACTGGTGGTGGTCAGAGGGCCCGGTGGCGCCAGTGTCCGGCAGCCTCGCCTCTGTCAGTGCGCCCCAGGGTGGCTGTGGCTACAATGTAGCTTGCCATCACCAGTGTGTGATTGGGTGGATGACTGGATGTGTAAAGCGCTTTGGGGTCCTTAGGGACTAGTAAAGCGCTATAAAATACAGGCCATTTACCATTTTACAAATTGCTAAATGACCTCCTGTCATGTCTTGGGATTCTCCAGAGGCCTGGTAATGAACTAATCATGTGATTCCGGTGTTTTGACCCAGGATGATATCTAAAACCCGCAGGACACCGGCCCTTGAGGGCTGGAGTTCAACACCCCTGCTCTAGAGTCTGAGATGCAGCACTTGGGGTTTGTTTGCAGTTTCTCCAAGCATTGTATGGTTAGATCTTGGGTGGAATTTACTGGAAGGTTCACTCTTGGGAAGATTGGAAGCTGTCTTGAATGTTTTTCACTAAATAATCTCACTATATAACGATGGACTTCACACTGTTTGGAAATGGTCTTATAACCCTTCATAGAACCCTTCTTCTCTAAATCATTGCTGTCGTCTTTCCTCCTTGGCATCATGTTAACACACTCCTGAATTCTCCAGAAACCTCACACCTGCCCTTAATCCATTCATGGGTTTATTTTGATTAGCAGTACCTGCCTGATCCTAAACCTCTTTATTCCCATGTAAGCAGTAAGGATGTACTTTCTAATACACTGTTTCTGCACTTTGGTTACATTTGTGGTAGATAAACAATTCAAGATTAATTATATTTTTGATTATTTTTTTGAAAGAGGGTGTACTTTCTTTCACGATGACTGAATATTAATTGAAATGGCTGAATGGGCTTTCACCCAGCTGCTCCTCTTTTGTCCTAACGGCAGGGTTGCATGTTTCTAGGCGTGCAGCAGTGAGATTTGAAAGCAATATCTTCTCCAACAAATTCAGGCCTATCACCGTGTCATAAGCAATAAGGAACTTTCTGCTTTCCTCAGCGGTACGGGATGTGTTGTAACCTTACTGACACAATACCACAAGAAAATCTTTTAAACATTGCCGCTCCATCTGTTTCCCAAAAGTGAAAAGTAATCACATAAGCAAAACTGGTGTCCTCATCAAAGTGTCTCATCAGTTGTATTCATATCATCATGTATTTATTCCCAACTGTCAGGCTGTGTTGCTGCAGTTTCTCCATAAATTCCACCATCTGGGCTGCTGAGTGTGATAGCAGTTATGATGATAACAGTAACAGAGTGAGGCTGATTAATTCCCTCTCTGTCTGAAGCCATCTCTGAACCACCCTCTTCATCACTTTCCACTCTTTCTTTTGCTCATTTTCCGTTCTCCCTTTCCTGTTTTCCTACCCTTCTCTCCATTATTATGCTGAGTGTTATATATGTCTATAATTATGTCTATTTCAGGCTTTCCTGGTGGAAACAGGACTCTGATTGCCTTTCTCTACTGTTTACATCCTGTTATTAGGCTGGAAATGATCATAACATGGCAGATACTGCTTTACTTCATGTATTTACTGGTATGATTAGTATTTACTAGTGTAGCACGTTGTCACCATACTAGAACTGTTTATCTAATATGTTTAAGCTTGTCTCATGATATGCGGACGCACCTGCACGACATCTGCAGATCACACCCACGGTGTTAAAACACGGGGACTCAGGGGTTGTTGCTGTGGTGTGATGTGCGGCTGGCAGCTTGGGAGCTGCAGCCAGTGTAAATAAATAGCTCAGAAAATGGATCTGTGGTCCCGCCGTGCCTTATTCACGCCACAGAGGCATATTGAGTTAAAGTTAAAGTGAGTTCATTAAGAGAGCTTGCAGTCACACATGTATCTGTGAACCTGTACTTGGGCTGGGGTGGGTGGACTGTAAATGTCTGAATAAACCTATTGGCATTGGAACAAATAAATAGGATACATTTTGGTGCATAGTCTAGCCAACCATCACACACATGGGCTTCAGTGCCGCCTGCACAGCAGAATAATCAGTTGTACTTCATGAGGTTTTCTAAAGGACTTCGTGCCCTTGATGTTACTGTTTCCTGCAGTCACTCAGTCAGGCCCCTGCTTGTGTTTGACACTGTCATTACATAATGTTAGGCTGCTGCATCCACCCTGTGGGATTCATCTTTGTCACGGGAAGGACTAATGATGCTGAGTAATGGAGCCTCTCTGTCACAGAGCGACTTACAGCCAGTGCTTTGTCTCTTCTTGTCCCCTCTCTTACAGATGCAGCTGCTAAGAAAGCCTTCATCACAGAGGTGAGCCACCACCTGCACCTGTCTCTCTGTCTTTTACTTTGCTTTTTGTCCCATACTATCCCACTATAATGGTTTCATTTGAGGCTTTTAATTGGTGCTTGAAAACCGCCTCCAATGTCACTACAAACAGCACAAAATATTTAAAAGCATTAGTGATTTTTCTTCTTGTCTGTATTTATAGGACACAACATTTTATCAGCATGTATCCTTGCTCTCTACATACATATATACAGCTACATTTAAACTATCCTGAGTTTGAATAAGTAATCCTTAGTGAGGCAAAAGCTCACTCCACCCTTCTCTAAAAACATGGTTTATGGCCCTTTTTTATTCTGCTGTTCTCTCCAGTGTCAGCGAGAGCAGATATGATCATCAGCACAGAGCCCTGCCTGCACGTTGTTCAAATTGTTTTGTTCGGGAGGGGCACCCAATTAGAATAAAGGGATGTTTTCCTTAAGACAGTGGAAGAAGTGAGGCGCTGCACTAAAGCCCAGTATGAGATAAACAGGAATTATTCTGAGCCGCGACTCAAACTCAAAGCTGGAAATAAGCATAATAAGTCTTCTTTAATCCTCCTAATTTGATCAATCCCTTTTATACACAGCGCATTTTAGCAAGCCCTAAAGTATTGCCCAATTTGTTTAATAGGAGTGTGCAGATTACTTAAATCTACTTAAATACCAGTTTAAACCAAAAGCTCAGTGACCATAACATACAGTGGCTCTAGAATTATTTGCAGTGGATAAGATCCTAAAATCATTACATCAGCTCCATTACATTAGCTGAGCTACAGTCTGTATATCGCTTCAAAATGACAAACATCAGACGTTGAAATTGCTGCCATTCAACGGTCTCCATTCATAAAGAAGTGCAAGTACTGCTGACCGGATTATAATAGTCTGCTTCTCTCTTCTTCTTATCAGATGGCCTCATCCTCAGGCCAGCCTGGTCAAGGAAAGAAGATTGGACACAGAGGGGTGGACGCATCAGGGGAGACTACTTATAAGAAGGTGCTATACTATACAGTTTCTGTTTCTAAGAGTGACCTTTGATATGCTATCGAAGAATAGTGCTATGTCTCTAGGTGTTATAAAATGAGTTTTTCTGCCCTGTTACACCCAAAAAAGGTTTTAGAGGCCAGAGGAAAATAAAGATTTTTCTTTCAGTCAGTTTTATTATCAGAGGTTAATTTATCTAAGAAATATATGCATTTTCTGTTTGTCTGGTAATCAGAAATATGAAATGACATGACGCAGACTCATTGCCTTTGTACACTTTATAGATGATACCATTAGATTCTACTGAAACATTTCTAAAGAGCAATCTCAGACTGTCCTGTGAGGTTTAGAAGAAGATGAAGAATTTCATTTTTGCCTTCTCCACTCCCTCTTTTGCAGACCACATCATCAGCCTTGAAAGGTGCCATCCAGCTGGGCATCGGTTACACAGTGGGTAACCTGAGCTCCAAGCCTGAAAGAGATGTGTTAATGCAGGACTTTTACGTGGTGGAGAGCATCTTTTTCCCCAGGTTTTGTTACACCCAAACACCCACTAAAGCCCTCTAGTGCACTAATAAGTGGAATTTTTTTAATTTATTGACCAGATGTTGTTATCCTAAACTTTTAGTGAAGGGAGCAACCTTACTCCAGCCCATCATTTCCCGGATTTCCGCTTTAAAACGTACGCTCCTGTGGCCTTCCGCTACTTCAGAGAACTGTTTGGCATCAGGCCGGATGACTACCTGGTAAGAGTTCACTCGTCTTTGTCTCTAGATCCAGACTACGTTTAAGGTCATTGAAAACACTTGAGTGGTAGCAGACCAATCAAGGTTGGTAGCAGACTTTCCTTTATTGGTTAAAGCACTCTTTGATTTGAATCTACACACACCTTATCAATAACATTTATATCCTTCAAATGTCCTGAAAGGACGATTTTTGACATTTCACCTTTTTTCTAATTTTAGATATAAATAAACTTCTTTTTAACGGCCGATAGTGGCCAAACCGATTTGACACAGAAAAAGGCATCACTGCAACTTGTTGGGGTGGAGGTGTAAACAACAGAATTAGAAGAAAAAAACTCTTGATAAAAAGTGGGATCTTAGTAGAGAGCTAAGTGAAAAGGAATGTGGACAATAAGCCATGAGACAGCATCTGAGAGGGCAGAGAGGAGAGGAGAAGAAGGCTGGAGAAAGAGAAGGCAGGTCTGGAGCTTGTCTCTCTTCCTCTGTCTGGGGAACCCGGAGGCTGCATGATTCAACGCTCTGCATATACATACACTGATTAGTCAGTGTTTTTGCATGCTCCATGTGCACTTGTCCTCAATGCATTGGTACTCCAACCACGTGGAAACACAGCATTGTGCCGGCTTTTCTCCCTTTTCTCTTTCAGTCAGCAAGTCATCTGGAGACATTTCACCACTGACTGGCTGTACTTATTATTCAGATTTTAGGTCACAGCATAAACTCAAAATTATAATATGAATCTAGAGTCCATATTCTCTTTTAATTCTTTTTTTTAAGCATTTCCTTAAGCACTTGGACATAACATAGGACAATCTAGTTGATTGTCTTAACTGGTAGATGGTGTTAATTGAACGGTGCTCAACAAATCCTGAATTGAAATTTATAGAAAATGCAGCAGCAGCAGAGGAAGTGGTATACAGTGGTCCCTCGCTATGACACGGTTCACCTCTCGCAGCCTCGCTATTTCGCTGAATTTTTTTGTGCAATTTTTCATGCTTTTATTTATTTATTTATTTTACTGTGCATTACGTTCTGCATCCTGATTGGCGGTAGACTATTGTCAATCAATCTTGTGCCATGTCTCCTGTACAGTACAGAATGCGTTCACCTTCTCAAATTAATATAAATCTTCGATTGCTAGCAGTGTGATTCCATAGTGCTGCACTAAATGTTTGTAAGTTTTCTCCCCAACAAATACAACAATGTTGATTAGACGTTTTGCACCATCAAAGGCAACCGCGGGTGCCTTTGGTTTCATTCTATAATACTGGACTTATTTTCTACAAAGGTTTGAACTTTGAGGGTTTTTAAACAAGAGAGAAAAGTGTGAAAATGTTCATGCCTGTCTGCGAAAAGTGTATAAAGTGTGTAGTGAGGGGTTTTACAGCCTTACAGCATCTATAATAATACTAAAAAATAAAGTTGACTCCTTTGCGGATTTCACCTATCGCGGGTTATTTTTAGGACTTAACTCCCGATAAACGAGGGACCATTGTAAACCTCACTAACCTAAGGGGTCAACACTTTAATTTGGGACATAGTCAACAAAACTTTCAATGATTTTTAAAATCAGATATCACTGATATTTCTGTACTTGCACACTTACGCACTGACGACCACTGAAATTAATTTAGACAATGCTTCAAAAGTAAGGCCAAAGTAAGATTACATTACATGATCGCTGGTTGTTGGTTAGACGTGCTACAGGAAAGACTTAATGTTCATGTTTAGTGTTCAGTCTGCTGTGGATTTTTGGTTGTAAGTTTAAAAAAACAACAACTTTCACTTCAACTGCAAGGCTAAAATTTATGGGCATAAAGTGCTATAATAATGATGATGATGATACATGCTATTTCTATATAGCATCTTTCTAAACCCCAGTTACAAGATACTAAAATAGCAGCATGGAAACATTTCTGAATGCATAAAAAGAGAGAAAAAAGACAAAATGATGACAGAAATCATTAAGAATACATAATAAAACATTATGAACAAGCCAGGTGCTGTTGTAAAAGCAGATAAGTGACGGATAAGAGCCAATTAAAAGCTCAAATTTTAATCTAGAACATAATTATTCTGTGACTTATGAACTGAAATGTAGTCTCACTATAAAAAAATACTGTATATGAGCCATTTCTGTTCACAGGTAGCTGATGTTGTTAGAGTTCATTAGTGGTGGATGTTAAAAAGTAATTTGTTACAGTAGAAAATTGCTGCCATTAAAAGGTAATTTGGAGGGTTAACGGCTTTTTGCATTACCAGAACACTTTGGTCGTATTTCCTCTGTCTCGTAACCAACAATAAGCTTGTTAGTGTTGCTACGAGTGACAGCTTCAGCCATTGCTGTTGTGGGGCTGTAGCACTGGCACCATCTAATCCAGCCTTTCTAACAAGTCACTCTGTTATGTGTTACCACCAACAAGTTATTCATAGACAAATCATTAGGGCCTGCCAGAAGAGATAATGTGTTGTTGACACATTTGTGGCGGCAGCTACTGATTTTTGTTATTTCCTGTGGACCTGCCAATTATGGGCCTTTCTGTTTTGTCAGTAAATAGTGATAAAGAGATGTTAGATTTTCTCACACCCAAAAAGACAAAGAAAGCTTAAATAGTCTCTGCAGCAGTTCTGTTCGCTGAAGGTTTGATGCTGTTTTATCACATCCCTAAAGAGACTTTCTCGTCTGATAAATTAGACATCTTAGTGTAGGGCTGTGCGATATGACCAAAATCTCATATCCCGATATTAAGACATATATCGTCCCGATAACGATATAAATCACAAGAATGTAGCATTTTCTGTAAATTCTGTGAATCTCGTGCACCTCGACTTGGTGAAGTATTTCCAGCTGCGCGTCATGTAGCTGGAGTCGAGTGTTTTAACCGATGGATGAAACTATACATTTTTAGACATAAGTTGTAAAGGCCGCCGTTTTCTTTGTGAGTATTTATTACACAGCGTGCTGCGGGGAAAAGCCTGTTCTAACATTTGAGTTTAAGGTTTATTTTTTAGCACCTGACGGCTCTTTTTTGCTTCTCATCCGTAAACATTCTGCATACTCTTTCACGTGATTCAGTTTATTTTGAAAAGTCTCAACAGGATCTTGAACTTTATTGTGAAAGGTTAATGTGGAAACTAAACCAGCGGACATGCGATGGTTTTGCCGTCGTTGTTGCTAACGACAATGCATAAAAACAGGGCTTGTCCATCTGTAGTGTGGTTATATTAAAAATAAGACAAAGAGAGAACTTTAGGAAATTAATATATCCACTACAGTGACCATCAAAACCATGAAAAAATATTGCTCTAAACAGTTTATTTTACGACACCACAAAACAAAAGATAGTGTAAAATGAAACTATAGACGTTTTTATATCGTTATCCGATATATATATCATTATATCGAACAGCCCTAGTGTGAAGATGAGCCTCCCAACTGTTTGCTTATTGCTATTCCTAGTCAGCTTCACATTCTTATCCTCCCGTCCTGCTTAGGTGTGTTTTAAAATGTTGGAATTGATTCAGGAGAATGTTCAAATGTGAGTAATTAGCGGAAGTTGGATGGGGAGTGTTTGTATAAAAAAGGTTACAACATTGGAATTTTAAAAGCATGTTCTTTCAGCTTTGTGTTTGTTTCCATTGTAATTCTGTAAAATATATATTTATTCTATGTCCTTATATGTCCTATGTCCTATGGCCTTTTGTGTTTCATTAATATTCAAATTTGGGCTCTGTGTCTCAGCATGCTGGTGTTTGTGTTTGATTTCCAGTGTTTATGTTTATTATCAGCAGTGCAGGCAACTCCTCATTTATAGATTTGATCCCCAGAGAGCCAGAGAGTTCTAGTCAGCGTGGTATTCTTCATTAATATGTTGTTAACAGGAAGGTATCAGATGAGATGTATAATGAAGTGCCGTAATTATTTTTCTGTGCTTTTTTGTGTTCCACTGGTAGCGTTTGCATGGATTGCAGTAATCTAAAAGAACCAGATGGGAAGGGTTAAGGGGGATCTATGCGGGGAGAGGTGAAAAGGATTCGGTCCACTCAGCCAATTCCACCTTTATGGCAGCAGCAGCGGCTGTGATACAGAGCTTACGGAAGCAATTAAAGTACTTAGGCGAACTCTTCTGAGTCATGGCTCAGTCAAATCTGAACACCGTTAACAATTTACTGAGTCAGTGTGACTCACACTGACTGAAGAAATGATCATGTTCCATGACTTTGTCGAATAGACTGCAACTTTAAAAAAACATGTTTTCTGTAACTTGTCTACGAAGTTGCGTTCAGTTTCAGAGTAGTACAATTTGTGCGTCTTGCAGACAAGTACTACTAACAGCTAATTCAGTGTACTTTTACTGAGTACTATATCCTCTACGTAAACAATTGTAAGGTAAAACTAGGTCAATATTCTCATCTATTTTAAGTTTTATTTATAGTTGTTTTGTTTAACTTTTTCATAACATTGGTCATTTTTCTGTGTGTAACCCTGCAGTACTCCCTGTGCAACGAGCCTCTGATCGAGCTGTCCAATCCTGGAGCGAGTGGCTCAGTCTTCTACCTTACAAAGGACGATGAGTTCATCATCAAGACTGTGATGCACAAGGAGGCTGAATTCTTACAGAAGCTGCTGCCTGGATACTACATGGTAAGCAGATTGTGTGCATGACAGCGTACCTAAAATGTATATGTAACGTGCTCAAATGGGCGTGTCCCACCAAAGAAGTTCAAATGAACTGCCACAGCAGCTGTTCTTCCATGTTTTATTTATTTTCTCACTGGGATTTGGCAACTCTTTTCAGGTTTACGTTAAGTAACGCACACTAATTTCTTGTCGTCAAGACACACAGATTCATGAGCACTGGATAAAAGGCAGGGAACCCTTTGTGTACTTATGCATGTTTGTTTGAAGACACCACACTTTTTAACAAATCCATATTTTAATAGAGATGCTTTGCATGAGTCGAAGTTCAAAAAGTAACCCTTTATCTTATGCCAGGCTTTAGTGCAGCCTCTATCTGAAACAAGCTATTTAGCTCCCGTTTTTCTTTCTTTAAGGCCAGCCTGCATTTAAGGAAACTTTTATCTGATTGGCTACCCTTTTTTCACAGCTTCAACTGACCATTTTAGGGATATCTGTTCTTAATGACATCATAAAAGGCCAAGAGTAGAACGATTTGTCTATTAGCAGTCTGAAACCTGACATTTTGGCACACAGGGATTACTTCTACATGCACTGACCTCATCATTTGAAATATTGGCTATGTTGAAAAACTGTAATAAGGCATATATGGAAGAAAATAAGAAAATCGTGAATAAATAATAGGTTATTATTTATTATTATTTCATTTAAATACTAACTTCTATCCCTACGTTTTTTTTAAGCTCTCAGGTTTATGTAAGATCCTGGAAATGTTTCCTCCAAGCACAAACCTTCAAATAAAGCAGACTTAACAGCTTTTATCTTCTGTGACTGAAACCTCAGGCCATAGGATTTCATAAGAGACTGGCTGGTGTTTTTCAGTAGCCGGATGTACTGTGCTTAAGCCTAACAGAGCATGACTTCCACCAACAGTAGCCCACTCCCACCCCCTCCAAAACTTCACAGCCTCTTTCTGAAAGAAGTCAACCAGCAACAGCTCCATGTATGTCCATGCTGCTAATCCAGCCTCACAGGTTCATAGCCCTCGCCCTTGTGTTTATTAATGCACCGACAGCTGCGGGCAAAGTCCGCTGCAGGAATTTGTTTAATCATTTAAGGAAGTTGAAGTCTCAGCGCATTTACTGTGACCTTTTCCATCGTTTTGGTCGTGCTCTGAAACATTTTCACAGGTGTAATTGGTCTTAAGCGAGTGGTTTAATAAAAGCGGAGAGTTTCGGGCTGTAGCCCGAGGCAAGAGAAAGGGGAGGGAGGTTTTAAAGACTCTCAGAAACACGACACAGGACAAAAAATGTATGTTTGGACATTGAGAAGTAGTTTGAGTATTGTAGACTTATCTGTATTTTAGGCAAACACATAACAGACAGCGTACAAGCAGTCATTGGTGGAGCTCCACGTCTTCAACAGCTGACTGGCTCATGGTTGTGGGCTGAAGACTCTGGCTCTGGGCAGCATGCAGACCACAGTGATGTAACTGACTTCGTGCTGCCACTTCTCTCCCCTCTGTTTATTCACACTTCTATTATATGGCTTGTCCTTCATGTTTTAATGTCTTGTCACTCTCCAAAGAGAGCCTCCTGCTGCTGTGGCTCTCTCAGCGTGATTTATTTTCCTTGATTTCCCCCTCTCGCTCTGTCTTTGTGTTTAAATCCTTCCTCTCGTTTTTCTTCTCCATCCCTCTCCTCTGCTCCCGTGCCTCACGTGTTCGTGTTGTTGGCTCGTCACCGCTCTGCCCTCGTAACGCTGACAGAAGGGTTGTGTGTGGCTGAGGGCTGAGGATGCTCTTTCTCTCTTTGCTGCTCTTTGTAGAAGCTTTTCTCATCTGAAGGTCATTCACCAAGTACCTAGTCTTTTCAGCCACATTTTCTAGTCATCCTTCATCTCTCTGGAGTCTGTTCCTCTTTCTCTCTCCTCTTGCAGTCATTTTTACCCCTGATTGCTGTGTGTTACCACTATATGGAGCAGCCCTCTGTTTCTCGCACTTCTCTCATCTTTCTAATGGGACTGAGCTGGCCCAAGTCCCAAGGTCAAAGCAGGTTTATAACTGAGGAACCAGCCAAACTAATTTGTTTGCATTGATTCTTGAAATATTTGGCATAACCTGTGATACAGAGGAAAGTACTTGCTAAAGAACTTTTTTAAAATGTCCTTGTGTGCCTTCATCTTGTTATTGCATTTGGCTTAGCCAAAAATGATCTAAAGTGCTTTGTGTCTTTTCATTTCTGTTCAGTGATAATAGTTTGACTGTGACTTTGCACAAAAAATTAAAAAAAACCCCAGTCAGATATGAATTCAGCCGATTACCCCTTGTAGCCGGACTCCTCAGGCATCGCTGCTCTCCTTCCACAGCTGTTATTTTTAGATCGCTCTGTGTAAGTCCCCTTCTCATCACTTGCACGTGAGCATCTGCAGTTCCCACTGGATCTCCTCCAGTGTATCAAAATAGTGATTCTTCAACTTGACTTACATTTCTGGGAAATGGAAGAATAGCAGGAAGCCAAATCTGGCAATCAGGTTGATTAGTAAACCAGAACTGAGTTGGAGTGGCTTCAGCTCCAGATTTTTCAGTGTGTTATTTATTGGCATACATCGCAACTCAGGTTGTTTATGCTGAATATTCTCCCTCGGGTGCCTCAGCACATTACAAATTTCACAGTGAATAACCTTGTAAATATTGAAAAAAAGAAAAAAGCAGCAAGAAACAACCTGGGTGTGCACACCGACGACCTTTACGCTGAAAACTCCTGTTTGGTCTTTAAGTCCTAGCCAGAGACAGAGCTCTTGCTATGACATATGTTCTTCGAGATGAGAGTCAAGTCAGTTTGATGCAATACATTCAGCTCAATTCAATTTTATTTACAGCAACAGTAAACTCAAGCCCGTTTATATTGTAAGGTAAAGACATTTAAAATAATACAGAGAAAACCCCAGCAATCAGATGACCCACTATGAGCAAGTGCTTGACAAAGGTGGGAAGGAAAAACAACCTTGTAAAAGGAAGAAACCTATAGCAGAACTAGGATGAAGTATTACATATTAGGGCTGTTCGATATAACGATATATATCGGATGACGATATAAAAACGTCTATCGTTTCATTTTACGCTAACCTTTGTTTCGGGGTGTCGCAAAATAAACTGTTTACGGCAATATTTTTTCATCGTTTTGATGGTCACTGTAGTGGCTATATTAATTTCTTAAAGTTCTCTCTTTCTCTTATATTTAATATAACCACACTATGGACGGACTAGCGCCTGTTTTTATGCGTTGTGGTTAGCAACAACGACGGTAACAGCATGGCGTGTCCGCTTGTTTATGTTCCACATAAACCTTTCACAATAAAGCTCAAGATCCTGTTGAGACTTTTCAAAATAAACTGAATCACGTGAAAGAGCAGATTATTTACGGATGAGAAGTAAAAAAGAGCCGCCAGGTGCTAAAAAAATAAACCTTAGACTCAAACGGTAGAACAGGCTTTTCCCCGCAGCACGCCGTGTAATAAATACTCACAAAGAAAGCGGCGGCCTTTACAACTTATGTCTAAAAACGTATAGTTTCATGCATCGGTTAAAACATGCATTCGACTCCAGCTACATGACGCGCAGCTGGAAACACTTCCCGCAAGTCCAGCGGCCCGAGATTCACAGAATTTACAGAAAATGTTAAATTTTTGTGATTTATATAATTCTTATATCGGGATATGAGATTTTGGTCATATCGCACAGCCCTATTACATATTTAAATTTTTACCTACAAACCCACAAAATTTCATGATTGCAGCTCATCTTATAACTGCTGTTGAGGCATGAATCCCAAACTGAATATTAGTTTTTAGAGTCTTTTGTAGAACTGTAACCATTAATTATTTGCTTTATTTTTAATAAGTAATTCAAGTAAAACATGTAAACAAAATCACAACATAAAAATTCACATCATCGCACTGAGAATGATCAAAAACCTGTCAGTCATACTTTCATTCTGACTGTGTGCTCTGGTGGAGCATCAAAGGTTTTTGTTCTTACAGTAAATTTAAAAGCTTAAATTCCGCTTTGATACGACTCTTTCCCGAGTCGTGCTTTTTAAGTATGATTTTCTTCTCCTGTGGCTACAGAGTCCAGTAACCACTTTGATATACATGACATGGCACTGTGAGAAAAACCTTCATTTCTGTTGGCTCTCTCTGTTGTGTAATGGATCCTGGTGCGATCAGGTGGTGAATATGTAACCGTAGCCAAAGTGTGTGTACACTGAGAATCATGTGTTGTTTGTCAGTCAACTGTTTGCGTAACATGTATCAGCTATCCTCTTCCTCGTGTATGTTTCGTTCCGTCACGTTCCCATGAGGAGAAAAATGCCTCTTTGTGTTCAGTGGCGTTCCTTTTTGTGCTGTTTTGAAGATTTTATTTAAACTGAAATGGATATCATTAATCAAAAGCAACAATTTCTGTTCCAGTGTCAGAAACACTGCCTGAAGTCATACAACTTCTAAAAGATATATATATTTTTGTTACATGTGAGCTTACTGTACCTCACACATATTGTATTTCGGCTCAGTCCCTCAAGGCGTCTCCTTATGGTGTTCATTTCTCATGTTCTCCCTCTTTTCTTCTCATCTCCAGAACTTGAATCAGAACCCTCGCACTTTGCTGCCCAAGTTTTTCGGCCTCTACTGTGTCCAGTCAGGTGGCAAGAACATCCGTGTGGTTGTTATGAACAATGTCCTCCCCCGCGTGGTGCGCATGCACCTCAAGTACGACCTGAAGGGCTCCACCTACAAGAGGCGAGCGTCCAAGAAGGAGAGGGAGAAGGCCAGGCCCACCTTTAAAGACCTGGACTTCATGCAAGACTTGCAGGATGGCCTGATGATGGACCAGGACACTTGCAATGCCCTGACCAAGACCCTGCAGAGAGACTGCCTGGTGAGAAATATGAATATACAGCTAAATGCAAATACTGGTTTTAGCTTTTTTACTTGTGTTTTCTGTTGAGACAGACAGGAGGGGAGGAGATGGTGAAGTTGGTTTGCTTGTTGTGATGCAGGATCCGTTAAATGGCTCATAAAAAGTAATGGTAGATGAAGAAGCATATAAAAAGTCTTTAAAAAGAAGGGTGGGGAAGCCCATGATACTCATGGTGCCCTGATCGATAAAAGAGGATGGATGAGAGTAGACAGGGGAGCTGGAATGGAAGAAAAACTTTTCTTGAGGTTATGATGTTTGGCATTCCCAGGACCCCTTTCTATAAATTAGAGCTGTGTTACGAGTACAAGGTTTAACGAGGTGTCTGGTCTTGTAGCTGGCTGGCTTTTTCTCTTGTAAATCACTGTCTGCTGTTTCCATTTACTTTACTCGGAAAGCAGTGTGTGTGCACTCACTGGCAGTCAAATACATTGTTTATCAGTGTGGGCATGCCCGTGCACCACTCTGTCTTGTGTATAGCATTAACATCTCCACGGTTATTGGTTTTATATCCCTCTTGGGGACATGTTAAAATAATAAAAAATAAAAGCTTTCAGTCAGGATTTAGAAGCTGCGTGTCTCATAGGTACTGCACACTGACAACTATCTTTGCCTGTCCTGTGCTCAGGTGCTGGAAAGCTTTAAGATCATGGACTACAGCCTGCTGCTTGGGGTCCACAACATCGACCAAGCGGAGAGGGAGAGGCAGATGGAAGGCTCCCAGGGTGACAGCGATGAGAAAAGGCCCGTGGCCCAGCAGAAGGCTCTGTACTCCACAGCCATGGAGTCCATCCAGGGGGGAGCTGCCTGCGGAGGGTCTATTGACACAGACGACACGTGAGTTTGGCCAGAGAGGAGAACAGCAGAGGCTTTTGGGAGTGCATGTCTCCGACTTCCCGCATTTATACGAGCTAACAACCTGAAGGATAAATAACAATGTTAGAACTTATTCATCTACCTTTATCTCTTACTCTCCCTCCTAAAGTTATTCTGCTTTCAGTAGTTACGCTTCTTCTCTCTCTTCAGCTCTTTGTTCCCTTTTAATGCTCACACTTGATGCGACACTTTAGTTCCTTCAAATTAAATGTAAACCATTTCAGTGCTTCAATTTCAACTGCTTTCAGCCTGAAAAGATAATTGCATTTTTTGGTGCTGCCTCTTAGAGCTTAATATACACAACTTCAGAGAAATTCAAAAGAAATTGAAGAAAATGCAAACTTCAGATCTTGCCCGTAAAGCAATCAGCGGTTTTGTGTCAGAAGTCCGAATGTTGAGTTCAGTGTAGATTAAAGGTTCAGCAGAGACTAAAACCCTGCTGACTTGCTAAGATGCAGTTAGCCTTAACAAATCGGAGTATTCATTAAAGTTCCCTAATACTCTATAGTCTTAGATTTAAGTAGAAAGAAACCAACATTTCCTGCCTTTATAGGCTTATTCTCATAAGCCAAATTTCTGGTAGAAACATCATCTGACTCTGAAATCCCATTAAATCAGATTCTCTGTCACAAGTTTAAAAGGCACTGAAGGTACAGGGTATGAGTGTATTCACATTGCAGAGAAGCACTTATGGGATTATTTAGTCAAAGGTGAATGCCTGGATGCCTGCAGTTACCTGAATGAGCTGTAGGAATAGCAGAAGACTGCAAAGATGAAGCAGACCCGATGCTGTCATCCTCTCCACAGCTGGGGTTCACATTTCTGTTCAGTTAAACCCAACCATGAGTCGTACGGCTTTAAATCTAGATACCGTACATTTATTTTGAATAAGTGTTGTAGTTTGACATTAAATGTTGTTTTACTCACAAAGAACACATCCTAAAGCTGACTAATGATGATAAGAAAGAGAAAAATAAATCAAATAAACTCTGTGGAGAAGCTGATGGCTGGAGATTAATGGCACCCAAACCTGCCACATTTCATTTTAGCTTTACTTCTCTTCTCCTTTTAGGATGGGCGGTATCCCCGCCGTTAGCGGAAAAGGAGAAAGGCTTCTTCTCTTCATCGGAATCATCGACATCTTGCAGTCTTACAGGTGATCATCTTAGAAATCAGCCAAACGTCTGTATGATGCTGACATAAATAATGTGTACATGCTGTACACTACTGCCACAGTGTTTTGTACTAAAACACCTTTAAGTTCATTAGGTTTATTCATGTTTGCCATGCCAACTTTGTTTTTGCAGGTTAATCAAGAAACTGGAACACACATGGAAGGCTTTGGTTCATGATGGGGTGAGGTTTTTAGCTTTTGGGTTTCTTTCCTGAGCTTCGACATTGTAAGAGGGTTTATTGGCACAAAATGTCAATTTTCTGTCAGCTTACCTGCCTGACTCATTATTTCTCCATCCACATGGCTAAACCTGTAAATCCACACCTATCCCAGACTAACCCTATAAAGTTACAGGGCAGTGTCACAGAGTGGTGAAGTTTTTTCTTTTTCTTTTATTTATTTAACCTTTATTTAACCAGGAGGATCCTATTGAGATTAAAAACCTGTTTCAAGGGAGACCTGGCCAAGATAGGCAGCAGCAAGTCTCTCACAGTTACTCAATTAAACACAGGCAGCAACAACACACGTGAAAAAAGAAATGAAAAATCAAATAAAATAAAGATAGAATTAAATAAAATTCAGTTAAAATGACAAACAATCTAATTGAAACTGTTGCTTGTTATGGACTTGGCCTCAGGGACTCTTAGTTTTGCTTTAAAAGCACTAAATGAAATCAAATTAATTCAGTTATTTTCCAGTTCTGCAGTTCATTCCAAGTCAAGGGTGCTAAATGGACAAAAGCTCTTTTGTGCATAGAAGTCTCAAACATTCTGCTGATTCGATAACATTGAGTCAATACAGAGCTTCAAGCCTCCTCTGGCATTAACATCAGCACAAAAATTGTATAGTATTTTTTTTTCTCTCTTATTTCTTTTCTAAATGTACTTGTATATTGTTCACATGTTGAAATAAATTACCAATCAATCAATCAATCAGGGAGCTTCATGGCATGGGTTTCCACAGCTGAGAAGCTCCTGTACTGTGTAGCTGACTTGTAGTTTTGTCCTTTGTCCTGTGCTCATGATAGATTATCCCACATATACTCCAGAGTTCACTTATGCAGGCCATCCGGGTATATCTTAGCCTTTAGCACACATCCCAAGAACGACACCATGGAGTTACATCTTCAGTCCACTCATATTTTAAAAGTTCAATAGCTCCGTAATTTCAACATTAATCTGTTGTTTATTGTATGTAAAGTGTTATTTACTAATTTATTTATAAAACCATAGGTATATCTCTCCTCCACTACCACTACTAAAACAACGTAACTCTGAGGAAAACACTGTCTGTTGCTCATTCTGAAAAACATGTGGGCCTTAAAACTGTAATGCCGTAGAAACACTTTATTATTAGCAAATTGCAACCACATTCATTTAAGTAGCGTTATTTCCATAAACAGAGCCATTAAGATCAGCAGCTGCCTACACACAGTATTTTATATTTTGTTCTGCCAAGTCTGATTTTACAGGGAATCTGATACAGAAAGATTTACAGCACAAAACAGAAGATCAGTCCCATGAATCTCCCCGCCTCCTTTCTTTACTCCAAGCTCCCACTCCGAAACACCCTGACAAGCGAGACGTGTGGGAGAGCAAACAGCGTCCTGTTCGTCACTGTTGCTGACGACAATGGATCCTCAGCACGACCTCCGAGCCACACGCAACATTACATATTGAGCAACAGTGATGCTGAAACAAAAAAAGCTAATAACTGAGATTCTCTCTCTTCATTGCTTCCGCCGCCCCTACTGTCCTCTGTCTCAAACCAAACACCAAGTGTCATCTGTCAGTCTGCTGGTGTTGTCTTATCTCCGTCTGCTGAAACATAAATAATGAAGAGTTGGGTCTGTAGCCTCGTCTGACTGTGTTTCTGCGTGTCTGTAGCAGGTGTTGTTCACTCGTGTGGTTTGGCCCAGAGAGAAGAATTACTGAAATGGGTCACTGAAGAACACAGACAGTTTTAATCTACTGCGAGCACCAGTTTGATCATTTTATTCATGCACCATTTGTCTCATTAATCTCTCTGTCTCTCCCTCAGGACACTGTATCGGTCCACCGGCCAGGATTCTATGCCGACAGATTCTTGAAGTTCATGAGCACCACAGTTTTCAAGAAGAGCTCCTGTGAGTTTCATTTAAGAAGTTGCCATAGGTAGAGAGAAGGAGAGAGCCACACACCAGGGTTTTGTTGCTTTCAGTGTCGAGTCTTGATAGAAAAATCAGATACAGCAGCTGAAAGATTTTTTAGTTCATATCATTTTAGGAAAATAGATCTGTTGGATCTCTATTTGCTTTTATTTGCACTGCTTTTAAGCATTTTGTAAAGAGTACATAGGGGTATGTGTATGAGATTTTCAGCCTTGGTTAGCTAAGGTTAGATTTAAGCAGAGGGGGTTGTTAATCAGTTCTAGCTGCTTTGGTGCTAATAAAATTAAAAGCAGGCATACGGGAGGGGTAACAATGAGACGACCCCCAAAACGGGAATGGTTTTACAGGTGGACACCCCTGACATTTTATGCCCCCCTAGTCTTTTCTGACCGTTTCTGACTCTTGGGCCTGAGAGCCCTGTGCTCACTGCCTGGCAGTGTGCAGCCTGATTGGCAGAATTGGCAGGTCCACCTCTGGTGTCCTGTGATTTTCACAGATGAGAGCAGGTTCACCCTGAGCACATGTGATAGATGTGAAAGGGTCTGCAGAAGCCGTGGAGAATGTTAAACTGCCTGTTCGGGACGCCCTGTTTGGTGGTGGGTCAGTGATGGTCTGGGGAGGCATGTCCATGGAGGGAGAGCCATGATCCATGAGATCCAAGGAGATCTCCGTGGACACCATCCGTCACCTCCTTAGGACCGTACTCTAACACTGTCAGGCATGCATTCAAGCACTTGAGGTCTATACAAACTAATGAGCACCATTCTGAGTTGCTGCTATGAAATTTCACCAAAATGGACTGCATCATTTTTTTCACTTTGATTTTTGCGATGTCTTTGAATTCAGCCCTGTGTAGGTTGGTAATTTTCATTCCCATCATAGAATGTCACATCATTCTGTGGCAACATAACCCAGTGCCTATCAGTATAGATATCCAACGAGAATCTACCCCACTGAAATATGTGTTTTCAGAGTGTTCCATGTTTTATAAGAGTTTACATTCATTTATATATGTTCAGAAATGGTGTATGTAGTCGCGATGTTTGCTTGAAATCCCAATTTCCTGTTTCTGCTAAACCCAAACAAATTCCTAACCTAAAGTGATTTTCTCAGGAATTAAAAGGGAAAATAAAGAAACAATATAATGGTCACTAAAAACAAACACAGAACAAGTTCCCGAAAAGGTCTTTAAAAAGTAAAAATTAATTTCAGACTTCATACATAGATAGATAGATAGATACAGAGAGAGAGAGAGAGAGAGATCATAAAAACTGTCACTTAAAGGCTGTGTATACTGTAAGCTAAATACCCCAAACTACACAACACACAGGTTCATTACTGTAAATAAAAGCCTTATTGTAAATTATTCCTCAGCTTTGAAGTCCTCTCCGTCAAAGAAGGGTCGTGTGTCCTTGACGGTGCCCAAGTGTGGTGGTCCTGGTGCAGCTTGGTCAGCCAGCCAGCTGACCTCTGAGAGAGACGAGAATATCTACGACCTGAGAGGAGCTCGCAGCTTCCCAACGCTGGAGGACGAGGGTAAATACACTGCATGCTGTGTGTTATGATAAAATTAACAAAGATGGAACACGGTATATAGTTTTACAACAGCATATTCCATCCATCCATCCTTTCTCTACCATGTATATGTGGCTGGGTTGCGGGGGCAGTAGCCTAACAGAGAAACCCAAACTTCACTCTCCCCGAAAAAAACCTTCGCCTCATCCGGGGGAACACTGAGGTATTCCCAGGCTGGCTGACAGATATAATTTCTCCAGCGTGTCCTGTCTTTGCCCTGGGGCCTCCTCACAGTAGAACATGCTCAGAACACCTCGCCCAGGAGGCATCCAAGGAGGAAAATGCCAAAAAAAAAGATTGCTGACAGGTGCCAGCTCTCTCCAAGATAAACTGTAATGACTGTACCTGTGTCTGTCCACCAGGGAGACCAGATCTTCTTCCATGTACTCCTCCATCATTCGAGGAGGCCACTACCGCATCAATTGCCACTACACTCTCCTCCACCACCTCTTTGTCCATTCCTGAGAGATCTCCCTCTGACACGGCCGAACACCCCCGCTACAGGTACTAACACACACACACATCTTTTAAAACATTTATATATTAGATGGTCACAGGGAATCAATCTGTTCACTGCCCTTTTAATTATACATGAGCTTATAAATATTAAAGTTCATATATGGGACAGTTAACACTGTAATTAATGGCTTTGTTATGCTTTAGTCTGAAATATAACTGGTTTTATTTCCAAACTCTTATTTCTTAAACTTAAGCTTAAAGTTGTGTTGTCAGAATTCACCAGTGTGAGCCTTAAAGCATGTTGCTCTTACTGACTGTGTTTCCTCTGTCTTCAGGAGGCACACCCAGTCGCTTAGCCATGATGGGAGGTGAGTCTGAGTCCAGAGTCACAAAATGTATTAGCTTGTTTGACAAACACTCACTTGTTGTATGTTTTCATAGCATTAAACACTCCTGGGTGTGGTGGGTGGGTGGCAGAGAAAATCTGATGTCAGTGTGTTTATGACTAGGCCCGTTTTTCCTCCTCGTGTGTGTGTTTTGGCGTTTCATTTCCTCTGCGTGTTTTTCTTTTTATATGAGGCTGCTTGTGTTTTCAGGACCCAGGAGGAGCTGCGTGTGCGTGAGGAGGATCAGCAGACCATCACAGTGGAGGTGGAGCTGAAGAGACACGACAGTGAGCCCACCATCTCTGTTCCTCAGCCCTCACCTGAAATCAGGTACTCAAACAACACAAGGATAAACACTATGTAAACACAAGTCATCCTCAAACTTAGACTTAAAATCTGATGTTGGAGAGACGAATGCGCTTCTTGTCAGTTGATTTACAAGAACAAAACATCAGAAACACACTTGTAACCTGTGTATTCACATAACACTGAGTTTAATTAAATATCCTAAACCTGTGCCAACATCGACTTTTACATCGTTGGTCAGCCAGCTGCAAAACATGTTTAAGATTTTTCGATAGATACCAGGAACCTTTGGAGGAACTTTTGGTGGCACGTTTTACACCACAGACGTGCTAAAGGGGAAAGGAGCAAAAATGTGATTTACGTGACTCTGAACATGGCATGGTTGTTGGTGCTGGGACTTTCCCACACAAACATCTCTAAGGTTTGCAGAGAATGGTCCAAAAGAAGGGGTGCTTAGTACTAACTGAGCATCGTTTATATACCAAAGTCTACTTTTGCATTCTTGCTGACCGTGTCCATCTCTTTATGACCACAATGTGACCATCCTCTGATGGCTGCTTCAAGCATCGTGTCACAAAAATCATCTTTATCACCTGTTGAGAGAAAACAAGCAAAAAAAGAACATGTACTGTACTCAAATAGTCTCCACAGTAAACATATTTTGATGTGGTGGAACGGGAGGTTTGCATCATGAACGTGGTATCCACACTGGTTTATCCATCACATACACACATTAATGGATGCATTGGGGTTCATTTAGAGTTCAGTGTCTTTCCCATGGACACATGCAAACTAGTGCAGCTTGGGGTTCATTATTTCATGGTTCCCATCTTTATTCTATCTGTTGGCCTCACCCAGAGTTAGGGGGCGGCACGAACCAATGCTTTGGTCTAAAGTTTATTCTTTAAGCAAGCGTTTCTCAGTACCTGTAAACGGACTAAGTATTTGTATACTTTTAAAAATATCCTCATTTAAAATAGATAAAAACGATGTAATACAGCTGCCACCTGGCATGTTGCCATATTAGTCCCACAAAATGCTTAATGATGAATATTTTCCACCATGCACAAAACAGACCATTATGAATAAAAGAAACAAAGTCACAGCCTCTGTCCTTTTCACTGTAAACGACAGAAAGACGTGAAAGAAAGAGGCAGCTCTTATCATACATGTGACCCAAATACAGAAAGAGCTAGAACGAGGCTCCTCTATTACCGCAATATGACTCAGTTTGACACCATACTATAAATAACCTGCTGCCTGTGTCTCAGCAGGACTTAGCCAGCTGTTAGGTAAACACACCTCACCTGTCTCACACACACACAAACACACACACACAGTGGAACACAGAGAAACACTGAAAGCAGCTTAACCCATTTGTTCATGAGGTCAGGGTTCTCTTGTTATGGGGAAATAAATGCTGCAGGTGAATTTAGGGGCATGCATCTATAGTAATTAGGTTATGAGAGAGTGCCCACATGCATACATAAGGAGTGTTTATCTCCTGTTTTTTTAAATGGGAACATGGTGCAGACACTAAATCCAAAAAACCCAAACATGGGGGAAACGATCAGAAAAAGTAGGGTAGTGGGTCGGGAAGCTTTCACGCCTGAGGCTACCGCCCATAAAGCTGCGATTATCCCACACTTTGTATATTTTAAAATGTTTCTGATTAACTAGATTGGATTGCATGTTAGTTTTAATTTCAAGGTGAAACAAAGAGAGTTAGAGCAACACTTTATGCCGCTCTGGATTTTGAAAACAAAAACTAAATAACTTTCATTTTTACAGACTTAAACAGACGTAATGTAAACACGGTGGAGTTTTCCTGGAGTCAGGTCAGTGGAGATTGGGGTGCGGTTGCCGAGGGAAGCCAACTGAATAATTGGGTTTGATGGTGAGAAGGCAGTGGCTAGACATAAGGCCTGGGGGTCTGGAAAGAGCTGGCGGGGAGGAAGGAAGGGGTGGCGAGAGCAGCCGAGACAGTGATAGGCGAATGGATTAACTGCCTCAACGCTCCTCTGAGAAGCTGCTTCTAACACACCTGCAGCTTTGGAAATGGGTTGGATGGAGGTGAGGAGGCCGACATGAAGTGGAGAAATTGTATATTTAATTAGAAGATGAAAAGAAAAGATAAATATAAGGAGCAATTTGTGAAGAAGGCAGGCAGAAAAAACTGTGTAGTGAAACATTTTGTGTAAAAAAAATAAATAAATAAATAAAAAGAAAGAGGTGGGGTGAAATGGGCTGAGACGAACTGAGTAAGGGAGCATCTTTTTGCATGGCAACAATCATCCCGTCCCCCCTCGTTTGTTCAGCCATTCAGTTCTTCACTTGGAGATGCCAAGTCTCCTTTTTTTGCTTGCTTGGCCTGCTGCCGGGCTTTTCCTCTGGTGGAGCTAAACTCAAACACAGAAGCTGAGAAAGCAATGTGGATGTGCCTAAATCCTTCCTAATAGTCGATGATCTGGCCAGGAACAATAAAGGATTGTGGCAGCACACAGCCAGCTGGCAAATCTTTAAGCTTAAGCATCTAAACCACAAACACCCCCACCGCACATATACGCACAGCTGTTGAATTTTCTCTAATAGCTTGGTCCCACTCTTCTGCCCTGCTGCTGGAAAGTGGCTTATGGCAAGTGACCCAATTAATGGCTCTTAACGGCTGTGGGTCTGTGTGTAGGTGGATGTGCAGGCAGATTTGTTTCTGCTCTTGTTAAAATACATTAATACATAAAGTGAGGTGAATTGAACAGGATGCAACATTTTTATAAATACCTGAAACTGTGTGCTGCACTTTGACCACATAGTTACGCTCTTCTTGAATCAAAGTAATCCAATTGTGCTTGTCTGCATATATATAAAAGAACTATTAACAGCTAATTTAATGCTGCCAATTGGAGACCCTCTCCCTGCATTCATTTTCTAACAATACAACATTCGTTTTTCCACAGTGACATTCAGGAAGTAGCCGGCACAGACGCTCTAGACGGTGCCGCAGCAGAACCTTCAGGCTCTTTGTCAGCACCTGAGGCTGCCTCCTCTGCATCATCATCTGCCCTAGCTGCTTCCTCCTCCCCGGGGCCACCCAAAGAAGCCACATACAGCCCAAAGGAGGCGGTGGCAGTGGAAGCAGACAGGGCCAGCCAGGTGTCCGGTTCAGGGTGCACCAGTCAGGCTTCGGTTGATGACGACGACGATGTGCCAATCACAGATATCTACTTTGTAAGTACAAACATACCCTCGGACATGTGCAGCAAACACAAAGCAGCAGCTTTCATCACTTCTCTAATCTTTTAGTTTGGCTTTGTTTTTTTAGCCATCACATCATCACGTCAGAGTCGGTGTATCTTAACTGAATAGACTGAATTGTTTGACGCTGTCCTACAGATGCGCTAACACGTAGACTACAGGAAAGGAGCGGAGGATCAGGCTGGTACGGGAAAAAGAGTGTGCGCAGCTCTTGTTTGCAGTGTGTGGTGCTTTCAGCTAATCGAAATGTTTTGGGAAACATTTTGCTTTCTTTCTGGAGGCAAGTTATAAGACTGATATCTGTTATCCTGTTTTTAATGCTCAGCTTAGTCTGTTGGCAGGTAGATTAGTGTTTAGATGTGAGAGTCGAGTTACTCGTCTCATCTACCTCTTAGCAAGAGGCATATTTCCCAAAATGTTTTCTTTAAACACAGGTGTGCGCTTTGGTTTGGAGTGTTTGCTGAGTGATATTAGAGTGATGTATACCTTCACTTTGTTGCTCCCGTCTCAAATGATCTCGAGCCAACCTTCAGACACACACACACACTCACAGGATTTTTCTAAATAACATTTAAAGCTTTTTTTTCCCCCATTTTCATCTGCTCAGTCTCAGTACTGTCAGATAGTATTGTGCTAGCAGTCTACCCAAAAGCGTAGCTATAAATGAATGTATGAGCATCGGGTGAAGGAGAGCAGAGCTAGTGATCACAGTTACAGATAGAAACGTTCTCACTTGGCCTGTCAGGAATTAAACACCTTCTAATGTGGCTTTGAGAAACTTTAATGACCAACAGGTTAGTCTGTGAGCTCCCTCAGTAATTTAACAGCCTTCTCATCTACCCGGCTGTGGCTGACGCCCATTACAAGCTTCAAAAGCAGGAGATCCTCTCTCTGTGCACAGCAGCAGGGGGTCTGTAGCACTGCGTGACAAAAAGTGACACTACACACATCCTGAAGTGTAACTACAAAGAAGCATGCCACAGGCAGAGCGCTCAGAAGGGACTTCATGGAGTGGCAAAGAGCTTGTTGTTCTATTAGCTGCTGATGAAATGCCAACAACACAAACTACAGTATAAAAGGAGTACGGACAAGTGTGTTTAGACTGGATTTGTACCACAATACTCAGTTTAGCCTTTCGTCTTTTTGTGCTCTCCTCTCGCTCTGAAGAATAAATAGGATTTCTGCATGATTGCCCAAAAGGCTTGTTCCAATCTTAAACACTTCAGGTGCTGCTCCGGTTCATTCACACATGAAGAGCAAGACACGTGTTTCGGAAATTATTTCTCAGAAGTTTCAAATGAAACTATTAACATGCTACAATCTGGAGCAGTGTTTAAATGCCTAATGTCTAAAATGAAATCAAATGAAATCAAAATTTATTTCTATAGCATAATAATTATTATTATTATTGAATAATAATACAACAAAGTTGACCAAAGTGCTTCAAGGTCGGTCAGAGCAATAGCATAAGACAGAATAAAAAACAGTTAAAAGGAGGGCAGGAAACAATATGGGTAAACAGCATAACTAGCCACGAAATAACAAACTAGTTTGAATCAAAAGCCAGACAAAATAATAAGTTTTAAGATGCAATTTAAAAGACTGGATGGACTCCGAGGACGGAATATAAGGAGGGAGGTTATTCCAGAGTCTGGGTGCTACGATAGCAAAGGCCCGATCACCTCAGGACCTCAGATGAGACCTTGGTTGCGTCAGGTGCATTTGATTGGAAGATCTATGTCCTCTATTAGGAATATACAAATGGAGGAGTTCACATAGATAGCTGGGAGCCAAATTGTTTAGAATTTTAAAGGTAAATTGATACAGTGCAAGTTGGCTAAAACTGGTGTGATCATAATTTCTAGTGTCAGTTAAGAGACGCGCAGCTGGATTTTGAACTAACTGGAGCCGGTGACTAGAAGAATATGGGAGGCCCGAGTAGAGAGAATTACAGTAGTCCAATTTGGAAGTGATAAAAGCACGAATGAGCTTTTCAAGGTCCTTCAAGGGAAGGCATGGCTTTGCTTTAGATAGATCAAGATCACACTCAGGTCTGTTGGGACTACAGAAAATATCCGTTTACATCACTCCTATAAAAATATCTCTTTAATCTGATTTTCTGCACATTTTGGTTTGCTTATTTTAACACGACCAAATTATGGGAACGGTTTTTACTCGAGAAAATCAATATGAATTAGATTTCAGTGCTTGTGAGATTTGTTCCATCATTTCTGCAAGGAGGAGCGAATTGTGATGAATAAAAACCCAGTTTATCATCCCAAGACTCTGTTTAATAGTCTATCAAGCTGCTGGAACAATTTAATGGTTTTAAATTGTAGATTTTCCAGAGATGGAAATTAAGTATATGTCTGAATTTTGAAGATTTGTCAGCATTTAAGCTTGTGTAGTTCCCCATTAAAAAACAGCACAGCTGCGAGACTGAAAAGAAGAGATTGATTGGGAGTTTAGTTTTTATGATTCACATCCGTACTCACATCATATGTTTGTTTCTCTTCTTTTGCTCACTCTCATTTCTGTTGCCTCTCATGTCCACCCCATTAACCCGTTACACCTCTTCGCTCAAACGTTCAGTTTTTTGCCATTCCCTTTCCACCTCACATCCTTTGTTTACTCCCTCCATGCGCTCTCTCTTATTTCACATGTTCTCATTATTGTGATTTTCTTCAGAAGCCATAATGAAAGTGGCGAGATGGTGTTGTTGTATGCAAGCGGGAAATGAAAACAGAGGCGGCAGCCAAACACGTGAATCTAGCTGTGACCATCGACTTATCCAGTGTATCCGCGCCTTTTCCATTTTCACCCCAGCATGCTTCCTTTTTTTATCGTCAGTGTTTTATTTTGAGTTTCCCTCCTCGCCCCGTGTCCCCCTCCACCCTATTTTCAGCTTTTCATCTGTCTTTGTTTGTCCATCTGTCATGTACCTCTGCTGTTGTCAGTTTCCTGATGGGAGGACCTGGGTGGTCTCTCCTTTCCGACAAAGGAGGAAATGCCAGTCTGGTCAGCCAGTAAGTGAGATATAAGTTAGACAGCAGTGGCCTTGTAACAGTAGCTGTTCCCGTTGTTAGGCTATATTTGATTGCAGTGTTGAGAGGAAACAAGGTTTTTTGGATTGTTGTGATTTATCAACTGATTATGTTGTTTTGTGATCATGTTGAAACTAAAGAACAAAACCTGTTCACAGCAGGTTAAAAAAGTGACAGGAAGCTTCTTATTTGACAGTTTCTTTTATATTCATCTTCTTTTGAGTATTTGTTTCCTCACTCACTGACAGCTTGCTTTATTTCTCTTTGCACCTGTGTAGTTAGTGTGTTTATTGCAATGTGCTGAGCTTTGTGTGTGTGTAAATATACATGTGCAAGCGTGTGAGTGTGTGACATCCACCTCCATCCCTGTTACCTGTTGCCGTGTTGCAGCGGCTTCCCTATCTTAAAGGGCTGGTACCCCGAGAATGATAATGGCGAGACTTTTTAGAGACTCTAAACAACACTGAGTTCAAACGAACAACAACAACACATAAAACAAAAGACATGTTTGCTTGTTGGAAAAGGGGAAAAAGACATCTTGTTCCCTTGCTTTTCTTTGACGAGGATGCTTTCTGTGTCTGTGTCTGAATGTCCCGGCATCCTGGCTACCCCCCGCTCGCCATTCCCATCTCCTTCCTTCTCGCTCCTCATACTTCCCGCTTGGATGATTTAGCAGCTCATCCCTTGCTTTGCTCCCCAGGACTTAGTCCAAATGTTACAAAACACCAAGACATGTGATTCAGGCACACATCACTGAGGTTCATCTTTATATTTACATGTTTACAGCATTTTTTTTGGTTTGTTTTTGTATAAGATATTAACATCATGTTCAATTCAGCCAGGATGAACACATCCTTCCAAACACTTTCAACGTTCACACTCTCCAGTATGTCTCAACAACATTCCTCCTTAATGCATCCCTAATTTTCATTTCCTGTCTTGTCTTTTCTCCTGTGATCTCCTGTGTCTTTCTCTCCTGCCTGCCCCTGCTGCTTGTCTCTGTGCCTCTGGCCTTTCCTCTGTCCCTCTGGCCCCCTCTGCTGTGGTGGGTGTGTAAAAACAGCCTCCAGAGGACAGGACCTGGGTGTACTCTCCGCTACACTATGGCTCAGAGTCTAAGGCCCTGCCAGATGGGGATTGGGAAAGAGAGACAGTAAGTGAGATGCATCGGACTAAAATATGAAGCACAGAAAGTTTCCCCCAGAAGTGGAATGAAATTTGTTCGGGACCATGTTTGGGTTTGTTCTTAGGGAAGGATGAGCTGTAACGTTACACTCTGCACGAAGCTGCTACAGTAAATGTAGGCAAAGCTTCTCAGGTCCCAAAGTCCATTACTATTTCAAGAGTACGCTTGGTCTGCGTCCAGAAACCCACTCCTACATTACAGCATTCATTGTTCATTGACAAATGGGTGGAAATGGTCATCGACTGCCTCTGTGATCATTTAGTCCACGACCAGCCATCCCGCGTCCCTCCAACAACAAGCTGCTCAGACTTTAACACACACATCCATCGGCTCATGTGTCACCAGAGCGCCATGGCTCATTCTGCTTAAGCCGTTTAGACTAACCTGACAAGTTGCAATTTATTGAACATCAAAACCCGGTTTCTAGTTATTCAGTCAGTCGGAGGCAATGTGATGAGTTCTTTTGAGTTTATGAGGAACGAGTTTATTTTCTGGTTTAAGTTTATATTTAAATACTACCGAATTTAACAGTTATGTAAATTAGACAAATAAGTCACTCAAACTTATGCAAATTTAAAGTCAGAATGGCGTTTAGGTCACTTTAGTTTGGGTTTGTTAACTTTACGAGGTGTTTGTGAGCCAGTCTACTTTGTTAATGTCGCTTTAATGCAAAAGCGACATTAATCTGTTTTTTTTCCCAACTCATTTTGTTTTTCCATCTGCTTCTCACGCTAGACCTTTCTTTACTAAGTAGCCCCCCCCCCCAAAAAAAAAAGACAAAACATAAACAAATCTACTATTTTTTTAAAAAGGCAGAAAACAAAAATCAACAGCTCATACAACACAGAGCTCCACTTTCTTATTGTAAACGTAAGATGTCAGTATAATTTGGCCAATTACACTCCATCAGTGTGACATCATCATGTGACTAGAGTCATGTGACTGAAAATGCAGCATCATTGTCTAATGAAGAGCAGCAATGCTCGAATGACAGATTTTGACCCCATCAGCTGCATATAAAGCCTCAGTCATACCTAGAGCCTAAAGACCAGTCAGCGAATCCCTGGCAACAAGCAGTCGCTAGGGAAAATTCAGCTCAGTTCAATTCAGTTTAACAGTCTGCCAAAAATGTTTATCCCCAATCAGTTGATGAGGGGTTGCTGAAGGTTGCTAGCACTAAGTGAAATAAGGTGTTGCACTGAAAACTGTGTGATTGCGTTGATCATTAGCAGATTCCAGAAATCACCTGTAGTTTGCAGCGAAGACGCCGGCATGTGTGAAAACAGTCGCCAACTGCTCGCCGAGTGGTCGTGAAACTGCGAAAGGTCCGATGCAAGACGGAAATGGAGACTGTTTGTTGTCAAAGTTGCACATTTGGAAGCATTTTGTTTGTAGCAATATGAAACAATTTTTAAACTGAAGGCGAACGTTCTCCGTTTCTCGTTTTTTCAAATTTCACTCGTGTTCAGCTTCACAATTTACATGCAAGTGAGCGTCTCCTATGCAAACTATGGGCAACCATGGCAATCTACTACCAACCACAGCAATCACAAGGAGGTTTTCAGTATCCTCTTCGCTGCAGATTTCACCTTCCAGCAGCCAGTCACCAACCGGTCATAATTATAATAATCCAGAAAGGTTATGTCATTGGTAAACAAACAAACTAACAAAAAAACATCACGTACAAAGTTGTACGTCAGCTGGTGAGGAACATGAGCTAAAGAGTAGAAAGTGTTCATAGTTTGATTGGGATTGTTTAGACAGTCCAGGTAAAAAAAGTGTGGTTTCTAGAAGATACAAGAAATATTTACTATATGTGGGATTATTGCTGGAAAATCAAACTAATCAGACGGCCGTAGCCTGTAAAAAATATTTTTTTATTTTTTTTATACCTGCCTTTACCTGCTGTTAAGGAACTCTGCCTGAGCTCACTGTCCTGGCTTCCTGTTTGCTTTTCATCTGTAGCTGCACTTTGATTTGATGGCTCGGTGTTTATTTATCATTTCCAAATAATTAATGAGAGTTTACAGGCTGTACACCCAGGGGGGAAATGAAACATTTTCACTCTTCTGAATGCATTAACTCAGTCTGTCTGTCTCCCACAGTAAATCCTGTTTTCTGGCAGACAGGAGTGAACGTCTCAGCGGAGAGGACTCATCAGTCTGAAGTCCAGACCTCAGTGGCAGCAGCGCGATCTCTGTCTGAACCAGGATTTAAAAACATGCATACAGAAACACACTGAGAGGAAAAAGTGACTGTACCAGAGTACCAGAGGGAGAAAAAACCCTGACAGTGATGATATCACTGGTTTGCAACCATCCCTGCCTTTCACCCTTTGACAAATGAAATTTATTACATCAGTTTAATAAATAATTGTATGTGTGACATAGTGCGCATAAGGCTGTATGTAGTCTTGTATGTTTGACACACCCAAAAGAGCACGATAACCTACTTTTTGTTCTGTTTCACACTAACACAGCCCTCCAACCGACTCTTTCCCGACGAATCTCTGAAAGTCATTTTTATTCGTGATATCCTTTATGTTGCAAAGCGGTCACACATACTAGCCAGCAGACATCTCCTGGGTTCTGTGATCAAACAAAACCACAAGAAGCTCATTAAAACATTGATCCATGACACAAATACGGGTTAAAAAAATGCTAAATTGAGTGGATGCTCCTTATAGAAATGTACCTGTAAGTTTTAAAGTATTAAAGTTTTCCATTTTTAAGCAACTGTTCATCTTTTGTAGCGAGGCTTTAATGAAGCTATATTAATGCTACACTGCCTTCGGTTCTCAATAAAGAAAATGAATGGCACATCCAGAACTAGGAGCATATAAAGTGGTTTCTCCCAGTAAGGAAACCTAATTTGAAGAAAAATGAAATTAAACTCGTTAATCTCAAAATTATCTCCAGTGCAATTACCTTAGACTGGAACATATCAGTCATCCTGTGACTGCACTGGCTGCTGTGTTTCCAACCAGTTCGAAGGAAATCTCCAGCTCAGTGGTTGTAATTGCTGCCAGTATGGTGCCCATTTCCACTATGCCGCTGCTGTTGAAGTTAATTAGCTGTGTCTGCTTTTCCATGATAATCTTACCAGAGGTCATCATCACAAAATTCAGAACAGTTTGATGCTAAAAGATTTTTGCAAAACCAAGTGTGCAAAGTACGTCTTACTAGGCAGCCACCATAGCCTAACATAACTCGGATAAATAGAGCTTTTTCTTTTTTTTTTTCCCCCTGAGTCAGTGGATTACTCTTCTGTATCCCGTGATGTTGGAGGGCTCTGTGCTCGCAGTACAGGAGTTACAGTGAAAACCACTTTAAGCCAATCAAAGCAGAACATCCAGATATCTCTGTCATCCTTTAAAGTAGTGAAAATATGCAGTTTAACTTAAAAAAAAAAGCAAAAACATATTCACCTACAGCATTATTAAAACTTAAGTCCTGTTGTTATATTTTCATTTCTAAACTTTTCTTCAGCTGTTTTTACTACTGTGAACTTTTATTTATTTGTCTGTTTGTATTTGATTGTAATATTCACGACTGGTACTTTTCACTCATTTTTTTTTTTAATCTATTTGCATCCAAAGACTTTTTGTTTTGCTCATTTTCTTCACTGCGGTATTTTGCGGTATTTTGTTCTCTTTTTCATGTGTTGTCTAATTCAGTGTTGTTTTCCACTACACCACATGTTGTTCCAATAGCTGAGGGTGATGACTCTTGCCTTCAAAATAGAAGGCGTCAATTACAACACTAAGGCAGCAGACATTGTCATTAGAGTAATTTTCATGTCTACACAATGTCTTCCAGTGTTGCCCTGCTTTCGGACCGACGCACAGGGATCATTTGTAACAGTAGAATCGGCATATCTTTTTCTACATCACCTCCTCACGTCAAGAAATCGGGGAATCTTTCCAATGTTTGTAGATGTAGAGCACCAGTTGTAGTGTTTGCGGTCGATATCGTAGCTGTTACCTGTATATTCCAGTGAACGCAGTGCGTGTTGGCTTGGTGAGACACAGCAGTTTGTGAATGGGTTGAACGTTGTTTGCACTCATTAAAAGGACCTGAAGACGAACTAGTGGTAGAGGCCAAATAAACACTCGTCACATTATCCAGAAGTCATATTTTCGAGTTCTTAGATAAGAGTCTCTGCTCACACATGCTGATATTTGGACAGTATTTATTTTAGGATTGTGTGTTTGTGTGTGTGTGTGCACATGTGTCTGTGACATCAATCACAGTCATTGTACATTTAGTGTTTACTGTAGTCTCTCTGTGGCTGACATCTTAAAGACTTAAAGATTTGGAGGTTTTTGGGTTTTTTAAACTAACTACAGGCAGTTTCTTCGGTTCGTTGGTACCTTTTTACGTGTGTTTGTGTGTAAGGGAGGTTACATCAATGTCAGGTGTTGTAAAATAAGAATCGGTTTGTTCTCATGACGTGCAGTGGCCAGTTGTAATCAGTTTGCTGTTGTTCATCAGATGAAGACCATAGCAGCAATATTTTGTACAGTTTAGCTTTTACGTTAATTGCCTTATTAGGAAATTTTACATATAGGTCTGTTGTTTATATTTTTTTCCACTTGTGCTGTAATATTTATTTTTCTTTCTCATAGTTGTGCTCCTGAGAATGTGTACATAAAACTATAAATACATATATAAAGATATACAAATATATTTTCCATTTGAATCGGGAAAATATTATTTTTATTTGGTTTCATTTTTGCTGCTGGGCAAGAAATGATTGCAATCTACATGATTTTACTGTACCATATTCTTCAGTGTGTTTATTGAGATGCAGCTGCTGTATATTTATGGTTTGCAAACCACGGCTGTGTCTTTGTATGATATCCAAAACCGAAAGATTTGTGGGGTTTAATGTACATGCAGATCAATAGGGATTCTTCCAACTGTTCAGCTGTGTTGTGTGTGTTTTCAAATCCCTGTGTGCCCTCATCCAATAGGAAGAGTCCTTTACAGAGACATAGCATGATATCAAAATGAATATGCATATCAGAAATGTGTATTTATGTATATCTGTGTAAATTCATCTATTTATACATGAGGATAAATAGATGACTGTGTGTGCGTGTGTTTGGACTCAATCAGAATGAATACGAAATAAAGCAGTTCTATGAATTGTTGTCCATGGAGATGATGTGTTTTAGTTGGTTCTTTGTTGGGTGGTTTTTCTTCTTTTGGCGGCTCTGTTTGACTACATTGGATCATCTGCCTCCATGTCACCATAACCATAGCATCCACCTCTGTAACACCAACCCTCTACATGTCCTCCTTCATCCGTGAAGCTTCTCTAAGGTCTTCCTCTTTTCCTTCTGCCGGTCAGCTCCATATTCAACATCCTTCATCCAATATGTCCTCTATTGCACACGTCCGTACCATCTCGTCTCTCTAACTTTGTCTCCAAACACCTCAACCTGAGTTGTCCCTCTGGTCTAACTTCTAATCCTGTTCATCCTGGTCCCTCCCAATAAAATCATGACATTTTTACCATCTCCAACACGGCCTCCTCTCTATTGTCACTGTCATCTACGAACATCATCGTCCACAGAAACTCTTGCCTGACCTCGTCTGTCAACTTGTCCATTGCCACCACAAACAAGAGGGGCCTCAGAGCTGATCCCTGAAGTAATCCCACCCCCACGTGGAACCCATCTGTCATTCCTACAGTGCACCTCAACATGCCCTGCATTAGCTTCTCTGACAGTCCTGGCAAAATAATCATGTGACATGGAAGCGAAACTTTGAACATGGCCACTGGAGAAACTTACCACATAAACCTCTGTGTCTGACTCCACAAATCATTAGTAAGTAATAAAGTACTTCAGACTTAAGGAGTCAAAAACATTTTAATTCATGGGTCACATGCTGCCCAGTTTGATCTCCATGTAACTTTTATCTTAACCTATTTAAAAAAACATGCCAAACTTGTCACTGAAAACAATATCCTGTGAACAGTCCATTTATATAAACTGATGATGAACTGCCTCTCTTAAGAAAAACATGTCTCAGCTTTACGACTGGAAACAGTGATGATTCAAAGAAATGCACTGGCATGACTCCTTGGCTTAAACACCATATTTCTGCTTGGTAGTAAAAAGACTGTGTAATGTCTTTGTCAGTAACAAGGCGGTAAACCGAACAATGACTCAGACCTCTGGCTCAGATAAAACAGTTGTTAGCAGCACAATGTTTCCTTTGCAATATTTACATTGTAAAAAGTCATTCACCCGGCCATGCAAATCCTTTAGTGGCTTGGTTCTGATCAGTGGACAAAGTGTTTGAGAACTCCTGCATGAGGCCACAAAACATATAGGGAAACCTGAAATGTGACCCGTCCAGCATCTAGAGTATTGTCTATGTCAGATTTATTTTTACAACTTAAAGGCATTTCACCTCTCATCCAAATGGCCTCTTCAGTTCTAAAAGCTGAATGGAAGTCTCACATTATTAATTCTGTAAGCATGGCAGGGGTTGTTGTTTTTGTAGAGTGCTATAAATATGGCCACTTGGTGGTGCCACTTCAAAGGTTTATCAGAGGAAACAACCAAAATATGTTTTAAATAACTAAAGTAAATCTAAGAAGCTGATATTTTGCTCTGGATTACAATGGACAGGCTAAGCTTTAACATCATTGAGATTGTTTTCCTAAGGTCATGAGAATGGCTGTAGGACTGCAGGAGAGGCTGTAAATTTGCACATGCAAAAGCAGAAAGCTGGAAAGCCACATGATCTCATTCGAGATAATCCCTTTAACCTCTTTAGCCCAGCCCTTTAAATATAATGTATCTGTAGAACATTATCTCTGCCACGGGCAATGACCACAGACATACAGGCACACCTGAGTGTAATCTCAAATCTAGCTTTTTCTCTAATTGTAAGAACAAGAATAATTGCATCACCAGATGCCTGTGTTGGCCTAGGCACATCCTTTCGGGTACAATTAAACCATTTCTGACCAGGGTATTATAGTTACCTACAACTATAATGATGTAAATGAAAAAGATAAAAGATAAAGATAGATAGAATATGAACATGGTATAACAATAATAGATGGTATATCCTGCTTTTCTAGCACAGTGTAGTATAGTCTTTCCGTCTTGGTGTATATTGTGCAATACTTTTTACTTCAAAAAGTGTGTGGGGGGGGGGGGGGGTACGTCGACGAGCTCTGAAGGCTCCGAGCATCCAAATTAGGAGAACAAAGGCTGCGATGGTAGTCGTGTTTTCAAGGTACACGATGATTGGCCAGCATCTTCAAAGAACTCATGTGATTGGTGGATTTGTCTGTCAGTAAATGAGATTAACTTTTCAATTGGCCTAACTCGAAGTTGCAAAACTCACGTGCCTTTCCTCTTCCTAGAAGGCGGTGCCTGCTGGTTGTTACCTGCTGGTGGAGAAGCTTGTTGTTGTTGTTATTGTTGTTGTTTGTGTTAAAGTTTAAAAAAATAAGTCTTCTAAAATGGGAGCCCGAGACGATGAATACGACTACCTGTTCAAAGGTAAGTTTATCTCTGAAGGGGGATGAATGTCAGCGTCTCGGTCGTCTTTAATATGGCTCTCGGTAACAACAGGAGCAACTGAGGAAGTCAGTAATGCTAAAGTTAGCTCCACTGGTAGCAAAGTAGCAAACGATGAAACGATACCTGCTGAAAAAACTGACGCTGCTGCAGGTAGAGTTTGGAAATTCAGTGAACAAATGTGCATTCCCTAGCTTTAGGATACACCTTATCCCAGTGAGTAAGTTTAGACACGGCAGCTGTCAGGCTGCTTAAAGTGTGTTTAAGTAGCTAGCCGCTAACATCACAACGACGTTCCTACTTTGAAGTTAACTGAAACGAACCCATGTTCTGATTATATTTGATCTGTAAATCAATTAGCTGGATAACTTGGTGATAACGACCTTGAGTATGCCTAACAGGAATAATTAATGTCATTTTATTCTCTCTGACATCATCAGATTTGTTTGTCGTCACGTTAACATTAGACAAAATATGTCTTATATTAGTGAAGGTGGTGTGCATGAACAAAGTGAAATTCTAGCGTAACGTCAGTTTGAAAATGTCAGTGTTGAAAAAAATGATTTTTTTTAAGTGTTAAAAATATTAAAGCTGATGAGCCACATCATTAAGAAAAGGGGAAGCAGTTGTGGAAACTAGGATAAGAACAAAGCTGATGATAAGTTAGCAGCGGTATGGCACTATAGATGTGATGCCTTCTTTGAAAAGTGTAGAGAAGGTCAGAGAGTGCTTCACTGTGTCTCTGTGGATCTAGAGAAAACAAACGATACAGAGGAACTGTGGTACTCTATGAGGAAGTCAGAGGTAGCAGGGAAGTGCAGGACATGTATGAGGGCAGTGAGCCAGTGGTGACACTGGGTTCACGGTGGGATCGGATCGTCTGATCCACCTGAGCCTCTTCTTGTTTGCAGTGGTGATGGACAGACTGACAGATAAGGCCAGGGAGGAGTCTCTGTGAAATGTCATGTTTGCAGACGATACTGTGATCTGTAGTAAGCGTACGTGGCTGCTGGAAGAGAGCCTGGATAGGTGACTGTATGAACTAAGAGAGAAGAGTAATGAAAGTCAGTAGAAGCAAGACAGAATACCTCTGTGAATGAGAGGGAGAAAGGTGAATAGGTAAGCATGCAAGTAGCTGAGGTAGTGAAGGTAGAGAAGTTTTAATACCTGGGGTCAAGTCAGGGTAGAGTGGATGGAGACCAGTGTCAGGTGTGATTTGTGACAGAAAGACAGCAGCAAGAGTGAAAACAAAGCTTTACAAGATGGTAGTGAGACCTACTGTGATGTATGGCTTGGAAATGGTGATAATGAGAAGTAGACAGGAGGTCGAGCTGGAGGAGGCAAAGCTGAAGATGCTAAAATTTTCATTGGGTGAGACCATAATGAACAAGATTAGAAATGAGGACATCAGAGGGATTTAGATAGAAAGCTTGGCAAGTCTGAGATTATTTGGATGTGCAGAGAAGAAATAGTGGATGTTGAGTATGGAGCTGCCAGCGAGGAAAAAAAAAGAGAAAAACCTCAGAGGAGGTTGCAGAGGGTTGGTGTGACAGAGGAGGATGTTAGGGTTAGGGATATGGTGAGATGGGGGCAGGCATTCTGCTGTGGCGAGTTTGACTGGCTTAAATAAAATAAAAAAATTTCTCTGGGCTGGCTGTGCAGCGTAACAGGGGTGGGAATGCTGCAGCCTTAAGTGAGCCATGGTAGACCACTGACACAGCAGGTCTACTGTTTGCTTTGTTTTTTCATGTGTCTGGTGTGTATTTTGATTCTAGTTGTACTAATTGGAGACTCTGGAGTGGGGAAGAGTAATCTGCTGTCCCGTTTCACAAGAAATGAGTTCAACTTGGAGAGCAAGAGCACCATCGGGGTGGAGTTTGCAACCCGCAGCATTCAGGTGGACGGCAAGACGATAAAAGCTCAAATCTGGGACACAGCTGGGCAGGAGCGCTACAGAGCCATCACCTCAGCGTGAGTTTGTTTTGTCGTATGCATTACTTAAGGTGTTACGTTAGTAATGGTTATTTATAGGGTAATGTTCACACACTTAGACATGTATAATGAGATGTGTCTTTGCTAATAATTGTGGCTGAGTAGTACGTGTTTGAACCCCTTAGGGTAATAGACCTGGTGCCAGTTTTACATAAATTAATTGTCCAAATTCCTTTTGTTATCAGGAGGAATTAATCACCCAAGAGGAACCATTTTGTAACAGCTGTTTATGTAGCCGGTCTGGCCTGAAACTCTGACTGCCTTGTTCCTACGTTGTGTTGTGTGAATGATGAGAGGAGTCAACTCTCGCTTTGCCAGCTGGGGCGGGTTTATTCTCCCAAAACTGTTCAAAATAAAAACAACTCGGTACAGCAAATTTAACTGGGCTTCTGCATGCACAGTTTTAAGGGAGAGAGAAGAATAGCGGACCACATGAGAAATCACCTGCATGCGCCTGTGCCCTAACCTGGGATCGGCAAATTAGCATGTTACAATAAAGTGCTGTACTCGACAGGGAAACAACAGTTAACACTAAAACATCCAACAAAGCCGTGAGACGAAATGCATAAAGGGAACAAGCAATCCTTGAATCACTTTTGTTTACTTTAACTGTGTTTAATCGCTGTGTAACCGGGAACACTAGCGTACACGCACCTCTCCTCAGCAGGGCCTCTGGGTGACTGAGGAGAATAGCGAAATGACTTTGTGGGAAGTCAAAGGTCACACAAACAAAATAAAAGCTCCAAAAATATAAATACAGAAAATAGATATATATATATATATATATATATATACATACATATGTACATAAACGATACTGACAAAGCAAAAAATAAATGATTTTTTTAATACACCCGTTACATTTATATGTATAAAAAGTTGTGAAAATAATACAAGGTATAAAATGCAATACAAGAAATCCTGCTGGAGATGCTGGAGTCTTGTGGTGTCAGATTGGTGGCACTATTGTTTTCAGCAAAAGCAGCAAGCCATTGCTCCATTGGATCATTAGGTCCTGTTGTTTTCTTTGTATTGTTTGTGTGTCCTCCTTACTTCTGTAGGGATGGAAATGATTGTGAACCTTAGTGTCTTTATATGAAACTGTTATTAGTCACCAATTATAACCAAAACAAGTGTAAAAGAAAATACATTTGGCTTGTAATTTCTATTTATGGTTTAAACTAATATTAAACCATGTTAATGTTAAAAAGTTAGATGCCATAAAGCCATCATTATCAACTATCTTCATCAGGTATTATCGGGGCGCAGTCGGGGCTCTCCTAGTTTATGATATTGCGAAGCACCTGACGTACGAGAATGTGGACCGCTGGTTGAAGGAGCTGAGGGACCACGCTGACAACAACATCGTCATCATGCTGGTTGGAAACAAGAGCGACCTTCGACATCTCAGGGCCGTGCCCACTGATGAGGCCCGAGCATTTGCAGGTGGATTTTTGAGTGTTCTTTGTTTTGCTTTGGAGCAGTCAAAGTAGCTCCTTAACATTCAGTTCAATTGCTGTAAAATAAAAATCCCTTTTCTTTCTTTTTTTTAACCTTAGAAAAGAACACTATTTCATTTATTGAAACTTCAGCCTTGGACTCCACTAACGTAGAAGAAGCATTCAAGAGCATTCTCACAGGTAAAAAATAAAAAGTGTGAACTCAACTCAATAATCATCCAGGTACTCTACTGTTAGACCTCTTATGCCATTGTTTTCTTTCCTAGAAATCTACCGTATCGTATCTCAGAAGCAAATATCAGACAGATCTGCACACGAAGATTCTCCAGGCAACAATGTAGTGGACATAAGTGTCCCCCCAACCATGGATGGGCAGAGGGGCAACAAACTCCCCTGCTGCCAAAGCCTGTGACCCTCCTTTTTTCTTTTTCTGGTTGACTTTGTGTCAGAGTTTTCTCTTTTCCCTTCTACTGTCAGATGCTGTCATCTTACCCTCATGGGTTCAGAAGTGTTTGACACAGAGACTCTTAGATTTGACATTCCTTTATGCTGTTTTCTTCTTTGTTCGTCTGAGTCCCGTGTCAAAACAACTTGTCTAAAATACGAAAACAGAGAAGAAAGACGATTGTTAAGCTGTTAACTACAATCTCTTTTTAATTCACTAGGTGATGATCCTATTGACCCACTCCTGCTGAAGGAGTGGCGAGGGATCGGTAGGCCTGTTTATGAGTGCTCAGAGGTGTTTTTACTCGGTTCCTTTTCTCAGCCTAATCTGCTATAGTGGAGTCTCATTTTCATGTGGGGTTGACCTGATTCTGCCTGTCTTGCAATGTGGGTGCAGAAGAGGAGATGAGAGGAAGGTTCGTTTGGAGTGCTGATGTGTGGTCTGTCAAGAGTTTCTGGTTGCCTCTTTAATTTTAATTTTCCTCTTTTGTGCTGTGTGCCCACTCTGGCATGAAATTAGCATGAGCTTGGGACCAGACTGGCTATGAATGACTGACTCATTATAGGCAAGCATGAAACACATGACACATTTTTGTTTTTGTGTGTGTGAGTGAATGAATTTTAGTTTAGTACACAAACATACCAAAGGAAACTATCAGAATCAGTTTTGGGGAAGCTCATTTCACCGTGTTCAAGGATGTTATGCTTGCAGGTGATTGCTAAAAGGTCCAGGCTATTTGCAACAAATGTGTAACGGTCCACAGGAGATTCATTGTTATAAGTTGTGGTGTATGATGTCAAACTTTAATTTCAGAATTAGATTGGGGGTTTTTTGCACTAGAGTCCAGTTATTTCAGTGGAACCTTATATTTCAGAATGGCATAAAATTTTCATCAGGTAGCATTTTGCTACCTGTAAGGAAAACAATGCTGACAGAAAAGGAAAAATGAAGTTGAAATTGTAACATTTCTGTACCGAATAAGCCATTGCTGTCATTAATCCTAACTGTTGAACAGGAATTGATAAAAGTTTGTAAACTCAGAACATTATCTGTGGAAAACCAATAAATAAATACTCCCCACATACTGCTTTCACTTCAGCAACATTAATGGGTTTTACTTGAAAAAATGGAAGTGAAAATCAGAAATGCAAATTTTGTTTTCATACTTGGGTGGAAAAAAATATTTCCACCCATCTGGTTGAGGTGCTGTCATGCATTAGGTGTTCATAAGAAAGCATCTCATACATTTAAATGTGAATTTAATCTGAGTATATATAATCTTTTTTCCTACTTTTGCATTACACCAGAAAATACTGACTCATAACTAAAACCTGTCCATATGACCATACAGCAGACAGTTATTTTGGTATCCCTTACTCAGTTTACTCATACCTTAAGCTGGGTTGTTTTAATAATTGACAGATGGGTTTCTTAGGCATTTGGGATACAAACCTACTTTTTTAGGTTGTATTCAAAATTATTAGAAATGTATAAATAAGGTTAAAACGATAAAATTAGGATAGTTTACTACATGTAACATCTCAGTGCACATTCAGGGCAGGCCTTTCTGGCTACAAAGCACATTTAAAACAAGAAGTGCCAATTCTGAGAATACACTACTATGAGAAAGCAGGTGGCATTGACGACAAGGTTTGTGAGCATTATAACTCAAGAGCGAGATGACATAAGGTTTTCAAATTCATCCTATGAGTACATCTGATAAACATCTCGGACAAATTGGAATCTCAATGACCTTGACCTCAAGTACATAGGTTAACTTTTTGAAAAGCACCTAGGGTTTTCAGGTGCATCTGAGGGTGTTACTGGTGTAAAAGGTTTCAGGTTTTTCCTCAGTAGCTGGAAAGCTGCTCTGTTGGATTTTAAATGAGGCCATTGCACCTCTATTATACAGTCATTGATTCAAACAGACACTATGATCATGAATTTGTTCTACTCCTGCTTGGGTTAATGACTTTGGTTACATATGTTAGTTTAAAGACATAGTCTATTAATAGTTGTGGCTATTATAGACCACAATATGTGTTGAATCACTATGCAATTTGGTGGGATGTATGTCATTTTAGCTGGGAAAAATATATTTTAAATGAAAATATTAGGCTAAAGAAAGAAAACTTCCAATGAGCTTCAGAGTCATTAATTGGCCACCTTCGTTCTTCAACACAGTGTGAACTCTGAGGCAAGCTTTCTTGTAGTTTCTTTAAGTAGTCTTCAGACATAGTTCTACAGGCCACAGTCTATCAAAATCTGACACTGTTTTTCTAAGTGTATGCATCCATTACCTTTGTGACATTTTTCTGTTCTCCACTTGTCCAGTTTCCTCAAAAAGTTCAAGGTTCAGTACGTACAGTACTGAGATGTGCTAATTTTTTGGCTAATAGGATCACCTTCTTGGTGCATAAATACTATTTTATATCTGTCCAATTGGTATCTTTGGGACTTTTTGTAGATTAAAATAGAATCTTAGTTGTTACAAAGAGCTTTAAATAGGCTCTTAGTAACAACGTGTCTCAACATAAACTTAAAATTATTTCTTTGCTAAGTTGTCATGTTACGTATAGACATGACACTGGTTCATCCCTTGAGTTTAAAGCATTTTTTTTATGCGTGAATGTTACATAGGTCAGTTGTAAGCAGTTCACCAAGCAAAAAACACTCCTCTGAAAATGGGTGCAAGGCAGAGAAAAGGAAAAATGAGTTGCTCAAGATCAACAGTTTTCAGTTTGACTTTATGGAAGCAAACAAAGAAATGAAGGGCGAATCGAGATTTTTGCACAGTATCATAAATGATGTGATTTAATTATTTGCATGTTTAAGGTTACGTTTTCTCGCTGCACCATCTCGTGGTACAAACTGGTATTACACTGAAATACAGCCCAGGCCCAACTTTAGTACAGATCTCTTCAACACAGTACATAGATGTTTAGAGAGAGAAGTCACAGTGGATGTTTCTTCACATTCTGCTCACAGCTGAAGTTCAAACATAAATAAGGCCGTTTAAACTGTTATAAACTAAACCGAGGAAAGCCACTATGTCACTGACTGAAGCGAAACAAAACTTAAAGTGAAATAAAAACTAATTTAAAAATGCAGATGTGTTAAACAGTGTGGGTTAATGGTTTTGAATTGTGTTGAATTGTGAAGTTTTCCGGTCTCATTGAGCCTGTCATGTTTCCTGTTGGGGCCCCTCCCTTTGGCACGCTGCTGTTTGCGGCCACATTTATAGCCGTCTTCGGGATTTGTTTGTGCTCTGAGACGCCGTTTCTTCACCGCAGACGCAGACGCAGGCAGCTGATGATGATAATGACCCTCTGGGTTGTATTTAAAGCCCAGGGAAAGCGGAAGCCTGGCCTGACTGTTATCAGTTGAGAACTGCTAGCTGGTGTAGCCTTACACTGAGCAGCCTTCATCGTTAGCCGCCTGTGCTGTTCACTCATACATAGTTATTAAACATGAATAGAGAAGGAAATGCGAGCTTTTTCGGACAACAGGACTAAAACATCACCAAGAAGAAAGAGAAGAAGAAGTAGTCACGGGTGAGTAGCTGTTAGCTTTTATTTGTTGCTTTTTTCCACCAAGCGGATGGCTAGCACTTCGCTGACAGCTAGCAAACAACACAGCTGCCGTGAAAGTGAAACTGATTAGAAAATGCTTCTTTATAACGACATTTTCACTGTGACGAAGTTGGATAGTAGTTATTCGTGTGTAAAGAACAGCAGAGATACACACAGCTAATTTGAGTTGCCGCGCAGTTGTACAGTATCATAATTCAACTCTGATCCAGACAATAGTCTGGTTCAAATTCCCACATCTGTCTGCAGCGGTTAGTTCCTGTAACAGAGCCACAGTGAAGGAAAATGCCCCAGTTCGAAAGCTAACTGCATATTAATGTATGAGGGTTTATCATTGTAAGAAACCCATCATTAATCATTCATTCAAACGTGTAATTTTTGTTTGATCTTGACAAAATCCCTGCATTGATGTTCCCCAGCTGACGAATCCATACACACAGCTGATATTTAAAAGACTCGGAAAACAATAGCTTAATAGAGTCAGCGGTTGCCTTAATTTGGGGTTACCTCTTTGTTTATTTAGGTCAGGGATTGTACCTCTTAATCACCCCTGACGTACCCCCTCCAAATCTCCGTATGCATAAACAATAACACCAAGCAGCAATAGGGAAAAAATGCTCTTCGGCTTCACAAAGCTGTTCATCATCTGGCTCTGTTAATTCAGGATTTAACAAATCAAAGTGCATAAGATTGTGACTCAACTACAACGAGCTATAAATAATCATAAAAGGGCTTTGTTGTCTAACTTCTATTTAAACAGTGAGATGCTTGACTTAAGTTGAATCATCTTTTCTCAGTTGCGAGGGTTAGAAACAGCATTCATTGCCAGATGTTGTCTAAATTCTTGTTTGATTGAACAGCAAAATCTCATAAACAGACACAAACATTTCTGCACTGGCTGTCATGTCAAATCTCCTCTTGAAAAACAAGTGTTGGACATGGAAGAGTATACTGGGTTTGCGTATAAATGCTGTAGTTTACCAAGGGTATGTACAGTGCTAAAGAGGTTTTATTATCAACACTAGCCCAGTGTTAACCCACATAAACAACAGACTAGTAGCTCAGTAGTTCTTTAAAAGTAAGTTGATAAGTATTTTCAGTGAATATTCCCCCCAAATCCCCATTAAAGTTCCATATATATCAGACATGCTACTTTAAAATTATTGTTTCTTATTTTATTGCTTGTAATCAGTGTATTTCAATTTTGCTTATTGTGTTCTAATTCATTTGTACAGAATAGGATACATTTTTGAGACAGCAAGAAAAAATGTTGTTAAGGGTTATCTGGGTTAAGACAGCTGTTTATCAGGCTGCTGCACATCACATTCACTGTCACTGACCTCACACTTGGTTTTATAATGGATTAGCAGCTGCTTTTGGGCAAACTGGCCCACCTCCAAACGGACAGCTTTCTTCTAAAAGACGGAACGTCTTTTCTGGATAATTTTAGCCGTTCCCACGTGGTAGGAAATTAATCATTTGTGAAACAGACTACAGACATTTAAGTAACTCTGTCACAGTACTGCAGTGAGCCAAATGACGAACAAACTCTGGTCTACTATCACATTTTTATATATAAAAAATGCTATACGTCAGTGTCTGTTTGATCAGTTATCTGGTTAGTAACCCAGTTACCGACTTCCCTGACAGTACTAGAAACATTAAGAGGGAAGTGGTGAGTTGGGTTATTGCAAAACTGTAATACCATGTTGTTTGCTAGTCATGAACATGAACATGAACATGAAGGTCAATAAAAACAGATGGACTGTAAGCATAATATAGCAAACATAAAATGACTCATCATGATAGTGCAGGCATTGTACTGTAGCTGATTTCCATAAGTTCCTTTTCCAAACCCAGAACTTCCCTCCGACGAGCCTAATCTGGACACTAAAGTATTAATGGACAAGTGCACACTATAGCACACAAAAAAAACTTACTTAAAACATCACTCAAACTTGTCTCCTTGATCCATTTATTTAGTTTGAGCATTTGCAGAGTAAACCTGGGTTTCTCTAGTATATTAAGTTGGAGTAAAATTACTTGCTATCTCTCCACCACAGACATTTTTTAAAAAACGATAATGCATTGTCTGTGTGTGTCTGTTTCTCTGCAGAGCCACTAGAGAAAAACAGGAGCAGTTTGTGCCTGGCACTCCCCCAGCCTCCCCTCACCTCCAACCCTTCACACCCTCCAGTCCATTCGTGCTGCCAGCGAATGGACCCTGTAACAATGACGACCGGCGGGTGCTGCCACCTCCCTGGCTCTCTGTGTGACTGTGCCAGCAACACAGGCCTGTGGAAGAGCGTGGAGGAAGCGGGCGGTGACGGGTGCCAGGCGCTCTACGTCACCCAGGTCACAGCCATAGATGGACGGTTGCTGTCCTCTGTGCTCAAACCAATGAGTGCACAAAGGTACTTTAAGAATATTACTGTTATTGCTGTAAGATGTTCCACAGGTAAACTTTGAATGGGATTGTATTGTGATGGCAGCTTCTCCAGAGATAGGAAAAAAATATATATATATATTTTGCTATAGTTGCTAAACTTGTGATTATGCCTTGTATTAACACTATTTCAGACAACGCACTTCTCCATTTTTCTTGTTTTTTGTGGGTTTTTTTTTCACATTTCTTCACTACACACCCATTGAATATTATTATTATTCTCTTTGGGATAGAATGGTAAAACATTTTTGCTGTGTTTCATGCAGACGATGCCTGCCATTTATAAAAATCTCTGTATATTTTTTATCTCAGTGATGGTCCCATTTGCCGTATTTGCCATGAAGGAGGCAGCAGCGAGGGTCTCCTGTCTCCATGCGACTGCACAGGCACTTTGGGTACAGTGCACAAGAGCTGCTTAGAGAAGTGGCTGTCGTCCTCCAACACCAGCTATTGTGAGCTTTGCCACACGGAGTTCAGCATCGAGCGCCGACCGAGGCCCCTCACAGAGGTAACAAAGGTCAATGCCCTTTGCCTTGTCTGCAACAATCCTTCTTCTCATCCTTTTTATTCATCGTGGTTGGGCTGCTGGTTGTGAATGAGTGTGTATGTATGAAAGTGTGATGGTGCTTTTTATCCGTCTTTTTCTTGTTTTACATCTCTCTGCTTGCTTGCTTGCTTCTTTGTTAATGCAGAATGTCTTTTCTCTTCATTAGCTTCTTTCTTTTTACCTGGTTTCTGCCACAGTCTGACTTCTTTCTGTTTTTCTTCCCTCTTACGTCTTACCCCACAGTGGCTGCGAGATCCCGGCCCCCGTAATGAGAAGAGAACACTGTTCTGTGACATGGTGTGCTTCCTGTTTATCACTCCTCTAGCAGCTATTTCTGGCTGGCTTTGCCTGAGGGGCGCTCAGGATCATCTTCAGCTGAGGAGCTGGCTGCAGGCTGTGGGCCTCATTGCCCTCACCATTGCCCTCTTCACCATCTACGTCCTTTGGACTTTGGTAAAAAAAAAAAAGAATTCCCATCCATTATTACTGTAAAGCAGACATTTTCACTCGGAAAGGTTGATGTATAATGCTGCACTTCGGTTTTCTTCAGGTATCATTCCGCTACCACTGTCAGCTGTACTCTGAGTGGAGGAGAACAAACCAGAAAGTACGTCTGCTCATTCCCGAAGCCAAGGAGTCGAACTCTTCCCAGCATTCCTTGCTCTCTAATAAACTGATGAAAAAATCGGCCAGTGAGAGCATCGTATGAGACCAAACGGAGATAGTCGATGATTATTACATCTTTTACGTATGAGGGCTGATTCCCGATGCATCCTGCCCACAGTTTTGACTTTGAAGAAACACCTGTGGGGATTTTTTTTGTGTGTGTCGCTTTTTTTTTCTTTTTTTTTTTTTCTTTGCACCATGGGCTCATATTTTTTCACATTGCATTTTATAATCCTCACATGGGTGCAGGAATTAGCACATTTTAAAGGAATCTGCCTTTCCTCGTGTCAGGTGTTGACCAAGTTTATGCAAAGGCACTGAGGAACGGTGAAAGTGGTGGAAGCATGCAGAAATGGAGCCGAGCTGTCTCATCATCACAGATGTGACAACATGACTGGCTAAAACTGACAGCATAAAACAAGATGGATCGAGTAAACTTGTTAAAGAGGACTGTGAAATTGAATGATTGTCCTGCTTGGTTTAACAACCCATCGATGGTCAGGTATAGCATGTCTACTCATTGTGTATTGCGATGATAAAAGCAACTGCTACATACGCCTTTTAATTGTGTGTTACGTGGGCACGCACTTACCTACTTGGGGCTTCTCTTCTCTGCCCACTGAGGATCTCGTTGTATAATCACATATTAGTCTGTAGTTTGAAGATAAAAAGCTTTGATCTTTAATTTTTATTTCATAGTCACATCTGGATATGTCATCTGAGTGGAATCTTTTAACTCGCAGCTTTTACATCATCTCATCCGAGACCAGGCGGCTGCATAACATTTGTAAAGCAGAGACTTCTGCAATAAAACACTGTGGACATCGAGGTTTTCGCAGTACACGAAGACAGTTCTACCAACGTGCACAGTTATGCATGCAAGCAGCACTGTTAATATTTTTTTTTACTCTTATTGTATTCTAAAATCATTTTTTAAACCACTTAAGAACGAATGACTTTCCTATTCCTACTGAAGTAGGGTTTAACAGTGTCCTCATAGAGGTTCTTGTACTATCAATATGTAACAAGTAGGTATTTATATTTATATAGATGGATAGAAACTCCATCACGAGTATTGGTGTGGTGGCTGGGGCAGTGTACAAAAGCGTTATCGGTGTTGCTTGTTATTCATTTTTGGTGTTTTCCTTTTTTCTTTTTTTTTTTTCATGATCATAACAGTCAGAGAATTCCTGCTGTTGTTTAAGTTACGATTAAGCATTTGGTCTAATGTGATGAGAAACTTTCTTAATCTGGGATTTTTAGTGCTGGTAAACCCTAAAGGTAACCGCCAGCATTTTGATGTTACTGACCAGACTCGCCTGGAACTGGCTGTGTTGGTAGAGTTGGGAGATAGCTGAAGTTGATTACAAACTACAGCGTGTGCCTGGTATTCAGATTTCCGGGTCATATGATGGTCCAGTTTTTGTAATGTGAAACATTGTTTCTTCTCTATGCTTAATTTAGGTTACAGGGAGATGTCTAATTGCTTTTTAACGCATGCTGTAGGCTGTCCACAGGGAGACAAGCTTGTAGATTTAAAAAAACCCTCCCAACATTACATGTACTACTAAAAAAATAATTTAATTCAGTGGATCTAATGAAGCCAATTCAGCTTAGTATTGGTCTGAAATACTTTAATCATTTTTATTTATAGATTTGTCTTTTAATGGGTTGCAATTAAAAGAATTCGTCCCCTTAAAGGGGGTGTTTAAAGCGATATAAGTTTAAAACTAACCCGACGACGACCTGTTTGGTGGATTTTTGATTATAATTCCAAGAAAGGAATTGTTGATGCATGACGCCGTCATGGTGATCAAACTGTGCGATGCCTTTTGATTTAGTTCCATTTAATGAATGCTTCTGCATTTAGTAAATGGGCAAAATCTATCATTCTTGGTTAATTATTTAAATATTTACCTTTAAATCAGTCAGGCTTGAATAGTAATTTATTAACATGATGTGGTGTGTGGTGATGTAAAATTTATCAGAGAGAAATGTGTTTTTAGAAAGGGCTTGTGGTAACATTCAGCAGACAAATCAGATCAGTGAAATTATTAGTTTCCAGCAAGCATCGTATATTTTCCCCTCCTGTCCTTTGTTAATGCTACATAAATGTGGTAAACCCAAAATGAGGTTACCAGTTAAGTAGGTGGTGAAGCGTTAGTCATGTAAAGATGTCTGTTTTCAGGAGGAATGTTGACATATGCTTGTGTTTTCCTCCCTTTTCTCACAGTGCTGCATTACCAGTAACGAGTCATTTCCTTGTTTACATTACCAGTTCCCTTTGGTACATTTCACTCCTGCTCGTTTGATCCGCGTTCTGCCCCAGATAAATATTTGTTTGTGTTTTTAAGAACAAAGGATTACACCCTGCAGTACTGCGGTGTGCTCGTCTGCCTTGCAGGCTTATGATTAATTTGGTCATCCGTGTGTTTACCCGAGAAAGTACTGGAATCTGTTTGTACGATGTGCAAGAAATAACTGATTTTTTTTTTTGATGCAATGCAAACTTATTTCCTGTATTGGGAGTCTCTGCAGAGTTGCATCAAACTATGCAACACTTCTCCTTTTTTGGCTACTAAGAATTTCTGACAGTGTTTTTAGAGAAACGTAAAAAGAGAGTCTAAAATGTTTGTCACGTTTAAGACAAATTTGAGTCGCGAAAGCAAATATAGAAAGGGATTTTTTAAAATTTCTTTGTTGTTACTCAAACAAATGAACACGCAAATGTTAATAATGTTGCGTTATAACACATTTGTGAACTGGGCATGTTGGGTTTTTTTTGTTTCATCTGCAATTTATGTTGCTATTCCTCAGTATTTTTTTTTTTTTATATTGTTAAATACTACAATGTTTATGGTGTGCTGTGGGGTGAAGGGATGTCTTCATCAATGTACTGGTACCTGCAATCAGCCAAGAAATGTTTGCAAAGCAAATAAAACATAATCATAAATTATGTGATCATGAATTTGTCAGTGACAGTTTGTCTGCACTTGTGTAGTGTTGGTAAGGAATTGTCATATATGTTATATAGTGTAGTTATAATGGATGTTTACAAGTCCGTCTAGTGCAGTGACGATGACATGTCATTAAGTCTGTTTTGAAACTCAGCTCAGTGAGCTTGCTAATCCTAATGGAAAAAAAAACAAACGCTAATGTCAAGTCCTTCTATGGTATCCGTGGAGACTCACTCAGTATCTGCTTCCTGTCCGCTGCATGCGGCATAAGCAGCTTAGAGTAACACAAGTTCAAAATATGCTGTTTTTGTGCAGAGGGTCTGCTCTCCAGGAAGGAAAAATGTTTTTCACAGGTTATTATTAGGAGTCAAAGCAATGTTAAAAGGTGTTTCTTCTGCCTTCCTACTTGCCTGTCTTGCTCTCAGTGACAGCAGTTGCATTCTAGAGATGTAAATCTTGGTGTGCTGCTCCAAGTTAAATGATCTAGATGGTGACCAGATACAAAAGAGCTACAGAGGATATACTCAAGTAAAAAATGGCAATGTATTTTTAAAATATTAAAGGGGGGCTTCTTTATATCCTGTCATATACGCTCTCTGGCCTCTTCATTAGGTACAAATCTTGAGCTGTCAGTCACATGTCATAAACTTTATGCATTTAGACATGGTGATAACTGCTGATGTTCAAACTGAACATCAAAACGTGGAAGAAATTAGATTTTGGTGACTCTGAGTATGATGTAGTTGTTGGCGCCAGACAGGCTGGTCTGAGTGCTGATGTACTGGGGTTTTTCCCAAAGAAAGAATGGCATGAAAATGAGAAAATATCCAGTGAGCAGCAGTTCTCTGGGTGAAAATGTTTTGTTGATGCCAGAGGTCAGAGGAGAATGACCAGACTGCTCTGAGCTGATAGGAAGGAAACTGTAACTCAAGCACTCCCTACAACCGAGGTATGCAGAAGAGGATAGCGGAAGGCACGGGAACCTTGAAGCTGGGCTACATCAGCAGAAGACCACACCAGGTGGCACGCCTGGCAACTGAAAACAGGCTACAATTCACATGGGCTCACCAAAATGGGACAATAGAGAATTAGAAAAACGTTGCCTGGTCCGATAAGGCTCCACTTCTGCTGTGACGCATGAGTGGCAGGGTGAAAATTTGGCACAAACAGCATGAAAGTATGGATTCATCCTGCCTTGTGCTGACAGATCAGATGACTGGTGGTGGTGAAGATTTTCCTACAACAACCCACCGCTGACGATCTTCATGCTTATCACCGGCATACCAATCTTCTAATGCCTGCGTCCAACACCTTAGATCATCTCAAACAATAAGTTCACTACACTCGAATGGGCTATATAGTCACCACATCGCAATCCAATAGAGCACCTTTAGGATGTGGTGGAACAGGAGATATGGATGTATGGCCACAAATCTCTGAGGAAGAACTGCATTAACTTGTTGAATCTATGGCAGGAAGAATGAAAGCAGTTTTGAAGGTAAAGGTTCCTACCCAGTGCCCAGTAAGTGTATTTGCAGTGTTACACTGGTGGATGCTCATACTAAAGATGACTAGTTTCAAGTAAAAAAAACAAAAAACCCCAGTTTTTTGCATGTATTGATGATACCCCTAATGTAGTCATCAAGTGCACAAAGCTGGCTCTGAACAGAGGAGCCGACCTACCTGCTGTTCAGGTCTTTTGTTTGCAAGCGGTAGCCAGTCAGAAGGAAAAAGTATTATGTATAGATGGATCCATTGTATAAATGGATAAGGAAAAGTTAAAACCTCCCTAAAAAGCCCATTTAGTTGATTCAGAATTCTGCAGCAAGCGAGCTGACAGGGGTAAGACAGAGAGAGCATGTTTTTCCCACACTGCCTTCTCGTCATTAGCTCCCTGTTAAATCCAGAATCAAATATGAAATCCTTCACCTCACTTTAATCAGGCCCTCATGGTACCATATCACTCCAAAAGAGCACTTTGCTCTCAGACTGCTGGTTTACTTGTGGTTTCTAGAGTATTTAAAAGTAGAATGGGAGGCAGAGCCTTCAGTTTTCAAGCCCCTGTTCTGTGGAACCAGCTTCCAGTTTGGATTCTGGAGACAGACACACTCTCTACTTTTAAGATTAGGCTTAAAACTTTCCTTTTTGAAGCTTATAGCGAAGCCTGGATCAGGTGACCCTGAACCCCCCGTAACTACGCTAGGCTGCTAGGGGGTTTCACACTGAGTGCTTCTTCTTCACTCACCTTTTCACTATATCTTTAGACACCACTCCGCATCTAATCATTAATCTCTTGCTCTCTTCCACAATGTGTCTTTTATTTTGTTGCCCTCAACCCCAAACAGTTGTGGTGGATGACCTCCCCTTACTGAGCTTAGCTCTACTGAATGTGTCTTCCTGTTAAAGTGAAGTTTTTCCTTCCCACTGTTGCTAAGTGCTTGCTCAAAGAGGGGGTTGTCTGATTGTAGGGCCTTATAATATAAAGCACCCTGTTGATGCTATTTGGCAATATAAACTGAATTGTACTCTATCAGGGTCCAAGAATAAAACATAGTAATCAAACTTATGATCAAAGATTCGATTCGACTTAAATTTCTGTACTAGCAGCTGTATTTTCAGATTCGAAAACCCAGTTTTCTAACTTCAAAAAGGCGTAATTCAAAGTTTTAAATATTTACATTAGTAGAGTTTAGAATGAGACATTAACATGTAAGCAGTTATGGGCTCAGGAGGTTGAGCGGGTCATCTGCTTATTAGGCTACTTTGGTCAGATACTGAGATCCCAATTACTGGAAAGACGTCAGAGTGTGCCAGCTAAAAAGTGATTAAAAGCATGAAGTAAAGAAGTCAGAGAGGAAAAGCACTGTAAGTACCAGTCCATTGAACATTTTAATGTTTTTCACCTACCTTACACTTACACATGTAAAATAGTTATCTAAGTGACTTCAGAGCTAGAATTAAAATGACAATATTTCAGTTTGTTTTTGTGTGGAATAGTTTAAAATTGTCCACGCAGTTCAGTACATTTCTGATGAGAAAAAACAAAAACAAAAACAAAAAACACAAACAAACGAAAACCAAACAAGTCAGAGTACGTTAAATATCCATTTAACAAACTGCTTCAGTCAAGGATTTTATTGTAAATTTACACAGTTCTTAAACTGAAAGTAAAACAATGATGACTTCAGCCAAATCTTCTTCAATAAATACATAATGAGGATATTTTTTGGCATGATGTAAGGATGTAAGAGCCACACTGTCAAATAGCACAATACTGCTTCACCTGGTTGGAGTAACTGTCTGTAGTTTATTTACACAGCACCATCTAGTGGTAAACCATTGAAATGTATCTCACAACCTCCCTTTAGAGGACAGTGTTTCAGTTCAAACAACTTTACAGGCATCAGTAAGACAGCAAAGACTGCCTTGCTCCTGGATAACAGGAACCTTCACGCAGACTGACTGAGTGACATAAAGGCTTCTGAAATGTTTCTTTCATGGCAGAAAAGAAGAGCACAAGTGACTTCAAAAGTACTTTATAAAACAAAAGTAAAGGTTAAAAAAAAGATTTAAAAAAAAGAAAAGAGGCTAAAGTGGTGAGGGAGTTGGCCGTGAGCAGAGCTACGGGGGGAAAAAGTGCACAGGTGATGTGATGTGGAGGTGAATGTGGAGGAGAGGATGAGTGTCATTGGACAGAGCGTCACAGGCTCTGGCAGCACTGGAGTTTGTTGCCCTTCTGCCCGTCAGTGGTTGGCGGGACACTTATATCTACGACATTGTTGCCTGGAGACTCGTCGTGTGCAGATCTGTCTGCTATCTGCTTCTGTGACACGATGCGATAGATTTCTGCAGACAAATTTGAGAAAGAGGAAAAAAAATTACACTTTTGCAATGTTCATCATTTAAATTTTAATGTTCTTATTTATTTAACTGGCTGTGCAGATTAAATATAAAAAGGTACTATCAGCTGCTCGTGCATTTCCCAGAGGAGTCGCCACATGTTTTGATCTGGCACAGATTTTTATGCCAGATGCCCTTCCTGATGTAACCCTCCCATTTATCCAGGGATCAGCCCAAGGAATACACTAGTTTGTCACCCTGAGGTGGGGTTTGTTTCTCTCTCAGTCCTCTATTTTTAACCAGTGGGTGTAAAGAACGCTAAATGTGTTATTAAATAAATAAATATTTAACAGTAGCATGTAAGTTACACTTACTGATCAAACTAATCGAAATATGAGTGCATTTAAAATGTACCAAATTTAAGTAAATATTAATTACAACCCATGCCTAAATCCCCAGAATTAATACATGTTAAAGTATGTACAGTAGTTATATAAATGTAATGTCTTTTTTCCTGCTTCTATCTGGCATGCAACTAACATACATTACTGTCAGAAAAAAGTCTTGATTCGCCATCATTTCTTTACATTTTACAAGGAAACTGACAGCACAGTCTTCAGGAATAGTTCTCCAGGCTTCCTGGAGAACATTAAAAGCTTTTCTTTAGATAATGGATGTCTTTTTTTCCCATTCCCTGACAAGATGATCCCACACTCCTTCAATAATGTTCAAGTCTGGGCTCTTAGGAGGCCAGTCCTTACCTTACAGTGTTCTGTTGTGCGTTTTTCTTCTCAGGTATGCCTTTACTGGATTGACAGTGTGTTTGGGATCACTGACAAATGAAGCCGTTGCTCAGATTTGGCTTATTCAAAATCTAACCGTTCTTTTCTGTATTCATTAATTTTGACAAGATCTCCAACACCACTAGCTGAAATGCAGCTCCAAACCATGACAGAGCGTCCACCATGTTTTATAGATGGTTGTAGACACTCTCTGTTGTACCTCTCTCCCGAGTTCCTCCAGACAAAATGATGGCAATATAAACTTTGGATTTCAAATTTGGATTAATCACTCCATCAGGCCTCTTGGCATTATTTTTCAGTCCCATTCTTGTGTAACTTGGCAAACACCAGCCTTTTCTCTCTATTTACTCCCCCTTACGAATGGCTTCTTGATCGCCATGACTTTAAGATACTGATAGACGTGCCACGTCTTATTTTGTCCTTCATTTGTCCAGTTTCCCCTGTTGTTTTAAGGATATGCTGCACAGCGTGCTAAGCTACGCCAAGTTTTCAGATAAAGCTCATTGAGAATCACCTTGTTGATGCAAAACACTACCATTGGCTTGAGTTGGGTGGCTTTTTTATGCTTCAGTTGGCTTAACATTAACATTAATTCACTGCATTTACAGCAGTCAAATAATCAATTTTTCAGAAAAAAGCACACTGGGAAGCTATAATATAAAGTGCATCTACATGTCATCATACAGATGTTAACATGTATAATACTGCACATACAATGACTGCAACATTCAAGTTGTAAAAAAGTCCTTCACTAAGAATGAAACGAACTTACTAACCTTAAAAATCGTGGTCAAAATATTGAGCATAACATGACTTATTTTAACAATAGTTAATGTAGTTACCCATACTTGTTTATCATCAACATATTCAACTAATAACGAATGTTGGGGACATCAAAAATCATTTCACAGTGACAAAATCTATACTGAAACATTTGATGAAATTACATGAACTGGTCACTACCAGTATTATGATTTTGGTAGATGCCTTTTATCAGATTTCAAAATAAAAATTCTGTGTGCATTCCTACCTGTTAAAATGTTCTTGAATGCCTCCTCTACATTCGTGGAGTCCAATGCTGACGTCTCAATAAATGAGAGTGTGTTCTTTTCTAATACGAGAAGAGACGTTCGACACTTGAGATATGCACAAAATCACACTGAGCGCAGACTGTTTGGCATAATTGTGTCTCAGTGCGATTTACCTGCGAATGCTCGGGCCTCATCAGTGGGCACGGCCCTGAGGTGTCGGAGGTCGCTCTTGTTTCCAACCAGCATTATGACAATGTTGTTATCAGCGTGGTCCCTCAGCTCCTTCAACCAACGTTCAACGTTCTCATATGTCAGGTGCTTTGCGATATCGTAGACTAGGAGAGCTCCTACCGCACCGCGATAATACCTAAGTGAACCAGCATAAACGGAACGATTAAAATACTGTCAATACAGCACGATCGTGTAAGCTAGTTCAGACAAACTGAAAATACTCACGCTGAGGTGATGGCTCTGTAGCGCTCCTGGCCAGCTGTGTCCCAGATCTGAGCCTTTATCGTTTTGCCGTCCACCTGAATGCTTCGGGTGGCGAACTCCACCCCGATGGTGCTCTTGCTCTCCAGGTTGAACTCATTTCTTGTGAAACGGGACAGCAGGTTACTTTTCCCTACTCCAGAGTCTCCGATTAGTACAACTAGAAACAATACAAAAATTATATTTAGACTTTAAATGAAAAGCACTCAAGGAAATTGTACTTTTAATAGTGTCCCATAGGCGGGTCTGTGACCAGTGACTGGATTTCTACTTTGTTTTTACACTTAATTTAAACAGACTCATTTTTAGCTGCAGGATTACAGATTTTACTACAGAATTTACAGCCATGCTGAAAGTGCTGAACTGTTGCTTTCTATCTCTAGCTATCAGACTTTGCCCTTTTGGGAATGAGGCTATTAGAAGTTGCCAATATCCTGCTCTATAGGAAATCTGACTCATCAGTTTCTCAACGCCTCTTATTGCTGTGTCGTAACGAGTCATCAGTATCTTACAATCAGTATCCAATGGCTTCTCTAGACCGCCTTACTTTGATTTGATATTTTTAAGAGATAGCTACTTGGCCATTCATAGTGTTTCATCTCAGGTTAGTATCACAAGGGAGGAAATAAGGATGCCACCTATTGTGGTCCCATTCTGACAATGAAACCTAATCAACATAACTGTAATCCTAGGAGTAAATGGATCATATGATCAGGGCTTGGTATTTGTTTGGTATGAAAATATGCTGGCTTTTGATGTTTGGAAAACACCTGGGAGCAAAACAGGGCTCTACTGGAGTTTCCTCCTCTTTGCTTTCACTGGGAGCGAGTTTCCTCCCTCAGGCTCCAGTTTTGTTTTGTTTTTTTGTTTGTTTGTTTTTTGGGGCACAAAGAGGAATCCTGTTTTCTTAATCATTTCATCTGAGTTTAGGAGGCAGTCTAAAGAAAGCAGACCATTGCTGGAGCCCCTGCTTAAATAGCAGACGGCTACGTGTGGCCACCGCAAAGGAAAACTTCTCTTCCATGCCAGTAAAGTTTAATTAATGCAGAAGTAATGGCACCATCCGTCTGACTAGCCACTAGCTTGCAGCGCCACACGCCCTACTTTCTAGAAAAGCCCAAACTGCTAGCTGTAAACCTCGGTACAAAAGAAACAGCACCGCACCTAAAGTAACGGTAAATATGGGTTTAATTAGAGGAAGCGACGCTTCAATTGTAAAATAAAATAATAATAATAAAATAAAATGTAAAAAAAAAAAAAAAGGGGGGGGGGGGGGGGGGATCTCGGGTTAGCTACAGTTAGCAGCCACCACCAGCTGATTTTCTACCCGGCGGTACCGCAGCTAGCATGCTAACTGACGCTGAACCCGTCCAGAAGCGGCAGCGGTTCCGCTTACCTTTAAACAAGAAGTCGTATTCATCGTCCCTGTTCCCCATCGTTTGATACTATCGCCCTCCTTTTTGAGATTGCGGTGATGAGAGTAGGTAGGTTTCCCTGCCCAAACCAGGGTGGTGCGCCAAGATGACGAGAGACAATGTGCACGGAGCGGAGCCGCTGACACGGTCACGTGACTGCCCGCTACGCAGTTGCGCGTACCGAGAGGAGGCGATGCGGTTAGTACTGGGAAAAGTCTCCCTGTGGATACTTTACATTCATTTACCTTCTTATTATAATTCGACTTTTAATATGTTGTGTTTTTAAGGTTATAAATTATGTCATAGTTTTTGAGGTTTCTGACGTTTAATTTACAGACATATGAAAATGAAAAACCAAGTACATCCTTACCGCTTCCATAGGAATAAAGAGGGTAAGTAACAGGCAGGTGCCGGTAATCAAATGCAACAAGTCCTTCATTGTACAGAGAGATTATTCACAAATTGAAAACATTCAAGACAGCTGCCAGCAAATTCACCCTTAAGTTACATGTTCAAGTTCATGATTGTACAAATAGAAAACAGCAAGAATGACTTGTTTGGAAAGGAAGGAGAAACCCTCCTCTTACCAGAAATAACTGCCAGCACGGCTTATCTGCACCTGAACAAACCACAAGACTTCTGGAACAAAGTGGAGATATTTCACCATGCACAATGAAAACAAATCACAGCATATCAGGAAAAACGCCTCATACCATAACTGTCAAACATGGTGGTAGAGGGGTGATGGTTTAGGTTTGTTTTGCAGCCACTGGGACCTGGACACACTACAGAAAATGAGTCGACCATGTACTCCTCTGCATACCAAAGTATTTTGGAGGCCATTTGTCTGACAGCTAGATGTTGGCTCATGCAATAAGAAAACAATCAAGGTGTTGTAATGGTCCAAAGTCCAGACCTGAACCCGACTGAAGTTTGTCTCAAAAGCCTTAGGACAGCTGTGCAATGCAAATGAATAAGAGTGGGCCAGAATTCTTCCAAAATAATTTGAGTGACTGATAAAGTCACACAGAAAACAAGTTATTGCTGCTAAAGGTGATTCCACATTTAGCAAGTTACTGATTATGGGATGTGCTCAGTTTTTCACAGGACTGCAGAGAGTCCCTTGAAGACTTTAAAAAAGTCACATACAAGTATTTTATTTGCATTGCTTTAGTTTTCCATCCAAACAAGGAAAAAGAAAAATGGAAAAACACATAATACTGATGATGAAACTGAGTGCTAGCCATCCCACACTCTTACAAAGTTGGCAGTACTGATTTCTCCAGCTGCACTGTGCTGAGAAATGGTTAAACAGTTTTGTATATTAAAAAATGTGTTGTGTATTTATTTTAAAGATCCAACAATTAAAGAAATTGGCCCAACAAACGTGATAAACTGCTGCCCATGTTACAGTCTGTGGACGTCAGGCCAATCAAGCTGTAGTACAATAGTGGCCAAATGTTTTGGCACTACCAAAACTAAACTTATATATATTTGTTAAATTAAATCTTTGAAACTTATGAAGCCTTTGTGATTGTTCTTCACTGTATCATAGAAACATCTTTGTGTAACTGCCAAAACTTTTGACAAGTGTAGGACAAAAAAGCAACACCAGGGGACAGCAATGCTTTGGTCTGAACCAACTCTCTACTTACAACTAATCTGACAAATCTATATCATCCAAGTCCATCCAAAACTTTTGAACAGTGGTCAAATGTAGAAAAGGCCCAAAACAGCTAAAGAAAGGAACCTGTGTGGCCAACACTGGCAAGATATTTGAATCTCATCAGCTCTTGAAATGGTGATATTTATGCAGTGCTTAACTTCAACAAATGTATAAACTAATAAACTTAAGATGGCACACCTACAAAAAAACCTCTACACCCTTCTCTTGTCAAATGAATGTACAATAAACTGTGCAGCCACTTACCAGAAATCAGAGAGATTTGCAGTGAGGGCGAGGACTCTTGGGTGCACTCGCTGTTGCTTCTTTTTTTTTTTTTTTTTGGTTTCAACTTTTGTGTCCATCATCTAAACACCTTTGTGAACACAAGAATTCATAATCAACCACTATAAACAGTGATTCACGCTAAATGTGGTTTAAAAAAACACACACAACTTAAGTACAATACTCACTTCTAAAGGAACTCAAGTGGAGAGCTGTGGATTTGCAAATTTTAAAGACATTGCAAAATTTATTCATGTTGATAGGATGTGGATTCAGGCTGCCAGCTGGTGTATTGAACTTGCAAGTTCAACAAATACCAAGAAGAAACCAAAAAAGCTCCCGGGGTGTTCGCTATAAACACATGCAGGTCAAGAGCCAGCAGAGACAAAAAATAACGCACTTCGGGGCCCTTTTTATTGACGACACCTCCACCTTTTGTTTATCTTAATAAATAAATTGAATACATTTTCAGATTTATTCAATCCCCATCTTACACTGTATGTTATTCCCCAACTGTGTCCGAATCTTTTCCTTAACAATTTCCCATTAGTTGTGTTTATTCATGTCTTACTTTGATCAACATGTCAATTTACATCATTTTGGTCCTGCATGATATTTGACACTTGTGTTACATCACTGTCTGGGCACTCCACCCGGAGCTTATGATTTGTTCTCATTGTGGTTATTTTGACAGGTCGGTGCTGCGGTAGATACGCAATGATGATTGTTTTACTCGCTTTTTTTTTTTTTTTCATATAGGCCTACCCCACAGATCCATTGGGTGGTGGATATTCAGGTAATAACTATAATATCTGTGTCTGTCTTTCTAACTGCCTCTCACACTTTAGGGCCAACGTCAACAGACTGGGACAGATGACTTCACCAATACTGCGCTCTGAAAAGTGTGCTTTCGTGACAGATGGGCTGTAAATGATGATTCAAACTTGGAAACATTTGTGCATCATTGCGGATAATAGTCTTCACTAAGAAACCGGAAACTACACCGTAACCTTCCAGGTAACATGACGCACCTTCAAAGAAACGTAACTATGCGTCAGGTCGAGGCAGACCTCGGGACTTGAGTGCCGTGGATGTTATCCGCGTGCTTCAGTTCGCCTGAATCAAGATGGCACAGCGACATATTTCGCTGTTGCTCTCTGTTCAAAGCCTAAAAGTTGGATTGTTGGTGGTGAACCCATATTTGCATTTTGTTCTCTGAAAAGAACTAAAAGAAATAATATTTAACATCTTGTTTCTGTAGAAATTGAGAGCTTATGATTTCAGAATTCAGAATGGAGGCTGGCTTTATATGTAGCGTTAAAAGTAGAGCAAAAGTTTTCTTTTTTTTTCTCTCTTTTTTTCTTTTTACAAATCAATAATATATTTTCACATAAAAACATATATTAGCAGTAAAAATTATTTTTACATAGCTTAATGTTTCTTGATTTACAGTAACTCTGTACTATTTTTAACAGTAATGTTGAATTTTGTTTTTCACTGTAATGTTCACGGATATTTCTTTTTTTTTACAGTGTATAGGTATGAGCCCTGCGTAAATGAACCTTAGGCTGGATTGTTGATGTTAAACTATAATGGCTAAGAGTGAGTTACTTTGTAAAGATCAAAGATCACACATTCACAGAGTAAACACTGCTAAGGTAACGCCAAGGCCCAACCTTAACGTAAATTCGGGAACTGCTATTTAATCTTATTTTTTTCCTGCATTGCTTTGTGTTGTGTGTTTGCACAGTTATTTCAACACGAGGAACAGCCCTAAAATCGACAAAAACATGTTTTTGTTGGTGGCGCTGGCATCTGAAAATGTGACTTCGTGTCCTCAGTTCATTTTGTAGCAACAGAAAAAAAATACACGATTATTACTACGTCATCTTTCATGCAACACTGAGCTCAGCAACGTTCTCATGGAATCAGATTACCAAAAAACTTTGACAAGATTGAGAATAAAGTACAAGTTGATGGCTAATCTCAGGACCTGTTTCATGCTATCTGAAAGAAGCCTGTGCTATTTTTACTAAAAACCGTGATGATATCAAGTTATGGCTCCTGATTAACCGAAAGATTAGGCGTGATACGTCAAGATCACACCTTGACGTGTCCCGCCATTGTTTCACTGCCTGTACCTTGGTAGTGGTGCACCCTTAACGGGTCGCCAGTTCTAGGCAGGGCTAACGAGGGCTAAAGAGAGACAGACAGTCAAAATTCAGTCAAAAACTTCATTTACATTTGGGCAATTTAAATTCACCATTTAACCTGACGCCCTTAAGCGCATGCCTTTGTCCTGTGGAATACCTGGAGAGAGCCCACGCAAATTTAAGCAATGTGCAATTTCTTGGTTATAAAAAACAAACACCATTTCCCATCTTACAGCGTTAGTACACTATACTTTTTTAAAGGTGCAGGCTGTATTATATAGAGTAGCCTAACTTCTGTGTATTTTATAGGAAAGGAGCAACAAATCATAAACATTTGAATTGAATTTGAATTATGTTGTAAAGACCCTGCACGCTATAAGTATTTTAAGCATGCCCAAGTTATAAACTTTAGAATAATTCAAAATGAATCAAAAATCTTTATATGGAGTATATTGTTTCCTCATAGTTCCATACTGTGTGGAGCTATGGGACCTGCAGCACGTGCAAAACAAAGATTACTATTACTAATACTAATACTAATACTAATACTAATACTAATACTAATACTAAACCTAAGCTAAGGCCAACTAAACAGAAAACAAGCGGAAAACACATAGTGTACTTAGAAATCTAAACTAAAATAAAAATATAGAGTAAGAAAAATAAGTTTGGTTTTAGTCTTTGCCAGTTTCGTCAGATTATGTCAACACAACCTGCCAAGCAAGTTTTGGTGCAAATGTTTAATCAGAGTGCCCCAGATGACTAACCTTCATATTATAACCATTTAAAAAAGGCCTAATCCTCAAACAATGAAGACTAAATTGAAGAACATACACGCTCTGATGAGCATTGTGCTTTAGTTCTTTTGAAGTTCATTAAGGTGTAAATACCAGGCGCTGGAGTTTGTTCCAAGTTGCAAGAAAAGGTAGTTTCCGTCCTCAAGAAACACCCACCCACTTCGCTCTTTGACCAATCATTGGTCGAGGGCGTGGCCCAAGGACTGAGTTGTTTTATAGTCAGGCAGCTGGGGCACTTTTCATACATTTGTAGGAGAATTGAGTTCGTATTCACAGTATAATCTGACTTATTCTGAACAACGACACTTGCTGTGATGGCAAAGCGAACAAGGCGACCGAGGGACCAGCTGCCAAACTGTTACTATGAAGGATACATGGAGAAGAGATCATTCAATGATGAGGTAAATAAGATTTTTGCTTGGTTGTTTGTGCAGATATGTGACCGTTGTGTACTCACGCTTACAGCAAACATGTCATTATTTTCCATCGAGGCTTCAGGTTTTTAACTTTCAAACAGTTTAGTCAGTTTTTGAGTTTAAATGTCCATGAATTTCTCATAAACGATCAAGACCTGATGAAGCAAAGTCTTTCTATTGATTGATACTGTCCAAAAGAATTTACTCTTATATATAAGAGAGAGAAAAAGAGCAAATCCTTACAACTGAAAAGTGCAAAAATGTGACCACTTTTGCTTGAAATGTTGTCAAATTCGTTTCCTTATTGTAAAGCAATCAATTAGTCTGAAATATGTTTTCTGTTTGTTGTGTGTGTGTGTGTGTGTGTGTGTGTGTGTGTGTGTGTGTGTGTGTGGTAACAACAGAGGAACATGAATGATTGACCTGCCAACCATGTGCAGAACATGCCATTAATGTTCCTAACAACTGCCAACTGTTAAATATTTTTATTTACTTATTCATTTTAATGTCAGGGCCATTTAGTGACTTCAAAGAGGACTTCTATGCTTTTTTGGGCAATATTTCATTTTGTTTGTAGTTCTGTAGTTTTTTTTTCCTGCACAAGCCCGTGCTTTATATAAACTGTACTCCAATGTAATATTTGTACTTAGTCTTTACAACGTTATGCTTGAAATGATAAAACAGCACTGCATTGGCATGGTTACTGCTCAGTTACCCTTTAAAACAGATGTAGGTAAAAGACCTAGATAGAAAAAACCAGGTAAAAAAAGTTGTTTACTGTGGTAGAGAAGCTCCTTGTCATTTTCACATTTTTTTTCTGCCTGTCAGACTGGTTTGACTTCTTTATTGCTTTTGTCGTAATCATTTGAGAAAACCAGGAACTAACACAAGATATAAACTAGAACATCAAGCTTTAGAGATCATAAATCCTGAGGGCTGTTCTTACAAGGTGTTACTGATAAGACTGTGCACATGAGACTGAAAGGCAAGCCTTTATCTCACTTTATAAATTCAACACAATTTGTTTGAGCTTGGCATCGAATGCCTTAGAGATTTTGCCATCAGCCTTAATATTTGCCAGCAGGTCACAGTGTTGGAAAATGGAAAAAGAGAGCTTCATTCGGGTCTTTGCTTTGTCTGTAGACCAAAATAAGATGAAATTATACATGAAATGTCTCTGGTTTTCTCAGTCTAGGCAAAACAAGTCTGGGGAGGCATTGTACAAGCATGTAGAGCAGAGTTATTAATATCATACACCTGTATCTGTTGAGGTTTCTCGGTTTCCTTTGCGGTAAAGGAATCAGTTGACTCATCAGGTCTTTCCCAGAAATGTCATCAGCCTGGTTTTTGTTGATGTTGTTGTTTTTTCCTTTGTTGTGTAACTTTGCTTTCTTCTTTACTTGGAAGGAAATAAATGAAATGGATAAAAGAAAATGGATGATTTTATTTTTAAAATATCTATCCACGTGTCTGGATTCGTCACTTTTCTTGAGCTGTTTTTCTTTTGTGTGCAGACATCTCAGAAACTGTGGACCGCCCTTTGTGGAAACACCCTTTTTTTCTTCAATGACAAAAAGGACTGCGATGTAAGTTGACTTAATGAAATTCACAAATTTGAATTATTCTTTTTAAAAAACAACAAACAAACCCCCCCCCAGACTTTTCTTGATTAACCCTCTTTGACTGTGTGTGTTTTATCAGTACATAGAGAAACTGGATCTCAGTGGATTTATCTCAGTAACAGATGAGACCAGACAGGACCGTAACTTGGATGCAGCCAGATTCAATCTCCGACTGAAAGGCGGAAATATCAAATTCACCGTAAGGGAATATGTGGAATACATGCAACTGGTCTGATTTCTATCAAAGGAGGATGCTCTGTTTTTGACCTTTTCCTCCTCCTCTGTCACTTCTTTAGGTCCCAAATGCAGAAGTTCGTGAGTTTTGGAAGGGCTATATCCAAGCTGTGGCTGAGGTCTGTGGTACAAACCTTTATCTCACTTTATAGAAAAATAACAAGCTGTAGATGTAACACAGAGTATTTAAAATTATTATTATGTATTCCTGCAGCTGGCTGTGCCCACCTCTCTGAATCTGCTGCCAGGTCAGATCCACATGCTGAAAGAGGCAGTACAAAAGGAAACTGAGAGAAAACAGAACAGCCCTCCATCTGCTGAGACCAGCTGCCCTTCTTATGTCACCCTACAAGCAGACATGCCAGCGTCAGTATCAAAGACACTCGTGACTTTTGCACTATTGCTGACTATGTTTATGGCGAAGAGGTGTTGCTATAACTGTAAATGCGTTAACTGGTATTTAACTGAATTATCTGCATTTTCATTCTCGGAAAAAAAAAGAAAAGAAGCCAGACATGTTGGAATTTTGTTTTCTTTGGAAAGAAGTCAAGATTGACTCGAATGCCAGAAACATTCTTTGCATATGCATTCCATTAGAATTTAATTATATACCGAGCTCAGCTGCTGATGAGTGACACATTTGTGTCATTCCTATAGCTGTTACCACAATGTCTCCCGCCTGGAGGCCGAGCTGCTTCTTGACAGAGAAGTCAAAAGAGGAAACCTGCTGCTGAGACCTGGAAGCGATGGGAGCTCCTTCGCTGTCAGCACCAGGCAGGACTTGGACAGGTACGCACACACATCGGACACAGATATAAACATGTACTCACTCATTCATACATAACACAAATAATATACAAACTTAATTCCCAAAAAGTTGTGATGCTGCGTAAAATGCTAATTAAAACAGAATGGAGTGATCTGAAAACCTCATAAACCCATCATATTGTTTATTCACAGTAGAACTGAAATATGGATTTATTTATTCTGTTTTTACGTTACGCTTTGCACAGTGTCCCAACGTGGCTGATAGCAATAACTATGCTGGTATTTTATTCAGGTTTAAAGTTTATTCTTTTTTTTTCTTGCAGCCCTTTAGTCAAACACTACCGCGTGATCCGAAAACACGACGGCGGCTTCATCATTGATGTGGAGCCTAAAGTGAGTATTAACACCAAAGCCCAATTCTGGGTTCAGTTGTACATGTGTGCCTCAAAGAAAGGAGCAACTGAGTAACTTAAGTGGAATCTTTTATTCTCTATACAGGTTTTGCCTTTTTTTTTTTATTGCTTTATGAAATCTTCTGTGTGTGGCTTACACCCACATGGCAGTGACAAACAGTGCAACACACACACACTGCTGCCCTTGATAGAACTTTTTTTTTTCATGGTTTTATTGGCAATAAAGTGTTATGACCTCCTGGAAAACAATAAGGTATTTAACAGTAAAGGCTGTGGTGGGAATAAAATTGTCATGGCAGCAGATGATTGTTTTAATCTGGCTGCTGTTTTCACGACTCAGCCTGGTGTGTGTGGTTTTTTGCATTAGTTTGCGGGTACAACGCTAGGTTTGTGCTTGAAAGTTGCATACATTTCCTTCTGTGCTCTCATGACACACCTCAGTCTGTAAAGTGAATTTCAGCAGCAGTGCTCACTGCAGTTCCTGCAAGACATTTTATCGTTGCAGGTCCATAAATGACCAAGTCAACACGCACACACACACCCTTGTTAACTTTGTGTATTTGATTATTCTCTCTGTGCAGGTCACCTGTGACACTCTGCACGATATGATCAGCTATTTAGTGACATCAACTGACGGAGTTTTGATTCCCCTCATTATTGAAGAACCATATGAAAAGAAATTATGTATGTACAGAACCTGATATAGTCCAGTCTCTATTTGTTCTTCTGTAATAATTATTCCATGACTAATATAAGCTATGGACTTTTTTTAACAGCTTATATTTCTTCTGATAATGAAAATGGAGAAAAGAGTGTTCAGCAGCCCTTGCAAAAAGGTCCTCCACCAAGCCTTCCTTCCAAGCCTCCCAAACCAGGTATTTTCCATTAACACAAACTCATACATCAGTCTGTTTACTCTGCTTTGTAAGCCTCTTTGTTTTGGTGCAGTTGGGAGATTCCTCCTTGAGATTTAACTTTAGTTTCTTCTTTTGGCTCTGGACTTTGAAATTAAATGCTAATTACCATTAAACTTTAATTAATTAAACTGTAATTTAAGAAAATCTGCACAAAATATCACAGTAAACAATCGTTTGAAATGATATTGAATTCATTCCAGACTCCTGTGACTAAAACATATTACGTTAACCTTTATTTACCTGAACATAATATGCCGTGTTTATTGTCTGCATATTTGTGTTTTCCCAAGGTTGCTGGTTGAAATAGTACCTGTTTTTTTGTTTGTTTGTTTAAAATCTGGTCATTTTCTTTCTTTATTTTTTATTAGGTGCTCCAATAATCAAAATCATGTCTTCTATTTTCCAGTCTGTAGAAAAACACCATCTCCTGAACCAGAGGAATTGCCAGTGGAAGAGTGCTTGTATTTGAATGAGAACTGTGAGTATCACCATTGTCACATGTGCCATCAATCAGCTCATCCATCATGAGTTTTTTGTTATGTTTCACAAGTGTAAACAGGTGTGACTTCATTTTTTCCAGTTACTGTTTCTAAGCAATGTCTGTGTTCAAACAGGGAATGAGGAAGCAGAAGAGACAGAAGATTCCTCAGTCAATCCGTTGCCACGTAAGTGGCTCTCGATCTCTATCTCGCTTTCTAATTTAAGAAACTATTGGAAAATATTCACTTTGACGCTGCATGGTTAATTCCCCCCTTGTATGTGTCTGTCTTCACTACAGAACCAGAAGGGAAAACCCAGAAAATTCCACTCATGCCTCCAACTCCTGCACCTCGCAAATTTTTTCCCTCCTCCGTTTCAACCACAAAACAAGATGTGAAGGTGAAAGCCGTTACAGACCCCGATAATCAGCGTAGGTTCACTTTAAGGCTTTTTCCTACCTCAGTGAAATCTGAAACACATTTAATATTTTTCTAAATTTTTCTAAATAGTTATTTTTACTTTTTTCTCATGTTGAACTTAATAATCTGTTTATCTTTTAGTTGCTCGCGCAACAATATCTGAGCTGAAACTTCGGCTGGAAAAAAACAAGGGCAAGTGCCAGTGACCTCTCGTGACGGGAGCCCCTGAGAGCAATCTCCATCTGTGACAATATGGCAAAGCTGCTGTGTCAGACCGTCCCTGCAAGATGAACCGACACATGGGAGCAGAAACGGGCCGCTGATAACCTCCCCCTGCTCCGCAGTGTAGCTCGGGTCTGTCGGCAGCACAGAAGCAGCAAAGCCTCTCAGAGGATTAACGTGCTATTGATTTTTGCTTCTCTTGGACACTCGTTAGCAAATTAATCAACTGTAAAGAGCAGTGCACATGTCACATTATCTATACCTTTCTCTTGTACATTTTGCACATTTGCCAATGAAAGTGGCACTTTTTTTCTTTGTTCTATTGAATCACATTTATCAGTGTTTTTAGATTTTGTTTTTTTAAGATTTCCATAGCTACAATGGTTATATTCTGCCTTACAGGCAGGATGTTCATATTTGAACTGTAGTGTATTACTGCCCACCTTTTTAGTGATGCAGCCCTATGAAGAAAAACAGAACTGCCAGACGAACTTTTGGTTTCTGTAAATGTATCATATAAAATTTTTATTTTTTATTTTTTTTACTGAAGTAAAACTTGCTCTTTCGCATCAGGTCATGTGATCAAGCAAATTCTAGTAGGTGCCATGCAGCAACAGGATAGGTTTTATGACGGTCTGTGCCAGGTCTATTTCCGCTTTATGTATTATTCATACAGCCAAACCTTTTTGTCCTCCTTTGTTGATTTCTGTTTTGAGACAGACATCCACGGACAAACACAGTGCTCTCACTCCTTTATTACCTCAATGACTGATACATTATAGTGGAAAAAATTAAACTATTTACAATAAACTCTGACATCTGTCAGCATGTGAAACAAAGTCAACAGAACTCTCGCTTCTTTAAAGCATCGCAGGCTACATTGCTCAGAACACACGTAGAGGGAGAAATGTGGCAAAGCAACACTGTTACCGTGTGTTACATACAGCATGAGGTGGATGCTTCTCAGAGGTCAGGCGGTGCACAAAAACAGACTTCAGACTAAGTTTTCAGGGTTTATCGTTTTAGTTTCTCGCCTGGGTGGCTCCATAAATGGCTAATCTGTATTATATGATTTATTAGCTCCAGCTACTGCCTAGCTATTTGTTATATTTAGGACTAAACGCAGTCCACTACTCATAATGGGAACTCTTTGCTGCAAAAGAAATGGTGCATATACAGGGACAAGCATTAGAGTGCAGTTATGTGAGTATACAGTACAATCATTTCAAAAATCCTGAAGCCACATGAGCGCTCTGACTTCACTACAAGGAGTTAAAATGAAGGAAGTTGCCTCTGACTTTTAGTCTGTACGACAGACTCCTCCACAGATAACACCATCTCTGATTTTAAACTAACAAAACCTCAGCAGGAGCCAAAAGAGCCCAAAGTGTGGGTCCTGGCTATTATATGAAATACAATAGACACTGTTAAATGCACATGCCTTGGCAACAAAACAAATTCAGCATCCTAAATATGTTAATTTCTTGTATCTAAAAGCTGCTGGCAGCGATTCAGGTGTAGGTGCAGGTTGTTATTTGGGTTATAGACCGTATGTTGGTTGCTGGCTGGATAGGTAATAACCGCTAATCCAAATTTTTCTGACATAGTTTTAAATTGGAACAGAAAGCTTATTAGTGTACCCGATTTCATCTTTTTGGAAATGAGCAGGAAGGCACAGGGAGAGAGAGCAGACAGGACAGAGCGTAACCCTGAACCGGCAGCTGGCTGCACAACAGTTCGGCTGACAGAAGGATGGACAGCGGCCAGCGCTAAATCAGTGCTCTAGCAGCAGTGGTGCTAAATGGATGTGCAGAGACAGGAAACCTAGCAAGCCTACACCTACTGTATCCCCAGCATTCACAACAGCCAGAGTCATACATCTGAAGAGTTCTGTCACTGAGGGAGCAGCAGACCCACCTCTTCCCACCTAAAGTTCGTCTCTATGCAACACAGACACTGCACGTGGAACAGGATAAACTGTCATACTCCAGTGATTTAACTCTTCTGCGATATGGCTTCGACCGCCGTCAGGGCAGAGGAGATGATCTGCGGCGCTGACCAAGGCTGGGTGGAGGTGGGAGGAGTCCACTTGGCTAGGTGGATGGATGTGTCTAGTTGAGACTGGCGTTGGAGCTGCTGGTGCCGCTGTTCTTCCTCTGGCCGCTCTGCACCACGCTAGGAACCTGCAGGCCCGTCACTACAGAGAAACTCCCGTTCCACACCTGCAGGGGGCAGCACATGACAGGCAGTTTATTAAAATAAATAAATAAATCAGCAGGTGGTGCAAAGTTTTCAGACAAAAATAGGCTTGAATTTCCTCACCATGAACGCTGGGATAACTGGCTGCTGAAACTTAGTTTTAAAAGTGTGCATCAGCTGCTTAGTTTTGGCGTTGTAAAAAGACAGAATACCTGGAGAGAAACACAAAGGCAAACATACTTAACGGTTTATTTTATAAAGATTTTCTTTTTAAAATGTGTGGAAGTTAAAGTAGCCTTATTCTTGCTTCACTTTAATCCACAAATAACGCTAAACAGTCTTTTTCTTTTATTTCATTTTGTTCCAGTTACCAAATTGTGGCTGAGGCAAACTAAATCTTTGAGTTCACCCATTGATCTGTTTGGATCCTACCTTCATCGTAGTTGATGTAGACTCCGATGCTATTTGGGATGGGACAGTCGAGGGTTCGAGCCTTGTTGTTGTGCTTGGCTGTGAGGCTCTGCTGCAACCAGTTGTTCAGGTGGATGCACCAGGAAGCGCTGCTTTTCCCCAACTGGTCGAATCGGCCGAGGCTCCGCAGGGCTACGCCCACGGCAAAGGCCTTGCTCTCCTTGTCGAAACGCACCTCCCAGTACTGCTGGCCAGCATCAATCACAGTGTCAGCTGTCACGACACATAAGGCCAGCGTCAAAACAATCGCCACTGTCTTTACGCATGCTGACAGCTGTGGTTATGTAACAACTGCCTTGCTAAGAGATGGAAATCTGATTTGAAAAGTTAGTTATGTGGAAATGATTTCTGTTTAAAATATCCAAAGCTGTAAAAAGTGCAGTAATTAAAAGAAACAACAAAAAAACCCTTTGGTTTAAATCTGGATCATTTCTTCTCGTGTAAAGCCTTCATTACACCAACTAATTAGTTCACCTTGGGCGGTAAGGAAGATCAGATTACTTTATTGTGTAACTTTCTAACATTGTATCTTACAATCTACAATCTGGGGCGGTTTGGTAATGCAAAAACAAGTTTGTGTCTGTCCTTCCCTCTTTTTTTGCTGCACGTATTCTTACCCAGCACTGTGTACGACTCTGCTGTAAACCTGTCTCTGCCGGGCCGGGCGGTCGGTGCTCTCTTAGGAGACATCAGGGCTGACCTGATTACAGAAAAGACACGAGCTAGAAAGATTCAATATTTCTGAGCTTTATTCATAATGAGAGTTAGCACATGAAATCAGCAGCTTACAAACCTGGCTGGGGAGTGCATTGGTGAGTTGGTTCGGTTCTTGTCTTTTCGGATGTCCTGTATTTTTCCTCCGCTGCTGTCCCACTCAACGCTCAAGTCCTCCACCTTCAGGTTCTGATGAGCTGAAGCAGCATCCAGCTTGAAAGTGAAAGCTGGATATTGGGAAAGAAGCAACGTTTTTCTTTTAGTGTACAGGAAACTGAAAAGCCCCACATCTTTTGTCAGTCATAGTAAAATAACAGCAGCCAGATCCAAGTATTCTCACCGTGGGTTTCTAGTGTAACCGGCTCAGAGAACTCTCCCGCCACAGCCTTGTTACACGCTCTCACTCTGAACGTCAAGTACCGGGTGTCAAAGCGCAGACCTTGGAATTAGGGAAGTTTTCTAGGTTAGAAAATCTACTCAAAGTTTAACTATAAATGCCAAACATCACCTCACAGTCCTCTTCCTACCCGTGAGAGTGTGCTCCATCTCTCGTATCCCCTCCACCACCATCCAGGGGTAGTCCTCTCGGATGCGAGGTGGACCCTCGTGATTTGTGCGCCGGTGTTCTAGTATGTAGTGGTCTATCTTGCTATCAGGCTCTGGTAAACTCCAAACTACAGTCACCGTATTGTCGCACACCTGGCACTCTGACACCTGGATCTCAGGAGTAGCAGGAACTGAAGACAAAAAGAGTTTTTACCTGTTACAGATTGTGTCCAACATCAACTTTCACTACTCTTTACTAAAATAGTCAAGAAGTGTAACAGTTCGATATTAAAGCTGCATTTAATACCACAAGGGGGCAGTATTTTCCTAAAAGAAGTCTGACATGACCTTGTGGCAAAATATAAATATTTATTTTATTTTTATTTTTTTTTACATGCACTTGATAAAAAAAAAGTCGCCCTTCTCTGTGCCCAACTCTTCACTCACATTCATCTGATAAACTTTCACCTTTTCCATTTACTGTATCCTGTTTAACCAGCAGTGTGTCTTAGCTTTACAGCTAAAAGCAGGCGATTCAGATCAGATTGAGACCCACACTACATATGTAGGCTGTCAAACCGCAACGGTGCAATAACGAGGTTAGGAGGTCTCGCACAGCTGTGGAGTGATACTTCTCTGTGGTTTTATTGCCGTATGTAACTCCCCGTCACATCACATGTATTCATTTGACTCATTAATATAAAAAAATGCTGGTAAGTGGAACATACTGCAGGAAGTTTAACACACAGCAAGCATCGACCCTTTCTTTTGTTCTGGTTGAAAAAACACAAAAATGCCTACACTGCGCTTAACAACACCTCCAGGGTGGCAGCTTATACTTTATCTACCAAACACAGCCTGACCAGAATCTCTTAAGTATTTTTTTGAACTCTTAACTTCATTGTGTTGTGAAATTAAGTGTAATGTGCAGTGACTCATTTCGGGTTGTTTTATCTAGATTGCATCGTCTTACTTTTGAAATTCATTGAGGTGAAGTTAGACTACATGTACTGTGTAGCAGTTCAAGGTGTAACAATACAAAAGCTCAAATCTTAAAAGAGTTTTCACACATGACCTCAGGTGGGAACGTTAACCAGATTTCCCCCCTTTTCCCACATGCAGCACACCGGATCACGCAGCCTGCTTCAAAAACACTGTTTAGTTTAGGAGATCCCGCTGCCTGAACAGACGCACATCCCGCCTAGCTGCTGTAAACTCTCCTCATATTTTATCTGCTCTACTATATGACCTAGTGAAAAACTACCTGGACTTTGTACGAGGGAGCAGGCAGGTTACAGGTTGTTTAACTTCCGATGCGATTGAGACAGTTGTGCCCTCACGTGCAGCTCTGCTGATCAGAGAAACAACTGAAACCCATTAAATTGGTTGGCACTCGACAAGAGCCGACAATGACATGACTAGATGCAGATTTTATACCAAAAAAAGTAATTTTTCAGACAAAAACTGTAAAGTAATTAGTTACTAATTATAGTAAAATACTACAGCTGTAATTAATAATTACTCAAAGTAATTATTAGTAACTAGAGCTGTTAAGGAGAACCTCAATTTCAGCTCCATATTTAAATTCTTGGACTCTGAATCATGCTAAGCTACTCTTGTAGAGTTCAAAATAATCCTTACTAATCTTATGCTCAGCTGTACTGCAGCCCCTAATTTTATCTGACCTTCAGCCCTTCTCTCTTTAACTTTATTTATATAAACACATTAAAAACCACTAAAACTAAATAAATTAAACATGTTCCTGAATATTGAAGCTACACAACATTTACAGCAGGAACCTATCCTCCAGAGATGAACTATTTCCAAAAGCCTGACAAAAAAAAAAAAAAAAGAAGAGGTACATTTTCAGTTTAGATTTAACAACCGTCACAGGCGATGCTCATCCGATTGCAAAAACAGCCGAGGCAAACATCCCCCTTTTCAGAAAGCATCAATCAGAGGAATGATCAGGAGTGGCACACTTTAATGATATTGAGTGTATGGAGGCAGACTATCTACCACATATCCAGGTGCAAGACCATTTAAGGCTTTAAACACAAACAGTTTTCCTTTATATTGGATTCTGTAGTGCACACTACCTGTAAATAATCAACAAGTAACTGACCTACTAATCTATGCAGTGCATTACAAGAGTCGAGTATAGATGTAACTAAGTGTGCATGTGTAACTTTCTTATCATTGGTTATCCCTTTTAAACAGAAGCTTTAAACAATCAACCGGGTGTGTAAAATTAAACAGAAGTAGAGAAGCAGAGTGCTGCTTTAATGTTGTGCAAGTCAGCAACTCCTTCGTTTCAGACCTGGGAGAAATTTGAGTCCTTGCAACATCTCCCTCTCCTGGCTGAAATCCACCATCAAGTGACTCATGTTGTCACTGGCTTTAGCCTTCAGGGAGAGGCGAAAGGCTGGAGCCATTGTGACGCTGTGGAGAAAGACACACAAAAAACACACAAAGACGTGGGGTGGAAACAAGTGCAGGTCTATTATTGAACTGAACCAGAGGGCGACAAAGAAGAAACAGGTGATTCTAGTACTGCTCACTAAGAAAAGACCACTAACTACATTTCTGACATACTAGCGCTGAACTCATCACCCTAATTCAAAAAGCGGAGCTAGAGAGGGAGCAGCATTCATCCAGGGAGGGGCTGACACAGGATGGCACAGACTCGAGATGAGAGTGGGGAAACTCAGAGACAAAAGAGTGGAAAGCTTCCATCGTGCTTACTGTCTATGAAATGGGTGCGGTGGCTACAGGTTTGAATGCATGCACGCTACATTCATTAGATGGCTCGCTGGTTACAGGAGGCTATGACAAAAGGAAAGTAATGGATTGCTGAGTACTATACCTATCCTTAATGTCTTTGGCCGCCTGCAGAGGAGAAGCACAGAGAGGGAAAGGAAAAAAAGAGGAGAGACACGGAGCGAAGAGAGAACTGAGTAGGAGCCCATCATGTTGTCATTCAACACAAAAAGCTGCCGGTGGCCATGTTAAAATCACTGCTAGTATGACAGCACAAGGAGGACAGATTAAATCGTATGTGGACACTGAAATTCACATCAAACGGCGCAGCAGCATGACTGTCAGTTACCTGAGTAAAACCGTCCGTCTCAGAGGAGCAGAGCGTCTGATTGGCCATCTCCAGAAGCTCCTCTGAACTCTCCAGGGCTTTGGAGCAGGCGCTCAGCTGACTCTGAGAAAAGACCAACTTACAGTCAAATGGAGCGCATCTGTAAACTCCCACAGGTTATTCGTCTGTATAATAAGTTGATTGTGTTGCCAGCAGAAGCCATGGAGCTAGCTGCATCATTTGAGAGTCATCGCTCAGTCCTGAGGCTACAGACGTTTTTGAATTATTGGTATTTTGACCTGAGATGAATGAAAACAAAGATCAGCTTTCATTCATGCAGCTAGTTTGGAATAAATGTTGCAAAGAAAGAGAGTAAAAAAAAGCAAAAAATGCAAACTTGAGATGAGTCATTTTCACCTCCTCTCTGCAGCAGGTACCTCTGGCTCCACAGCTGCAAGTTCCTGGCCTTACCTTGTTTATTGTTACACAATATGAACAAAAGTATCGGACCACGCCTCGTAATCTTTGAATTCAGGTGTATGAAAATCAAGCATGCAATCGGCCTTTACAGACTGCATGGCTCACTGAATTCGATGGTGCTGTAATAGGATGCCTCTGTTGAGATCTCTTGTAAGAGGCTTGTTGCAACATGGAAGTGTTTAGGAACCATGCTAGCTCAGCCATGAATTATATCGATGACATAAAGTTACAGAGCGGGGTCGCCGAGTGCATAAAACTCGCCGACGCTCTGCTGATTCAGTAACTGCAGAGTTCCAAACTTCCTCTGGCATTAACACCAGCACAAACACTGTGTGCCGGGAGCTTCACTGCATGGGTTTCCATGCTTGAACAGCTCCTGCAGGTGTAATGTGGAGATGGCTCAGTAGTTTTGAGGCATATAGCGTATATTTCTCTTCTCTCTCTCTCTCTCTCTCTATGGTCTTCTTTCTTACTTCATTTTTTAAAGCACTTTAACAAGCTAAAGCAATGTAAAGGAAAAAAAGTAAAAAACAGTGTTGCTATGGTGGAAATCATTGAAAGCTGATTGGAGCAGAAGTCACCTGATTCTGTACACACCACTTAAAAACAATCATATACGGACACTTTCAGTCTCCTTGCATCTTTGGGGCGATTTTGGCCAAACCATTCATGTTCAGGAGGTTCATGGTTCGAGGAATAAATGACAGTTTGGACCTTTTTTTTTTCCAAACAAAGGGGAACAACAGCACCGTACAGATGGTAGCAGTTTAAAGGAAGTGGCAATATTATTTGTCTTGCTCCATAGTCCCCTATAAATCTTTCTAAGCTTGGCAACGCACTTCAAAACATATTACTAGCTATTGTTACTGTCTTCCTAATGCCTCAGAGGCATTTCCAAACCAACAAATGACACATAAAGTCAACACACTTTCAAGAGAAGTACAACCGAACATGTGAAGCATTTTAGAATTCAGCTTGAAGGATAAACGCTTCTCACCAATATTATAAATTACAGTGGCATTAAAAAACATAAACGTTAAGACAAACACGATGATGCTCCACTTAAACCTGTTATCTGTAATTTTGTGGTTTGTATTCTGTACAGTTACAGTATTTTTTAACAGATCGTGTTAAAGTACGTTGCATTCTGCTTGCTGTTCACTTAGAAAAGTTTAAATTTTAGTCTGACTTAAAGGTCAGGAGGCTCCGGTTTTATCCTGTGAACCGCCTTACTCAATCAGTGATCAAGAGATGAGCATGGGATGTACAACAACAAAGAATGAAACAACGTCCCCACAAGCACTGATGCAACACCTGCTTTCGTATGCAGACAGGTAATAAGTCTAAGCCATGCAATGATGCCCCCCCGATTAAAAAGATCTAGACTTTTCAAATCAAGAAACAATAACGGCTACCTGCAGCTCATAGGTACGGCTTGCTCGCTCCTGTTTGATACGGGTCAGCATATTTTCTTTCATTTCGTCCAGAACAGCATGGAGGGAGCTACATTCAGACTCCAGGTCCTCCTGCACCCGGTTGGAATTTGCCTGGTGTCGCAGCAGAAAAAAAAAGTTCAGGGTATCATTTGAGATCAAATTTAACTTGAGCCCTTCGCGTTACTGTACCTCCAAGTTGTCCAGACTCTGCTTGAGAGTGCAGATGAAGTTGGAAATCTCCTCATTCTTCATGGCCAGTGTGTGGGTGATCTTCCGCAGAGATTCCTGAAGAAAAAGACAAAATTTTCCTTTAGTCAATTCAGATTTTTCTTAACATTTCTGCTTTGAACTCACACACAATCTGACCCTTCCAGGCAGGCTCAGGATCCCTGTATTAGCGCACAGGAGAGCCTCCTCTGTGGATAAGATGTGTTAATCAGCCCTTGTCTGATGAGTGGACACATAAAGCTTTAGGCTTTGAGCTCCCTTTTAAACAGATGAGATCAGAGAGGGACCTACCCTCGGTGCACAGGGAGGGCGGAAGGATGCGCATTTATAATTTAATAATGCAGCTCCGCAATCGTTACGCAGGCGACTTCAAAGACCGGACACACAATATTACACAGAAAAACCCACACTTTTGATTTGCTGCCACTCCTGCTGCACTGCTCCGACGCCACAGTGAAAAAGCCCATTCATACAGAAGAACTGTGCAATGTTTGTTGATGGAAGAGGAGCTACGCCAAGGCCCCCTTCCCCACGTCCCCGACTGCTACACCGATACTTGTCGATAAGAAAGCGGTCGATAGCGAGCACAGAAACGACCCCACATCCACCCGAACAAACACCGAGTACAAAAACAAGACGACTGAGGAATTCAAGCCCATGCTGCATCCACAAACTCCCTCATATCGCCGCGTCTCCCCCTCCTTCCTTTGTACACTACGCCCTGAAACGGCTTCCCCCATCAGAGACACCTGTTCCCCCGGCTCCGGCTCACCTTCTGGTCTCCCATCTTGCAGTCAGGTGCACCGGCGCGGTCGCAGCTCCACACACCGCCGGTATGTCTCCTCCGTCCCCCGGTGTTTGGTGTATTAGCACGGCGGAGCTGGTACTGATGCTGCCGGAGAGCAACGCATCTTCGGACGGACACCAACCACCAACGCCTTTGGGCCGTAGTAAGCGGGGCGCATGCGGCACGGGGGGATTCTGGGTAGTGATGTTCTGGTGGCGCGGGTGAGGGATGCTGCTTTCAGGTGCAGTCAGAGAAAGGACAACGCGATAGATAGATAGATAGATAGATAGATAGATAGATAGATAGATAGATAGATAGATAGATAGATAGATAGATAGATAGATAGATAGATAGATAGATAGATTTTAAATAGCCTATATAACACAATACAGAGCCATTTAGGGTCCCAATAAAAATCTTCTTGGATATGGTTTTAGGTTTTCCTGTTATTTATAAAATCTCTGTATCTACTTTAGCTACTAAAAAGACAAAACTCTGTGTCTGCTTCCTTCTTTCTTTTTTCTTTGTAGAGGACACAAATGAATGTCTTCTAAATAATGCAGGAGAAGGCTCCACCTGAAATCTACATCTATATTACCAGATAAGTCGCCACAGCAGTGCTGGAGCCTATATCTCCCTAAATACTGATTTATTTATTCAGCATCTCTAATCTGAGATGTAAAACTGAGCGCATGGTTGGTAATAGTATGGTGAACCATATTATGAATTTGGATGATCTTGTGGTCTCTAGCCGTGGTAGTGCTGGTCTCTATTAGCTTCTTCACATATGTTGTGGATTTAAAAAAAAAAAAAAATCATATACAGTGTCTGTAAGAGCGATGTTATTATTTATAGAACCAAGGAAAACAAACATTTAAGATTTTATAGACTTCATATTGTCATACAATAACGTTACTGTGTATGTAATAGGGTCAGATGTCTTGGACAGAGCAAAAAATAAAAACAACAACAAAAACACGTGATGATGATATTTGTAGGCAACGTGCGATAATGTATATACCAGCATATTTAATGCATGCACAGACGGAGGGAGGGTCTTCATTTAGATCATTATGTAGAGCAAGGTGCTTTTCTTTCCTTTAGTTTGTGCATATTGTACAGCTCTAGCATATATGTGCACAGGAAAATGAGTTTACCGAAACTAAATGTAGCTTTCAATGACGTCATGAGGGTGACGATGGCTCAGTGCATGTAAGATGTTTGTAACTACTGGAGCCAGCATATTTAAAACTACTGGGTGTAAGTATATTTGCAGGCTTAATATGAAATCACTACGGGCTAAATGCAAATGATGTTTAACACTAGACATTACCAGTATTAATTCTAGAGACACTGGTATCCTCTCTTTGTTGGATGGTGTTTTGCAACTGAAATAAAGATTAAATGAATGAATAATCTGCCCATTAAGGTGTGGTTAGAAATATGGAAATAAATAAAACTTTTACTCAAGTATTGTGCTTGTTTTGATGTAACTGTATCATATATGTCACTACTTCATATCAGAGCTTGATGTTGGCCTTTTTTCTATTCATTTAAATTCAGACTGAAAATTTGATATGAGAGATGCAAGATGCCACCCTCCACACCACTGGGCTCCTCTCTGTTAAAAGTGCTGTGTGGATAACACTATCAGCTCACAGTAAGAAAGCACCGACTTTGAATTTAACTGTCGGCTCATGTAAGTTTGCATTTTCTCTTTGTGTCTGCATTTGTTCTTACAGGTGCTTTGACTTTCTCGCTCCCCCACCGTCCTCTCAAACACATGCATGTTAGGTCAGCTAGTGATTATAAATTGCCCAGAAGTGTAAATGTGAGCACGTATTTGAGTATGTCTATTTGACCAGGGCCTACCACAACTCTTCCTCTCTCTTGGCCTCTTGCCTTATGAGAAAAATAAAGAAAATAACTATGTGTTGTGCATGTGTATTGTGTCACGGAGACCATTCATAACCTTTAAAACTGTTAAAAGTGATGACAACGTGATTTTTAAACAAAGTATAAAAGCATACGTGACCTTTGTACTCACAATTTTAGTTTGGACACGTTTGGACAACTTTCTTTTCTATTTCTATGTCCTCAGAATGGGTCACATCACAGTGACCGCAAACTTGCATACTTTTGATGAAGGAAAACAACAATGAAACGACCATTGGCCAATAAGTGTAACTCAAAACAAAGGAATTAAAATAACCAACAGAGACTCCTAACTTAAGAGATGCAGCTTCCTGTCTGCTCAGCAGCAAACAAAAGACCCACTCTGACTTAGCTGCACTGGTTCTCTGAATAGAAAGAAAAAAAAACCCTTTTAAGTATCGCTCCCCTAAAACCTAAATGTTGGTAACATTTCTTGATTCTGATCAGTATACTAAGTAAATTTTGCATTATGTTTGATTAAAAAAACAACAACCCCGCAGCTGTTTCAAAGCGCAACATTTTTTACAGTAATTTTTGTCTTTTTCTTTTGCTTTTATGCATCGACATGCGTTTCTTATGAAAAACCACACCAGTAATTAGAAAATGGTCCGAATTTTATTATCATTTCATATATAACAGCATAAAAGATGAAGTGTATTGTGTTCACAGAGTCCTACTAAATAAATGATTTTAAGATTCTTTCTTTTCTTGCATTACAAACAGGACCTACTTTCAGAGACAAAAAAAAGATCATAGGGTTGAGGTTTCAGAAGCTATACACCCCCTGCAACCTTCAGATGTCTCGTCTTGTGGCCTTTTTTCTTTCTTTCACTGTCAGGAACAAATAATACACTGACACCTGCTATAATGTTAGTGAATTAAAGATTAGTTTTCAGAGCAAATCAATGCAGCACGGCTTTACACTTTAAACACCTGAATGCAAAATGCCACCCACACTGTTGTGTTCTTTAAGCCTTTTGTTGTGTTCACTTTATAAAACAACAATGCAAGAAAATTTATATATGTAATATATATGAGTTGAATCTCTTTCTTTTTGTCAAGATTGTGGTTGTAGACTGGATCAGAAAGTTCATCAAGCCATTTTGCTTAGTTGTGTCTTGTCACAGGAAGCCAGATGTTACTTTTCTAGTAAGACGGTGTGGAGACGAGGCGAGTAGAGTTTTAGCACCCTTGCACTTAAAACCCACAGGGGTTTCACAACCCCTTCACATCATCCTCATGTTTTTTATATTTGGTGACAGCAAGAAAGTCAGCAAATGTACATTTATATCACTGAGGAATTCACAAGGTGCAGAGCAATGCAGGGTATATATATATATATATATATATATTTATAGAAAGGCCTAAGAGTAGTAGTCAGGTTTGCTTTATGTGACTAAAACTGTTAGGTATAAAAAATGAGTTGGTGTGTCTGGTCAATAATTCTGTCTTTCTTTAGAAAGCCTACATCAGTTTCCATCTTCATTTGCCGTGTCTGCCTAAATCTCCAATAGTAAAAGTAACTGACTGACACTGAGCAGTATTAGAAAAAAAGAAAAAAAACCCTACTCCTCCCTCCCACCAACCCAACCGCCCACACACCAGTTCTACGTCTGGCTTTGTCAGATGTGCAGAAAGGCAGGCTGCTAAGACAGGATGACACTGACGATTAGAAGACCACTGCTCACACGATAAGATGGAAATGTCGCTGAAGCAGTTGATTCTGATGCTACTTACAGGTAAGACTCCCAATTTTATATTTAACAGATTAAAAAAAGACACAGTGTCATGCTAAATGCAACATGTGCACATTTCCTGAAGAATGAAACTCGTCTTCCTGTCTGTAGTTTTTGTCTACATGAACTATTTTGTAATTCAAAAAGTAAAATATCTTCTTTTTTCTATTTACAGTGGCAGCAACAGCCATGGTGATATCAGGTCAAACTGCTGTATTTCTGAATGAAACAAGAACAGTGAGAGTTCCATCTGGATCAGACCTGGCTTTGTACTGCTTTTTGGACACTGAGAAATATGAGCGATATCGAATCTTCTGGTATTCCAACAAATCTGAGAAATCTGAATCTTCTTCCAACGAGTCAATATGTCACAAAATCATTAACAAACCTGCAAACAAGACTGAAAATGAAGATTCAAAATGCATTTTGTCAAATGTTAATACAAACCACAGTGGATGGTACTTTTGCAAAGTCACAACAGAGATTCCCAGTTTAACAGAAATCCGCAGCAGTGGAACAGAAGTAAATGTTTGTAAGTATCACTTCTAGCTTTTAAAACTGTTAATTTTTTACTTTAAGTCTCTTGCATAACTTTTTTGAGCAGTATACAAACATTTAATAAATGCTGTATAATACACTAAAATGTAGCAGTACAGTAGTACACAGATAAAAAGCACTTTACTTTTTATCAGGTAATCTATATTTGTCAACAACTTCCTCTGTTAGTATGGATACATCATTTTTATGTTAATAAATACAACAGCATCCACTTCAACTCACCTTTAACATTAATGTGTTATAAACCATTACATGTTTATATGCCGCTTACAAACACCTTAACACCTGCTTTTTTGTCGTGAATGAATGCATAACTAATTTAAATGTCCTGGCTTGCAATGAATGTTTCTCATATAATTTTGTTTCCTCCACGACAGCGGACAGTGAAGTTACAACGTACCCGTCAAATGTGACGAATATTAAAGGTGTGTGCATGTATGTGCGTGTGCATGTGAGAGAGAGCGCGTGTATGCAGTTCTCAAAAGGCATAGGACATTTTCAGGACCCAGGAGATACTGAGCTGCGTAGATTTTCCATTCAGTGTCGCTCTGCGTGGGTGTCATTTGTCCACTTACACAGGGGATAAAAGCTCTAGCTGATGGGTCAAAACTGTTTCAAAGTGCTCACATTCGTCCTGTCAGATGCGTACTGCTCACAGGAAGTGCGTGGACCTTTACATAAAAAGGGCTGACTTAACGACTACATATCTTTTAAAGTGATCACATAACGCAGCAATTCATTTTATTGTATCCATGGTGTAACTTGAGAGTTACTTGTAAGTTAAATGCGTTCACATTTCAGGGCAAACTTTTCCTCCCGCAGACCCTCCTGCCCTGAGTGACAACTGGTGGATATGGGTGGTGTTGGGAGCATCCTCTTTCATCCTGTTCATCCTGACGGTCACATGTGTCCTACTCTCAAGAAGACAAGAGAATAGAGGTAGTGCTATTTCTTTTCATTGTGAAGGTTTAGATAATCATCGACAGTCTATACAGATTGCAGATAAGCTGTGCTTCAGCTGTATGCAACAGAAGCTGCTAGCCTGAGATAAAAGTTGCTCTATAAGAAAAAGAGGTCAAGCAACAAAAAAGCAAATTATCACACAAGATAACTTCACAAGATCTACAGTCACTTCAAATCTACACTGCATACAGTACAGGCTGATTCATTTCGTTGCAAATATTTGCATTTAAAAGAAGAAAACCTCTCATTTTTTTATATGAGAGAAGACGTTTTTATGATTGCAGAAACCTTCCCAAGTAGTGGCTGATGGACACAAACTAAGCAAGAAAGTGGTTAGTGTGGTTTGACAGCACACCGTGAGACAAACTCTGCTGTCACTAATAGATGTCTTCTCCTCCTGTGCGGTTTCACTTAAGAAAAAGATTTTAATTTCTAGCAGACATCAGAGACAAGGACCGCAGTTTATTTTGTGAAGCAGAGCTCGAGGTAAACACTTTGAGATCTGGTTGTAGACAAGTGATCAGCACTGTTATTAATATCAGATATCTGCAGAAATAAAACACAGGCAAAGCTGAAAAAGCCCATCCACATCTGCATCAACCAGCACTTTTACTACTTACAGATAGATTTCTGTAGTGTCCATATTTGACAGGCAAAATAAACTGAGCTGTTTCATGATTATTGAAGCCCTTACAAGTGGTTTGACTATAAAACTGGTATTATTATGATTGGAAAACTATGTTTTTTCCAAAACTCATTTTTTCTGTCCATTAACTGACAAAAAATTAAGTTTAAAACTTCTGACTTCAGTCCCACTCGTCATCATAAGATTGTATTTAGCTCACAGATTTAAGTCATTGACACATTTTTTAAACTAACTTTAAACCACAGAGGACAAAGCAGTTCTTTATGTAGGCAACCAGCAGCTTGTGCAAGTACATGTGGTTGTTTGGCCACCATTGATGGCCACAGAGGAAGGAGAAAAAACAGATGTAGAGTGAAGCTTTGAAAGTACTGCCAAACAGCTGTAAAATCACACGTATGACCCAGGCAAGGTGGTTTCTGATTGACACAAATTGTTGTTTGGAGTATTGTGTTACTGAGAAAATGTATTAAAGTATACTACTGAGGAGAATGAGGGAAAAAAGAGAGTTACCGGCAATAAAAAGCAAACCTCTGGTTTAGAAAAAGGTATTGAAACGATATCATATACAATAAAAAATATAAAGGAAATTAATTTTAGTTAAGTATTTTGTAAGTTTGGCCACATTTGTCAATATAACCAGCACAAGGGGACGCGAGTGCTTATGCCTATTGAGACTCGGGCACCCCTCGGGTATCGCTGTACCATTCTGAACTTCAATCTTTTAATATGTCAAACAGCACCTGCAACATAACAATAAGAGCTAATATTAATGTTGAAATGAATAAAAATGAGATGAAAGTTGAAATTTTAAAACAACAAAAACTAACAACCAAACTGACTTTTGAAACTAAACTGAACTGAAAACACAAAAGTAAAAATAAATATAAAAATAAATAAAACAAAACCTAAAAATGTATAATCTTAGTTATTTTATAGTTATGACTAGCACATCTGTGTCGCAGTGAGAAATTAAATACAGAAATTCCAGGGGACTTTGGTACTGACTCTGTTTCTTTGACATTTAACTATCTTGACTGTAAGTGAACTTTAACTTGAAAGGCTTTGATGTATTAATTTGATGAATCTTTTTACTTTTGAATCATAGTCAAGTGATTTCACTGAGTCAACACTTGTGTTTTTGCAGTACAAATGAATGTTTGCACTGCAAAATGTTTTGCCTTTCAGTAAAAAATGTCAAGATTAAATTTACAGTGACAGCATTTTTTTTTTTTGAAAAGCGTGAGAAAAACTTACACGTGGTTCCAAATGTACAGTTTTCGGGGCAGAAAGGATATTCTGTTAAAATAGAAATGAATTACAATTAAAAATAAATATTTGACATTTGAATAATTCCCATCTTAAACTATTTTTTTTCTTTTGTTAGGAAACTTTCAAGTTTACATCTCCTGATCAATTTTTAAATTGCAAAACCACTTTAGTATTAAGTTGATAATAAAATATGTAAAGCATTTGTAGTAACAAGATGTATATTGACTCTTAATACTATGTATATTCAAATATATAAATATTTGGACGGACAACATCTGACGTGACTTGCAGTCTTTCTCTAAAAATCAAATGATCAGATAATTGATGCTGACATACTACATATGAAAAATAAGGTCATGTTATTTAGTTACTTGCACAGAAATCAGTCTTTATTGTAGATCACTGTATTTCATCACTGAATAGACTAGAACAGAATTCCTTTATTGTCACTATACAGATGTACAATGACATACAGAGCATCTCCTACTCAGTGCAAACATATTTGAGAAGAAAGGAGGGGTGGGGTGCACAGTTTCTGCAGCACTGCATACATATGAAAAGTATTTAGAAAAAAAAGATATATATATATATATATATATAAATCTACAAATATACAAATCTGGAAAAAAGGAAATAAAGACGTAAATAAATAGTGTTATGTGTTTACACTGTATTTCATCACTGTTTTCATTGTGGTTGGGGATCTAAATAGCTTCTTTTGCAGTGTGTAACAATTAGTCAACTGCACAATAATCAAAATTAGCTAATTCAACTAATAAAACTAAATAAGGACATTTTTAGGGTAAAACTGTATTTTTTTTTCCTGCATTTTGGTCTCAGTGATGTTTGATTACTACGTTAAAGTCTAATCAGCCAAATGATAAGCAAAAAAAAAAAAAAATCCCTCTGAGCTTTTGTTCTACAGATTGTCCTACAGCTCAAATGCAGATATACATTAATTAAATGATATGCCATTGATTCTGTATTTGCCTTTCGTCCACCAGAAGAGCCCATCTATGCAAACACCCCCAACAAACAGCCTTCACCTCGGCCGTCCATGAGCGCAGCGGCGGTCAGCCTGAAGGCAGCTTCTTCCTTTCAAGACCCGCGGACCCCGAGTCCTGCCAGCAGATACGACGAAGGCAAACGGAGATATAGACACTGAACAAGTCACGGATCTCACAAACTAATGCCAGCAAAGGTCCTCACAGCTAATTTCACCGGGACACTGAAAGAAACTTTCCCCTTTCATTATTGTCGGATCTACATTTTGTTCATCTGGATTACTGGTTTAGGGTTTTTTCATTCAAACTGTACGTTTTTTAAAATGCGCAGGTGAAGTAGCTTTTATGAGCCACTAGATGGCAGATGATGAATGCGGTTTGAATGTGTAAATTCATGGTTTTGTTCCCTTAATTTTTGTATTGTATTACTTAATATTGAATATGATGAATACTGAATATTTGGAAATGTTTCCAATAGCTTTTGAATGGAGTATGGAGAAGATTTATACACACATATGTATATTTTTGTATTATTTTTTTAAAGGAGACTAAAACGTTAATTTCTTATATATGGACTGTGTCCTTCTTTTTATTTTCAAAATAAACGTGGCTTTCTGTCGTGCTTAGGCTAACACTTTAATACGTCCTCTGATAAAATACTTATTAAGTCGACTTAACATTTCCAAACAAACCAAAAGTCCGAACTTGGGAACATTAACAGGACTATGTCGTTGCTATCTGCTCGGTCGCGAAGCCCAGCGGCTCCTATATAAGTAAAGGTGCGATCAAACACGTGACGTGATCAGGCGCTGCCTACCGCTGAGAGCTGCCTGTCGGATAATCACTCCCTGCAGGAATTAGACGTGGAGTGAACGTTACAGGTGGAGCAGGGAAAGAAAGAGCGGAGCTGGATTCAAGACGGGAAAGACATCGGCACTCTGAGCGGTTTAATATTAAAACTAACTACTGGTAAGTGCGAGTTAGCCCGCTGACTCGTTTTTTTCTTTCCTTTTTTGTTATTGGTGCAGGTTTTTCCCATTGGGCGTGTTATTTTTCCACTGCGCTCGGGCTTGTTGTGGGAATTGGATTGCCAACCTAGGTGGAGAGGTTGCAGAGACAGCGCACTGCAAATTCTCTGACTTACCTTAAGATTATAGGATATCCTAATCTAATAATAGCAGCGGGGCGTTAGAGTAAGCAGTAGTAGGATATACTTACAAACTCTTGCACCAGTAGATGCACGGATAGTGTTACACTGAGAGAGACGCGCTCATCAAACTTGGAGGGGTCGCGCGTTCCCTGCAGCCCTTAGGATTAGATATAGCAGCGCTACGGGAGCGAGTGTGTGGTTGGATCCGGAGGAGAAAACGCTTTGAATCGCGAGCCAAGCTGTTTTATAAAGCTTAAGCACACAGATTTTTATTTATTTTTTCCTCCGCTGGAAACCAAGCATATAATTCACAGACTTCAGAGACATGAATCAGTTCTTAAATATAGTGCGCAGAAGGAAGCATCAGCATGTTTAATCTTTTGGAAACGTTTCTCTGCGCACACACAGCTACAAAAAAAAGAAAAATCAATACTGCTGCATCAATAATTCACACATTCTCAAATAATTTATTAAAAAGCAGCAAATTTTCATTGTATGCACATTATCACTGAACCGAACTTGATGTTAAATGGGGGTGAAGCGGATATTCGAGGGCATTTGTGGTGGAGGTTTAGTGATGGTGAGAATTGTACCAGTGTGAGTGTGTGTGGCTCAGTGAGCAGACGATAGACGAAGTGAAAGGCTTTCAGTTCACTTGCTCTGGGGATTGCCCGATTGTGGCTGTCATACTGCAGCTACATTAAGTGGGTTCATGGCTGATAATAGCACTTACATTGCTCTAAGCTGGAGATGATGCAGATTGTGTCTGTTTCACTGTGATTGCATGTATATGATTCATCTCCAAAAGAACTTTGGAGTTTATTTGACAGATAACTTCTTATAGTTCGCAATCAGATTCTCATAAACTGCGGTTCTCAAGCCTATCCAAGCATGACCCCCCCCCCCCCCCCACCCCCACCCCACCCCCAATCAGTAGGTGACTCAGATTTGTTATCAATCATTAACAATAACAAGGACAAAAAAGAAAGCTAGTTAATTTTTTAGTGAAGGTCAGCAGGACAGCGTCAGCAAACCCTTGTTTTCCCAACATGCTCTTTCTTTGCATATTGATCATCAGATTACCCCCACCCGTCTTCTTTTAAGTCTGTGCCCCCAGTTTGAAAACCACTGCTTTCGACTCAGACAGTCAGCAAAGTGGCTTTCAGAGATTAGATAAGTCTTGGAAACCACAACAGGAAAAACATCTTTATGGTTGTCACATCGTAACTGGCTGGCACCAGGTTTTTAAGGTCTAAGCTCAGAAAGCAGAAGGCATATTGCACATAGCAGTTTATCAACACGACAGTTCTTGGATTTAAAATGAAATGAATAATAACATCGTAATGGCAGTAAGTGAAGGTTTACAAAAACATCAAGATTCTCTTGCCATCCCAGTAAGAATACACCTTAGTGTTTCTAAGAAAGCTGAAAGAACTAATTCAGTGATAATTAAAATAAAGTGAGACATGAATTCTTTGTATTTTGCTCCTTTTTGTCCTCTGTAATGTTTTATGGTATTATAATCTAAATTATCTTCTGGTTTTTGGTGGCTGTTTGGCCAAAGTGAAAACACTGAGCTGATAGCACTGGTTTAAAAAAACACACACCCTTTTTCTAAAAAACAATGTAAGAGTTGTGAAGTAAATTCTTGGTGTTGATTTTTAAATCTAAAGAGAGGAGCGCCCCACACTTTACGACCTGCACAGACTTGCCTGGGTGTGTGTGTGTTTTTCTCCGTGCGTGCATGCGTTCATGCGTGCATTTTGACTCAATAACAATTGATATGTCAAAACAAAAGTCAGTATCTTATTAAACAGGCTTTTGCTTTTGTTATTGTGTTGCTCAGTTGTCACTTTCATTCCAGTTAATGATATTGTCAGTTGTGCTCTGGAGCAGTTCCACTGATTTGGGCCGTAGCTTAAAAACTGTACACGCTGCATGTTTTTGAAGTATTGCTCTCAGCTAATTACAATCCTCCTGCATATCAAAACAAAAGGTGGGAAGCTACTGTCATTGTGATAAAAGAAGGGGGGCTTTTTCTTTTTTAAGCAAATGTGAGCTTGCAAAAATATAACCCGGTGCTGAACTGGGGTGTGTTTTCCAGTGAATAACAACAGTCTGTGACACACAGGGTGTCAGGGGTGAAAACCCTCCCACTGGCACTTTCCTGTTTAGGCCGGTGTGCTGTTGAAATACTGTATCACAGCCAGCTCACCAGCTGGCCTGCCAGTGGACAGCTCAGCTTACGCCCAAATGGCAACAAGACGTAGAAAGAGGCAGTAGACGACCAACCAGTCGGCCAGTGACTCAAACAGAATCAAACCTGAATAACAGTTTGTCAGGCCAGAGGTAAATCAGTTACTGCCGAAGGGGACCTCACCCATAGAGCTCAGCGTAGTGCCGTCATTTAAAGCGTACACCAAAGCAGTCATGGCTCACTCCAGCTGTTTGACTGACTGCTTTTTGGATGTATTATGACTCACAGGGATGACAACAGCATGCAAGTCTGAGCACGTCTCAGACGCTGCTGCTGCATGAGGTTTTTACTTTGTTATCAGCACGCAGTTGTGTTGAGAATCCATTGTAGAGGTTTTTGGAGATGGCGTGGAGGCTCCTAAAGAGGCTATAAATATCCCCATGCTTCAAGTGGTTCCAGTGTCTTGAGATACTGCTGCCAGGCTTCTTCGGCGCATTGAACTCGTTCATGTGCAGCTTTTGAACCCACAGTTGTTCGTGTTGTACCGATTGATGAGTAAAAACCCACTTGGAGTCCCTGTGCTAACCCTTTTAGAATGTTGCTTGGTAGGAAGGTACATGCTGACATTTACATCTAGATGTATGGAGATGCAAGGGAACAGTTTTAGTCACAATCTTGTTAATTCTGTGAGTACTGTTTGACCTCAGATCAGACTTTAAATGTCAGTGATTTTAAACAGAAGCAAAAGAAGTATAGAGATTAGAAAGTGTTGTTCATTGCATGCAGGTTCTGTATACTGTCTGTGTGAGCAGTATTAGTCAGTGAGTGAATACTATAGATTTGCTCTATAGTCTGACACAAAGGGAATATCAAGTTTTTCAGAGCTGCATAATGAAGTTGCGTGCTCAGTGACGGGTCCGTGAGCAGGTTTTGCTGGCCGTACTGGAATTTTCATTGTGCCCTTATGAAAAATAATAGTACACTAGTCTGCCATGACATAGCTTTTGCCTCAGTGAAGAGCACACCCACGCTGATGGCGGTTTAATTTTGTTTTTGTCACTAAGGTGTCAAATAAACAAGAGGAAATCAAAAAAGCTGGGGTTCACTGTACAAAAGGTCAAATCCTTTAATGTTAATAAATGGCACACCATTTAAAATGTAGTGTTAAAACATCTTAGGTCCAGTTTTACTTACCAGAACTAATAAAGGTGTGCTACTGATAAAAGGCCACTGTGTAATAAGCCATAAAGTCTTAGGGGCTGTATTGCTAGTAAGCCATTATGTAGAGCAGAGGTGTTATGCAACCATGTGCATGACAAAAAAGGTCAAACAGTCCATTGGTGTGTCTTTCCTGATTAAAAATAAAAAAGCATTCTAAAGAAATCCTTGACATGAATCTGAAATGTAAAATTAATGTTCGTTTCCAAGGAAAAATAAATCCTGAAAGGTGCGGCACCTCTTAAAATAAATGAAATCTTTACTTCCTTCTTCCCTTATTTTTTTGATTTCAATACAACTCGTATCTCCCGTTTGACTGCGATTGTTTTTTCCAAGCTACTCGCGGTGTCACAAACCCTGCTCGTACGCAGTGAACAAAATCTGATTTTTCTTTTTGGTAAGATCAGAGAAGCTTTCAGCACATTTACTAATGTCAAAGTCTGAACATGCATCAGCGTGCGCTCACATGCAAGAGAAGCAATGACCAAAGACATGAACAAAACACATTTTTATATCAAAATATTAAAAGCTGCACTTCTAACGGGCTATCTACCTCTAATGTAAGAGGTGTTGTTTCTAGTTATAAATAAACAAAGAATGACAACAAATTTTCATTTTTCTACACTCTTTGTTTTGTTAGCCTGCAGTCAAACACTGATTTTATCTGTAGCAAGGTATAGGGCTTTTTTGTTTTTTTGTGGAGGTACACGTTTAATAAATAAACTGCGTGTGCTTCTCGGGGATCACTAAATGGATACAGACAACATTATCTTAGTGACTAGCTAATGAAGATGCAATTTCAGCTTGTTCTCCTGCCTTAGGAGGCAAATTAATGCGATAAATAACTAATTAATGCGTTTAGATTAATAACGTACAATCCACTGATAAAGCAGTGGGGCCTTTTTACTTTCAAATTCTCAGACTTTTAGGATTTATATAATTTTTTGTCAATTCATTAAGCGACTTCCAGACTAAACATAACCTAAGGGCCCCATTGCGAATGGAAATCTGCATCATATGTGTTGTAAATCCCTCAGCAGTGCACTGTCACCCCTTACGCTATGTTAAGTGTGGGAGAGCCAGAGGAAAGGACGACTGTTGCGTGTTGTATTGTTATTGTGGCCATGCCTACCTGTCTGCGCCATCGTGACCTATCTGCCAAAACCTCTGAAAAACAACCTTCAGTTATTCCGTTCAGCTGTGGCGCTTAACCCACAGTACCCTCAGCCCCCAACAGGCTGTGGTAAAAAGCATGCAACATGTCACCTCTTTGACAACACAGGGGCAGTCCTGTACATGCAGCAGCTCGTCCCACTGTGTCAACTAACAACAGGGTGGGAGCACAGCAGGTTAGCTGCAAAATGCACAACCCAGACTGCTCAAAGACCCAGGGGAGTTAACGCTTAGCTGTCTCTCAAGGAAATATAGATACTGTCATTTTTTCATTTCTGTCAACAGGCGAGGACTGTACGGTGTTTCAAAAGATGCATCTTTACTTTTTACTTTTACTTAAATCTGAATAGCACATGCAAAGCAGCTGTGTACTGCACAGCCCATTTTATTTATTTCTTCTTCTTTTTTTTACCTTGCGAATCTGGTCTTGAATATGCTCTCTGTGTTATTCTGAGTTAAAGTGCCTTGATGAATTTTGAATGAGGCTGCATCGCTCAGTTTGTCAAAACACAGAGAGTGAATCTCGCCAAAGAAGTGGTAAGTCTCGATTCCACATGAATCCCAGGGTAGGGATGGAGTTCGTGAGCTGTGAATTACCGTGATCTGCATGCATGCCCAAACCTGAACTGATCCCTGCTGCTGCTTGAACCCTGCTGAGTCCAGAGGAAGCAGGTTCTTATCAGGGAGGAGGACAGGAAGATACAGAGAGTGCAGGAGGAAGAGAGAGAGTGGGGGTGGGTGGGCAGTATATGGCACTCTGCAGAATTTCACTTAACATCAGCTTCCTTTGTGAAGTTTACTGTTATGAGTTGTCATAGCTTTAGCTGTAAGTGGTGCCAGACATCTCTGGTAGAAAAACATGGTTATATTTGTCTCTGTTTAGCATACTGTCTGGGTCTTCAGGATTTAACGGTCAGCAAACAGAACATGTTCATTTATGACACTTTTCCCCACCTTAGTATTTTCACTACTATCTTTAACTTGAAAGGTGTTGCTTATTTTTAATCTGGCTCTTTTGAGCAACCCAAATTAATAAAAAAAAAAGAAGGAAAGAAAGACGGAAGTTCTCCAGGAAACGAACAAAGTGTTCATCTTAAGTGGTCCTCTTTTTCCCAGTCTTGCTTGCTGTCACTTAGATAAACTTAGATATACAAAGGGAGCTAAAGTGCTTGTTTCAGGCAGTAGATGAACTGGGGGGCTACATGAGGACCCAGTATAATGTAAAATAAAAAGGATTATTTTGAATTGTGAGCCATGCAGAGTGACTCTTGTAGAGGCCATAAGTCCATATAAATGAGAAGAATAGGTAGCAAGGGCATAATAGTAGGGGTATTTTAAATTTATATTGCCCTGCATAAAAATCATCAAGCATAACAGAGATAAAATGAAAAGAAATAAAGTGTTGGAGGAAAACCAGCTTGCATTGAAAATTTTCAAGGGAATGTAGCCATCTTTTAATGTATGTAATATTTCCCGGTTTGGTATTAAAGTCAGGTTTTCTATTTCATGGGTCTCTTTGATTATTTCATAGATGTTTTCATATCTCTTCCAGAAGTGGGCTGCCGTGAAAATGATCTCCTCCAGCATCCCTCACCACTAGCTGAGCAGTATGGCTTCTGCTCCTCCTTCCAGAGAGGACACCAGCAGCTCGTTAGCACTGCGCTGGAGGCTAACACCGACATAGATTTCCAGCAAGTAGCTGCGCTTGACGTTCCCGGTTAAACATCTGAACGATTCACCTTTAGAGGGTCTCTGTAAGCAAATATGATGACTTATGCCAGAGTGGCACATGTCCAGGACCGTGACATCACCACAGTTTAACAACATCTGGACTGACACTGTGGACCATGATCTTTCTCTGATTTCGTGCTTTGGTGGCGGAGCTGGATCTTGCAGCTCTTCCACACTTAGACAAACCCGGACTCTGAGCCATGTCTCTTCTTTTAGCTCTGAGCATCATCTGTGGATTGATGCTCCATGTTTGTTTTAGTGCCGTCAATACTGACTATTGTGTGCCACGAAAGACCGTGCCCTACCAGAGTGAGTCAGAGATTCTCTCACCTTCTCCAGTAATATGTTGTAGAATTATTCTTAGCATATTCTTTCTTCTTGTGGGCTGAATCAGAAGTAGAAGCTAGAGCAGTTTTGAATATTTTTACTGTGATTTATGACCCAGTAGTGCAACTTTAACATCTCTTTTTTTGCTGGCTGGGACAAGTTTATTAGTTTTCAGTAAATTAGCATTTTGCTTTTTGCTGTGGGGGCATTTTTCCTACTGCATGGAGTCACAGTAGCTAACATGTGGGAGGTAAATAAAGCAAAAAACAGTGTATGATGCAGATTTCTCCGTGCAGATGAACTGAAGTTGTTCAGGGAAGAGGGGATCTACAATTACTCCACGATGCTGATGAGAGAAGACCTGGGTGTGATGCTGCTGGGGGCAAGAGAGGCCATCTATGCTTTGAATATGAGCGACATCTCAGTTAAAAATGCTACGGTAAGAACATGAGGAGTCTGTACACTCTGAACAGAGCTGTCAGATAATGTACATATAAAATACACACGCTGGAGCTGCCATGTTGCTTATTTTGTTTGATGAAATAGTAATTAGTTAACTTTTTTATCACTGTGGATTAAAAATGGAAGATTCATTAAACATTTATGATGTTTTACCACAGCACTGAAGCCATTTCCTCAAATAATCAGTAGCCCTGCCAAAGATGGACTTATCATGCTTAGATGTGATTTGTATTCATGGTTCTTAACTTTCTTTTAGGTTATGCTGTGATAGCACTGGCTTAACACAGTGAAATATTTCAGTACTTTACAAAGAAAAAAAAAAAAGTAAACAGCATTTTGTTTCTCGCTGGTTTGCAGTATAGCAATAGCTGATAATAGCTAATAATAGAGGTTGTTAATCAATAGTTAATCAACAGCTAGGCTGGTATACAGTACTGATTTATTGCATGCACTTACTGGCAGTTCTGTTAGGTGTATCTGTTTAAGTGCAACGGCAATATCTGATCAGCCAATCACATGGCAGCAGTTCAGTGCATTCAGGCATGTAGACAAGTTCAAACCGAGCATCAGAATGGGGAAGAAAGGAGATTTAAGTGACTTGGAAGGTGGCACGGTTGTTGGTGTCAGATGGGCTGCTCTATTTTTTTTTCTGAAAGTCTCAAATATCATTCACAGCATATTAAATATCTTCCCTAAAATCCACTGTGTCAGGTTTGTCGTATAAAGAGAAGAAACATTTCATATTTGCACATCTTTCAGATGCTGTGAATTATGGGCAAATGTTAGGTCACATTACGTACAGTGTTTTCTCACACATCATTTCATTCTACATGACCACTGCACATTTGCATGAGATATTTCAATAATAATGGTTCTGTTGGACTCTGTTGTTTGTTCATAGTTGTAGATACATGTCTAACAGTCAGAGGCGAGGAGTGCTTTGCCAGCTAACCGGTTCATGCTTTTAGAGCACGCTGACAGGTCTCGAAAAACAATAAATTGTGAAAGCTGTAACTGGACTACTACTGTGTGGTTGCAACACCATTCCTGAATGCTTTGACAAGACTCTTTCGTTTTGTTGGTGCAGGTGTATTGGCGGGTGACTGAGGATAAGCAGAGGGACTGCACGTACAAGGGAAAAAATGCAGAGGTTTGTGTAAAGTCGTTCAAAACAAAAGCTTTGCACTAGACAACTTTTACTTCGGGGGCATTGCTGCAGCTGTAAAAGATGACCACTGATTGAAAGTTGTTTACTCCCCCCTCACATTTTATCTTAGCACATGTGTAAATCATTTATATGAGAATGATTTTTTTCCCCTTTTCATGTCTTTACATGGAATTCTCTTTGAAGTACTTGGTTCATATCTTTGTGCTGAGAGTCCAAATAAAGGCACAGGAAGAAAACGCATGTGCACAGCCCTGACCTTTTGGTCACCGCGAGCTGCGGACAGCATGTGCAGTCACTATATGTATGCGGTATGTTTGTGTTTTTGCGGCTGAACTAACAAAGCTCTGACCTTGGCATTCTCTCTGCTGGATCTTGTTGCAGGTGGAATGCCGCAACTACATTCGAACCCTGCACAGAGTGAATGACTCTACAATTTATGTGTGTGGTACAAATGCGTTTAGCCCGACCTGTGATTATCTGGTAAGTGTGGCTTTAAGAGTACGTGTTTAATGTACGTGTGTTTGGATGCACAGTTTTGTTTTTATCCTTTCCCATGTTGATTTGTTTGCAATGAAAATGATATCACTCGTCTTACTTTAAAGGGAACCTGTAATACTCATTTCCAACTTCATATTTTATTCTTGGCCTGTACTAGTGCAGCTCTGGATGACCTTATCTTACACTCTTAAACAAGCTCCTCTCCCTTTAACCAGCTTTTATTTCATTGGCTGCCCCTCACAAACAAACAATGTGAACAGCTGGTATATGGTACACAGCTAGGGTGGTGTGTCTTAGATGACCATATTCAGAAAATCTGCTCTCACTGTTTGAAATGTAGGGTTGTTGAGCAGCCAGTAGCCTACCTGTAGATATGCTGAACTTGCATCCACCGCTGAAAGATTCTAGACATAACAGAGCAGAAGGCAGTGCAGGGTCTGCTTTAATTCAAGCAGTAATAACTGGGATTGAATTTTGTTAAGCTTTATGCTGAAGTGTTGTAAATGGGCACGCTTTGAGACATTTCTCTCCTGTCATCGTCAGTTAAATTTCCTTCCCCTGTTGTTGGTGTCTTGGAAAACTGTTTATTTTGGCAAGATGCTGAAATTTCAGAGGACTGAGCAGCCTTGGCTGCATCACAATGGGGTGTTAAACTGTTGCTATGTGAACCTGCAGCACTATGATAATAACAAACGAAATAAATAAAGGCAGACAATATGCTCATTATGTATCCCCAGACTCTGGAAGAAGATTTTAAGAGAAACAATTAAAGTGATTCCGGATATGAGTTTTGAAAACCCATGTAAAACCCTTTGTTTCGTTTGGACACTTTAGCGAGTTATTATGCAAATGTATGCAAGTTTAGTTAACTGCTTAAACATGTGAACAAACGGTAAGCTTCCAGTTCCAGTCCTCAATCTCAATAAAACACAGCTTTCTCAACTTCTCTCTCTTTGCTTGATCTCTTTCTTTGTTTCTGACAGACGTTTGCTAAAGGACAGCTGACGCTGCAGGGAAAGCCGGAGGAGGGGAAGGGCAAGTGTCCTTTCGATCCCTTTCAGAGATACTCCTCCCTCATGGTTGGTGAGTGTCTGAGGCAGACACAGAATGAAGATTTGATAGTTGTGTGCAGATTTCACTTCACACACTAAATAAATAAGAAAAATACCGCTCGGAGTATATTTGCTAGAGCTACCTGCTCATTCAGCATTCTCTGTACGATTTGTCGAAATGCCAAATTTTTCTGTATATAAATGTGATGTTGTTACAATTTAAAGTGAATAATGGATTTCCAGGAATTTTCACTCACCTCTTTTTCCTGTCTCACAGGAAACGATTTGTATTCTGCCACATCCATCAACTTCTTGGGCTCTGAGCCTGTTGTTCTGCGCAGCTCAAACTTGGCTCTTCGTACCGAGTTTAAAAGCTCCTGGCTCAATGGTGACTTCCTCTCCCTTCTTTTTAAAATTTTATAGCACCCCATGAACATTTTAGCATTTGTGGTGCTGTTGACTTCTATTTTCGTTTGCCTGTGTTCAATTCAATTTGTTCAATTCAATTCAATTTGTGTTTTCAGAGCCAAACTTTGTCTACATGGATTTTGTGGATGAGAGCTTTGATAGTCCCGATGGTGACGACGACAAGGTGTACTTGTTCTTCAGTGAAAATGCCATAGAGTACGACTTCTACAGAAAGGTTTCAGTGTCACGAGTGGCCCGTGTCTGCAAGGTAATGAACACAGTCTGTTCAAAAGCCTTGGCCTGTCTGACACAGGTCTGGTTGTTGTTAAAGGCAATACGCACACACATCACAGAGTGCTCCATATCTGTGTTAAAGGGGGATATGGGCGGCCAGCGGACACTGCAGAGGAAATGGACGTCGTTCCTGAAAGCTCGCCTGGATTGTTCCCTGTCTGAACCCAGCCTGCCCTCCATTGTCCAGGATGTCTTCCTTCTCAGACACAAGGACTGGAGGAAGAGTGTCTTCTATGCTGTCTTCACTCCACAGTCGTAAGTGTTTGCTGACAAATCCAGTGGCTCTTATTGCTCATGGCGGGTGTTGGCTTTGAGGAATGTTAGGAGTATCCTGAGCTTTTAGTTAACACACACAAAAAAAACTACCAAGTCTGTTGCAACTAGTATTTTGTTGAGACTCAGCTGATAAGAACTTGTCTCAGTGTGTTTCACCTAAACTTGTTATTTTGCGTTTCCAGGAGCTTATCCCAGAAGTCGGCTGTTTGTGCATACAGCGTATCTGCTATTAGAGATATTTTCAATGAGGGAAAATTTAAAACCCCTGTTGCTGTGGAGACGTCTCATATTAAATGGGTGATGTACACCGGTGAGGTGCCGGTCCCCAGACCAGGAGCGGTGCGTTTACAGACTTTTGTTGCATGCAGAAATTCAATTGAAAAACCAGATAAACGCAAATAGATGTGGAAGAAAAAAAATCTAAATTGCAGTTTTTGTGTTTCAGTGCATCAATAACATGGTGCGTAAAATGGGGATGAATCGCTCTCTGGACCTTCCAGACAAAACGCTCCAGTTCATCAGGGATCGTCCTCTAATGGATGAAGCAATTCGGCCACTGACAGGAGGCCCGCTGCTGATCACGAAGGGAGCTCTGCTGACTCGGATTGTAGTGGACAGCGTGCAGGGCCTGGACGGAGAGAAATATAACGTCATGTTTATTGGCACAGGTAAAAAAAGAGCTGTGTTTTTCAGAAAGGCCCCTTTGGAGTACTGCCGGTGTTACTTGAGTTTTATTTTTAATGTTAAACAGTCACTCACATAAAATTCTTAAAATAGTTAAAGTTTAATATTCAATACTGCAGTTTTAAATGAATTCATAACCTTTTAAATGGCTTTAAAACTTGACAGAAGGAGAAAAGTAACAAAATCAGATATCAGAACAGCAAATTTAGAAACTGGCTTTTGTTTCTGGGTGAAGCTTAGCAGCTGAAAAAACATAGTGATCCACATAAATTTTGTTTGAGGACTTAATTTTCCTAATTATGCTGATTAAAAAGAGATTCGTTTATTGTACTTGGGAAAGAGTTTGAGCACTGCAAGTGGCTCCCTGACACAGAATTACAAATGTCCTCAGTGATTATGTTTCTCACTAAATCTGATCAGAACTTATCAGAAAGACTGAATTATGCAACTTTAACGCAACTATATTGTCGTTATAATGTAACTAAAGGAGGTGAACATATTAGTTTCCATTAATTTAGCAATAGATTTTAACAATATGACATTTGTCATATAAGTGTTTTCTAATTATAAGCTTACCATTAAAAAACTGATGGCACAGTTTTTCCCCTTTATAAAGGCATCACCTGCACAACACCTGGTTGGGCAGGTGACCCATTTGCTGAAGGTGGCTGCAGGTGCCTGAGTTTGAGTCCACCTCACACCATTTCCTGTGTGTCTTTTCTATAGTCCCTATTTTTTTGTAATATCTTGGCTAAAAAAATGCCCAAAGCAAATCTAAAACTGTTGCAAATGCAGAGACCAAAGTAAAGGCTTTTAAAGCAATAAATATAACTTGGTTAATCATTAGCTTTTTATGATTTGTTCTAAGCAGCAGAGTCATCAAATGATATGGGTAAATACACTTGTGTAAGTTACGGGCTCTGCTTTTTGTCTTTGTAATAGGAAACGGTTATGTTCAGAAGGCTGTGAACTATGACGGAGAGATGTTCATCATCGAGGAGGTTCAGCTGTATGAAAACCATGAGCCCATCTCTATCTTGCGCCTCTCATCCACTGAGGTAATATATAATAACAAGTCCATTATACATGTTTTGTCATCATCACAGTTTACGGTTGTTTGCTGGGGTTTTGGTTGGGAGATACTGTTTAATATCTTAGTTTGAATATGTCATCACCTATTTGGCACTTACAGGCAATAAAGAGGCTTCAGTTGTGCTAAAGGTGAAACACTTTTAGTCTTTTGATATTTATGAGTCTTTATGGTTGTGCACTTATAGGGTCAAGTGTATGCTGGTTCAACTTCTGGTGCAGTCCAGATGCCGGTCAGTAACTGCAGCCGCTATGAGACTTGTGTGGACTGCATCCTTGCAAGAGATCCGTACTGCGCATGGGATTTATCCACCAAGCAGTGCTCCTCCGTCAACACTTTGTCCCCCTCCCCACATACAATACAGAGTCTCAAGAAGGGAGATGTGTCACAGTGTCCTCCACTAGGTACTTTAAATTCAGTTGTTTTTATTTAGTGTTAAATCAGAACCCAAGAAAGCACAAGGGTTGTTCGATTGTAGAAATAACAATATTATAGAGAGAAACCCACTGACACCCTTTGATCAAGCGTGTGCTGACATGGCAGCAGTTTTATGAGCATGAATTAACCTTGCGTTTGTGTGTTTTTAGATCCAGTGACAGCTGTCAAATTAGTCCTCATTCCAGAGAACAATATCCAGCTGTCGTGCCAACTTCACTCTAACTTGGCTGTGGCCGACTGGCGATTCGGTAACCACACACTTCACTCCAACAACAAATACTACATCTACAGTGGCGGTCTCCTCATCCTGAGTGCTTCTGAAACAGACGCTGGCCAGTATATCTGCGACTCAGTAGAGGAGATAAACGGACAAAAATACAACCAGACTGTGGCGGTTTATCATTTACAGCTCTACTCTGACCCGACAACGGGGATCATCCCCACCTTTGGCACAGAGGTGCCAAGTACCACAGAAGCTATTCACAAAACAATACATTTGACACCAGATCCAGTGCCAAGCCATAACATTGACAAACCGTCGTCTCCTGAGAGTCAAAACGACAGTGGCAGGATAACTCATCTACAGGTGGCTGTGGCCATGCTGTCCCTGATTTGCCTCTCTCTGATGGGAGTCATATTTATGATCTGGAGCCGTGGGCACTGGGAGTGCTTAAAGTTTGTACAGCGGCCCAGTGAAAGCGAGACGAGAAGGCAGTCAACCGAGTACAGGCAGATCCTGAACAGAACTTCAGAGGTAAAGCTCCTGGGGCCTGAATCCGGGAGACCTTGCAGTGCCAATAATAATCACCCTGCTGTTGACTTCAAAGGGAATGGGGAGCATCACTTCCCACCTATGGCCAACATTTCAAGTCTAGACGGTCTGGGATACATAAATGATGAGTCAGAGATTTGACTCTGCTGAGGTGTAGAATTCAGTCTGAGGCAGGACTCGTGCACTAATTATCTTCTTATAGGTGTACTCCCACTAAGATTCGGTTCCTATAAAGGTTTTCGCATTATAAATTCTTTTGATTGGTGTCCTGTTTCCTACACTGACTATCATTTCCATATTCTTACCAGGCAGCTCATGTCCTCTAAAAAGATATTTAACTGGTGGTTAATGTTTTTATATGTATTTTTTTTTTTGTATAATGATAAATTGTGAATAAGCTTTGTGCAATAGATTGTGTACAGCCAACACCTTTTCTTTTTGGACTATTTATTTGTAAATATAGTATAAAAAACACTGGACATGTAGCATTTTGATCATATTTTCAATGATTTTTAATGATTGATCAGTTGTCTGTATCACTATTTTATTTCCTGGTGGCCGTAAAAAACATCTTCTACATACATACCTCTATTTTTAAGCATAACCCCCACTAATATAACAGTTGGACCTCTGTCTTCAATAAGAAAAAAAAAAGAATTTTTATATTTAGGGTGAACTGGGGTAATTCTTTTCTTTTTTTGGGTGTGTAGCTACATTTCTGATTCCAAGCATACTGTACACTTAATAAGAAACAGACAAAAATGTCATTGTAATGTCAAGGGTGGGGGTGTACATTTCTGTCAGTGAAACAACTCAGAGGTGCAGCGTATCCAAGAGTTTCGGTGTCAAACTTTGAAACATGCTGCCTTGCTCATGAAAGGAACTTTGAGAGTCTTGTCATGCACTTATGAATCAGTAAGTCAGTAATGTCTCACACAGTCAGGAAATGTATTTGAAGGCAACGCACAAAGCCACTGCTTCCAATATTAATGTTTCCAAAGGTTTCATATGGTTTGTAGGGGAGGAAAACATCATCATTAACACCACATGCTCAGTTTGTAATTATTACAGTTTGTTTTGGACAAAAAGTCAATTGCAGTGAAGCCCCCCGAATCTTCTCTGTGGTTTTCAGTTTTGGTCATTAGCGCCATTGCGCAGAGACTTTTATGTTTCATCAAGTTCTGTACAACTGTCTGTATGAGAGTTGAAATGGGTCTCTGCTGAATTATTAAACAGCAGAATTGTATATGGATGTACAATATCAGTAGTACAAAGTAATCATTCAAACGTTACCTGTGCATTTGAATATTTTTTTTATTTTTAAAAAAGGGTACAATTTGTGTGTGTGTGGTTTTTTTTTTAAAAAAGCACTAAAAAAATCATCCCAGCTATAACACTGCCAACTACTGTTATACATTTTATAACAATAAAGCTACAAGACTTAAACGGAATTGTTTACATCATTCAGAAATGGCTTTTAGCTGACCTCTCTCAGGCCCAATTTTCCTCCCAACATTTAAATGAGGCTTCTTCTCTTACATCTGGCTTTGAGTTATTGTGTGATCCTTATGGCAAATATTTATTTGCCTTTGTGAAATGCATTGTAATACTGTTCTTTGGTCACAGTGGTGCAGTGGTTAGCGCCATTACTTCACAGCAAGAATTTCCTAAAGGTGCTTGTGTGGGTTCCCTCCCACAGTCCACTAGGTTAATTATCAATTCTAAGTTGGTCATAGGTGCAAATAATTGTCTCTCTTTGTTAGTCAAGCAACAGACTACTGACTTTCTAGGAGGTGTTTAAGTTATTAAAATTAGATCCCGACCTATTTATTGGAAAATTGACATTATTTGCTGATAGATATTTGCTAATCGGTTAGTATCTATTAATGATGGCCCAAAACATGAAAGTTAAAAAAAGAAGACACGGGAGTTGTTATGAGTGTTGACATTGCCCCCTGGTGGGCAAACTATGTAAAGTGCAACTTCCTGTTGGCAACCAATGTCTTCAGAATTTACAAATACAACAATTTGAACTAAGTAGTGGGAGTGTAAACTAGTAAATTCATGTAACAAATGATGGCAAAATCTCTTTTTTTATGCATCTGAAAGAAAAAGGAAATCAGCTAATGTATCCAAATATTGGTATTAGTTTTAAACATCCTGTATTGGGCTCTATTTGAAAAGCTAAAGCCAGGGTCCCCAACCCCAGTCCACGAGGGCCGGTGTCCTTGCTGGTTTTAGATCTCACCCTGGGTCAACACACCTGAATCACATGATTAGTTCATTACCAGGCCTCTGGAGAACTGCAAGACATGTTGAGGAGGTCGTTTAGCCATTTAAATCAGCTGTGATGGATCAAGGACACATCTAAAACCTGCAGGACACCGTCCCTCGTGGACTGGGATTGGGGACCCCTGAGCTAAAGGATAATAGTGTTGCTGAAATGAATTCATCAGCAGTAAACCTGTAGGGTGAAATATTATCAATTTTCAGGGTCTTCTTGTGAAGCAATAGCTGCTACTTCTGTATGACGAAATTCAGATTAGTTGAATTTAAGAATAGTAGGATTGCAACATGATGAGCTTTACTGGAGCAGATTTCATCCAGAATTTTAGGATGTCAAGAGATACTTTTATTCATACCCCGAAGCATTTCACTAGTGTCTCACAGCAAGAGAGTGAAGTCAGGCAAGAAATGTACAAGCTCCACAAACTGACAGGACTGGCATCTGGTTCAAATCACAGCTGAAAAGCTCATTCTCTATGATTTTTGGTGTTCAGACTATCAAAACTGAACTGATATACATGAGTTTGCTTGCAGTTTAAAGACAGCATAAAAAGTATATATAAAACTCAAGTAAAAAGATTTAAATTCACTCTATATTAAAGTAGCTGTGGCAGAACTGACTCATTTTTAAGACTTTCAACATAAATCCAACAATTACATGTATTTTTATGATAAGCAGGGACAGGCAAACACAATGTGAAAAAGAAGATTTATTGAAATGCTGCAACAGTGTTAGTTTAACATATCCATTTTATCAGTCACTTATCAAATATCAGAAAAATCAAAGTATTACATTTGGCAGTTGGCCATAAAGGGCACTTCAGTATGTTGAAAAGAAAAAAAAAAAAGTTGTGTATCTATGAGGGAGCAACCTTTCTTTATGACAGCGCTTTTACTTCAAACAAGCTTTATCTGGATCAACGGTGTTGCATTACCAGCATATATGCATATTTCTTTAAAAAAAAAAAAAAAAAAAAAAATCCAATAATTCCTCAGTCATGTCTGATATTAGACTATGTTTAAACAATTTGTTACCACATCTGCATGCATTAGTTCACTCAGCCAGCGGTTTGTACCCGTCTTTACTGTTTACATCATATCCGTTCATTTGTAATAAGAGAATCGCCTTCATTCAGAATCCCACAGCAGGCTGCATGCAACAGTGTAGACCCCAGATGCAATAACTCAGTCTATCTGGGAGAAAATTGAAAGTTGCTGGAGGTTTGCAACAGCTGATAAGGTGCTGTCACTGCAGGGCACTGACCACTAGAAGCAAACAGTGTAGCTTTAAAACAACAGGAATTGTGAAATACTGAGGTGGAGACACCCAGCCCCCTCCGTCGTAAGAGTAGAAAGTGTTTTGGCTCAATGATAAGTTGCACAGAAGAGTTGCTTCACTGAAGCATCCAGTTTTACAAAAAAAAAAAAAACAACAACAAAAAAGAACAATTAGAGTGTTTTTTTTTTAAGGCAAAAATCAGGTGTTCAGGCTTTTTTTTTTTTAAACATGCAAAAATCTGAACACAACAGTAAGGCGCATTTCAATACATCACAGGCAAGCGTGGACATATCAAGCAGACCATCAAAAATAAGCTCAATTTATGCTCAAAAACCTAAAATTAAAAAAAATAAAATAAAATAAATCACCAGTTTGTACACCGTCTTCTTGCAAAAAAGAAAAAAAAAACCCCTGCTCTTCAGCATACCATTATTTCGAGCATGCAATTCTGGCAATATACAAAAACAATCCTATTATAGAGGTCTATAAGGCACACATCTCTCACACACTCTTGAAAGTGTTCACTCTTTTTCCAATTGAGTCATTCATTTTAAGGACTAGATGTAAACAAAGCTGAAATGGAATGCTATAATCTAAGGATAGTCCTCTACCACATGTGTAGAGGCTTTCTGATAAAACTCTGTCCTCTCATAAAACACACCTGTATACTTTGAAAAGTAAGGGTTAAATAAATGGCGTTTTTGAAGTGCTTTCTTGAACATTGGTTAAACTGCCAGTTATCTGTCTCCCCCTAGAGGCGATTCTTAGCCATCACCAGTGACTGTTGTCGGGATAGCTGGGCACCGCCGTAGGGTACTGTGGCAAACTTGGGCCTTGGGCAGTCTGAGCGACGGCGTTAAACCCCGCTTCCCTCACCGTGGCACTCTTCCACATCCCGGTGCTCCACTCTTCCTGAGCTCGCTGCATACTACCGCCACCACCACGGTACATTCTGTGCACCTGGAGAAAGTGGGTGTGTTAGGTAGTTGTTGGTGTGCTTTGGTGTCTGCAAGGAACTGTGTGCACGTTGACCCACACAAAGGTAAAGGTAAGTGCGTGTGCATTTTCAGCATAGGCGTTCACTCACCTTAATGAGAACCAGTGCCATTAAAGCAGTCACCAGAGTGAAGAGCAGAGTTGTGATAAGCATCACTACAGCAGAGCCCACATTTTGGCTGAAAAACGTCACTGTTGCAATCCAGCCGCTTTGTTGTGTTGGTGAGGGTGAGATGGAGTTTTATGGGTTAGTGTATCAGACAGTATGCACTTAGCAAAGTGGATTTAATACAAATGCAATTTAAAGTTTTATTAAAAAAAAAAAAAAAAAAAAAAAAAGAGCCACGAAGCAGTGAGAACTGAGGCATAGCAACAAACAGCGCAGCAATGATCAGCTAACACATCGACCAAAAGTCTTATTATCATTACTTTTTATTATTACTTCCTACATTTTTAAAGATTTTCTGGCCTGGTTCTTATATGGAGTGTTTCTTTTTACTGACGCATTCAAGGCGCTTTACACAGCTTGCCTCATTCACCCATTCATACAGACATTTTTCTACACGCAAGTGTTTTCTATCTAACATTCACACTCTGAAGAACGCATCAGAGAGCAACATGGGGGTCAGTATTTTGCCCAAGGATACTTTGGCATACAGATTGGAGCAACCAGCGATCAAACACCAATCCTCCAAATAGGAGAAGACTTGCTGAGGTTTAGCCACCCCTGTTTTCATGTTTTATGTTAACAAAAAAAGAAAAAAAAGAAAGAAAACAAGATACTACTTGACCTACACTTACTGGCCACCTTCATGGTCATTAGGTACACCTTATCAGTACCAGGTTAGATCCTGTTTTGCTGTCATAACTGCCTTAATTCTAGGTGACAGATACAACAACGTCCTGGAAACTTTTCAGTTCATAATCGCATGATATCATCACACAGTTGCTGTAGATTTCTCTGCTGACCAACCATGATGAGACTCATTCCACGACATCTCAAAGTTGCTCTATTGGATTGAAATCTGGTGACTGTGGAGGCCATTTGAGCTCAGTGAATTCACTGTCATTTTCTTACATGCTGTCATGCCAAATTCTGACTCCACGATCCAAATGTTGCAGTAAAAATTAAGACTCATCAGACAAGGCAACATTTTTTCAATCTTCAGTTGTCCAATTTTGAGAAGCTTGTGTGAATTATGGCCTCAGGTTTCCTGTTCTTAGCTGGCAGGAGATTTCCCTACAGTGGTCTTGCTACATCCCTTCATTTTTAACGAGTGGTTACTTTTCCTTTCTATCAGCTCAAATCAGTGTGGTCATTCTCCTCTGTCAGCAACAAGGTATTTTGATTCAAAGAACTGCTGCTCACTGGATATCTTTTTGGGACCAGTCTCTGTGATTCTAGAGTTTGTTGTGTGGGAAAATCCAACGGTTTCTAAAATACTCCGACCGGTTTGTATGGCACCAACAACCAAGCAACATTTAAATTTGGGGGCAATATAGCCTCAAAATTAAATCACTATATTTTTTAAGAAAATGTGCCACAATACTTCTGAAGCAGAAAAAAAAAGACACTGAACACTAAAAATGGTAAAAGATTTTCTATCTGGGATGTTGTAATGTGGCTTGGTCTCTTTAACCATTTGCATAACAGCTTCCTTTCCCACCGTTTAAACTGGTCTCATGTACTTTGCCAAACAATATATAACCACGTCAATGATTTGCATCCATTTTCTGCTCTTCCAGTCTATACGCAGTTTAACTAGCTATGCACCAGTGACGTTTGGTTGAACCATTTGTTTACTTTTGGACTGTACACAGCTGCCAGCATCTCTCCTACTTGCCTGTCACCCTAGCCCAGTTGTACTCCACAGTGTTTTTGCCTCGAGTGTTGAAAAGAAGTTTGTTCCATTCAGCTGGAACAGGTTTCTAGCATATTTTCCAAAAGTATTGCGCTATGTTGGGGGTGTTAGAGCAGCTCCCTTTTTACCAAATCTTCAGCAGCAGAAATACACTTCTCACTGTCAGATATGTCACTTTGTTGTGCATGAGGAACATAAAGGCACAGTGTTGCTATAACGATATCACGAATGACCCCCCCACCCGCCAAAATCAGCAGGTCATCTTGACCATGTTTAAATTAATTGAATGGCTGGCATGTGATTGGCTGATTAGATAAGTGCTTAAAAAACAGTTGGACAGGTGTACCTAACAATGCGGCCAATGAGAGTACAATGTCTCTAAAAACAGATCGATGTCAGTACTACATGAAACCGGTTTAGAAACACCACTTCATAAAAACTTTGCGAAATTTAAAAAAATAATAAAATAGTAATCCACAAAATTTAAACCACATTGTTATTCTGCAGCTCAAACATATACAAAAAAAAAAAAAAAGCACTTTCATTCTGTATTTACATACAACTGGGTAGATAACAGGCTAAAAATGGCAATTATTTTCAATTTTAAAACAGTTTGAAATGTTTCACCTCCTTATATGTTAACTTCATGATTTTTTTTATTGAACAGATGAGAAACAGCCATGTGTGGTGAAAAGCACATTTTCCAGCTGCCTTGATCATCAGAGAGAAACCTTCATGACCCAATCCGATAAAAAAAAACCCCCAAAAAACATAAAATAACTAAATAAATAAATAAACTAGCAGCCAATATGTGTGGTGTTCAAAGCAGGTTTGGCTCAACTTACCATGTTCCCCAACCAGGGATGCCGATAGCCTGGATGAGGGCCAAGACACACTGAAAGAAGAAGATGAAGAAGAAGGCCATGAAGTTGAACGAGCTGTCAGCCCTATGAAGAAAATAAGAAAAGAAAATACAAAGATGATACAGTAGAAAAAAAGCCCGAAGGTTTTCCATTTCTGTTGCAAAGTTGCTTCTTCCTTCTTGTTGGCAAGATTTGAGTCAAACTACCACACATACTTGCAGAGAAACATGAACAAGTCACAGAAAAGCTGGAAATGTTCTCAGTAAACTCAAAAGATGGGTGCAAATTCAAATCAGAAAACAAGCAGCACAGTCAGAGCTGATCAAACTTTTTGGGGGCTTGTATTCAATTCAATGAATTTTATTTATATTGCACCAAATCACAACAACAGTCGCCTCAAGGCGCTTTATACTGTAAGGTAGACCCTACAATAATACATACAGAGAAAACCCCAACAATCATACAGGAAGAAACCTCCAGCAGAACCAGGCTCAGGGAGGGGCGGGGCCATCTGCCGCGACCGGTTGGGTTGATTTCTGTCCGTTCTAAAGAGTTCATTCTATGAGTATTAGGGCTGCATAAGAAAAGAAATATTGTCGATACTTTTGAGAAGAAAGTTGAAATTTCAAGATTAAACCGAAAAACTATTTTGAGAAAAAAATTCAAAATCTACTTCAAAGTTTTTCAATCTGACCATCTTTTTAATGTCCTTATCGCCACAATATGATTATGTGTTAAAAGAGAAATCATATTCTTCCTAGTTACCAAGAACGATTTTACTAACTCAGAGGGTATTGCAACCGTGGCAGTTTTGTCTTGTAACGACAACTGTAATCTCCACGTTTCGACTTTTTCCTCAAAACAGAATTGTGACCTTAATCTCAAGGTTTTGACTTTATTCTCAAAATTATGAATAATCTTTTTCTTTCAGTTAGATTTGTTTTATTTCACTTTTAAATACCAAAAAAGCTAACCTTTTCCGCTTTTATTAACTATTAACTAGCTTGTAAGTTAAAAGGCTTTTGGTCAATTTTCAACCAATAAATCCTTAAGATGATCTTGAAGACATCGGTGGATGGAAGTAAAATTTTAATGGATTATTAACATGACGCCACTCCACACGCTTAGAAAGTTTTACCATAATTTATGATAAACTTTTGAAGCCATCATGTTTACAGAGAGTGAGACATACATGCATGCAATCGAATGCTAACAAAAACATACATGTCCCTGGTGGAGGCGATCATAATCTTCCTCATCTTTCCTGAACATACTGACACAAAATTACACATGCAGATAGTAGTACGTAAACCCTTGAAACTGACACACTTTGAATCAGATATATAATCTTCAGGAAATACTTTTAGACCACTTTTCTTGACACATGGTGCAAGCAGCTCTCTTAAGCTCACTCAACATCTAACTGATTCAAAGCTATGACTTTTTTAAGAGACATAAAAAGTCTTCTAATTTAAAGCTTCTAAATTAAGATAAAACCGAGTTTATTTTACTTTAAAAAGCTTAGAAACACTGTGTTTAACCAGATACTTACTCTGAATGGCATTACCTTGGCAAAGGAATCCTGGAGTCATTTTTGACCAGGATATGTGCTTCAATGCGCATATTTACCAAATATGGCGCACTGCTTTCTTGCATTTGCGCAATATGTCTAAAATTAGAATAGTCATGTCTAAGAGTCATGGTGAAATAGTAGTTCATGCATCTTTACTTGTAGGCTCGAGTATTGTAATTCATTATTATCGGGTTGTTCTAAAAGCACCCTGAAAAACCTTCAGTTGATCTGCACCTTTTGGCATAGCTCTGGAATAATGCAGCTAGATACAGATGAATTTTCATTTTCCCTTGATCTATATTATGTTTATTGCTGCCTTTTAAGCATTCCAGACTGGAAAACAAAACAAAACAGCTTTTACCGTAGAGCCTTTGCTTGTTATAGTCTTCTTCTTTGGAACATGCTTGAAAGCCATTAGTTTTTCTCTCTGCCAGTTTTACTCCCTGGGTAAACATTTGACTTTGATAATGTGTCATCTGAGTTTGTTTTGCATTTATAAGAACTTTTTAATGTACGCCTGATGTTATGCTAAAGTTGTAATGTATGCATGCGTGTAATCAGAAGCTGCTCATAAATTTGTGGGAATTACTAAATGATAACTGACCTGAAAGCTTTGTAGAGTGGTCTAAACCAGCAGGTGTAACTACAGGGGCAGAAGAGGACGAGCCAGAGCAGGGAAAAGCCAAAGTTTGTGGCACCTCCACCCCCGGCCCACCAAGCAATACATCCGATTAAATTTACACACAGTGTTCCCGAATACACTGCAAAGAGGAGAAATAAGCGTGCGTTAAAAAAAACAAAGGGAAATAAGTACTTTCTCAGCAAAAATGGAAGGAATCCATATGCTTCCTGTTCTGAAGAAACTGAAGACACTTACTCATCCAGAGAATGTAGACTCTGCGTACCAGCAGCTGGTGGGGTGCAGGTATTTCCTCTTCAATGTTCTGGTAAAAACATGGCTTTATTTTTACAAACTCGGGCAGGGGTGGAAAGTTATTGGCCCGCTCTGAAACAAGAAGCAAGATTACATCATAAAAGTACTGCCATAGTAATAGTTTTTATTTGAATATATCTGAATACAGTGCAGGGAGGGAGAGAGAGAAAACGAGGTATAGTGGAGTTGTACTTTAAATAAGATTTCAAACATGAGGCTTGGAGGCCAAAACTGGCCTGCTAAAGGGGCCCAATTTTTGCAGGGAGTAAAAATTGCATTCCAAGTACTTTGCAGCCCACCCCTTCTTTAATAGAGAGATAGCAACTAACCTGCCATTTTGAAATTCCACGTCTTCCCTGAAAAAGAAGAATATACAAAAAAAGAGACGTAAATCTCCACACATTTTTAAATTATATATATATATATAACTGCCATTAATTTTCTGCCAGTGCTAACCTTGATTTATACAAATTCAAGCTAACCTTCGACCACTTGCAGGAACAGTAAACCCTCTAATTAGTTCTAACTGCAGATTTCAACTTTGCTCAAATTGTATACCGATTTCAATACGCCAACAGGAACACTTTCATGTTTTACCAATGCCAACGTGAAGTTATTAACTCTTTGCTTTACGTGAGACATTTTAGAGTTGATAGCAGCTAAGGCGTGTTCCTAAGCAGTTAGTTGTCGTACAGTAGCAGATATGAGCTCAGTGACTTTATCTCACGCTGCTGCTTCATTTGAATAGCAATGGTCTGTACAGCAAAAGGACAGCAAAGACATGTCGGCTTTACCGGGGTAACAGAATATCCTCGCGGTTCAGTCGACGACAACGGTGGGGTCCTGGAATCGTTTAGGAATCGCATGCGCTTTTTCGACCCATCATCTGCGACTGCGCTACCCCGTTCACCACATGTAGTTCAAAACTGTTTATATTCGGCAAGTACAGGGGACAAGTAGAACTACACGTCCCAGCAGCCATTCGAGCGGTAAACGGAAAACGCGTGACTTCAACATGACATCGTTTCCACCCAGTCCCCTCTCTGTAAACAGAGAGGTGGAAGTGGTGTTGGATGGTTCAGAGGCTGAGGTGGTGTTGGATGGTTCAGAGGCTGACGTGGTGGTGGATGTTTCAGAGGTGGATGTGGTGGTGGATGTTTCAGAGGTGGACGTGGTGGTGGATGTTTCAGAGGTGGACGTGGTGGTGGATGTTTCAGAGGTGGAAGTGGTGTTGGATGGTTCAGAGGCTGAGAGAGGCCTTTTTAATCATAAAGTAGAGAAATGAAAACCTCATTAACACATTCATAAACATTTAGCCGCTTTACTGACACAAAAAAAACTGTTGGTCCGGGACACTGGAATAGTCGGGAGTTTATACCGGCCCATTCCTTTATTTCACACAACATGGCAACCATGACTTCAGAAAGTCAAACTCTTCTGCCAATCACAGAGCCCGAATCATCAGCTACACTGGGCGTTCTTTGGTTCACAGCCTCGGGTGTCCCCTATGGAGTGGCTAGTGTCGACATAATAAAGTTAAATTGGTTTTAGACCACTGAATGACATGAGAGAATAAGCTTTTATTGTTACATTTCACATCTTAAATACTATCAGACAGTGCCTAGAACTCTCTTTCTACCAAGAATAAGTCACGTAGCTTTATAAAACGTGAACAGTAGCATAAACGTGCAGCGCAGCAGTACAAATCAAACAGCCCCTTGGCAGCCGGTAACTTCTTTTGGGCCAATCAGTGAGGAGCATTGATGGAAGTGACAGGCTCCCGCCAATTCCGACTCGGGAGCGCGAGGCAGGCAGCAGGGTAAACCAGGGGAGCATGTAGGAGCTGTAGGAAGGAGTATGTATTATGTTTTATGTGAAATAAATTAGCTATACATGTCGTTCGAATAGCAGCACAATATTGGTTTGCTACCACGGTGTATTTTCGGGTGTTAACGTGAACCTTGAGGGTATTTTGAAGTCACTTTGTCGGAGAACACAGCTAACGACAGAAGCACCGGGTTAGTGGTTGGGATGTTGGCGGCTGAAAACCCATCGGTGGAAGGACATTTGGCAGCATCGACTCCTCGTAGAAGAGGTAATGCTACGGCCCTGAATGCCATTAAAGCACACATATGTTTACATGTATATCATAGACAAAGTACAGTTTTGTCTTAACTATGTACAGAGTTGACAAACTGACAAAACTGTCATTTGCGTACTATAAAGTTATCCAACGCTATAAACTGTTTTATATCGCGAGGCTATTTAATGCCAATGGGACGAGACACACACGGATTGTTTTTTTAAAAAAAATGCGCCATTGTCTTGAGTCATTAAAGTCTGCAGTGTGCAGCTAACCTACTACTTTGCTGTTATAATGTCACTTAACGCCAATCCGGAAATTCTTAGCGTCGGATAACGTTTAAATTAGTTAAGTTAGGCTTCCGTTGGTCGGTATTTATATCTATCCAAATCTAACTGTAAATTAAAGGCCTTTAACCGAATGACAGTTGTATTTTTTTGCTCTACTTTGCAACTCAAAGCTCTGCCTCAGGTGCTTGGCTAAAGCTGCTAGGCTAGATGCTTAGCAGCAAACATGAAAGCCGGGTCACAGTTAACGCGTCAAAGCTGCTCCCTTCCCTTTAGCTTTACACACATTGACGTTTTGAAGCTGTTGTAACTGTGTCGTGTTGTTACGACCATCCTCAGTTGTTGTTTCGAGGGAGGTTTCAGCTCAGCACTTGGCAGGCAAAACGTATCCTGACAGACCCAAACTGAGGCGCTTGCCCGGTGGACTCTACCGGGCCTTGTTGCACCGATGCATACGCCGGTTGGCGGGAGAGCCAGCCAAACATAGCTACTATACTCGGTGTAATGTTGTTGTTGCAGCGTATTGTGCCGTTAATACAGCACATTCAAGAGCTACCTTTACTGTCAGATAAATGCATTTAATGCCAATCGATTAGTATTGGTTCTCGGACTGTTGTTATGACACTAGTCAGTAAATGCTATTTTACTACAAGCAGTCTTAACACTAAAAAGTGGTGTTGCCAGTGTTTTGTTTTGCTTTTTAAATGGATAAATATATTTTTTTGTGGGGGTATGGCTATTGATAAATATTTTATTGATGAATGCCAATATCTGTTCTGATAACGGTTCCACTTCTCCTAAAGTCTGATCACTCTGCTGGGAGTGGGGAGGGGGAAGTAGGCCTTAACAGGTTACCAGCATGAGTGTAACTGTTTTATTGTGTGTACATACGAAAAAACGTTAAACGCTATGTTTTAAGTATTACTTGCAATAGCAGTCATTTTACAAAGACAGCTGGGACAGGCTCCAAGATGGATAATGATACTTGGAAGTTTAAAACCTGTTCAGTTTTTTTTTCTTTTTTTTTTTTTTTTTCCTTCAGTCCATCAAAACCATTTCAAGTGCCTTGATGTGACTGTTGTGAATTGGCACTGTATCAGTACAACTGATTTGAATTGGGGCTCAGAAAGCAGTTTATTTGCTCTAAAAGGCACAGATGTTTCAAATATTCCAACTAATTACAATCACTTGTCTCGAAGCTTTTGCCATTGGTGAAATGTTTTTACGTCACAAAACAGTGCTCCTAAACTAATGTTTCCACAGAAATTCCCTTTCTCTACTTAAAGATTTATCAGAAATAAATAAGGAATTGATAAATATTTATAAAATCTTATTATATTATATAATATTATATAGTCTTTTTTTTCTTCTTCTTCTTGAGCACTTTTACTGGCAGGTAATTTAAAACAAATGAATATCATGATGTGAAATTTTACTTTAATTATCTTTTAATGTGTCTGTTTTCATTTTTCAGGCATGGATTGTAAGTCAAGTAACAATGCCAGCAAGAAACTTGTACAAGGTAAATGCAATGTTTAATTTTTACTTCTACGTTTTGTGAAACATATTACTCTTGACAATGAGAAATGAGACAATGCAGATTAAATGTTTCATAATTTCTGTGCTGTCTACTGTAAAATTATACCTTGCACTAACAGTGCCTGTTACTTACTTCTAGACTTTCTGTATTACTTTTTCCCTCATCAATATATTGAATCAAAATTGTGTCTTTCATCATACACAGTGGTGCAGCTCCAAATGATCCGTATTTTCTTCTGTCTCTAGCCCGTCTTCCTTTCAAGCGCCTGAACCCTGAACCTAAAGAGAACCAGCCACCTAAGCGCCCCTGTGCCCATTCCTGCCCTGAACCTGAAGTCTCAGACAGGGAGAATGAGAATGCATCCTCTCCTCTTTCTGTGCGCAGTGGCCCACCTTTGGTTAATGGTCGTGGGCCACTTGATGGCTTCATAAGCCGTAGACGCGCCACAACTTCAGATGAGAACATGATTATAGATCTGACTGAGGACAACACATCATCTCCTTTAAAGCCCCTTGCCTCATCTGTTTCAGCCTCTCCCTGCGTCCCAGCAAAAGATAAGCATCACTGCAAAGACACAACGGCTTCGCCTCAGAAGTCCTGCAGTGCTAATGGCGCTCCTAAAATGCAAACATTAGACTCTGTTGTAATCAACAATGATGATGATAAAGAGGAGGAGGAGGAAGAAGAAGAAGAAGAAGAAGAGGAGGAGGAGGAAAAAAAGAACAACACCGCATCCATCTCTCAGCTTGACACAACACAGGATTCTGACACTGAAGCAGAGGAGCTGAATGAGTCAGGAAATGTTTCTAGTTTGGGAAACCGGTCCATGCAGTCAGTTTCATCAGTCACTTCTCCGTCTGAAAGCTCGCCAGAAAAGTCCAAGACGGATGACCCTACACCCGCTACTACACCTACAGTATGTACAGCACTCTGTGACCCTGCTTTTTGTTGCAGCCCACATTGGGCAGTATATTACTACAAACGTGACATAATCAGTGTTCAAAGAGTTTGTTTTTTAAATATAAATTATATATATAAATCTGCACATATCACACAAAAAACAAGATTTCTATTGAGTGTTTGCTTCCTATCATCAATAGATTGCTTTAATTTGATATTTACTCATGTAATGCATAACACTAAAGTACTAAATCATTAATAATTAACAGTGTGGTTTTTTTTTTTGGTTTTTTTTGGGGTGGGGGTGGGGGGGGTGTAATCTTGGCTGTTCAGAAAAATGTCATTGTTAATTGAAGTAATTATACCATTGTTAACATTTAACATTGTTAAAATTTAAACATAGGAGCATTTGTGAAAGACAGGCAATGATCTTGAGCCATATTTCTTTTCTCTCACTAACAGGAGTCAAAGACCACCCCCAAGATACCAGCAGATCAAAAAAAGGTCAAAAGACGCTCATTGAAGGTAAAAAAAACAAACAAACCCAAATTGTTGCATTCGGTTCACTTTCATTTATTTATTTATTTTGTGAGCCTTTTGTGTGTCATATTTCTTCACCCACTTTATCAGTTTGTAGAAAAAGTGATAAATATTTGACATTTAGAGTTTACAGGAACAAGACGAGAGACTCCGGCTGCGACAGGAGAAGGAACGGCAGAAGGAAGAGGCCAAAGCTGCAAAAGAGAAAAAGAAGGAAGAAGCTCGGAAACTAAAGGAGGAACGAGAAAGGGAAAAACGGGAGAAAAAGGAGAAGGATGAACGAGAAAAACGGGAGAAAAAAGAGAAGGAGGAGAGGGAAAAGGCAGAGAGGCTAAAAGCAAAAGAGGAGCTGCGGAAATCCAAAATGGAGTAAGTAATGGATTATTGTTTTACATTGTAGTTGTCCATACTTTTCGCCACACCTGCAGTCATTTGAGAGACTTGCAGGTCAGCTGATGGAGGAATCTGAACAGTGAAAACACTTTCATTGTTTCATATGGTTGTAAAGATTTGTGTCCGTTGTGGCAGTGGAGCTGAAATGAAATGTGGTTTGGGTTATCCATATATTATTTATATTTCCCTCCACACTTGCAGTCATTTAAGCGACATATAGGGCAGCTGATAGAGGAATCCATATAGTCTATTCATTCAATCTGAATTAAGTTTTGTTTTTAAGTTTAGATTTGGTAAAATATTTTTGTTAACATCTGCCATAGGGCCAAGCTGGAAGAAAAACGAAAGAAAGAGGAAGAGAAGCGAATGAAAGAGGAGGAGAAACGGTTGAAAGAAGAAAAGGATGTAAGTTATTTTTCTTTTTTCTTTCTTTTTTTTGACAGTTATGTGCTCAGCATCTTGTTCTACATTCAAAATTAACCATTTGACTGTTCTGTTTTGTTACAGCGCCTCAAAGCTGAGAAAGCAGAAATTACGCGGTTTCTACAAAAATCGAAGATCCAGCAGGCTCCAAAGGTAAGTAGATTTACTAACCTGACATGAAAATTGATGGATGTCACATTTGAACTCTGATCTCTCCTTCAAAATCCGTACAGTTTCATAAAATGTCTTTTCTTTAAAACTACACCCACATTAAATATTTACAGCAAGTATTGTTAAGACAAAAAGAGAGCAGTCTACAGTGTATTTTTAACTAACTACTGTTACATTGTATAACAAGCTCAGTGTATTCACGTTCAGTTATTTAAAAATCTGTGCCCATTATCTACTCCTACATAAGGTTTGTGTAATCAAAGCAAACCTCTTTCATACAGCTGCTACCCGATTTTCACTGCACTGCAAACTTAATGTATGTATTGTTAAAAATACAATACTAAAGGTGAATGCTGCTCAGAGAGTGAGCTACCTTGGCGGAGGTTTGCATTCTTAGTGCTTCTCGTTTATATTGACTTCATGAACCTCCAGTATAATAATTGCCATGTGTTTTCTTCCCTTGTCATTTCAGACACTTGCAGCTGCGTGCGGGAAATTTGCTCCATTTGAGATCAAAGAAAACATGGCTCTGGCACCACTGTGCCGGGTTCAGTGTGAAGAGTCTGCTCTGGAGGAACTGGACCGATGTTTGTTGAATCCTGCTGATAACCTGAATGGACTGAAAGATTGGATTGGGCAAAAACCCAGACAGTCAGGACCCACAAAACCCAGACAGACCAACTCACTCAGGTGAGACTGGAATTGGTGGTAATCCCAATTTAACTTTTGTTTTGTAAATCTATATACAGCAGCAGTAATCCCTTGCTCAGACTCCTTGGGCAGAGGCAGTCACATGATCTTGGTTATTAACTGCTTAAGTTAACCCAGGGTTTGTCAGTTTAATTGCGAGCATGTTTATTTGAAAGAGGTGGCCCAGTTGCAAACATGAACAGGCAGAACATCTAATTTTTAAAAAGAAGTTAAAACTGTAATATTAGAGAAATATAAAAAAGTAAAATGCATAACACAGGCTGGAAGCAACACAGCTGCTTCTGAGCAGTACAAGTGTATTTGTTGTCAGGAAAAGTATTTTGAAGGCATTTTGGTCAGTTAGTCTGAACAAGATCTACTATATCAAAGTCAGCTAAATTGGACTGTAAAAAGTCAGGGGAAAGGTGAAATGATAACTATGCAAGTTTCTTCTTTCACACAGTGTCAGTGCCACTTCTCTATAATACACAGATGAATTTAATCAACTATTAAATTAGTATTTTCCTAACTGGCCCTAGGACGGTTACAGTTTCTATTCTGCATCACTGGTCATGTCCAATGGTCTGACAATAAAGTATAAAAACAAACATAATTCAAATGAATGACCAAAGTCTAAAGTACAAATGGATTATATATTAATGCCTGTAGAACAATAAAATTGTTTTAAATTGGTTCTCATGTATCATTTTTATAAACTGAAAAAAAAAAGATAATTAAAATAGTCCTTCAAGCTTTTGTTTGTTTTCTTCCTCTCTCAGGGATTGTATAGCAGTGGAAGGGCCAAAACCAGATAGTGTGCCGGACCGTAAACGTTATGGGCCCATGAAGCTTCTGCAGTTTCGTGAGAATTACCGTCCAGCCTACTGGGGCACATGGAGCAAGAACAGTTCACACATCTCACCTCGCCGCCCCTTTAGACAAGACAAGGTGAAACCTTTATTTGTAATTTTATTAATGTCTTCTGTTCATGCACCACCCTAGCGGTGAATGTGCTTATGTGGGTTGCCAGTTTATGTGTAGCTGTAGTGATAGCAACTGTTCTCTACGACCATAGGGTTTACTTGACTATGAGGTGGACAGTGATGAAGAATGGGAGGAAGAAGAGCCAGGAGAGTCCCTGTCTCATAGTGAAGGGGTAAGTCTTTTTTTTGCCCCCCCATTTAATAACTGATTTAGACACATGTAGACATATAAACATATAGGTATTACTGTTCATCAAACAACACACCCACATTTGTTTTTTTATTCTCTTTGAAATCATTGAAACCCGTTTCAATCACTCATGATTTATATAGAAATCACAGATTGTTGTCCCAAAGTCCTGGTGTGAAAACGACCATTGAGGTGTAGGTGTGTGTGTGTGTGTGTGTGTGTGTGTGTGTGTGTGTGTGTGTGTGTGTGTGTGTGTGTGTGTGTGTGAAGTGAACTAAAAAAAAGACCATCTTGTGATGTGATTGTTCAACCATGACACAATAAAATGTTGACTGTGAGCACTTGGACCACACCTAATGATTTTAAACTCAGTCATATGCTTTTTAATGTTTGTTTATCCATTGGTAGGGGTTGATGAGTATGGCAAAGTATTCAAATCCATCTTAAATTATAGTTGACGTTACAGTATGCATCTTCAGCCATGCCATGATTATATGAAATGACAGCTATGCACGTTTCTTTTTACAAGGTGAAAACAATACCGGTTATGCTTTGTGGCTGGTAATAACTGTGACAGTGATTATTTTACTCGTTAGAAAGCTGTGAACTCTTGATCACTTTTAGGAAGATGAGGAAGAGGGAGGAGAAGATGATGACGATGACGATGATGGATTCTTTGTTCCTCATGGCTACCTTTCAGAAGATGAAGGGGCACTGGAAGAAGAGGTATGAGTCGAACTACAGTATTAGTGCCCTCTGTCACCTTACTGAAAGAATTGTTTGACTCTTCTAGTTTCAAAATACTTTGGCAAAGTTTCTTTTGGCGGTTCGCACAACTGATAATGCCCAATAAACCTCCCAGGATGGTGGTGACCTGGAAAAGCAGAAACTCCGTCAGAAACTGAAAGCAAGGGAGTGGGATGAGCTTATGTCCAGCAAGAAGAAGATGAAGGTCCTGGAGCCGATGGTGAGGGGCTGCATCTGGGAGGGAGAAGCACCTGGCTTTGAACTTTTACAGTCATATGTTGTGTGCTTGGTGGAGCCTTTACCCAAAGCAGACAACAGTCCCAGCCCAGAGGAGATGTCACTGAAGTCTCAGAGAGAAGAAAAATGTAAGTGTCTGTCAGATGTTTTGCTTGCATGCAAAGTTTGAATGGTAAATGGCCTGTATTTTATAGCGCTTTACTAGTCCCTATGGACCCCAAAGGGCTTTACACAATCAGTCATCCACCCATTCACACACTGGTGATGGCAAGCTACATTGTAGCCACAGCCACCCTGGGGCGCACTACCAGAGGCGAGGCTGCCGGACACTGGCGCCACCGGGCCCTCTGGCCACCACCAGTAGGCAATGGGTGAAGTGTCTTGCCCAAGGACACAACGACCTACACATTGTCCAAGCCGGGGCTCAAACCGGCAACCTTCCGATTACAAGGCGAACGCCCAACTCTTGAGCCACGATCGATTGAAGAGCTGCCTGAGCTGCCTGCTCCTCTTGTGATTAATTATGGAGCAAGTAAAGGCGGCTCACTTTACCATAAATTGTGTGGGTGTGTATCTATCTGCATATTTAGCAAGAAATGTGCCATTTCTTCATTCAGTGAAGTGATCGTTAAGCTTCAGCAGCAGTTCTCAAGGTTCTTGCTGTGAAACTGTAACTGTTTAGCAGTGAACAGAAGTCCTGTCTGACTAAAAAGTCCCTCACAGGCTCCAGATGCAGGAAGAGCTGTATTGACTTTGAATGACAGTTTGATGTGAGGAAAGCTATGCAGTAGATCCATATTTCTAATGAATATACATGAAAGGTACATCTCCAGCTTCCCTGCTTCTGGGTTCCTGACCCCATGGATCCAAAGAAGTCATCTTCATCGGATAGGCTACTGTTTGTACTGGCCTCATCCAACTCTGTGTCTAGGTGATGTCTGATGAAGTTGAGACCTGTGGAAAGATGTATGGTTTTCAAAAGAATTAGGTCTGGGCATTATTGTGCTGTATAGGATGTTTGCCTTGAAAATTTGATCACACTGGAGATGTTTTTTACCAACTACTAAAACAAAATCTTGTCATTCATAGCCAACAAATAATTTGCGATGAATTCCAGATTACATTCAAAATCAGAACTTATGCAAGGCTAAGCAGTGCTGGCAAATAGTCTCCTTCAAAAAAATGTTTAGCCTTCCTCTTAGTTATAAACTTCTACACCTCATAATTGAAGTTCATTGAAGGAGTCAGGACAAAAAGTCACTTAATGAGAAAAGAAAAATATTAAAACAGCTTAATTACCAATGTAGTTTCTAGCAGAGAAAGGGAGTGATTCTGGAAATGCGCATCATTTATTTATATATTTTTTAAATCATTTAATTTTTAATGTGGCTCAAGACTGTGATCCTATAACCCACAGGTGTTAAGCTCCAGTCCTCGAGGGTCAGTGTCCTGAAACTATTAAACGTCTCCTTGCCGCTACACACCAGAATAAAATGTCATTTGCAAGACTCTATAGTACTTGACTCCATGCTGAGGTGGCAATTCAGCCGTTTAATTCATGTGTGTTGGAGTATGGACACATCAAAAAGTTGCAGTACACTGACCACCGAGGAATTGAGCTCAACACAGCTGCTGTAACATAAGGATGACATCCACCTAACCACAGCTAAAAAAAAAAACAAACGAAATTTAGCATGCTTCCTCGGGTTAGATGTTGAGTTCTTGTTATGCTGAAATGTCGGTTTGTTTTGGCTCACACTGAAGACACCGCATTATACAGCTGTTATTTTGTACTGCTTTTACGCAAAACATGCTTTGCACATGAGGGCAAGGGTGTTCATCCTCTTCAGTTCTAGCTACCTCTGCCATTTTTTAAAAATGTGTTTTATATCTGGTCATGTGACTGCATGGCTACATCTGATTGGTGAAAGAGTTACAGGTGGCATGATCCATTATTAGTAGTAGTATTATCTAATGTTATTAGATATAATGTTATTAGACTAGAAATTAATTATTTTTAAAAAAGTAACAAGTCAAGTATTGCCAAATATAGTGGAGTAAAAGTAGCAGTTCTTCTTCACAAATGTACTCAAGTAAAAAGTATGGTGTAACAAAGGTACTTTTAAAAGTACTTTTTCCCCCAAAACGTATTCAAGTTAATGTAACGGAGTAAATGTAACTTATTACTACCCACCTCTGTAATTGAGATCTCAAATTCTGACCATACAGTAACCAGCATGTTTACGAAATAAAATTTTTAGAGTAGAGTTTCTAGAGTAAGCCTTCAAAATAAAAGCAGGAAAAATCGTCTGTTATCAATTATCTTCTCATGGATGGATGGTAAAACAGGTGTAAAGTGTCTATATAAAGTCTTGCAAACTCTGGATCAACTTATTTTGGCAGCGGAATGGGTCATGGTTCGACGCTAGCCTAATATTGCACAGCACTGTTGGCTTCAAGGAAATAAATCTTTTGATTTTTATGTGAAATGTATTTAAATTCTAATAAATGTATGTATTTATGACATAACAATGAATAACTCCCTAATATTCTCGTCTTGGACAGTACTCGGTAAGCTCCTGCCTCTTCTGCATGGCAATCTCAACAGTAGCAAAGTGATCATCAATGAGTTTCGGGAGTTTTGTCGCCAGGAGATCACCTCCTCATCTCCTCCTGTTCTGTCCAGCCCTCAGAACCCAGCAGAAAATATTCCCAGCAGGTAAAGCAATGGTTAGGGAACAGTAAATGTAATATTCAGTGTGGACGTTTATGTTTGTATGGTGTAGTTGTATTGTCTTGAGATTTTTCCTTTCCCTCCTGCTTTGATCAGGATGCAGCTGCGACGCCTCATCAAGAACAATGCTATTTATGAAAAGCGTTCAGCCCACAGGCGATGCTGCTGGTATGTGCACCAAGAGGTTCTGTCCCGTTTTGGTCAGGAGGCTCTTCCAGTGCCCTGCCAATGGACCTACCTCACCACGGGAGCTCGAGAAGAACCCCGTGAAGAACCCCAGGCAGCCACAGGCTCTCAGGGAAACTCTCCCACAACTCCCCAGAGCTGCTCCACCACCCCTTCATCCTCTAACAAAAGGAAGAGCACAGGCAGCATGTCAATCACCAAGTTTATGAAGAGATGTAATGATCCTGAGCAGGTAGGTAAAGGTGGATTATGAGAGGTTTTTTTTTTTTTTTTTTTTTTTTTTTAAAGCCCTGTTTGCAGGACTGGTCTACAATGAAATATCCACTTTTAAATATCATGTTACCAAACACGTGAAAGGATTTTCTTAAACTGACTGCAGCTTTTTACTGTTTACCAGACGGAAGCAATGGAGGCTGACGGTTTTCAAGCTGACACTGAGGATGATGATGAAGATGACTGTGTAATTATTTCTACCCAAAGTGGTAAGCTGCATAGGAAGATTATTCTTTTGTAAAACTTTACCTTTTAACTGTAATTTTCAACTTTAAGGTTTAAACCAAGATTCAACGACATCACAAGAAAATAATAGTGAATAAATGGATGTGAAAGTGTTCATTTTAAACATGGCTACAATCAAGTGAGGCCAGCATATATACGAGTAATTCCTGTGATGCAAAAGCTCAGAGTTCAGACTGCTGCAAATGCTCATTTTACTCTTAATTCTGTATAATGCCAATGAGAATGGCTCCTAACATAGTCATCTACTGTTCATACCTTTTTTGGAGTAGCAGTCAATCAGAAGAAGTTTTCCAGTAGTCTGTAGTTGGATTTTGATGGTAGTGATTGAATTTAAAAACTGTGTAGTGAACTTTTATTTCAGCTTCTGAAGTAGGGCATGTCAGAAAAGGTTTGAAAGTGAGTGAACTGAGGGGTACCACCAAGACCCAGTATAACATAAATGGGGATTGTTTTCAATTATCAAGTATGGAAACTTACTGTGGAGTCAAAGAATAAAATTATGGAGCTAGAAAATAATAGCACAATAGAGCCACTTTGAGCCAAGCATTTAACCTAAGCTGTTTATTACAGTTTCCTATATATATTATTCAGTTTTAAAGTGTATGTATACATTTTAGACACCTAAATTAAATCTTATTACATTTGTACTTTTTTTTTTTTTTTTTCTTCAGGCCCTACAAAACAGACATCCAGTGAGGGAGATGGTACAATGGAAACAACCCCCTCTGACACTGCTGCTCTCCCCACTGCAAGCTCTGCGTCTGCCCTCGACACTGTCTGAGTGCAGGACAGGCAGTCTTCACCCAGTCAGACTACCCCTTTTCTGCCTAGAAATTCCTGCTTGCTGGATCTGAACTCCACGGTGTGCCAGACAGAATCAAGTCTTCAAGTAAGATGAAGCACCTAAGATACGGGTAACTCGTAGCAGGTAAACTCTGCTCAGGATTGAGTTCCCTCTCAACTAATTCAGTTCAGTCAGCAGCCATCGGGCCGATAGCAGCTATCCCTAATATTGGTGACTGGTTTGAATAAGGACAGGCTTGACCAGTATTCCAGTATTCATTGATTATATCTGATATTTGTGTTTAACGTGGGCCCATAGAGGGGAAGGTGAATTTCTCCGGCACTGCTTTAGCTGCTGCTGCAGATTTGGGTTAAACAGGGAGAAAAGCAGAACACAAATGGCCTTTTTTTTTTCTTTTTTTTTTTCTTCCCCTCCACGAGAAGCATCCAAGACATCGAGAACATTATTTACGGTTTTTGAAATGTTCAATTCATCAAGTTGTGGATGTGATATTTTCTAATGTATATAGGTTACCAAAATGAGAAGCTTAAAGTCCATCTGTACATTTTCTTCTGATTTCCATGGGTTCATTTATTCTGCAACTTCTAAACCTGACAAACTCACTGGAGTAGTTGCTAGATCTGTACTTGTACAGTTAGGTTCAGTGCCACAGTGTTTTATAAATATGTATTTTCTTTATTTTTCAAGAATACTTGAACAGGATAAATCCATTAAACATGAATAAAAGTACTGCACTTTTATATACAGTTTATTTCTTGTCTCTTTGGGATGTTTTGTTATTCTATTAGTAGAGTTCTGTAAAAAAAAACTGGCAGCTGAGTTGTTACATGGAACTAAATTCAGAAAATATTTGTCCCACAATGGGCAATTAAGTTTGACAGTTGATAAGTAATATATTAATGATGCACATGTGTTACCTAAATCTTTTGTTACACAACATCAGTAAACTGTCATGTTTAAGAAACCAATGCCAGGTGATTTAGGCTCACGTGGCTTTATCCTGCTGGAAACAGTCATCACTGTTATACACTGTTGTCACAAAGGAATAAACATAGTCAGGAGTAATATTGATGTTTACGCCAAATTCTGACTCTACCCTCTGAATGTTGCACCAGAAATTCACTCATCAGACCAGGCAACAGTTTTTTCCAATCTTCTGATCATTTTGGTGTGCGAACTGTAGCATCAGTTCTGTTGTTAGCTGACTTGAGTTATACCCAGAGAGCCATCTGCTTCAAGGTTAGACGTGTATTCAGAAATGCTCTTGCGCATATCTTGGTTGTAACGAGTCGCTATTTGAACAATCAGGCCATTCTGACATCACATCAACACATTTGCTGCGCACTGGATATTTTCTTTTTCAGATCATTCTTGGTACACGGTACAGATGTTTGTGCTGAAAAATCACGTAAAGCAGCTGTTTCTAAACTACTTAGAGCAACATCTGAATACTGATACTGCAGTTCACCTTAGCCAATTTGAATGTATATGACAAGGGATAGAACACCAATCAGACTAAGCCACACAGACAGCACTTGGTGACAGTGGGAGGGAAAAACTCAGTTTTAACTGGAAGAGACCCCAAAAGCAGGCTCAGGGAGAGGAAACCATCTACCTGGTTACAGCTGGCTAGGGGGGCTGAGGAGTATTAGCAGCTCTAATTTGGTTTAAAGATGGTAACCTGTTTTTGACTTATTTTGCTGTTATTTAGTTAAAAAAACAAAACTGGGGCACTAACATGGTTTACCAGTTGAGAGGAGGGAAACTCCCACCAACACATCCATTAAAAGATGATGTAGTCTGGTTAAAGACACTTTGTATTTCATCCAATTAACCCTTTAAAGCCAGAACCATAAAATAATTGCCAGAAAATTATAATTTTATGAAAATGGAGTGATTATTGAACTGTCTGCATATATGAATTTTAAGTTGTATCATATTTGTTATAACCGGTTCTTTTCTTTTTGCAATTAATTTTTTTCATAGGGAAAATAATCTGCAATAATGCATTAAATATCATACACTTGACTTTAAAGGGTCCAAATCTGAGAGCAGTAAATGGCTGGCTGCTAAACTAATTTCACATTTAAGGTATCAGCACATCAAGATGTTGCACATATTATGAAGGCTTTGCAAATAAATACATGTCCAACACAGGAATAGAAAACATTTCTTATTCCAAAGACAACTTTTATTTATTTTTTTTAAACAGACTTCTGTTTGTTAAAAGTTAAGAGGCTTTGCAAGCGATCGTTATTACAGGCAGCTTAAAAAGCAACAGAACACCACTCGGAAGGAAACATCTGGACAGATCACAACTGCTCACTTAATTATTTCATACTGTTATGGTGCTAATGAAAGATCTACATCCCTTTTATGCAATACCTGTGGACAAGCGTTAGACTGCAGAAAGGTTTCTTTTGGCTGATTCAACCTGGGCTGTGAATGAAATAGTGGACATCAGTTTGTTTCCCCATCACCCAGTTCTAATTTGTGTGTTCAGTGTGCAACTGACCATTATTAGCAACATAAGAGGGGAAAAGACAGTAACCCCTAACCTTAGACTGATGTTACATAATTGTGTACATTTCCCTTGTGATGCATGGAAATGGTAAGAGGTAGGCTGTTGTCATTTAACCAACCACTACAAGGAGAAAGTAATTAGGTTTTCAAGTTCTACTTGGTAAATGCTCATGTACAGCAAAACCACAAACAAAATAAACGTATGCAGCTTGAATAAACTTTGAAACTTCAGTCTCTTTTGCAACTTGAGTTGTCACTGGATTCAGTTCGGACAGTTGGTGTTTTGAGGCGTTTTCATGCGTTTTTATGTGGAGAAAAATAAGTGTTTGATGCAAACAAATACAAAAAATAATTAACCACCATTTTCAATACAACAGAAATCCATGCTGCCAGAAATTTGGCTATCTCCATGCCAGGGTGGAGTTGGTTACACAAAGCTTCAACATAAAATTCAAACATTAATCATTTAAGTGTGAACAATGTAATAGTAGAGGTGTTTAGGCCCCTCCCTACTCCCCAAAATATCCTTCATTGTTACAAACTTACAAAATAGTTGATTCCAGTACTAGAATTGCCTTCACATTGTCACCACATGGCTGACACAATTATAAAACTATATATATATATATATATGGGCCTCATCTTTTAATTATTTTTAAGTTACCCCTCTGTTTTGTCTCAACATAAATTTCAAAATTATCCAAAATAAAAATTTTGATTTATGAATTCTGATTTAGGCTCATGCTCATACTGAAGCAACAACAAAAGACAGTCTGTGTTGTAACACCAAGGAGCCCAAGGCCGCTCCGGAGCAGAGGACAAAAGGGCAACAGAAGCTTATGTATGTTTTCAGCAATAAAGCCAGACTCGTATCATATCAAATCAGTTAACAGACTACACTGAGCTAATCTCGAACACTGCCAAACAAAGCACAGAGCATTTCAAGTCTGAAGTAAAGCCAGTGCATTGACACCCAGCAGCCTTACAAAAAAAAAAAAAAAAAAAAAAAAAATCACAGGAGCCGCTGAAGGAGCTGAGATACTTAACGTGATTCAACAACTGTATCTTGAACGGTCTTTGCCATTTATTTTTTTCTAAAGGGGAGGGAGTGGTGACACAGTTAAAACAGGGTCTCAACATGCTTTGAAAACTCTACCTGACTGACTTGGGTAGAACAGGAAAGACTGCAGCTGCAGAGTCTGTTTACTACACAGCATGTACAATCAGGATGCAAAACCCCCCAAAACAAGCATGTGCTCTTGCTTTCTCCTTCCATCTGTCAGCAGTGCTTCCTTCAACATGTCCTGCTGAAGCAGGCTGTGTTGTGACCTCATCCCCATGGGGAGATTATGCTCAGCCCAACAAATATATTAGGGTAACATTGCCCCTAATCTATCACTGCTACCGACTTAGGTTAGAGTTTGCAAAAATAAATGTGTCACTAGTAAAGGGCCGAATTCACCCCAGTAGTGTGAGAGGAAAGAGGAAGGTAGAGGGGAGGGTTCGGGAGAGAGTACTCTTGCTCAGCTCAGGCTCCGAATGTTTTCCAGCAGTTCCGGTTTGAGGAGAGTGGGGCTCTTTCCACCTGCAGCTGCAATATCAGCCTGCACAGCTGCATCCCAGGCAAACGTGAGCAGCGCAGCAGGGACCTAAAATATAAGGGAAGTCAGTACAATACAGATTATTTTTCGTTTAAAAGGGAGAAAATTAGTAGTTCAAATGTAAATGTGACACTTTACCTCAACATCAATATTACCTGACTAAAAACGACCTCGAACATTCACTCTCTGTTCTAAAAATTTGCAGCAAACTAAAACCTGAATTAAAACCCCTGCTCTGTGCTGTGGGTTTTAACATTGAAGTTTGTTTTCATTCTCCCAGTGCCCACATTCATCAGAAAGAAATACTAAATACAGTGTTACATGTTAGGGCAACAATGGGACTGACAAAAAAATTAATCCACAGGCCAGTTTGCCAAGTAGATTCTGATTTCAACCCACCAAGTTGCACTCTGCGAGAGCAATGTCTTCAGATTCTTGTAGTTTTTGACCTCCAGGAGCAATCAGTTCAAAGGGCTGCCAACCGTCCACCAGAGACTCCCGCATGAAGGAAAACAGCACAGGCATCCGGTCCCAGGCATAAAATGTTCCTGAGAGGGTCACAAATCATGAGCAGTTGTGTCAACAATGCTCACAAAACTACAATGTGTAGGATTTTTCAGAGTAAAATGCTTTTGGTTTACTCAATTGATTTAATCTTGAAGTACATTTTAAATTGTGGCTTCACCTTGTAGCAGGTTACCATCAGGTAGTCTCACCCTGAGCAGGGTGTAGTTGTATTTCCTCCTCTCCCTCTGTTCCTCTTTCTCCCTCATGGCTTTAGTGCGCAGCATGGCACTCTTCTCTACTAACTCACTCCTGTGAAACACACAAGGGACTCATTCGCTGATAGACAAACACTAGTAAACCAGGGAAACTTTTCTGGCTAGAGGCACATGACACACCCAGAGGCTATAAAAAGAACATCAGCATTAAATAATCCATTATTCTTGGGTGTGCTGTTAATAGTGGAAACCTAGAGTCAAATACTGCCATACAACCCAGGACAACTAAGAGTTAAAAAATAAATAAATCATAATTTCAATGCTGCAGTCGTTTAAAACAAAAAAAAAAAGAGGTGTTAGTTGTACACCCTTTCATGGAAACAGTATTCCCTGATGGCTGCGCCCTCTTGCCCCCATGTCTCAGTCTAATCGAGCATCTGTGGAATGTGCTGGACAAATAAGTCCGATCCAAAGAGGACCCACCTCAGAATTTACAAGACCTAAAGGATCTGTTGCTTTACATCATGTTGCAAAGTTATGAGAACTAATGATCCATCGAGGGGTCACTGTCTACTGCACACATCCAGGAGACTGTCACTGTCTCCTCTGAATCTTCTTTACTTGGTTACTCAAACTTGGAAACCATGTGGAACAAATATAACCAAAACCTAGTTTGATCACCAGCATATTTAGGGGCAAACTGTTACTTGTGGTTCTTTTACAGCAGTCTTGTAGGATAAATTCAAACAGGGATGAAGTTTCTCTAAGCACACTGTCACAGACAAATTGCAAATCCTATGAGCCAAATATTGATCTTTACTCCATTTCACTGGAACTGCTACCACAGCGAGTGAAATCAAGTAACTGATCTGACTGCACAGACAATTCATTAAAGAAAAGAGACAACATTTCACTACCACCTAACTAGAATTTATAGCTGACTTGAATTAGATCCATTTTTTGGATTGAAAGTGAGTCTATACCTCTGCTGTTGCTCCCTTTTGAGCTCCTCCGCTGTCAGGTTGTAGAACTCTGGCGGCAGCTCAAAGCGTTGAGCGTTAGGAGACTGCCTGAAAGCTTGAGGCTGCCTGTCCAGCTGCGCTCTGACCGGCTCGCCTCTCTGAAGACGATCCCTCCTCTCCTTCATCAGCTCCAGCGCATCGGGGCTCTGCTCTGGCAAAACCAGGAACTCCTCTTCCTCCTCTGATCTCCGTGAAAGGTGGGCACGCGTTAAAACGATGTAAAGACTGAATGATGCATAAATGAAAATCACTGGCAGGTGAGCAGACACATACTGCTCATAAATATCACTATTCATTTACCTTGGCCCTCTATGGGAAGCATCACACTTGTAAAGCCCAGAGCCTGCAGGAACTCCCTGCTGCCCTCCACAGACTTTACTTTCTCCTGAAATAACACAAGGAATCTTATAAGACATGCAAAATTATCTTGTTTTCTTATAGAAATCCCATAAAGTCTGCTACAAATAGTTAGTCTTGATCCAGGAACGTTACACACCTGGAACACTTTGTTGCTGAGTTTAATTTTCCTGTATTTCTCTTCTGTGGGGTTCTTGCATATATTTTCAACATATCTGGAAACAAAACAATGACAACAAAAAAAAAACCTTTGATGTCTAGAACAGATATTCAAAATCTGTGACAACAGCATAAAACATTTACATATGTAATTAACATCACCATCAGCGTCTTACTTGCTTATGATGTCCACAGCAGCCTTCACTTTCTCTCTGTCTTTGTTAAATGTGTGCATCATCATAACAGACGCCTCGACTGCATCTTCCTCAAACCGCTGCAGGGAAAAATTGCATGTTTATCAAAAGCACCGATTAGATAAGCATTCAGTCTGACTGCACACACGTTATAACTGAACCAACATCCTCAGACATACCATTAAAATGGCTTCTTTAATGTGTATTTCCCTCTCACTCTTGGTTAATGTGGCTCCAGTTAGTGGACAGATGAAATAGACGCCTGATACTGAGAGAAGGGTGGGATCTTTCACTGGCACTTTGGAGCCCTGGGAGGAAAATGTCAATCAGTGTTGTTAGATTCAGTGATGAAATTTTCATCCACACTAACAGGCCACCGCTATTACTCTGAATTTAATACAGCTCACATAACTAGGCGGCTCCTTTTCTGATATTCTGAATTAGGCCTCACAACCACTGACGTATTTTCCAGTAAGGACATGTATAATTCAGGTTTCAACAAGCATATAGGGGTTTTTTTTCATATAAAAAAAGAAAGTTCTGGCTTTTCAACTAAAGAAAACCACTAGGATTGTGATAAAAGAATTTTAGTACTGAACAGATTTAAGGTAAATAAGGGAAGATTAAAACAAAAGCCCACTGTCTGGCTGGAGAAGGACACCTACTTTTATGAAACTGACATTGAGATGAACAGCTGTCTGCACCTATGCTGCCCTTTTCAACACTGGACACTGTATGATAGGCTGTGTATAAACAGGAATATTTACTTTAATCAGTCATGAAAACAGCTTATCAGGAGTACTGTCTTCTTCAAAGTGAAAGAAAAAATTGAAATATTTTAAGAAGTTAACCACAGTCGATGTGAACCAAAATTAGCATGAAAATTGTGTCACAATTCTGGTTTATGCAACACTTACCTCTGCTGCAGCTGCCTTTTCTTTTTCAGCAAGTGCAGCTGCCTCGGCCTCAAGTTCTCTTTTTACTGCAAGCACGTGTAGAAAACAACTGTTATAACCAGAATATTTTTTAACAGTTAATAAATAATTTTTTTAACCAAAAATATTACCTCAAAATAGAAATCTTTGCCGTTTGCTTTATCAGTTTAAAACAGTATCTAATCATATCTACTTCCCATTGACAGGATCAGCATCTTAATATAAACATAAAGATTATATACTTGATGCAAATCTTCCCATGAATACAAAAACAATGATTTTTTTTTTTTAAAATAAATACTTTTTTGGTTCAGGGACGAGTTGCTACCTCAAGTGGAGGAATTGAAATATCTGAGGGGGGAGAAAGGTCTGGGCTTCTCTGCTTAGGCTGCAGCCCTCACTAACTGGCCTCAGTTAAACAGCAGAAAATGAATGGGTGGGTGACTTCTATGATTATGTGGTTTTTCAGAGGTAATAAACGTTTTTGGTGGCTGATCTTTCATACACTGGATATAGTGTACAGTAGCAGACAACAAATTTAGAAGATTTTTTTTTTTTAAACAGATCAACTATAATAATCCGTAGAGTGCTTCACAGTCCAAAACATGTTTTAATACCCACAACTGAATTATCCTAATACCCACAACTGAAACGAGGAGGCTGACGTTCATCTGTGTTTGATAGACACCACCTGGTGTAATAACAGGGCTGCATGTCTCACCCTGGGTCCTAATGGCGTCCTGGGAGGTGTGAACCTTCGGCTTCTGATGCTGTTCAATCCTGGCCAAGGCTGCAGCTCCAGCCCTCTGGGCTCCTTCACTGGGGGCATGGCGATCGTGCTTAACACTGGATCTGCCCTGCACCACCTCAGGCTTGGCACTGTAGGGTTATTAGGAGAGAAACAGGACTATAAGAGGAGACGTGTTGTGGCTTCACAGTAGGAAGAAGAAAAGACAGTGCTAAGCTAAGTAGCAACGACAACAGTACAAACACGTCAGAATCACAACAGCTCTGCTTCCTGTTGAGAAGCAGGTTTGCTTAGTTCTTTAACTAAACAAGCTTGTGCAGGGATTAACTGTTAGTCAGGTCACCATGAAATTATACAGTCGCCCCCCGCCGTGCTCAAGAATATATAACAGTTAGCCGTTTGACAAACACCCGTGAGAAAAACACACACAAATTAGCACTGTTGTGGTTAGCTTCAATACATGGGGAGACGGAAAAGCGGTAGTCATTACTGATCAGCTGTCAGCTATGAGATAAGCCCGTTTAGCCAACGTTAAATAGCTATCTGTGCGGCTAGCTCTGCTTAGCGCTGTAGCAGCTGAGAAAAGAAAAGTTTGTTATTTGCCTGGTGTCTTCCGTTAGTTTCTTCCCGGGTCCCGCGGATTTAAATTTGATGTCTTTCTTAAAGTCATCGAAAAACTTCTTCATTTTCTGTAGCTGCACAAAAATCTGACTACCAGGAAAAAACCAAACAGATGGGCAGCACCCAGCCTGGTTTTAGCGAGGAAGAGGAGGACCACAACAAAATTGTTTCAAATGAGAACAAACTGCTTCCGCCTCATCACGAGAGACGGTCGCCCCCTCGTGGTTGAACTCAGAACTGAAAGTCCAACCAGATCAGTTGTTCGTGTTTTATAAGACAACTTTATTTTTTATTATTTGACCTTTTTGTTTGTTTGTTTGTTTGTTTGATTACATGTACTTACATGTTTGCTGAAATTACCCGAGTATTGACTGGCTCACACACACACACACACACACACACACACACACACACACACACACACACACACACACACACACACACACACACACACACACACACACACACACAAAAACATATTATGCTATCACATTCTGGAAACACATCACATTAAGTTACTAAAAGCTAATTTTAGCTGTTCCCTAATTCACAAAGTGGTTGGCCCAATGCAATGCAAAAAATGTTTTGTGTCTCTTCCTGAGCTCGAACCAGTGATCTTTTACTTATTAGGTAAAACTGTAAACCAGTTACTACTATGGCAAACATAATGAGCTGTATCAATGTTAGACTAATATCAGTGTGAACAGTAATGAAAGAACAAAAGGAAAAACAAATTAAAAGAGATTAGTAAACGAGTTTACAACACACAAATGAAAAACAATAATTTGTGTTTTTATTCTTTTTAGTTTAAGTGGAGATATGTACATTAGCTGGTTCATTGAAGCTGACTGCTCTGTCTCTACCTGTCTGATGATTTACCTTTGATTACATTCATAAAGCTGCTTTAGACTATCAAAGACTGTTAAGAACAAGTACAAATACGAAAAAGTGATGACAAATAGTATAACATAAAGCTTGCATGATTCGGCATGTCGGCAAATACAGATATATCAGAAAAAGAAGTGCATTTTCATCTCTTTATTAAAGTAATCAAAGAAACTGTCAAAATATCTCTTTGGGCTCAGTAGGCGAAGCCATAAAATTTATATAAATAGAATTTCCAAAAATACAGTTAGTCGTTCATTTTTCCTTCACATTTTCCAAAGCTGTCCAGAGGTGTTAAGAGTTTTTGATGGTGTGGTGCAAAAAAAAAAACAACTATTAGCTGTTCATGACTTGTTGCAATACAATCTGACAAGAAAATTTCAGACATGTTTCTCAAACATGATTTCAAGACAAAATAAAAGCTGTGATCAGTTTTTGGCAAGGGGACTTGTATATATATCCTTCATTTATCCTGGTAAAAAGGGAAATTGACGTCAAAAATGTATTTTTAAGAAAGATGTGCCCAAGGGGGCAGCACAAATGGCAGAAAATGGTTATCTCAAGATATTTTAAGTGGCCAGAACAGACTGCTGTGATTATCAAATAGGTAGAATCAAGAAAGGTTCTTGCAAAACAGACCATGTCTTTACTTTATATATAACCTTTTCAGAAATCCTATTGACTGCAGTCTATTTAACCATATAAGCAAATATATTACACAGATAGAAAACAGTTTTTGGCACAAAATCAGACACACACACTCCTAGCATAGAGTGATTAAATTTACAGGTGGCACTTGAACGCATCACTGACTTGACTACACAGGCACACCTCCTGCCACGTCAAATGTGACGTAGCAGGAGGTGTATTCCGGGAGGGAGGCGAATAGTGACCAGTGCGAGCGAATAGTCATCGATTGGCATTAATGATCTTACACCGGAGAGGAGTCTTTGTGAGAGGTAAGAGTTAAATATTTGATTTACTTCTATCTGCTGTGTGTGCAGCAACCTGAGCGGTTTCCCGCTCCTCAGTCGGGCGGATATTTGCTAACATGTGCCCGGCTGTAGCTTGACTGATGCGCAGACCGCGGCTAACTATCTTATACAGTGACTGAAAATGAGGTTCACTAACTCTATGCGCTTCTTAGCAACAGTCCGTGTTATTACATTGTGCTAACACTGGATTTATCTGTGCTCCGAGTCAACACAGCAGTCCCTGCTACCTCTTTACAGGCTCACCGTCACAGTCATGTTGGAGATGTGAAGTTTAAAAGTTTTATAAACACTTTAACTAAAAGTGATATATGAGTATTGTGTATTACAGCTGTAGATAATTCAGGTTGTGTGGCTGTGGTGTTAGTCGTCAGCATCCCATTGAAAAGCTCACTTACAGAGGAGATTTCTTTGGTGTAAACCCTCTTAGAAAACATCATAATATCGCGTTGTTACACAGCTATTATTGTACTGTTGTAATTATCAATCATAATAAGCAAACATAATGGGTATGAAAGAGTCAGTATTCACACTGTGGTATAAATGAAACTATCCTCGACCTTATTCTATAGTGTTGTGACGACTTCCTGGTAAAAGTGGGTGTGGATTTAAACAAATAGGATAAACATTCCAGCAGTGCTTGTTTTACCTACACTACAACTAGCACAGGGCTATTAAATACTCTTATCATGTTTCCACCTTCCATCAGAAGATCTTCAGTCACTTTAAGGACATTGGCTATGTCATCAATTATTTTTTTACTCCTAAAATTTGTTTTTATATACACATACAGTTTCTTGGGTGCTCAAAATGAGCTTTTAGTAGTGACTGTACTAAGAAATATGATTGGTCCACATGAAACTATAGGAAAGAGTCTATGTTACCTTATATAACAGATTTTTTCTGTAATTTTTTTTTACCCATTTTACTTAAAAAAATTATTTAAAGGTGAGTAAATTAAACCACACTGTTAAAAAAAGCTACAAGTATTTTTTAAAAGGTCCTTGCAGAAGGCCATATCTATATGTGGGAAAAACCCTGCAAATGTTTGGATATTGTAGTGCGACCTTTCTCTTATCATCTATTTTTTTATATTTACATAAAGGCCACCGGCTTATACAAAAACAACACAAGACCTGGGGCATGTTTTTCAGTTCTTTTTAAATAAAATAATCTTTTTTCCCACAGTTAATTAAAAGCACAGGTGATCATGGACCCAAACATCAGCACACTCAGGCAGAAACTGGCTGACGCCGGCCAGTCTCACCTCCTGCAGTTCTGGAACGAGCTGAGCCCTGAAGAGCAGGCCGAGTTGACCCAAGAATTGGAGGGTATGGACTTTCAGGAGATCAACGGATTCTTCAAGAATGCCATGCAGACATCTAACAGCAGCAAACAAGGGAAGATGGACTGCCGCATGGAGCCCGTGCCCAGGGAGGTGCTGGGAAGTGTGACGAGAGACAGGGAGAGCGTCAAAGACTGGGAGCTGACAGGTGAAGTATATTCTCACCTATTTACTGCTTTTGACCTTTAAACTGTACTTACTCGGTATACTGAGTGTTTTAAGGAAACATAAAGCATTAGAATTGGGAGTATTTTATTTTAATGAGAATATGTAAGCTATTATCACTTGTTAAACAAGATTCGCCTAGTTACCGCAAGCACGTTTAACACAATGAAATCTTGACAGTGATGACCTGCAGGTAAGAGAGGAAAGCTTAACTGGTATCAGACTGGGAAGCTTAAGTGGATTAAAACATCACATGGGTAACCCAGCTGGATGAATAGTTGTTCTCATGGCAATATTTTTAAGTATCCACATCCAGATGTTAGCTCACAGAAAAACAGCCCATTAGATCAAAACTTTTGCAAAAGCTTATTACAAAGTTCCAGTCATGCTGCGTCAGAAGCTCCATGTTTATCCATTGTGCGTTTCTGGGCAAGGGTTGACATTTGAGTAAGTTGCTGGAATTATTCATTATGTTTTGCGCAATCCCTCATGCTTCATTCTTCACGGGGCTGTATGACTATCTCGGTGGGCAGCAGAAACATCTGGTGTTGATTTGTACTTGACGTAACCGGAGTTCCCTCTTGACCCTCAATCATGAGCTCATTGTGATCTGTTGGGACAAAATCTGTGTTGCTGGGTGTGGGGCATGTGTCAAAGTTTATGGATTAACCCACTACATAAAACTTGCTTCCTGGCACCAACCAGTAGGAAGAGAGTTTCATATCGTGTCACGTTGCTGCAGTTTATGTAAGACAAACTGGAACCATTATAAACTATTGGTACATTGAACCATAGTAAAATCTTGAGTGGGGTTGTAAGATTTTAGCTCATATAATGTGTCACGTCCACAAGTACTCCAGAACCAGTCATAAAATGTTGCTAAACTGTTTGGATTAATGTTATCAGAACTGTTTTGTTAAGTTTATTATTATTCATCTACTAACCAGGCAATAAGAGGTCTGCAGAGATTAGATACTGTGCATTGTGTGCCATCATATCAGTGTACAACACTAAATGCATGGCCCTGTTTTAAATAAACTACAGGACACATTTCTGCTACTATTTATGACCGTTGTGCTGTGTTGCCCTTTAGGTCTTCAGTGCATCTCTAAGAATAAAGTGGCAGTCTTACTGCTGGCAGGAGGCCAAGGAACCAGGCTGGGGGTCTCGTACCCCAAAGGCATGTACGACATTGGGCTGCCGTCCCACAAAACCCTCTTTCAGATCCAGGCTGAGCGCATCTTGAAGCTGCAACAGCTGGTTGAGCAGTCGCACAAAACCAAGTGCTGTATCCCCTGGTGAGACACGAGGTTTCCATGACTAAGGCGTTTTAGTCGACTAAATCTACAGCTTGATTTGAGGAAAAATAAACAAGCTCGAGCAACCAAATAGGGCTATCCTATTTGTAAAGTGAACTTCAGCTGTCCCAATTATGTTAGCATGATGATTAACTGGGTCAAGTCACTGTGTGAATCAAAGGAAACTCAGTCAAGGAAGCTGTGTTGCCGGAAAAGCTTTAAGTCCCTGCAGGGGAGATCCAGCAGTTTATAGTTTTAAAATATGAATGATCGAGATAAAAAAGCAGGAAATAGAGTTGTGCGTGTCAGATTTAACGTAGTTGAAGGATATGTTAGAAACATCTTCATCAAGTTGTTACTTTTTATTGTCTGCTATAAACTTAAGTATTATACTGTTGGTTCAAGCTAACATCACCTTTGCTGTTAAGTTTTTGTAAGAGATGATGGAGATGTTTTCTGCAGCACTGCACAATTGTTAAATTGTTTAAAATGCATAAGTGCTGCGTTCTTTCCGTGTTGCCTTCAGGTACATCATGACGAGCGGCAGGACAATGAAATCCACAAAGGATTTTTTCTCCAAACATAACTACTTTGGTTTGGACAAGAACAGCGTGGTCTTCTTTCAGCAGGGCATGCTGCCGGCCATGGACTACAACTGCAAGATCATCCTGGAGAGCAAAGGAAAGCCCTCCATGGCTCCGGGTATGTCCACACATATACAGAAGTGTATGTATGCTTCATTCACAGTGTTGCTCAGTGTGTGAGAAATGTGTCTGTGTTTGTGTTCTAGACGGTAATGGGGGTCTTTACAGAGCTCTCGGGAACCAGGGTATCCTGGATGACATGGAGAGGAGGGGGATTGAGTCCATCCATGTTTATTGTGTTGATAACATTTTGGTCAAAGTGGCTGACCCTGCCTTTGTTGGTTTCTGTGTGCAGAAGGGAGCGGACTGTGGCGCTAAGGTTGGTCATACCACCTATTTTTTTCCTTTTTTCTTCTTCTTCTTTCAGCTGCCCGCTCTAGGGGTCGCCACAGCAGCTCATCTGCCTCCATCTTTGGTGAATTTCTTGTGGTAGCACCTTCCAAAGTTACTGACAAGGGCGGTAATTCCAAACTTTGGGTTCAACAAAGGTGTGGTGTGGTGCTGATGCCATCATTTGGGGAGTGACACTAATATTTTTTCTGTGGGAATGTGTGGAACTGGGTCTAGACTGGACATGAGTAGTACTTATCCCCTTGAAGCCGAGTAAGTCATATTTGATACACGAGTTTTTTTTAGTTTTTGAGACTTTACCCCCCCAAAACCAAAACAACTGACTTCTTTTTGCATTTATACCCAAATCAGGCCACATAAAAAGGCACGACAAAACAAAAGATAAAGAACCGAGGAAGCAGTAAAGATATTTTATTCCCCTCCTAAAGTTGCCTGAACACTGATAAGTCACCTCGAAGCACTATAAAAGTAACACTGAATTGAATTCATAAATCTAAAGTTGACCTTTATCAGACCTTTTAGTATCAGTGATTGCACACACAAAGATTAAAAGTCATTAAATAGGAATGGCACATACAGATGAGTCATGCAAATACTAAAGCATGTATTTGAGTTAGGTAATATGTATGCCAATAGTCGAGTCATGTTTGTAGTATTTTATCCAGTCTGAGCAGTTAGTCTCGTTCTTCTTGAGCAACCATTTATCATGTATGACAGTTTCATACATGATAAAAAAAATAAATGAAAGAAATCTGCCCACATGACCCTGTGGGCTTAAATTGTAAGAAACAAATGTGTAAAATTACCGAAAAGGTTTTGGTAGCTCATTGTGTAGACTCTTCTTTTTTATGAAACAAAAGTTTCTGTTAATTCACAGAAACCTCTTTTTTTATACAGTGAACCTGCTGTAAAAGACAGAAACCTATATAGTACAAAGTGAAACAGAGGAAATTTGCTGTCACTTAATCATGTGTTACCCTGTGAGCAGGCACTGAGGAGGTCTTCATCAGCAGGAAAAACTGAGGGCTCGTGAAAATATGATCCCAAGTCCAAACTTTATGCCCTTCTTCACAGCTGCCCAGGGGTCTAATTGGAGTCTTAGCCAGGCCGATTCTGGCCCTTGGACCTTATGTTTGAAAACCCTGTTCTAGAAGGTCCGAAGGGTGACAAGTGTGGGATGTCATATATTGAAAGGTGGGGTCAGTTTAACTTGGCAGGTTCCAGATAGCTGCACCTTCCACAACTTACCACTGGGTGGAGTTGTAATCCACTTCTGCAATCTTCTTTTGCACTACACTTAGCTTTCTAGGAAATTTAGGAATGAGCCCAGAATCTTCTTTTGCCTACTATTATGGTCTTAGTTGATAGTGTGATGTGAAGATGCCACTTTTCCCACATATTTTGGAGCCTTCTTGTCCTGTGAAGTGTTAGTGATAACCACTGTTCCACTGTTCCACTGTGCCACAAGTGTAAGTAATTAATTAGTAATGTGATTTACTATAAAAGGATAATCCCAAAGAAGCTTAATGTTGCAGAACTAAAGACATAAAGGAGTTCTGATTTATAAAATAATATTTTCACGTATAGACTCGCAAAAGAATTTGAGCAGAATCTAGTTTGTGGTGATGTGAAAATTCAGTACTCACTGGCCAAGATCTGCTGCTGAGGAGGCTATGTTCGAGATAAAAAGTTTTACATTTATTCTTCACCATTATTCATTCTGTGAAGATCCTGCTGACCTTGGTGCAGAGATAGTTAGAGGGACATTTTTCTAAAATAACACCTACTGACGAGCTAAGCGATAAGAGTCCAGTACACCAGAAAGAGTGTAACCATCAGGAGACCTCTGTTTTTAGCTTTAACAGTAAAATATGACTGATATATGTGTGACTAAGCTTTGCTGGCAGATCTTACTAATTAATTTCTAAACAAACCACATACTACTTCAAATACATCAAAGTATGAAGTCAAGATTTCACTTTTTTAACTGTTTTTGCACAAATTACGTGCTTCAGTGTGTGTTGGATAGCTGAAAAGTGCCTGAAGGATCCTGCTACTTTTTGATTTCCTCTAAGAAGTAGAAGCACTATGTATATTTTCCAGCTAACATAGAGCAGAGTGAACTAATTATTGTAATAAGATCACCCAGACCCTGCTTCTGTTTGAAATTATGAGATGTGGGGTGGAGCAGCGATGGAAGAATCAGATCAGAGCGGGGTACCACCCTCTCATCGTAAATTACTAAGCTCCGCTAACAGTTCATGTGGCTTCACCAACCCCCCCTGCCAAACCCCTACCAGTTTACCATCCCCCCCTCAGGACCCTGTCATTAGTAACCGACAGATAGGAAGGGGGGAAGGATTTTTCATTCAGTGCAGACTCGTAACTTACTGGTTGTAAAATGGAGTGCACCGATTGCTTCATAGCACTTTTATTTACTATTTTATTTCAGTTTTAGACTATTTCTGACTTTAAATAATTTACAGATAATTTGACTCATAAAGAGACAACAGTGAAAATATTTTGTAGTTTTTATATGGAAAACTAAATTTAGCACAATTAAAGTGTACCGATCTGGGGATTTTATTGTATAAATAGTTAAAGTAGAGAGTTATTAGCATTTTACAGTTGCTTATTTTTATTCTTTGACTTAACTAGAGTAGCTTTGCATGATTCATGTTAAAATAATCCTTTTTTAATATCATAACTTTTTTTGATACAGTTGATCGGTTCATCCTCTGTCTGAAACAAGCTTTTTTAGTTCCCTTCCTCCTCGCTTTAAACCAAAAATGTATGATTGGCTGTCTCTTGTGGACAAAATATTTGAACAGAACAATTGTGTGTGTCTGACCATATTATGTTTGGGATATCTGCTTTTATCAATATGATACAGAACCAAGAGTAGAAAAAATTGACTGAAGCTGAGCATTCAGAGCAGTCTGAAGCCTGAGCTTTGGAGTTACAGCAATTACTTGGACATGTGCTGAACTTTTGATTTGAATCTTTGCTTATTTTTGATGTGAGCATCCTGCAGTAACAGTTACATATGTGACAGTAAAAGGAAAAGCACAGTCCACTTTAAGTTGACTTTGTAGTAATCTGAGGTTTTTAGTAAGGTCATTTTGTGACATTGTTTCCCAGGTGGTGGAGAAAACAAACCCCACAGAAGCAGTAGGCGTTGTCTGCAAGGTGGATGGTCGTTACCAGGTGGTGGAGTACAGCGAGATCACCCTAGCAACTGCTGAGAAGCGGAGCGCCGATGGTCGTCTGATGTTCAACGCAGCAAACGTGGCCAATCATTTCTTCAGCTTCTCCTTCCTCAGAGACATAGTGCAGTAAGGCAAAGCTATAAACACAGTTATCATTACGTTTCAGATTCTTTCAGCTTTACATCATCGTAATGAGACATTTTTTCCCCGTTTTCACATTAGGAAATACGAGCCCCAGCTGCAGCACCACGTGGCCCAGAAGAAGATCCCATATGTGGATGCTCAGGGTCAACTAATCAAACCAGAGAAACCAAACGGCATCAAAATGGAAAAGTTTGTCTTTGACATTTTCCAGTTTGCCAAGTGAGTGACGGTGCATTTTTTTCATATATGGCATAGAAAATATGAATGTGCGTGTGCATGCCAGTACCAGTTAGCTAAATCTTGCCTCATACTAACCCCCCCTCCTTTTGAGAGGTGACCAGTTTGCATATATTTGGGGCCCTGGTTCTACTGGTCCTTGATTTTTTTCTTCCGTGCAAGGACTGTCTTTTTTTTTCCAGCCCTAATTTCTGCCCTCCAGTTGTGCCATTTCTGCAAGGTCTGGTCCAGCAGACTAAGCTTGCCAAATTCTCCACAGGGGGATGGAAGTTTATGAGCGGTTCCACATCCTTTAGTGTTACATGACATCAGCTCTGAGTCACGTCACTACTAATAGAACTTTATATTTAATGAAAGTATTCCTGTAACAGTTAACTGATGGAAAATCAAGGACACCATATCAAGCTTACTTCAAAGTTTTTGAAGATGTATTTTTAAAGTAAAGAAAAATCTATTTTTGATGCTGCTGAGGACATGGATTTGACTCAAGTCTTCAGTTTTTAATGTGGCCTGCTCTGTTGTCTTATGACCTGTCTTAGAGCCATTTGGTCCATAAAAATAAACAAAACTTAACTGATTTCAGTCCTCTGCAGAAGCATTTTTATGTGTTCCTCTGGTCTATCTTTAGTGTGGCTGCTATTTTTATATCGCTCCATGGAAGTCACGCACAACCTGAAAGCACAGTGAAACCACTCCAAGCATAGAAAGAAAAATGACATTTTTGTTTTTATTTGTTGCGGTTTAATTTCCTGTTGAGTAACTAATTAACCTGCTAATTTTTCAATCCCTGGGAGCTGCTCGGTTGTGATGCAAGTCTTCGGTTTGCCTGTGTGCTGATGGGATGCTCTGTGTTTGTAACAGGACGTTTGTTGTGTATGAGGTGCTCCGAGAGGACGAGTTCTCCCCGCTGAAGAACGCAGACACTCAGGACGGAAAGGACACACCCACCACAGCCCGACACGCTCTGATGTCCCTCCACCACCGCTGGGTGCTCAACGCTGGGGGACATTTCATTGACGAGAACGGCAGACGTGTACCCGCCATACCCAGGTGACTACAGCATGTCATGTCACTTTACAAAAAACATACATAATAATGAGATCTTTGTGGTTATTCCCTTCTCCTCGACACTTTCCACATGGTGTACAGACTGTATGCGCTGGACTTTTTGTTTGTTTTGTAGACATCGTATTCTTTTAGCTTCACACTCTCACTCCCCCTTCTCTCATGCTTGGTCTTGCTCCTGTGTGTCCCGTGCAATGTTTCCAGAGACGGAGCAGCAGGCAGTGTCACAGATGATGGCAAGAGAAAGTAATTATCCCTCTGCAGTACTGAGTGCATGGTGATGGGGTTTTGGCTTTCTTACCCTCTCGCTCAGACGTGTTAACACCGTGTAATATTACTTCTGATCCTTGACATCCCTTTCCTTCATTTCCACTGAGAGGAAAAGAGTCTGTAGAGGCCCTGCCAGTCGGCGGCCTTCTTTCAGTCTTTTTACGGTCAGTCGGGATGCAGGAAATGACATCGAGGATCAGTGAAGTCACCTGAAAACATGGTCTTCTTCCGCACCTTGGTTAAATGATCTACTATCATGTCAACCTGTGATATATTGCATGCTGGGTAAAGGGAGACAGTTACTAGACTGCAGATGAGCACACACCTGTTGGTTTCTGTACCAAATAGTTATGTGGTCAGCTTCATCGCTTGCTATTTTGCCTTTAAGTTTAAATCCACCCGCTTGTTTTTCCAGACAGAATTAAATGAGCATGTGCTTCACAAACTCTTTCGGCACCACGAATGTTTCCAACACTCTTAAAGGGCGTGCTTCTTTCTCAGTCATTCAGCTTTTCCATCAGGCAGCTGCTCAGCAAAACACCTGAAACACCTGATGTCTGATTAGTGATTTTTTCTCTCTGTAATCATCATCTAGAAATTAACACGTTGAGTGACGGCAGTCTCGCACAACGTTCCTTTCATTCGTCTGTTTTCTTCTAGCGGACTTCTATCACAAGTCAAAGGACTAATCACTTGTTGCGATGAAGCGCTGATTCTCTTTGTCCTCTAATCACAAGCCGCAGTAGAAGAACAGCTGTGTCAAGGAGTCCTAGCAGCTGTCTTTTCAGCTACAATTGCTTCTCTTCTTCCACGAGACCGTCACTCATTCGCTTTCTGTTTTTCTCCTGTGATCCTCTCTGAATTTGTCTTTCCACCGCAGCCTGAAGGATGGAACGGACCTGCCGATCAAATGCGAGATCTCCCCACTGGTGTCGTACGGGGGAGAGGTAAGAACACGTTGTACTAAATAAAACTCCAGATGTTATTCTTATCCATGAATACTCAGTAAAATACTAACATTGTCCTGATGGTGTCTGTACTTCAAGGGTCTTGAGGAGCTGGTGAAGGGAAAAGAGTTTCAACCAACTCTGACGATCGATAAGGAGGGAGTCCACCAGCTGGTGAAGAATGGGGTGTAATGACTGAACGGGAGAATGCGGGGAAGGAAACGGCCCAACTTCCCTTTATCTCTCATTGTATGGGAAGAGAAACTGTGATGTCATCGCTGTGCAATAACAAATATCACACACATGTGTTCAAGAAAGAAGCTGTCCTGTCCAAAATGAATGAATGAACAACATGAAGTTTACTTTTTAGCACCAGGCTTTCCTTTGCTTTGTAACTCGTTTTGCTTTTCTTCTTCTTCTTCTTCTTTTTTTTCCTTGAAGACTTGAACACAGCAAGAATTGAAGTATGAAAATCCTGTCATACTGACAGGTTGAAGCTGTCTGCAGGTGCATCTATTTATTTTGCTTATGAGACTTATTTTTATATGTACTGATAGATTATCTATTGGTGGAAATGGCCATCTACTTGTTTTACCTGGTGATTTTTTATGCAACAGCTGATTCAGACGAAATGATCACACAGATGTTTCCTACAATCAGATACGGTACATGGTCAGGATGTGGGGGGTATTTATAATAATTGCTTCTTCTCTGCTTGTAATCAGTGAAGACTGGATGTTATTCAGCTTTAAGAGACGCTATGGCTCATCTTTATTAAATACATTTTCCTACTTGGAAAGCAATGTCTTTGTGTCTGTTTAATTATTCAAATGGTGTTAACATGTTTTTTTGTCATATCTTTGCTCGCCGGTGTCTGCGAGGTGTGTTTTTTGCATTATAGCTCTTTGGTGTTGTGAATCACCATTTCCAGCAGATGGTTTATGTTCAAGATGGCTCCGAGGACGCAACGCTGCTGCAGCTATTCAGGGCATTTTTCTTTGTGGCTCCTTTCTGACTCACTTTCTTTCTCTCCCGCTCCATAACGGCGCTGTTAAGACTAAAGAAGGTCTCTTATAACGTCTATGGAAAGACAGCCTGACCTGTAGCTAAGCTGAAAAACTCTTTAATGGCATTTTAATCAGTACATTAATTCTTTAACATATTTCATACACTTTACCTGTTCTACTGAGAGTCCATATTCAGCAGATAACAGATATGTGACGTTGTTACTGGGCACAACATGCTCATGATGCTAGTATTTACAAGTCTTCAAAGTTTGCTCAAAAAAATCACATTTTAACTATGAATATTAGTATTCACAGTCAAACTTAGTAGTTTTAAAAAATCATGAATGAACCATTAATGGCTATTAAAATGAAACAAAAATAAATAATACTTAAAAAATTATTTATTTAATATTTATATTTAAAACGGATAAAAAGATGCAAGGCAGAGCTGGAGGTGAGGAGCCGAAGATTTGTTCCTTGTTCCGACACATCTGAATTAAATGAATGGCTTGTTACAAAGCCTTTGCCAAACTTCATGGCATGCTGAAGAGGTAACCCAACCATCTGATTCAGCTGTGTTGGAGTAGGGATGCATCTAAAAGCTGCTGGATAGTAGCTCTCGAGGACTGGAGTGGACACCCCTGATGTAAAGCTTTCATTAGGAGTGACCAGGATGGACAAGATTAGAAGTAGAGGGACAGCTCAGGTTGAGCGGTTTGGAGGCAAGACTGAGATGGTTTGGACATGTGCAGAGGACGGATAGTGGATATACTGAACAAAGGATGTTGAAGTTGGAGCTGCCTGGCAAATGGAAGACAGAGTGTGTTCATGATGTAATGAAGGAGGAGATGCAGAGTGTTGGTGTGGCAGGAGAGTGTTAGTGATAGTGTGAAATGGGGGCAGATGATCTTCTGTGGGGACCCCTAAAGGAAGTAGCTGAAAGAAGAAAAAGAAGTGACTTAAACAGAACGTTTTAGGGTTAACTTGTCGAAGGCCTATTTGCTGGCATATCAGACTGTAAAAGTCATGAGCCAAAGACCAAAGCCTCCTTTATCCTCTAATAACTGACTCCAATACTTACAATAATTTACAAAAGAATTTAATGTTCTCTTCCTAATGACTTAAAATAAGAGACTGAGTACATAAACTCATGAGTGAGGTGTTTAATGAGGGCTGTTTTCCAACGCACCATCTGATATCCCCATGTTGGTGTTGTTCCTGGATCATCAAAGCTAATGTTTGTCCAGGTTTAACACTGCAACGATATCCTAACTATAGCCCCGTAACCCTAACCAAGATCACATGTTAGCCCTCAACCCAAACCCCTCCTTTTCTTGGATGTTTTCCTGAGTGGACATGGGCAACGTTTTTTTTCCACATCACAAAACTATGACACCATAACACTGTGATTGGTCACTTGTGATACTGAACCAAGGTCAAAATGAATTATGATGATTCAGAAACAACACTAACACAGGGATATCAGATACACCTTTACACAACTGGAAATCTCTTTGTAACTACAGTCGTTGCCCCAACAGGCCATCGGAAAGAACTGGAAAGCTTTAAGAGACTTGACAAATGCCTAAACAGAATATTAAACTGGGGAATACAGAGTAGGACAGTGGGAGCTGTGGTAAAACACTTGCAAAAGCAGCAGAAAAAACATCTCCAAGCAAGTAAAAAGTAAAATCCTAGGGTTCCAATAAATTTCCACTGGCCATTGGTGTCACTTCCCTGCAGGTCAATATGGCTTCCTCATCAGCAAAGCAAGCAGCTTTGCATGTAACTAAGTAAGAAAAGCTCTTAGTCACCATGTCTAACAGATGAAAACTTCATTGTTTTTATAGAGATCAGGTCATAGAGTTCAGACCACATCAGCAGCAAAACACACAGAGTACAACGTAATAAGAAGTAGACCTCTCTCTGACACCTGACTCACACTTTTCATGGATCTGGTTCGACTATTGAGGTTGTGACAAACTGCTGCGTTAGTGCCACTGAGTTCAATAAAAGAGTAGCTTCTTTTGCAGTTTTTAAACCTAAATAAGCTTGTTTTTAAGGTTAGTGATGAAACAATAAGTTATATGAATTTGACATAAAGCAAGTGACAGCAACACCACCGCAAATACTACCTTCAGTTATGGCTGCTTCTATGCTTCGTCCTGTAGCTGTCAAAAGAAAGGTTCCTTTCAGGAGGAAGAAAGCTTTTTGATTGAGCTTTGGATTTTTTGTGTGTGTCTTTAATTGAAACCTTATGTGTGGCATGTGGAATTCTGGGACGTTGGCAAACTCCCAGGAATCCACAGAATGTGATTTTTTTTCCTCCCTCCCTCTCTCGCTCTCTCTCTCTCTTACTCTGTTTCTCTTCTCTCCCTCTTTTCCCCCCCCCTATTTGCAGGGGTGTCTTACATCAGCCCAGTGAGTCCTGGTGAAGGCAACTGACGGACAGAGAGTGAGCGAGCAACAGAGAGCAAGGTTTGGAGGGTTACATCCAGCCGCCTGCGTCTCACTGGAATAATCTAAAACCATCAGTGAACAAATGGTTTGAAATGAAAATAAAACCTTCTTAGAAGTAAGTCACTCATTTCTTTTACTTTAAAAAAACAAAAACTTTTTATTCTCTATGTTAGGACTGTTAAGACTGATCAGCTTTCTTGGCTCTCTCCTTGAATTATTTCCTCTTGGGAGGCCCGTTTGCACACGCGATCCAGACTTCTGTGTACTTTTGTGACTGAAGCAGCTTCTGTTTGCATGGCAGACGAGAAGAGTGGACAGCAGAACAGAGCGATGCGGTGCCGCATTCAGACTCCTGTCTGCTCTGCAGTGGATGCAGCTGTTTTCAACAGAAGCTATTACTTACCGTTTGGCTTTGCTGCGGTTGACTTCAAATGTGATTGAGGCCAATTCCTTCTTTTCACTCCTAAAAATCTTTTTATTTCTAATGGAAATTAAAATTGAAGGAAAGAATATAATGCAAACTTCTCTTTGCAGGCTAAGATCTTCCGATGTGGAGTATTTTTTATTCTCTATGTGCTTACTGTAACTTTAAGACAACACACATGTCTACTGTTGACTGGCTTAAATATAATTCTGGAGTTTGTTGCGGTATTGACTTCATCATACAAACCCCTCTCTTCTGTGCGGAATGACTGTGCGTATTATTTTTACGGGCATAGCTAATGAAAAAATGATGTGACTTCTTTTCTACTGCCGTGCATCAAACTCACACATATTTTGTGTGTTTTTGTGGCCTGGAAGTTTTGGAAAACTAAAACAACTGACTCATTTCATGCTGCTTAGATCCTCTCTGTGGTCACCTGGTGAAATGTTGAAATTTGAAGTTGCAGCTTTCTAAAAAAAAAACACGCCTTTGTGTCACTGAGGTGATGTGTGTACTTCGATGTAGGTGTTACGTAGGTGGTATGTAGGTATCATCCTGCGGTATGTGGGTAATAGATGTTCACACAGAGGTCGCTTTTGTGCTTTGCCGAAGAGCGCAGGATATGGACTATGAGCTCAGAGCTTTGACATTTGAACCACGGTGCCCAGCTGAGGTGAACAGTCATGAGAGGTGGCTCTGATCAATGGAATAATTGTTAGAGGAAGGTCACGCTGACACTCAGGTATGCGTATGTAGTCTGGGTCTAATATGGGGATGGATTTCTTTTCTGGACAAGCACTTTCATTCCAGTAATGCAAAAACCTGATGCTGACCCCAGTGGCTTCATAATATCTGAAGTGATTTGACAAAAAAATGCACTATTTTATTAGAGCTGATTGCTGAGACACTGTTGATGGCACAAGGCTGTGACTTCTGTGCAGGACTGTAATTGCAAATGCTATCTCTGCTATTAGATCAGACACTTTCTCTGTGAGGACCAAATAAGTAATAGAGTAGGAACAGACAAAAGAAAGCAATAAGTCAGATTTCATAACATCACCGCAAATTAAGTCCAGGAATGTACTGATTACAACAAACTGTGGATTTATTGCAGTGTAAGACTATATGGGTGTGGCTTTTTCCTTTAAGCTCTCTTTGTTGTGTCCCTGCTTGGCGTGTTATTGTGTTAATAGGAAACCATCTTTATCATAATAATTGAGTTCTTTGCCAAAGCAGAATTAAAAGAAGTTATTTCCTATTACGTTGAAATATATGAAACACTTGTGGTTGATGCAAGAGGGGAGTGGACCCATATATTTTACTTGCTCAGACTGTTGGTTTAAGCACATGCCATCACTCTGTTCTCCATATATGTCAGTATCTGATGAGCAGCTGTGTGCAGATGCATATAGGCGCACACCCAGATAGAGAGAATAAAAGAAGCAACAGGAGGAATTATGCATTTCTCCTGCACGCCCTTTCAATTAGCAACCCTTCTGTCTCGAGCTTTGACGCTGACTGACATCCTCACATACAGACCCAAATCACCCACCACAGCAAAGGTTGTAATTTCAACCCTACTTTCAAAACACTGCACTAGAGGCACCCGGTGCTTACTTAGCTTAGCAGTAACCCGACACTGACCTTGTTTGATTGGAAGTGTTTTCAAATCAATGCCTCTGGCAGGAGAAAACCAGCTGTGCGCTCGTTAGCTGAGGTGCATGCTGTAATTTGGCATAAATAGATCCATTTCAGGGAACGTCATGGCTAAAATACTGCGCTGTTGACTTTGTAATCCCACATGTGCTTGAACTTCGACCCTGCCCAAACCACCACCCATATCATCACCTTTCTTTTGAGGGGCATTACGCAACGTGTAACCCAGAGAAGTCTACCTTTGTCCTTCTTATTTCTGAGTATGTCTAATTGGTGTTTCTCTGAAAACTATATGTTGATTTGTCTTCAGTCATGGAAAACATATATTTAATTTCCGCTGTAGAATAATTATTAAGCTCGCTGCTTTTGTCCAGAGAGAGCTTATTCTCGATGTGTATCATGAAAGCTAGGTAATTATAAAGGAGCCAAACTAGAGGTGCTCATTAACACAAAGCAGTCAGAAATCCTCCTCTCTCTGTTTGCACGTGTCCTCAGCTGTCCTCCTTCTCCTGTTTACATGTGGAAGTCTTTTCTTGTTTGTTTGTTTGTCTGATGCTCATCATCCATCTCTTCACCTCAGTTCTCTCATGCCTTCCCTAATTACAGAGTGTCAGGGACACTCTGAGGCAATATCTCAACATGAGAAAAACCTCATGACTCGCTGCAGCCTGCTGCTGCTGGGTACAAATGACAGTCTTGGCTTTGAATGAGTTGTCACTGCTGAGTTGTCACTGCATGGACAACGCCGGCCTTTTTTTCTGGAACCACTGCTATCTGCTCTGCTGTGTCGACTTGTTTTTATTTGATCCTGTTACAAAAAATACAAAAGAATTTATTGAAATCATTCTGTTTTAATTAGTGACCTTTTGGACAAGAATGTGCTTTCAGTTTGAAAGTGGGTGGCAGTGAATGTATTTTTTTTTATATATTATTCACTTCAGTGGCAGTCACTGATATTTGTGAGTCAGTGTGCTGTTTAAATTTAAGACAGCCCCAACTGCCACAGTCAAATGGCTTCAATGCACAAGTGCTCTTGAGCTGGGCGCCGTGTGGCGGATAGAGCTCTGCTTTAACGGGGGAGATGGAAATTGGCGTGAGATGCTGTTTTTCCAATCTGACAGTGTAGCTGTAAAGTTCAGGGCCTGCATATTCAATCAAACTGGATCTCCACTCATAGATTTTGGGCTACTCTCCTTACATAACAAACACAGCCTGTAGCTGCACAATATTCACAATGAACAGTTTGTGCCTTTGTCGAAATATTTTGGTGGAGTTTGCAGGTAAAACTCTGTGCCCGGTCAGCCTGAGGGTGCTAAAAATGACGCTTCAGTCTCTCCTGCAGGTTCTCACATTCTTTCTCCATTTTTACAGCCTTTTTTTTACAAGCACTTGTATACTGGCTTGAACAGTTCGTGTCCTCAGGCAAGTTTCAGTCCCCAGTGGCACCATCGCTGGCGTACTCCAACAGGTGTGCTCCTGGCTGAATGCGTTGTACACAGTTATGCTGTAAAAGAAAAACCCCTTTGCTTTATTACATAGTGTATTGGTGGGACAACCGCCTTACGCAGCCTTTAAGCCATCATGTAAGCAAGCAGTACGAAGACAGAATCCAGACAGTTTTTCTGTGTAGATTTTCAATCATCTGAATAACGGTAATGGACCGAAAAGAGATCTGGTTGCCTTATGCTTTGAACCACTTACTCCAGCTCTACTGGCTTTTTTTAAATAGAGAAATTTCTGCGAAGCTTAAAACAAAGTGAAATATGACAGTATGTCACAAAGCTGCGTGTGATATGGTGTTTCTTCTACAGCGCTTTGTGACTGCTGTTCCAGGATAACAATAAATAAATAAATAAAGCAGCTTTGTGACTCAGTAATAAAGAAAAAACAAAAAAGACGCCTCGGCACAAGATGTGACACATAATATTTCCCCTGCACAGCTTTTTAAAGGAAATAAACAACACGAAGGCAACAAAAAACAGACTGTTTATGTGAAGAGATCCGGCAGAGGTTGTCTCCAACCAGTGAAGCAGTGAAGGACCTTTGCTTTTCAGCTTTGGGTTTCACGTTACTGTAAAACTATTGCTTAGGAAGCGGAATCTTGTATTCATCCACAGTGTCGCAGAGCAGCATTTAAAGTCTGCCGTGTCACATTTGCATATGTGGTGTAAGATATCCCACATTTAAGCATGTAACTAAGGACTTCTCCCCACATGTCACAACATTTTATGTGGACAATAGAGGATTGTTTTCCGTGGCGTTTTTCCTTTCCAGTCACAATAATTTAATTGTGTGTGTGTGTGTGTGTGTGTGTGTGTGTGTGTGTGTGTGTGTGTGTGTGTGCGTGTGTGGGCCTTCTTCCATGCATGTCCCTGCTCCTCATTCTAAGATTTTACGGCTGTGTGTTTACATGGCTCCACCTGGGTCTGGTTGTGAAATACAATTCGGATTCCATACTTTTCCATAAAAATAAAATATCTGTGATTCTATATTACAGCCTTAAGGGAGAAACAAGAGGATATAATAGAAAGCACATGTGGATGGTTATGGTGCATAGCATACGGGTGCACTGAATAGCAATCAGACCTGTGCACATAAACACACTCACACTAGTACATGTGCTCTATGCAGGGCGTGGCTCTCGGTGCAAAAGTGCTTCTTATTATCTTATTACCAATTTGGTACTCATGCTCATAATTTTTCTACCACGTGTCCTGGCATTAACACAGAAAACAAAAATGAGGGGAAAATAATAGATAAGAAAAATAATGGTTGACTTTTAAGCATTTTCTTATTTTCTGCCTTATGTATTTACTCATATTAAATCTGACCAAAGTTAATAATAGATAATGAGATCAGCATGTGTGTAAGTAATCCTTATGAGCCCAAATCTTGGGCTTCAGACTTCAGTCTACTATTGATACCATTTGAACAATAGAAGTGCTTTAAAGACAGGCTCCATTACATTCCAGGTCTCCAACAAAACCCAGTTTAAAAATACAAGGTAGCTAATAGATGTGTTTTATTGTTTTATTCATAAGATCAAAATGATTTAGTGGCCATTAAAATGTGTTCAGATTTGGCAAACTGATAACGATTCATCTCATAAATCAAGACATGCCACTTTGCCGTATGTTAGTGGGCTTAGTATTAGCATAAGATTACGCTCCATCCTTCCTGTGCTTCTTAAATCAAGAGCCTTTGTGCAGTCAGTCGGGACAAGGGGCGATATCTAGGAAGCAGAGTAAAATATGAGCAAATGGAAAAGCAAGAATTGAGCAGTGACATTATAATGTGTTTACCCTGGAAATTAACCTGTCATGCAGTTATTTTTATTTTCTAAAAGCACTGTAGTTAAATTTCATATTTTAATCAACGTGAAGTCATACAGTTTGACAGAAATTATGGCCTGTGTTTTAGCGTTGTGATTATAAAACAGAAGATATAATTTTCTAAGTGCCTCCCTAGCCTCAGGCCTTTGTGCTTTCCTTCACCCCCTCCTCTTCTGTCTGGCCACTGATATTGGCAGGACAGTTTTTGGTGCCTGGATGGTGAAATTCTCAGTCTTTCTCAACCGTGCCAGCCTCGCCTGGCTGCTTCCTGTCATGCGAGGGATCCTGTAAAACCTCAGATGTTGATGCTGCTGTGTGTTTGTATGTGAGAGAGGCAGGGAGTAGAGCCAGGTAAACCTGTGTGTTGACTTTACAGTTTTTCCCAGGCTGCAGGCCCTGGTGCACCAGTGTTACTCTGTGTGCTTTGCCCGTTACTCCCGAGCAAATTAAATTATTTACACAAACATATAAAGCCTGGGAAAACAAAATAAAATCCCTGTGCATTTTTTTTCTTTGGCAATGTGAGTGCTCTGCAGGAGGACTTTGCAATCAGTGCATGAGCGCCTGTGAGACTGCCTTAATATTTAGGTTGAATAGTTATTCTTCTGAATTGTCCAGACTCATCAGTTTACCTCAAAGGTATTTAAGACGTCCTTCAGGTTAAAAAATGTGTGTGCTGTGCGTGTGTTTCTTTCTGCGGCCTTGTGGGTTTCTGAGTGGAATATCTGTCCTTCACCACTTCCTGAACTAGCCAAGAGAGACCTGATATCGACCCCAGAAACAGAAATTTGAGCAAACAGTTATTCCATTCAGGAACGTTCTGCTCCAGCTAGATAATAAACTTTGCTTGCTGCTGATCACCGCTTGGTTTATAACAACCTGTTTTCAATCAAAGGCTAGAGCCCTATCACAGAGGCTGAAAGTCATTATTTCTAAAAAACATAATGTCTGTTCTAACATGCAATAACTCTGAATAGCTTTGGCCATAGATGTTGTCCTGAGTGGGGTCTAGCCTCTAGCATGTAAGATTTTGTGTAAAATGTAAAGTAACCCAAAAACTCCCAGTGCGAGCAGGAACATTTAAAGCACGTTTTCTATCATATTTGAGTCTTGGTAAGACAGTATGTATAAATAGCTGTTATGCTGGACTATATTGTAAGTCAAGAGGAAAATAACAATTCATTATTGGTGCTAAAGTATTGCATTTGAATCTGTTTTGAGGACATCCAGCTCTTTTGTGGATTCATTTGGTGTTGGAATAATCGGGAAAAAAAAGGTTCCCGGCTGGAAAAAGTTCACCAAAACACCCCCTCAAGTTGGAACAACAACTTTTCCAAGTTCTGCACATGATTTGCCGAGTTCTTGACGTCATAAAAGCACACGCGGAGTATGAAAGGAAATGTTTTGTTGGCTATAGCAGCTTTTGGTCAATCGTGGAAATTCACATATTGCAGACCACTTTTATAGTATCATTTAATCTGTAGTACTGTATTAGATTGTAACATTACTTGCCATCCATCTACACTGTCTGAGACTAGCTAGAAAGCTTATTATCAGTGAATACATAAACAATTCAAGTAAAACTATTTTATTTATTATATGCAAGAAACAGTTTCTCATTGTAGCATCCATGTTATTTCCATTTTCTGACTTAAAGCACTTGAACACAACGTCAGAAGAATGACCTTCTGACTCTGGAAATTCATCCTCCTGGAGAACATGTGAACGCACAGCTCAGTAGGAATTTACTGCAAGTATCTACTTAGCTTAGCATAGGATAAACACTCAAGACTGGGGAGTCAAATAGCCTTTTTCTGGCCTGCTAGCACCCAATTTTCACACTTATAAAGACATCTATGCAAATAGAAAAACAGAACAAGTTAGATTAGATTAAGCTAATATAACCAGTGGCTGACAGCAGCTTTTTGTAAAGAGACACATAGGAGAAAAGTATTTATCGTCTAATCTAAGTCTTTGCAGGAAGGGAAAATAACATGTCTCCCAACATGTCAAAGTATTCTTTTCACCAGGAGGGCTAACTTATCGACCCATGAGGGGCTGAACATGTAAGCCTGTGTCTCAGCCGACCTGAGGGTGAGGCCCCTCGCGGTCATGATTTCCTGCATGGGGAATATGTATGTAAATGTAACTCTTGATGATGTGGAATTATAACAAGTTTCTTCATAAACAATCAGAGTTTCAAAATGACACTAATAATGACAGATGAGTTTAACCTCAGCTGAAAATCGGGTTCTTGCCTAATATTGTGACTGAAGATAGAGCACTCCATTATGACATTTAGCATATTATGTTTACAGTCCCCTGAAAAGGATAAGCGGAAGCGAATGGATGGATGGATGGATGTTTGCAGTCCTAGGGGAGGCACACAGATGTATTTAAAAGAAGAAATTTCCATGCTTTCTGTTTTTTATATGCTAAATAGTTATGTCTATGGCAGCATATGAAACCAGAAAAAAGGCCATCCTCAGGGACTCTTCATTCCACCGATGGCTAAACATTTTCACTCAGGGAAAAAGGAAACTTTTGGAGTTGGAATACAGTAAATGAGGCCAATTTTCCTTTTGAGCTATTGCCTCGGCATTTATAACTTATAGTCTGGAGATACAGCTCGGTAAGGTGGAACTGATGTGAAACTCACCACTCTGTTATGTATCTTGTCACTCTTGACAATTATAAACTGGTGAAGTCATATATTTGACTTTTTTTCCTAAATTTTGTGGCCTCTTTGGAGTATATTTTTACTATAGATTTGTATGCTTTTACAGAATAACTTGTAACAGGAAAGTTTCCCCGGACACATTGAAATGTGTCATGCCTGCTACTCTAAAGCCTTTTGTTTTGATTGCTTTATACACTTTCTGCTCAGGTTTATTTTTTGTTCTTTTTCTGAAAGCTTTTGGAAGTGTCCGCAGTTTATTTTCAGAAATGTGAACCTTGAGCGGGCCTTGCACCGGTATAGACTTTCCTGAAGGTTAGCTGTCTTAAAAGATAGGTGATCAGAGGTGTAGACTCTCTCATGTCTATGAATTTAAAACGTGAGGCGGCACACAGATACTTGGATATGCCTAAGTCAGCAATTTAACATGTTCAAAGTGAGAAAGTTATAAGGCAAGAAGGATCAGAAATACAGTACCAGACTACAAACTGTATATCAAAGATGTATGTTCCTTCCAAAAGTGTGAAAGTGTCTTAAACTTACCTTTTTGTGGCCATGTTGAGAAAATACACTGGATTATAGATCTAAGAAAAATGGCCCTAGACCTTCTTAAAAACATTTTAACAAGTTTAACACTTCATAATAATAATTTCCTAAGAAAACAGCCCCTAATAGGGTAAAAGGGTATATCCAAAAGCACACCTTTATTTGTGGAGTCCACCTTGTGTTTGGCAAGGTGCATTATCCCTCAGTTTCCAAGTCAGACCCGCCTCTCAGTCGTCAGTGTGGTTACAACACCAAAATTGCAGCAAATTGGCAAAAATGATCACCCTAACAGTTCATAACAGGATTTCATTAACTAATGGGTGATGTAACGGTGGCTACATCCATCTTTTACATATAACCGATCCCAAAGCGAGGCCTCTGGACATCACTTTAAGAACTACACCATGACAACAACCGTAAAACACGCTCGTTATAATTCATCTTGCTTTCCTTCTTCCTCAGAGCTCCGTTTATGAGTTGACATGTCCTCTATGGAATCATAGCCCTTTTTCATCCAACACCTCTTTTGTGCTTCCATCCTCACCTCGTTTCTCCCCTCCCGTGGTTCTCAGTCTCGCTGTTTACACTGGATTGCATGTTGTGAAAAATGCAGGCCAAATTTGGACCCGGTTTACCTGGGCGCCATCGTCACAGTAGAGAGCAGACTTTACCTCAGACCAGTGATATCCAAACCAAACTCTGCCTGCTAGTGTTGAAGGATTGTTTAATTAGCAGGAAAATGGCAGACATATCGTACCTGGAAGGGGACACTATTTCCATTTTCACCTCAGAGAATTTGAATCCCGTGTGTGCTCCAGCAGGCTGAATAACAAAGGGCCTGGAGGTTGTTCTGCATATGTACAGGTGGGGGTGTCTGTGTATACCCAGCTCTCCTAACTTTTTCCTGTGGTGTCTCTCAGGAGCTATCAGAATAAATTCACCTCTGAAGGGTTTGTGCAGCTGGTCTCCAGTTTCCCCGTCTTTTACTTCACCATTGCTACTTGTGTATTTCATCATGAAATGAGACAGCTAATTTTCTCTTTATGGAAAATGTTAAATATACATAATATGATGAATAATAGTACACTTTAAAATTACTCACCAATTATATTTTAATCATATTACATGGTTTAGTAATAGTTTAATGAGATACTTTCTGTTTTTCTTTATTTTTTTCACATGAAAGTCTGAAATTTTTCTTTGGAAGTGCAAAGGAAAAATCCCTGGAAAGGATACCTTTTGAAACGGAGATAGGATATGAATAAGTTTTTCCTGCCGTGTTTCTGTAAGAGGAGAGCGGAGAGAACTTTCCAGAAATGTGGACCTGTGCTGGGTTCTTAGCACTGTGGACTGATCTGATGTTACTATAACAGGGAATAAAAGCTGTTTTATTAATACAGGTATGGAAAACACACCTGGAAGTTGTGTAGCTGTATTCCGGGGAAGCAAACAACTCTTAAAAAACGGGTTTAATTTTTATAGATTAGACTTTATAGTTACATTTTTTTGCCTTCTAGATTTGATTTTGTCACAACATACGTAGTTTATCCAGGCTGCTGCTGAGCCGAGTCTTTTCACTCAGATTCCCGGTGTTCTTACTACAATTTGAGCTTTCACAGTAGTCTTTATTACCATATTAAGCACTTTCCAAACCTCTGCAATTAAATCTTAAAGTAAATTATGTCGAGATCTGTGGTTGTTCAACACTTTCTAACTTTCTGAAGGTCCGTGAATCGGGAATTAGGATCCATCTGCTGTAAAAACAGAGCTGGGGTTTTTATAACTGACTAAACAGTTATATGATTATTTGTGATTCATTTTTGTTGTATCACATTTGCAGAGTTAAGATCTAAGGAGTTTTAGGGGAAGTTCAGTTGTATCAAGTGAGTGATAAGGAAATTTATTGCCCAAATTCTCCAGAGCAGCAGAGTCCAAATGTATTCATTTTCAAATTGCAGTTTTGAAGCTGTTACTGATTAAACTTTGGAATATTTATATGAGGAAACCTTAAAAAAATGATGTTTAAAGCTGAGAAAAAGTTAAAAACTTTAATAAATAATAGGCCATACATTTTCCTCTGCTTATCCATTCAGGGTTGTGGTGGGACTGGAGTCTATCCTTGGTACATCAGGTACTCCTAGGTACACAAATGACTTGCACAGGTACACCCTGTGTCAGTCATTAGTCTTCTGAAAGGTTAACACAGAGATCTAGACAACCATGCATGCTCACATTCACACACAGGGCCAATTTAGAATCATCAGTTTACCTAACATGGATGTTTTTGAAGAAAACCCATGCAGACATGGAGCGAACATGCAAAATTCCAGCATCTTAAAGGGCCTCTCATCCCCATACAACAAACAAATGAAAGCTAGACATTTTACTTTTGGCAAGAGAATAAAAAGCCATTATTATCTAAAACATGTTTTTCTTGGTGTTGTTGCCATTTAAAGACATTTCAGACTCACTTTTTGTGTTTGTCAAATGTACCCCGCCTTTATTTGTGTAAAACCTGCAGGTTTTTCAAGTTTGTCTTTATCCACAGGAGTCATCTGTGATTACAGCGTGCTTTGCTCGCTTACTGAAAGTATATCTGATCATTAGTTTTAGAGATAGTGCTTTGGAGGTGTTTCAGAGGCTGGCCTTTTGATCTGTTGATTACAACTCAGGGGACCACCAATTATCAACAGGAGACATGGTCTGGGGATTCAGCCTCTCTGTGCTCAGTTTTGTCAGTCCACATATTTAAGTTTAGATCTAAAGCGCTCCAGACTGTCTGATAGTTGGTGAGCAGTAATGTGAAATGTATGTTTGCACGCAAACACACTGGTATGCTCCTTTGAGAGTCTCCAAATGTATAACCAAAAGTCAGTTCTCCTCCCGGACATACAATACAGGCAGTCTTTACATAAATGTTCTCCAGCACATGGTAAACACATTTTTGACTGCCACATACACGCAAGCCATCAGGTGTTTGTGTTTCATTAGCTACGAAATGCCAAGAGGAATTAAGCTTAGCAAAAGCGTCTCAGTGGGAAATGGCCGTAACATGAAGCTGCAGGAAATAGCAGTAAGAAAAAGCAATGAGATTATGTGTGAAGGTACAATGAAAGAGGCAAGTCAGGGTGTAATAAGTGTCACAACATGCACTGGGTGGACTCTCTGTTCTCTGTGCTCAAGCAATCAGAGAATTCATAACTAATGTACAACTAATGCTAAATCAAGCATTTTGATAGGATTTTGTTCTTAAACATAAGGCGCGATTCTAAACTTCTTGTAAAAACAGTGTAAGCTCAGGGCTACAAAGCTATATTACACCTCCTGACCCAGTATGAACCTTCCAGATCCCTCAGGTCATCTGGATCCGGTTTTTTATCAGTTCCCAGAGTCAGAACCAGACACGGAGAAGCTGCATTCAGCTTTTATGCTCCATATATCTGGAACAAACTCCCAGAAAGCCTCACATCAGCTGAAACACTCAGTTTATTTAAATCCAGGTTGAAGACTCACCTGTTCTCAGCAGCATTTGAATAAAACACCAAATCCACACTTTAAGCTTAAATTTCAAAACTTACATTTTAGCTACTGATTTTATCAACTGTTCTGATTTTATCTACTGTTTTTTTAATCAATTTTAAATCATGCTTTTTATTTGTTTTTGTTTTTTAATGTCTCTGTAAAGCACTTTGAATGACCTTGTTGTTGAATTGTGCTATATAAATAAACTTGCCTTTCCTTACACTCCTCATTTATCCTCAAAACTGAAAATACACTGTTTGATTTAGGTGACAGAGCTGAATGAAGGATGAAAAACACAGGAGGAGTGCTCACTATCTTTGAATTTATCTTATCGTTACCTGTTATCGTTACCTGCACATTTAATGTCCAATCTGAGTGCACTTCTTGTTCCTGTGTGCGTCTTAGTCAGGTAATGTTTAGAAACACATGCTGCAGTGCAGGCGTATCTATAGGCGGACAGATCCTGTACCGCATATATGTTTGATTTGGACAAACTGAAGTTTCAGCAAATCTTGAAACAGATGACAGCAGATTGAACATGAAATAAAATGAACAGAGGCCTGCACTGTGGTGAAACTCTGTTTCATTGACCAGACTGCTGCTCCTTTTGTTATTTCAGTGGGAGAATGTCAGGAATATGTTGCTTTTGGCCCGAGACGAAGACCAGGAAATGTTCGATACAGACACACACACACTCACTGTGATGTTTCTTTATGAAAATTCCCACAATGTTCTCTTAGTTTTGCTTTGCATCACGTGTGTTTTAGTTTAGATAACCTTGCTTTATTGATTTCCTCTACTACCAAACAGCTGAACAGCGTGTAGAGTATTCTACGCTGTAAAATGTTAAAGCAAAACTAGACTTCAGGTGTTAAGTTCTGATTTCTTCAAGCAGACACACGGTGATCAGGAATGTGCAAATTTAGTGCGGAAACATAAGTGGAAGCTTTTGCTAATGCTGGCGAAGCTGTTCAGAGTTTTAATAGTCTCCTTTAAAAAGATCAAGCACGCTGGCATTTCATTGATCTCTTTCATCACTTTTTGCACTTTTACATTTGCACAGTCACAGCATTTGTAAATGTAATCTAAAAAGTGCTACAAATAAAGGCTGATTATGAATTGGATTTGGTGAGAAACTAGGTGTTTCTCTCTGTTGTTGGATGGACTGGTCAGTTGGAGGCGGCTGGTTGGCTGAGGTCATGTCTGTGACTCAGTGCCTCAACGTCTCTTTCCCCCTCGCTTCATAATTTGTCCCTTCGTTTATTCGTTCCTCATTTCTTCCTATAATTAGTGTGCATTATGTAAAATCATAAAAAAACCCAACTTTAACTGAGACTATTTTGTCTTCTTTGGCTGAAATTTAAACATCCCTACAGTTAGATTTTAATAGCTCTTTCACAGAGCGATAAAGCTCTAAATAAAGGGAAATTCCAGTTTTCGGTGGCAGTTATTGTGTTTTTTATTGAGTGAAATAAAAACATGTTTCCAATTAAACTGCCATTTTCCTCTTATATATCTAAACAAATGTTTTTGTTCCCATGAATACAGGAGGAGTTAGTACAAAATGTAATCTGGTCATCCTGCAGGCACCAAAGAGTTCACAGTTTTATCCCCGAGTTTATGAAACTGTCTTTCAGGTGTTTGCATAACCCGCTGTTTCCATCTTGTCTTTCAGGTTGGAAGTCTGTCTCTTTGCACGTGTTTGGGATGAAGCACCTGTGGGACATTCACTTCCTCCTGCTCATCCTTGTCTATTTGTTAGGAGGCGTCACGTCACAGGTCAACCCAGGTGTGTGCAAAATGAGATGACGTACTGTGTTGAGCTCCCATTTTTCTGTCCTTGGGTGTCTGAGGGTGTAATAAGGTCATATTCAAGAGTTTGTGAATACTATAAAACCACTTTTGTGAGTTTTGAGTAGGGATTTTTGGACTCAGTGCTGCAGCCCAACAGTCCAGACTGCAACTGATTCAGATTCTGGATAAGTGCTGCATTGTGGGAGCCATGTGGTCCTCTCTTTCTGGTTTGGCCTCTTTGATCCCAGCATGCACGCCTTTCTCCAGCTCTCTCTTCAATGTATGTGTGGTTTTTGTGATGTCAATGAAAAGGGACCAATAATTTTTTTTACAAGGAAATGGGGTAGCAACATTTAATGGGCAAAGATTGAGTCAAAAAGCAACCAAAGAGAGCTTTCTAGTTATTGTTGAAATTGTAGAAATGCAGCAGATATTTGCCAGTAAAAACCTCGAGCTGGCTACTGTTTATGATTTCAGTTTCAAAGCTTCTGTCATCAGGTTCAGTTTTCTTTATTGTTGAAAGAATAATGAATGACATATATGCCACAGTATTTCAGATCTAATAACAGTAATTAATAATGGTTTTGTCAGAAAAGTTCAAAACAGGGTTTACAGGTTATATCCCGACAGCTCTGCCAAGAAATGTTAAAAAAAAAAACACAACAGTGGAAAAAAAAAAGTGCCCCATCACTTCCACATCCTCCAGCCTTTCTACACCCCACTTCCACTTTCAAAATAAAACTTTCTTACATGATGTTCTGCAGCATTTTAAGACCGTAAACCCAATTTTATTTTGAGAAAGTATGAAAGTAAAAGCAAACATGAGGTCATGATGACAGGCCTGGGGGTTTTCTGCTCTCTCAAATGGACACTGCTGAAACAAAACTACAAACATTACATTTTTCAAACCCACCAAACCAAAGTATTTTTTTAAGAAACACAACTTTTCTTTTTCCTTTTTTTAAACAACAGCTGTTTTCTACATGTTTCTTTCTCATTCTCACCACTGAACTGCACAGGCAAACACAAATACTTACACAACCACATCACAGGTAAACGCACATTTGAACCTGACTCACTCTGGCACTCATTTATTCATCAATCCAAAGACAACAGAATAAATTCAGCCTGGTTGCAATTGAGATCAAAGGGTGTCAAGGAGTATAAGTAAAATAGTGCCTGCATGCTGTGGTTACTTTCAAGCATTTCCTCATACGTAGTTATTAATAGCTGCATTTCTGACCTATATAGTCATATGTGAAAGCCTTTTCAGGATTCAGTACCAAAACTTTCAAACATGTCTTATGAGACATCTTCTCAATTACACGTTGAGTGTTTGACTCTGTTAAAGCTTCTCCCTCTTGTCTGTCTTCTTTCCTTGTTTTTGTGAGTGAGTGAATGCATGTGTGCGTGTTTGTGCGCCTGCTTGCATGCATATACCCGCATGCACACGCATGCTGTGATCCAGCTATCCCACTGGAGTCTGTGGCTAATGCATACCAGACATTCTGACAGCAGGAAAGTCCATTGAAATAGGCTCTGTCTTTCTCCCCACCATTTCTGTGTTTGTGTGTGTGTGTCTGTGGGGTGTGCAATTCCCAGTATCTGACCACTTATAAGTCAAGGAAAAGACTGTTTGTGTATCTGATCGTTGTCAGCGTTCAACAAGTTCACCATTTAAGACCTTTGATCCCGTTTAAAATCTGATCCAAACCATTGTTTAAAGCATTCACATCCGCTGTCACTGTCCTCCGCTAAAAACTCAAATCTCAACCTGCTGTAATAAACGGAAGCAGGACATATCCACCTATAATTCTGTCTAATGCTTTACTTGTGCTGCATTGAGAAGTGAGTCGTTTTTTCACTGTGTGGAAATATTCACTGCTGAATTTAGTGGAGCTAAGATGCTGAGTGATGCCAACTTTCCCCTGTTTAAAATTCCCAAGCAATGGAGTTATACCATCCCTGTTTTTCCCATTTTAATCGTGAGTAGGCGAACTTTATTTCACTGTGGAGAGAGGAGGAGGGCGGGGAGGAAGTGTGGACACGAGCACAGGCCAGGGCAGAGCATCCAAATATTGGGCAGTACTATTATTGTGTGGGCTTCTTCTTTTGAGGATGTTTAAGTCTTGAATGAATGAATGCAGTCGAATTTGAGAGCTTATAAAAGTGAATTTCACTACAATAAGAATATAAATTATGTGAGGTGAGGAATTAATTAAATGCCAGTCTTTGCAAATTTGCTGCTGCAACCTAAATATCAAGAAGCTTATAGTCAAATAACTTGGTTAATGGTTTATATTTACAGCCTGGATGCTAATGGTAAATGGCCTGTATTTGTATAGCGCTTTACTAGTCCCTAAGTACCCCTAAGTGCTTTACACATCCAGTCATCCACCCATTCACACACATATTGGTGATGGCAAGCCAGATTGTAGCCACAGCCACCCTGGGGCGCACTGACAGAGGCTGCCGGACACTGACGCCACCGGGCCCTCTGACCACCACCAGTAGGCAACGGGTGAAGTGTCTTGCCAAAGGACACAACAACCGAGACTGTCCAAGCCGGGGCTCGAACCGGCAACCTTCCGGTGCAAACTTCCATTAAAGCCCCAGTTTCTAATGTGTGTCCTTGGGGAAATTAATTGCCCACCATTGACCCAGAAGCTGCTAAAATGGTATGCACAGCAAACCTTTCATATCACATGCAATTTTTTGATAGAAATATTGATTAATTCAGCTTTAAAGCAACTGACTTAGGTGACTGACTTGAGCCATAACCATGTAAATTCCCATTTGTGGCCACAGTGGCTGCTATAAGTTTACATGGTCATGGTCTCGGAGATACAATAAAGCAGACAGCTTATTTATAGGCAATGAAACCAAAACATGACTGACACATAAGGGACAGGTATGTGAACATAAACTTTCATGACTGCGGTGTGTGTGTGTGTGTCTGTGCAGTCAGTGGTTGAACTGCAAAAGCTAAAGAACAAGTCTGCCTTTCAGTGCAGGGTGCGGTAAAAATCAAGAGGTGAGCGAGAGGTTTGGTCCATTGCTTCTTCATCGCTCTCTCTCTTTATTCCTCCACCACACAAGGCAAGTATTTTTCCACCTTTTTTCACGGGGGATATTTTTAGATAGCGCAGCTCAATGTGAAGCCTGATGGGTTGTGGTGATGGTGGTGGTGGGTGTGCACATAAGGGGAGTGGGGTATGTGTCCATACATCCAAATGCACACACTGGACTGCCCCCACAACTCACCCCGGGGGTCACCTCTGAGTGGGTCGGGTAGATAAATAAACACAGCAAAAACCAACATTTGGAAGAGCGGTCACACATCCGGCAGGGCGTACTGAAACCCGCCTCTTTCTCGCTTTGACTCTCTCTGGGATGTGGTTAAAGGGTCTGATAATGGCTCCTGTTTCATTCGTTGCGTCTTGGGCAATTTCACCTCAAAATGGTCACTGAAAGTATTCTCTTAACTTTTGACTGTGTTTCATAGCAGAGACAGTTAAAGTAAATAACAAGAGCTGCTGTGCTTTGCTCACTCACTCTCCACCTCAGTGTCTGTTTACACTCTTCACCTCTGTGCGAACGAGACTCTACTGGCATTCAAAAGTGCGGGAGCGCCAACCACCTCAAACCCCCTAATCTAGCTGGACTGAGCTGCCACAAAAGGACAGATTTCAGCTACATGTCAGTCTGAAACCAGTGATTACTATTCATCGTTTGTTTTCAAACAGTGTAGTTCTTTGACTGGATTGGGATTCGTGTATTACACATCTCTGCAGTTCATCTTGAAGGAGGTTTGATTATTTTTTCCCCTTTACTCCAGCTGTCATTCGTGCAGTTCGAGCACCTGAAATTGTTTTGTAATTACGCATCTAAGGATACCACTAATTTACTTGGAACATGAGATGAGTAGGATGGTTTTGGTTGATGTGGTCTGTTTATTGCCACAGCGATCTGGTGCATGGAGAGAAATTGTAGGAGGGGAGGGATATAAACAGTAGGGGATAAATGATGCGGGATGGAGTGAGGAGGGCAGCAAAGGTTAGTGAGGACAAGATGAGAGGAGGTCAGAGGAGGTAAATGTAGACATCTGGAAGAGTTTTTGTTTGTGCTTCCTTCACCGTGTCACTGCCAAAACGAAGCTTTCATGCGTGTTTGTGGTTTCATCTACTCTTGCTCTTTTGTGTATCTGTGCGCGCTCCAACTTCCAAAACGTAAGGCGTCTCCCCATCTCGACTATTAAGCAAATATTTGGAGGAGATTAGGATCAGAGGAAGAAAGAATAACAGGGAGACATAAAGAGCAAGAGGAGGACACAGGAGGCCTTGGACCTCAAGCTCTTGCTGGCATCTTCTCAAAGGGTTTTTTTGTGAAACAAGGGGCCAGGCGAACTTGATCAGACTCCCTTTAACTTCCACCTCCAACCTAGCTAAAGGCTGCGACCTGATGCTATCACACATGCAGAAATCAAATTTTTCAAAGACTCTTTCATACATGGTTCAAAACAGGTTGCATGGTGGTCATATCCTATTAGGTGGAATTAGTCTAGGAGCCAAACATAGTATCTCTCCCAACCTGTCAAGAGTGCCCCTTTTTTGGCCTCTGAAAACACCCATAAATCGCTTAATTCATTCAGAGGCGTATAAAAGTTAATAGATGCCATGTTGGCTGGATCACGCTCAGTTAGCCTCTAGCTCACTGAGTCTTAATGAGATGAAGATTTTGTAAAGCATGCTGTTAACTTTAATCTCTTTTAACCACTCAGATGGTCAGAGGAGAGCAAGGAGGGACCACACAGGATGGGACACAGGGGAGAGAGGAAGAAAGGAGCTTGAGGGGGTGGAGGGCCATGTAGGAAACGATGGGCATAATGGTTTTATTGACCGCACAGTGGGGGCACCAGTCACTCTGACCATACACACACACACACACACACACACACACACACACACACATGCATAGAATAACTCAATCCTCATGTGCTTGATACCAGTGCTGTTTTCACTGGCAGAAACACCGAATGGATACAGCTTATTATTTCAATAAGGAACCACAATTTGAGGGCACAGAGTGTGTAGTCGTGTGTGTATGCGCATGCATATGTGTGCAGTCCTCCCACAGCACTACCCCACCCCTTCGTCCAGCACTATCCATCAAGTTTTTCAGGTTTCTTGACAGAAGCTGGGAATGAAATATTTCTGTCTGGTGAATGTTTGAGTACGAGTTTGAATTTTCATCACCGTCGAGCACTGCGGAGGGTCTGGGGAGAGTTAGGGGAGACGTTTGCTTAACAGTGTGATAACTGATTTAAGTACAGGAGGTGGACAGTCTCCCAGGAAATTCCTGCTTAAAAAGAAACACTTAAGTAGAAGTGGTCCTCTTATCAAGTTAAAAAATACCGTGATGATATGTTGGTGCGACTGCAGGTTTAACAGAGGTGGAACGAGTTAGACTAGAAGATTGATACAATATTTACTGCTGTTTGTAAAGACATGGCCAAGAGATATTTAGCTTTGAGTCTTCTTAAAGTGGACCTATTATAGTTTCTCTTATTTTGATCATATATATTGTTAGTAAGCTTGTGTACAAAAGCACATACTCTAGACTGAGAAAATTTAGCTCCTAATCAGTGGTTTTAAACGGATTTCTGCTCATTGAGAGTGGATGTCCTAAAAATGATTATTTCAGACACACAGCTCTGGCTGTGAGCACAGAAGTGCCATAAACCTGCTTTTTTCTAGCCTTCTGCTTGTGAGGGGCGGCCAATCAGTGGGTGAACTGACCGGCTATAGCAAAGACCATCATGAGGATTATTCTAACTACAAGGAACCTCTACTAAATTCCAAGAATTCAAAAATAGCTGGGCTGAAAAACCTTTCATTTTTTAAACAAGAGGATATATTGAGGTTGAGCTAAATGTATTAGTATTTTTAAAGCTAACTGTTTTTTTCAAAGGGCTGATAAAAATGGGTGACAAACAAAGAGAAAACAACCCAATAAAGAGTGTCTTACCAAGGTGGTGGGTGGCTCTACTGGAAGCTTGGAAAAACATTTTTCCATTTTTCTGTCATGACAGTGCTTTTGGTGGTGGAAAGCACTGTCACTGGTCCACAGTCTCCTGTGGGTGTTCAGTTTGGTTAGGGTCTGATTACTGGAAAGGCCAGAGAGTGTGATTTACATTGTGCACATATCAAACTGTTCAGTGACACCCTCGCATCCACTGGATGGGGACATCGTCACACTGAGAAAACCACTCACATCTGAGTTAGGATTAGCCAAGTAATATAGTTAAATATTACTCCACTATGAAAACATAATTGTCTGTGTCAGTGTTTTAGTATTTTCTTTCATTAATGCATCAATATGTAGGCAGCTTCTTTATATATGTATCATTATGCTTTATATCTGATGTTGTCATTCTTTAAAATGTCATTCTGCCAAGACACACATGTGGAATATGGATTCATTTCCAACATAGGCAGCAAGACACAGGAACACAGAAGGCAAACACAAAGAGGACATTTAATGCTGATAGTCCATACCCAGTTATTCAGAAAGTAAATCCAGGGACTTCAAATATACAGAAAACCAAGCTCAGAGAATATACAGCTAAATATACAATGTGACAAAGGAAGGCTGAGACAATACATACATATATACAGAAGAGGTAATGAGGGAAGAGAACACAGTTGGGGAACTAAACAAAGCTGAAAACAATCAAGACAATGGGCAGGTGTAGTAAAACTAGACAAAATACAGAAAGCTAAACATTGACCAAAATAAAATGGGAAATAAAGACTAAACGAGAAAAAAACTAACTTGACACAGGAGATGAGAAGGAAAACAGGAACACTGAAAGTAAAAGGGCAAACACAGAGTTATGGAGGGACAGAGAAGGAGCATAGAGGTGAAATTAATTTAAAAATAAATGCCACCAAAAGTAACAAAGACTCAACAAATAAAGGAACGCAAACAGACTTCAGTCTTAAACAGCAAAAGTAGGAAATAGACCATAAAGAGCCCATACAAAGCATCAGAAAATAAACAAGGCTTCTAAGCACAAGATAATTAAAAAAAAATACCTTAATGAATAGAAAGCTAAGTGCAAACTAGACACACACACACAAACCCAATCAAAAAGACAAACTAAAAAGCAAGACTCAAATGACAGGCTAAATATAAAGTAGGACCACCAGGAAGGTATAATAAATAAAACAGAAAGCTAAATTTAAACAAAAATGAAGAACAAAACCCAAACAAAATATGAATCATGCTCAAAACAAAAGAAAACATGAGCTCACAAAAACTCAAAACCGATGACAAAAGAAACTGTAGCTAAAGACACAGAGCAACTTGAGTGCTGTTAAAAATACACAATTTCAGAGTAGATAAACACAATTACAAAAAACGTTAGACTGCAAACATTTCCTGACTAAAGTAGCTGAGTATATGTACTAAGTTACTTTCTGCAAGCTGTGTAATACTAACCAATCTGGTTTCCATTTTTCCCTCATCAGAATTTTTAATAGGCTGAAAAAAAGGAAACCAGTGGAAAAATCATATTTTCCTGCTTGCGTCGTTACCAAAATGCTACTGTGTAACTCTGGCCTTTTCATAATTGCATAATCAAAAGTGGACTCACAGCAAGTTAAAAGAGAATTACTGCTTTCACAAGTGCTAGTAAAGAGAAAAAGCTTCTCATTGACAGCAGTACTTGTAATCAGCAACCCCCATCCCTCTGCCACATGCACCCCACTGGCTCGGTGGTGTTTATGGCTGAGAAAACATCAGGCTGCTTTGTCTGTCTGCTTGCATATTTGTGATTTCAATTGATGGATGTTGTGGTGTTTCAGGTGTGTGCCGGTATCCTCTGGGGATGTCAGGAGGACAGATACAGGATGAGGACATTTCTGCTTCTAGTCAGTGGTCTGAATCCACAGCTGCAAGATACGGCAGGTAGGTATCTCTCTACAAACTCTTACATACGTGTTTCATGGCATGTGTACCCTGATAATGAGTGAGTGTGTGTGTATATGTGTGGGTGGTTTATCCTGCAAGGTGCCTGTGCCTGTTTATTTGCAGTTAACCACAGACTGGGGTATCAGTTCTAACCTACAGCCGCATGATTGTGTGTCTCTGTGTGTGTCTGCTCTAGAACTTGGGTGGCCCTCAGTAAGTATCAGGATAATGATGTAATATACTTTCCCCATCCATCCTGGCTGGAGTTTCAGTCTTGCCCAGCGCCGTCTTTCCTGTGCCAGGCCCCTGCCTGAAATTAACACTTTAAGATGAATTTACGATGCAGCCTTTCACCAAAAGTGTTTTCATAGCAGGCTGCAGGAACTGAAATCCAACACTGAACTCACTTTTACTTTCCTCTCACCTTTTTCTTCTCTGTCAAGTCCTAACGTTTCTGCTCTATTGCTCCCTTTCCGGCTGTAATTCTAATGTGCACATCTACTATTATTTGTCTTTCTCTCTCCCTCCATTTATTTCTCCAGGTTGGACTTTGAGGAGGGCGATGGCGCGTGGTGTCCGGAGATAACAGTGGAGCCAGACAACCTGAAGGAATTCCTCCAGATTGACCTGCGCTCCCTCCACTTTATCACGCTCGTGGGCACCCAAGGTCGTCACGCAGGAGGCATGGGTAATGAGTTTGCCCAGATGTACAAGATCAAGTACAGTCGTGATGGCAGTCGCTGGATCTCGTGGAGAAACAGACAGGGCAAGCAGGTAAATGCACCATAGAGTTTGTCCTCTGCAGTAAATCAGGTGAAATTACATCTTTTTCTGGTTTGGCAGTCATATCTATTTGGACCTTTACAGCAAATGATAACGCTGTACTGATTTTACCCTTTTAGTGCCTCTCATTACTTGGACCTATTATGACTGCGTTTAAAGTGATGCAATGGCTTTGCTATCTATAAACTCTGTGACTCTCAGTCATTAGTGTCTGCCATAACAGTGCATTTGTTTGACCTCCAGGTGATTGAGGGAAACAGAAACGCCTACGACATTGTCCTCAAGGACCTCGAACCGCCCATAATTGCTCGCTATGTCCGCTTCATGCCAGTCACAGACCACTCCATGAATGTCTGCATGAGAGTGGAGCTCTATGGCTGTGAATGGCTGGGTAAGTGGTGGATCAGGTGGAAGGGAAAACCGTGCAGAGGGAAAAGTGGGAAATATAATGAATAATGTGCAAAGAACTGTAAAGGCAATTCAACAAATCCTCCTCATCTTTGAGCCCATAAAGATAGAGAGGATCAGCTGAGGATCTGTTGCTTTTTAATGACAGGCAGGGCAGTGTCTGAAAAACACTGGTGCCCTTAATGAGTATATGGCAAGAAAAATATTAAACATCTACTTTATAGGCACTTTAGTCCCTTTACATGGTAACTTTTTTTTATTAATCAGTGAAAAAAGAGCCAACGTGTACTTTTTAAAGCACTTTTTCTCTGTCTCTGCTCCCTTAAATATTATGCAAAAATCAATGCCCAAAACCAGCTTTAAAACTGGCACAAATGCCATGATGTATTATTTTGAAACCCTGCATGCTTCTTATGCTCATGTGAACACATCCTTGTTTAAAATTCACGTGTATAGCTAATGAATCAATAAAAAGCTGGTTAATTAATGACATTACTCCTGCAAATGCACTTTCAGTTTTGATTAAATGCATTGAACTACAACATTGAATAAACCTTTGACGTATTTTGCCATATTTTTTTACACAGTCCCATGAAAAAGGTGCCTTTGTTGAAACATTTCCAGATTTTAGTGCATGAAATAATACTGCATGGCTGAATAGGTTTTGAATATGAAGTAGTGAAATGTTTGTGAAGCAGACTTTATTGGTCATGTTAGCAGATTGTTTTGCTCGCATGAGGATGACAAAGAAAAAAAGAAAGCAACTGCTTTTTAAAAGTCACTTTACCTCCAGCTTGTTAGAAGCTTTAAGGGGGTGTCTTAAAGTAAAAGTGCTATTCAGTCGGTTTTGTTCATTCCTTGTGCTACATAAAGTCCTTCTTTTCTCAGCGCTGGCAAAACAGTCCCGTTTCTCCCATACTGCTCCTAAACATTACATTTATATTCTTCGTTTCCTCGTTCTGCCTCTTCATCGAGGACTATTACTGCTACCAAAGTGGAAAATTCCACCCGTCTCTTGTGACGCTTGACATTTTGGTAAAAATCTGAACTACAATGTAAAACAAACTTTGTGGTTTTCAACAAAGGCTTTCTGCATGACGTGAATGATGGATCTCATAAAAGTCCATGGGATTCTCACTTAAAAAAGAGAAAAGAATAATTTTTCTTTGCTTTGCAGACGGCCTTGTTTCATACAACGTTCCAGTGGGAGAACAGATGAATTTGCCCGCTTATCCTGTTTATCTCAATGACTCTGTGTATGATGGAGCGATCATCTACAGGTGTGTGACTGTTTAATGTATTGGGTTTTTTTTTTGTCATTTTCCTCCATCACACACAACCCTCTCACTTTACATCCACCTTCTTACAATCCTCCCCTTTGCCATGTTGTTGTCCAGTTTCTATGGTGACAGCAGAGACAGACAGTGGTGAGTGGGCCATGGTGGTTTACTGTTAGGCAATACCTCATGGGAATAATTGAGTCAAGCCTGCTCACACAGTTACAAAACCAGATTGAACCAATCTGAGTATTTTGTTGACATTCATGTTTGGGTTATGGTAGGGTGAATAATCTCCTCCATGACACAAAGCTTCTTTTCTCTGTCAAGGAAAAAGGGCAGAGGGAAAAGAAAATGGACCATATTACAATATCAAAGCCAAAAGCCAAAGATTAAAAAATGATTTATGCAATGCTGCCACCTAGTGCTGGATCAACATATGAAAAGTGTTCCTACTAGGGCTAGTTAGCCTTTCCAAAAATTATTTATTTTTGCCCTTCAGATTTATATTGTGATATAATTTGTATTATCCAGTGCATAATAGTTCTCTCTTCAAAACAATGCCTGTAGCTGTTTGGCATTTGAAACATGATATTTTACTCTCAAGATTCATTGTTGTATTGTTTTTTTATTTATTTAATTTAAATATAGTGACGTCCTTAGTTACAAGCCAAACACAAATACCTTTGGATCAAGTGGAATTTCTTCTGAGTTAATCACACCACATGTCACACTGACCTCTTCCCCAAATGTTTTAATCTCTCGGCTAAATGCAGTGAAAAGACGTTTCTTCAACTTCTGTTTTAGTAACCAGTTGTAGTAACAGTTATTCTTCAGTATGAGGCTCCATAGAATTTAAGATCGGAGCATTAAGCATGCTCTACCTCTCTGTTTCTCAGTATGACAGAGGGCTTGGGCCAGCTGACTGATGGAGTGTGTGGCCTGGACGATTTTACAGTAAGTCATGAACGCAATGGATGGCCAGGATATGACTACGTGGGCTGGAACAATGAGAGCTTCCCGAGTGGATTTGTAGAAATAATGTTTGAGTTTGACCGCATACGAAACTTTACCACGATGAAGGTGAGGTTCGTGATCAGAAAAGCTGAAATTCTCCATGACTGTTCAGCTCCACACATCTCACCGGGTGGCTTTTTCCCCCGCTCAGGTCCACTGCAACAACATGTTCTCGAGACACGTCAAAGCCTTCCGTCAGGTGGTTTGTTACTTCCGCTCTGACTCGGACTGGGAGGCCACGCCACTCTCCTTCAGCCCAGCGGCGGATGAGAAGAATCCGACTGCCCGCTTCGTCATCGTCAACCTGGCTAATCACATGGCCAGTGCCATCAAGTGCCAGTTCTATTTTGCTGATGCCTGGATGCTGTTCAGCGAGATCACCTTCCAGTCAGGTACACATTTGAGAGCTGTGTGATGCTCTCTGCTAGTCTGTTATGTATTTAGAATAGGTTTGTATGCTGTCATGCTCATTTCAAGCTCTGTGTTTTTATTGATTAAAGTACTTTCATATGGTTAAAAAAATACTTATGCCATACTGGGATTTTATAGTGGGCTTTGTGCAGCCCTTTCTTCAATCCACTGTCTGAAACAAGTAGCTTTCACTCCTGCCTCATATAAGCCTGCCTTCTTCTGATTGGCTGCCCCTCGTTTGACTTCTGCAAATAGCACCAAGTGCTTGAGGGCACCACTTCCTCTCTTTGCAAGTCTGGAATTACTGAAAAAATACTAAATACTACTATTTTCTCACTATGCTTTAATAAAAAGTTGACAAGCTCGGCTAATTTCCGATCAACTCTGTGCCATCTGCCCTTTCAGACACAGCCATGTACAACACAACGCTGGCTCCACCCGAGCAAACACCTAACACACCACCAGGTTAGTGCAATACTCACCTCACTTACACTAATAATACACCTATCAGTTACAAAATCTGTGGCAACACCCAACGACATTGGTCTGAGCATTTGGCAGTGATAATGAATGCACCAACACAGCATGCAAACTATCAAGGGTTTAACTTACTGATGTCTCTTTGCTGTTTTCTTATTCCAATCAATGAAAAGCAATTGAGATTTATTATTATTTGTTTACTTCCATGTTTCATTTGCATTTTACAAACTGATTTAAGCAGGTTTTAGATATGCAGTGCCGTAAATGGATATTTTCACAAAATTAATGTTAACTAACCCTCAAAAGCAGGTCCGTCCAGCTGTCATAGGGTGAAAGGCCTGGGCTGGTCTGCAAGAGCACACTCCACTTCAAAATCTTCAACTCTTGCCTCTCTCTCTGTTTCACTGCAGAAGATGACCCCACACACAAAGTAGATGACAGCAACACCCGCATTCTGATTGGCTGTTTAGTGGCCATTATCTTTATCCTTGTAGCCATAATTGTGATTATGCTGTGGAGGCAGGTGTGGCAGAAGATGCTGGAGAAGGTGAGCACACGGTTTGTGCATTTCAGCTGAAGCTTTCTTCTGAGAAGTGATCAGTTCTGTTTCTTCACCTCTATATCTTTTATTTCAGGCCTCTCGTCAGATGCTGGATGACGAACTAACTACTAGTTTGTCAATACAGAGTGAAACACTGGGCTACCACACCCACAACCAGTCGAATACAACCAATGCACAGGAGTCTAATTCCACCTATGAGCACATCTTTCCTCTCGGTCCAGACTACCAGGAACCTTCGCGCCTCATAAGTAAGCTGCCGGAGTTTTCACAGAGAACAGAAGAGCCCAGTAAGCAGGCAAACACGGGTACTTACAAATTCAAAGTATTTATATTCATTTGCACTGATTTATAGTTACCATGTTGCATTTCAGGTTCGACCAGCACTTCTGCTTCTAAATCCACTGCCTCTTTTGCAGTCCAAGATGGCGTCCCTCACTACGCAGAGGCAGATGTTGTAAACCTACAAGGTGTAACTGGAAGCAACACCTATGCCATCCCTGCAGTAACTATGGACCTGTTGTCAGGGAAGGATGTTGCTGTGGAGGAGTTCCCACGAAAACTGCTCACATTTAAAGAGAAGCTTGGAGAAGGCCAGTTTGGAGAGGTGCAGGTTACAGCTTTGGTTACAGCTTTGCATAAGATAAAACACAAGTCACGTTTTGAATCTCACTCTCCCCGCTCCCTGTTTCTCTTCTAGGTCCACCTGTGTGAGGCAGAAGGAATGCAGGAGTTTATGAATAAAGAGTTTTTGTTTGACATCACAGAAGATGAGCCCGTCTTGGTGGCTGTGAAGATGCTCCGTTCAGATGCCAATAAAAATGCCAGGTGTGCCGGTGCTTCTTGTACCCTTTAAATGAAATGAAATTGCAAGCGTACATGTGAAGTTTTTATTTTTCTCACCTTTAACTTGCAAATTGTTTTCCATTGGAAGGAATGACTTCCTTAAAGAAATAAAGATCATGTCACGTTTGAAGGACCCCAACATCATTCGCCTCTTAGCTGTGTGCATCCACAGCGACCCTTTCTGCATGATCACAGAGTACATGGAGAACGGAGATCTCAACCAGTTCTTGTCCCGCCACGAACCAGAGGGACATCTTGCTCTGCTTAGCAATGCACCTACTGTGAGGTAGGAAGGGGGCTAATATATGCAAACACATGTAAACATGATTTTCAAGCAAATTATATGAATATTTATTCTCTCTCCTCCCCAGCTTCAGTAATCTCTGCTACATGGCCACTCAGATAGCCTCGGGGATGAAGTACCTATCCTCACTTAACTTTGTTCATCGAGACTTGGCCACACGAAACTGTCTGGTGGGCAAAAAGTACACAATAAAGATAGCTGACTTTGGCATGAGCAGAAACCTGTACAGTGGGGACTACTATCGCATCCAGGGCCGGGCAGTGCTGCCTATACGCTGGATGTCATGGGAAAGCATCCTGCTGGTGAGGACTTCCTGCAAAAACATCACTTTATTCAACCGTTACTGATAAATTGTAAATTGATATCTAATTAAACTTTAGTAAATACTTAATTTAGTATAAAAGAAAACAATTAATAATTCATATACCATAGATTACCATAGATTGTCGGTTATTTTTATGACATTATGTATAAAATGTTTTATAGACATGATATACTGTATTATTTTTTTCTACTGACACTGAAACAAAAATTTTGTATTTGTTGATACATGTTATTGTGATTGTTACTCATCAGTGTTGCCAATTTCAGCTGAAACAACAATCGTGTGATTTACGTCACCAACACCTCATCTGTCTACTTATCTGTCTAATGCTCTATTTATTTGTCTACTTGTAAAACAGATAGCAGATAGCTTTCAAGTCAATTACTGATTAGTAAACATTATCAGTTTAAATGCTGTTATTTGTACAGTGATTATTAAAAAGTAGAAAAAAAACATGTTTGCAATCTTCTGCTTTGCAGGGGAAGTTCACCACAGCCAGCGATGTTTGGGCCTTCGGGGTGACCCTGTGGGAGATACTAAACTTCTGCAAGGAACAGCCCTACTCTCAGCTCACTGATGAGCAGGTGATAGAAAACACGGGAGAGTTTTTCAGGGACCAGAAACGACAGGTGAGGGCTGCCAGAAGCATTTTGTCATTGTTTCTTTTTAAATAAGAAAAATGTAGTTATTATCAGCATTTTTGAACAAAACAAAAAAATAAGAAATTAAACAAACTGTTTTACGACAAAGAATTCAATTAAAATGGGAAAAACACAAATGAATGAATGAAAAGGAGTTAGCAGAAGCTTTATCCTATTCTAAAGGAAAATAAATTTCTCACTGGATTTCACCAAACAAACACCAAGTACTACATACCCATACCTTCACACAGTAGGTCATTTATGGAGATATTAGGGAATGATGATGTAAATGTACTAGTTTTGATATGAGATATATTTAGTTTGGTTTCAGATATTTATTTCCATATTGTTTTAATGAGCCTTCTAACAAAATGTTGTTCTCTCTTATTCACAAAAGGTAGCTACAGCAAATCGATCTATATATTCGATTTAGCATATTTTTTTTACACCAGATGCCTCCTGACACAATCCTTCTATGGATTTGTGTCTCCTCGTGAGCTAATGGAGCCACTAGTCTAAAAATCACAGCTGAAAATCTAGTTTGATACAATTCTTTCTAATTTCATAAATTTGACTTCATTTTTTTATTTGCCAGTGTCAATCAACACCTCCACAGTGTATTTCTTGTTAGCCATAAACTTCTATTAGTTCCATTATTACAGCCATTGAAGTGAATGTGTTTGCTCTGAACCCAAAGTGTAAGTTAATTAATAAATTGTATTTTTCAATTAAAGGAAACAGCTAAACAGTCTAAAGTGCTAAAACAGTAAACTCTTTTGATTCCCTGAGTTAATATCTCATCCATATTGTGCAGATCTACCTGCCTCAACCTGTGTTGTGCCCGGACTCGCTCTACAAGATTATGCTGAGCTGCTGGAGGAGGAATGCAAAAGAACGGCCGTCCTTCCAGGAGATACACAGGGCCATCTTGGAAATACAATCTTAAGCCAGTGCAGTGTTAAAGACAGTGATTTCCAGTCTGCTCATCTCTGGAAGTAAATGAAAATATGGCAATAACAGCAGACATTATCCAGGTTTAAGCTTGTCTCTGTAGAGTAACAGGGTTGGGGGCACTATGTACTACCCAAAAGAGTGAGTGTGTGTCAGTTATTAGCAAAAACAAGTTGGCTAAGATGTTTTATATGCATACAAATATTCCTCAAAAAAACAGTGCTGTTTTATACTACGCTATTCTTCAAACATGCTTAAGAACATGACCTAAGGCTCTGACTCATGTCGATGAAGCCTAATTTAATGTAGCAAGTGACATTTGGCACTTTTGAAAATATATTTTAATTGCATTTGTTAATGTTGGTTTAAATTTCCTATGTTACAGCAATTACATATTGACAACAAAACTAATGCAACTGAACTCTCTAGTGTTTTCTCTTGGAAGACTGCTTGAATGTAGAGGAGGAAAGTCCAGAAAAACCATCACTGTTACAGTTCATCTTATCTCAAGTATCTAATCACCACACATTTAGATTGACGAGAATAACAAGGAAATACCATCTTTTACATCTCCTTGACGTGGTTTCAACATTAAATGTATATGACTCTGTATTTTAAACAGATAATTCTAAATCTCAAATATCAATATTTTGTATTAGTATTTATATGTTAATATGTGTTTGTTCCGTTGGTTTTGTTTGTGCATTAATATGCTCTTTATTTGGAGTATTGTATTTGATGCAATGCAATAATTCTCTAGGTTACATTTTGGATTTCTACGTTATCTTTTATCCTGCTGCAAACTGTTGAGTTGATCATACACTAAGCTCTAAACCATTGTGATTGATAATCGATGAGATATTGGAAGATGCTTATCAGCAATCCAGGCCGCGTTGGTTCAACAGTATGTGTTTACAGTCAGTGTCATTGGAAAGATGTTACTGAGAGTGCTGTGGATGTTGAACAAATGACAGAGAAAATAAGTCTTTTTTTGAAAGCAGATTAAATGTAGGTATTCATCCTAAATGGTGTGTTTGACAAGAACCATAAGATGCCTATGAGTGAACGCTTTCACTGTAGTTTATACAAGCAAATGAAAAATAAATATCTGATGAGTCATCTACAGGTTTAGCTTTCTGCAGTTGGCTTTTTCTTCTGTATTATTTCCTCTTCAATTTGTTTGTTTGTCCACGTCTGTGCTGACTTTCAGATAGTTTAACTGTGTTTACAGGCTTTGCTTTTGCAGGTCTTTGTCCCTCTTTGTAAATCAAGAGAAAGCTCAGATCATTGCCCTTTCAACTTATCCCTATCTGGGCAAAGACATTCTACAAATTAAATCTGATATTTGGTTTAAAGATACATTTGTGAAGCTTGCAGATGTTCTCACAAGACAAAGAAAGCATTTCATGGCATTCTCCATCAGCTCAGTGCAGGCAGATGAAGTCCTAATATGTTGAGATTCATTTCATCTTTGTACTCAAATGTTTAAGTGAGAATATTTTATATATTTCTGTAAGCAAAAGTTGTTCATTAAATAAAAATTAAACTGGAAATTGAATCTGTTTGAGAGCTTTTGTCTTATTCATGAACAGAGCTGAATATTTCATGCTGTGTCTGAGTGGGCTGTCCCTAAAGATGATCAGCTGACAACCATGTGGATCTTATTGGCGGAGTGCTGCTACAGCATCCAATCAGAGCTCAGAGGTGGGGCGAAAACTGTTACTTCACAGATCAGGAAATCATTCTTAGGACTTTGCACGGATCAACTGACTTAAAAGAACATTTGGCAGCAAATGTAGTTTTCTATATTGGCAGTTTGAAGTTAACAGGATGAATAAGGTGATTTTGGTAACAGGAGCCAATAGGTAATCACTGTTTTTGTTTTTTAAATGATAACCTTCAAATCAGGAAACTTTATATGTTCAGTGAACTTACTACTAGTTATATTACAAAAATGTTTGACTAAATGTCATTTTTGCAGTGAATTTAATCCACAGTATTAAACAGTAATACTGTAGTAAAGTATTATTGTAAGTAGTAGTAGTAGTAGTAGTAAATACTAGTAGTAATAGTAATATGGATTTCCCTGCAGTGGCATTGGCCTGGCACTGTGTGAGCGTCTCCTTTCAGTGGACACAGAGGGTCTCCAGCTTTGTCTGGCCTGCAGGAACATGCGCAGGGCTGAAGCTGCTCACTCAGCTCTCCTCACCTCTCACCCCAAAGCCCAGGTGGCCCTGCTGCAGGTGGACACCAGCAGCATCTCCTCCGTCATTAGTGCTGCACAGGAGGTCAAAAAGAGGTGGGAAGATGAACTCAGAAACACAGAAATCAAATCTGTACTTGATAAATCATCACTGATCACCAGTTATGCTGATAGTTCTTTATGTGCTATAGACAACCATTGTTTGTTATCTGCAGGTACGACCGGCTGGACTACCTTTACCTGAATGCAGGAATCATGCCAAATCCACGGTTTGATGTAAATGCCTTTTTCAAAGGCCTCTTTTCCAGGTAAACTAGTAACTCTAGATGTGCCTGAATCCTCAATTTTATCTACAGTGCATCACAGTTTCTTTATATTTCATCATCTTCAACTGTGTCCCATGCTGCATTTCTTTTGCCTCAAATTTCTATAAACCTGTATTGCAGAAATGTCATCACAATGTTTGCCACCGGTGAGGGCATTCTGACACAGCAGGATGGTGTTACCCCTGATGGCCTCCAGGAAGTTTTTATGACAAATCTCTTTGGTCACTTTCTTTTTGTGAGTCACTTTTGTAATTTGGCGTCTGAATAATCTTCATATTTTAGACAGATCTGCTCATAAAATATTGTACTGAGATGTGCTTTGTCATAGTTTTCTGAAGGAAGACTAATTGCTGGTCGGTTGTCCTTGATGAAACAAATATAGGTGATACTGGATCTGTCTGTCACTTAGCAACTATGCTCATTAAAAATTAACAGCACGTACTGCTCTAGCCATAAGGTCACAGCAGGTAATATTCTGCTCACTTTGCATTTTCGGCTAAATTGGGGCTGCCATCAAAGTAACCTTTTCAAAGTTCTTGTTTAAACTTTCAGCAATTATAAAACAGTCTTCAGTGCGCTTAAGAAAACTGTTCACTCTCACTTTTAGTGAGAGTGAACAGTTTTGGTGGAATCTTCTTAAAATGCTCATTCAGTTTCTTTAAAATCTACATAGATTAGCCACAACATTAAAACCACTGCCAGGCAAAGAGAATAAGGCTGATTCGGCACTGGCATTTATGTGGAGATTAGTTTGGCACATTCCTCCCATAGAAATGTTTTTGTAGACCAAACAGAGACAGTAATGACACCCAAAACAGAACTGGCCTTCAACCGTAGGACTGTGCACATTGTCAAACCCCCAAAACTGCTTTCGAATGCTTAAAAGAACAGAGTCCAAGGCCTTCAAGATCAATAACTAGAACAAGCCCAGTCAACCCTACAGCCCACTGGACCCTAGGTTCCACTGCCCATACTATTTTGTTAAAGTTATTTTGGTTACTTATATAATATCAGCTGGTTTTAGTGTTATGTCAGATTGCTGCATAAGCATCCAGTTTAATAGACAGATGTGTTTAAGTACATGCAGTAATCTCATCTGTTCTCACACAGTTCACCCAGTTACCTTGGGTTTAGCTTCTTTTTTGGACAAACTGCAGTGCAAGTTTTAATTTTATCTTTCTGTGATTTTGTGTCCTGCTTTTAATGATAAAGGTCAGGGAGCTGGAGCCAATGCTGTGCCGTGCAGGCCGGACCTCCCAGCTGGTCTGGACCTCCTCTAGTAATGCTCATCGTTCGGCCTTTAGTCTCGAAGACATTCAACATAAAAAAGGCACTCAGCCTTACAGCTCTTCCAAATATGCCTCTGACCTGCTCAGCCTCACACTCAACACACACTACAATAAACAGGTCAGCTCATGCACCTCACATGCCATGACTGACTCACACCAGAAATTGCATTTCTTTTTTTAAGCTCCTAATATTTTGATGAAAGTGACCCTGGTGCTCATTATTTTTTTAGGGTTTGTACTCATCTGTGATTTGTCCTGGTTTTGTGATGACCAATCTGACCTACAACATCCTGCCCTCCTTCCCAGCATTCCTCTGGACACTGTTTACGCCTATCTTCTGGCTTGTGAGTGACACAGTTGTTACAAATGCATAGTTGGGTGTTTGGCTCTATCTGAGATGTGTATTTCTTTCAAACTCACAGATAAGAATGTTCACAAACACTTTCACATTGACACCTTATAATGGAGCTGAAGTTCTGGTAAGTAAAACAGAAATTCACACTTCCAACACACAGTTCAGGTGAAATTCATGTTCTCAATTCTGTTCTTATTTTCAGTTTTGGTTATTTAAACAAAAGCCTGAATCGCTGGACCCATATGCAAAGTATCACAGCTTAACATCTGGGCTAGGGAACAACTACACACAGCCCCGTAAGGTACGGCGGGTAAAAATTTACATTAAAAACTAATGTTGAGTCAAAACAGTCTGTAATGTAGTTCCACATATGTCTTCTGTGTCTCTTCACAGATGGACATTGACTTGGAGACATCGGAGTCTTTGTATGAGAAATTACTGCAGCTAGAAAGAGAAGTAAGGAAGAAACTGAAGGACGAACAAAAGGAAAGCCCACCGTGATCCCCCAAATCCTGCAGGATCATCTTGATGCAGATCACCCAGTTCTGGATGGAAAACATTTTATTCCCGTCTCACAGGTCTCCTAGGAGGATTATGTGCTCTGGCTGTCAGAAAAATAACACACCTCTACCTGTCACAGCAACCTGCAAGGCTGAATTTTAAGTGGGAACTGATGAGTGTGGTGCATGTTGTATCAGCACACATTTTCATCTAACAATACAAATAAGCACTGCCTGTTGCACTAATTCTTATTCAGAGACTTAACAAATTATCAGAACCTACTAACACAGCTACTAACACAGTTTTGGAGTCTAAATACACAGAAATAAATGTGATCACCACTATGCATTTTCTCCACTTTCTCCAATCTGGTTGTTAATCCCATGGTCCTCACGGCAAAACGCAGTGCAGTCTGACAGCAGACTATCTGTGTCTTCCCAAAAGTTGATATAGGTACTTCGTGTGAGCCTCTCGGCGGTGTACGGAGGTGCCGGCAGGTGCGCACAAGCGCTCTCGAAATACCTCTCCGGAGGATCTGGGGCAGAAACCCAGCAGCCATCTCCGTGTTCCATTGTTTGGTCTCCAGTCTCGCACTCCTCCTCTGCTCCGCTCAGTTTCGGATTGCAAAAAGCCCAAACCATCCCGCAGAAATAGATGAAAAACGTGCCCATGACCATAATCATGAGCGCGTAGGACTCTATCATAGCTTTGGTGACTGCGGACGTCATTTTGCGCATATGCAGGAGTTACTGAACGGACTACCGAAAGTCTGGTCGCGAGGGGGAAGTCAGCAAAAGTGGCATCACCGTTCGAGCTGCACCACTCAGAAACGCGAGACAGATATAGGAAGAAAAAAAAATTCCCGGACGATTTAAAGTCGACTATTATGGGAGTTTTTAAGATTCTCAAAATTTCGATATAAACAGTTACTGTTTTTTTGTTTTTTTAAGACTACCGAGGAGAACCAGCAACAAAACATCAAGCTTCTGTTTAATGTGTGGTCTTGCTTTGTGTTCGGTTGTCTTTTCAGCCACTCACAGTATTACATATGCCTATTTAATATTTGCTTATTGGCTACAGGGTATATATATATATATATATATATATATATATATATATATATATATATATATATATATATATATATATATATATATATATATATATATATAATCATACATGAAGCACAACCAAGTTTCCAACTACCACGTGGCACTGCAAAATATAAATGCACATAAAAGTGCAGGAATTTAGAGATCATTTATAACGTGTTTGTTTAATGAAAATATTACAGACAAGACAACATATTAAATGTTGAAACTGGAGAATATTTTTTAAGGTATAGGTTGTTATTTTTAATTTAATCCCAGCAACACATTAAATAAGACTGAGACTGGTGCATGTGTTTAGTCTTACATCATACTAAAACTCTAAATGTTTTCATTTTCTTGATGATGCATGATGCTCAACTACTCACTGTCTCCTTATTAATGTGTCCGTTTCTCAATTTCCAAGTAAACAAATACAATATATCAGAACCAGAAACATGGTGGTGAAAATAACTCATTCTGTGCTGTGGAACAGCTGCTGATTAAAAGAAAATGTCACAAAAATGTTGCAGATCATCAAATGCATTTTAATATTAGACAAAGATAATCTCAGTGAATACAAAATGCTGTTTTTAAATGATCATTTCATTTATTAAGGGTTATCCAAACATTCCTGCGCCCATGTGAAAAATTAATTAGTCTCCTTGTTAAATCATGAACTAACTTTCTTTAACCACATTTTTTGTAAAGCTGAGTTCATTTTCACCAACCACACCCAAGCGGACAAAGCGAAGTAGGCTAAAAGATTTCAAAAAACAGCACAACATACCACAAATTAAAGAAACTCAGGAGCAGCTGAGAAACAAAGTCACTGACATCTATCAGTCTTGAAAGTCTTGGAAAACCATCTCTATGTCTTTGAGACTCCAACAAACCACAAAGGGACCCATTTTCCATAAATGGATACAACTTGGAACAGTGATTACTTTTAAAATTGAGCTTTTCCTTCCCACTTTTCCTTCTCAATGTCAAAAACATTTCAGTGATCTCCAAGATTTCAAGAGTCAAATATGGTGGTGGTAGTGTGATGGTCTGGAGCAACTTTCCTGCTTCTGGACCTGGATCACTTGTCCTAACTGATGGAATCATAAATGCTGCTCTCTACCAAACAGTCTTAAGGGAGAATGTCTGACCATCAGTTTATGTTCTGAAGCTCAAGAACATTTGGGTTATGCAGCAGAACAATCTGAAAACCATTAGCAAATATACTACTTGAATAGCTCAACTAAACAAGAACAAAATGAAGGTTTTGTCAAAATCTGGACTTAAATCTGATTGCATTTTGTTTTGCCATGACCTTAAAGAACATACACATAAGGTCAGGCCATTTATGCCTGAAAACCCTCCGATGTGACTGAATCGAAACAATTTTGCAAAGAGGGTTGGGCCACATGTCCTCCACAGCGTTCTGAAACACTTATTGCCAGTTATCACAAGCGCTTGATTTTGGTTCTTGCTGCAAAGGGTGGCACAACCAGCTATTAGGTCCAGGGGGTAATTACCTTTTCACACAGGACCAGGTTTATTTGCATAGCTTTCTTAGACTAATACAATAAAACATCATTTTAAACTGATTTTTATATTCACTTGTGTTATGTTTGTGTAAATTTTTTTTTTTATGATCTGAAACATGCAAGTGTGACAGATACGCAAAAAAATAAGTGATCAGGAAGCAGAAAAATAATTTTTAATTGTAGCCCTGTGTTACAGTCTTAAACCACCACAATGCATTTTTGTATAGCACTGTTTGCAGGTTTCCTCACCTACATCAGGCAGTGCTGATAAAGCTATCTCTAAATACAAATGTGAAGTGCTGTTTATACTTGCAGTAGGCTACTTGCCAGCTTTAAATGGGGGCTAGGCCCCGATATTGTGTGAATGCTTGTTCTGAGCTGTACTAACATACCTATACTCTGTATATTAACTCTACCGTAAACTTAAACTTTAACAATTTAAGTGAAATCTTTGACCACTTCCTTTTGTTTTCCAACAAAACTATAGTGCCTCTATTAAGAGGAGCACCTGCTGTTTCCCTTCGAGATATGTGAGGCAATATATAATAAGCCTGACCAAATATTTGGGCCCTCATTAGTGTGGAAACCAGTCTGCAGTGCTTTTCAAGACAGTTTCGAGGACTGGGGACATTTCTGAAAAGTCAAAACAAGAGCACGCAGTGTAAATGAGGGCACTCATGCTTTATTTTACAGACTACACCGGATAGCAACACTAGCCCCTCTTGCATTGTGGGTAAACGAGTTTCTTCAATTGCCTATCAGTAACCCAGTCTAGTGATTTGATCGTCCAAAGAAACTACACACCCCACCCGCGCCAACCCAGAGGTCCCGGATGTCTATCGCGCCGGAAGAGAAGACGGTCCTTTCCCAGCCATCTTGTGGCTTCACCTAGCGAAGTGCTCGCACCAAGCCTCGTAGAATCGGAGGAAAATCCTGCTGAAGGGGCGCCATCATGCCCGGACAAATGCAAGAAGGTTTTGGCTGTGCCATAACCAATCGGTTCGACCAGTTATTTGACGACGAGTCGGATCCGTTTGAGCTGCTGAAGCAAGCCGAAGTAAAGAAGAAGAAGGAGGCTTCTGCCCCTGGTGCCGCCAAGACTGCAGCCCAGGCTGCCAAGCAGCCTAAAAAGGAGTCTCAGAAAGAGAGAAAGACCCCCTTGACCGATAAGAAGGAGGAGACCCAGGCCGTCCCGCTCAAGAAAGATGGTAAAATATAATTTTCACGTTTCATGTCTCGCACAGTTAAAGCAGATGCTTAACATTGAGCTAACAGGCTAAGCTGCTTGATTACTAGCTAGCAATGGTTCACAAGCCACCCTCCCCGTGACATGCGGTCCACATGGCTGTTGTGTGCCCCTGCTGGCTGTCATTTACCCGAACAATGACATTTAAACAAACGTGTTCTGCAGTGGGATCCGTTGGGCTTAAAAAATTTGCTGCCCGACGTGTTTTGGCTTGCCCTCCCCCCTCCAGTGGGCCTTGTTGAGCGGGTAGAACCTGAAAGCCTGACTGGCCGGGGGTGTATCTCCGGGTTTATACGTTTATGCTTGCCACGATGGGCTTCCAGAGACCCCCACTTGTGGCTGAGCTGACCCAGAAAGCAGTTTTTAGGAAGCAGTTAATTATTTTAAAAATAAAAGAAAAATATCTTTCTGTATATTAATGGCAGGCGCTTTAAGGAGAAGGAAGTTTAGCACGTGCAATGATTGAAGTAACGTAATATGAGTACATGTGTACGCTCGTGGCGGATCGGCAGGTGGATTGGACCTCGGAGCCTGCACTGCTCTCGCGCGGATGAACCTCGTGGTTGTAGTGTGGGGCGTGTTAAAGCACAGGCTCTTAACCCGCCACTTCCCATTGGCACATAATGCAGCCGCGATGCACGCGGTCGACGTACATTCACAGCGCTTGTATCTCCGGTTTCCATTTTCCCCCAGATATTTAATTGTCATATATAACATCATGTATAGTTAACAAGTCATTCAATATATTTTTGTTTTACAACTTGTTTGTCTTAAATTTTCCAGCGTCAGGATTTGACCTAGTTCCAGGAGGTTAGTTTGCCATTATCTTCACTTCAGGCTGCCAAGTAGGCTCATATCTGTTTGCAAGAGAGAAGATGAGACAGGTGCGCTGACTATGGTGCAACCAGCTGCTCCTGTGTAGTGGTGGATGTCTATTTTGGTAGCTGGTGAGTTAAGCAATGGGTGGGTGGTGTTGTGTCACACTGGGTCAGTGGCAGTTAGATGGGCCATACAGGGTTAAACACTGTGTAGGTGTTAATTCACATGGCTGGCCTGTGAAAGGAAGGAGTAACAAGTGATTAAGTTATCAGATGGCTTTCCAGGTTAGAAAACAAAAGTAGGTCAACTTCCTTTGCATGTTAATTGGAATTATTTGCTCCACTTAAACACAACAAACACATCTTCTTTGTCTTTTATCACACTCGACATTTGGTCCCAATCTGTCACTTTCACTGCTAATGGTCATCTGATCCTCCTGTTGTGGTCAATCCTAGGTGCTGGAATGAGGAGGATGGGCCGGAAGCCGGAGGGTGAGGGGTCCAGACCCCAGGGCGGCCAGGGAGAAGGACGCCCCGCAACAGACAGACGGCCAGCGGACAGGCGGCCACCTCGCCGCTTCGAGAGGCCTGCTGGCGACTCTGGCGAGAAGCCTGAGGGTGGTGAATTTTCAGTGGAGAAGTGAGTTTATTTTCTGAGCAGACTAATTTCCAACAGGGTGTCTTCTGCTTTCACAAAATAGTTGTCATTATTGGGTGGGACTACAACTGTTTAGGCGTTTTTTACCATGATAAGAGACTGTAGTCTTGCCCAAACTGCGGCAGGCACATATATTTTATTGTCACAAAAATCTGTGTAGGAAACTGAAAAAAATAAAGTCATCTGCAAATCAACTTTTAAGTAGCTACTATCAGGATTTTTATGAACCTTTTAAAAAAAATCAGTTGTATGTGCAGTCCCACTCAGTTGTATGGAGTCTTACAGGGAGCTTTAGGTCATTGCTCAGCTGATTGATTCACTTTCATATTCTCAGTTTTTGTTTACAGCAGGCAGCAGGAAAAGGAAAAACAACAAAAAAACCAAGCAAACAGAAAGCTTAGCACCAAGCAGTAGACACAGTTAGCTGTTCAGGACTCCCTCAGGAGTTTGTAGAAACCAAAACCGGAGATAAGAGTGTTATGTTGTAATGGTGAAAACTTGTTTTTACTGCCCCCAACTGGACAATAAAAATGTTTTCCCCATTGGCTAAGGACCTTGGCCAGACTGTGATTGTAACAGTTGTTCTGCATTAATTTCTTTAGGCCCGTCAGCGACAGGCCAATGAGGGGACGTGGTGGCGGTAGGGGAGGCCGCGGAGGCAGGGGTCGCGGCATGGGTCGCAGCGATGGCTTTGATTCCCGAGGAAAACGTGAATTTGATCGGCACAGCGGCAGTGACAAATCGTAAGTAATATTTTTTTTTTTTTCCGCTCACTGTTCTTATATATCGCTTCATTGAAATACCCTTAATGCATCTGGTTTTAAGACCTTTGTGTGTGTTGTGATGCAGTGATCATGTTATGATCCTGGCTAATCCAGATGTTGTTTCAGTAGTTTGAAAGGAGAAGAGAAGCGTGGTGGAAGTGGATCTCACAACTGGGGCACCGTTAAGGATGAACTGAAGTAAGTTCTTACTTTAGGAACAGAAGAAACTTCTGTGATAGTTAAATAACACCTTTACGCTTTGATAGCGATAACTCTCTCGTCTGCAAGAGATACATTAAATGATCTATTAGTATGCCATTCTTAGGTGACACATGTGCTGTTCTGGGTAAAGCTTACTAAAATTGATGCATGCAGAGCAATCCTCATTTTCATGGCTTCCCTGCCCCTCCTTGCAGTGAGCTTGACCAATCAAACGTCACTGAAGAAAACCCTGAAGGAGAGGAGCATCCAGCTGCCGACTCTGAGAACAAGTAATTTTTTTCACCTTGCTGTGTTCCTCAATGAGACTTCACTTTCACTGTGAAAAGATTCACAACTTTTGATGTGCATTTTGTAGCCACACATGCACATCCATACTAAATCAGTTACACTGAAAGACAGTGTTATTAATTCTAACGCTTATCTGGGTGTGTTCATGTTGAAGGGAGAATGAGGTTGAAGAAGTGAAGGAAGAAGGCCCCAAGGAGATGACTCTGGATGAATGGAAGGCCATGCAGGACAAGGACCGCGCCAAGGTAGAATTCAACATCCGCAAGCCCAACGAGGGAGCTGATTGGAACAAAGGATTTGTGCTCCACAAGTCCAAGGCAGAAGTGAGTAAAAACAAAAGGTCTGCTCTCGGTTGGAGAAATTATTTGTTGCTACATTTTAACAGGTATCCAGTATTCAAGAATTATTCTTCCAATGTAGTATATTGACACTTCCAAAATAGGTGAGACAACAGCTTAGCCAGGAATTAGGGAAGATTATGGAAACTCCCATGTGTTGGAGGTTATGTTAAATATTCTTTCTCCGTGAGATGAAACTGACTTTAATAGTGTTGCACCGGTGCAAAAGGTTTTCATGGCTGCACTTCAAAGTCAGAACTTCAACATAGAACAGGAAGTAGTTGTACTTATCAGACAATGATGCAAGTTTTATTTTTGCAATATGCCTTTAAAAGAAAAAGTGAATCGGAGTGTTGTGCAAAATTGTATTAGCCAGTATTCACTTTCTAAGGCAGTACTCCATCATAGGATTTTCAGTCAATGTGCAGAACATGTCACTAAAACTGGGTTTCACATTATGTTTTTATATTAACTGTATTATCTTATTAAGAGATTTGAATTTGTTGGTGGAAGCACATTATTTTGATCAGTGTGTTAATGTTGGCTTGTGTCTTTGTACCTGTCCACTGCAGGATAAGAAGGGTGATCTGATTGAACCTGAGGTTGATGAGCCGAAGGTAAAATTTCTACAGTTGCATGTACTCTGAGTATATGAAATCCAGACATGCATGCTAGCAGAACATTTATGTTGCAGATATACCAAAACAATAAAACTTAATTTTTAACCCTTGTTTTTGTAATTTAGGGAGATGATGAGCACCATTGCAGGAAGCCAGCCAATGACATTACGTCACAGCTGGAGATCAACTTTGGAGACCTGGGCCGTCCGGGCCGTGGACGTGGTGGACCACGTGGTGGCCGTGGAGGTGGAGGTGGAGGTGGTCGTGGCCGCGGCGAAGCCACCAGGCCAATGCGTGGTGGAAGGTCTGACAAGGTATGGGGCATTAAGCACAGCTTAGTTGCTGTTATATCAGCAACAACCAGGTTTATGCGCAGGAAGTTGGGATGCACAACACGAAATGTTTAAATTACCAGTGATTCTGATATTTGCTCTTTTTGTCATATAGAACGTCCTTTTTTATAGAAGTGGTACAGCCCTTCATTTAAAGAACAGATTGCCCTCTGCTGTTAAATCATTTTACGACTGATGGCAGTCAATTTATTTCTTTATTATTGCAGTGGACCATTTCCATTAATCAGTCATCTTTTCTAACTTGTACTTGTTGTCCACCTTTTCTAACAGTCATCTACGTCTGTGCCAAACGTGGACGACCCAGAGGCCTTCCCAGCCCTGGCTTAAGCCATGGTTGCTAATCCTCAGGCCTACAGGAGCCTCCTGAGCACCTCCACTACGAGGCTTGCATGTTCCTGGATCCTTCAGCAGAGTGAACCAATGGAGAAGACTGTCATTTACTATGACACTCAATGTGAGGACTGAGTTTTACCCAATAAAAACAAAACGAAGATGGAAAAAAAAAACAGAAATTAACAAAAAAAACAAAAAAATAAAAGGACTTCTTGCTACTCTGGAGCAACTTATTGGTAGAGGTTTTGTACTTGGAAACAAAGTAGCAGGGATGTTTTCATACAGTATTTTTTTCAGAGGTTATGCATTGTCCATTGATAAATTTTTGTAATTGCTGCTTGAAAATATGCATTTTGAAAGAGTATCTTTAGTGTGGTGTGTGCCATTGCTTTCTCGCTTTAAACTAGGCACTGTGGAGCTCCAACCCAAGCTCATAAGCTCTGACACACCAGGTATTTCAGATGACGTTACAGCTTCAGTCATTGAGATTTATGGATTTTTTTTTCTTTACCACTGGGATATTGTTTTATATTTTGTACAGGAGGTCTATTCTTGTATGATCTTCAGCCTGTAAATCGTAACTATTTTCATAGATTCTTTCAGAGACTGTATTTCACATGGTGCAAATAGGATGCACCTTGATCTTTGGTCAAAAGGTGCTACCTATCTTTGAATGCATTGATGAAATGGCGCCTAAATCTGAATTTAAGGTTCTTTTTGTACTGAAGATGTTTTGAAGGAGTAACATTAGGTCATTTTGGAGGAGCACGCTGGTGATGACTCTTAAATTTGCGCTGATCATGAAACTTTGGTCAGGTGAATTTATTAGCTCAAAGATATTTCACATTTTCTCGTTACTTGTTATTTGAAGTGCAATCCTTGGTCTAATGCATCTTCCTCCTTGCCCATTTCATCTTTGATCACTGGCCATGTGCGAGTCAATTAATGCCTTTCTTTTTACTTTAGAGCGATAAGGGGAGGAAGTGTTTTTACACAGTTGAGATTTGACCCTCTCCAACTGTTTACACACTCCACCTGGTATCCTTTTACAGATGTAAACTCAGCCCAGCTTCAGTTTGTTTCTGCAGTCTGTTCTGTGCTGATATTTTCCTCCACTGTTGACTTGCCCTGTAGCTTCCACAGTGGCACCACTGCATAATTGCTCTGAAAGAAATACAGTTGTCCATTGTGTGGAACAACAGAAGTTCTCTACAAATGTGTGAATTCTAGCCCTGCTATTGGAGACCTCTGTCGGTAAATAAAGGTGGTCGATAAATTTTTTTGCATTGTCTTTTCTTTTTTTTTGTCCTGCCTGCACAAAGGCACTATTATTTTACGCTTTTGCTGTACATTTCTTTTAAATTCCCTTTTGACCGCATCACTTTTTAAATGTATGCTACCACTGTGTTCAATTAGGGGGACCTGTTATGATATCTAGCTGTTTTTTCACCTTGCCCTACTAGGCTAGTGTTGCATTATTACTCTAGTCATTTGACTTGCGCTGGACCTTAGTGTAGCCCCTCAGTTTTCTGAAACAACCTGATTTCTTCACTCCTTTAGGCCAGTTTTGTCCTGAAGGTTGGCTTTTGCAAACAAAAGATGTGAACAAATTGGCTGCCTGTGCACAGACCCAGCGTGGTGTCTGGGATAATCATTTGATGCTAATTTGCTGAGATGAACCCAGAAGTCCTTATAGTCTGAAACCAAACATGTAGATCAGATTGCATCCTGTATTTTTGGCTCTGGAGTTACTATTACATACAGAAACATTTTTAAAACCCTGACCATGTTTGAAATGAGTTTGTAGAGAGATACTTTACTTGTCCCTGAAGGGAAATTGTTGCTACTGCTTTTAAAGAATGCAGTTTGTTGGGGAAAGACAGCTTTTGTGTTTTTGCTGCAAGTGCAATACTCAGATATTTGTTAATGATATTTGTTAATGATGAGCAGACTTTCAGCTTTAATTTGAGGAATTTAACAAAAGTATTTCATTAACTGTTTTAATAAATAATAGGCCCTTTTTTCAGAGGCTCAAAATTAGACTGCTTTAAATCTAAATAAATAAATAAATTAAAAAAAACATATATATATATATATATAAATAAAAAAAACACTCCTCCCTTTAGAGATTTTGCCAGCAGCTTCAGTTACTGCTTATGTGGGTTCTTTTGCATTTAGTAAGTGGAAGGCATACTCTACAATAGAATAGAAAGGCCCTTTACTGTCATTGTCCATGTACAACAAAATTGTGAGTGCTCAACACCAGCTGTGCAGGTTTAAAATATAAATAGTAAGACAGCAAGATTAAACAACAGGAAAAATGTATACAAAATAAGAGGTAGGCTCCATTAGAACAGGTTGCAAAGTGCTTGGTTTAAGATGAGATTCAATTCAGTTTCCTTCATATAGCAGCAAAGAACACGGAAAACCCCAACACTCATATAACTCACCTTATAAGCAAGCACGTTGGTGACAGTGAGAAAGAAAAACTGTTTTAAAAGGAACCAAACAGAACTAGGCTCAGGAAAGGGCAGCCAACTGCTGTGACGGCTTGGGGTCTGGACGAAAACAGGACCAAGACACACTATGGAAAAGAGTCAGAGATGAATAATAAGCAGTGATTAAATGCAGAGAAGTGTATAAAGAACATCACCTGACGGAAGAAAAAACCCCTCAGTGCATCATGAGACTAGATTACTGACTCAATGATTACTGATTACTTTATTTACCATGAGAAACTCGTGGCTTCTTTTTATTTTGACAGATTGATTTGACTGAATCTGAGCAGAGATTTTAACCTTGTATGCTTCATTTGACCTTGACCTTCATTATTCAACCTTTATAGCTTTTAGAAGCCAAATATTGCTCCCATCATATGGGTAAAGATAGTAAAATACACCATTTCTGTATGTAATGCTTCAAGGTCCTAGATCAACGTTTAGGGTCACATGAATTAGGAAAAAGCTTTTAGTTTCCAGGAATATACTGAATTAGTCTTTATTTGAATTCTTTGAAACATTTTTTTCAATCTAACATTGTATGACTTCCTAATGACATAAAAAGATTAATATACTAAACTAGATTTTGATATTAACAATGCTGACGTCAGCACAAATGATGAGAGAACAGATGATGTCATCATACTGTGATAAATATATGATTAAACATCAGAGAAGTGCTCTCTGGGTGTTCTTGTTACTAAACTAGGTTTGCTTTGTACGACTCTGGCACCACAATTATAATCTTTGGAGTCAGTGGACCATATGACATCCAGGAAAAAAAAACTCATACAAAGTCTGAATGATGAACTCATTTATTGGTATTGACATCGAAGTAAATTAAGTATATATTTATGAGCTACGCCGATTCCCATATAAAGACAGTCATAGTCAAAGGGTGCAAAATCATCAAAGAGGTCACTCAAAACACAAGATTGTTTTGAAAAACATAAAAGAATAGCACTGTACATTCATCAAATTTTACTCTTTTTTTTTTCTTTGCTATGCCAGCCCTGGAACAACAGAAAATATAAATGAATATATGAAATATATCCACATCCAAATATATTCGTTTTGATTTTCTTTCACCCTCTCATGAAGTTCATGTTTGCGGCTTTAAAGACTTTATTTCTGATGGCATCTGTCACTTTTACATCTTTGCAAAATGTATCTGATTCAGCTTTACTTTGTGTTCAGTGGTAATTGTCATTTAAATTAAGATAGAACTGATAAATGTGGATGTTACAAGTATCCCTTTTTTGTTTCTGCCATGTTTGATAGAAATGCATCACATAATTTTTATATTAATCAGATACATATTCTTGCTATTACTTGCCTTTTCTTAATGAGCTAGTAGTGTTCTACTGGATGTTGATCTGGGGACTGGGGAGGCCACTAAATTTATCACGTTAATTAAACAATTAAAGGTAACTTCTGCTTTGTGACATGCTGAATTTAGCATTAAAAGTAGAAAATTGTGACCAGAAAGAGATGCACACCATAAAGTCCTGAGATGATTGCAGGGTCCAAAGTCACTGCGCAACTGTTGTCAGGTGTTTGACTCAAAGCAAGCTGGGAACATGAATCCTACAACTGTTGCCTCAGCAGATGTGAATAATCGTCAGGGCACACGGTGTTTACCAGTGTTGGTGAGCCTGTGCTGGCTGCAGTTTCAGATTTCTGTTTTCAGCTAACAGAATTGATTCCTGATGCAGAAATCCGACATGTCTAAGATGGTTTTCTGCTCAGTGCAGAGATAAGATAAAGCTTTTCCCACGATTTTTTGGTATTAGAGTAAACTGAAAACCTGAAACAGAGAATCATGTTTGGTCTCAAAGATCATACTTTCCCTCATTCTGAAACTCCTGAATGTTTATCTGCAGGAGTGTATGCTGTACCAAGTTGACTGGCTGTTTCCATAACTGCACAAACAAGTAGATATACAGATATTCTAATGAAGTGTTTGTTGAGTGTAGTAATCATATTCTATAAACATCAGCATGTTTTTACTGGCTTTGTGTTGTCAGGCTAATATTAGCTATTGTCTCTCAACACTGCTGGGCTGTTGAATTTGTCTCAAGTTAAAAAGTTGCAGTTAGTTCCAAATGGTCCAGTTTAACCTCCTCCTTTTGTAGATGAGCTAAGACTGAGGTAGGATAAATGCATATGCACGGGATAGTCAAGGCTATAACAGAGTATGCATTTGGGATGATCTTTTACAAAGGAGAGGACATGTCTACATGTCATAGCAGGAAAAGCACAAACAGAAAAGCAGATTATGTCTGAAATCTATTTTTGCATCAGGAACCAAGTTATCTCTCTGCTTCTCCTTCTATGAAACGTCTGATTGGGCCTTTGGAAATTTCTTCAGCCAGATCAGAAATGACAACATCTCTTGCAAGCCTGTCCTGTTAATTGTAGTCAAGCGATTAGTGTGTCCATTGCCGTTTTGAAGAGAAAACAATTGTAATGCATGACATGAAAAGAATACCCTTTAGGTTTAAAATTGTTACTGCATAACTGAAGCTCAGACTTAAGCAAAAGTTCTCTGATTTCAGTGAGCATGGAGGTAGTTCATGCAGTTCTTTGTTTCTGGGCTGTTGGCTTATCAGCATTCGTCCTCTAAAAGCAGGTTTCATTTGCTTTCAGTTTTACTAAGCGTTTTGAAAGAAGTCACTGCAGTCAATTTTCACTGCATCCAGAGTCAGCTTCCCTCCAAACACCAGCGGCTCTATGAAGATGTTGTGATTGGAGATGAAAGGCATGTCCAGAAACTCTCCACATTTCTCCTCATCATCTTCCTCGTCCAAATTTCCAGGCTCGTGTGATGAAATATAATCAACAGTTGTGTCCAGAGACGTGTGCGTGTGATCGGAGCTGTCTGAGTCGTGGGACAAACTCTTAATGTACGTGGTTGGAATGACCGACTCCGGCTCAGTCTCAGAGCTCAGCCTGGTTGAAGGAGACATACGCAAGATTGGTTTTCTAGATTCACTGTTCTGCTTGGGTAGCTCCTCCACATTCACCAGGATGAGCTTTTCTTCCTCCCTGGGTTCACTGGAGCTGCATGGTGGGAGCGGCAGGTTCATGTTGCCCTGTTTGGAACAGAGACACGAGCTCAAATGACGAACAATAAGAGATGCAGTCCAACCTGAATTCTTCTTAACTTTTATACGTTTACCTTGTCTTGGGTATACTCTTTGGCCCACTTGCTGTTTGCAGGATCTGGCACAACATCTAGCATGAAACACTGAAAAAGCTCCCAAGACCTGAGGGAGAAGGAGAAAACTTTTTATAGCAACAAAATAATAAGGTGTAACTGCGTTATAGAGTTTATGTTGCACATGTACCTTTGCTTTACGGTTGAGTTCTGGTACAAACACACAAGAATCACCACAGCCACGGAGCTGATAATACACACCGGTAGGAGGAACGCTTGGGTGTCATCTGCAACAGTGGCAACAAAATAAAAAGATGTAAGATCACGGAATACACCTTTATTTCCTCTGTTACAGCGCGTCTAGGACGCTTAACTCTTTGCAGGTTCTTGCAACAGGACAGCAAATCTACAACAGAATGGCTGAAAAGTAAAAGCATTAGGTATTTCAAAGGCCCACAGTCCAGTTCTCCACCCAACTGATGCGGTGGAAGTACTTCAAGAAAGCTAAGTATAAATAAATGCCAAGTTTCAATGAACTGAAGCAACTTTAAAAAGAAGAGTCATACAGAAAATAGGTTTACTGCTGCTTATAATAGTTATGAGACACTAAGTCATTGTTTGGACTTATTTTCTCACAGGACTGCATAGAAGGCTGTGACTAATTTATTTTCCTCATTACTGTATATGTACATTTAAAAAAAAATTATACATCAGTATCAGGGACTATTTTAACGAAGATCACTTGGATTGAAAACCAAAAAGCAAACAGTCTGAGTATAGTATAGTATAGTATATACTAGTATAATAGTGTGTTTTTAAACAGTTTCACTTAAAACAAAGCTTTAATGTGAAACTTTACAATTACTTGTATATAATAAATTTAGTGATAATAAGTTATTTAATATTTTATTTTTTATTTATTTAATATTAACACAGTACTACAGATGTGATAATTGACATGAACTTCTTACAGACCTGTTAAATTCAAGGCAACACTCAACAACCAGGTAGCTTAGCTTAGCTTAGCAAAATGATTGCATTGGAAATAGCTTGCATGGCATGCAGACCTCCTATTTTACCGTGTCACTAGTGCAGTTTCAGATTTACTCTACAAACCCAAGAGTGGGATTGAACTCCTCCCTGAAAGAAACTAAGTGTAAAAAAGAGGCTGCTTACGTGCAATGAAGAACTTGATCTTTTGACCTGCAGGACCATCTCCTGCAGCTGTTGAAGCACTCATCCACAGTCTGTACTCTGCTGGAGGCAGGTCTTTAATTATATACGTCCTCTCTGATGCTGGCGTAGAGTCTGAAAATGTATAAACACATACAGCAGAGGCAGAACATTTTGTCAGTGTGCATAGTTTCTGTTAAATATGTTTCAGTCACTGACTGTATATAGAAGAGCTCGGTCATTTGAGAGGGACTCAGCATAAAGTTGCTTTTCCTCCACACTGAAACGATCCAGCTGGGGTGGTTTGGAAGTCTGGCTAAGGTGCCTCACAGGTGTGAGGTTTTGGGGCTTCCCAGCTTGTAGGAGGCCCTGATGTAGACCCAGGAGAGATTATATATTTTAGTTGGCTTGAGAACAGCTTGGCATCCCTCTTCAGAAGAGCTGGAGGAGGCGGCCGGGGTGAGGTTGGTCTGGTTGTCTATGCTTACACTGACCCGTTTAAGTAGCACAAACTGGGTAAATGTTACACTTTAAGGTGTGGCTGTCTTGTGATTCATAAGTCACAACTCTATAGATGCACATGCAATCTGTGGTTTCTTTGTGAGGCCCACCCTTCACTCATTGTGTCCGGTTTCCAAACGGCATGCTGGCAACAGAAGAAATGCTGAACTTCACAAACTAATGGCTGATGAATCCTCTGTATGATCTGTATGCTTTTTTAATCATCTGTTCTCTTATGTTTCATTTGGTTACATCGCTTCACAAGAAAAATGCTTTAATGCCTGGAACCATATTGAAATAACAAGCTTTTGAATAAAATATTAATGTGGTCCCTTCGATTTAGCATTCTCATTTTCTTCACCTTGGCCTTTTCTGAAAATGTCAGTAAAATAAAACAACTGCAGTTTAACTCTTCCTTACAGATTTTAGTGTTCCCCATGGTCTCCAAATAGATAGTATACTTGGTAATGCAACCCCTGCGCTGACTCCTGTCAAGCTCACTCCAGGTAATGTTCACGTTGTTTCTTCCCTCAACCTTCTCTTGGACACGTGGGGCGGCTTCTGGAGCTGCAAACCACAAGCACAACCCAAAACACTGCTTAATATGATGACCATTAACAAAATATTTAATATTTAATAAGGAATATTGACTGTTTTGTATGTCTTACCTGACTCCAAAGTGGCAACACCTTTAAATTTCCAACTAATGGAACTCTCATTATAGAGCACATACACCGCTCCGTCATAGCACTCATATGGCTGGACATCTGCAGAAAGGAGGACAGAAGCACTTTAAGAGAAAAAAGAAATGTGCAAAATGTGTGTTTTAAAAAAGTGACAGATCACTCATTAGAGGCTTTGCTTTTCTCCTGCTTCATTTTTCACTTCCTACCTGAAATGACAGCGTGGTTTTTGTTCTCGCCCAGCCTGACCCATCTGAGCTCCTCCAACTTGTTGCCATCTGGGTACCACTCCACTACATATGTGGTCGGTGGTGGTGCAGTTTCAGGTTTTGTCCAGGAGATGGTGATATTGGAGTTGTTGGCTGTTACTTGTAAGTTGTTAGGGGATTTGGCTGAAGCGAAAACAAGGCAATCATGTAGTCACGTAATTCACAAATGCATAGACCAGTGTTACTAATACATTTGTAACATTTTAATGAGAAGACTTAAAATTAAAAGAAAGGGAACCAGACTGTGGATTTTTATAATTCTCCTGACAAAGAAACAAGGCAGAATTACCATCTGGGAAAAGTTTTTCACGAGGGCAGTTAGGAATTGTTTTATTTTTTGCAACAAATAGACGTGTAAGGTAAACTGCAACCTGAATTATTACATAAATAACTGCCCCTGTTTTGTGGAGGGCCTCAACATGTTGGTGTACGCTGATAATGCACAACATTACAACCACCTGGCCTGATACGAGCAGATCGAGCATGCCATCAACACAGATCTGACCCAGAAAACATGCACGCAGGAACACTAAAATTGTCATATATCTAATCTATAGGGTGACATTAACATACACTGTGTCATATCTTCCCTATGCGAAACTGAAAATTAATTCCTGGGAAAAAGGAACTAATGGAGTGAGAGTCACCTTCTACGCCCTTCCCCCAAGTCACAAGTTGTCTTTGGTGTAGCTGGATTTAATTTTCTTGTGGTCCCACCCACCAAATCACACCTTTTCTTTACTATCTTAAAGAGCCGCTAAGTTAAAGCCAGACTTTAGAGAAGTCTCTGTGCCCATGCTGAGTTTTGAAAACTAAAGGCAATGAAAATTTGGGACTTTGTTTTATTGTGTGAGACAAGGGATGAGGAATAAAAATGCTTTACAGCCACAGGCACCTGGACACTCTAGGGTTACTGCTTGGGCCGGACTTGTTGCATGGGTGCTCAGTAAGATTGGGATCTGGAGAGTTTGAATGCTAGGTCAACATGACAGACTCTTTATTGCATTCCTCCAGCTGTTCGTGAGCAGCTTTTTCAGTGGCGAGGTGAGGACACTGTGGCCTGAATGCACTGTAACGAGACCATCAGTGCCATTCACTCAAACTGCAGGGGGGATTTTGCTGTAGTCGAATTTGGTCTAATTTTAGACCAGATCTGTCCTTGAAGAGCATATTCCAAATATGTTTTTGGTGAACCAGATAACTACAAACAAAGACATATCAGTGTTTCAGCACAGAAGCTCTGGTTGCAGAACAGACGATGGAAAAAGAGATACTGAATCATATGTCAAATGTCTTTGTTTTTTTACCTTCAGTACGACGGGTTGTTACTCTGGCAGGAGGGGACAGCCCTTTGGAGTTGCGAGCCCTCACTGTCACATCACAGCTGGCACAAAGTTCAACTAGACAACTCCTTTCATTGGCACTGACGTTGGTGATGACACTAAAGCTAGAAATGCTGAGTTCATATCCTAGGATCTTCCCTCTAGAGACGGAAACGTTCATCTCCTGAAATCAAAGAAATAAAAAAGCATCACATCAGTTTTTTTGATGACTGGAGGATGCAGACCAGACAAAGGAAATGATTACACAAGCCTGGGATTTAGATGCCGCTCAAAATCAACATCACAGCAAGATGAGTATGTAAGACACATCATTTCTGTTCAGCTCCTCTCTTTCTTGTAAACTGAAACTGTGGTATCTGCTGACAGGTTTCACTTGTCTCTCAGTGTCTTTATGTGACATTGAAAGTTTCGAGGTGTGTGTGTGTGTGTGTGTGTGTGTGTGTGTGTGTGTGTGTGTGTGTGTGTGTGTGTGTGTGTGTGTGTGTGTGTGTATGGTCCAGAGTGGTGATTGTGTGAGTGTGAATGTCACACCTCAGAGGTGGTCAGTTGTTGACATTTAGTCTGCAGAATAAAGTAGTAGTAGTAAAGCACAAAGATCAGAAAGTGTTACTATGGTTACAATGTCACATGCCCACACAGACACACAGAACGGGGAGAGGGGAATACATGTAGACCTCAAACCCTCAGACTCAAGCACACACAGCAGCGCTATGTGCTGTGTGTCAAGTGCAGTGCAATTTCATGTAATTCAGCTCTGCAGCAAACATGTTAAGGATAATAAACAGTGAAAACTGTATAAGTTTTCTAATAAGACTTACCTTCCAGTAAACTTTCATGTGTTTAAAATCAGATGCAAGCCACACATCCAGCTCTTTGGCAGGGGCTAAAAAAAACAAAACAAACTGCAGTAAGTCACCAGGACATATTAACTCAATTCATGCAAGAGAAGCTAGTGAACTGGGTGGGTTTTCATTTCAGTAAATGAGCGCATCTGCATCAACGGTGTGATGGTTCCTTATCAGTGATGAAATGCTTTGAAATATTTTAAAAAGTGACAGACATCCATTGTGCAGCTCTGTTAAACTTTCCATCTTAACTCTGACAGTAATGAGTAGCAATTCCAAGAAACCCCGTGTTATTTGAATCAAAGTCCTTATCTAATTAAAAAAAGAAAATAATGCACAAACAGTGTGGTTAAAAGGTCTGTTGGTGCAAACTGTGGTTATTCATTATTAAAATTAATTCTATGAGGCTTTATTCACAAACTCTGTGATGCTTTTGGAAAGTTCTGTCTAAACCAAACTTGCTAAAGTCTTACACAGGGGAGGGTGGTTTCCTCTACAGTAACTCTGGCAGCAGTGTGTGACCGTACATGAGATGTTGTAACCCAGTGAGGAAGAAAAGGTCACTTCACCCTGTCATTTGTGTACAAATGTAGGAAGATGTGGTAAAATAAATGTAAATGAGGTTAGAGGGAGTGCTTTGTACATTGCCTCCTAGAAGACGCATGTATGCTAGCGTCAACCCTATTCCAAAGTGCACTGCCAGTTATTACTTTCTTTCACTTCCAGTAATTTCTCAAAAGAAGGAAAATTTAAGTATTAATGAGAACACACAGCAGTCACATGGTCACAATGGTTCCCTGTTGATGAGTTCAAGTGCTGTTGTAAAATGAGATTTCAGGGTTGGCCGCTTGCAACTTTTTAAATGCCAGTTTCAGTTGTTTCTATTCAGAGTGTTTATATTTTCAAATACAGATACCAACCACAAAAAAGGATATCACAGCACTGCCTAGTGCAAAAATGAAAACACCTATGAAATGATCCACTTTCACAAGAAAAGGCAACATATTGGGTCATGTTTCTCTCTAAGCTGATTTTCATTGTGCCTTTGATGTCATGATAATAATCATCTGTGGTCATTTAATGTGTGGAGTCAAAATAGCCTTCTTCAGAGGTCCAGAGAGCACGTTGCTGTCCAGAAAAATGAGGAAGAAAGACAAACTGCAATTAATGTGTTTGATGCACACACGCTCGAAGAAGGCGCGCAAGACACTCTTCACAAACGTTGCTTCACCTTTCTGTCAAACTGACGTTCATGGAAAATGATGATCTGTCACTGCTGTACATTCATAGTTTTACATATATGTACAGAGGCCTGCATATCTTCACACCATCAGTATTAAAAAATGCAGCGATACTTCCCATAAAGCATCATGGTCTTCTTCACAGCCTCACCTTTCTTCCCTGTGCCTCACTATTGAACTTGTTTATAATTACACTCAATAAATATTTCCTGAAGATATTTATTAAATTAGCAATTTAAGAAAACATGCATACATCGTATTGGAAGTAGCTGCTTTTGTTCTCAGCACAGTAAGACCCATTTCAGTGGCTCAGCCAGTGGTGAGCAGATAAGTGCCTCAGAAACCGAGAGGAAGCACAATTGTATTATCTGATGGTCTGCACAGATAAAGCGCCACAGATATACTGTATCTGTACCTTATTATCCGTCTCTAGACAGAATGTGTAGTGTCAGGAAGTGCTTCATAATACGCAAAGGCAGACCTTAAAACAGCCTTCTGGAGCTGCAGGTTAACACATGAGTACTTACATTCCTCTTGAGTCCATGCGTAAATGTTTGTGCTCCACTCACTCCACAGGCCGGTGCTGAATTTAGATCTGGCTCTGAAATGGTACAACCTGTAGGGCTCCAGAGAAGAGATGGACCAGTGGGAGGAATTCATCTGCACAACCTGTAAGTTAATAATAAATACATATTTTTCAGTTATATAACCTCAGATTGCCATATAGATACGAGTTTTGCATGTGGAAGTGATCCGCGAATTAACCCATTGTAAGAACACCTGAGAGAAGATAAAAGGACAAATTCCAGCTTGTTTTTACGACTTGAGCATCATTGTCAATTCACTTATACTCATATCAGTCCTGCTACTCATATATGCCTCTCGATCTGAATCAGTAACAGACCTATTTGGTCTAACTGTATATCTTCAAAGGTTCATGTGATATCTCTGACTTCTACTTTTCTCACTGAAAGTCCCTAAATTCTCAAACTCTGAAGAGTTAAAATGTCTTACTGAGTCCTGATAAGTTGTCCATGTCTGCTTTTCTGCCCTGTACTGGATCTCCAAGTGCTGAGTCCTCACAGGCTGCTCCACTTTCATGATGCACTTCCGGGAGTAGCACTCTGGCTTGCCCAGAACGGGAGTCGACGGCATCACTGTTCGGATCAACGCAAAGTGGTCACATAAATGACAAAAACAAACATTTTGTACAGCACTAAAACAAAACAGGTTCCTAATATTTGCCATATATGTATTGTCTTGATGCATGCTCCATCCAGCGTGTAAGGAAATCCATCTGGATGTTGCGTTTTCAGTGGGAAAGGTGTTTCATCCCTCATCCGTTGAATGAGTGACGAAACGTTTCCCGAGCTAAAAACGTAACATCGGTGTGAGCAGAATCATCTTTCTGGGATTCCTCTGGATTATTATTGGCAGGATTTGGAAAAGAGCATGGGTGATCATCAGTAACCATAAACTTCAAGATTGAAGTATAGAACAGTTTCCACTGCAGAGTTGACGTGAAATTCTACCCACAGCATCATTACGTTGTCATACCCTTCAGTCAACCTGAAAATCTTTTCTTGCTTTTTTTTCTTTTTTTTTCCCACAAGTTTCATCTCTGGAGTCATTGGTCTCCAGTTGATGGTAACTTATATGAGTCTTACCAATTTTACTGAGTGTGTAGTTAATGATGGACGAGTTTGCAGAACCCAGTGGGTTTTCAGTTTGAACCCACACTGAGATGAGCTCGACTGATCTGGAGACAGTGAAATTCACCGACAGCAACTCGGTTCCCTTATCGGAGACTTTGTATGACGTGGATCCATCCGAGTGACTTCCAGAGACCCCCTTCACCCTGAAAGTTTCAGTTGACAGAAAAAACTGTTATCGATGTGTTTTGAAGGCAAAACTGACAAGCAGAATATTTGTTTTTATAGCAGTATGGTGGTGACTCACCAAAGCGCTGAACTGTTTCGAAGATTAGTGTCCCGTCCTCTGTTCCAAATGCAGACCACAACTCCACTTTCATTCTTTACGATTTTGTAGATGCATGAAATGTTTTTAGGGTGATCTGGTAGGTCTGGAGATCAAAGAAGACAGAGAAAATACTCAACTGAGTACTGAGCGGAGAGCTAAAGCATAAACAATACTAACAGTAGTAATTTGTCTTTTTATGTCAAGCTGCATGTGTCAGAAACAGCAACAACAACCAAAAATAGTTTATTTTCACACTTGAGTTAGCAAATCCTATATAGACTAAATAAGAAACTTATCATAGCTAACTTTGACACTTAGCTGTGCTCACTCCTTAACATGCAACCAGAGTGTACATTATGTAAAGACAAAAAAGCAGAACCAAATGACCCTTTGACAGCTTTTGTAACTTAGAAGTGCTAAACATACCCTAAAATAAAAAGTTCTCAAGCTGAAAGACAAGTCCTGCCCTGCAGAGCATCGCTCAGGACTTTTCAGTCTATTCAACATCAATCTGTTGGCTTTTTCTAATTAGAAATAGAGAGCCTAAAATCCATGAACCTGGGCTAAAAGTCTCAGTAGAGGGGACTTTCATGCTCACTGAATACTCACATCCAGCTGAGATGTCAAGTCCACAGGGGTCCAGATCTTTACGGTTCTCACAGTGACAGCTGTATGTTCTGTTCTCTGTTATGTTCACCACCTTAAAATGTATGGTTGTAGAATTCAGTGCTTTGTGTTTCTGCTTTGTGGGACCTTGGCCACTGTACATGGAACCCGTACACATCAGGTTAAAGATGCAGAACACCTCAAAACTGGAGCCTAGCTGCACTACAGAGTCAGTACTCGACCTGATGACGCAGGATTTGTCACCTAAAACAGAAAGAACAGCTTACAGACTGTAATAACATGATCATATATATATATATATATATATATGTGTGTGTGTGTGTGAAAAAAGTTATATCCCAGATGGCAGATACATTTGGGGTTAATCAGGGCTATGCCTGACACTTGGCTCATGTAAGATGAGCCAGTCTGAGTCAATGTCTTTAGTCAAGGCCAAATGTGGCTCATAGGAACCTGCAGAAACAGCCAAACATTAACTGCTAATCTGGATTATGTGAAAATCTGATTTAACTATAATTTCAAATGTCAATCTTCACATTTGCACACAAAAACACTGTCCACACGTTCTTCTTCTAGGCATATTCTTCGGGATATCAGTTATCACATTAGTTATCATATATAAACTATCACATAACCACAAGGTTCACAAACGACGGACAATGGGAAAGATTCTAGATCACTACCTTTAAGACTTCTTTAAAAAACACACCAAACAAACCCACTGATCGTGTTGCTGATATCGAACTTTTATCACCAACATATATAAAGAGAAAATAAGAGATATGTTAGAAAACTGAATCCACACATTTATCTAAGCTTACCAATGCAAAGCTGCACGGCCAGCACGGCAACGGCGACGAAGACCGACCGTAACTGCAACATTGTTGCCACGAGTCATCAGCAACTTTACAGCAGCCTAAGTGTCTCTTCCATTGCCACGGGAGCTGCTTCGCCTTAAAAAGGAGAAGTAAAAAAAAAAAATGCCTGCGATCTCTTATGCTTTCGATGCAGCGACTGTAGAGGTGGGAGGAATCAAAATAACATTATTGATTAGAAATGTTCACTTCATACAGCCAATAAGGTCGTAACTTATAAAATGTATACATTGTGAGGCATGTACCAGTGTCAGTGTAATCACACGCATGGTTCAAGTGCAGCAGAGGACAGTATATAGTCAATAGTAGTTTAAAAACAGGAGAAACGATCCTGAAAGTCACCCAAATATCACATCTCAACATCAAATTTAACTTTTAGTTACCGTCTAAGCTGTTCGTAGCTCTAGCCGTCTTCGTATCGGATCCTAAACATCTTCATTTAGAGAGAGAGAGCGTCCACACTGCGGTGGTAACGTGAGAGCGGAGACTCCGTGTTGGCTGGCTGCCGCCCCTGATGTGAGGTAACTAACTCCTGAAACTGGTCTACCTTTACTTTAGAAATTATCACTGAAGCCAGATAACCACAGAGGCTTCTGTGCGCACCCAGGCTGCACATCAGCACTGCCTACTTGTCTGTTTTACTAATACGTGCATCCAAGATTTAGCGAATCATTCAATCACGATTTTTATTTTATTGCAGTTATTACCAAAAGTACTAACTGTAAAGTAAAAAATATATATATAAATGATTTGGGTGGGGCATTTTGTGGTGTTTAGCATATTCAGACGGACAAACAACACGTGACAATGATTGCATAAATGATCAGCAAAACTTTATTGTGCGATAAAAGGTGCAAATATTGATTAGTATCTTATGGGGGGCGTCTCTTCGAGCTGCTGTTTAGATGATGCTTGGGAACCTCCTGAAAAGAAGGACCTGCAAAAGCACAACAAGCTCTCAGAACGAGTTACATTATCAGATTTTCCATGCAGCCCAAAGTCTTTCAGTCCCTCTGTTACATCTCCATGTGGTGCAATGGGGGACTTTCCAATGTGGCATCGCATTCTTCGGAAATACAACACAAGACTCAAGATGAATGGATATGCCTGTAGTGGTTAAATTAGCAAGAATAACGAGATATCTCTAACCTGGAGACTTCCTAAAATGTAGTATGTCAGTAAAGGAGAGACTGTCGTGAAATGTTGATTTTCTTTTAAGGAAGTGAGCCGGCTCTCAGGAAGTGATAAAAATGGCATTGAACTGCAGGTGGTGCATGTATGAGTAGAAATGAAGGTTCACAAAACCCGACAGTGAGCCACCGACTGCAGAGGGAAAGCCCCAGAAGGCTTTAGCCTGGGTGTGTTTTGGAATAATTTCACACTCATTGCTTTTCTACTCACCAAGTGTGGTGCCAGCACTTAGAAACATGCAGGGGTCGCGCCCTAATGTGTGAGTTTGACCTGATGCAAGCATTTGGATTTTTCTGGATAAAGGCACTATCAAAGTTGATAACATTACTTTGTTTTTTGCTTGATTAATTGGATGTGGTTTCATCTTTAGCTTATTAGCAAGCACAGTTTGGTTTCCAGGCTCTTTTTTTGTGATTGTCACATACTGTTGATAGTGGATGACCATGTAATTAATCAGGTCAATGTATGAGCCTATGAGCAAGAAATTACTAAAAGCTTGCTCATAGGAAGTGTTTTTCTTCCTCTTGACTCTTTGTGATGCAATAGAGAACTGATATTGCGAATGAATCTTATTCCTTCACTCTGCATACTTTAAATGCGCATCTCTCATTCTTCCTTGCAGCCACCTTTGTGCAACCCACCTTCTTCCCAATACCGCCTCTCATCACTCGAGCCTCCATCTTCATCTCCACCACCATTGTCTAGACTCCTGGGTTGTCCTACCCGAATCCCTATCACGGCTGGGATTCTTTCCTGCTGTGATGGACTGTCGAGTCTAACTGCTAAATACCTCAAACTGAATTCTGTACATCAATAAATCATGAGGTTAATATAACTACAGGCACTGTTAGCTAAAAGATCAGGCGACAGACTGCAGTACGCTAAGCTTCACGTATGCTTTTGAGACACTAGTCTCTCAGTCTAGTCTAAAATCTGGACCCAGATTACAGTTTCTTTGGGTATTCTTTAACAAGCTTAATAATAAAAACAAGCTACGCTAGCATCTCTGTGACACTTTACTTACAGTGTTTTGAATGCTAATGCTAAATTCTAATGTCAGCCTGCAAATCCTCCACCATCTCCACCTCATAGATGTTATGGCAGGCACAAGAACATGAAATTCATGATGCTTATCGGAGGATCAACAAAATATTACAGTTCAATCCAGAGAAACCATGAATGTCTCTATAGTGACAGATCTTCCAGTGAGTGGATGAGTTTTTAACTCATTCTTTAAGTAAGTGGGAAACATCTTGTCTACACCTTCAATCTGTTTTACCAAAGTTGACAACAATCTACCAGATAAATGTAAAGATTAAAAGAGATGACAACATCACTAAAAGATGGATGGTGGAAACAGAGGAGATGCTATTTTTTTGTTACCTGGTTTAATTCTCTTGGAAACATAAATCATTTTCTTAACAAATTAGATAGATGTGAATCACTAAATACTAAAAATATTTTTCTATGATGCTATTTACAAGCACAGCGGTACAGTGGCTAGCACCATTGTTTAAATAGCAAGAAGAGTTTAGTTTCAAATCCAGGCTGGGGCCTTTCTGAATGTGCGTTTTCTCTCCAGGTACTCTGGCTTCCTTTCACAGTAGTGATTTTAAATCGACTCCTGGGCTAACACGTCTCCATGCATGAGTCCTGCAACAGACCGATGATCCCATGAGTCCAAATTGCATGGAAGAAAGTTGTTTATGTATGAGTGTGCTCCACTGTTAGCATTTTTGGAGGGGTAGTGTTATATCTATTCATATATTCAGGAGACGTTTTGGCCTCATGTGGTCATAACCATTCTGCCATCAGGTCACTCTGATGTTTGACATTCAGCAAACTTGATAAAGTTTTTTTTTGCTTTAAATTTATTTCATGAATTTGTTTTTGACAACAATTTCAGGCAGATTTTCATTCTGATCGCACAAAGTTACTGAAATCATCATTTCAAGCGATAAGGTGGTTTGATAATGCTTTCTTTGTAGTGCAGGTTTATCTTTTTTTCTTTGTGTTGTCCCCATCGTCCATGCTACAGTTGATCACTGCTGACGGCAGCAATCTGAGGGAAGTAACCGCCAAACAGTATTATCTCACCAGTACATTGAGACAAGCTGGGGTCTGCTGTGTCAGGAGTCATAATCTCATCCTGTGGCAAGTCCAGAGATGGAGAGTCTGTTTCTACTTCATCCACAGTCCCTCTATGTTGTTGTAAGAACTGAAAGCCTCTAGATATTGTGCTTGGTTCAGGAGGTTTAGGCCTCAGACGATCATTCAAAAAGCCGTGAGTACGTTCCCGAGATGAATAAGAGGAATTCACATCCACACTCAACAACAAGCCACTCAGTAATCCTTCAAACACACTTGAACAACTGCCGTCCTCCCCATTTAATGGAGCGTCCATCTGCTTCTCCTCCACTTCATTCACCTCCTCTTCTTCTGAAGTCATCATGCCAATCTGGGGTTTGTAGCAAACATGCTCGAGCCTTCTGTCAACAAGCATTTTCTCAGTATCTGACATCAGGAAAGGTGTTTTCACTGTGAGTGGTCCTGATCCAATCTGGGACTCTTCAACATGGATGTTGGGGTAGATTTCATCCCTCTCCTCCTGGGAGATGACAGTGATGGGGGACAGTGGAGGGTCATTGTGGGTGCACGAGAATAATGGTTCGACTCCATCGTGCTGTGGACCACAAAACAAACAAATCAAATCCATACTTAGATCTAGAGAGATAAATACAATGCAATTGTTTCAGAGTTATGTGTGTCATCAAGACAAAGTATCTAAATCTCTCAGAACGAAAGCAGGAAGTAGCATTGACTTCCTACGATAGTTCAGGCTAGCAATGTCTAGAAACTAATAGTAGGCTATTTTTAGTGTAGCTCAAAACTGGCAAATTGATTTCTTTGTTTTGCTGGCACTGGTGGAGTTGTTTCATTTGCTAGTTGTTTCTCTTTTGGTCATTATGCTGACAGTAAGATGTAGTCTCCTTGGCTGAAAAATGAAGCCAATACGTGCCAAGGGTCAACAACTGCAGTTCCTGGACTTGGGAGCATCCGCTAAGGCTGGCATCAGAAGTGAGTTAACACTATTAGACTCCAGTGCTACGTTACTTGGAACTAGGAATGGGAACAATGAAAAATGTGGAGATTCTAATTCCATTATCGATATCAGTTATCGATTTGATCACTTGTTGATTCTCATTGGCTCCACAAATGCTAACAGCCTATCAAATGCATTCATGCAAATTGACTGCACGCTGTGTGAAATGTTTGTGTGTGTGGGAGGCATTTCCCCTTTTTGTTGTGATCAGTGTTGGGATGGTTGCCTACTATAGTCCAACACACTATTATAAATCCCTATCCTAATGAAGATATGAACTTTCTATGATCTTTCTCTTAGCATTTAGCTAAGCCAAAAGCACAAAGCAGAGACGAAAAACGGCACAAAGAGACTAAAGTGATCGCCACAGTAATTCTACTTTGGAAATGTTATATTTTAAAGCGTATCACGATGCTTTAAAATGCAGAGTTCACAAACCAAAATGTCATGCTATAGTAGCTATATTCATCTTTTATGTACAGTGTATGGCTGATGAGCATGAATGTCATCTCAGTGGACATGCTTGCTTTGTTTACCTCCAATAGTCTGATGGCATTACTGTGTCCAGGTTTTGGCAAGTTTTCAACTAGCCAGGCAGGTCCCCAGGATATACATTTCTGTTTGATCCTAAGACAGAAAACAGTTAGATTTTCAGTTTTTGATTAAAACGCTACAACAAAACCTCCTTATTGTGCCTCTGAGGTACTAGACAAAATAACTGATGCATGCGTGTATTACTACAGCTGTCTACTACTGCAAATCAAAATCAGTCTCTCCGCAGGTAAAACCACCAGATTGGGAAAGAGCGCTTTGACCACATTTAGTAGGCTACACGTGTTGGTTTAAGTTTCTCTTCGTGTTAAATCTGTGGCTTCTTGTTCATCTGTTCATGTTGCGGTGTGGCATTTTAATAAAGCCGACCACAATGGCATCCATCGCTGTTACTAGTAAAACAAAACTTAAGGTCCTGATGTGGTATCCTTAGAAATACTTTGGCTGTTAGGTTTTGTTTTGTGTCTGTCGGACAACAGTTGTTTCGAGCTTAATTGTTCATTTCGAGCATAAATGATTAATACCTTTCCCTCACGCATCTCCAGCACATCAGGTTGGCTATGATCGCAATGAAGATAGCAACGATGAAAACACACACAACCACCAGGCCAACTACAGGAGACAAGAAAAGAAAGACAACACTTATGAGTTATGAAAATAATATTATTTTGATGTTAGTTGTCCTCAAAATACAAAAGGAGAGTTAAAAGCTTAAATATGTTTTAGTATTTGTGGCAATAGAATATTGACCTGGAGGAGCTGCAGGCTGAGAGTAGATCCGGCGCCCTCGCGGTCCTTCTCCTGCTGAGTTGGATGCAGTCATTTGCAGAACCACATTTCCTTCAGGACAGTTCAACCACTCCTGCCTTGGACCAGGTGCAGACACAGTCTCTGTGTAGAGAAGCAAATGAGAGATATTTCTTTTTTTAAGCAAGCACAATATTTTTAAGGTAGCCTTAAGAAGAAGACCGGCATAATGCTGCTATTTGAACATCAACATGTCTTCTTTTGCATGAGATGGACGATCCCTCTGTTTCTTCACTACTTCCCTGGCCTCGTCCTCTTGTAAAGATAACATATCAGTTGGGGGTTTTAGTCAGCGTCCTCCAGCCTACTGTCAACAAGCATGATCATAGGATGTGTGGCCTATGTGCTGCTTGAAACCTGCTTGGCTCTGCTGAACTAATGAGGTTAAAAATGGTTCTGATGCACCAACGCTTTCTGGGAAGTGGGTGTCTGTGGATTGCTGACTGTACACTTGTAACAATGGATACTGGTGAAAATAATTTCCTGGTTTTTGGGAAAAAATACACTTCTTATGAGTAAACGTTTATTTTCAGGTTCAATTACTGATGGGGAATTTGCCACCCTAGTACTTTCAGTTCTGTTGAAACACCAGTTTTGATTAGTGGTCTAGCCAGACCTTGTGTATTACACTGATGACGTCCCCATAAGTGTTGATTGCACATAAAAATAAATAGCAATAACTACATCATTTGTCCATAGTTGACTGGTAGGCCTGTGGCTAGCTTAATTTGCCCAGCTTGAGCTTTTGTTTTAGTTTTTTTTACAAACAACAACACTATCAGTCATGATTTGGCCATCCAATAACCCCAACCTTAACGTTACTGAAGCAGTGCGGGATCATCTTGATAGAGAGCGGAACAAAAGGCAGAAAACACTCAAAGAAGAGCTTTGAATGCCCTTCAAAACGCTTCGAGAACTGCACCTGAAAACTACTTGCCATAAAGCTCTCTAACAGAGTTCAGGCTGTGCTGAAGAATAAAGAATTAATAAGCCACAGCACCCATTTCTCATTTTTCCATGAAAAATAGAGAGAAATGAGGGTTGGCTCAAGACTTTTGCACATTATTGCAAAACAGAAAATGAAGGAAAAACAAGATAAATCTGTAACAAAGAGACTCTTTCACTTGTCAAGGACTTCATTGGCCAAACGTCAGTCTGATCCTTTTTCCTCTGTTAAAGCCACAATCCCATCAAACTTTTTCTAACCAGTATTTTTCCACTCATGTATTGGTGTGTTTGTGCAGATCATTTGCAGTTAAACGTTTCTACCAAACAGAGATAGTGAACATTGAGTCAGATCATGACTGTCTCTGAGTGCAAAGATCTCACCAGTTTCCACATGACTTTCTCTTGTAAGCTGCAACTTTCAGTGCAGTGTAAGAGGATTAACTGCCAATAAAAGATTTTAGCATGATCTGGCTGCAGGTTATATTTTGGCACAGTATATGAGTAATGGAGCAAAATGGCATAAGACAAAAGTAGATCACTGAAGTAATTATCTGAAATACCTCAAAGAACACTGATAGTTAGTATCTGCACGTAGCACATTTGAGAGAGCAGAATGTGCGCTCTCAGGTGCTTTAAAGCTGACATTCCAAAAATAGTGCACAAAGCAGGCTGGTTTGTAACTGTGTTTACGGATGCATTTGTGCACATAGCCACATGGCTTCCTGTTTGTGGTCAAAGCCAGTTCTAGAAAACTCTGAAGACTCTGTGAAAATGACGACAAACAACTGTTTTTTCTTAGGTGAGATCTCGGCATACACAATCAATCACCAAGGTGATCTAAGATAGATACAAAATGCGTAGGACTTCAGAGAAAACTACCAAAAAGGTCTCTTGTCATGTTAGACAGTGATGCTGTCCCCTCCTTTTAGCTTTTTTTGAAAAAGTATTTTTAACATAATAGCTACATAATCCACATGCAGCAGTTTAACATTTCAAATTCATGACATTACTGGAAGCGAGAGGTGAAAAACCCTGCTGATGCACTGCATCTTTGTGGGAGGGGAGTATCGATGGAATCCTGGTTGCACACTTTCCATTTTGTAACACAAGTCTTCTGCTCAGACACAATTTGTGCTTACATAAATTTACTATTGCATACATAAATTTCCCACATGTGTGCGCCCACAGGAGGACTTTGTCTGACCTAGGTGGAATACAGACACAAAACGTATGCCTACATGTGCTCCATAAAAGGCAGGGCTCGTGATGTAGAAGAACAGGAAACACAGCGCAAAGTTGTGGTTCCTCTAAACCTTCAGTGCAAATCAACATGTGTTTATACTGATCTGAAAAAGCAGCTGAAAAACATGTGTTAAAAAAAAGAAAAAAATAGACTTTTTCTTTAAAGCAACAGCCTGCTCATATAACTAAACCTTTTCTGTCACACCAAAGCATGCCAGGTACTTATTTTGGACCTGCCTTAAAAGGATAAATAAGGTGACCCGATAATGTTTATAGACAACCTACCAATTTTCACTTACCGCTACAATAAATGTCTGTTTCGGTTTCTCAATTTATCAGTTAATATGATGTTTTTTCGTCGAACAGCTGATTGTGAAAAAATGCCCATCCCATCAATTGGCATATACAGTTTGATACTCACTATTTAATTCTTTGTCTTTGGATTCCGGTGTTTTGCAATAGATGTTGTACTTTGTGATGAAACCCCTCTGCTGGTATACGGGCAGCTCCTTCCACTGGATCTGGATGCGTCGGGCCTCGTGGGCCAGCACAGAGAGGTTTGGACCAGAAAGTGGCTCTGAAACACACAGTGATGCAAAGACTATGTGTTGGGTACGGTAAGTGTTTCCTGAAGCCCAGGTATAGATTCACAAAATCTAGCACATGCTTAAAAAAATCTTCAAAAATGTAGAAATAAACTTCTCTTAAAAAAGAATCTGAAGAAGTGTTACTCTGTTCTTTGGAGTAGAGCAGTATGGATGATGGAGCACTGACACCTCTGGTGGTCACAGCATACAGAGAGATGTTATACCTCACACCTGGAGCCAAACCTGAAGCAAAGCCAGAAAAAAACTACATTATATTAAAATATATTATTTATTTTGCAAATATGAAGATTAGTTCACAATTACAGAGCTAAGGTATATAAAGACCATATCTGCATTCTGTGCTTGTGCTGGTGTAATACAACAAATGGCCACAAGAGGCCACTGTTTTCTCTCATTTAAAGCCCTGGTGTCTTTATATCATTTCATAAATTTAAATTTGCATTTATGTGATGCAATATTTTTGCTGTTCGTATGTGGACAGCCAGATTCCCTAGTGGCTCAGTGGTGAGTCTACCTGTGATTGATGTGCTGTTTAGATCTTTGGCCAACTTTTGCCACCACAGCCCTTCTCCAGATACAATTGTCCTTTCTATCACGTAATACCGCAGTTCTTCCTCCTGTGTCGATGGGTAGTTTCCTGTTGTCCACGACCAGGAAACAAACACAGCACTGCCATCAGCAGCAGGGCTAAATTTGATCAGAAGAGATCCAGGGACACCTGAACAGTGAAGACATTTAGTTTTCATTTTCTCCATAACTTAACCGTACTTTTGTTTTAATCTTCTGTGTGCAGTATTGCTATACCTGATTGTCTGAGAATTACATCAGCTGGTGGCGACTTTCCATATGTGGTGACCGCACTGATGCTCAGGCTGCTAACCTCTGCTGGTAGCTGAACTGAACACTGGATGCACTCGGCAGCACAGGTTTTAAGCTTCTGACCATTATCCAGAAAGATGTCATACTCAATCACCTTGCCACTGAAATCCTCTCGTGGTAGAGGCTGGGAAAGAAATCCAGTCATCACTTAATATTTACATTTGTCATTTGCAGATTAAGTTCTTTAGGGTTGCGTGTTATGTAAAATAATTTAGCTGGTGTCTGTAAAACCTCTGATCAGAGGATGGCATTTCCTGTTTGCAATTGTCCCTTGTTTAGCGTTAGCCAAGAGGCTGTTATATTTCTTTGCACTTTGCTGTGATGGATAAAAAATTAGAACTGAAATGAAATTGAAATTCTACCTGCACTCCTATATTACTCATTTTTAGTAATATAGTTTGCCAGTCTGAAATACAGTTACTTGCTTATTATCCAAAAGTTAGATTAGAGGTCTGACACCACTTTCATTTTACTGTATAAATTGAAATTACTGCTGCCAGAAGACAGGCTTTGTGTTAGATTATTCTGTGGTCAGGTATTGTGCAGGAAGTCGCTGTCAAGAGAAAGTTTTTTCTTTCATGTAAAATGCACAACAAAAAGGTCTCCGCAGCAAATCAAGTGGTTGCAATTTACAAAATGATAAATGATTCCTTTTAACCAATCAGCAGTGAAGGCTTTCTGTGTTATAACCAAACTGATGCATTATAAAAAACATTTCTTGTATTTGATGGATGTTTGGGATTCATAATTGTCAGCATAACAACAAAAGCCAGGGCTCATGAGTGGCCATAACTTATTACCTTCCACAAAACAGTCACGTTCCTCTGGCCGTCTGTCCCCTGCCTCTCCACCTTCCTCCAAACTTGCAACTGCTGGGATGGACCTGAGGGGAGGGTAGACAATAAGTTGTGGGCTATGAATTAGAAACAACAAATTCTTATATCATCACATTTACATTGCATCTGTCTTATGATAAGCAAGAACAGTGAGCTTGCCTTTTCCAGGGCTTTTCTTCCTCACAGACGCGCTCCATTTGCTGCAAAGCAATGCTTTTCTGGCGCTAATACTACTTGCGTTGGTATGTGTCGGCACAGGCGCTGTGTTGCATATTTTCATCTGGAACTCATACTCAGTCAGATGTGTTAGATTATCTACCCGTATCAGATTCTTACCGAGTTCCACGCCCGCTCTCATTTCCTAAAAACATTGAGAGATTAGATCAACTTCATGGTGCCAGATAAAGGCTTTTGCTGTAAAAACCCCCCACAGTGTCGTTGGAGGAGTGTTAATAAAACTTTACCCAGGAAGTGTTGTTTGTGCGCAGCATGACATGAGGTCTGAGATAAACTGAGGATTCATTGCTTTTCCATTGCAATGTGGCTGCTACGGAATTGCTCGGAAACTGTATCTGCATAATAATAGGTGCATCGGGAATCACTGCAAGACAAAGGAAACCAAATATAGTGCTCACAAATGATAGAGACAGAAACAGCTACATATTCTGTAATGGCACAGAAATTCTGGGCAATTAAAGTTTACTGAAATAGTGACAGAGCTCATCCGAGGGCGTAGGTAAATTTCTCTTCAAATAAATATTACACAAACAGAAAAACAGTTTGCTGATAAGAAGGTCAAATTAGTCAAACTGTGACCATAAAAAAAAAAAACTTTCTAAAAATGATACATCAGGTGATGACACATTTCTCGAGAAACCATATGACTCTAATAAAAAAAAAAGAAAGAGAATGAAATTAACAAGTGAAAAAAAAAACATTCAATGGTATTCAAGTATTCAAATTCAAGATCTGTGTAAGTATTGCAGAAGCACAGGTTTACCTATGTCCTTCACACGTAGGACGACTGGATCGGACTGTGATGTTCCAAAGTGGTTGGAAGCACTGATAATGATCAGGTATGTAGTGTTTTCATCAAACATGCTTCGTGGTATGGTGATTTTGTCAGCATCCTGGATTTGAAATAGACGTATCTGACTCCCATTTTCCCTAAAAATAAAACATTAAAAAAATCAAACCATGAGATTTGGATAAACAAGAAAATACAAAACAAAAACATAACACCATACCTGTTTACAGAAATGTTGTAGAGAGTAGGGAGGTACGTTTCCTGCCCCCTCGTCCACGAGCAGTTTATTAAGGATGAGCTCTTTGCTGTTTCACATGTTATAGTGTCAGGTTTATCTGGAGGCACTAAAAGCACATGATTGAAACAAAAAAAAAAACAGACCTTAGTTTTTACATTTGCTGGAAAATGAAAACTAGTCATTTGCTTTCTGTGTCACTTCTATAAACAAATTTCAAAGTGTAAAATATTAGCAAATGCATATTTTCAATAATTTTATACTTTCTCCTAAAAATATATATTTTAGTAATTAAAGTTTGAGCACATCTGCTCCCATTACTACAAGGTACCCATGGGTTTACCTTTCACTTTGCTTTTTTTATTTTTTATTTTGTACTGTTTGGTTAGCTTCTACAAGAAAAATTAATAAATAAAAAAGAAACTATGTTCCAATAACCAAGCCTCCAAGTTCTGCTCAACATCAGCCGTAACAGACAGCAGTGAAAAACAAAAAAACAACAATTGTGATTTATTTAGCCTGCTGCAAACCAAGTTTACCTACAACCCCACTGCATTTTCTTACTATTATGCCACTTTTATAGGCAGTGTTGTAAATTTGTGTCTTACTCTCTCTTTCTATTTTTTGCACTTGCACACAAATTTTCTTTTGCAGCTGCTGTAAACTGTACATACGGCCAGCTCGTAGATCCACTCCATTCACAACGCTATGCATATAATTACTGCAGATCGCTGCAGACAGTGGGATCCATATGCTGGGCAGATAGAATTTCACTGTAGTGCAGTTGATTCTCTCCCATTTATCCACAGGCTTGCCATTTAGCACCATGTATATCTTGGCTCTGCATGTAAAAAAGAAAACTTTTAATTATCATTTCCTAACTGGTGGAGAGGGACAAGAAGTCTAAAAACTAATTTTCTGTTATCAAATATGAGCCAATAAAGCTGATAGCTACAAACACAGCAGGGAGATTTTCATGCATGGCAGAATACTGTGTAGCATTGTTCTGATTCTCACCTCCAATCACATTTATGGGTGTGGCAGTACACCGTCAGATTTGAGCCCATGAGAAAGAGTGGAGCTGGCTCTACAACCAGGTACCCAGTATACCGGGTAGTCATCGCTCGTTGGCAGCCAACAGGCAGAAGAGGGAAGTCTGTCCGGAAAAGACAAATGCATGAAGTTTTCCCCACAGCATTAGTCGAGAAAGTGAATTTTAGACCATTCCAATAAATACCTTATGTATAGCAAAACCCATTTACTATAAAAACCAAGTGGATCATTACATTCATTGGCTGTAATGTGTGAGTGGGAGATCCCAAAAAATCCTCTTTGTGCAAGAAGGAATGCCAAGAACAGACAAAGTAAAAGTGTTTTCCATGACTATGTATCTGCTAATTTAATTACTGAAACACTTGGGTTGAAGTTGTGGTAAAAGCCGAAGCAAGGGTTACAATTCAAAACCACAAGAGCTACCAAAGTGTGATAAGGGATCTCAGTAAGCAGAAACAGAGTAATGGCGGTGTGTTTTTTTAAATAGCTGGAACCTGTAACACTCACAATTGATAGAAAAAGTAAGAAGTACAATAATACATCTCGAAATGACTGAGGAGACAGTCATCTCAGCTCATTTTTCTGAATCCCGAAGAACCCCTTCAGCAGCTGTAAGAACAAAGAAATGAGAAGAGAAGAAAAACAGGTTGTTTTTTTAGGAAACAAAATGAAAAATGACAAATTTCTTACTTCTTAGGAATCACTTAAAAGAAATTTCCTTTCACAAAATTATCTTCAAAGCCTACCTCAGTCATCTGCGTGCGGGAGCACTGGAGTGAGCTGCCTAACATGAGGCGGAGGAAGAGCTTTTAACTGAATGTCTCATTCTTTCCAGTGCAAGCTTGAAGCTGATAACATTAACAAGTACAAGCGTCACAACACCGTGGCAGATAAGAGAAAACACGTTCCTGTCAATGTTCTATCCTGCTGACACAACTGAGATGAACTGAGATTAAGTATTTCCTCACGTCAAGCATGTTAACTTTCAATTCTTTCGCTGCCAGCAGCCTGTTGGGACACGTTGGTTTTGGTCCGGTGGCTAACGAGCCTTATCGCTACTCACCTGCGGCACCCAGAACCTGAAAGACAGGACAGGAATAGGGAGAGAAAAAAAAACTGCATTATCCCACAAGGAGAGTCTCCTAGCGATCAACGACTGTAACGTGTTTCTCTGTATGTTTTTGTCTCTCAAAGACTGCACATACCATCACTTTCGACATATAGGCGAAAGATTGAGATAACGCTCACCAGAACTCCATCCTGTCTGGGTTTTCTTATCAAGATACCATCCAAAAAGGCTTTTGCTGTGAATCGATCGTCAGACGACTTGCTGTGTGAGGAGCACCTGACTAAAGTGATCTCTTTCATGGGAGTGAAATGTCTTAAAGAGGCCAGTGACCTAGTTTTGTGGTATTCTGGCAAATGCAGAAACTTTGATCATTTTTTTTGAGTAGTTTGTTGCCCTACTTCTGTTGCCTGTTTTTCATCACCACAACGATTCTGTTGACTTGAAACATCAGTGTTCTCAGCATCTGCTCTCATTAAACATGCTGCTGCTGGCACATAATCCAGTGGTCAACCGAGCAAGCGACACGGTGACATCAATCATTTTACTTTGAAAAGCACGCTGACAACTTGGTTATTTGACACAATAAGTCAAAATGTGCTGAAGGACAGACTTACATAATAAAGGTTATAAAGATTTTTTTTTTAAAATGACATAACAGAAAACTGCTCAGTGACATGGAAATTAAACACATCCTGGATCTTAAATGTGTTTTAGAAAAATTTTAAAAGAAACTTACAGAGAACTCTTTAGAGAAATGGATTTGCACTCGAACATCTTTTCTCACTGAGCCCGTTTGCTAGCGTTTGTAGTCCCGCAAAGTACTTCAGCCTCAACTGTTTAAAAGTCTCTAGCTATCTTGGCTTTTGTGATTTTCTTTCACAAGATATTTTCCATCTGTAACTTCAAACGGTTTACAGGGAAAACCCAGAAGTTTGACGGGGTGCATGTTCGTGAGATAAAGGTGGCTTGAGGTTTAAGGCAGTTTTCAGAATTAATACTCCTTCATGTTCATGGTTCAAATTCAGAAACTCTCTGAAAGTGTTACTTTTCACAAGTGACATGACAAAATTTGGTATTCTTAACACAAATACTATAAATAAAAAATACACAAATTTTTAAATGATTCAACCTTTTATTGACATTTCATTTTCTTTCACATAAACTTTATGCTCCACAGAACTTTTTTTTTTTTAATAATCAATCTTTAAACTACAGTGATTTTAAGAGAGCGACAGTAAAGAGCGGCACGTTGTGTTTTTTTTTTCAACTTCCAAACCTCAGAATAAAACCACAGTGTGAAATTTAACAAATAGCGGTCTGAATGAGAAACATACAGTTTATTCAAGGACGTCGCGTTTTAACTACAAAGACAATGTGCAGAGGAAGCGACTGCAGGAAATTGCATACCAGTGATTTCTTTTAAGGAGTTTGTTTTATTTACTTTTGCACACTTGAATATTTTAGATTGCAGAAAGCCCTCCTTCCTGAATAAACTATACCCTCAAATTTGAGATAGATAAAGATACATGCAAAGAAACATGGCATTTTATGTGCCATTTATTGCTTTATCGTGGTACAGCACAGAGGCGATAAGGTTTGGGGGCCCGAGCTACTCCCAACTTGAACTCCAGACTGGGCTGCTCTCCAGCAGGTGCAGTGAATGAAAATCTCTGGAGGAGGGAGGTAAAGAACAGGAATAACTCCATCCTGGCCAGCTGTTCCCCAAGACACACACGCTTACCTACGAATACACCAGAAGTTGAGTGATTTCATTCACAAGGACATTCACCTTAATTCACAGATATTTTTGTAGTTCTTCACACATGAAGTCTGTAAAATGTTGGGAAAAGCATTTCAGGACACTGGCTAAACTTTCCATATCTCATGTGTAGCACACAACGGGACACATTACTGGAAATACTCTTCTTTATTTAAAAGAAGGGTGCCAGCACAAAAAAAAAAAATGCACACTTTTTGTACTAGGAACCCGGCAGGTTAAAGTTTAATGCTATGAAATTTGCATATGCATATGCACTTCAATCAGGGAAGGTCTTCAACAGATCAGAGTCTTTGTGGGAAAACTGGTGTTTTGCTTCCTATCTGAACCCTTTCTGGTGTTCCACGAAGCTATAACATTTTATAGTGCCCCTGTAAACACATACCCATAAAAAACATGCAACTGTGTTACAAGATATGTGGAGTAACTACTGACTAACCTGCAGCGAAAGGCATAAAGGCTTCTCTCTTCCTGAATTTACCATCCTGGTCCAGAAAATGTTGAGGGTTGAAGGTGTGTGGAGTTTCCCACATCGATTCATCACACAGGACCGAGTGCAGTAAAGTTATGATTATGGTACCCTGAAAAAATACAATTGAAGTAAATGATTTTACTAGTTTGTTTCCAATGCAAATTTTGAAACAAAGTTTTGGACAGAATCAAGAATTCTCAAGAATTTAGAAACTTAAAAATGTCAAAAATAATAAAATGTGCAATTGTTAATTGTGTTAATTTGCTAGTTGGTGGAAAATCAGCTCATGGAAGAAGCTAATTCCTATAACTAAAGAGCAGGGCTATTAAATGGATTATTGTGTTACATTACACAATTATCCATCCATCCATAATCTCTACAGTCTGTCCTGGGTCTACCCCGAGGCCTTCTCCTGACAGGGCATGCCTAAGACACATCACTCAGTACTACAGATCCTACAGATACCCGAACCACCTAAACTGGCTTTTGACAGGTAGGAGTAGCAATCTACTCTGAGCCCTCCTCGAATGTTGGAACTTGCCGTCCTGTGCTACAGTAGAGTGACATCTCATCTTTAATCCATAAAGTTTAATATGATGTTGGCCCAACCTTTGCAGCTATAACAGCTTGGACACTTCTCAGAAGACTTTCCAGAAGGTTTAAAGGTGTGTTCATGGGAATTATTGACCATTCTTCTACAAGCACATTTGTGAGGTCAGACACTGATGTTGGATGAGAAGGCCTGGCCTGCCATCTCTGCTCTAATTCATCCCAAAGGCTTTCTATCTATAGGTCAGACTGTGTGCAGGCCAATCAAGTTCTTCCACATCAAACTTGCTCATCTGTGTCTTTATGGGCTTTGCTTTGTGCACTGGTGCACAGTCATGTTGGAACAGGAAGGATCCAACCTCAAACTGTTCTCACAATGTTGGAAGCATGAAATTGTCTAAAATTTCTTTGTATGCTAAAGCATTAAGAGTTCCTTTGAATGGAACTAAGGGGGAGAGCTCAACTCCTGAAAAACAGCTCCACACCATAATCCCCCCTCCACCAAACTTTACACTTGGCACAATGCTGGCACCTGACAAACCCAGAGAACACGTATCCATTGCTTTGGAGTCCAGTGGCAGCGTGCTTTTCGCAGCGTGCATCTGTTGGGTTTCCTTTGCTCTTGGTGATGTCAAGATTGCAGCTGCAGCTCTATTCCATCAAGTTCTCTGTGCACTGCTCTTGGTCTAATCTGAAAACCACGTGAAGTTTGGAGGTCTGTAGTGATTGATTGTTTGACTCTGCAGAAATTTGATGACCTCTGTGCTCTGTGCGCCTCAGCATCTGCTGGCCCCCACTATGTGATCATGGCTGTGTTGCCGTCGTTCCCAATTGGTTCCACTTTGTTATAACACCACTAACAGTTGACTGTGGAATATTTAGTAATGAGGAAATTTCATGACTGGACCTGTTACACAGGTGACATCCTATCACGGTACCACGCTGGAATTCACTGAGGTCCTGAGAGCTCCCAGTCTTTCACAAATGTTTGTAGTAGCAGTCTGCATGCTAAGGTGCTTGATTTTATACACCTGTGGCCATTAAAGTGCCAGGAAGACCTTGATTTAGTGATTTGGATGAGTAAGTAATTACTTTTGACAATATCCAGGTTATGGTAATCTAGTGCACTTGGAAGGAAAAGCGACTGGACTTCTCTAAGTTTCTTGAAGGATCCTGCAACACGGGGCAGAAAATGTTCCCTCCAAGCCACAAGAGAGAGAGAAGGAGCACACAGATGTAACGAACGCTCTTAAAGCATGTGGTTATCGAATCAGCAAAGATACTGTAAAAAAGGTCAGACATCAACTAGGGAGAAACAGAAGGAAAACAGAATAGCATTGTCAGCACTGTCATCTCCTATCATCCCTTTATCAGAGAAACTCAGGAGAGACTTCTCCAAACACCTCATCCTAGTGTACTTCAGACCTTTGGCTCATGTGATTAGGCAGATGATCAATAGTGGGCCAGTGACCCTCTTAAGGGACATTCCTAATATGGCTTAAATCCGGGACTCTCCACCAGAAGCTTCTCAGATGAGAGGTGAAAAATCTTCAAGAAACTTAAAGAAGTTCCTGAGATAATGTATTTATATATTTATACGCCTCTAGAGTTGGCGTATAAAGGAGGATTTTTAGTACTTTAAGTGAAATACCCAAATTCCCAGCATGTTTTTGGTTTTGATTATTATTATTACATTTAATCTGTCTAAAAACATTCTTAATTATCTGATAAAAGGATAGGTCATTTCAAAAAATGACAAAAACCTCACTTGGGAAATAACATATGAACTGTATACCTTTGGGATTGCATAGTTATCCAGTGTGGTGTCTTTGCTTGTCATGTGAGCCAAATTGAGGGGGATGATGTTGGCCATTCTCTGAATCTCATGAACGACAGCATCAGTATAGGGCATTTTTTCTCTGTCACTCATAGAGGGCTGTCTGGATGAACCAACCACAGCATCTATCTCAGCCTGGACTCTCTCTGCACAGTGAAAACAGGAAACAATGTGAGTCTGTGTGCAGCATAGATGACTTACAGGGAAAGTTTACACATCTTACACGCATCCTCTCACAATACATATGATCTCTTAGGGACCCCCTGAGAATATAAAGAGATGGCAAATTGATTAGAAAATATGTAGTAAAGGTGGATGTGATTCATAAACACACCTTGTATGTCAGGGTAGTAGATCATGTAAAGCAGTCCCCAGTGTAAAGTAGTGGTTGTAGTTTCAGTTCCAGCACCAAAAAGATCCAGAGCGCAAAAACACAGATTTTGTAAATCAAAACCAGATTCTTTGTTCTCCTTCTATAAGTGTGAGAGAGGATCAAAAATGTGTTACATGCCAACAAATCACACATTTTATTAGAAATGTAGACAACAGACAAGGAGCACTTTACTCACCTCTCCCATTTCTATGAGAAAAGCATCAATGTAATCTCTTGGTGATGAAGGGTCAATATTTTCTTTGTGTTCATTGACCTTTACCTTTACAAACTCAATTAACTGTTGTACCAGAAATAATATTTCCTTGTGAGATCCAGGAATCCACTTCATCAGCCAGGGCATTGTGTTGTACATCTACAGAGTTCGAAGACAGTTTCAGGTACACCTGTTGACTACTGGCTTTTACACCAGATAACTCAAGAACTACAGATATTTGGAAACCCCTTCAAATGTCATGAAATATTAGATCCCAAAACACAAGGAGATGTAAACAAGAACTGAGGTTGTTTTTCTTTTCTCTTAAGAAGTGAAGATATAAATTTCTTGACCTCCTTTCAGATTCCCCACACTAGTCCTTTAATGTATATTTTGTCCTCCCTCCAGTCACCCCCAACCGGTCACGGGAGATTTTCAACCATACATACATTAAACAAAAATCACATTGGGGAGACAGGTCAGAACAGGTAGTGTAAAGAAAAACAATGAAATTTACGAGACAAAAGGGCAATGGAGGAGAAAAAAGAGGACTGTACTCAGACTGAGCTCCTGATAGGGGATCAGTATGAGAACAGAAAACAAAAACTCCTCAGCACAGAAGCACATGAATCTTCACATCGTAAGACCATGAAAACACGTGACAAGCAACAGGGGTGGGTGAGTAGGTTTAGAGTAAGGCAATGTAAACAGGTGGTGGCCCCTCCCTGGGCCTGGTTCTTTCTGAGATTTGTTTCTGTAAAGAGGGAGTTTTTCCTTCCCACTGTTACCAAGTGCTTGCTCATAGAGGATCATCTGCCTTTAGGTGTTTTCTCTGTATTATTGTAGGGGTCTTTACCTCACAACATAAAGCACCTGGAGACGACTGTTGATATAGTGTTGTAAATAGAGCTGAATTCAATTGCCTAATCTAACTAAACATAAAGTAGTTAGAACTTCCCCTTAACTAGAAACAACAGTTTCATGTCATACAGAAATTTTTGGATTGGAAATAAAGCTACTGTTGGCTGCTTGTTGACTGATTTAGCTGATTTTTAAGTCGGATGTCCTTATTTATGCAACTTCAATGGGATTTATGTTTCAAACATAAAATAATCTTTTGCTTGTTTGGTGACTGTGTAAACTTTTACACTATGGATCCTACAATTGCAGCAAAAATACGACTGGTTAATTTTAACAATATCAGCAACACGGACAATTTTAGTGCCAGATCAGTACTTTTACCTTTGATTCATAAAATAGATTTCACACAATAATATTTGTGTACATTTACATGACTCATAGTTTGAATACGCACCTTTTAGTTTTAGTAGACTGACATTACTGTATTCGTTTTCAATAAAATTTCTTCGGCAATGTTTCAAATTAAACACATTTTAGTTACAGAATAAAATAATGAATAAAATTATTGGATGTATTCTCACCTGTACTGACAAACTTCCCTGTAAATGCATAATCTTGTTGAATTTCTGGAGAATAGACTGAAACTCCTTGTCAGTGTAGTCGAATCGATTCCCAAACACCAAACAGCAGATGATGTTGGACACAGCGTTGTTTATCAGTGACTGGGTATTAAAGGGCTTTCCTGTAAAATACATAAAAAAGACTGAGGAACCCTTGCATCATGTCAAAATAATAAAGAAAATTGGGACCCAAAACATCACAAACAAAACATCAAATATGATGAGTCACTGGACAACGCATGTTATATGAATCGCATGCAACAGGTGTCATGATACCTAAGTACACAATGTATGTAGCTGTTGGTGCATGCGTTTGTCTTCAAAGTTGAAGGTAGTGTGAGTTAAGTTTTTTTGTGCCTTGCTTATCTGCAAAAGCCTCTATGAGGTACTGGCACTCCTGCTGGATGGATAAGTCCAGGGTCTTCTTGCCCAGACCAAAGTTTCTGAGAGTGTGAAGAGCAAATCTCCTCTGTTGCTTCCATGGATAACCATTTGACATCACAAGACCTTTTAGGAACATACAGAAACATTAACTCCAAAATGGTGTAAATTGAGCCTGATCTTGCTCAACTTCAAATATGAAAATACAACCAACTCCACCTCTGTTTTCTGCTAGTTCAAATATGGGTATGACAGGACGATCAATTAAGTCTTCTCCTTTTTGTACCAAGGCCTCTTTCACAGACTTGTAGCCATTCACGACCACAATTCTTCCACCAAATAGTCGCAGGCTGAAAACGTTTCCATACTTCTCTGCAAACTGAACACAGGCATTGACATTGTGGTTGACCACTGAGTGGACATATTTTTTAAGAAGTCACTGTCATGTGATTGCCCATTTCAGTTTTAACCCCCAAGTTTAACTGTTTCTTATCAGCTGCTGAAATCTATTTAAAAGTATAATTTCTAATGCTGGTTGGGTTTTTCAGTTACCCTTTTTTAAAATCTGGAGGACAAATTACTTAATCAACAATATAAAATTAATAGCATGTATCAATATTGTGCCCCCCACCCCGACCCCCAGTAAAGAGAACAAAGGGGAATCTGGAATAGAGTTCAGTTTGGCTATCTTGCATTTAAGTTAATAATTTACTATTTACCTGACATGTTTAGGACTTTTTTTAAAAAACAAAACCTCACATTTACTGATTTACTTAAATCAATACGCAAAAAGTGCAGTGTGATATAGCTGAGTGTTGTTTACGCTTCTGACCCTTTATTTTCGACTACACAGCAATAAAGCTATTTCTATACCTCTGCGAACTGCAAGTGAAGCCTGGCAGGTTGGATACGCCAAAGATCACCAATGAAAGCAAGAGCCCACGGTCCAGGAGGAAAGTTTTTTGGCACTCTGTTCTTCAAAAAATCAGTCAGAAGCAGGAAAACACACACAAATAGTAAAATGCTCCCGCCGTCAATCCACTCCAGGCCGAGCACGCTGTATATTCTCTCCATAGCTTTACTCTGTTATGCAAAAGTAACTCAGTGTTCAGCTACAGGGACAGAATATTATATAACCCAATGCCCGAGAGTACATAACCCAGCCCAAAGTCTAGATAAAGCCTTGATTACACTCCTAGTTGTTAGAAACAAGGTTTTGGTTTGTTTTTCTCCCCTAAGTTGAGTGAAACATTTAGTTCTGTGACTCAAATTAGCAGAACTGTGGTTTGTCATACAGTGACCGGATGTCTATGCCCATATCTTTTTTTTTTTTTAAAATACAAAAACCCAATCAAAGAGATAAATAATGAAGTCAGTAAAATGAATATTTCTTGCAGTGATGATGCCTTCCCTTGGAGGTTGTCTTTGATTAAATGTGAGTGCTCTTGCACCATTATAATAGCCACATATGGCCAGATTACACTCCAAGTTAATGAACACACCATACATGGGCATTGTATTGTGCTGTAACTGTGTTGTTGCCAGGTAATGGCTGAGGAACACAAAACCGTATTGCACAATACAAACATTGAGAAATGCCCAGGGCAGGCACCTCCGACTGATAGCAGTGTGAACTTAAAAGAAATCAGGCTAAGAAGAATTAGATCAATCCAAACTGGATTCAGTGAAAGATGAATATATGTTACTCACACACACATTTTCATATCAGGCTACGTTTATTTGTTCAGCACATTTAAAACCACAGAAGGTCTTTCAAACTGCTTCACAGTCAGGGCTCAACAATGAATCATTAAAAAGTGTGTAGTTTAATGTCAGAATCTTATATTTGTATACAGTATAATAGTGTATGTAATGTCTAAAGGTTTAATCAAACAGCATGCTGGCTCACAACATAATACAAATAGACAATGGTGAAACAGAAACTGCTTGACATGAAAAATGTAATAAAAGACAAATGTACACTGTAAGAAATAGATGTGTTTAGCTTATACTTGATGGTTTAACGTGCCACGGCACAGAGGATGTAAGGTTTGGGACAACAAGTGGTTCCCAGACTGGGCTGCTCTCCAGCAGGTGCCAAGAATGAAAACCTCTGAAGGAGGGAGGTGAAAACACCCCAAAGTTGTGTCCTGGGGTTGTTCTGCCAAAATGTGCAGCAAAAAAAACAAAGAGATGTCAAAAATCTCTTTCCAAAAGGCACCATAAACAGCAATGAAACGTCTAGTTCTGCTACTCAAATTAGCAGAACTGTGGTTTGTCATACAGTGACCGGATGTCTATGCTCATTATCCTTTTTTTTTTTTAAATACAAAAACCCAACCAAGGAGATAAATAATGGAGTCAGCAAAATGAATATTTTTAGCAGCAATGATGCCTTCCCTCAGAAGTTGTCTTTGATTAAATGGGAGTGCTCTTGTCCCATCATAGGAGCCAAATATCTCCAGATTACACTCCAGGTTAATGAACACACCATACTGTTTGGGTAAGCCAAATATATCTGGACAGGACCACAACATGTGTGACACTGACACTTTTGCAATACCACATTTGTCACACATGGGGGAGACAGTGCCAAATGTTTTGTTAAGTCTTGGCGTAGTGGAGCTTATGCAAGACTTTAAATTCAATCAACCTGGAATTGACAAAAAACCTTTGAATACTGGACAGGCTCTCTTTTGAAAGTTCATCTGAAATCACACTTCAGTTAATTGGTGAAGGCTTCACTAACATGGTTGTGCTAACTGCCATAACGAAAACTGGAAGCTAAATGTTTGGGAGTTTGTGGCATTGAGAAGAGGTCATAAAAAACATGACTTATTTAAAAAAAGCATGAATTTGGGAACAGAGCTCCATCCAAAATGTCTGATTTGAAGGTAGTGATAAAAATATGACTGATGAAAATGCAAACTATTAAACCAGTTGTTTTTTTGTTTTGTTTTTTAAATAAATGACACTGGTGGAAAAATGGATAAGATAAGAGAGTCCTCAAGAGTTTGGGTTTACAGGGAGTTTTAAGAACAAGGAATGTGAACAGCAGAAAAATCAGAAATGTACCCCCAAATCATCTATGAGTGGCATAAATTCACTTTTACTACAGCTGAATTTCCCGACAGCACGCTAAATGATTTGATACATTCCAGGAGATAGGGGACAAACACTGTTGGTTCAGACAAGCAAGTCATCAGCACACAAATTCACAAGACTTTCCATTCTTCCAGATTTTTACACCATGAATTCCTGGGTGACTTCTGTTAACCTATGTAGTGCAGTTTTTCTTTGGACAACTTTGTGGTCACAATACCCATGAAAGCACAGCGACGGCTTGCGTTAACCCTCTGACGACAAAATTTACAATGCCCAGACCCAAGGAGACACGTGGATGCTCGTGATGTGAAAGTACAATACTGGTGTGAATGTGCATGCGCATCTTTTTCTGTGTCAGGTCTGATGCCACAAAAGATAGTGGCATGAGAAACATTTAGCTACCACAAACCACAGAGCTGTTCAGGGTGTGGTACATGATCTGGGTCACTAGTTGAATGACTTAGCAGAAAACACACAACCAGGCAGTGACGCATGTCTGGCAAAGGTCTAGGATTTAAAAGGTCCTTTTTCTTAACTGATGCACCCGTACTAGCCTTTGTGATAATAATTAAGTCTTCTGTGCAATAAGCTGGGAAGGGATTCTCCTATAGGACCACGATGGACAACGAGGGAGGCTGCCACCTTAAAAGGTACCAAAATCAGACATGCACAGATCAAAAAGGAGTGCTTGGCTGTGGTTTAGGCATATAGAGCGCTCCCAAAATAACTTTAGCCTGTACATTTCATTACCCAAATAGACCACAAGCCATTGTTTCCACACTTGAAAGGATACTGTTGCAATGGCTTTTGGTTAATGAGAATAGCAAACTTCAATGCACAGGCAAAGTATGTCTTTGAAAACTGCTTGAATTTGCTGACACACTTTCAAGGCACCTTTCAGCCATGCAGAGACCTTTAGATAATGGAAACTGTCATATGACACACATCATACAGTCGATACTGGAAAAGGTTAGAGACCACAAAAAAACGATGAACCCTAAATGACGCTGAGCTGCATGAATCGAGTCATACTATGAAGTCAGATATTCTCTATTATCATGCTGCAACTTGATCCTCGAAGAGTAGAACTACTACATCAGATTCACATGGGCATTTTATAGTGTTGTAACTGTGTTGTTGCCAGGTAATGGCTGAGGAATACAAAACTGTATTGGACAATACAAACACTGAGAAATGCCATGGACATCTCAAACTGATAGCAGTGTGAACTTCAATAAAAAAAACAGACTGAATAAGAAGGATTAGGTCAATCAAAACTGGATTAAGTGAAAGATGAATATATATTACTCACGCACACATTTTCAAGTCAGGTCATGTTTATTTGTTCAGCACATTTAAAACCACTGCTTCACAGTGGCACATAGATTATCACTCAACAATGAATCATTAAAAAGTGTTTAGTATAATGTCAGAATTTTATACAGTTTGTATACAGCAGATATGTAATTTCAGCATATATGTATGTAATTTCTAAAGGTTTTATTAAACAGCATTCTGGCTCATAACATAATAGAAATAGATAATGATGAAACAGAAACTGCTTGACATTATAAAATGTAATGAAAGACAAATGTACACTGTAAGAAATAGACGTGTTTAGCTTATACTTGATGATTTAACGTGCCGCGGCACAAAGGCAGTAAGGTTTGGGACAACGGGTGGTTCCCAGTGTGAACTCCAGACTGGGCTGCTCTCCAGCAGGTGCCGAGAATGAAAACCTCTGAAGGAGGGAGGTAAAGAACAGGAATAATTCCATTCGGGCAAGCTGCTCCCCGAGACACACACGCTTGCCTGATAATACACAATAAGAGTTTCAGTCACTATGCTTTCATCTTACAGAGGTTATTACTACAGCTCTGAAACACACAAAAGAGACACCGATCCCCTGCAAACTCAGTGATGTAAGAAATTGTTTGTAGATATAAGTCGGTGCTCACGAACAGTTAACAGCAAGCAGAAACATGCAACACTTCTTTTACCATATCTTGCTCAAACACCTCTCTTGTTGTTTTGCCTACATATTCATTAACAGAATACGTTCACTGAGATAAACTGCCCTCTTGACATACCTGCAGAAAAAGGCATAAAGGCTTCTCTCTTCCTAAAGTTACCATCCTGGTCCAAAAAGTGTTGAGGGTTGAAGGAATGTGGAGTTTCCCACATTGACTCATCATTGAGTACAGAGTGCAATAAAGGCAGGATCATGGTGCCCTGAAGAAACAGGTAAGTTAATTTGTGTTTGTTTAAAAATTATCTCAACTTTTAAGAACAAAATAATTAAACAGGTTAGATGGAAAATCAGCTGATAGAGAAACGAATTATCATTACATATGTTGAGCAATTAATATTTGGATATTCCAAAAGAGCTACTAAATGTGTTGTATCGTATTATGAGTTGTAAAACACTTGTTATTTAACAACAGATGCACCAAAATGCAGTGGTTGTTTTTTATGTTTAACCATTAGCCCACTGCAATTAATTAAGATATTTCCATCATAAATATTGCGCAAAAACTGTCTTTCTGAGTTTATCTATGCTTTAAAGTGACTGAAAAAAAAAACATTGCTGAATTTAATGAGTTATTCAGTAGCTATATGACCAGAAACCAGAAAAACAAGCAAAAGGCTTTGGTAAAATAATTCTTAGCATGAGTACCTTTGGGATTGTGTACTTATCCAATATTGTATCCTTGTTTGTCATGTGTGACAAACTCAGTGGGAGGATGTTGCCCATTCTCTGGATCTCATGAATAACCGCATTGGTATAAGGCATGTTTTCTCTGTCACTCATAGAGGGCTGTCTGGATGAACCAATCACAGCATCGATCTCAGCCTGGACTTTTTCTGTACACAGTTAATAATGTGAGTCTACGTCAAGATTTTTAAAGTTGAGAAAACAATTCAAATCTAAGTAAATATATAAAATAGACTTGAGAGAAAACCCAATCCAGAGACAAAATTAAACAGAGACACACATTACAATGTCACATCAGAAACAATCAATTTTTATATAAATGGCTGACCTATAAGAGGCCGCTGTCATTATAAAGTTGAGATACTTGCAGAATATGTAGTCATAGTGACTATTACTCAGTCACAAACCTTGTATGACAGGATAGTGGATCATATACAGAAGGCCCCAGTATAAAGTAGTGGTAGTAGTTTCAGTTCCAGCACCAAAGAGGTCAAGGGTGCAAGCATTCAAACTACTGAGATCAAAACTTGAATCATTGCCTTCATTCTGTTAGAGGCAAAGATGAAAAAAAAAAAAATCTGATGACATTTCATTAAAAATGTAAAAAGAACAAAAACAGCAGAGATGCAGGACAACACTCACCTTTTCCATTTCTATGAGAAAGGAGTCGATGTAGTCTCTCGGAGATGATGGGTTAAAGTCTTCTTTGTGTTCACTGATCCTGTTTTCTATGTAATTATTTATATTCTTGACCAGAGTAAATGTCTTCTGATGAGGTCCGGGCACCCACTTCATCAGCCAGGGCATTGCGTTGTACATCTACAGCGCAGGAGGACAGTCACTAACTTGTCAGACAGCGTGGATATATCTATGACATTTCTATTTATTTAATAAAAATGTACTAAATTAATTAGCTTTCAAAGAGAGATCCACATTACTGTATGTCCCTATGCGAAAAAGTAAAGAACTCTCTTGTAAAATCATGAATTGACTATGATTAATCCCATTTTTTGTAAAGACCTTTTAAATCACTTAAATAGAATCTGTCTGACAAAGTAAAGGAGGCTAAAAGATCTTAAAGCACCTGAGAACGGCTTATAAAAACATTTCTAAGTCGCTGGGACTCCACAAAAAAGATCAGAGCCCTTATCCACAAATGAAGAAAACTTGGAACAGTAGTGAACCTTCATAGGAGTGGTCAGCCTACCAAAATGACTTAAAGAGTGCACCACTGATCACCCAGGAGGTCACAAAAGAACCCAGAAGAACACCTAAATAACTGCATGGGGGAATTTCACTGTCAAAACCACTGCTGCCCAAAAAGAACACAAAAGGCTTGTTTCACATTTGTCAACATCTTGATGATCCTCAAGACCTTTAGAAAAATATATAGATGAGACAACATATGGCATAAAGCTAACACAGTATTTCCTAAAAGAACATTATACTAATAGTCAAACTTGATTAAAAAACAAAAACAAAAAAACAACCTAATCAAAGCTGGACTCAAGTAAGATTTAGATGCTTTAAATCAGTGGTCTCTATGTATGAATTACAAATATACAAATCACTGGGACACAGAACAATTCAGGAAGGGAACAATTCAAGGAGAGCCTTTTATAATAATGTGATTCAAATAAATATGACACATGCATTTGCATAAATCCTTTTAATTAGATTACTGAATCCTGGTTTAAAGGAGGCTCACCTGTGCCCACATGGTTACCTCCAAGTACAAAAGCTCATTGAAGTCCTGAAGAATAGACTGATGCTTCTCATCACTGTACTCAAATCGATTTGAAAACACCAAACAGCAGATGATGTTTGACACGGCGTTGTTTAGCAATGGCTGTGCATTAAAAGGCTTTCCTGTAAATAAAAATAAAGTGTGGGTGAGACAGAAAATGGACTCCATGTCCAAAGAGAAGACAAACTTGCTTGATATTTACCAAAAAAGCGTGTATTATATAAGAAAAATTAGCAATTTCATATTTTATATGTTTAGCAGAAAATTAGATAAGGTCATAAGCAATTATCAAACATTTAAAATGTAAAAATTATCATCAAATAGTGTGTGTCTGTGAAGGTTCTCAGTCATCCAGGTCATCATAGTCTAAGGAGCTTGGAAGTCCGAGAAGCTTCTTCAATTCTGAAGAAGCTTCTCGGATTAGAGGTGAAACATCTTCAAGGAACTTAAAGAAGTCCAGACGCTTTTCTTTCCAAGTTCCTCAGACTATCAAACAGTGTGATTTTTAAATGCCTTGCTGGTCTGCAAAAGCCTCTGTGAGATACTGGCACTCCTGCTGGATGAATTCTGCCAACGTCGTCTTGCCCAGACCAAAGTTTCTGAGTGTCTGAAGAGAAAACCTCCTCCGCTGCTTCCATGGATAACCACTGGAAGCTACAATACCTTTGAAAAAACATATACAAATATACATATTTTGACTGGAAGAGAAACTAGGCATGTTGATCACCATCGTCACGCTAATAAATCTAACTTGGTGCCCATCTGATACTCCAATATTAAGTGTGTAATTAAAAGAAATGAAATCACCTTTATTTCCAAATACATCGTCAACCAAAGGAATTATGGGACGATCTGCAAAGTCTTCTCCTCGTTGGACCAGGGCTTCCTTTACAGACTTGTAGCCATTAATGATCACAACTCTATGACCAAAGATTCGAAGGCTGAAAATGTTTCCATATTTCTCTGAAAACTGAATCGACAGTAGATTTAGCTTGTTATTCAACACTTGCATATTTTAGGATAATTTAAAAAGAAATAACTTTTCTGATACAGCTGACTTTTACATTTTTATTCTACCAAAAGAAAACTAAGACTGTAGCAGCTGTGATAAGTGTGACATGTGATACCATGTCCCAAAAAATACAACAACCACAAAACAAGCAAATAAAAACAAAAAACAAGAACTGAAAGCAGCTAATAAAATAAAACAGAAATGCTTGCTTACAAATATTTAATGTCTCTTTACGGGACACTCAGCAGCAAAAAGTAGAAGCTGAAAGGACAATAGCAGCAACTTGAAATGCAGCTCACACTAAGCTTGTAGGCTGTTAGTTATGTTCAGTGTTGCCAACTCCTCAGTAAGGAAAATCGCTATTGGCTGTCCTAAAAGTCGCTAGAAGTCGCTAGATGACGTCATCACCTAATATGCATAATTGGTCATGCTAATATAATGATAACCTACGCTGTTGGAGAGAGAAATAACATCGTGGAAGAGACATAAAGTTAGCAAAAAACGTCCTAAATGCATTTAGAATTTATTTAGAACTACAAACTTAATTTCTTTTAGCAATTATTGTTTTTTAATGTCACAATTCCAACCCTGCTCCTTTATTCGGGCTTCGACCGGCAAAAGTGACCCGAAATAGGCACTCTGGTGGAGTTACTTTGTGTGTGAGAGTGTGTGTTTATAAGTAGTTTTAAACCTTGTGATCCACAAAACAGCATAACAGTAAAAGAAGAACTGACTGTGTTACAGACAGTGCGGGAGCAGCGGCTTCGCTCATGCGCGATTCATTTGCAGTTTGGACGCACAGGTGTGAACATCTCCTGCAGCTGGGGGAGGACTATCCTCCGCCCGTGGGGTGCCCACGGCAGCACCGCTGCTTGTTGAGAGTAAGAGCAACACGCCCTTTCACGTCAAAAAGTCGTCATAAATAAGTCTCCAATAATTCCAGAAAAAGTCGCCAGATTTGTCGCTAGTCGCTTTTTAGAAAAAAAAAAGTCGCTAAGGGGTCTGAAAACTCTCTAAATATAGCGACAAAGTTGCTAAATTGGCAACACTGGTTATGTTACCGAATGTTTTAAAGTCTAATAAAAAAACTGCTCTGCCCCATGTAGCCCAATCTAAGTCTAAATGATTACCAATAACGGAGGAATAAAGGGAACCTATAGCACCATTTAGCTACCTATTTGCAGTAAACGAGTCGCCCCATTTTCTATATGAATATATTCTTCTTCTTAACAGCAACAATGATAATAATAATCGTTACTTTGTATCACACCTCTTCGAACTGCAGATGGAATCTGTTAGGTTGCAGGCGATGAAGATCACCAATAAAAGGGAGAGCCCACGGTCCGGGAGGAAAGTTTTTCGGCACTCGGTTCTTCAGAACATGAGCCAGCAGAAGAAAAAGACAGGAAAAAAATAAAATGCTCCTGCCGTCAACCCACTCCAAGCCGAGAGCGCTGTATAATGTCTCCATAGTTCCGCTCATTCGTGTCACTTTACTGTTTTAACTTTGATTTCACCACTAGATAAAATGGTGGGTGATTATATAACCAAGTGGGTTCGATAGCTGGCCTTCAAAATAAAAGCATTTAATAAAAACATGAAATCAATAACAAGTATCTTACTACGATGATCGTAGCGTGTTTATGTGTGTGTGTGTGTACAATGTTTCCTTGTTAACTGATGGCCCAGTGTAAAGGAAACGTTGCATGTCACATCATCACACATACAGAAATTATTAACATGTATAGCTTTAACAAGCGTTATCTAACAGTTTTTATGATTTTCCTATATGTTATATTAATTGATCATACATCTGAAAATGATACATTCTCTGTTTGTTTGGCGTGTCACGTGTTTCCTGTACTTATTGTAATTTATTTGTCACTGATTTTTGTTTCAATCAGCAGTGAAGGATGCGAAAAAGCATTAATCAAATTAAACAACTCAGCTGATTTGTAAAGAAAGACATTTTCTGGGGGAGTTCCTCTACATTATTTAACAGTTGGGGTAGGGAGATTACAAGCTGTTAGTGATAGCTGTCAGTCCAGTCATTCATTGTATTACTGCCCTCTGCCAAGGTAAAGACTAAAGCTGACACCACTGACACAAGCTCATAATGAAAAAGGCAAGTGCATGCAGAAAATCTATTTATTTATGACATTGTGCATTTTATAACAAGCAGTGGTATGAAAAATAAAAACACTCACACCAACTGAAATAAATTATTATGGTTATTAAGATCACCCTGTCACCACCTGGTTTGCCTGCATTCCTCTGATATCCAAATAAACATAAACCTATATACTTTTCAAAATAGTTTGTGAATTTAAAAGGGCCTTCTTGTTTAAGAGTGACATAAGATTGTTGGTAATCAACCCGCCCATTAGGTTATATCATAGAGAGTCTACTGTAGAATAACAACTGATTTCTTATGTTCTTTTAAAGAAATTGGGAAAGTCAAGATAAGGATTACCACGTTTAGCAGAACACCTTCAAAATACCATCAAAGCAAACAGAATTTTTTTTTACTATTCTGATATATTTCCAGAATCTTAAAATACTTTAAACACATCATTGACGAGTGTTAGCTTCATTAACCAGGAGGTCACTGTTTCATGAGGGTCCGTCAGTGCCAACAAAACTGACTAAACACAGCGAGTGGTTTTGTGCAACACAAAGACAGAATCTAAGAGTAATCATCAAGCACAGTGGTGCAAAATTATAGAATTGCATTCCTGCCTCAAGCACTGAGCAACTTCAAAACACTGAATCAAATAAGCATTGTTTCATAGAGTACTTAAAGATTATGTGAAATCATCTTTTGGATAATTGAACTAAAATAGGTTATTGATCCTCGACATACAAGCAAATCCACCAAGATATGGTGGGATTTTGTTTTCAATGTAGACACTGACTCAAGTGTAGATTAAACTTAATAAATTAAAGTTTGAATCCTATGTAAATATCTCTGCAGTACTATTAAACGTTAAAAACAGAATACTGTTTTTTTTGTCCAGCTGTATTTATCTTATTGTCAAAATTTTACTGAAGTCCTTGTAAATGTTTGCTTATGACAGCGATTATCATGCATATGCAGTGGAATGTGATCTCTTAAAAAGTTGTAATTTAATATTGTAAACCTTTCAAATTTTTATTTGTTGAATACAATGGATGGAATGGCTCCTTTAAAAGGTCTCCATGGTGAGAAGAATTTAGCAGGTATAGATAATGCTTCATATGACAAATATGATGGAGGACATTGATTCATCAAACTGAGTATCAGACAATTTCAGTTTTGTCATAGTTGATGGTTTAACGCGGTACAGCACAGAGGCGGTAAGGTTTGGGACAGCGTGCGGCTCCCAACTGGAACTCCAGACTGGGCTGCTCTCCAGCAGGTGGCGAAAGAGAAAACCTCTGAAGGAGGGAGGTGAAAAACAAAAACAACTCCATCCTGGCCAGCTGTTCTCCAAGACACACACGCTTGCCTGAGAATAAACAATAGGAAATGGGTTTTATTCAAACAATTTACAAGATATTCACTATATCATAGAGTTTACTACACTTCTGCAACAAACCAAGGATGTATGCCATTTTGTCTTGGCTAAAACAGTACAAGAGGCTTTAATGTACAACAAACCTGCAGAAAATGGAAGGAAAGCATCTCTCTTGCGAAATTTACCATCCTTGTCCAGAAAGTGTTGAGGGTTGAAAGAGTGCGGAGTTTCCCACACTGACTCATCATGTAAGACTGAGTCCAGAGTAGCCACGATCATGGTACCCTGCACAAAAAATACTATAAAAATAACCAAAATACTAAAATTGAAAGAAATAAAAAAAAAAAATTAAAATTGTTATTCAAGTATATTGGTTTAATTTGCCATATAACAGAAAGTGAGCTGATGGAAAAAGGCAACGTAACATTGTCAAAATGTCCAAAAGAGCTTTTTAGTATGCAATTGTGTCAAACTACAAAGTGTATAATGCCTGTTAATTAAGAACCAGGGACAAGTGCAATGGTTGTTTTAGATGTTTTTAACCTTTAATCGTAGGTGTTAAAAAATTTATCTGTTTTCTCAAAATTTCTAATTTTTACAAGTGTATATTCTGGTGTCTATTCACATTAATTTCTCACTTTCAGTTATTGGTTTGAGTTAATATGAGAACAGTAATGAAGCTGACCTTTTTATTTGATTTGAAGTTGCATTGTCATTACATACAGTATTTCAGCGAAACTAGAGAGAAACCATGCTAAGTCATTGCTGTTTTGATGAAATAGTGGCCGTATGATTTGACATCTACTCTATCTGTCGCAGGACAAAAGGCAGTCTATGCAGGGCCATAAGAGTATCCTTATGTGTAGTCATGAATCACTGTAATACAGAGCCCTGATGTAATACTAATGTAATCCATTAGCACAGGTGTGCCACAGAGATCTATTCTTGGACCTCATGTATTTATTCTGCACATAACCACAGACTAAAAATGGACTCAGCCACTGTGTAGTTACAAAACTCTGCATTTTGATGGGTTAGCATTTTGGTTGCTGCCATGTTACTTTTTAGGAGTCAGAAGTTACCATATATTGTTGAGAAGTCTAAACAGGCATGGTACTGTGAATTATTTAAGCATTACATAAGTCATTTTAAGGACTGCATAATATCTGGATAATTTTGAGGAAGAAGAATATTTTCACCATCTTACATCACAAATACACTTTACTTTCCGGGTCCATGTGGTATCAACCTTTTGGGATTTACTTACCTGGAGGATTGATCATACATCAAAAGAGTACAGTTGATAGTGAGTGTTACACTATTTTTATACCAGGCTTTAAATGTGCTTTTTAAAGCTGCTTCATTGGTTATTTTAAGTGTAACATTAGGATTGACTTTTCAAGTCAGCTTCAAGTTGCTAAATTGGTAGACAAGGAATACTTTATTCTACAGCGAAACTGCCAGAAAGTATTATGGTTTGTGTACCTTTGGGATTGTGTATTTATCCACTGTAGTTTCCTTGACTGTCATATGAAACACATTGAGAGGAATGATGTTGGCCATTCTCTGAATCTCATGAATGACAGCATCAGTATAGGGCATGTTTTCTCGGTCACTCACAGAGGGCTGTCTGGACGAACCAACCACAGCATCAATCTCAGCTTGAACTCTCTCTGCACAGTCAAAACAGGATACAATCAGAGTCTGTATCAAGGTTATTATATTTATCTAAAAGTAAATGAAAAATTAAAATTGACAGTGAGAAACAATTTCAGGTTATTAATGTAAAAATAAAAACGTACTTAAGAAAAAACAGTTACTACCAATACTGAATTATTAACTTCAGATCAAACATAATTAGAAACATAAACAGGAACTATATTTTCAGTTTTAGTATTTGTGAATTTGTTAATATTTGTCAACACAAAAGCTACGAAACATTTAAACATATGTTTATTGAAAGGTGGAAAGTCTATATGAATGTCAATCGGCTATCTTCACATATTGATTTTTTATTGTCAGCTTCATGACCACATATGTGGTCTTCCTGTTTTCTGATAAATAATGCCAGGATCTACTCTGGAAACTAACTGATTCCCAACTAGAAATCAAAACATGCTAAAAAAAAAAATGATGAGACTATCATAAACTCTGTTTTGTGTATTATGTAGATGACTAACACAACCTGCATGCTTTTTCTCACAGTACAAGACCGACATGACAAAATACATAGTACTGTTGGGTATTACACACGCACCTTGTATATCAGGGTAGTAGATCATGTAAAGCAACCCCCAACGTAAAGTAGTGGCAGTAGTTTCAGTTCCAGCAAAAAACAGGTCCATGGTGCAAGCGTGTAAGTTACTGAGAGAAAAACTTGAATCTTTCTCCTCGTTCTATCAACGGTCCAAACAACAGAAATTAAAATCTGTTATCAAACTTCATTACAAGACCAAAACGAACAAACATAATAGAGATCGAGCACAACACTCACCTTTGCCATTTCTATAAGAAAGGCATCAATATAGTCTCTCGGTGACGCTGGGTCAAGGATTTCTCTGTGGTCTTTGATCCTGATTTCTATAAAGTCCTTTACCTCTTGTGTCAGAGTGAACATTGTCTTATGAGGTCCAGGTAACCACTTCATCAGCCAGGGAATTATGTTGTACATCTACAGAACAGGAAGCCAGATTAAACCATCTTTTCATGACTGGACATATCATGCTGTGCATTCAAAGAATTCTGAATTGAAATCTAACACACTTCTAACAGGAATTCCACAGTGGCAAAGCTGGTGGTAGAAATATAATTACCAAGAGAAAAATATTTGAGGACAATGTCAGCAAACATTTTTTTGATTTTTGTTTTAATGAGAGAGATCAAGTTCATATTCCCCAGTGTTCACTGAAATTTAAGTTGATTTAGATAATGCTTCAAAATGAGGAGTTGTCATATAGATGAGAAGTTTCAAGACATTTTTCAAAAAGCACTTGAAGAGACTTGGCTCCACATATTACCCGATATAAGCTGATTGTTATAAAAAAAAATCTACTTAGGTACAAATACTACTTGTGAACACACGTATACAAATATGATGTCTATTGGGATTAAGGATCCTTTATTGTTATTCATCATGAAGAAAATGTGATAGAAAGAGATGCAATTACTCAGGTCTCATCTCAGTACTAGTGACATTTAAAAATAATAGACAGACATTTAGAGATTTCTCCAGATACAGACAGACAAACTGGTGGTAGCTAACCAACCGGACATTTTAGCGGAAGACAAGCAGAAGTATGTATATATATATATATATATATATATATATATATATATACAGCATATATGCAGCTGGATAGCGTAGTGGTTAGACTACACGCCTTTGGAACAGAGGATCGCAAGTCCGATTCCTGCCTGGGGCGTCTGTATCCAGTAAGGGTCCTAAGGCTAGACACCCTATGCTAAGCAAGCCTACCGCAGACATGAGCGAGACAGATAAATATGAAGGCATGCCGGCTCGGACGTCGCCCGGATCAACAAGGTCCGCGTCAGGTGTTGAGGAACCAGGGCACCCTGACGAAAAGTGGGCTACTGGAACAAGAAGGCATCGGTGGGCAAGGGACGAAAACAGGGCGTTGTTGGAATGCTACTACGCAAGTAACCCCGGCGGAAGGGGCTACATGAATAGGATGAGGGACCTATGGATTCTTCGATACCCAACATCCACACTGACGGCGAAACAACTAGTAGCTCAGTGTTCCAACATTCGAAAGAAGGGACTGCTCTCACAGCTAGAGATTGACGAGGTACAACACAAATGCTACGGCAAGGAGGAGTCAGGACGCCAGGTCAGGGGGGAGATATCCTCACCCCCACCCGAGATTGGGTACATAGCCCCAAGTGTGATAGGAGAAGGATCGTTGAGTGCGAGAGGAACTGACCTGAAAAATAGGATCATGGCCAAGCTTGAAACCTGGATCCCCCGTAGCCGGTTACCAAGATTACGTGAAGTACCCTCAGAAGGTCTGCTAGATGATGTTAATGCAGCACTACGGGCAATACCTACAACCACGATTACCGACACTAACAAGCTGATCTACAATACGGCAGCAGTGATCAGTGAGATGCTTGGCTACAAGTTGAACAGCCACAAGGGGCAGTACCCTCCATGGAGAAGGAGGCTAGAGGGCAAGATCAAAGTAGCACGGAGAGAGGTTAGCCAACTAACGGAGTTGCAGAAAGGTGCGACGAATAAGGTGCCTAAGAAATACAGCAAGCTGTCCATACCTGAGGCCTTGGAAACTGCCAAGCAAAGACTCACAGCCTTGGCCAGCCGCTTGAGGAGGTACACCAGAGAGATAGAAGGCAGGAGAATAAACCAGCTGTTCTCCACAGAACCAGCAAAGGTGTACTCTCAGTGGCAAGGGAACAATAAGAGAACAGCACCACCAAGGCTGGAGACGGAGCAATACTGGAAGAGCATATGGGAGAAGGATGCAACCCATAACGGCAATGCTCAGTGGCTAGAGGATCTGAGGGCAGACCACAGCGACCTCCCTGAACAGGGTCCAGTAACCATCACAGTGGCAGATATCCAAGAAAGGGTCTCCAGTATGAAGAGTTGGACAGCACCAGGGCCCGACATGGTTCACGCCTACTGGCTGAAGAAGCTAACTGCACTCCACGAGCGTCTGGCAGCACAAATGAACCAGCTGCTAGTTAACGAGATACACCCGGAATGGCTAACTGAAGGCCGGACGGTCCTGATCCCCAAGGACCCCAAGAAGGGACCGGTCCCCTCCAACTACCAACCAATAACCTGCCTCAGTACTACATGGAAGCTCCTGTCAGGCATCATATCGGCTAAGATGAACAGGCACATGGGTCAATACATGAGCGGGACACAGAAAGGAATTGGCAAGAATACCAGAGGCGCAAAACACCAGCTACTGGTAGACAGAACAATCAGCCGAGACTGCAAGACCAGACTGACCAACCTGTGCACTGCCTGGATTGATTACAAGAAGGCCTATGACTCAATGCCCCACAGCTGGATACTGGAATGCCTAGAATTGTACAAGATCAATGAGACCCTAAGAGCCTTCATCAGGAACTCAATGGGGATGTGGCGTACAACACTAGAGGCCAACTCCAAGCCCATAGCACAAGTCACCATCAAGTGCGGGATCTACCAAGGAGATGCTCTGTCCCCACTGCTGTTCTGCATAGGCCTGAACCCCCTCAGTGAGATCATTAACAAGACTGGCTACGGATACCGACTACGGAACGGAGCAGTTGTCAGCCACCTCCTGTACATGGATGACATCAAGCTGTATGCCAAGAGTGAACGAGACATCGATTCACTGATCCACACTACCAGGCTATACAGCAATGACATTGGAATGTCGTTCGGACTGGAGAAGTGTAGTCGGATGGTAACAAAGAGAGGGAAGGTAGTCAGAACTGAGGGGATTGAACTACCAGAAGGCAACATTGCAGACATAGAGGACAGTTACAAGTACTTGGGGATCCCGCAGGCGAATGGGAACCATGAAGAGGCCGCTAGAAAAGCTGCAACCACCAAGTACCTGCAGAGGGTCAGGCAAGTCCTGAGGAGTCAGCTGAATGGTAAGAACAAGATCCGGGCCATCAACACGTACGCCCTGCCCGTGATCAGGTACCCTGCTGGGGTAATAGGCTGGCCAAAGGAGGAGATAGAAGCCACTGACATAAAGACAAGAAAGCTCCTTACCATGCATGGAGGGTTTCACCCCAAGTCCAGCACCCTGAGGCTGTACGCTAAGCGGAAGGAAGGGGGCCGGGGACTGGTGAGTGTCAGCACCACAGTCCAGGATGAGACAACGAACATCCAAGAATACATTGGGAAGATGGCCCCAACTGACCGAGTGCTCAGTGAATACCTCAGGCAGCAGAAACCCAAGAAAGAGGAGGGAGACGAGGAACCATCATGGAAGGACAGGCCCCTGCACGGTATGTACCACCGGCAGATAGAGGAGGTGGCTGATATCCAGAAATCCTACCAGTGGCTGGACAAAGCTGGACTGAAAGACAGCACAGAGGCACTAATCATGGCAGCACAAGAACAAGCTCTGAGCACAAGATCCATAGAGGCTGGGGTCTATCACACCAGGCAAGACCCCAGGTGCAGGCTGTGTAAAGATGCCCCAGAGACAATCCAGCACATAACAGCAGGGTGCAAGATGCTAGCAGGCAAGGCATACATGGAACGCCATAACCAAGTGGCCGGCATAGTGTACAGGAACATCTGTGCCGAGTATAACCTGGAAGTCCCGAGGTCAAAATGGGAGATGCCCCCAAGGGTGGTGGAGAATGACCGAGCTAAGATCCTGTGGGACTTCCAGATACAGACGGACAAAATGGTGGTGGCTAACCAACCGGACATAGTGGTGGTAGACAAACAGAAGAAGACGGCCGTAGTGATCGATGTAGCGGTTCCGAATGACAGCAATATCAGGAAGAAGGAACACGAGAAGCTGGAGAAATACCAAGGGCTCAGAGAAGAGCTCGAGAGGATGTGGAGGGTGAAGGTAACGGTGGTCCCCGTGGTAATCGGAGCACTAGGTGCGGTGACTCCCAAGATAGGCGAGTGGCTCCAGCAGATCCCGGGAACAACATCGGAGATCTCTGTCCAGAAGAGCGCAGTCCTGGGAACAGCTAAGATACTGCGCAGGACCCTCAAGCTCCCAGGCCTCTGGTAGAGGACCCGAGCTTGAAGGATAAACCGCCCGCAGGGGCGTGCTGGGTGTTTTCTTTTTATATATATATACACACACACACACACAAACACACACACACATATATATATATATGTCTGCAGAAATTCCCCCCACCCCTACAGGTGGGGGGAATTTCAAGCTCAGGCCCTCTACCAGAGACCTGGGAGTTTTGAGGGTCCTGTGCAGTATCTTAGCTGTTCCTAGGACTGCGCTCTTCTGGACAGAGATCTCTGATGTTGTTCCTGGGATCTGCTGGAGCCATTTGCCTAGTTTGGGAGTCACTGCACCTAGTGCTCTGATTACCACTGGGATCACCGTTACCTTCACCCTCCACATCTTCTCTGAGCCCTTGTTACTTCTGCAGCTTCTTGTGTTATTTCTTCCTGATGTTGCTGTCATTCGGTATCACTATGTCTATCACTACGGCTGTCTGCTGCTTCTGCTTGTCTTCCACTACAATGTCTGGTTGGTTAGCTACCACCAGTTTGTCTGTCTGTATCTGGAGAAATCTCTAAATGTCTGACATTTTGTTTATATCTGTGGGCTTTGCATCTGCCAGGACTTGGCTTCCTCCTCTCTGCCCTTTGGTGTGTTTTAAATCAGTATTTGTTTTTGCTCCTCATTATAAATTAGAAACCCTGTAGGGAGACTGTGGTTGCTTAAATGTGACTTTTGGATTTTATATAAATTGTGATGTAATTTGATTACTGCATAATGTAGGATGGTGGAAGGAGATTCACCTGTATCGATATGCTTCCCTGTAAGCGCAAAATTTCATTGAAATTATGAAGAATAGACTGGTACTGCCGGTCAGTGTACTCAAATCGATTCCCAAACACCAAACAGCAGATGATATTCGACACAGCATTATTTATCAGTAGCTGGACATTAAAGGGCTTTCCTGCAAATAAAGACAGAAAATATGGGGACAAGTACCCAGTGTCATAACAAAGCAAGCCCACTCTATTGAATGGTGGCAATCATGTCACCAAGATGTTTTTTATACCTTGGTGTTCTGTGAAAGCCTCTGAGAGATACTGGCACTCCTGCTGGATGTATAACTCCAGAGTCTTCCTGCCCAGACCAAAGTTTCTGAGTGTATGAAGAGCAAATCTCCTCTGTTGCTTCCATGGATAACCATTTGAACCCACAAGACCTTTGAACACACAAATACACAATAATAGATTGAATAAGAAACACTACCTTACACCCCTGATTTGGTGTCTCAATTATGTTGTTCATTGTATTCAACACTAACTATATATATATTTTTTAATGAAAAAGAGAAAAACAGAACCTTCATTCCCAAATAAATCTTCAAACAGTGGTACGGTGGGTCGATCTATGAAATCGTCTCCTTGCTGGACCAGGGCTTCTTTCACAAACTTGTAGCTATTAATGACCACGGTTCTTCCACCAAAGAGTCTGATGGTGAAAATGTTTCCATATTTCTTTGCAAACTGAACAAAGACAGCAGGTAGATTTTGTGGTTCAACAGTACTCAGAGAATTAATACTGCTTCTACATCTTTACTGCAGATACTATAAGATTGCAGCAATGTTGCCTCATTAATATTACAGGGAGTGCAGAATTATTAGGCAAGTTGTATTTTTGAGGAATAATTTTTTATTGAACAACAACCATGTTCTCAATGAACCCAAAAAACTCATCAATATCAAAGCGGAATGTTTTTGGAAGTAGTTTTTAGTTTGTTTTTAGTTTTAGCTATTTTAGGGGGATATCTGTGTGTGCAGGTGACTATTACTGTGCATAATTATTAGGCAACTTAACAAAAAACAAATATATACCCATTTCAATTATTTATTTTTACCAGTGAAACCAATATAACATCTCCACATTCACAAATATACGTTTCTGACATTCAAAAACAAAACAAAAACAAATCAGCGACCAATATAGCCACCTTTCTTTGCAAGGACACTCAAAAGCCTGCCATCCATGGATTCTGTCAGTGTTTTGATCTGTTCACCATCAACATTGCGTGCAGCAGCAACCACAGCCTCCCAGACACTGTTCAGAGAGGTGTACTGTTTTCCCTCCTTGTAAATCTCACATTTGATGATGGACCACAGGTTCTCAATGGGGTTCAGATCAGGTGAACAAGGAGGCCATGTCATTAGTTTTTCTTCTTTTATACCCTTTCTTGCCAGCCACGCTGTGGAGTACTTGGACGCGTGTGATGGAGCATTGTCCTGCATGAAAATCATGTTTTTCTTGACGGATGCAGACTTCTTCCTGTACCACTGCTTGAAGAAGGTGTCTTCCAGAAACTGGCAGTAGGACTGGGAGTTGAGCTTGACTCCATCCTCAACCCGAAAAGGCCCCACAAGCTCATCTTTGATGATACCAGCCCAAACCAGTACTCCACCTCCACCTTGCTGGCGTCTGAGTCGGACTGGAGCTCTCTGCCCTTTACCAATCCAGCCACGGGCCCATCCATCTGGCCCATCAAGACTCACTCTCATTTCATCAGTCCATAAAACCTTAGAAAAACCAGTCTTGAGATATTTCTTGGCCCAGTCTTGACGTTTCAGCTTGTGTGTCTTGTTCAGTGGTGGTCGTCTTTCAGCCTTTGTTACCTTGGCCATGTCTCTGAGTATTGCACACCTTGTGCTTTTGGGCACTCCAGTGATGTTGCAGCTCTGAAATATGGCCAAACTGGTGGCAAGTGGCATCGTGGCAGCTGCACGCTTGACTTTTCTCAGTTCATGGGCAGTTATTTTGCGCCTTGGTTTTTCCACACGCTTCTTGCGACCCTGTTGACTATTTTGAATGAAACGCTTGATTGTTCGATGATCACGCTTCAGAAGCTTTGCAATTTTGAGACTGCTGCATCCCTCTGCAAGATATCTCACTATTTTTGACTTTTCTGAGCCTGTCAAGTCCTTCTTTTGACCCATTTTGCCAAAGGAAAGGACGTTGCCTAATAATTATGCACACCTGATATAGGGTGTTGATGTCATTAGACCACACCCCTTCTCATTAGAGAGTTGCACATCACCTAATATGCTTAATTGGTAATAGGCTTTCGAGCCTATACAGCTTGGAGTAAGACAACATGCATGAAGAGGATGATGTGGACAAAATACTCAATTGCCTAATAATTCTGCACTCCCTGTATATCTCTTAACAAGAACCCAAACTGCAAACACATGAGAAAATATTTAAAAAGAGAATATAAGTAACCGAAAATGCAGCTCTGGCTGAACCCTCTTGATGTGGTCTCCATAAACCAAACTCAAGCAACAAATCTTTTCTCTTGTGTGAATAAAGGCAACTGCAGATAAAGTTCACTGAGTTAATGATTGCCAGAGTTTTAAATGGGGACTTGCCTGAACTTGTTCTGTAGTACTTTAAACAGGCAGAAGGTCCTTTTACTAACTATTACATCCATATTACAAATATTCTTCCACTGAGGATAAGTAATGGCCATTGAAAAAAGATGCTCCTTTAATTCTTGGATATTTTATTATTAACCCTTCAGAGGAGGTTATGTTTTTGGTAGCATTTATATCCATGCATGCCAGCATTTTGTTTGTAAACATGACAGCTCAATTTTAAAATTTATTGTTATTTATTGTTTTTGTTGCTATGCATTTGCATTTAAATATCTTGTCAAATTTGACCTCTTATGTCATTTTTTCATTTCGCATCTGCCTTTCTTGCAGGTTGACCCCAAGATGCGTTAAATTTTTATAGAAAGTTTTATTGAGAGAAAGAGAAAATTAGCTAGAAATATATTGTAGTATTATATTGTAAAATAAGCACAAGTTATACTATTATCCATTACCTACTCCTATATAACATTTTTGTAATTAAAGTAAAGCTACCCTTATCTGATTTTTAAGGAAAAAAGAAAGAAAAGAAAGATATTAAAATTAAAACACTATTCCCTTAATAGTAAACACGAGTACCTCTCTGAACTGCAGGTGTATTCTGTCAGGCCTGATGCGATGAATGTCACCGAGAAGCGGGAGAGCCCACGGTCCAGGTGGGAAGTTTTTCGGCACTCTGTTCTTCCAAATATCAGACAACAGCAGGAAAACACAGAGAAATATTAAAATGCTCCTTCCATCTATCCACTCAAAGCCAAGAACACTGTATAATGTCTCCATTTAAAGTTCTTAATGTCGCATGCTGGATTACTGTAGTGATTTAACTGTGATGCTACCACGAAACAAAGTGCGATCAGATAAATGGGTGGACTACTTAAAACACAAAGGTGAAGGAAAGACTAGCCTTCAAAATAAAAGCTGATAATGGTGGTGTTATTTTCAGTTTTTTTTACACATAGTACATTATTACATGCAAAAAGGCTACACATAAAATTATGTATGAAGTACTGATTACTGTATCAGTAATATCGGTGATTGACATTGTGAGGGAAAAACAATTATTTCCTGCATAAAACAAAGAATAACCCACCAGCACAGCCAACCCACCTCCTAAAGAAAAGCGAACAAAGACATGTATATGTAGATATGTAAACAGTGTCCAGTAACTTTATACCATTTCATAATGATGGAGAGGCCAAACTATTGAGTGCTGCATTATTAAGTGGCTGAATAAAACAATGATATAGCTTCCAAGCAAACATCTTGTTTGTGTGCTTGGAAGTTTTTTTTTCTTTTCACAATTTAAGTCCTTTCAATGGCAGTCAAGCCTGAATACGAACTACCAAGCTAACAATTACGCATGTTTAATTCTAAAAAAACATGGTTGACTCATGTAAGTAGAACACGAGGAAAGAAAAAAAGAAGTCTGGTTGCAAATTTTGAAGCCAATATGATAACCTTATTACACCAACGATGTGGATGTCTAGCTTTTTAGATCCAATCTGGTCTTTAAGTCTGACGTCATTAGCCGTTTCCGGGCCCAAATTCCGCTTCAGGTCCCAAAATCAAACAAACACTGCAGCATTACATTACTGTGGAGTTACAAACTGTCTAAATTCTTTCATCTTTAATCAGTGTGGCTGCTGTAACAGGTAACAATTAAGTTTAACATCCAGGCATCCATGAAAACAGGATTAATAAAATTTGGAAGTTAGCAGGGAGTTAGCTCGCTAGTTTCCACCTAAACATAATATACCAGGTTCTGAAAGGGATTTCTGAAAAAAATTAAGATATACAGCTCTGCTATCTGCGAACATTGAGGAAGACAGCAAGCTAAACAGTAGTGATGCTTGTAGGGTTACTGAAGTTAGACTAGCTGTAAAATATTAAGATGTGCTACTTGATCGCTAGTGACACAGTTGTGTTAGCATAATAGACTTTGACAGTTTTGAGGGAGAGTGAGTCCAAAAGTCCGCAAAACTACAGATATCAAAGCAACTGCAGAGCGAAAACAATTAATCCTCCTGACAACTTTGTGGTGTTTACTGCCAGGGGTATGCTACTATATCCATTAAGGAAGGGTTTTTCTCAGCCTTCGTCAACTGAGACGGGCAAAAAGAGTCCCAGGTCCACTCTCAGCCAGGCCAAGTTTGTTTACTATATTGGTTAAAGATGGGTGATGCATCACCTTCTGACAGCGAAGACGGGCAGATAGCCTCCCAGGTGCATCTTAGCAGGGCTGAGTTTATTTAACCCTTTCTTTGGACTTATCACCGTTGGCCATAACACAACCAAAGGTTACTTATTGATCCTAATTACTACATTTGAGACAGTATTGGTCAACATGTCCTCATACAACAAGTGGCACACACTTCATTAATGTAATTGTAGATAATATTTGACCTAAATATGTGGGTCTTGTGATTTAAACATGTAGGTTAGATGCTTATCACAATGATTCCGTTATATAAAACACTCCAGTGTAGGTATATATATATAGTGTACGCGAGTATATATGATTACATAGTATATATGTGAATATATATGTCATAAATTGTGGAATTCCTTTTTCTGGCAGCCACATTTGGGACCAGCTGTAGTTCGTGTTTGGTTCATGCAAATGTATAACAAATTGCATTGATCAAACAAAGAGGAATTATAAGCATGGCATGGCAGCTAGATTCCTTTGGATCAAACTGAGCTGAACTTAATAAGTCGCCTAAGCCAGATAGAGCAAGATTGGACTAAATTGACAGTGATGCTTATTTATGCTGGGTTTTTACAATATTGGCCCACATTTATAAGCAAGGAGCCCAGCTATATATGAATAAGGTCAGTGTGCCATTGTCTACTTTACTTACATGAAGTAATTGTGCTCTTGTGATGTCACCAATGTCAGAAGGATTTAAGCACCTGGCAACCTAGAAGTGCTCCAGTTCCTGTGACCTGTTTATCCATTTCCTGCAAAGCTGACAGTAGTGCAGTATCTTCCAGACCAAGCTCCTTTCTGGACAGCTTTTGCAAGAGGATCTTAACAAAGAGGACAACAGAACTCCAGATTCTTAAAGGAGAGTTAAAGTATTGTAAATTGAACTAAAAGAGAAACAATACCCCAGAGGTACAGAGGTTTGGATGCCCAGTTGCAGCCCAAACACTCTCCCCACAACAAGGAAGTCATGATCCAAATCAAGTACTTCATACCATGTATTCTATACTTTTTTGGTATTGCAACCATCATGGCACACCTGCTGCTCATATATTTTTACATTTCAAATGATTAGTTTTAGAAGTATTTCTAAAAGGATTTCAATGCTCTCTCTACTCTTGCCACCCTAGATTTTCTCTTACTTGTCGTTTTCTATCTCTAACGTCAAACACACTTCAGGTAAAACAAAAACCTTTGACTGTGTGTTAATGGTGTAAAGAGAAATGAAAAGTCAAGCTTGAGATTTTTTTTAATGGTAATTGTTCAGAATTAACATTCATTTCAGGTAAAGTAACAATTTAGAACAAATGATTCTGTAAGCCTTCAAATACAGTGGAAAGTTTTCTAACAGATTACTTTGATTGTCCTTAAAAGGGACAGAATCCACTTTACTTGTAAAAGCAATGAACCAGGCAGGTATCTCTGAAATCGTTAACCAGAACAGAGACTCAATCCTTTCACTTGCCTTAATGTCAGAAAAAAAGGATAAACTAATCTCAGTTTTTTGGTGGTTTAACATTTTTAGTAATTTCTGTTAGAGTACAATAGATTTATATTGTAAAAGTTAATGAAAAAGGTCTACTGGACTACAAGAACAAAAACTAAACTGCATTAGATGATAAATGTAATAAAGGAGTGATTTATTTTCAGTTTGCCATAGTTGATGGTTTAACGTGGTACAGCACAGAGGCGGTAAGGTTTGGGACAGCGCATGCCTCCCAACTGGAAATCCAGACTGGGCTGCTCTCCAGCAGGTGGCGAAAGAGAAAACCTTTGGAGGAGGGAAGTAAACAACAGGAATAACTCCATCCTGGCCAGCTGTTCTCCAAGACACACACGCTTGCCTGAGAATAAACAGTAAGTCATGAGTTTTATTCAAACAATTTTTTTTACTACACTTCTGCAACAAACCAAGGATGCATGCCATTTGGCTAAAAGAGTACAACAAACCTGCAGAAAATGGAAGGAAAGCATCTCTCTTACGAAATTTACCATCCTTGTCCAGAAAGTGTTGAGGATTGAAAGAGTGTGGAGTTTCCCACATTGACTCATCGTGTAGGACTGAGTCCAGGGTAGCCAGTATCATGGTACCCTGAACAAAAAAAACCCCAAAAACCCCACAAAATAATCTTAAGACCTGAGATACTGAAATTGGAAAACCAACAAGTAAACAAACAAACAAATCTAAATTGTTACTGAAAATTGGTTTAATTTGCCATATGACAGAATCCAAATCCAATTTATATAGCATTTAAAAAAAACAGAAACATCTTGATGCATGCTCATCCAGGTAAGTAAATATCCAAAATTTGATTCTTTTCATCTGGACGTAGCATTTTCAGTGGGAGAAACATTTCATCACTCATCCAAGTGACTTCTTCAGTCTCAGCTGACTGCAGGTTTCCCCAGTCTTATAAACAGTACATTTACATAATGACTGAAACCAGCCCACTGAAGGAACAATATGCTGGGAGGCCAGTTGGGGAATGGCTGCAATCACAGCATTGTACGATGGCGAAAGATGTACCCTTAGGCCCCCTCCTCGATTAAGAGGTGGTCTTTCCCTTTTCACGTAAATGGCCTCCTTGACTCCGCGTTCAAACCAGCGTTTTCACTTAGGCAGTAGTTGTCCTTCTCTCCTGGATCGGCTGGAGCTTTCTTTTGGTGCCTTCCCATCTTTGACAAAAGTCCAGCTGGGATAACTACGTTTACTCAGGGACTTCTTGATGTGATGTTCTTCTGCCTCCCTGGTCGCTGTGTCTGTGGGGATTGTGTTATGTCTCTGTGTTGTAGCGTCCTGATGACACCCAGTTTATGCTCCAGTGGATGATGAGAATCAAACCTTAAATACCGATTCATATGTGCAGGTTTACAGTACAAATCAGCTTTTAGATGTTCCCCATTACTGATGGAAATCTCACAGTCTTAGAAGGCTAACCTGCCATTTTTCATATCCTCCCTGGTGAAATTGATGTGTCGGTCCACGTGATCCGTGAATTGTGGTACGTCCTGAGATTTGATTTTCACCCAGGTGTCATCCACATATCTGAACTAATGACTTGGTGGTGTTCCAGGGTAGGATAGCAAAGCCCTCTTTTCCACTTCTTCCATGTATAAATTGGCCACGATAGATGAAACTGGGGAACCCATGCACACCCATGTTCCTGCCTGTAGAACTGACCCTTGTATGTGAAGTAGGCCGAATGAAGATACAGTTCCAAAAGCAAACACACTTGGTCAATGCTGAGAGTGGTTCTGTTGCTGAGGTTTGGGTCATCCTGTAATCTCTTACAAACTACCTCCAACGCTTCCGTGACTGGGATGCAAGTGAATGGTAAATGGCCTGTATTTATATAGCGCTTTACTAGTCCCTAAGGACCCCAAAGCGTTTTACATATCCAGTCATCCACTAATTCACACACACATTCACACACTGGTGATGGCAAGCTACATTGTAGCCACAGCCACCCTGGGGCGCACTGACAGAGGCGAGGCTGCTGGACACTGGTGCCACCGGGCCCTCTGACCACCACCAGTAGGCAACGGGTGAAGTGTCTTGCCCAAGGACACAACGACCGAGACTATCCAAGCCGGGGCTCGAACCGGCAACCTTCCGATTACAAGGCGAACTCCCAACTCTTGAGCCACGATGTAACATCGTACGATGTAACAGTGAAGAGAGATGTAACATCGTACGAGACCATGGTTTCATCCACCTCCATAATGACATCTCTCATCTTCTCAACAAAATCCAAATGTAAATGTACTGTTTATAAGATTGGGGAAACCTGCAGTAAGCAGAGACTGAATAACTCACTTGGATGAGTGACGAAACGTTTCTCCCACTGAAAATGCTACATCCAGATGAGCAGAATCAAGTTTTGGGGTAAAAATCAGAAAGTTTGCCTAAAGTGCTGTACAAGAACAAAACAATAGATAAAATGAAGGATAAAAACATTCACATTTAAACACATAAAACATAAAAGCATAAAAAGCATATCAACTCACACCAGTCTAGACGCTATTGAATAAATGTGTTTTGAAAAGAGACTTAAACAGGAAGTGAAGATGCCTGTCTAACATTTAAAGGCAACATATTCCAAAGTTTGGGAGCCACAATTGAAAAAGCTTGTTCTCCTCTAAGTTTCAGCCTAGTTTTTGGGACAACCAAAATCATCTGGTTGTTGAAGTACATCAGAAAGGTATGGAGGAGCAAGACCGTTTAGGCATTTCTAAGTCAAGATTAGGACTTTAAAATTCATTCTGTGATAAACAGGAAGCCAAAGAAGAGGGGACAGGATAGGGAAGATATATTCGTGCCTGTGTGTACCAGTTAAGAGACGGGCAGCAGCATTTTGAATAAGCTGAAGATGTGAGAGGGATGATTGGCTGACTCCAGCGTAAAGTGCATTGCAATAGTCAAGCCGAGTTTAGATAAAGGCATGCATTATTTTCTCTAAGTCACGCCTTGACAAAACTGACTTAAGCTTTGCTATTTGCCTTAACTGGAAAAAGCTTTTTTCAAGACAGAGCTGATTTGTTTATTACATTTAAAATCAGAGTCCATAATGACTCCCAGATTTGTGACATTCTATTTGATGTATGACCCAAGCCAACCATAATTAAGTGGGGTGCATGAGGTATTATTAGGCCTGAATATAATTACCTCTGTTTTGCTTTCATTGAAGCTCAAAAGGTTGAGAGCCATCCAAGCCTTGAAATCTTCAAGGCAGTTTAAAAGGAGTTGGATGGAGCCTGGACTATTAGGTGCTAAAAGGCTAGTGAGGTGAGCTGATGGAAAAAGGCCATGTAACATTGTCAAAAGATCTAAAAGAGCTATTTAAAACGGAAGCGATTTTATTTGGCCCAAATCGATTTTCCAACCCTCCAGATGTTAATTTCACTGTTTTGACCTCTTATTTGAAGAGTTCAATCACAAATCTTGGAGTAAAGATCGATTCTGCACTTACCTTTGATGACCACGTGAATGGGGTGATAAAATCAGCATTCTACCACCTCAGACGTCTATCGAAGGTCAAGCCCTTTTCTCTCCAAACGTAACTTAGAAATTGTAATTCATGCTTTTATTACTTCACGCCTGGATTACTGTAATTCCATTTTAATAGGGGCTGGGCACTTTGTCACACTTACAATTAGTGCATAATGCTGCGGCTCGATTTTTAACTGGTAGAGGAAAATTCGACCACATCACTCCGGTTTTGGCCTCTCTACATTGGCTTCCAATCGAATTTAGGATCCTGTTTAAAGTTCATTTATTGGTTTTCATCAGAATCAGAATACTTCATTGATCCCTAGTGGAAATTATGAAAATTGTTTTTGAATCTTTCAATGGTTTGGCAACCATCTATTTGTCCGATTTGTTGAAGCCTTATGTTCCCACTCATTCCCTTCAGTCCCTAAGTCACGGCTGAAACTCAGAGGAGACCGGGCGTTCTCTATTGTGGCCCCGTTGCTTTGGAACAATCTTCCTCTTCATATTAGACAAGCTACATTTAAATTTCTTTTGACATTTTTTCAGTGTTTCCTGTAAAAATCTGACTTGCTACCTCTTTGTTCTAGTGTGGCTATTTTTAAGTATTTGTCAGTAAATACAATTACATTTTAATTTCAAGTAAAAGTAATTAAAATTCAATTTTATTAAAGAGGAATTATGCCCTCAGTCATAGGCTATATTGCTTTTGAAGACCTTTGAAGTCAGCCTCAAGTGGTTGAATTGGTAGAAAAGGAATACTTTAGTCTACAGCTAGCTGCCAGAAAGTATTATGGATTGTGTACCTTTGGGATTGTGTATTTATCCACTGTAGTTTCATTGCTTGTCATACGAAGCACATTGAGAGGAATGATGTTGGCCATTCTCTGAATCTCATGAATGACAGCATCAGTATAGGGCATGTTTTCTCGGTCACTCACAGAGGGCTGTCTGGACGAACCGACCACAGCATCGATCTCAGCTTGAACTCTCTCTGCACAGTGAAAACAGGACACAATCAGAGTGTGTATCAAGGTTATTACAGTAACCTAACACTAAGTGAGAAACTAAAAGTGAGTGTAAAAAAAGACATTCCAAGTCATTAATACCAATACTGGATTACTGGACTACTTAATAAACTATGAAATATAAACAGAAACATGAACAGGAAATATATTTTTAGTTTTAGCATTTGTGAATTAGTTAACCTTTGTCAACACAACAAGCAAGAGGAGACAATCGAGCATATATCTATTAAAAAGTGAAAATATAAATGTTAATCTGCCATCTTTACAAAATGCAGATTTTATATTGTCACACATATGCTGGACTTCTTGTTTCCTGATATATACTGCTGTTTTATATTAAAAGAAAGAATACAGTTGCACATTTTAGAGTAACAGAAACTAAAGTTAAAGAATTAGATCTTCTCTGGAAACTAACAGAATTTTTATTATTTCTAAACAAAAATTTGACATGACAAAATACAAGGTGCCGTTGAGTATTACATACATACCTTGTATATCAGGGTAGTAGATCATGTAAAGCAACCCCCAACGTAAAGTAGTGGCAGTAGTTTCAGTTCCAGCAAAAAACAGGTCCATGGTGCAAGCGTGTAAGTTACTGAGAGAAAAACTTGAATCTTTCTCCTCGTTCTATCAACGGTCCAAACAACAGAAATTAAAATCTGTTATCAAACTTCATTACAAGACCAAAACGAACAAACATAATAGAGATCGAGCACAACACTCACCTTTGCCATTTCTATAAGAAAGGCATCAATATAGTCTCTCGGTGACGCTGGGTCAAGGATTTCTCTGTGTTCTCTGATCCTGATATCTACGAAGTCCTTTATCTCTTGTGTCAGAGTGAAAATTGTCTTATGAGGTCCAGGTAGCCACTTCATCAGCCAGGGAATTATGTTGTACATCTACACTATAGGAAGATAGATTAATCCATATTTAATGACTGGATAAATATTCATGTGGCTGTGTGCTCCACATATGAAGCTGTGCATTCGGAAAATTATGAATAAAAATCTAGCGAAGGATTCCACAGCAGCAGAAGTGGTGGTAGAAATATAATTGCAATATATTAGAGGGCAAATTCAGCAAACTTTTTTTTGTTTGTTTTTGTTTTAATGAGACAGGATGCACACTCCACCAAAGCTGACAACGATGACAAAGATGTCATTTTATAGTCACAATATTTAATTACAGTTATTTAATTTGCACATTTTAGTTATTTAAGACGCTTAAATTTGGCTTGTGCATTTTCGATAAATCGTGATGTAATGTGATCATTGCATGATGTAGCACGGTAGGAAGAGGTTCACCTGTATTGAAATGCTTCCCTGTAAGCGCACAACTTCTTTGAAGTTATGAAGAATGGACTGGTACTGCTGATCAGTGTACTCAAATCGATTCCCAAACACCAAACAGCAGATGATATTTGACACAGCATTATTTATCAGTAGCTGGACATTAAATGGCTTTCCTGTAAATGAAGACAGAAAATATAGTGTCCTGGTTAATGTGTCTGAGGAGCGGACCCAAAAGCAGATACACAAGGGACAGGACTAAAATTTAACAAAAAGCGAGCCATTTAGTTTGGCTGATAACTACAACAAAAACAAAAGCACAAGCAAACAAAGGTGAAAAACTACACAATAACTTAACCTGGGGGGAAAAACTAGCGCAGGACAAGGAAAAGCTCTAACTATAAACCTACAAATGAACATGAGAAACCCAAGACTAGAGAAACATGACATCCATGGACCATGAGGTGAGAGGTTGGGCTGAAGAAACATACATGGACAAACATAACAGAGAGGGGAGACATGGAACAGAACATGAGAAGGCATGTAAACAGGAAGGGGAGATGAGACACCTTGCCCAGACAACATGGGAATAAATATGACAAAACATACAGCCAAAGCATAGAACTACTAAATAAGAGAAAACTAAAACTTTCCAAAACACATTGAATTCACAAAAGAACTAAGACCTCAAAATGCTGGGTCACAGACAAAGCCCCCTGACACATGGGGGACAAGTACCCATGTCATAACAGTAGGTAAACTCTACTGAATGGTGGCAATAAGCCTCATAACTTCAGTTCTATCGCAGAGAAAGGTGGTGATCTTTGGACTCTTCGGAAAAAAGCATAGATGTCTTTTTCATGCCTTGGTGTTCTGTGAAAGCCTCTGAGAGATACTGGCACTCCTGCTGGATGTATAACTCCAGGGTCTTCTTGCCAAGACCAAAGTTTCTTAGGGTATGAAGAGCAAATCTCCTCTGCTGCCTCCATGGATAACCATTTGCTATCGCAAGACCTTTGAACACACAAATACACAATATTAGACTGAATGTAACAAACACTAGCTACATGCTTACAGCTCTGATTTGGTGTCTCAATTATGCTGTTCACTGTATTCAACACTAACTAAATATCTTTTTTTTCAGTGAAAAAAGAGAAAAACAGAACCTTCATTGCCAAATAATTCTTCAAACAGTGGTACGGTGGGTCGATCTATGAAGTCGTCTCCTTGCTGGACCAGGGCTTCTTTCACAAACTTGTAGCTATTAATGACCACGGTTCTTCCACCAAAGATTCTGATGGTGAAAATGTTTCCATATTTCTTTGCAAACTGAACAAAGACAGCAGGCAGATGTTGTGGTTCAACAGTACTCAGAGAATTAATACTGCTTCTACATCCTTACTACAGATACTATAAGATTGCAGCAATGTTGCCTCATTAATATTATATCTCTTAACAAGAACCCAAACTGCAAACACATGAGAAAATATTTAAAAAGAGAATATAACTGAAAATGCAGCTCTGACTGAACCCTCTTGAGGTGGTCTTCAAAAACCAAACTCAAGCAACAAACCTTCTCTCTTGTGTGAATAAAGGCAACTGTAGATAAAGTTCACTGAGTTAATGATTGCCAGAGTTTTAAATGGCAACTTCCCTGAACTTGTCCTTAGTACTTTAAAAGGTGAAGGTCCTTTTACTATCCATATTACAAATATTCTTCCACTGTGGAAAAGTAATGGGTATTGAAAAAAGATGCTCCTTTAATTCTTGGATACTTTATTATTAACTCTTCGGAGGAGGTTATGTTTTTGGTAGCATTTATATCCATGCATGCCAGCATTTTGTTTGTAAACCTGAAAGCTCAATAGTAAAATTTGTTGTTATTTATTGTTTTTGTTGTTATGCAAATGCATTTGCAGCCAAATATCTTGTCATATTTTGACCTCGAATGTAATTTATACATTTCATATCTGCTTTTCTTTCAGGGTGACCCCAAGATGTGTCATATCTTTAAAGAAAGTTTTATTGAGAGAAAGAGAAAATTAGCTAGAAATATACTGTAGTATCATATTGTATAATAAGCTCAAGTTATTTATATTCAGTTCTTTCAGTTCTTGTTAGGAGAGACGGCATCCATCCCAATTTGGATGGAGCAGCTCTCATCCAACAGCTAGACCTCAGTGCAGCATTCGATACTGTTGACCATAATATCCTATTAGAGCGATTAGAACATGCTGTAGGTATTACAGGTACTGCGCTGCAGTGGTTTGTATCATATCTATCTAATAGACTCCAATTTCTGCATGTAAATGGAGAGTCCTCTTCACACACTAAGGTCAATTATGGTGTTCCACAGGGTTCAGTGCTAGGACCAATTCTGTTTACATTATACATGCTTCCCTTAGGCAGTATCATTTGAAGACATAGCATACATTTTCACTGCTATGCAGATGACACCCAGCTCTATCTGTCCATGAAGCCAGATAACACACACCAATTAGTTAAACTGCAGGAATGTCTTAAAGACATAAAGAGCTGGATGGCCGCTAACCTTTTGCTTCTTAATTCAGATAAAACTGAGGTTATTTTACTCGGCCCTGAAAATCTTAGAAATATGGTATTTAACCAGATTCTTACTCTGGATGGCATTACCTTGGCCACCAGTAACGCTGTGAGGAACCTTGGAGTCATTTTTGACCAGGACATGCCTTCAATGCACATATTAAACAAATATGTAAGACTGCTTTCTTCCATTTGCGCAACATCTCTAAAATTAGAAATATCCTGTCTCAGAGTGACGCTGAAAAACTAGTTCATGCATTTATTTCTTCCAGGCTGGACTACTGTAATTCATTATTATCAGGATGTCCTAAAAACTCCCTGAAAAGCCTTCAGTTAATCCAAAATGCTGCAGCAAGAGTCCTGACAGGGACTAGAAAGAGAGAGCATATTTATCCTGTTCTTCCCTTCATTGGCTTCCTGTTAAATCCAGAATTCAAAATCCTGCTCCTCACATACAAGGTCTTAAATAATCAGGCCCCATCTTATCTTAATGACCTTGTAGTACCATATCACCCTATTAGAGCACTTCGCTCTCACACTGCAGGCCTACTTGTTGTTCCTAGAGTATTTAAAAGTAGAATGGGAGGGAGAGCCTTCAGTTTTCAGGCCCCTCTTCTGTGGAACCAGCTTCCAGTCTGGATTCGGGAGACAGACACTATCTCTACTTTTAAGATTAGGCTTAAAACTTTCCTTTTTGCTAAAGCATATAGTTAGGGCTGGACCAGGTGACCCTGAATCCTCCCTTAGTTATGCTGCAATAGACGTAGGCTGCCAGGGATTCCCATGATGCATTGAGTTTTTCCTTTCCAGTCACCTTTCTCACTCACTGTGTGTGAATAGACCTCTCTGCATCGAATCATATCTGTTATTAACCTCTGTCTCTCTTCCACAGCATGTCTTTATCCTGTTTTCCTTCTCTCACCCCAACCAGTCGCAGCAGATGGCCCCGCCCCTGCCTGAGCCTGGTTCTGCCGGAGGTTTCTTCCTGTTAAATAGGAGTTTTTCCTTCCCTCTGTCGCCAAAGTGCTGCTCATAGGGGGTCATATGATTGTTGGTTTTTTCTCTGTATCTATTATTCTATGATCTACTGTACAATATAAAGCACCTTAAGGCGACTGTTGTTGTGATTTGGCGCTATATAAATAAAATTGAATTGATTTTACAAATCAATACCTATTATCCATTAATATAACCATAAATAAAACATTTTTGTAATTAAAGCTACCCTTATCTGATTTTTACTCCACTAACATCTTAACGTACTTTTAAGGAACAAAGAAAGAAAATAAATATATTACAAATAAAACACTATTCCCTTAATAGTAAACACGAGTACCTCTCTGAACTGCAGGTGTATTCTATCAGGCCTGATGCGATGAATGTCACCGAGAAACGGGAGAGCCCACGGTCCAGGTGGGAAGTTTTTCGGCACTCTGTTCTTCCAAATATCAGACAACAGCAGGAAAACACAGAGAAATATTAAAATGCTCCTCCCATCTATCCACTCCAAGCCAAGAACACTGTATAATGTCTCCATTTAAAGTTCTTAATGTGGAATGCTGGATTACTGCAGTGTTTTAACTGTGATGCTACCACGAAACAAAGTGCGATCAGATAAATGGGTGGACTTCCTTAAACACAAAGGTGAAGGAAAGACTCGTGTTTGCGCATCTGGACTTCAAAATAAAAGCTGGTAATGGTGGGGTTATTTTTAGTGTTTTCACATGTGGGACGTTATTGCTTGCAAAAAGGCTACACGAAGATTATGAATGAGTTTCCTTTTTAAATTCCTTTAAGAGACCTTGGATTGGCCATGGAATTGTTTGAACTAGTGTTGGATGTGGACCCAGTAAAAGACCTTTCCCAGTGAGACACAACCGGTGAATGCTGGGATGTTCCTACAATATTTATGTTAAGACTGTTGCACCCATGTAATGTTTAAATGGCAGCTTGGTGATTTTTAGCCCTGGTTGTTGTTTTTTAAGGCCCAGGCTTGTTTTTATTGTAAATAAATGAAATGTTCTTGATCACCACACTGCGGGTTTTGTACTCCTTGGCTATCATTCTATTTTTTAGCTGCTCTCCAACCAATGGAAAGGATTTTTTTTTAATTTTTTAAATTTATTTAGTGATATAAATGCTGGCAGCACAAGGAGATGAGTGAGGAATAAAGAAGATTCAAAAATTTTAAATTAAAAGCAAGTATAAAGTTATTCAAATACAGTAAGAATGATCAAATTAAAATTGATCACTGGAGAAGGTGATGAAAGGAAAGAAAACATATCTAAACTTCTCAGGGAGGTTTTTCACAGGAATGGTTGCCCTGATGGAAAAGGTTCGGTTAGTCTTGATTCTCACCTGAACTGTGGGACAACCAGCAGAGCCTTGGCTCATGGCCTTAGTTTATGACCAGTGGTGTACGATGACAGGAGATGTGATAAATATACTTTGGCTGAAGCTCATAGAGAGCTTTAAAGGTCAACAAAAAACTCTTAAAACTAGTTCTATAATCACTAGGTAAAGCCAGTGAAGAGAAGCTTAAATATGAGTGTGGTGCCGCATTTTGGAACAGCTGTAGTTTGTGTTTGGTTCAAGCAAATGTATAACAAATTGCATTGATCTAACAAAGAGGAATTATAAGCATGGCATGGCACATAGCTAGATTCCTTTGGATCAAATTGAGCTGAACCTAATAAGTCGCCTAAGCCAGATAGAGCAAGTTTGGACTAAATTGACAGTGATGCTTATTTATGCTGAGGTTTTTACAACATTAGCCCACATTTATAAGCAAGGAGCCCAGAATGTGAGGTCATCGAGCCATAGTCTACTTCATTTACATCTATAAATTAAGTAATTGTGCTCCTGTGATGTCACCAATGTCAGAAGGATTTAAGCATCTGGCAGTGGAGTGCTCCAGCTCCTGTGACCAGTTCATCCATTTCCTGCAAAGCTGACAGTAGTGCAGGATCCTCCAGTCCAAGCTCCCTTCTGGACAGCTTTTGCAAGAGGATCTTAACAAAGACGTTGCAGCCCAAACACTCTCACAATGACAAGGAAGTCATGATCCAAATAAAGTCCTTCATACCATGTATTCTATACTTTTTTGGTATTGCAACCATCATGGCACACCTGTTGCTCATATATTTTTACATTTCAAATGATTAGTTTTAGAAGCATTTCTAAAAGGATCTCAATGCTCTCTCTACTCTTGCCACCCTAGATTTTTTTCATTTTCTCTTACTTGTCATTTTCCGTCTCTAACGTCAAACACACTTCAGGTAAAGCAAACGACTTTGACTGTGTATTAATGGTGTAAAGAGAAATGAAAAGTTATGCTTGAGATTTTTTTTAATGGTAATTGTTCAGAATTAACATTCATTTCAGCTAACGTAACAATTTAGAAGAAATGATTCTGTAAGCCTTCAAATACAGTGGAAAGTTTTCTAACAGATTACTTTGATTGTCCTTAAAAGGGACAGAATCCACTTTACTTGTAAAAGCAATGAACCAGGCAGGTATCATATACTCTGAAATCCTTAAACAGAACAGAGACCAACTCCATTATTTCACTTGCCTTAATGTCAGAGTAAAAAGGATGAACTAATCTCAGTTTTTCAGTGGTTTAACATTTTTAGAAATTTCTGTTAGAGTAGAATAGATTTACATTGTAAAGGTTTGTCAAAAAGGTCTACTGGACTACAAGAACAAAAACTAAACTGCATTAGATGAAACATGTAATAAAGGAGTGATGTATCAAGCTGAGAATCAGACATTTTTAGTTTGTGATAATTCATGGTTTAACGTGGTACAGCACAGAGGCGGTAAGGTTTGGGACAGCGAATGGCTCCCAGCTGGAACTCCAGACTGGGCTGCTCTCCAGCAGGTGCAGAGAATGAAAACCTCTGAAGGAGGGAGGCAAAGAACAGGAATAACTCCATCCTGGCCAGCTGTTCCCCAATACACACACGCTTACCTGAGAATGCATAAGACAGCGTTATTCAGATAATTTACAAAATATTAAATCGTACCACATATTATTAGTGCACCTCTGGAACAAACTAAGGTTACAGTGAACACCTATGGCCTACCAACCAACGATATGTAAAAAATTGCTTAGGCAAATAAAGACATTGTGGTGGCAAGACGATTACAAGGAAATACAGTATTGGGTTTCATTTTGCTCTTTTTAGAGTAGAACAAGAGGTTTTAACTTCCAACCAACCTGCAGAAAATGGAAGGAAGGCCTCTCTCTTGCGAAATTTACCATCCTGGTCCAGAAAGTGTTCGGGGTTGAAAGAGTGTGGAGTTTCCCACATTGACTCATCATGTAGGACCGAGTCAAGTGAAGCCAGGATTATAGTTCCCTGAAGAAGTATGACACAAAAACTGATCACTTAGAAACAACGTGATAATCAGTTGTTTTTTGCTTGTTTGTTTCTTTGTCTGTTTGCTTTTTGCCTAGAGGTTAAAATGTTTTTAATTCAAGAATAAGCCAGAAAACTTTACTAGGAAAAAAAAAGGCACAAACACTTGTTGCAGATTGTGTACCTTTGGGATTGTGTACTTATCAATTGTGGTGTCCTTGATTGCACTGTGAGCCAGATTCAAGGGGATAATGTTGCCCACTCTCTGGATCTCATGGATGACCGCATCAGTATAGGGCATGTTTTCTCTGTCAGCCATAGACGGCTGTCTGGATGAACCAATCACAGCATCGATCTCAGCCTGGACTCTCTCTGCGGAGTGAAAACAGGAAACAAGTTTAAAAATAAACAAAGTAAACTAACTGAAACGACTGTGTGCTTTTAAAGCTATCAAGAATAAACTCAGAAAAGTAAAAAATTGTCTTTGTTAAGTTGCTCTTTGTTAACACAGCAAGTATAAGGAGTCTACAGGACAATCACTCAAATACCTTCACACATGGTTTTGACATTGTCATCCTGATTCTGGTCTTCTTGTTCCCTTACAAGTTCTACTCATTTTAAATTAACAGAAAATGTGAAAACAAAAAAGTGATAACTGAAACTGATAAATTTAAAATAAATTTTTAAAACTTAGAAAATTCAAAACTATGCTGCAAAGATGGCTGGAAAAAAAATCCTAATACCACTAACAATAAATATGTGATAGCAAGATAATTACAGCAAATGCAGGCATGGTGGATATTATGCACACCTTGTATGTCAGGGTAGAAGATCATGTAAAGTAGTCCCCAGTGTAAAGTAGTGGTTGTAGTTTCACTTCCAGCAATAAACAGGTCCATAGTGCATGCACTTAAACTGCTGTGATCAAAAACTGAATCACTGCCCTCCTACCAGAGACAGGAATAAATAACTGTTGACATATTTCATTTGAAATGCAAAAAGGAAAACACAGCACACCACTCACCTCTCCCATTTCTGTGAGAAAAGCATCGATGTAATCTCTCGGTGATGCTGGGTTAAAGTTTTCTATGTGTTCTCTGATTTTTGTTTTTATGAAATCAGTTACGTGTTTCGTCAAAGTTAATATCTTCTGATGAGGTCCGGGCAGCCACTTCACCAGCCAGGGCATTGTGTTGTACATCTACAGAACAGAAAGACAGTTACCAAATTATATGATGGTCTGGTAACAACTGTGACATTTCTACCTGTGTATTTCTCTATGGTACTCAAAGGACCCTGAATTAACATGTGTTGGGGAATCCCACAGCTCCTAAGATGGTTATAGAAATCTAATGTCCAGGGAAAAATAAAATCTTTCCAAACCTTATTTTGGAGCAAAGCCAACAAACCTTTTCTAATCTAGATAATGATTAATACAATTTCCAAATATGGCTCCTGAGTAGCAAAATTATTTCTAGAGGCGCTGATCAATACATTTGATTCAATAAGGAGATGTTTGTAATTTTTATGTATTCTTGACACGTGTCTAAAAGGGGTTTACCTGTGTCCCTATGGTTCCCTGTAGGCGTTCCATCTCAATGAAGTCACTAAGAATAGACTGATACTGCTCATCAGTGTACTCAAATCGATCCCCAAATACCAAACAGCAGATGATGTTTGACACAGCGTTGTTTAACAGTGGCTGGGCATTAAAAGGCTTTCCTGTAAAATAAAGAGTACAATGTGAATAAGGCTTGTTTCAGCTCTGCAAGAGTAATGATGTTTCGCAATGTCTGATGATTACACTAATGCTTTAATAATAATAATAATAATAATAATAATAATAATAATAATAATAATAATAATAATAATAATGGATTGGATTTATATAGCGCTTTTCTAGGCACCCAAAGCGCTTTACAATGCCACTATTCATTCACTCTCACATTCATACACTGGTGGAGGCAAGCTACAGTTGTAGCCACAGCTGCCCTGGGGCAGACTGACAGAAGCGAGGCTGCCATATCGCGCCATCAGCCCCTCTTAATGCATGCTTGTCTGTTGGAAAGTTGTAAGAAACACAAAATGATGCATATGTATCAAACAGAAAAATATGTGAAAAACAGTGTGATATTTTTATGCCTTGGTGATCTGCAAAAGCTTCTGTGAGATACTGGCACTCCTGCTGGATGGATAACTCCAGGGTCTTCTTGCCCAGACCAAAGTTTTTGAGTGTATGAAGAGTAAATCTCCTCTGTTGCTTCCACTGATACCCATTTGACATCAGAAGACCTTTGAACACACACACACACACACACACACACACACACACACACACACACACACACACACACACACACACACACACAGGTAATAGAAACTAATTAGAACATCTTAATATCCCTATTTTGGCAGTTCTAATGCTGTTCGGGCATTAATTATAAGGGAGATTCTTTTGAACAAAAAACAAACAAACAAAAAAAACCACCATTATTTCCAAGTAAGTTTTCAAATGAGGGTAATGTGGGCCGATCTATGAAGTCTTCTCCTTGTTGGACCAGCACATCTCTCAAAAGTTTGTAGCCATTAAGCACCACAAGTCTTCCGCCAAAGAGTCGAAGGCTGAAAATCTTTCCATATTTCTCTGCAAACTGAACACAGAGAGTGGACAGGTAATGTTGTGCGTATGAAAACTGTGTATTTATACATCATTTTGCATTTAATAATTAGTGATCAATTAAATCTGAATCTCTTGCACACTGTGTTTTTGTCCTGTCTCCCCCCCCCTCACCCCTAGCTGTTCGAGGCACATGGTTGCCCCTCCTCAAGCCTGGTTCCTCAGGAGATTTCTTCCTGTTAAAATGGAATTTTTCTTTCTCATTGCCAAGAGCTTGCTCATAGAGGCGTTGTTGTGGTTGTATTATTGCAGGGACCTTGCCCCAGCAAAAGAAAAAAAAGGAGGCAGATATTGTTTACATGGGAAGAATGGGTAATTTTAACCCACTGCCAGATGGTTGATAGGCATCTATAATTCAGTTTTTATGGGTTTAAATAACATATTACAGTTCTGAAATTAAAACGTCAGGATGCTAAAGGCAAAAACCAGGTCAACCTGCAAAATAACAGGGAATAAAAGGAACATAGAATAGTCCATTATTTGCACTTCAGTAAATATTTTTCACAGGGGCTTCCCCAAAAACGTCGTATAGTCCCTCTAAAATGTCACGTAAACATAAAATGTCTAAAACTTTATGTTTCAACATAAAATTTTAAATGTGAAAATAAAGTGTTGCTCTAAGCAGTAAATTTGTTTAAATATATTATTCTTATGTATACTGTTAGAATCTATTTATTTTTAATGCTTGTATGCATGCTTGTCTTACCTCATAAGACTTTGCTGTTACACTATCTCTTACCGTACACTACTAAATCTCCATTTGCACTATTTGCCTATTTTGCACCACTATGCCTTCTTACTTGAATATTGTATATTGTATATTGCATAGCTTTTTTTGTTATACGTAAAATTGTATTGTATTTATTTAAATTTTTACTTTTTAATTATTTTATTTGCATTTTTCTAATCACTAGGGTTTGAGAGTAACGCAATTTCTATTCTGTGTATGTCCTGTACATGTGGCAGAATTGACAAATAAAGTTGACTTGACTTGACTTGACTTGACTTGACTAAATCCCCATTATTTTATGTTATACAATTACCTCGTCTTTTATATCATACATTTATGTTTTATCCTTTACTGCACACAGATATGTATTGTAGAATACTTTTGGATTTAGGTAGTTACACTCAGACACTAACAGATATATAGGGAGAGGCCGCTTCTCTGAGGAATTTGGGTGGGGGTATTGCACTAGAGATGGTACAATAAGGTACAGAAACTTAAGGCTCACTCCACTTGATGGGCATAGACCCACTGCAATCCAGAAGACAGTAGAAGTGGAGACACCCATACTGAACAGCTTGCCTCTCCGCAGAACTGTTTGGAAGGTATTAAAGGCACTGAAAAAACAACAGTTTGCTTACCAACCCTTTAGGAGTGGAGCATGCTGCAACAGGTAGATAATTCCTATCACACTACACTTAGTGTATCGAGGGTAGGTGGGAATTTTTGTTTGACATTTTTTGTAGACTGTACTATTTTCACTCTTCATCATGCTGCTGTAACACAACAATGCAGTATTGATCTATCTCTCCATCTATAATTTTCAGTGAAACACTACAGCTCACTGAGCTGTGAGCCAGAAGAGGAAAAGTGGGGGTGGCCCACAAAGTAAGAATCCAATGAAATATTTGCAACACCTAACAGTTAACATGAAAAAATAGACTTTTAAACATTAAGTACTGTAGTACTGCAATTTTATTTAGTTGGGGATAAGGGTATATATATATATATATATATATATATATATATATATATATATATATATATATATATACACACACACACACACACACACACACACACACACGAGTTTCTAATATTTCAAAACTCGAAGTGGATTGAGCAGTTAAATCGTGAAACAGTCGGCACCCGTACCATAATATGAGTAAGAAAAGCGCAACAACATTGTAGGGGAAGCTGGCAGTGCAGCTGACTTTAACTCCACACCGAGGGCTCACATGGCTGCGGTCTGGGTTTTGAAGCCTTTTGTCTCTGAGCTAGAGAGACGGAGGTCCATTTCGCCATGTAAAACTAATGTGAAATTCTAAGCGTTTGAAAATAAATTGTGAAAATAGGTCATACCTCTGCGAATTGCAGGTGAAATCTGTCAGGTCTGATGCGATGAAGATCGCCGATGAAAGGAAGTGCCCAGGGTCCAGGAGGAAAATTTCTCGGCACTCTGTTCTTCAAAAAATCAGCCAGGAGCAAAAAAACACACAGGAATATCAAAATGCTGCTGAAGTCTATCCACTCCAACCCGAGGACACTGTATACTGTCTCCATGTCTTCACTTTTTTGTGACGACCTGTAGCTTTCCTGTTGAACAAGTCATTACAAACCACGTGAGAATGTTTAGTCAGCTGGTCAGATGAGTCAGAAATGGGTTACATAAACTTTATGGTTAGTCGGTAGTCTCAAGTGACAGTTTGAACTCTGTACGTATAACGTATCTTACCGCACCCCGGAATGTAAAGCCTTTACGGCTTCTGGAAAGCGTTTAGCTCCAAATTGCAGCGTACACCAGGTAGTTGGCTCAGATCACGTCTGTTTAGAACCTCCAAATAGTCTCGGTGTGGTGGTTTTGGTCCGGAGGTCCGAACCGCGATTAAGGTGTTCACACCTGTACAAGCACCGCGGTAAAGTGAGCCGTCATTTGTGAGCCGCGGTCAAGCCAGCCGCCTGCTATCCGCCGCATAAATTTCCTTGCGCTTTTACACCAGTCTTTACGGTGGCGCCTTTTCGCTTTGTATAAAAATTCATTAAAAATCATCCTGAGTAGTTGAGGTCCAACTTTCAACACATCCCTCCTCTAGGACACCTACTGTACCTGTGTGCCAAGTTTCAGCCAGATTTACTGTAGAATTCCTCAGAAATTAAAGGAAACTTATATTCAATTCAATACAGTCAATACAATAGAATTATGTCAATTTTCAAAAATTCATTAAAAATCATCCTGAGTAGTTGAGGTCCAACTTTCAACACATCCCTCCTCTGGGACACCTACTGTACCTGTGTGCCAAGTTTCAGCCAGATTTACTGTAAAATTCCTCAGAAATTAAAGGAAACTTATATTATATAGACGTTTAAGGTTGAACGGTAATCAGAGTCTTCATCTCTTAGACCTCTCTTCTGTGGATGCAGCTCAATTTTCTGGACAGAGACATTGAAGGTAAAGATAAAGAACACCTCAAGTGTAAGACTATAAATTTTTCAAAATTTGCTTTGCATACAAAGTTAAAGTGTCATGATCTGCAATGGCAGTGGAAAGAGGAGAAGGATCCAAATGCAGCCACAGGGCGTGAGTGATGTTGAACAAGAATCTGTTCCTAGGATTTAGTGTTTAGTTGTAGTTTCCTTTTGGCTTTTGTTTTCAGTCTCGTACTGCCTAAAATAAATGGCTTGCTGATTGTTAACGCTTACTTTCGCCTTCCAATTGTCTGCATTTGGGTCCTCACCGCTCTCCATGTGCAGATTGCGACAGACAAACTTAAGGCAGTTGGTCATGGAAGCAGACTGTTTTCCTAGAAATCTGTTGAGTGGAATATTTTTTTAAAATTTAAACTTTTTATCTACTCTCTTGTCACAAAGGCTCACCACAGTAGAAGCTCCATGTTTGAGGGCGTTTAACATCAGATATTCTTTCTGAAGCATCCCTAAAGGGGCTTTCTGTCTCTTGCTCAAACTGAACCAACAACCTTTCACTTGCCAAACAAATGCATAAAAAAGTTTAAAGCAGCTAGCACTGAACCACAAACAGCACCAAGCACCGTTATATTTCTACACAGTGTTAAGACAATGACTCTAACCTACAGGCTTGAAAATTATGGTTAAAATATTTTCTTTAAACATAAATGCATCAGTCCAGATGTTTCCACATAACTTTATTTAACAATTGAGGTAGGGTGATTACAATCTGTAGGTAGGGTGATTACAATCTGTCAGTGATAGCTGTCAGTCCATTACTTCCCTCTGCCAAGGCAAACACTAAAAGTGACACCGCTCATACAAGTTCATAATGAAAAAGGCAAGCATATGTAGAAAGTCCATTTATTTATGACATTGTGCATTTTATAACAAGCAGTGGTATGAAAAATAAAAACACTCATACTAATTGAAAAGTATGAGTGGCGTCACCACCTACTTTACATGGCTTGTCTGCATCCCTTTGATATCCAAATAAACATAAACTTATATACTTCTCAAAACAGTTTGGGAATTTTAAAGGCCCTTTTTTTAAGAGTGACAAGAGATCGTTGGTAATCAACCTGCTCATTAATCAAAGGAGCTTGCAAAGACAAGCGTCTGGACTTCTTTAAGTTGCTTGAAAAAGCAACCTGCTTTTTACAAATTTTACAAATTCAAGCAACCTGCTCATTAGGTTACATCATATAGAGTCTACTGTAGAATAAAAAGTGATTTGTTATGTTCTTAAAGAAATTGGGAAATTTAAGAGATGGATTAACGCTTTTAGCAGAACACCTTCAAATATTTGTCACCATCAAAGCAAACAGAAAAAAAAGACAAAGTCATTGTTAACTTTTACTTGATGATGAAGCCCAGGTCAGAACAGGTACTGTAAAGAAAAACAGTGAAGGTACTACGCAGTAGGGTACGTAGGTGAAAAAAGAGAACTCTATGCATAGGCAGTCAAATGAGATCTCTTAAAAAGTTGTAGTTTAATATTGTAAACCTTTACACTTTTACTTGTTGAATACAGTAGACTGAATGGTTGAGGGGAATGGTCTCCATGGTGAGAAGAAGAAAAAATAAAAATGATAAGATACTCATGCTGTAAGGGTGAAATTATTTAGCAGGTAATGCGATGGAAAACAGATGTTTTCAGTTTGTCATAGCTGATGGCTTAACGCGGTACAGCACAGAGGCGGTGAGGTTTAGGGCAGCGCGTGCCCCCCAACTGGAACTCCAGACTGGGCTGCTCTCCAGCAGGTGGCGAAAGAGAAAACCTTTGAAGGAGGGAGGTGAAAAACAAAAACAACTCCATCCTGGCCAGCTGTTCTCCAAGACACACACGCTTACCTGAGAATAAACAATAGGAAATGGGTTTTATTCAAACAATTTACAAGACATTCACTATATTGCAGAGTTTACTACACTTCTGCAACAAACCAAGGATGCATGCCATTTGGCTAAATCAGTACAAGAGGCTTTAATGTACAACAAACCTGCAGAAAATGGAAGGAAAGCATCTCTCTTGCGAAATTTACCATCCTTGTCCAGAAAGTGTTGAGGGTTGAAAGAGTGCGGAGTTTCCCACACTGACTCATCATGTAAGACTGAGTCCAGAGTAGCCACGATCATGGTACCCTGCACAAAATAATCATACGAACCGAGATACTATATTACATAAGTAATTTTTAGGACTACAAAATTTCTTAATAATTTTGAGGAAAACCAAACAATATTTCCCCATCTTACATCATAAATGCATTTTATTTTTGGGGAGATGAGTGTTATTATGAAAAGGATAAATTTTACCAAAACATCACTGTGTACTCAAATATACTTACAGTATTTTTTTTTTTAAATTATTTCCTTTTTTAGTTACCACCTTATTCTAGTGTATATACCTTTAAGTATTTGTCGGTAAATGTAATTGCAGTTCAATTTCAAGTAAAAGTAATTGAAATTCCATTTTATTAAAGGGGAATTTTGCCCTCAGTCATAGGCTAAACTGCTTTTGAAGACCTTTGAAGCTAAACTTTACCTTTGGGATTGTGTATTTATCCACTGTAGTTTCCTTGTTTGTCATACGAAGCACATTGAGAGGAATGATGTTGGCCATTCTCTGAATCTCATGAATGACAGCATCAGTATAGGGCATGTTTTCTCGGTCACTCACAGAGGGCTGTCTGGACGAACCGACCACAGCATCGATCTCAGCTTGAACTCTCTCTGCACAGTCAAAACAGGATACAATCAGAGTCTGTATCAAGGTTATTACAGTTACCTAATAATAAATGAGAAACTAAAAGTGAGTGTAAAAAAAGACATTCCAAGTCATTAATACCAATATTGGATTATTAGACTACTTATTAAACTACTAAATATAAATAGAAACATGAACAGACATTGAATGAATTTGTTAACTTTTGTCAACACAACAAGCAACGAGACATTCGAACATATATCTATTAAAAGGTGGAAAGTCAAAATAAATGTCAATCTTTACAAAATGCTGTTTTTATATTGTATATTTAATACATCTGCTGGACTTTTTGTTTTCTGATAACTACTTCCCTTTTATTAAAAAAAATTAAAAAAGAACGAAATTGCACATTTTGGGAAACAATAACTAAGTTAAAGAATTAGATCTACTCTGGAAACTAATGGAATCCAAACTCAAGACAAAAATTTGAAGCATGCTAAAAATGCCCCCAAAATTACAAGATTGTCATCTGGTGATAGGAAGGTTGGTGGTTCGATTTCTGGCTGCCCGAGTCTGCACGCTAAGTATCCTTGGGCAAGATACTAACCCCAAGTTGCTCTCCAATGACTGTGTATGAATTTTAGTTAGAAAGCACCAATAAGCATAGAAAAGAAAGTGTTTGTGTGAATGGGTGAATCAGTTCATTTACCACTACAAGACTGACGTGACAAAATACACAATACGGTTGAGTATTACATACATACAGTGTTGGGAAGGTTACTTTTAAAATGTATTCCACTACAGATTACAGAATACATGCCCCAAAATGTATTTTGTTACGTATTCAATTACGTTACTCAATGAGAGTAATGCATTCTGAATACTTTGGATTGCTTAATATATTACCATGCTTTTTTACAACTACATGAATGTCCTATTGCTGTGTGATTTATTACTACTATTACTGAAAGTTACTTGCCATACCAATACCAACTAGATTTTTAAATCTTAATATAAATGAGAAACAGTAGGGTGGACATTAGGTAAGGCTGCGCTTTTTGCAGCGATCTCGTATAGAAAACTATTTTGCATGTATATAAAACAGGTTTGCGGCTGTTAAGATAACGTTGGTATCTTAACATCGGTCATTTATCATGATAGAAGTTGCGAGTAAAAGAACTTCTGGCTAATAAGTCGGGTTCCGTGTCGGGCTCGTAGCTGAAAACTAGCTTTACTCTGTTGTCTGGGTCAACTTTGCTAGCGAGAGACAGAGAAAGGCGTTGAAAGGCTGCTCCAACTGAACTTATTGTTTCAGAGGAAAACACGAACACAGTGTACAGTAAAGTCTTAATAGGTTACTTACAACTGGGCTCGTCAGGCACTCTTTTTGGCTGCAGTGGTTATTATTATATTTACATGATTCCATCTCCCGTTTCTGGTCGGTGACAACTCGCACTTTTCGACTTTCCTTTTTGTCCCTCCCTCGTGCTCACAGACGATAACGGGTATGGCAGTCCGTTCTCCCTGCAGCACGGACTACAGTGCCCATTAGGCTACATTCTTTAGGGCAATGCCTGTAACGCTTTGCCTGTTGCCTTCATTTAAATCATTTTTAAAAATATTTCTTCACGTCATTATGAGACACGAGATTGAGACACAGGCATTTGAGCCTCTTAATGCATGTCTTGTTTGGGTTTCCACCAGCGTGGAATTACCAAAAATAGAGAGAGCATAGCCTAAAATATGAAACAGGAAAAGACCACCGTGTAATCCCTTTATTTCAACAAAGTAACTGTATTCTGAATACCACCTTTTTAAAAGGTAACTGTAACGGAATACAGTTACTCATATTTTGTATTTTAATTACGTAACGGCGGTACATGTATTCTGTTACTCCCCAACACTGCATACATACCTTGTATATCAGGATAGTAGATCATGTAAAGCAACCCCCAGCGTAAAGTAGTGGTAGTAGTTTCAGTTCCAGCAAAAAACAGGTCCATGGTGCAAGCATGTAAGGTACTGAGAGAAAAACTGGAATCTTTGCCCTCGTTCTATCAACGGTCCAAGCAGCAGAAATTAAAATATCTTATATTTCAGTTTGCATTACAAGACCAAAATGAACAAACATGATGGAGATCGAGCACAACACTCACCTTTGCCATTTCTATAAGAAAGGCATCAATATAGTCTCTCGGTGACGCTGGGTTAAGGGTTTCTTTGTGGTCTTTGATCCTGATATCTATGAAGTCCTTTATCACTTGTGTCAGAGTGAACATTGTCTTATGAGGTCCAGGTAGCCACTTCATCAGCCAGGGAATTATGTTGTACATCTACACAATAGGAAGATTAGATTAAACCATATTTTAATGACTGAATAAACATTCATATGTGTGCTCTACATATGAGGCTGTGCATTCAAAGAATTCTGGATTAAAATCTAACAGAGATTTCCACAGCAGCAAAGCTGATGGTAGAAATATAAACCAGAGGGAAAAATATTTGAGGGCAAATTCAGCAAACTTCTTTTTGTTTTTTGTTTGTTTTTTGTTTTGATGAGATAGGTTGAGGTCAGGAAGGCTGATTCTCTGAGATTTTGTTTATCTCTGTGGGCTTTATATTTTCCAGGCCTTAGTTACCTCATCTCTGCCCTTTAGTGTTTTTTTAAGTCAGTCTTTGTTTTGGCTCCTCACAACTGATTTGGAATTAGAAATTTTGACAGGAGACTGTTCTCCCAAAAACATAACTCTGGGATGCACACTCCACTAAAACTGAAATTGACTTAAGAAAGTTGTGATGTTACAGTAGATTATTAAAGTACATTTATTTAAGACGCTAAAATGCAACTTGTGTATTTTCTGTAAATCGTGATGTAATATGATTATTGCATGATGTAGCACGGTAGGAAGAGGTTCACCTGTGTCGACATGCTTCCCTGTAAGCGCATAACTTCATTGAAGTTATGAAGAATGGACTGGTACTGCTGATCAGTGTACTCAAATCGATTCCCAAACACCAAACAGCAGATGATATTCGACACAGCATTATTTATCAGTAGCTGGACATTAAATGGCTTTCCTGCAAAAGAAGACAGAAAATGCGGGGTAGAAGGACCCCATGTCATAACAAAGCAAGCAAACTCTATTGAATTGTACCAATCAGCCTCATAACTTAGGTGGTGGTGATCTTTAAATGCAATTTCTTTCATAGTAAAATAGCACAGATGTTTTTTATGCCTTGGTGTTCTGTGAAAGCCTCTGAGAGATACTGGCACTCCTGCTGGATGTATAAGTCCAGGGTCTTCTTGCCCAGACCAAAGTTTCTGAGTGTATGAAGAGCAAATCTCCTCTGCTGCTTCCATGGGTAACCATTTGATATCACAAGACCTTTGAACACACAAATACACAATATTAGACTGAATGTAACAAGCATTCGCTTACAGCCCTGATTTGGTGTCTCAATTACGCTTTTGACTGTATTAAACACTAACTATATATTTTTTTTTAATGAAAAAGAGAAAAACAGAACCTTCATTCCCAAATAAATCTTCAAACAGTGGTACGGTGGGACGATCTATTAAGTCGTCTCCTTGTTGGACCAGGGCTTCTTTCACAAACTTGTAGCTATTAATGACCACGGTTCTTCCACCAAAGATTCTGATGGTGAAAATGTTTCCATATTTCTCTACAAACTGAACAAAGACAGCAGGTAGATGTTGTGGTTCAACAGTACTCAGAGAATAAATACTGCTTCTACATCCGTAGTGACTGCAGATAATAGAATATTGAGCAATGCTGCCTCACTAATATTATATCTCGTAGAACCCAAGCTTCTCTCTTGTGTGAATAAAGGCAACTTTAGATAAAGTTCATTGAGTCAATGATTGCAAGAGTTTTAAATAAGGGCTTGCCCGAACTTGTTGTGCTTTACTTCAAAAAGGTAAAAGGTCATTTTAGTAACTATTACATCCAATTATACACTGCTTGTGAACATGATAGCGCAATTATAAAATGTATTTTTAACATCTGAATCTAAATATCTTGTCATATTTGACCTCTGATCTCACTTTTAGATTTTACATCTGTCTTCCTTTCAGTTTGACCCTAAAATGTGTTATATCTTTAACAAAAGTTTTATCAAGAGAAAGAGAATGGTTAGTTAGAAACATAATGTTGTTTTATATTGCATAATAAGCTTATTATTATATGCAGTTCTTCAAAAATCAATACCTATTTTCCATTACCTACTCCTACATAATGTTTGTGTAATTAAAGTAAGTCTCTGCCATGCTACCTTCATCTGATTTTTACTGCACTACCATCTGCACTTGCATCTTACAGTAAGTACTGTAACGGACAACCTTATTGACTATCTCTATTCACTTTTGTTTCTTTAAGAGAGATGTTTGGTTGTGCTGCAGGAAAAGCCAATGAGTGTGTGGGAGGGGTTTCTGGTTGTTGTTTTTCGGAGCTGGAGAGGAGCGGTGACCCTCCATGGGGTGAACGCCCGTGTTCCTGTACCTATATACAACCGTGGTGAGATCAAAACGTCTGGTGCTTGAGAGCACATGTGAACGTTACTGTACTTTTAAAAAGACCACAACAAAAAAAATCAATATGGTAAAAATAAAATAATATTCACTTCAAAGTAAATACTACCCAGAGAATGAACTGCCGGGTGGAGGTTTGCATTCTCTGAGTGTGTCTTGTTTGATTATACAAAGATAAGAATGAAGCCCAGGGCTCGTACCTCTCTGAACTGCAGGTGTATTCTGTCAGGTCTGATGCGATGAATGTCACCGAGAAGCGGGAGAGCCCACGGTCCAGGTGGGAAGTTCTTCGGCACTCTGTTCTGCCAAATATTATTCAACAGCAGGAAAACACAGAGAAATATTAAAATGCTCCTTCCATCTATCCACTCAAAGCCAAGAACACTGTATAATGTCTCCATTTAAAGTTCTTAATGTTGAATGCTGGATTACTGTAGTGTTTTAACTGTGCTGCTACCACGAAACAAAGTGCGATCAGACAAATGGGTCCTTAAACACAAAGGTGAAGGAAAGACTCGTGTTCCCGCATCTGGACTTCAAAATAAAAGCTGATAATGGAGGGGTTGTATTTTCGCATGTGCAACATTATTACACGAATTAAATACAGATTACTTCACCAGTGTCAATATCAGTGTTTGAGCGAAAAGTGTTTATTTCCTGCGTGAAACAAAGAAATATAAGCCACTAGCACAGCCTACCCACTTTTTAAAGAAAAAATACAGTATGTAAACAACGTCCAATTACTTCATACCATTTCACAACCATGGACGGGCCAAAAAACAAACAAAATATATAGCTTCCAAGAACACAGCTGAGTTTCGTTTCTTTATTTACACAATTTAAGTCCTTTCAATGACAGTCAACGAGCATGAGGGATGGTCGTCTGCCATGACCGCTGAGGGGATGAACACAGGACAAAGACATGCTGTGAAAGAGACCCAAAGAAATACAATACTAGAAATAACAGTACTACTTATACACATTATATAATATTCCAAGGTAGCAGTATACAGTATACTGCCTAACTATAGATGCATGAATGCTCCCAAATGGTGTGCCTCTGCTTATTGATGTGTTGAGAATTCAGTGATAGCCATAAAATATTAAAATATTCAAGGGCAGAAGGAAATAATTGTTTGTGGAACCTGTTCCAGATGTAGAGGAGGCGTTAAATCCAATAAAAGCCGTTCTCAGTGAGACATAACCGGTTATTACTGACATAATCCTAGAACCTTTGTGTTAAGACTGTTGCACCTATGTGTATAATGTTGGACTATCTCTGGTTGTTGTTTTTTAAGGCCTGGGCCTGTTTTTAGGTTCAAGGTTCAAGGTTCTTTATTTGTCACATGCATAGTTATACAAGTATAACACACAGTGAAATGTAGCCTGACACGCTCCTCGACATGTGCAGAAATGGGAGGGGGGTAGAGGAAGAACATTATCTCTCTCTCTCTCTCTCTCTCTCTCTCTCTCTCTCTATATATATATATATATATATATATATATATATATATATATTATATATACATTGGGTGAATGTGCAGTAGTAGCAGCAAGCAGGTGAATTCTGTACATTAATATGAATAGACATCTGACTATTTTACAGAATAGGCAATATAAACATATTTAAAATTAAAGGAATTTGGAATGTACATTGTGCCTTGGTTTAGAGTGTCTGGAAGAGAGTCCTGTCTCAGTCAATTATAGATGATGTGAGAGGGCGGGTGTGTGTGTTTGTTTAGGGCCCGGATGGCTTGGGGATAGAAGCTCCTCTTGAGTCTCTCTGTCCTTGCCCAGATGATGTGGAACCTTCTACCAGATTGCAGAAATTGGAACAGTTTGTTGCCAGGATGGGACGGGTCCTTCAGTATCTGCGCTGCTCTAGTCCGGCATCTCCTGGTGTAGGTGTTCTGAAGCGGGGGGAGAGCAATCCTGCAATCCTTTGTAAATAAAAGAAATGTTCATGATCACCACCCTGGGTTTTGTACTACTTGGCTACCATTCCTTTTTTTTTGTTAGCTTGTCTCCAACTGGTGGAAAGGACCTTAGTTTGGCTTTTTACATGTACAGGAATGCTGACAGCATAAATTAAATTCATTAGGAATGATCAAATTAAAGTACATTAAAAATGAAAAAGTTGATGAAGCGAAAAGACAACATAGAAATAACTCAAAACTCAAAACACAGAAATGATAAAAATAACTCGTGAAAAATCCTGGTTATAAAAATCTGTCTTTAAGAGGAATTTAAAAGATAAAAGTGATCTCGCTGTCAGCTCCCTGACAGAAAAAGCCTGGTAACATCGTTTCTCACCTAAAATATAGGACGACCAGCAGAGTTTTGGCTGAGGACCTTATGACCAGGTACGATGTCAGATTAAAATACACTTTGGTGGAAGCTCAGAGAGGGCTTTAAAAGTCCACAATAAAATCTTAAAACTAATTGTAAAATCAGAACTCCAAATTTCTAAAGGATCATTCAAGTATTGCATCTTATTGAGCTAATAACAGAAGCAATACTCCCGAGGTACAGAGGTCTTTCTTGCACCAAAATCCTAAACTTAATGGTGTCAATTTGGATGCCCAGTTGCACCCAAACACTCCCCACAGCAAAGAAGTCATGATGCAAATCAAGTCCTTTATACCCTGTATTCGATACTCTTTTGGTACTGCAACCATCATGGCACACCTGCTGCTCATTTTAATACAGCTTAAATTATTGGTTTTGAGAAGTATTTCTAAAATGTGGCAATAACACTTTTACTCAAGAATCCCTTGCCACCCTAGATTTTTCTCACTTCAAACACAGTTCAGGTAAAACAAAAAACTTTGACTGGGTACATGCTGATATATAGAGATATGAAAAGTCAAGCTTCAGAAGAGACAAATTTTCACAGTTACTATTTGTTTAAGGTCAAGTATTCTATAAGCCTTCAAATAAAGTGGAAATTTTTATAATGTTTTCTTTGAAACAAGCTTTTCTCATCATAACATGACAGAATTCAGAATTGTAAAAGCAATGAACAGGCAGGTATCATATACTATGAAATTGTTAGCCAGCAAAGGGACTCAGTCCATGCTTTCACTTGCTTTAATGTCAGAATGAAAGGATAAACTAATCTCAGTTTTAGCTGGTTTAACATTAAAATGTATACTTGAATATAAAAGATTCACTGTGTAAAAGTTTATCAAAACTGGTATACCGGCTGACAAGAACAAAAATGACAAATCCCATTTTACACACACTATGAGATATGAAAAATACAGAGGGGTAGATACTGTATTAGATAATAAATGTGATAAAACAGTGATTCATCAAGCTGAGAATCAGGCATTTTCACTTTGTCATAGTTGCTGGTTTAACGTGTTACAGCACAGAGGCGGTAAGGTTGGGGACAGCGAGTCCCTCCCAGCTGGAACTGCAGACTGGGCTGCTCTCCAGCAGGTGCAGAGAATGAAAACCTCTGAAAGAGGGAGGCAAAGAACAGGAATAACTCCATCCTGGCCAGCTGTTCCCCAATACACACACGCTTACCTGAGAATACACAGCATACAGTTTTATTATGTTAGATAAAATAGTCACTTTTATCACAGATTAATATTGCACAAACAAAGACATTGTGGTGGCAAGATGATTACAAGGAAAGACATAGTATGGGTTTTTCATTTTGCTCTTTTTAGAATAGAAAAGGTTTTGACTTCCAACTAACCTGCAGAAAATGGAAGGAAGGCCTCTCTCTTGCGAAATTTACCATCCTGGTCCAGAAAGTGTTCGGGGTTGAAAGAGTGTGGAGTTTCCCACATTGACTCATCATGTAGGACCGAGTCAAGTGTAGCCAGGATTATGGTGCCCTGAAGAAGTATGACACAAAAAACTGAGATGCTAAAATTGTAAAATAATCAAAAGTGTGTTACGAACTTGCATGTTCACGTGTTTGTTTTGTGCAGGTGATGTATCTTTTTATGTTAATTCAGCTGTGCCAGGGCCCTGCTCCGATTGGTGCGTGGATACACCGCCCTGACGTGACTGGTCCCAGCTGGAGGACCCGCCCATTAAAAGGAGACTGGAGTGCTATGGCGGGAGAGGTCCTTGCGTTTCTCCTCATGATCCAGCAGTGTACCTGTGGCAGCCGCTGGCTGCAGTGCGGCTTAGAAGTTGTGGAAGTGGAGTGGGTAGGGGTGAGCTGCCGTTTCTTTTGATCACCCGTTTTCTCCTGTTTTGAATTAGTTAAGGAGCTCAGACTCTGTCTTTATTTTTTGGGTTTTGTTTTGGTAAGGGCAGGGGTGCGGGATTTGTGTAGATTTGTTTTGTTTATTGTTTTGGCCTTGGCTCACCCTGAAGTGTTGACACTCCCGTTTTGTTGTTCCTTTTTTCCACATTGTAAATAAATCACATTATAACGAACGGATTTGTTTGCTGTGGCTGCTTGGGTCTTGGGGAGGAAGCGAGTGCCTCACTCATGTTATTGCCTGGCCCTAGACGGGTCGTAACAAGTGTAATAAATAAAAAAAATTAAATAAAATCAGAAGAAAGAGAAAATATCAGATATTTAAACTAATAAAATTCATTGGGACAACACCGTGTTTACCACTGTGTACTATATCATCTTTTTACTCATTTTTTTTACTCATTTGCAAACTGAGGAGACCTGGTGCTGGACTTTTTTGGAGAAAATGTCCCATCCTTTCTGATATAGGAATTTAGCTGTTAGGCAGTCTTGAGTTTTATTTGTTAGATATTTTTTTGTTTCATGACTCTTCTACTATCCCACCTTTTTAGGACATGTTTCTGTAATCAGATTCAAAATAAGCTGATAGTTTTTATGAAATAGTAAAATATCTCAATTTAAACATCTGACATGTTTTCTAATATATTTCTGTTACATGTTGGTTTATAAAACTTACAAATCACTGCATTCTGTTCTTATTTAAATCTCACAAAATATCCCATTTCCATATATTTTAGCCAATAACCACAGTTAATAATAAATGCATCTAATTTATCAGGAATTTAGATCATTTTCTGAACAATATTCGAAAGACTCACTCACCTACAGGTTCAAGCTCACATAAACACATGATTTCTGTCTTCCCATACAATACTTGAAACACTAGTATGAACTAGAGTGAACAGCTACTTAATTAAAGTTATAACTTTGTGCAACTTCAAAAAAAATAAACAATGTTTGCATCATCAAGTATCAACAACAGTCCAAAATGGACAAATAACAAAGCTGAGGTCGAAGAGCAAGTGTAGGATCTCCTGAATACTTAGAAAGGACGTGGTAATCACCTTGTTTCAACAGTTTGTCCGTTTGTTTGTTTGTTTGTTTGTTTGTTTCGTTTTGGCGTTTATTTGTGTATTGTGTATTTATTTGCTTTTTATGTTTGGGGGGTTGGGTTGGTTCCTGGAGGTTTAAAATGCTAAGCCAGAAAGTCTGACTTGGAAAAATAAAAGGCACTAAAATTATTAGTGGATTGTGCACCTTTGGGATTGTGTACTTATCAATTGCAGTGTCCTTGCTTGCACTGCGGGCCACATTGAAGGGGATAATGTTGCCCATTCTCTGGATCTCATGGATGACCGCATCAGTATAGGGCATGTTTTCTCTGTCAGTCATAGACGGCTGTCTGGATGAACCAATCACAGCATCGATCTCAGCCTGGACTCTCTCTGCGCAGTGAAAACAGGAAACAAGTTTAAAAATAAAGCTTAAGATGAAAATAAACTAAAAAACTAAAACTAAACTGAAATGAGTGAGACTTAAAAAAAACTTAAAAGCCATAATAACTGAGTGTTGTCTGCTGCACAGTTAACTGGGGAGAAAATTCTCATTCCACCTGCAATCAATATGTGATGGCAAGATGATTACACAGTATGCAGGCATGGTGGATATTATGCACACCTTGTATGTCAGGGTAGAAGATCATGTAAAGTAGTCCCCAGTGTAAAGTAGTGGTTGTAGTTTCGCTTCCAGCAAAAAACAGGTCCATAGCGCATGCACTTAAACTGCTGTGATCAAAAACTGAATCACTGCCCTCCTTCTAGCAGAGACAGGAATAAATAACTGTTGACATATTTCATTTGAAATGCAAAACGGAAAACACAGCACACCACTCACCTCTCCCATTTCTATGAGAAAGGCATCGATGTAATCTCTCGGTGATGCTGGGTTAAAGTTTTCTATGTGTTCTCTGATTTTCATTTTTATGAAATCAGTTATGTGTCGTTTTAAAGTTAATATCTTCTGATGAGGTCCAGGCAGCCACTTCACCAACCAGGGCATTGTGTTGTACATCTACAGAACAGAAAGACAGTTACCAAATTATATGATGGCCTGGTAACAACTGTGACATTTCTACTTGTGTATTTCTATGTGGTACTAAAAGGATCCTGAATTAACATGTGTTGGGGAATTCCACAGATCCAAAGATATTGAAGGAAGTCTAACATCCAGGGAAAAATTAAATCTTTCAAAACCTTATTTTGGAGCAAAGTCAACAAACCATTTCAGTTTGGTGATTCTATACACTCAGTTTATGTTTCAGTGACCACTGAAATTAAAGGTTAATCTAGATAATTACTAACACACTTTCCAATTATGGATGTTCAGTAAAAAAAATTAATTTTAGATCAAGACATTTGAATTCAATAAGGTGATGTTTGTTACTTAACTATATATGACATGTATTTAGGACATGTTGTGATGTAATAAGATTAATAAATGTTGTTGCCTTTTTAAAGGAGGTTACCTGTGCCACTGTGGTTCCCTGTAAACGTACTATCTCGGTAAAGTTATTAAGAATAGACTGATACTGCTCATCAGTGTACTCAAATCGATCCCCAAATACCAAACAACAGATGATGTTTGACACGGCGTTGTTTAACAGTGGCTGGGCATTAACAGGCTTTCCTGTAGAATAAAGAGACAATGAGAATACGAGGCAGTAAAAGGCTTGTTGCGTAATGATGTTTGTGCAATTTCTAAGTGTGTGTGCGTGTGTTTGTGTGTGCCTTGATGATCCGCAAAGGCCTCTGTGAGATACTGGCACTCCTGCTGGATGGAAAAGTCCAGGGTCTTCTTCCCCAGACCAAAGTTTCTGAGTGTATGAAGAGTAAATCTCCTCTGCTGCTTCCACTGATACCCATTTGACATCACAAGACCTTTGGACACACACACACACACACACACACACACACACACACACACACACACACACACACACACACACACACACACACACACTCTGATGCTGCTGGTCTAATTGCTGCTAATGAGATTCTTTTGGGGGAAAAAAGGAAAAGAAAAAAAACACCATTATTCCCAAATAAGTCTTCAAATATGGGTACTGCGGGACGATCTGTGAAATCTTCTCCTTGTTGTACCAGCGCTTCTCTCAAAAGCTTATAGCCATTAAGGACCACAACTCTTCCACCAAAGAGTCGAAGGCTGAAAATTTTTCCATATTTCTCTGCAAACTGAACACAGAAAGTGGACAGGTGTGTTAGTGAGGATGACAACTGTGTTTTTATACATCGCTTTGCATTTAAACATTCGTTTTTATTCATCTCTGACTCTCTTGCACGCTATGTTTTCGTACTGTTTCCATCCCCTCACCCCAAACCAGTCGCGGCAGATAGTTACCCGTCCCCGAGCCTGGTGCTGCTTGAGATTTCGTTCTGCTAAAATGCAGTTTGTTGCCATGTGCTTGATGGTTGCTGGGGTTTTCTCTGTATTATTGCAGGAATTTACAATATCCTAATCACACTGGTGGTAGATGTTGTTTATTTGATCTTTTTTTTTAACCCACTGCCAGGTGGTTGCAAGGCATTTATAATTCACCTTTTATCAGGGGCGGATCTAGAGAAATTTTCTTAGGGTGGCAAAGAAATCAAATGGGGGTGGCAAAATCAAAGCCTTTTTTTCCCCCCAAACACATATGCAGGTGGTTACATATGGTTAAAATGATTCAAATGCAGTAAGTATACACATTTTTCAAATAAATATAGTCTATAACTTAATTATTGTCTGTAGTCCACATAATTACACACTTAAGTTACATAAAACATGTGAGTTTTGATGTTATGTACTGTATAGCCTGTATAATAAATAAATATGTAGCCCAATAAGTATAAAATCCAGAAAGCTACACAACATGGGGTGGTTCATTTACAAACACAAGTCTAACTTAAGTTTCACACTGTTTTTTGTTAGAAAACAATCACATTGTTACAGCTTAAATTACACAAAATGTCAGAAATCTGCACTGTCATGAACAAAAATTTAAACCTAATTTTTCATGATTTGTTGGATTAACCCACTGAGGTCTGAAATACAACCGGCCATTTTTGACTCCTTTTGAGTTTCGGTTTGTATTTCACCCTCAAATTGTTTCATTTTATTTTTTCCCCCTTGCCTTGTTTGGTATCATTCTTTTCAGCTCAACTGAATTTAGTTGTTTTTTTCACTGACATACTGCATTAGTACTATTATTACTATTAATAGTACTATTACTGATCTGAAATCACACAAAGAACTTAAAATCCTAGTAGTATTTTTTACTGTAAAAAAATCCCACAGACATGTTGAGTAAATTTTTATAACTTGAAATGCAAATATAAATTGTTCATTTATTGTTCATTTTGTAAACATATACAACTATTTATCTAAAAATGCAGCCAATACACCTGCCGTTTGTTTTTTTCATTTTCTACAACCATTTAAAAATATTACTAAAATTAAAGTGAGAGAACAATCAGGTGTTGCAATAAGATGCTCCACAAATGATGTGTGCCAATAAAAAAAAGTTTGTCCACCAAAAGACAGAGGAGAACAGCACAGGGATAAACCTGCAGGCCTGACAACAGGAGGTGTATCACTCTGCTGGTTTTCTACTTAGTGACAGTGTTTACATTGCAAATGTGCCTTAGTGACATTCATTAGTGCCCTCACTGACACACAAAACAAAACGACTACACAACAGAACAGCTACACAAGACAACACAATACACTAAGTATACACTCCACACTAAACGTCACAAATCTCCCACATCTAAAAACTCTCCCTCACTCGCTTGCTCTGTCTCGCTGCCGTTACCGTCATTCCCAAAACTTTTCCCTCTTCCCAAACAACCAAATCCCACATGTTGACTTTTTTTTAAATTGGTCGACATGGTACATTTTTCCACCGATAGGAAAGAGGTGTTTTTTTCCCTTTCTTTACCGTTTTCGCGCTGTCCTTAGAAAATGCTTAAAACACACACACACAAAAACGTAACGACAGTATTTAGAAAAAAAGCATGGCTTATATATATTATCATAACTCTGGATTTACTGGCCTGTAATTAAAATGTAAAAACTTTAAAGTCCGAACTTTCAATGTGGGCTGAAATAGAGACTCAGCATGGCTGCAGCTTTTTGCTATGTCAGCTTAAAATAGTCATGTGATTTGGAGGTGCAGCGTGTCCGTGGACCACGGAGGGTTAATAACACTCACCTTCCTTCCATTTCCAGAGTGTAACATCCAACCACCTGTGTAAAATCCAAAATTCCCATGGTGTTGTTTAAAATGTGCTCTGGCACAATCATAAGCATGGCTTGCTACTGAAAACAAGAAAAAAGCTGGTCCTGCTATGGGCTGAACCATTTGTTAATGGTGCAGGGGTGGAACACTATCCAATATATTCAGTTTTAGCATTTATATTCACTGTTGACTGTAACTATGATAAAAACTGTTAATGCTATCTTATTTTAATAAACAACACCGTCATATGCAAAACTGGGGTGGCACTTGGGGTGGCAAGGGATCATTTTAGGGTGGCACTTGCCACCCCATGCCACCCTTCTAGAGCCGCCCCTGCCTTTTATGGATATAAATAACATGCTACAGTTCTGAAATGAAAATGAAATGATGCTTAAGGCTAAATCCAAGGTCATTTTTACATGCTGCAAGGTGATTGCCAACATGATAAATATGTAAAAATATATATTTGAAAATAATTACATATATAAAGAATTACTTAAAAATCGAGTATCATCATTTAAAGAATTTAATAACTCATTCATTTTTAATTATTTTTTGTATTAATTAATAATATTTTTGTTATTTAAATATTTAACATTTTAATTCATTAATGATACATTTAATTAAATATTTAATAATGTATTTATTGACACTCCAAGCCCTCCATACACTTAAACACGCTATGCAGATTTAGAACTACACACGCATAGCACACTCATACCGCAGAGAAATGCAAAAATGTTTGTGTTTGATTGCAAAAGCAAAGCAGGAGTGACATTATTTCATTGTCGGTAATGTTATAAAACCAGCTCCATGAACTGCTGAATGAACAGTCTGACCTACAGAAGCACAAAGCTATTGCGAATCGAATAACAAAATATAACTTGCACATTTGATTAGTGTAACTTAAAGTGTATCAGTACAATTCAGTTAATGAGGCAGAGCGACTTTATTGGGCAGGCCTGGTGTCTTCATCTTAAACTCTAAACTTAGCATAAAATCTTTAAGTTTAATCCTCTAATGAAAACAATAAATGTGTATTTTAAAAGCGGTCAAACTAGAGTGTTACTTTAACCTGTCAGCAATTTGTTTAATATAACATATTATTCTTATGTATAGTGTCATACCTCTGCGAACTGCAGGTGAAGTCTACTAGGTCTGATGCGATGAAGATCGCCGATGAAAGGAAGTGCCCAGGGTCCAGGAGGAAAATTTCTCGGCACTCTGTTCTTTAAAAAATCAGTCAGGAGCAGAAAAACACACAGGAATAAGAAAATGCTGCTGAAGTCTATCCACTCTAACCCGAGGACACTGTATAATGTCTCCATGTCTTCAGTTGTTTGTGCTGACCTGTAGTTCGTTTACAGGTAACAATCAGTTGATCGATTTGTTAACTCCCCCTCGAGCTTTGGTTTCTTTTCACAAAGAGAAAAAAGAGAAACCAAATGCTTCATTACAAAACACGTGAGAACGTTTACTCCGCTTATTCGTCAGATGTGTCAGGGATGGGATAACACTCTTAACTGCGCCAGCACAACAGATCTGAGGTTTGGTACCAAATGCATGCGGTAAGCATGCAGCTGGGGCATGCTAGGTTGTGAAAACAGTGCTCAGTGCTCTCTTGTTGTACCTGCAGCTGCTGCAGAGGGGTCCAATGGCCAAAAAGCAATATAGTAACACAGATTTCTCTTTGAAAAGCGCATATTAGCATAGTAAAACCTTCACTGGCTGTAATGGTGGTTTAACCAGATCCCTTAGTTTCTGTAGATGTTCATAGAACTTGATTTTTTCTCAACAGAGACTTCAGAAGTTGAACTTCAGAACCTGTAATCTGCTGAATGCACTCTCCCAGTTTAGGGGTTGAAGCCTCCAATGCACCCATTCAACCTCTCAACCTGCTCCAGTTGTACCTCAGTCCTCTTAATCTCACAATTTTACTGTCACCAATCTGAAACTTGCTGTTTTCAACCACTTTTAGAGGTGTGTCCCATTGTGTGTCTGTACAAAGAACAGGCAGATTCCACACAAAAGCTCCAGCCAGCAATGCGGTTCACATCCAGCCTATAATTATCCTTTGTTTATAATCTTAAGATTGCTGAATTATTGGTCACTAATAGTATTTGTGTGGTAATAGTGCTTTCACTTAAGGATTTAAATATTTGCCTCACCATGGTTACTTTAGACGTGGTGACATTCTCTCACTGGTTATTTTATATCATGCACATGTGAAGATAAAGAACACCTCAGAATTTTCTTTGTGTGCAAAGGCAAAGGTTTGATTTACACCCAAGAAAAGTTCTTTACTTGTTCACATGCCAGAATGTGGTGTTTTATTCATGAAGACAACAAGTGACTCTGAAAGCCTTTAAATAAAGAGTAAAGTTTTTATTGAAACTGAAGTGTCCAGATTACATCATGCATTCTCAAACTGATAAACAGCACTGAAATGAACTGCACTCCCACCCGTTAAAACTCAGTCTGAAACTATATTGTGACCTTAAACACAAATCCTAATGACAGTGTGATTTATTTGAGCACAATGAGTTTGGTAGGCCTGACAAATTTAATGTGCACTGGAAAAGACTTTAAGAAAGTTGCAGGAGAAGATATTTATTGCTATTTTAATATGGAGAGGATGAAAAATAACAATTGACCTTAATCTAAAGAAATAGTAATATAGCAGATCATCATTCATTACAACATAAATGTAATGGTAGACGGTGATTCGTTGCGATCCATTTTGCTGGGAAAATAAGTGCTCAGATTAAAAGAGCTGGTGTTTAACGTGGCACGGCACAGAGGCGGTAAGGTTTGGGACTGCGAGTGGCTCCTAACTTAAACTCCAGACTGGGCTGCTCTCCAGCAGGTGCAGAGAATGAAAACCTCTGAAGGAGGGAGGTAAAAAACAGAAATAACTCCATCCGGGCCAGTTGTTCCCCGAGACACACACGCTTGCCTGAATACACAATGAGACACACAAGTTTTATTCACACAATTTAGAAGTTAATCCTCAGCAAAGTTAACACTGTTATTGTAAATGGCTGCTAAGGCAAAAGGTTAATGGCAAGACATTCTCCTTCAGTAATTTTGACTCTTTAAAGCACTTGGCTTTAAACAGCCTTTAACTGGATTTGATGAACTGCAACAACTGACTAACCTGCAGAAAAAGGAAGAAAGGCCTCTCTCCTCCTGAATTTACCATCCTGGTCGAGAAAGTGTTGAGGGTTGAAGGAGTTTGGAGTTTCCCACATTGTCTCGTCATTTAAGACCGAGTGTAGAGCAGGTATGATCATTGTACCCTGAGAAAATACAGCCAGTTAGAAGCGTTATTTATTTGTGTCTCTTTAGCGTTTGTGCTAGTCAGTTTGTCATACATGTTTCTGGTATTGCTAATTGTTTGTGCATTTATTACTTCTACAGTAGACTATTCATTAGTGCCAGGTCACTATAAATGCTCACTGAAAAGCCTTCAGTGAGCATTGATCCAAAATGCTGCAGTAAGAGCTCCGACAGGGACTAGAAAGACAGAACAGATTTCATTCATATTCACTTCTCTTCATTGGCTTCCAGTTAAATCTAGAATTAAATTTAAAATCCTTCCCCTTCCCTTTCTTTTTTCATTCTCTATGTGTTCATCCATTTCTTTGTATTTAATCATTAGTTATTATTAATGTCTGGCTCTCTTCCACAGTGTGTCTTTTTGTTCCTTTCTCCTCCCCTCACCCCTCGTCTGGTCACAGCAGATGGCTGCCCTTCCCTGAAGCTGGTTTTGCTGCAGGTTTCTTCTTGTTTAAAGGTAGTTTTTCCTTCCTACTGTTCCCAAGTAATTCCCTAAAAGGAGCCATCTGATCAAATCAAATCAAATCAAATCACTTTTTATTGTCACATCACATGTGCAGGTACATTGGTACAGCACATGCGAGTGAAATTCTTGTGTGCGAGCTTCACAAGCAACAGAGTTGTGCGAAATACAATAACATAAACAGGCAAAAATACGAATGGCTAAATCTGAAACTAATAAATATATGTACAATATATAATAGTATATGCAAAAAAAAAAAAAAAAATTCTGGATGTGTATACTAAATGTTTTTCTACGTGTGTGTGTGTGTGTGTGTGTGTGTGTATACACATATTATACAAATTAAATAGAGTCAATAAATAAAATATGTAAAAATATACAGAGTTGAGACATGTGCAAAACAGTGGCATTACTGTACAGTATGGAGTGCATAATGTTGATTGTTGGACTTTAACAATAATCAGCACCCCAAGGTGACAGTTATTGTGATTTGGTGATATCTAAATAAAATTGAATTGAAACTAACTATATTCATACTGTGTTTAATGTTTAGGCCCCAAGTATATTTTGGGATGTCTCAGCATCTCAGTCCATTTCATTTGTGTCCCATTCTCACTCTTGCTCTAGCTTTTATTTTCTAGCTTAAACACATTTTACTGGATATATTTTCTGCATTTTGTGGTGAAGTTGGGGCAGCTTTTTATGGAAGTTACAGTGTTCTCACGTGACATATAGGCTTGTTTAACTTAACACAACAGGTTTAGGATGTTCTGGAATTCAAAACAAAACTTTATTTCAGTCAACCAACTTTGAGAATCCTGGCATTAGACAATAAAAGGACGGCTTTCCTAGTTTTTAATTCAAAATCTATCTGAAAAAAAAAAGGAAAATGCAAACGTGCTATAAAATTTCTCTTCACAATTGCTTTGTGTACCTTTGGGATTGTGTACTTATCCACTGTCGTTTCCCTGTTTGCAACATGGGCCACATTGAGGGGAATGATGTTGCCCATTCTCTGGATCTCATGGATGACCGCATCAGTATATGGCATGTTTTCTCTGTCAGTCATAGACGGTTGTCTGGATGAACCAATCACAGCATCGATCTCAGCCTGGACTTTTTCTGCACATAGTGAGAAAACAAACTGGTGGCTGTTGTTGCAATTTCGCACTATTAAAAAAGTAACTGATGTTTATGCTGCTTAGATAACCAGGGGGGAAATTTACACATCTTTCTCTCCCAACATAAGAAAGATCTGTGAGAAATCCCTGAAAAAAACTAATAGAAAGATGGTCACAAGTGTGTATTCAGGATTAATATTGTTCATACACACACCTTGAATGTCAGGGTAGTAGATCATGTATAGCAGTCCCCAGTGTAAAGTAGTTGTAGTGGTTTCAGTTCCAGCACCAAACAAGTCCAGGGTGCAAATGCACAAATTGCTGAGACTAAAACCAGAGTCTTCGTCCTCCTTCTATCAGAAACACAAAAGCCAGAAGTGGGAAACATGTTTCATTAAAAAATGTAAATGAACAAGAACACATTTTGAAAACACTTACCTCCCCCATTTCTAAGAGAAAAGCATCAATGTAGTCTCTTGGTGATGATGGGTTGAAGTTTTCTCTGTGTTCTTTGATCTTGACTTCTACAAAGTCAATTATCTTTTGGGTTATAGTGAATATTTTTTGGTGAGGTCCAGGCAGCCACCTCATCAGCCAGGGTAATGTGTTGTAAATCTACAGAACAGGAAGACAGCCAATAAAGCATCTGACACCCTGGAAACAGTTAGCTTTCAAAGATATTACATCACATGGTGTCCCTGCAGTTCACTTATCAACTACCCATGGCAACCTACTAGAAGTAAACAGAATAACCAATATGTTACTGTTAAGTAGCTCAAATTGGACAAAAGTAGGCTTAAACTGTGATAGACAGTAATGAAAAGTAACCAAGCAAATTCATTTAAACACAATTTTAAAGTGCACTTTAATTGCAATTAATATCAGTTTTACATTGCACCAGATTTCAAAATATGTAACTTTCTTCCTCCACTGTTTTTAAATGAACTCGACATTGAAATATTTCTGCTTTTGGATATCAGTGACAGAATCTGAGAAAAGGCAGAGCTTTGGAGGAGTCTATAATATGCACAATAGTTATGCTCCACTAACTGCTCCGTTTGCAAAAACAGCTTGGGCTGCACAAAAAAGTTCAGTTAAAGTGGTTTTATATATGTTCTGTATGAATCCTGAGTCAAACAACAACTACAGTATGTAAAAGAGTTTCACCTGTGCCCACATGGTTCCCTGCAAGCACACTATCTCATTGAAGAGCTGCAGAATTGACTGAAACTGCTTGTCAGTGTACTCAAATCGATTCCCAAACACCAGACAGCAAATGATGTTGGACACAGCATTGGTTAACAGTGACTGGGTATTAAAAGGATTTCCTGAAAGAGGCCATTAGACAAAAAATTTGAGTAAACTTATATTAATGAATTTTGGATACTTTAAAACAAATTTTACATGGACTTATGTTTAAGTTTAAAACGTAGGAAGTTGTTGTGTGTTTCACTATGACTGTTTGAATAGTTGGATTTAGAGTCTTATGTAGTAATGTGTGGGTTTACGTTGTCATGCAGAAGTTTGGGGTAAAGTAAAAGGATATAGCCATATTAACCATTAATGGTTATTATTAACGAAGATTAAAAAAAAAGTATTATTACTGTGTTATCATAAAAAGTGTGAGTTTAATGTGTTTGTGTGTCTGTGTGTGCCTTGGTGATCTGCAAAAGCCTCTGTGAGATACTGGCACTCCTGCTGGATGGATAACTCCAGGGTCTTCTTGCCCAGACCAAAGTTTCTGAGTGTATGAAGAGCAAATCTCCTCTGTTGCTTCCACCGATACCCATTTGATATCACAAGACCTTTTGGAAAAACAAAACTGCGTTAGACGCAAAGTAACTTAAAATCAAAGTCAAAAACATATTGACTTAAGTTTTAACATTGCTAAAAAGGTGACAGGCTAGTGATGCTGGTCTTATTAAAACTTTTTAAAAACTTTTTAAGTAAAATTATCACCTTTATTCCCAACCAATTCTTCAAACATTGGTAGGCTGGGGCGATCCATGAAGTCTTCTCCTCGTTGGATTAGGGCTTCTTTGACAAGCTTGTAGCCATTAATGATCACAGTTCTTTGACCAAAGAATCGAAGGCTGAATATGTTTCCATGTTTCTCTGCAAACTGAACATGAACAGAAGATTCTGTTCAGTGCTGGGTTGGGATCTGCATAATTTGTTTTAGTTACTTCCTATTCTGAATACAAATACAGCTTCACACACTTTAATGTCTATTTCTCTCAATAAATAGACAAAAATGACAACAAAAAGAAATACTTTATTTATTCCATGGGTATCTATTTTTATGTAAGAAAATATTAAGGACTACGCTGAAATCTCTGTGACTCTTCTGCCCTATTGCACATTTCAAAAGCATCCATCCATCCATCCATTCGCTTCCGCTTATCCTTTTTCAGGGTCGCGGGGGGTGCTGGAGCCTATCCCAGCTGTCATAGGGCGAGAGGCAGGGTACACCCTGGACAGGTCGCCAGTCTGTCGCAGGGCTAACACACAGGGACAGACAACCATTCACACTCACACCTAGTGGCAATTTGGATTATCCAATTAACCTATCCCTATCCCCCGGGAGGAAGCCGGAGTACCCGGAGAGAACCCACGCAAACACGGGGAGAACATGCAAACTCCACACAGAAAGACCCCGGCCTGATGGTGGAATTGAACTCAGGACCTTCTTGCTGTGCGGCAACAGTGCTAACCACTGTGCCACCGTGCTGCCCATTTCAAAAGCAATTAAAAAAAAATAAACTTGCTTTATAAATGTCCTGTCTGCTGGTTTATTACTTTCCAACCCACAAGTGACTCATGATAACTGTTGTCTTCACTGTAGAATGCACACACACACACACACACAAAGGACAGACAATATATATAATATGGTTAACAGTGGTGAAGATGAGGTGTTTGGTGGGGGCGCCACATCATATTCTGGTTAACACCCCATAGAAAATTGGGCAGGCTCTGCACGAATACATACTAACCTTTCAAAAAGAGAGCAACAGCACTTTAAATGCCTGGTGCACACGATTTTTATGACATGAAATAACAACAACAGCAACAAAAATATTATTATTATTACTACTACTACAACTACTACTAATAATAATTAGTATGTATACCTCTGCAAACTGCAGATGAATTCTATCAGGTCTGATGCGATGAAGATTTCCAATGAAAGGCAGAGCCCTCGGTCCGGGAGGAAAGTTTTTTGGCACTCTGTTCTTCAAAACTTCAGTCGTAAGCAGAAGAACAAACAAAAAGATTAAAATGCTCCTGCCGTCTATCCACTCTAAGCCAAGAAGGCTGTATAATGTCTCCATGGCTTCGCTTAGTGAGGCTGTCGCTTAATGTTGAGATGGACTATATCTGCAAATATGACGATGATTGTTTTATAGCCGGAGGACGTGGAAAGACTCCAGAACAACGAACCGCGGTTTGCTTTCAAAATAAAAGCACGTGGTTAAGATAAGATAAGATAAGACTTTATTGATCCCACAACGGGGAAATTTTTGCGTCACCTCAGCTCAAGTACAGATATATGAAGGAAATACAAAAATACAATTAAGTACAATCAATGAAAAAAAGTAAGATAATACACTATATACAATGGTAGCATACACAGTATGTGATTATGGATATACTTGGAAATATGGAAGACATAAACTATATAGCTTGGAAGGTCATGGAAGGTCCATTATGCATGAAGTGGTGACCGTGGATGTTCACAGTGTCCAGTGACTTATGACATCGTGATTGAGGAGTTATAGAGTCTAACTGCTGTTGGGATGAATGATCTGCGATCTGCGAAAAGACTTAACCAATATAAAATTACACTACATCTCTAAGACACTCTGTTACAACTGTTACACCTGTACCAGGTGGTTAAGAAAAATCGGAGTTGTAACAGTGTATGAAGTTAGGAAAATTTAGGGCTATGCTAAGGAGGAACACAGGTAACAGTGCTTGTTTCAGGTCTTAGACACACGGTGTGCTTTCAGTGTAGGATTATTGTTTTCGTACATTTATTAATTAAGAAAACACCCGAGAAATAAAACTTTTACCTTTTAGTTAAATTTAGAAAGCTTATGGCTTTGTTTTTCACTGACTGTCTACTTTGTTGTTTTTTCTCAAAAAATTACGTAATATATTTATTAAATATTTCATTCACAAAGATCTCATTTGTGATTTAAGCACGATCAGTTTTTGAGCAGTATATTTCAGACCTCTACTGGCCTGTATGGTTTACAGTAGTTGGTATTCTTCTTCTGGGGACCTTTGGGTTCTTGCCATAATTACATAACATATTCAGAGCCAAAGAAAACAACACACTCAGTGTGTGAAACGTTTAAACCGCCCAGTAGGTTAAAGGCACTGGCACCTTATCTTGAAACCCGACTCCTAAGTTGGTTTGGAATGTGGGAAGAATAATGAGGAGAACTTTAAAGAAAAATTATTTAAAATGATACAGTTAACAAAAGATATCGGTGTGCCTTTTATTCGAATGGATCGCTTTTATGTATATACACTGCCTTAAGAGAATAGTGATTAATTGTTTAAAATGTATTTTTTTTAAAAAGGGGGAAAGCAAGTTGAACTGAACAAGGGGAAGTTAAAGTAACAGAGTCGTTTGTCAGTCATTAAATGCTGCCCAATAATTAATCTCTATACAACAATTTGTTTGCAGGTTTGTGTATTCCTGCTATTACATTGAGGCCGACAGTTGAGCAAACTTCTTGGCTAGCGCCCCCCAAATTGCTATTTGTGTGCATTAGTCTTTTGCATCATCCAGCTGTATTGAAACACTCAAATGGGAATGAATGGGTTGTTAATACTGCAAATTTGTTTCCCATAACATTTGGATTTAACCAATAATATTTAGAACTGGCACATATACTTAACATGTTTATGTTACATTTAGATTTACATTAAAAAGTCTGCAAATATCTGTGACTTGAAAAGTAATATCAAAGCAGACTTTTAAGAAGTTTGGAGCTAAATGTGATACATTTTGAAGTTGTTTTCAGCATGCTTCAATTTACAATCAGCTCCATAGTAACCAGCTGGAAGAGCTCAACCTCCTGACTTGTTATTTACATTGGAATTCCCAAGAGGTCCTCAGTCTTATGTAACATGGTTGGGGCCTCCACTGAGGAGCTTATGTCCACACTTCATTTGTTCCTATGCTTGTTACACAAAAACTAGCAGCCATCCTGAAAGTTAGAGGTGGAATATATGAAAAAAGTAAATTTGGTACAGATCTTTTTATCGTTACTTTCCAAGCCATGTGTGAAAAGAAAAGTCTTTTGTTCTTTTTTTAACATAATTTTAAGTTGTCAGTGCCACCAGCTAGCCATGCTAGCTGGTGGATGTTCTGTTTTGTTTATTCTGTAAAATACCAGCAGCCTTAGTTCCCAAACAGCCACAGGGCTTTGCCTTTTTCAAGAAATGTTTTCACTGGAGTTGACTTAAAAACAACGGAAGTTGCAAAAGTCTCTGATAAAAATACAGACTGCTGAAAAATTAAAGGAAAAACGTGAACCCTTGACTCCTTGTCCTAGGTGGTAAGTTTCTACAAGTTTCTTGCATTGCTTCATTAAGTAAAGTACTTAATACTCTGACAGTGTAGCGGCATCTACACTTTTAGCTCTATACTACGTACAAAATGGCTGAGTTGAATTAAAGTCATGTCAGTTTTAATTCAGTTTTATTATAGCATCAATTTACAATAAGTTATCTCAAGTCATAAAAGGTAAAGACACTTGCAAATCAAATCAGAATTTGTCAGTTGCTTTAATAAAGTTGGTTTTCTGCTTCTATTACACTTACACTTACACTAAAGAGAGAGAGAGAGAGATAACATTCTCTGCAGACATGAAATGCGGGAGAGAGTATAACGGTGCAGCGATTAAGGATGCCGTGCAGGGGCGTCTGCCCTCCCTGCACGGCATCCTTAATCACGCCCGCGGAGTTATAAACACGGGGACTCAGGGGTATGGGGCGCCGTTTGTAAAGTGAAACATGCTGAAATTAACGGCAACATTTTTCCACATTTAGCTCAAAACCTTACAAAAACATATTTTTTCGAGTAAATTTTTACAACATTTAGTAAAATATTTGTAATTTTTCATCAAATGTTAAATATTAAATCTAAATGTTAAATATTAAATCTAAATGTTAAATGTTAAATCTAAATGTTAAATATTAAATCTAAATATTATATTTAAATCTAAATGTTAAATGTAAATGTTAAATATTAAATCTAAATATTATATTTAAATCTAAATGTTAAATCTAAATGTTAAATGTTAAATCTAAATGTTAAATCTAAATGCTAAATGTTAAACCTAAATGTTTAGGCTAATATGCAAATGTATTGTACGGATCAACGGAAATACCAAAATAAAAGCTTCCCGAAAACCTCCGGTGCAAAATTGTGTCTGTTCTCTTCCTCGCTTCTCCCCGCCATGTGCTGCTTCACTTCTTGCATACGAGCATGTCCAGCGATTTTGCTGGACATGTGCTGCAGCGATTGTGAAGTGGAGACTGCAGCTGCTAAGAGTGCACTACTGCTAAACCTTTGGATGGCCGACAAAACGGATCTTCCGATGTTTTCAGCTAAATCGCCGGACGTGCTTTCTCATGGTCGGGTTATGGCTGAATTCCAGTGGAATGACATTCCAGCCATGTGTTCCAGCTCTAAACCTAACCTTATCTAACTATAACCTTATTCCTAACCTTTACTAGCAGTTAAATGACATAAAATAGTGTTTTCCAAATCTATTTTTAGAAAATGAACGAACATGTAGATTGAGTCCAAACGGTTCTCACGTGCTCTCCTTTTTCCGTTGCTGTAATTTAGGAATGTGTTGGGTACCCGAAAGCATAAAATGTTGACAATTTGTCACCTAGCGAAAATTATTACGCTTTGGGAGTGAGAACGTGTCTGACCACTACCGGCACACTTTTGCAGCGGAGGTTTTCAGAAAGCTTTTATTTTGGTATTTCCGCTGATCCATGCAATAAATTTGCATGTTAGCCTAAACATTTAGATTTAACATTTAACATTTAGCATTTAGATTTAACATTTAGATTTAGATTTAAATATAATATTTAGATTTAACATTTAACATTTAGATTTAAATATAATATTTAGATTTAACATTTAGATTTAACATTTAGATTTAGATTTAAATATAATATTTAGATTTAACATTTAACATTTAGATTTAAATATAATATTTAGATTTAACATTTAACATTTAGATTTAAATATACCATTTAGATTTAACATTTAGATTTAGATTTAAATATAATATTTAGATTTAACATTTAACATTTAGATTTAACATTTAAAATTCTGTTTTAAATATGAAAAGTTACAAATATTTTACTAAATGTTGTAAAAAATGACTTGTTTTGAGCTAAATGTGGAAAAATGTTGCCGTTAATTTCAGCATGTTTCACTTTACAAACGGCGCCCCATATCAGGGGTTGGTGTGTGCTGTGGTGTATTTGCGGCTGGCAGCTTGAGAGCTGCAGCCACGTGAAATAAAGATGGCTCAAAACTATGATCTTTGGACCCGTCGTGCCTTAATTCCACCACACACGTAAAAAGTCAGAAGCACGTACAAACCCGAAGCACATAAAAACTCCAAAACACGTACAAAAAACAACAGCAGTGTTCCAGGATGCTAGGCGCAGTGTTGAGCTTTTGTTACCTTTTAAAGTTCTTTTATTGGTTTTTAAATGTCTTAATGGTCTTGGGCCTTCTTATCTCTCAGATCTGCTTTTACCATACGAACCCTCGCGGACCCTGAGGTCCTCTGGTACTGGCCTTTTGATTGTCCCTAAAGTCAGGACACATACTCACGGAGAGGCAGCTTTTCAGTGGTATGGTCCTCGTCTGTGGAACAGCCTGCCGGAGGAGCTCAGGGCCGCAGAGAACGTACATGTTTTTAAGAACAGGCTCAAGACCCACCTTTTTAATTTAGCTTTTACTTAGCGTTTATTTATTTTTTATGCTTATTTATTCTATCCTGTTATTCTATTATTAATTTAGGATTTACCTAATATTTTTTGATTTTATTCTTATTCATTTTTTAATCTTCTTACTCTATTTATATTTATATTTATATTTATATTGTATCCTGTTCTTATTTATTTTATCATTTTACCCTGTATATATCGTATTGCGTCATATCTCCAGTGTTTCCTCGGAGGGCGCTCTCTGCACCGGGGCTGTTATTGACCGTGGTCTCTGGGGTCCTCTCAGCCTGGTTGGGGGGCTCCTTGGCCTCCCTCCTGCTGTGTGCCCAGCCCGGAGGCTGCGGCCTGTGACCGGCTCCCGGTGCAGACGGCTCTCTGTTATAATGTTTCCTCACTTGGCTCATGCGAGCCCAGCCCAATTTTTACTCTTTAAGTGTGCGCGTGTGTGTGTGGGTGGGGGTGGGGGGATATATGTGTATTGAGAGTGTGGGGAGTGAGTTGGAGGGTGGGGTGGGCTGCTTTTAACTATGTAAAGCACTTTGTGCTACATTTTTTCTGTATGAAAAGTGCTTTATAAATAAAGATTGATTGATTGATTGATTGATTGATTGATTGATTGATTGATTGATTGATTGATTGATTGATTACCTAGTGGATACACAAGCCAGGAAGTACCAACGACCGGATCTGGTGTGCTGTAGTAAAAGTTAAATGAACATTTTTTTGAATTATTTGAATACATATATGAGTGCTTGTGTATAAATACACAAACAATACATATATGCTTTCAATTGTGTAATTTAAGTGATCTAGGTAGCTCTGTTTTGGAAGTTCAGTTAACGCTAGAAATGAGTTTTGGAGTTTGTACGTGCTTTCGAGTTTGTACGTGCTTTTTGAAGTTTGTACATGCTTTGTCTCTAGGGGCCACCGTATATATTTATATATAAACATATATAAATAAAACCACTGTTTTTTTACATTAGTAATTCCTTTTGTGCATAATTTTATATTGTTGTTAATAATAAATTAATTAAAACAACAAAACAAGCTGAAGAGTCGATTGGGAGCCGAAAGAGTGGGTTCTTTTTAGTGAGTCTCGCTGAAAGAGACGGTTCTCTAAAAAGAGCCGGAAATCCCATCACAACAACAAACTGCGGCTTGCTTTCAAAATAAAAGCGCATGGTTAAGAGTTAACCAATGTAAAATTAAACTAGCTCTGTAAGATACTCCGTTACATTTGCAAGTCTGATTGCAACTTATTCTGTATTTTGTTCATGAAGTTTAGAATATTTAGGGCTAAGTTTAGGAGGAACACAGGTAACAGTGCTTGTTTCCGGTCGGTAGCCTTAGCCACACGGTGTGCTTTTAGTTTAGGATTATTGTTTTTTTTATATTTCTTAATTAGGAAACACCTGAGCAATTACATTTTTAACTTTTAGTTTAATTTAGAAGGCTAATGGCTTTGGTTTCCACTGACTGTCTTTAGGCTACTTCAGTTTGTTCTCAATACATTACATAATATATTTATAGAATATTTCATTCAGATTGCATGTGTGATTTAAACATACCCTCAGTTTTTGGCAACATATTTCAGACCTATGCTGCCCTGTATGATTCAACGTAGCTGGCATTCTTCTTCTGGGGGCCTTCTGAGTTCTTGTGCCCTTGCCATGACGACATAACACATTTAGGAGCAATGGGAACGACTCAGCCAGTGTGTGAAAGGTTTAAACCTTTGGTACAGCCAGTGTGTGAAAGGTGTAAACCTTTGGTACAGCCAGTATGTGAAAGGTGTAAACCTTTGTTACAGCCAGTGTGTGAAAGGTTTAAACCTTTGGTACAGGCAGTGTGTGAAAGGTGTAAACCTTTGGTACAGCCAGTATGTGAAAGGTGTAAACCTTTGTTACAGCCAGTATGTGAAAGGTTTAAACCTTTGGTACAGCCAGTGTGTGAAAGGTTTAAACCTTTGGTACAGCCAGTGTGTGAAAGGTTTAAACCTTTGGTACAGCCAGTATGTGAAAGGTTTAAACCTTTGTTACAGCCAGTATGTGAAAGGTTTAAACCTTTGGTACACCTTATTTAATCACTAGTGTACATATATTTATATTTATAGATACATATATATTTAGTAGGGGTGCAACGATACACAAAATTCATGGTTCGGTTCGATACTTTGGTGTCACGGTTCGATATTTTTTCGATACAAAATAAAATGTTCATGCCTTTTTAATTTGTCATTTATTAAAATTATAAATATATATTTTAACTCAAAAGTACAGTTTTTAAATTTAACCCTAACCCTAGTGCGTGTTTTTTATTTTGACAGCGAATGCGCACCTGCGGACCACTTATGTGCACCCCTGGTTATTTAGCTCATCATATCGCAGCCACAGAAATTATTTTGTCCATGAAACCATAAAGCTGCACTTTCTTTTTGCCTTATAGTCTGATTTGTCATAACTTTTCCGTTTTGCGGTAAGCTTTTCTTTGGCTGTCACTTCTTCACCCTGACCTGTCTTATTTGGCTCAGCAGAACTGAAATATATATCCTGCTGCTTTTACACACGCACTCACATAAGCTCAGCAATTCTCTGCGCGATCAACCTCTCACATGTTTAAGCTGCCGGAGATTTCACTTGTCATGTTTGCATAGTAAGCTAACGATTGATAAGACGATGTCAGAGGAATTGGTGCGCAAATTATCATCACTCACCAATCAGTACTGTCGCTCTCTATACACAGTTCACACGATTGCAAAGTGAAAGCAAAAAAACAAGCGCAAATTCAAACGATTTCAATATGTCACATATTGACAGTGGCTCACCAATGCCAAAGACATAATTACCCAGCTACATTTCCAAAAGAATGCAAAAGCATTGACATATATTTTTCCTTCCTACAATAGCCGGACGGGCAGGGCAGAGATAGATTTTGGTAGCCCGACTGGAAAAATCGCTAGCCCCAGGACGTCGGGCTAGCGATATTGCTAGCCCTGTATCTGATTGAGGAATCACTCATCTTTGGAAAAGAGAGTTTATTACAGAGAAATGGCTCTTTCCAAAATAAAAGCTATACTATCCGCTTCTTCTGGGCTATATTCTCAGCAGCGTATTAAACATATCAGGTCCCCATAAGGAGAATCATGTGCTAACGGCTGTCTAAATGACTCAGGTAAAGTTTGTAGCATGCATGCTTGTTGTTTTTGTCTTTGCACTAGGATGATGTCGCATAAATGTGCAGTCATATTCGTTGTGTTCCCACTAGTGCTTTCAGGTTAACCTCGTTAAAATGACCTTAACGCCACAACACGGCAAATCTCCGTTAAAGAGCTACCCCTGATAGCCCCGTGCATGGGGCTAGACGGCCAACACGTTAACGAGCTAACTGCGCTAACACACTAGCTCCCACTAGGGTTGCCAACCGTCCCTTAAAATACGGAATCGTCCCGTATTTCGAAACAAAAGTACACGTCCCGTATTGAGCTAATAAGGGACGCACTTTGTCCCGTAATACAGTGAGAATCAAAAGTGGCCTATAACTTTTAATGGAATTAACGCTTTGTTTGAAAACATAATTCCCAGCCCCTCTCCTGCTTTGTGACCAATGAGCTGACAGCACACTTATGACAATAAGTGTATGACAATTCAGATTACCGCTCATCTCATTGGTCGAGGAAAGGTCGCTTGCGGAGAAAATACTGGAAGACAACAGATGACCACAACAAGAAGCATGGCCAACAGGGAAACAAACGCCGACACTGCGGTGCAAGTCTCGGACGACAGTACACCTAAAGCTGGGCAGACACTGTGCGATTTTTTCAGTCACGATATTCAGCTCCTGCTCAAACTGCACGATTGACTCGCAGGGTTAGAAGTTGGTAGGTCACGATGCAGGTCTTACACTATACGACCCGATGCTCTGATGCGACCTGAGAGCTCACACTGTGCCTCCATAAAATTAAGGTTATAACAGAAAATCTGTCGCTCGCTCGCTCTCTCTGTCTTTCACTCACACAAACACACCACCACCACCAACTTTGCTAAATTGCTAATGAAAAACATTGATCAGGCAGCTGTGATTGAGCAGCAATGTAAATCCAACTATTTTCACGGTTGTTGTGGTCGTGATCATTTTGTGATGCCACATCGAAAAGGCTCGGATGAGCTTTCCAAAGTTCTACAAGTTGTGCCTCCATCGCTTGTGTCCAGATCGCACGCTGCACAGCCGTGCTGCAACGTCTTTTTCACCGACGTTTACGTGTTTGCGCGTGAGCAGTGTGAGCGGCTGTGGTGAGACCCTCACGAGCGATTGATGATCGGGAGCTGGTCGTGAGGTGTTAATCACTTCTCGTTACCCCACGTATACTACACGACGCACGATGAAGGCCAAAATCGGTCCGATCACTCAAAAATCGGCTCAAAATGGGCCTAAAACCGCACAGTGTGAGCCCAGCATTAGAGCAGCAATGTTTGTTCCCCTCAGAGAAAGGGAAGAATGGGAAAAGGAAAACACCTGGCTGGAAAAAGTTAATATGGGCATGTGCAGTGAATATCAGCGCTATGTGGCCAGAAGTGTGATAATATAACTTATTTTGTGTAATAAACAACTGCAAGGATAGATAGTCATCTATTTGTTGTAATCAATACATAAAATTAATACATAGGTGAATAATGATGATGAGTTATGATGCGTAATCATGGGAACAAGCGGGTTTACAAACAGGAGCAGCTGATTACCATTAGAAAAGCTGAAATAATACCTCAACTGAAGCCAATTGTACTAAATGCACTAAATGTGCACTGTTACAAGAATATTTTTCTTTCTATTGTTTTCTATTATTTTAAGTTAAGCAGGACAGAGTTCTTTTAAAGAAAGATTTACTTATATTCTCAAAAGTTAAGCATGACAGGCTTCTGTTTAAGAAAGAGACCTGTTTTATTGTGTTAATGTTGTCATTTTGAGCTAAAAATAAATGGCTAAATGATCATTTGTTTCACATGTGTTCATATCACAAAGAATAGAATATGCATCTACTTAAATCAACTTCAAGTCAAATGGTTAAAAAAAATAATTTCACACACAAAAAAAGAGCTAGAAAATTCACCACACTGGGAATGGTGAAGACAACTGGGTTGCCCGGCTCTGGCCACGAGGTGTCCCTTATTTATTTTTCAGGGAGTTGGCAACCCTAGCTCCCACCCATGTAATTGAGCATTGCGTGGCACATCCAACATACTGTTTTACTTTAGTCCATGACGCGCTTACCTTCAGGGTCATACATCACATGAAAACCAAAATAATTCCAAACGCCAGATCTGAATGAGGGTGGGGGAGGTTCAATTTGCCATGTTGCAAGGAGAGCTTAACTTCTGTCTCGCTAGCTTGCCCTGCGCTCTTCCTTCTGACGATGCTGTCTGTGTGGAGCGCTCAGTCGATCTGCGCTCGACAGTGCAGCCTAGGCGGAGTAGTCGAACGCAGATTCACTGAGAGCTCCACACAGACAGCATCGTCAGAAGGAAAGTTGATAAAATAAATTACAAATGTTGTATTGTTCGATACATATGCGTACCGAACCGAAAGCACTGTATCAAACGGTTCAATATCGATACGAATATCGTTTCACCCCTAATATTTAGTCATCTTTTCTCTTTTACCATGTCTCTCTAGTATTTTGCTCCTTAATATTTTTCTATTTTTTTTATTATTTTATTTTATTTTATTTTATTATATTTTCTCCTACTGTATCATGCTGCTGAGTGACTGCTGCTCGTCAAACACATTTCATTGCAATGTTGACCCTGTGCTAACTTGCATATGACAAATAAAACTGAAAACTGAAAAACTGAAAGGTTTAAACCTTTGTTACAGCCAGTGTGTGAAAGGTTTAAACCTTTGGTACAGCCAGTGTGCGAAAGGTTTAAACCTTTGGTACAGCCAGTATGTGAAAGGTTTAAACCTTTGGTACAGCCAGTATGTGAAAGGTTTAAACCTTTGGTACAGCCAGTGTGTGAAAGGTTTAAACCTTTGGTACAGCCGGTGTGTGAAAGGTTTAAACCTTTCGCTCAGTGGGTTAAAGGCATTGACACCTTATCTTGATGAGGCAAACTGTTTTGTTTCTTTCTTTCTTTTATTGAAAATGATACAGTTAGCACAAGATATCAGTGTGCCTTTTATTTGAATAGATTAGCTTTATCTGTATACACTGTCTAAAGAGGTTAAAGTGTATAATTCTTCAAATGTGTAGGAGAAAATGTAAGTTTAACTGAAGAAGAAGTAACAGGCTCATTTATTAGCCATTAAATTCTTCAAAAATATTGAATCTCTATACAACCAAATGTTTGCAGGTTTTTGTATTCCAGCTATTACATTGAGACAGATAGTTGAAAAAATGATCTTCAGGACCAAAAAAAGAAAAGTGCTACAGCATTTGGGTTGATTAGTCTTTTGCATCCTCCATCTACACTGAAACACTCAAATGGGAATGCTTGGGTTGCTAATACTGCGAATGTTTTCCTTAAGGTTGCTGCTATTTCTTTTGTAGGTTGTGCGTCAGATCAGTACAAGTAACAAATAAAATAAGCGATTACTATTGCAAAAAACTACTTAGATTACTGTTACTTTCCTGTAAGCATGCTGCGTTACTAAAACGTGATTTTGTTTGTGAGAGTGTCTCATGACAATGATGTAAGTGTGTGCGACATTTCTGGTAACAGACGTGCAGATCACGTTGGTGCAGATCAACAATGAATAATATATAGAGTGTGGGAGAGAGTATAACGGTGCAGCGTTTAAAGTGTGGAAGTACCTTATCCTTACTTTGAGTGTGATTTCATAAAAAGTGACAAAAACATTAGTGTCCACTGTACACTGCGTGGGAAGAAAACTTCTTTTTACAGCGAAACAAAGCCCTAAATGTCTGAGCAAGTACCTAGCACGCTGCCACGGGAATGTGAAATTCACAGAGAAACTGGTCTTCTTGATAACAGAAGAGCTTTTGAAACACAAAACAGAATCAGACTCAAAGAAATTTTATGCAATAGTCTTACTGGAAGCAACTACTAACCTTTTCAACAAACTGCAACAAACATCACCTTTATTCCTCACTAATTCTTCAAACAGTGATATAGAAGGACGATCTTTGAAATCATCTCCTTGTTGGATCAGAGTCACTTTCACAAGCTTGTAGCCATTAATCGCTACAATTCTTTGACTGAAGATTCAAATGTTTCCATATTTCTCTGCAAACTGAACACAGACTGCAGATTGGTGGTGGGGTACAGCAATAAGTTGGCATTGTTTCTAAGAAGAAATACTTTAATCGATATGAGAAACCATCTTACGTGTAATCCCCGGATTTTTTGTCTTACTGAGACTACAAAATATATCATATCATATCATGAACACAAAAATAAAATGAGATTCAATTCACTAATTGCTGGTTCCAAGACAATTGTCACGGTCCTGGGTCTGTGACCCAGTGTTTTCTGTTCTGTATTATTAATCTCTCCATTTCTTGATGTATCTTTGTTTATTCTTACGTTTTGGTTCTGTGTATCCCCTCTAGTGTAGTCAGATCTCTGTGTAAAGTCCGCGTCTTTGAGTCTGTGTCTTTGCGTGTGTGAGTTTCCTGTTTTACCTTGAAGGTCCGTGTCGGATGTCAGTGTGTTCAAGTTACGTTTCCGCTGTCTCGTCAGCTCTGATTTCTCCCAGGTGTGTTCCCCTCCTGTCTCCCATCCCTTGATTACTGCTGTGAGTATTTAAGCCCTGTGTGTTCTCCTGCCTGTTGTGGGTTTGTCTGTGTTAATGTCCTGTGGCAACCTGGGTTTCCCTGTGTGGTTCTATGGTTCCCTGGGTCTGCAGTTAGTGTTTCAAGTTTGTTTGTTTTTTTGTTTTTTTGTTTTTTTGTTTTTTTCCAGTTTAAATTTTGTTTAGTATCATGCTGTACAGTGCAGCGAGGAATGCCCAGACCTCTACATTGAAGAGACCAAACAGCCACTTCACAAGCGCATGGCACAACACAGAAGAGCCACCTCCACAGGACAAGACTCAGCAGTCCATCTGCATCTTAAGGATAAAGGACACTCTTTCGAGGATGCCAATGTTCACATTTTGGACAGAGAGGACAGATGGTTTGAAAGAGGAGTGAAAGAAGCCATCTATGTCCACTGTGAGCGACCATCTTTGAACAGAGGCGGGGGTTTACGACACCAACTCTCTGCCATCTATAATCCAGTCTTGAGATCCCTTCCCAGACGCCTTAACGCTCACTCACATCCTGGGCCATCTGACCTCAGGAATTCGCATGATAAGGTGGGGCCAGGTTTCACAACGAACACACCCGAAACTCTGGCTGATTGGGACCCACACCCAGTTTCACACCTTGGCTCAGGCGATTAGAGGATCATCAGGGGGTCCTTTTGTCCCTCTGTGGGGGGTCACGCCCACTAGGTTTATATCTGGGACTCTCCACCATTTGACCTTAGAACTGAAGAAGCTTCTCGGATGAGAGGTGAAACGTCTTCAAGTAACTTAAAGAAGTCCAGATGCTTTTCTTTGCAAGCTTATTTAAATCACTTGAGTTCATGCATTTAGTTTCTTTGTAAAACTGTGGAAAGGCAGCAAACAAAACATATATCAGTGTAGTAGGATTAATAAACAACTATAGGTTATTTTGCTTGCTTCCAGCAATTGGTGGAATTTATAGATTTCCATTAAAACCCATAACATCATAGATGAGTAGAAATGGAACACAGAGGCATACAGTAACATAGATTTCTCTTTGAAAGCGCATATTAGTAAGTGAAATTGTCACTAGCTGAAAGATGATTTAACCAGATCCTTCAGTTTCTGTAGACATTCTTAGAATTTGATCTGTTCTTGTCAGAGACTTCAGATCTTTTTGTACATGGAATCTGCTGAAGGCACTTTAATGGTTTTGGGATTGATACAGCCAACTACCACTAGTTAACCTGCTAAACCTGTTCCAGTTGTACCTCCTGATACTTCTTCTATTCACAAGTTGGTATAAAGACATCATCTTGCCCAAACGATGTCGTGCCAACACGTTTCTTAAAAAAGATTTTGAATGTTGTTCTGTTCTGACATTTTAGCAATGTTTCATAGCAGTCTTAGTTCAGGGGTGGTGCCAGCCTGCTTTAAACATGTTGTTGTGCATGTGTATTTAAAAAACCTAATCTTGATTCCTCTGTTCTTGCAAATTTTCGGCCTATTTCAAAGCTCCATTTTCTGTCAAAAATCTTAGAAAAGATTGTATTTGTTCAATCTTTCTAAATTGTCACAATGTTCTTGAGAGGTTTCAATCTGGTTTTAAAGCCTTTCACAGCACCAAACCTGCACTTTTAAAAGTTCTTATCGATCATTTACTAGCCACTGACTCAGGTGACTCAGCTGTACTTCTGCTTTTAGACTTGACCACTGCCTTTGATACTGTTGACCACAGCATCTTGATCTCTCGGTTGGAGCACTGTGGCATCAAAGGCACTCCATTAGAATGGTTCAGGTCACACCTCTCTGAAAGGACTTTTTCTGTAGCAAACGAAGAGACACAAACATATCTCCCCAGTGCTTGACTCACTTCACTGGCTCCCAATCCGCTTTAGAATTCAGTGCGCCCCAGGGTGGCTGTGGCTACAATGTAGCTTGCCATCACCAGTGTGTGAATGTGTGTGAATAGGTGGATGACTGGTTGTGTAAAGCGCTTTGGGGTCCTTGGGGACTAGAAAAGCGCTATACAAATACAGGCCATTTATTTACCATAGAATTAAATATAACATTTTACTGGTGACTTACAAAGCACTGAATGGACAGGCCCCAGAGTATCTGTCTGACTTACTGCACCCTTATATGCCCCCTAGAGCTCTTAGGTCAGGTAAACGTTTGCTCTTGGCTACACCAAAGTTGAGGCTGGTCCATAGAGGTGTGGAATGATTTAGCTCTCCACATCAGAAAGGCCCTCTTGTATAAAAGGCCCCAAAGTTCATATAATAGTTTTACTGGTGTTTATAAGTTTATATAAGTTCATGTAATGTTCCATCTTCTGTCAGTTTGGGCCAGCCCACCTTCTAGTGACATCATCCGGTTAGTAAGGTGGGCAGTTTAATGGCGGCTGAGCAGTGTTGGTCCGGAGGGGGTGCACTGATTCCTGGGGCATGTTAGGTGTGTGTAAATGACAAGAAACCACACACACACACACACCCAGACACACACTTATGTACACCCGCTGTGTTACAGCCCCAGAAATTAAGCGGTGACAATAAAGTGCCTCAAACGGAACCTCAAGCTCTCTCCTTCTTTCGTGCTCTGGGCAATTTGGCCTTAAGTGGTGTTCTGGCCGACACACCGGGGTGACCGTAGTGCTCAAAGACTGAATCAGTGCCACAGCCGTGCCTATCTTTGATATCTCCACTACATTAATTGGTCCTTCGAGCCGGATGCACTAGGTTCGCCTCAGAGATGGAACCAGGCCCAGAGTACGAGGCTCGTGGCGCACGCCCCAAACGACATGCTCGCCCACCTGTGCACAACGCAGATTATGAGGTGGAGTACCCAGGCTACATTAGCCATGCATATAGAGAGGATGTAGAGCTCAGACACCAAGAGGACAAGGCCAGGATGACCTCCCTCGCTTCCCCCTTTAGCTGCAACCTAGCCAGCCCTCAGTGGAGGCGGGATGCTATTCTCCATGAGACGGCCTCGCGCTATGGAGCTCAGAGCCAACAGCACATTCAGGAGAATCAGCTAGCCCCCCAGCTGTATCCGGAGAGATGGCATGGGGAACAAGCCTATGATCACTCTACTCCTCTACCCTTCGTGCTCCCCTATACACATCCAAATAAGGAAGTAAGTGCAGAGTTAGAGGATATCCGTCAGGAGCGCCACCTCATCCAGCAGAGCCAGCAACGTATGTCATCAGATCTGGTCGAACTCAAGGCACTGCGGGCAGAAATGAGACAGTTAGTGGAAGCTGTCCAGAGCATGCAGGGCCCATCTTCTCTCCAAACCAGTAAGTCAATGCAGTCACCGCTACCGGGTGATGCACCAGAGATTGAGGAGGATGATGACTGGCCTGCCCCACCACCGTGGCCAGATCCAATTGAGGAAGCGCCACTGCCTAGTGACCCACCAGTGTTGAACCCCCATCGCCAAGATGCATGTATGTTTCCAGCCATTAAGACAGAGGCAATGGCAATCCCACCTGCTAATATGGTCGTGGACCACCCAGGACAGAGTCTGTCATCAGATCCTCCACCAGCTCTCAGGTTTCCAGATAAAGCCTCCCATAATCCACCTCCCTGGTTCAAGCCGGTTCATCTCCCACCTCGCCCAGGCAGTTTCCCACTGGGTGGGTCCAAGCATCCGCGCGCCGCCTATGGGGACAGTAAGACTGAGCATGGCTGTAATCCAGCATCCCCTGAGCAGCAGTTCAATCTGTCCTCTCCACAGCCACTGCCGGACAGACCGAATCCGGGCAGGACTCCTATCACCTCAGAGACAGTTTACCGTGGTCCCCGCCCAACAATCCCCAACTTCTCCAGCAAAGGGGTTGGGATGACCCACACCTACCTCAGGAGCTTATGCAGCAGTGGACAGCCTGGGAGGAAGAGCTGCAATTTCTACCTGAAATTACTCTTCCCCGACCATATGTGCCTAAGGAAGTGGACCCCTTCAGCTGTCAGAGAGAGGTGCACATATTTTGTGATGCCTCTGAAGAAGCTTATGGCTCAGTAGCTTACCTCCGGACCACTGGCAGAAATGGTGAAGTGCATCTGTCATTCTTGGTGGCCCGTTCCAGGGTTGCCCCTAAGCGGTTCCACTCCATGCCCCGATTGGAGCTCTGTGCTGCACTCACTGGGGCACAGCTCTCACAAGTGCTGGAAAGGGAGCTCACCCTTAGAATCGACCAGACGGTCCTATGGTCCGATTCTACAACAGTGCTGACCTGGCTGAGGTCTGAATCCTGCCGATTTAAGGTCTTCGTGGGCACTCGTGTAGCCGAGATACAAGAGCTGACAGACAGGCACTCCTGGAGATACGTCGACTCTGGAAGGAATCCAGCCGACGATGTGACACGTGGGAAGAAGTTGAAGGAGCTCACTGTACCAAATAGATGGAGCCAAGGACCATCCTTTCTCCTGCGCAGTCCAGACTCCTGGCCAGAGGATCTCACGGTTGACCAAGCAGGAGATGCCTCGGAGCTGCGCAAAGCTGTGTTCTGTGGGACCACAGCAACTACTCCGTCAGGTCAGCCAACTTCAGATTTGAGCCGCTACAAAACCTGGAGTGAGATGTTAGAGGTTACAGCGCGGGAGCTACATGGGGCGGCCCAACCAGATGGTCATCCCACTGTTGAGGACTATCGCAAGGCGGAGAGGCTGATCCTACAGAGGGCCCAGATGGATAGTTTCCTGGAGGAATACAACCTGTTGAAAGTCGGTAAGCCAGTTCCCAGGAGCAGTCGTCTTCTCTCTCTGTCACCCGAAGTGGATGAGACCAGACAGCTCATTTGTGTTGGAGGACGACTTCGTCGATCTGAAGATTTGGCTCTGGAGACACTCCATCCGATTATCTTAGACCCAAGCCACCCAGTGACCAAACTCCTGATCCAAGACTTTGATCGCCGCCTCCATCATCCTGGCCCGGAGCGGGTGTTCGCAGAACTTCGGCGCTCCTACTGGATTCTGCGAGGGCGTGAAGCTGTCCGGCGCTACCAACACCTCTGTGCTGATTGTCAAAGGTGGAGAGCTAGACCTACAGTGCCAAGGATGGCAGACCTGCCAGCAGCCCGGCTACGTCTATATAAACCGGCTTTCTACTCTACGGGAATGGACTGCTTCGGGCCGTTTGAGGTCAAGGTTGGTCGGCGTATTGAGAAGAGATGGGGAATCATATTCAAGTGCCTCACCACCAGGGCAGTCCACTTGGATGTTCTTAACACCATTGATGCAGATGCATTCCTGATGGCTCTTCGGCGATTTGTCACCCGTAGAGGAACACCTGCCGAGTTGTTTTCAGACCAGGGGACCAACTTCAGGGGAGGTGAGAGGGAGCTGCGTGAGACCTTTCGGAAGATGGCCCCGGAACTACAACAGCTTCTAGCACCCCAGAGGATCAGCTTCCGCTTTAATCCTCCAGGTGCCCCACACTTTGGGGGAGCATGGGAAAGGGAGATCCGGTCGGTTAAGTATGCCCTCTATGCCACCGTTGGGGCTCAGTCAGTTCCAGAAGAAGTGCTTCGCACTGTACTCACCGAAGTGGAAGGGATACTCAATAGTAAGCCCCTGGGGTATGTGTCTTCCGATGCCAGAGATGCAGATCCGGTGACTCCTAATGTTCTTCTGATGGGGCGGCCGGATGGATCGCTACCTCAGGTAGTATACCCAGAGAGTGAGCTCCTCAGTCGCCGTCGCTGGAAGCACTCCCAGGTTTTGGCTGACCATTTCTGGTCACGTTTCATTCGTCAGTACATTCCCAGTCTGCAGACTCGCCAGAAGTGGCAAACAACGGCAGCTGATTTGGCTGAGGACTCTGTGGTGATGATCGCTGATCCACAGCTTCCCAGGGCTCTCTGGCCGGTGGGGAGGGTGATTAAAACTCATCCTAGCCCTGATGGACGCATCAGGTCAGCTGACGTGAAGGTGAAGGAGAGAGTCTACACTCGGCCAGTTGCCAGACTGGTTGTCCTCCCTGCGCTGCCCTCTGGAGAAGATGAGGACAGCTCTGCGTCGAACTCACCACAACCCTAGAACTTTGTTGCCTTATTGATGAGCAAATGTCTTACATACATTTGGGGGCGGCTGTATAAAAGGCCCCAAAGTTCATATAATAGTTTTACTGGTGTTTATAAGTTTATATAAGTTCATGTAATGTTCCATCTTCTGTCAGTTTGGGCCAGCCCACCTTCTAGTGACATCATCCGGTTAGTAAGGTGGGCAGTTTAATGGCGGCTGAGCAGTGTTGGTCCGGAGGGGGTGCACTGATTCCTGGGGCATGTTAGGTGTGTGTAAATGACAAGAAACCACACACACACACACACACCCAGACACACACTTATGTACACCCGTTGTGTTACAGCCCCAGAAATTAAGCGGTGACAATAAAGTGCTTCAAACGGAACCTCAAGCTCTCTCCTTCTTTCGTGCTCTGGGCAATTTGGCCTTAAGTGGTGTTCTGGCCGACACACCGGGGTGACCGTAGTGCTCAAAGACTGAATCAGTGCCACAGCCGTGCCTATCTTTGATATCTCCACTACACCTCTACTGTCAGTCTTTTTTAATCCTATCTCAAAACACATTTTTACTCATTGGCTTTCAACGCAGCATGAGAGTTATTTATGTATTTACTTATTTATCTGTTACTTGGTATTCGTTATTTGATATTGATGCTATTTTTGTTACATTAATTTTATTGTGTAATTTCTATCTTTGTACATCACTTTGGCCAACACTTTTGTTGTAATTACAGTGGGGCAAAAAAGTATTTAGTCAGCCACCGATTGTGCAAGTTCCCCCACTTAAAATGATGACAGAGGTCAGTAATTTGCACCAGAGGTACACTTCAACTGTGAGAGACAGAATGTGGAAAAAAAAAAAAAATCCATGAATTCACATGGTAGGATTTGTAAAGAATTTATTCGTAAATTAGGGTGGAAAATAAGTATTTGGTCACCTCAAACAAGGAAAATCTCTGGCTCTCACAGACCTGTAACGTCTTCTGTAAGAAGCTTTTCTGTCCCCCACTCGTTACCTGTATGAATGGCACCTGTTTGAACTCATCTGTATAAAAGACACCTGTCCACAGCCTCAAACAGTCAGACTCCAAACTCCGCCATGGCCAAGACCAAAGAGCTTTCAAAGGACACCAGGAAAAGTATTGTAGACCTGCACCAGACTGGGAAGAGTGAATCTACAATAGGCAAGCAGCTTGGTGTGAAAAAATCAACTGTGGGAGCAATCATCAGAAAATGGAAGACATACAAGACCACTGATAATCTCCCTCGATCTGGGGCTCCACGCAAGATCTCATCCCGTGGGGTCAAAATGATCATGAGAACGGTGAGCAAAGATCTCAGAACCACACGGGGGGACCTGGTGAATGACCTGCAGAGAGCTGGGACCAAAGTAACAAAGGTCACCATCAGTAACACACTACAACGGCAGGGAATCAAATCCCGCAGTGCCAGACGTGTTCCGCTGCTGAAGCCAGTGCATGTCCAGGCCCATCTGAAGTGTGCCAGAGAGCACATGGATGATACAGCAGAGGATTGGGAGAATGTCATGTGGTCAGATGAAACCAAAGTAGAACTTTTTGGTATAAACTCAACTCGTCGTGTTTGGAGGAAGAAGAATACTGAGTTGCATCCCAAGAACACCATACCTACTGTGAAGCATGGGGGTGGAAACATCATGCTATGGGGCTGTTTTTCTGCCAAGGGGACAGGACGACTGATCCGTGTTAAGGACAGAATGAATGGGGCCATGTATCGTGAGATTTTGAGCCAAAACCTCCTTCCATCAGTGAGAACTTTGAAGATGAAACGAGGCTGGGTCTTCCAACATGACAATGATCCAAAACACACCGCCCGGGCAACAAAGGAGTGGCTCCATAAGAAGCATTTGAAAGTCCTGGAGTGGCCTAGCCAGTCTCCAGACCTCAACCCCATAGAAAATCTGTGGCGGGAGTTGAAAGTTTGTGTTGCTCGGCGACAGCCCCAAACATCACTGCTCTCGAGAAGATCTGCATGGAGGAATGGGCCAAAATACCAGCTACTGTGTGTGCAAACCTGGTAAAGACCTATAGTAAACGTTTGACCTCTGTTATTGCCAACAAAGGTTATGTTACAAAGTATTGAGTTGTATTTTTGTTATTGACCAAATACTTATTTTCCACCCTGATTTACAAATAAATTCTTTACAAATCCTACCATGTGGATTCATGGATTTTTTTTTTTTTTTCACATTCTGTCACTCACAGTTGAAGTGTACCTCTGGTGCAAATTACTGACCTCTGTCATCATTTTAGGTGGGGGAACTTGCACAATCGGTGGCTAACTAAATACTTTTTTGCCCCACTGTAAATGTGCTATGTAAATAAATAAACAATAAATGATGAGTTCAGAAGTTGAACTTCAGAACCTGTAATCTGCTGAATGCACTCTCCCAGTTTAAGGGATGAAGCCTCTAATGCACACATTCAACCTCTCAACCTGCTCCAGTTGTACCCAAATCCTCTTAATCTCACAATTTTACTGTCACCAATCTGGAACTTCTTGTTGTTTTCAACCACTTTTGGAGTTGTGTCCCATTGTTTGTCTGTACAAAGAACATGTAAATTCCACACAAAAGCTGCACCCAGCAAAGTGGTTCACATCCAGCCTATAATTATCCTTTGTTTATAATCTTAATATTGCTGAATTATTGGTCTCTAGATGTAGTAGTAGTAGTAGTAATAATACTTTCACTTAAGGATTTAAATACTTGCCTCATCATGGTTCCTTTAGTTTTGGTGATTTTTTTTTCTCACTGGTTATTTGATATCATGCACATGTATGTAAAGATAAAGAAAACCTTAGAATTTTGTCTCTGTGTAAAAAGGTAAAGGTTACAACCAAAATAAGTTTTTTTTTCTTTCACATGCCAGAATGTGGTGCTTGACTCATGAAGACAGCAAGCAACTCTGAAAGCCTTTAAATAAAGAGTAAAGTGTTTATTGAAATTTTATTTTCACAAAACCCATTTGAAGTATCCCGATTACATCATGCACTCTCAAACTGATAAACAGCACTGAAACTAACTGTACTCCCACCCGTCACACCCGATTCTGAAACTATATTGTGACCTTAAACACAAATCCTAATGACAGTGTGATTTATTTAAGCACATTGAGTCTGGTAGGTCTGACAAATTTAATGTGGTTTGGAAAAGACTTTAAGAGAGTTGGAAGAGAATGTATTTACTGCATATTTGAAAACAGTCCTTTAATACAGAGAGGACAAAAAAAATCACAACTGGCATTATTCTAAAATTGTAATATAGGAGATCATCATTCATTACAACAAATATAATAGAATATAATAGATTAGCTGGAAGACAGTGTAATAATAATGGAAGACAGTGATTAGTTGTGATTCATTGTACTGAGAAAGATATGCCCTCGGTTTACAAGAACTGGTGGTTTAACGTGGCACGGCACAGAGGCGGTAAGGTTTGGGACTGCGAGTGGCTCCTAACTTGAACTCCAGACTGGGCTGCTCTCCAGCAGGTGCAGAGAATGAAAACCTCTGAAGGAGGGAGGTAAAAAACAAGAATAACTCCATCCGGGCCAGCTGTTCTCCAAGACATGAGCGCTTGCCTGAGTACACAATGAGACACAAGTTTTATTCACACAATTTAGAAGTTAATCACTTTGATCACAGATTATTGCTGCAGCTGTGGAACAGAGATACCATTAACAGACCGATCCCCTACCAAAGTTAAGGCTGTAACTGTAAATGGCTGCTAAGTCAAACAATTAATGGCAAGACATACTACTTTATTAATCTTGCCTTCTTAAAACACTTGGCTTGAAACATCCTTTAACTGGATTTTGAGGAACTGCAACAACTGACTAACCTGTAGAAAAAGGAAGGAAGGCCTCTCTCCTCCTGAATTTACCATCCTGGTCGAGAAAGTGTTGAGGGTTGAAGGAGTTTGGAGTTTCCCACATTGTCTCGTCATTTAAGACAGAGTGTAGAGCAGGTATGATCATTGTACCCTGAGAAAATACTGCCAGTTAGAAGTGTTATTTAAACATGTCTAGTGTTTGTTCTAATCAGCGTGTCATACGTGTTTCTGGTATTGCTGATTGTTCATGCATTTATTACTTCTACATTCATCTATTCATTATTAACAGGTTGCTCAAAATGCTCGCTGAAAAGCCTTCAGATGATTCAAAATGCTGCAGCAAGAGTACCGACAGGGACTAGAAAGAAAGAGCATATTTCATTCATATTAACTTCTATAAAACTTGTGGTTCCCAGTGTGTTTAAAAGTAGAATAGGAGGCAGAGCCTTCAGCTTTCAGGCCCCTCTTCTGTTTCTCCCAGTTTGGATGTGGGAGGCAGACACCCTCTGTACTTTCAAGATTAAGCCTAAAACTTTCTTTTTTGATGAAACATATAGTTTCCATGATGCACTGAGTGGTTCTTCTTCAAAACAAAATGTTATTGAGGACAACAAACTTTGAGAGTCCTGGCATTAGATGATAAAAGGACAACTTTTTCATTCAAAATCTATCTGAGAAAACAAAAAACACCAAAAAGTGCTATAAAAAAATTCTTCTTTGCAATTCCTTTGTGTACCTTTGGGATTGTGTACTTATCCAATGTTGTGTCCTTGTTTGCAACATGGGCCACATTGAGGGGAATGATGTTGCCCATTCTCTGGATCTCATGGATGACCGCATCAGTATACGGCATGTTTTCTCTGTCAGTCATAGACGGCTGTCTGGATGAACCAATCACAGCATCGATCTCAGCCTGGACTTTTTCTGCACATAGTGAGAAAACAAACTGGTGGCTGTTGTTGCAATTTGGCACTAATAAAAGGAACCTGGATTAAAAAATAAAACTGAAATAAACTGAACAAAATTAACCAACACAAGAATGATCTGTGAGAAATCTGTTAGATTTGTATTGTTGGATTGTCATTTATGCCTAGAAATATATATTTATTAGGTTTAGGGAAGTCGTTTATGGGGTCACACACACACACAGACATACTTACACGGTACTCTTTGTGTGCATGTATACGTCATATGTTAATGAACCTATGTATATTCATGTAACCTAAATAAAAGAGCAGTGTTACGGGGGAACGGACGAGAGCAACTGGGGTCAAGCGAAGGAACGGCGTTTGTCCAATTCTCTCCCGTGCACGAGAAACATAAAGAACTTTGCCTACTCATGTCTTGCTTTGCTGTGTAGTTAAATTGTCTTGAACGTTCCAGCGAATAGGTTTAAGCTACAAACCTGTCAAAATCTCTGAAAAAAACGAATAGAAAGATGGTCCCAAGTGTGTATTCAGAATCAATATTGTTCATACACACACCTTGAATGTCTGGGTAGTGGATCATGTATAGCAGTCCCCAGCGTAAAGTAGTTGTAGTGGTTTCAGTTCCAGCACCAAACAAGTCCAGGGTGCAAAAACACAAATTGCTGAGACTAAAACCAGAGTCTTCGTCCTCCTTCTATCAGAGTCACAAAAGCCAGACGCAGGAAATAAAAGGCATGTTTTTTAGAAAATGTAAATGAACAAGAACACATTTTGAAAACACTTACCTCCCCCATTTCTATGAGAAAAGCATCAATGTAGTCTCTTGGTGATGATGGGTTGAGGTTTTCTCTGTGTTCTTTGATCTTGACTTCTACAAAATCAATTATCTTTTGGATCAGAGTGAATATTTTTTGGTGAGGTCCAGGCAGCCACCTCATCAGCCAGGGTAATGTGTTGTAAATCTACAGAACAGGAAGACAGTAGCAGTAATAGGTCAAATTTTGCAAAAGTAGGCTTAACCTGTGATCGGCAGTAATGAAAAGTAACCGAGTAAAATCATTTAAACACAATTTTGAAGCATACTTTAATAGTAATTAAAATCTCTTTTACACCACAGCAGATTTCATAAGTGACTTTCTTCCTCCACTGCAGTTAAAGGAACACAACAGTAAAATATTTCAGGAAAGATAATCTGCGCTGAGATATCAGTCTGAGAATCTGAGACAAGGCACAGCCCAGGTGGAGTCTAATGTGAACAATAGCTATGCTCCTCTAACTGCTCTGTTTGCAAAAACAGCTTTCACTTGGGCTGCACAAAAAAGTTCAGCTAAAGTTTCTTATTTGTTATTTTTAAATCCTGAATCAAACAACACTAACATATGTGAAAGAGTTTCACCTGTGCCCACACGCTTCCCTCCAAGTACACTATGTCACTGAAGAGCTGCAGAATAGACTGAAACTGCTCATCGGTGTACTCAAAACGATTCCCAAACACCAAACAGCAAATGATGTTGGACACAGCATTGTTTAACAGTGACTGGGTATTAAAAGGTTTTCCTGAAAGAGCATATGTTCATTAGACAAAACATTAAAGCAAACTCATAATTAATTTCGATTATGTAAAAAAATTGTGTACGTTTTGTGTGGGTGTGTGTGTGTGCCTTGGTGATCTGCAAAAGCCTCTGTGAGATACTGGCACTCCTGCTGGATGGAAAACTCCAGGGTCTTCTTGCCCAGACCAAAGTTTCTGAGTGTGTGAAGAGCAAATCTCCTCTGTTGCTTCCACTGATACCCATTTGATATCACAAGACCTTTTGGAAAAACAAGACTGCGTTAGGCCCAAAGTAACTTAAAAATAAGGTCAGTAAAATACTGACCCAAGTTTTAACATTGCTAAATAGTCAGATGATGCTGGTCTTATTAAAAAACATCTTGAAAAACTTTTCAAGTAAAATTATCACCTTTATTCCCAACCAATTCTTCAAACATTGGTAGGCTGGGGCGATCCATGAAGTCTTCTCCTCGTTGGATTAGGGCTTCTTTGACAAGCTTGTAGCCATTAATGATCACAGTTCTTTGACCAAAGAATCGAAGGCTGAATATGTTTCCATGTTTCTCTGCAAACTGAACATGAACAGAAGATTCTGTTTAGTGTTGGGTTGGGATCTGCCTCATTTGGGTGACCGCTTCATAATTTTGGCTATTTCCTCTTAAGAAAGCCAATATTAATACAGCTTCTTCTGAATAAAATACAGCTTCACATACAGCAACGTCCCTTTCTCTCAATAAATAACCAAAAAGACAAGATAACAAAAACTTTATTCATACCATAGGTAGGCATTTTATATAAGAAAATATTTAAGACAATGTTAAACTCTGTGACTGTTGTGCTCTATTGCACATTTCAAAAGCAATTAAAAGCAATTTACTTGCTTTATAAATGCACTGTCTGTTTGTTTATTACTTTCCAGCCCACTAGTAACTCATGATAATGGTTGCGTTCTATGAGTATTAGGGCGAGAAAAAAAATACTGTTGATCATTTTGAGAATAAGATCAAGAATGTATTTTGAGAAAAAAGTCAAAATACTGTTCTTTGAAAAAAGGCGAAATTATGTTTCTGGGGGAAAAGTCAAAAAGTCTATTTAGAGGAAAAAGTCAAAATGTGGAGATTACAGTAGTTGTTTCACGACAAACTGCCACGTTTGTTATACCCTCTGAGTTAGTGAAAGCATACTTCAGAATGAGTTTTTAGCAACAAGAAAGGAAATTATTTCTGTTTAGCACATAAACAAATTAGGATGTTGAAAAGATGGTGCAGAAAGCTTCATCTGCTCAGATGGAAAACCACACAAACTTCAGACAGTAGGCCAGATTTGTACAAAATGAAATTGATATTTGTAAGGTTATTGATAGTTACACTCTTGTCCAATAAAGAGGTCATATGTCAGGATTCTGGCCTTCTACATGTTCCTAAAGCCAGAAAAAAGACTATTGGAGAGCGTGCTTTTTCTTTTCTTGCCCCATTTTTGTAGAACAACCTCCTCCAACGCATGCTCTGTGGAGGTTTTTAAAGCTAAGTTGAAGACCCACTTGTTCACCGTATCCTACGTGTCTTAATTCGGTGTAATACCACTTTTAATGCCTGGGGCACTTTATTTTTATAACATGACATTTTATTAATAAAAATTAGTAGTAGCAGTAGCAGTATGTATACCTCTGCAAACTGCAGATGAATTCTATCAGGTCTGATGCGATGAAGATTTCCAATGAAAGGCAGAGCCCTCGGTCCGGGAGGAAAGTTTTTTGGCACTCTGTTCTTCAAAACTTCAGTCGTAAGTAGAAGAACAAACAAAAAGATTAAAATGCTCCTGCCGTCTATCCACTCTGAGCCAAGAAGGCTGTATAATGTCTCCATGTCTTCGCTTAGTTAGGCTGTCGCTTGTTGAGATGGGCTATATCTGCAAATGTGACGATGATTGTTTTATTACCAGAGGACGTGGAAAGACGCTTTCAAAATAAAAGCGCGTGGTTAATAAGACTTAACCAATGTAAAATTACATTACATCTCTAAGACACTCTGTTACAACTGTTACACCTGTACCAGGTGGTTAAGAAAAATCGGAGTTGTAACAGTGTATGAAGTTAGGAAAATTTAGGGCTACGTTTAGGAGGAACACAGGTAACAGTGCTTGTTTCAGGTCTTAGACACACGGTGTGTTTTCAGTGGAGGATTATTGTTTTCGTACATTTATTAATTAAGAAAACACCCGAGAAATAAAACTTTTACCTTTTAGTTAAATTTAGAAAGCTTATGGCTTTGTTTTTCACTGACTGTCTACTTTGTTTTTTTTTCTCAAAAAATTACGTAATATATTTATTAAATATTTCATTCACAAAGATCTCATTTGTGATTTAAGCACGATCAGTTTTTGAGCAGTATATTTCAGACTTCTACTGGCCTGTATGGTTTACAGTAGTTGGTATTCTTCTTCTGGGGACCTTTGGGTTCTTGCCATAATTACATAACATATTCAGAGCCAAAGAAAACAACACACTCAGTGTGTGAAACGTTTAAACCGCCCAGTAGGTTAAAGGCACTGGCACCTTATCTTGAAACCCGACTCCTAATTTGGTTTGGAATGTGGGAAGAATAATGAGGAGAACTTTAAAGAAAAATTATTTAAAATGATACAGTTAACAAAGATATCGGTGTGCCTTTTATTCAAATGGATCGCTTTTATACACTGACTTAAGAGAATAGTGATTAATTGTTTAAAATGTATTTTAAAAAAAGGGGGAAAGCAAGTTGAACTGAACAAGGGGAAGTTAAAGTAACAGAGTCGTTTGTCAGTCATTAAATGCTGCCCAATAATTAATCTCTATACAACAATTTGTTTGCAGGTTTGTGTATTCCTGCTATTACATTGAGGCCGACAGTTGAGCAAACTTCTTGGCTAGCGCCCCCCAAATTGCTATTTGTGTACTTTAGTCTTTTGCATCATCCAGCTGTATTGAAACACTCAAATGGGAATGAATGGGTTGTTAATACTGCAAATTTGTTTCCCATAACATTTAGATTTAACCAATAATATTTAGAACTGGCACATATACTTAACATGTTTATGTAACATTTAGATTTACATTAAAAAGTCTGCAAATATCTGTGACTTGAAAAGCAATATCAAAGCAGACTTTTAAGAAGTTTGGAGCTAAATACATTTTGAAGTTTGAAGCTTCAATTTACAATCAGCTCCATAGTAACCAGCTGGAAGAGCTAAACCTCCTGACTTGTTATTTACATTGGAATTCCCAAGATGTCCTCAGTCTTATGTAACATGGTTGGAGCCTGCACTGAGGAGCTTATGTCCACACTTCATTTGTTCCTATGCTTGTTACACAAAACCTAGCAGCCATCCTGAAACTTAGAGGTGGAATATATGAAAAAAGTAAATTTGGTAGAGATCTTTTTATCGTTACTTTCCAAGCCATGTGTGAATATTGCTAGCTGGTGGATGTTCTGTTTTTTTTATTCTGTAAAATACCAGCATCCTTAGTTCCCAAACAGCCACAGGGCTTTGCCTTTTTCAAGAAATGTTTTCACTGGAGTTGACTTAAAAACAACGGAAAATAATAGCAGAAGACAGTCATTGAGAGAGCAGAGAAACAGACATGCTCAGTTTAGGATAACTCATGCTCTAACGTGGCACAGCACACAGACGATAAGGTTTGGGACTGCGTGTGGCTCCCAAAATGAAGTCCAGACTGAGTTTCTCTCCTGAAAATGGCTGAAAATGTTTCCATATTTCTCTGCAAACTGAACACAGACGGCATATTGTTGTTTTTGGAACAAGATACATTCGTAGGAGGCTATTTATATTTATCATTTCTACAATCAATACTTGTTGCTGTTTTTTGTTTACTAAATATCAGCACTGCTAAAATTTAGTCATAGTAGGCTACAACCTGTTAGGTTGATTGAAGCCAAATATACACATAGGAATGCGACTAAAAATAATTAACCTTTTTGTCGTGATAATTTCACTTGTTAAAAATATTTGAATAGAAAGAAAAATAAATAACTATTTACAAGCACGTACAAGTACATTATACATATAACGCGTATTTGGTTAAGCAAACAGTCCAAACTTCAAAAGAAGAACCCAAATTACTATCACAAATATTTCAAAAATTAACTTTTAAGAAATTGGAATTAGTGCATTGCTGAATGTAATTGATTAAAATGTTACAGATTAACTAATTTTATGTCTATAAACTAAAATATTACAATCCTAATGCAGTATATTTTAGGGTCCATTTAATTTATGAATTGTGCTAGATTTGTTTTTCTAGGTTGACGATTCCATTTTATAAATTAATATTTTTACTTGTTATTGACCCTGTATGTAGGGCTTGCACAAGCCAGTAAAAGTTTGCTAAATAAAGCCTTAATCATTATATAGTTGCTTCAAGCTTCATGCAAGCTAAATAACAACTCTGTCTACTCCAGTGTAAATTATGCCTCCTTGCACTCCAGTGATTCATTTCACATGTTTGTTTCTTTTCACATTATTTTTCTTGTTTTATTACTAGTCAGTCAGCTGCAGGTGAAATCTGTCTGGTTGAATGAAGGTTTTTGAAACCTCAAATGTAATACCTTTATTTTTTATTTTGGTAAGGACTCATACTTCTGTCAACTGCACGTGAAGTCTGGTAGACTGGATACGATGAAGGTCACCAATGAAAGGAAGAGCCCAGGGTCCAGGAGGAAAGTTTTTTGGCACTCTGTTCTTCAGAATATCTGTCAACAGTAGAAAAACAGTCAAAAATATTAAAATACTCCTGCCATCTATCCACTCCAAGCAGAGAAGATTGTATATTGACTCCATATCTTCTATTCAACTCTCCTGCTACAAGTGAACAGCAGACAACATGTCCAGGTATGTCAAGGTTCAACTTTTCATGGTCAACTTTGAACACAAGAGGACATGTTTGCTCTTCTGTGACAACAGCCTGTCTGGGGTAAGTCATATTGTGGAACCATTAAATAAATCCTCCAAATGCCTTAGCTTTAAACTTGACATAAATCTTAAATCCACTTAATAGGAACATATACACAGAACAACTATGACTAATGATCTATCTCTGACTAGATACATCCTGAGAACAGGTCACAGGTTAACTTGTAACCTGAATCACTGATAGCGCTGCAGTCCCACCTCATGCTGAACCGTGAGCAAAGTGCAAACTTTAACACAAAGAAATCTCTCAGTGTAAAGAAACCTCAGTGTGATTTATTTGCATTAGTTAGATTTAGAAGGCCCTAAAGGTTCAATGTGCATTACAGAGGATTGTAATATGGTTGTTCCCAGTTATTTCTTTTGTCACGGTCTTGGGTCGGCGACGCAGTCTTTTCCATTTTGGTATTATTACTCTTTGATTTCTTGATGTGTCTTTGTTAGTTCTTAGGTTTTGGTTCTGTGTTCCCACTGTTCCGTGTTAGCATTGTGCCTCTAGGTTTAGTCTGTGGATTTCTTTTTTTACTTTGAAGGTTTTGTCTCATGTTATTGTATTGTGCTTTACTTCCTTGTCTTGCCCAATTAGTTCCAGCTGTCTTGCCACCTGTTCCTCTTTCCCTCATGTTCCTGCCATTGAGGATGTCCACAAGAAGAGATGTCTACGCCGAGCACACTTCATTCTCAGGGACTCCTCTCATCCTGCCAATAAACTCTTCCAGCTCCTCCCCTCTGGAAGACTCTACAGGACCCTACAGACTAAAACCAGCAGGTTTAGGAACAGCTTCTTCCCCACAGCTGTCACCCTACTGAACTCAGTCCCCTTCTGCTTCCATCCACACTAATTCTCCATCCATAACCCCTTATCCCTCTCAGGGACCATGATCATGATTCACATTCATTTGTAACATTCACCGTATGCTCATATTGGTTAATACTGTAGTTTAGGACACTGACATAGTATGCTCTCTGGTACAGTGCATACACTGTTAGCTATTATAGTCTACTCAGAGTTCATCTGTATACTTCGTCTCTCCGTACATAATCTGTTCATAACCATTCCACCCTTTATACAGTGGCGTGCAAAAGTATTCGGCCCCCTTGAACTTTTCCACATTTTGTCACATTACAGCCACAAACATGAATCATTTTTACTGGAATTCCACGTGAAAGACCAATACAAAGTGTTGTACACGTGAGAAGTAGAACAAAAATCATATATGATTCCAAACATTTTTGTTTGGGTAATTTTTCAGCCCCCTTTGGTCTGAGCGCAGTCAGTTGCCCGTAGACATTGCCTGATGAGTGCTAATGACTAAACAGAGTGCACCTGTGTGTAATCTAATGTCAGTACAAATACAGCTGCTCTGTGACGGCCTCAGAGGTTGTCTAAGAGAATATTGGGAGAAACAACACCATGAAGTCCAGAGAACACACCAGACAGGTCAGGGATAAGGTGTACACCACTTTGTATTGGTCTTTCACGTGGAATTCCAATAAAATTGATTCATGTTTGTGGCTGTAATGTGACAAAATGTGGAAAAGTTCAAGGGGGGTGAATACCTTTGCAAGCCACTGTAGTACCCTTATCTGTATATATTAGTATATCCGTACATCTGCCTGTAGTACATCTGTATATTTGCTTAACATATCTGTATGTAATCTGCTCTTATTGCACTTACTACTCTTGCACTTCTTATTAGATGCAAACTGTATTTCGTTACCCTGTATTCATAGCTGTGTAATGACAATAAAGTTGAATCCAGTCATAATCCTAATCACTTTGCAATATGTAACATGTGCAATGTTATATATTACTGTATATATAAAATCCATATTTATTCTTGAGTATGTACTTAGCACCGGAGAACTGTGCACTTTTACCTTTTCCTTTTTGTTCTTTACATGTTTCCACTGGGCAGAAGTTTCTTTCAATCTCATTGTACATAGATCTATTCTATTCTATGCTATGCTATTCTATTATATTATCAACATAGCACTTGTAGCTAGTGGGACATGATGATTTTCTTCTTTCTGCTTACTGTCTGGGATGGAAGATGACAAAGAGTTATTAAAAGTGGGCCAACATTTCTCTACAACTATGTGAGAGACAAGTCATACAGAACGAAAATATTTAAAGTTACTGTTGCTAAAGATAGTTTTTGTTTTTTAAAGTACTGCAGTGTCCTGTGAATCGTTTCTTTTCAAATCAAATCAAATCACTTTTATTGTCACATCACATGTGCAGGCACACTGGCACAGTACATGCGAGTGAAATTCTTGTGTGCGAGCCCCACAAGCAACAGAGATGTGCAAAACACAACAACACAAACGAGCAAAATACGAGAATTGCCAACCTGAAACTAATAAATATATGTACAATATATAATAGTGTATGCATTTCTGGATGTGTATACTAAATGTTTTTCTACGTGTGTGTGTGTATGTGTGTGTGTGTATACACATTTTTACAAATTAAATAGTAAAAAATAAAATATATAAAAATATACAGAGTTGAGACATGTGCAAAACAGTGGCATTACTGTACAGTGTGTAGTGCATAATGTTTAAGTTCCAGTAGTGAAGCTGAGGTGTCTATGAAGTGTTCAGCAGTCTGATGGCCTGATGGAAGAAGCTGTCTCTCAGTCTGCTGGTACGGGACCGGATGCTGCAGAACCTCCTTCCTGATGGAAGCAGTCTGAACAGTTTATGGCTGGGGTGACTGGAGTCCTTGATGATCCTCCCCGCTTTCCTCAGGCAGCGCTTCCTGTAGATGTCTTGGACGGAGGGAAGCTCACCTCCAATTATCCGTTCAGAGCACCGCACTACTCGCTGGAGAGCTTTGCAGTTGTAGGCGGTGCTGTTGACATACCAGGTCCCAGTATCTTTTTCACATAACTGAATGCAAAGGCAGTTCGTTTAAAAAAAGTATCCTTTTCTAATAGCAAATGGGTATTTTTATGAAGTAATTTATTGAGATTGAAATCTCCTTTACACGTGAGATTCAACAACAAAAGCATAAACAAAGTATCAGTAAGAAAAAATAGTTACAAGATGCTGTACTGAATCTCCATAGACAAGGAAGGACAATATGGTGCACTGACCACTAGTTATGCAGGTGAGGAAGGCATCTCAGCTGTTTAACTTCTCTCACGGAGAACCATTAAAAAAATTAAGAAGAAGTCCACTAAAAGAAGAGAATTTCAAAAGTCCATCATCTCAAAGATGGACTTGTGTGAAGATTTGCTGGTTTTCTGCTATTATTTTCAGATTTTCATTCTTTTGGTAAGTGATCATTTTAAAAAAGTATTTTATATGTGTAATAATCTCTAAATAAATTATTTACAGGTTCAACAAATCCAATGTGCAGAGAAAATATCATAAGTACGACGTTTTGGTGATTCCCTTGAGAGGTTGTAATGGTCTGTGGATTTTATTGCATCAGGATTATTTTATTTGTGAGTCCATATTTATTCAGAAAAATCGTGCAAAATTAAAATACGTTCAATTTCAATTTAAAATATATATTACTTATTAATTACTTACACTAGAGCGCTAGAGATAGACAGAGAGAACAGTAAAGCAGATATTCTTTATGCATTGCATCAAAAACAATAGCAGAAGACAGTCATTGAGAGCACAGAGAAACAGACATGCTCAGCTGAGGATAACTCGTGCTCTAACGTGGCACAGCACACAGACGATAAGGTTTGGGACCGCGTGTGAAACCCAAAATGAAGTCCAGACTGAGTTTCTCTCCAGCAGGTGCAGACAATGAAAACCTCTGCAGCAGGGAGGTGAAAAACAGGAATAACTCCATCCTGGCCAGCTGCTCCCCAAGACACACACGTTTACCTGAGAATACACAAGACTACATGTTTGAAATACATAATTTACTGGGTTTCCACGCTAATCACAGCTTATAACAGCTATGTATTCATTTAGATCAACAAATAAAGCACAAGAACATTTAAAAGCACACAATTTAATGCAAGGAACAAGCAGCAGAGTATCTGCTAATCTGTATCTACTTCACCACTTTATCACTGTATTGAGTAGTGTAAATATGATTATGCTACAAATAATCAAAATAAAATATTACATATACAAAAAGTTGACCATAAGCAGCAACATGTAGCATTTTTTTAACTTCTGCCTAAAACAGCATTTACCAGAGTTTTAAAGGATTGCAACTGATGACTAACCTGCAGAAAAGGGAATGAAGGCCTCCCTCTTCCTAAATTTTCCATCCTGGTCCAGAAAGTGTTGAGGGTTGAAGGAATGTGGAGTTTCCCACATAGACTCATCATGTAGAACAGAGTGCAATGGAGCCAAGATCTTGGTGCCCTGAAAAATACCATTTGTTCAAATTGCAGGATTTGAACTTCCCATTGGCTACAGTTCTTTAGCATCAACACTTGGTATTTGAGTATCTGAATATTTGAGTTTTAACTGTTCTTTGCTCTGTTTCCAGAGGTGGGAAGTAACAAAGTAACTTTATTACTGTAACTAGAATTTTCAATTGTATTCTATTCTATTCTATCCTATTCTATTTTATTTATATAGCGCTAAATCACAACAACGGTCGCCTCAAGGCGCGTTTTATTGAACAGTAGATCGTACAATAATAGATACAGAGAAAACCCAACAATCATATGACCCCCTATGAGCAAGCACTTTGGCGACAGTGGGAAGGAAAAACTCCCTTTTAACAGGAAGAAACCTGCGGCAGAACCAGGCTCAGGGAGGGGCGGGGCCATCTGCTGCGACTGGTTGGGGTAAGAGAAGGAAAACAGGATAAAGACATGCTGTGGAAGACAGACAGAGGTTAATAACATGTTTGATTCAATGCAGAGAGGTCTATTAACACATAGTGAGTGAGAAAAGAGACTGGAAAGGAAAAACTCAATGCATCATGGGAATCCCCCATGCCTACGTCTATTGCAACATAACTAAGGGAGGATTCAGGGTCACCTGGTCCAGTTTTCAGGTATCTGTATTTGAAAATTTATTCTTCTGACAACTTTGTACTTTACTCCCTACATTTTTAAACAAATATCTGTACTTTCTACTCCTTACGTGTTCAGAAAATGCTCATTACTTTACGTTCAGTGTTATCATTTATAACGTTTATACTCAGGGGTTAAAGTTGGCCGGAACTTTAATAAGGCAGGTGTCTGTATGTTGTGTTGGTGGTACTTCAGCATCTAGCTAGTGCTACAGATAAGGAGGATGGATGAAGCGAGTGTTTTTTAAGTTGCATGCAATTTAAAAATCAATGTTTCTATCAGTCTAAGTAGCCTGAAAAGAAAAGTGTCTGGACTTCTTTAAGTTTCCTGGAAGACGTTTCACCTCGGATGAGAAAAAACCTTCACAGACAGTTTCTATTAGTTCAGCAAACATCAGAAAACACACAAGCTGTTTGTGTGCACTTTGTCGCACAGTGCGTTCATAGCTAAAGGTCAAGTTGATGGATTTCACAGGGAGAGAAGAGAATGAGAGCTAACTTCACTGGGAGATAAAGATTTGGGAAGACAAACTCGACAGGAGAGGAAGAATAGAGGTTAGATTTAAAGCTGAAGACTGCACAGTGACTCTTAAACAAAAAATTTAAAGCTTACATGCAATGTCATTATTTTAACCACATGTTGGAACAGAGCAAACCTAACCTACGAACTCCCTAAATACAGACAGCATATAGACTGCCCCACCAGGGACAACATCATACTGGATCACTGCTACACCACTCTAAAAGATGCCTATCGCTCTGTGCCCCGGGCAGCTTTGGGACACTCTGATCACTGCATGGTCCATCTTATTCCAGTTTATAGGTAAAAACTCAAACGTGCCAAGCCTGTAGTCAAAACTGTGAAGAAGTGGACTAACGCAGCAAAGCAGGAACTGCAGGACTGTTTTGACTCCACTGATTGGACTGTTTTTGAAGCTGCATCTGAGAACCTTGATGAGCTCACGGACCCTGTGACATCATGCATCAGTTTCTGTGAAGACGTGTGTGTGCCAACAAAGACCTTTTGCACATACAACAACAATAAACTCACTCCTTAACTCCAACATCTTTGTAAGGCAAAGGAGGACGCCTACAGAAGTGGTGACAGGGCCCTGTACAAGCAAGCCAGGAACACACTGACCAAGGAGATCAAAGCAGCTAAAAGCATCTACTCCCAGAAGCTGGAAGAACGGCTCTAAGCCAACGACCCTGCGTCAGTGTGGAGGGGCCTGCAGGAAATCACCAGCTACAGACGCCCCCCACCCACTATTGAAGCAAACAAAGACCTGGCCAACGAGTTAAACACTTTCTATTGCAGGTTTGAGACGGACAGACTCCCATGCCCCACCCTCCCCTCCCCAGGGACATTGCTTCAGATATTGACCCCAACACACCTTCCACCTCTCCCCCCTTCACCCTCCCCCTCCCCAATCCAGCCTCAACGACCACCCCCACCCTCCCCAATCAAGACTCAACGACCACCCCCACCCTCCCCAATCCAGACTCAACGACCACCACCGCCCTCTCCAATCCAGACTCAACGACCTCCACCACACCTCTCAACCCTCTTTCCTCCTCCCTGAAACTCAGAATACACACTCAGGATGTGAGCCGACTATTCCAGAAACAGAAGCCCAGGAAAGCCCCCGGACCAGACAGCGTCTCACCCTCCTGCCTCAAAACCTGTGCTGAACAGCTGGCTCCCATCTTTACTCGCATCTTCAACAGATCCCTGGAGCTGTGTGAAGTTCCCTCCTGCTTCAAACGCTCCACCATCATCCCTGTTCCCAAGAAACCCACCATCACAGGACTGAATGACTACAGACCTGTTGCCTTAACGTCTGTGGTCATGAAATCCTTCGAACGACTGGTGTTAGCCCATCTGAAAGACATTACAGGCCACCAGCTGGACCCTATGCAGTTTGCCTACCGGGCAAACAGGTCGGTGGATGATGCAGTGAACATGGGGCTGCATTACATCCTACAACATCTTGACCGCCCAGGAACTTATGCCAGGGTCCTGTTTGTGGACTTTAGTTCGGCTTTTAACACCATTGTGCCTGAACTTCTTTCCTCCAAACTCTCCCAGCTCAGTGTGTCACCAGCTACCTGTCAGTGGATCACCAGCTTCCTGACAGACAGAAAGCAACAAGTGAGGCTGGGGGAGATCACCTCTGAAACCTGGTCCCTCAGTATTGGTGCCCCTCAAGGATGTGTCCTCTCACCACTACTGTTCTCCCTCTACACTAACGACTGCACCTCCAAGAACTCGGCTGTCAAACTCCTAAAGTTTGCAGATGACACCACTGTCATTGGCCTCATTCAAGATGGTGATGAGTCTGCATACCGGCAGGAAGTTGAGCGGCTGGTACTCTGGTGCAGTCAGCACAATCTGGAGCTGAACACTCTTAAGACTGTAGAGATGACAGTGGACTTCAGGAGACATCCCTCAACTCTGCTCCCCCTCACCATACCAGACAGCCCTGTGTCAACTGTGAAGACCTTCAAGTTCCTGGGTACAACCATCTTCCAGGACCTGAAGTGGGAGACCAACATCAACTCCATCCTCAAAAAGACCCAGCAGAGGATGTACTTCCTGAGACAACTGGGGAAGTACAGTCTTCCACAGGAGCTGCTGATCCAGTTCTACACTGCGGTCATTGAGTCTGTCCTGTGCTCCTCCATCACAGTCTGGTATGGAGCAGCCACTAAACAGGACAGGAGCAGACTGCAGCGGACTGTACAGGCAGCAGAAAGGATCATCGGCACCCCCCTGCCCTCCATCCAGGATCTGTACCTCTCAAGAACCAGGAAACGGGCAGGGAAAATCATCACAGACCCCTCACACCCTGGACACAGACTTTTTGATCTGCTGCCCTCTGGCAGACGGTACAGAAGCCTGCAGACCAGGACCACCCGACACAGGAACAGTTTCTTTCCCCTCGCCATCTCCCTTCTTAACAGTTGACCTGTCACACTGCTCCCACTGCCAGACTGCAGCTGCACCTTATGTACATTTTGTAGTATTCATTCCACCTCATTCATTTCTGTATTTTATGTATATAAGTTTAGATTCGTTATTTATAGTTGGTTTACACAGCTTTGTGTATGTATGTGTAATGTGTATATATAGACACGTGTGTGTGTGTGTGTGTGTGTGTGTGTGTGTGTGTGTGTGTGTGTGTGTGTGTGTGTGTGTGTGTGTGTGTGTGTGATTTACATTACTGTGCTTGAGAGCCACCATCTACCGGAACCAAATTCCCTGTATGTGTCTGCACATACACTTGGCCAATAAACACGATTCTGATTCTGATTCTGAACTGTGTATGATGTGTTTTGATAAGTTATGTATTTTCATTGTCGTAAAATGTCCTGCAAAACAAACTAACCTATATTAACTTTGTGCTATTCAAATGTTGCATGGAAATACTGGGTAGTTTTTTTCCAGGATAAACAGGTTAGTTTGCATTACAGGGCTGAATTTACAGTAAAGCACTGTGTTGGACTGGTGCACAGTAGCTGTGGTGCTCCTGGTCTGATTTAGGTTACATCAAGTGTAGCAGCGACTTTGCATTTTAGATGATCATGCTTAGATTACTTCACTGAATTTAAACTTTATAGCAACTCTGTATAAAGTGTAGGGGGATAGACATCTGCCAGGATGGATGAAAAAACACATCTACACTTGTTGTGTAATTATGTAAATCTACAGAGAAGAGCAGGTCAGCTGATCACATCATGTACGCTAAAAACCTCCTGGAGCCATAGCTGGACTGGCCATCAGATCATGCATAGCAGGCATCTGCCCGGTGGGCCAATGGGGTGTTTTTGTTTTTATGGGCTTTTTTGTGTGTGTTTGTTGATTCGGTTTTTTTGTAACAGTATAAACAACGAAAGGTGGTGGATGTTAGGTTTTGTATTGTTGATTGTCATTTATGCTTAGAAATATTTAACCATATACACTTAGAGGTGTATAATCAATTGTGTAGTGATAGGATGTGTAATCTTTAGCAGGCTACAAAGGCTTGGTGTGAATGCACACCCACATCCTAGGAACATAAGAGAGGTCCTATCTTCTCTTTGTTGATATATGGTATAGCAAACACACGTACATCTTTTTAAGTATAAGAGCCTTTTGTTCAGATGGACCCGCTAGACTCCTGGCACCAGCTTTGGGGAGTCTTCACAGGGTCACATCTTGACCTCACACACACACACACACACACACACACACACACACACACACACACACACACACACACACACACACACACACAATTCTTTGTTCACATGTATACCTATGTAAGATGTTATATGTTAATGACCCTATGCATATTCATGTAACCACAATAAAAGGAGTGCTATGGGGAACCTGGCTGAGAGTCTGACGGAGGTCAAGTGGTGGAACGACACTTGGCTCCATGCAGGTCTCCCTCATGCATGAGTAACAAGAAGAACTTTGCCTACTTCGTGTCTTGCTTGCTGTGTAATTATATTGTCCTCAACGTTCCAGCGAATAGGTTCAAGCTACAAACCTGTGGACTGGCCAGAAGCTGGCCGATGTGTAAAATGTAAAAATAACTCAGTTGTTTGGTGGTGGCTATGGCGGAGCTTCCACTGAGCTCAGCAGGTGGATGAGGGAAAGGTGGATAATAGTGGAATTGTAAAGTGCTTTGAGTGTCTAGAAAAGCGCTATATAAATGCAATCCATTATTAGTATGTACCTTTGACACATCTGATTATCTCAGAGTTTTTCTTTTTAACTGGCAAACATTTGTTACTGGTTGATTGTGTACCTTTGGGATTGAGTACTTATCCAGAGCTGTGTTCTTGTTTGCCACGCGAAGTATGTTAAGTGGGGCAATATTTCCACTTCTCTGGATTTCATGAATAACTGCATCAGTGAATGGCATGTTTTCTCTGTCACTTGTAGACGGCTGCCTGGATGAACCAACCACAGCATCTATCTCAGCTTGGACTTTCTCTGCACACACAGAAAACAGGAAAATAAGTGTTGTGCACAGTTGACTAAGCTCACAAATATTTATCCCTGATAGATATTACCCTGACACACCTTGTATATCAGGGTAGTGGATCATATATAAAAGTCCCCAATTTAAAGTAGTAGTTGTGGTTTCAGTTCCAGCACCAAACAGGTCCATTGTGCAAGCCATCAAATTTTCGAGATAAAACCCAGAATCTTTATCTTCCTTCTATCAATGATACAAGAGAAAATTGTTATATTTGATTATGTACACAATATAAATACAAACCATCTTATCAAAACGTTTTGTAAAGTAAAGAATAAAATTTTTTAAATTCCCCTCTCGCCCCCATGAAGGTGCAGAGATCTTGGATGTTGTTCCTGGTATCTGCCGGAGCCACTTGCTTTGCTCCGGGGTCACTGCACCGAGTGCACCGTAACAGTGCAAGATCAACAGGACCCTAAGAGCCTTCATCAGGAACTCAACGGGGATGTGGCGAACAACACTAGAGACCAACAGGATCTACCAAGGAGATGCACTGTCCCCACTGATGTTCTGCATAGACCTAAATCCTCTCAGAGAGGTAAGGCTGTCAGAACGGAGGGGATCACACTACCAGAAGGAAACATTGCAGACACTGAGGACAGACCACCCCCTAGGGTGGTTGAGAATGACGGAGCTAAGAACCTGTGGGACTTCCAGATACATACAGACAAAATGGTGATGGTTAACCAACCAGACATAGTAGTTGTAGACAAGCAGGAGAAGATGTAGCAGAAGACGTACTGATAAACGTACCAATACGGAATGACAGTAACATCTCAAAGAATGAACACGAAATACTGGAGAAGTGCCAGGGGCTCAGAGAAGAGCTGAAGAAGGTGGAGAGTGAAGGTAACAGTGGTCCCAGTGGTAATCGGAGCACTAGGTGCAGTGACTCCCAAGTTAGGTGAATGGCTCCAGCAGATCCCTCTGTCCAGAAGAGTTAGAGTTAGAACCCTTAAGCTCCCAGCCCTCTGGTAGAGGACCTGAGCTTGAAGGATAGACTACTTGCAGAGGCGAGAGGGGAATAAATTTTTTTCATTAAAGCAAATCGAGATAGACATTAAAACACTAACCTCTCCCATTTCTTTGAGAAAGGAGTCAATGTAGTCTCTTGGTGATGAAGGGTCAAAGTTTTCCTGGTGTTCTTTGATCCTAGTTTCTACAAATTCAACTAATTTCTTTGTCAAGATAAATATCGTCTGGTGTGATCCAGGCAGCCACTTCATCAGCCAGGGTATTGTATTGTACATCTGCAGAGCAGGAAGACAGTAACCAGATTATCTAATTGACTGGCCGTATTAACATAAGCAATAATAAAGATCATTATTACTGTGTGTTCATGAATTTTAGGTTTGAAACCTGCAGCTGTATCATTGCAAGAACGGCCCTCCCAGTATGAACCCGAGTGGCATTTTGTTATTGGACTTCTGGTCTACTCTCTTTATAAGAGCTTAAATGCTTTTTTTAAAATAACTTTTTTTAAGCGTCTCCCAACGCAATTCTTAGCATATTTTGGTTCCTGCAACTGGTCCATCGGGTTATTGTCTCCCCAGATCAACTTCTCTTGTGCTTTTGGAAATCAGTTTTCATTTTTCCTATTTGTGTTTTCCTTTTTCCTGTTTCCGTTGTGCTTTGTTTGCTTTTGCAGCCTTTTTGTTATTGCTGGTGTTTTCTTAAGTTGCAGTGCGTTTGGCCTCTCAGGGCCACCATATTAATGTAATAACTTAAAGGTGGGATAATTATTTAGTTGAATTAATTTATGTATAGGTAATTAGGTAGGTCATTTGTTTGTTTTCATATTAAGTGTGTTTATTATTGGATGGCACCTCTATACAGGGCACAAGTTGGGCATGCACCAAAACAAAACAAAACAAAGAAAACAAAAGGCCAATTTAGTTAAGAGTGAAGTCACACAGCTTTGTGACCTGTCCGTCTCTCTTCATTTTTAAAATGGTTCGAACATTTTAGTGTGAAACATATCACTGCCACAATGTTTGTAAACAGCTCGGTGTCAAAGTAAAAAAGGCTCAATGAAGTTTATTAAAAAGTCTTTTTGTATGGAGCGCCAGGACTGCCACAATGAATTAATTAAATACAGCATTAAATATTTAATTAAATGTGGCAATAATTAATTAAAATTGGAATTAATTAATTAAATAAATAGTTATGATACATTTAATTAATTATTTATGTATTTCACATTTTAATTAATTATTGACACATTTAATTAATTATTGACACATTTAATTAATTATTTAATGATATATTTATTTTTTTCATTTTGGCAGTCCTGGCGCCTGGCTCTCATCTTGAAATAATTTTATCTGCTACACTTTTAACAGTGTTTTAGCCGCGAATGTCGCGCCATATGTCTGGTCAGGTTGTCAACATAGAACATGTTTTCAAAAGTGCTCAGATGTTTTCAGAGATTTCACTAGCTCTGCTAACAATTAGCATGCAGAGTGCACCCAGGGGGTTACGTTAACCGGTTTGTTTACATATTCCACTCTCCGTGTTCCACATGTTGCATTCGCAGATTCTCATTTTCACCGAACGATCGTCTCTTTCCGCCTGGTCTTGTGTCTCTGTGCTTCTGTAACATAAAGAACGAGCTGACATTTTTCTCACGAAACCAGCGATCAGCTCAACAGACCCTCAGTTTACCTGCATGCATCCTCCTCCTCACCTGTCAGCTGTTTAACACCTGCTGCTAATTCAAGAAACACGCCTACGTTACCTGGTGATAGTCACAGTTTAACTGGGCAGCCGGTGCTCGATATAAAGCAATGTCAGCGCATTTTTCTGCACAAGATAAGTAAATATAGTGTTTTCCCCGAGCGCAGAGCTGCTGGAGCTTGTTTCCTTACAGAGCACTTTATAGGCGAACCAGCTTCATCAGCGGCTGATGTCCAATCACCGGCACACAGCTTTGAAACCTCAGCTGAGTTTTAGCTCTCAGTGGTTAAACGCTGGACTTCATTCACTCAGGTTCTGTCTGTCGGGTCACGTTTACTTCGCTGTTTTATTTACAACTGAGCAAATCGGTTTGGCTGAGGTTAAAGTTACGTTTCATAACTGCATAGTTTCACAGACGTTTAATGGTTCACTGGCACATGTGTTAGACTGAACTATCATCTAAATATCATCTGTTTTTTAATAGTTATTCAACTGTATTCTAAGCACCAGCTGTCTGTTAGAATGTGATTTTTTCTCTCTCTCTGTTGGCAGAGGTATAAAAATGCGCAGGAAAATCTGACGTGCATGGCAAACTTCACCGATGATATTTAGGGAGGAATAAACACACATCAAACATAAATGAACCATTTGCCTGTCTCCATAATTGAGATCATTTTCTCTTTATATGTCAACACTCTCTCTCTCTCTTTTTTTTTTCTTCTGCTTTTTCGGTCATGTTATGTTTACCTGTCAAAGGCTTGTTACAAACTATGAAACACATGGTGCAGACTTCTGGATGTTAGAAGAAAACTAATACTGCTCATGAAGGAGACTAAAGGCAGGAAGGTGTCCTTTAAAACTTAACATGTTAATAGGACCTCCCTATTTATATCACAGTTTATGATATAGCACATGTATTTCAGTAATAGCCTACTGATTTCAGTGTAGTGGTGAACAGTCACACAGCTCACGTGGGCGTTATCTGTGATACTCCTTAACTATAATTTATCCAAGTTAACTTAACCATTCAGACAGTTCTTTTGCAATGAAAAACATAAACACCCATGCTGCCGGTAGGTTTCCTCAGTGCCAGCTGTTAACATTATAGCTGCTTATGCAGTAACCATGGTAACCACGGACTCTGAGCGGCTGGATCGACAGAAGTCAGACAACAATTTTACACGTATGATCTTAAAACAGGACACAGCCACTATACGTGCTGGCCTCATATCAAATGTGAAGGCAGACTGAGTCTATGTTTGACGTTTGTTTATATCTAATCTTCCTTTTGAAACATTTAAGCAGCAGCGAGTCTGCAGCTGAAGGAATACAAACTCAAATTGTCGGAACAGGTTTGCTCGTTTCTTGGATTCATTTGGTGATTTATTAAATGTATAATTGTTATTCTAATCTGCTGCTGAGTCTCTTACACTTTTCTTTATGCTGTATATTTTCACGTCTCTGGAATAGTTGGCAGTTAGATAGTCAGCTGAGAAACTCTGTGCTAACTCATGGAGCTGAGGATATCGTGGATATGCTGACCTCGCTCCGTGGTGTACAGGGCCGTTTACCCTCATGATTAATATTCACAATAAAAATATTAGCCGAACATCATGAAGTCTGTATGTGTTTCATAGTGTCGAACAACCTTTGTACAGTTAAAGCCAGCAGTTACTACATGACAGAAACACCAACGTTATCTCTTTTAAGCATTTATACACAGGTCACGCTGATTACTGAACAAAAACCCAAAGATCAGATGTTAAACAGATTTATTTGCTCTCTCTCCTCCTTAAACATGTTTTTAATGTTAGTTATAATTCAGAATTGGCGACTGAAACACGTAGGACACATAAGAACATCAGGAAATAAAACACCGATAAATATAACCTCAGTAAAAGAAGTCAGCGGGGGTTACTACAGCTGTGTACCGGGGCCTGCGCTTTGTCGGTGGGATTGCTTGCGAGGCGAGCGGGTCTATCCCACGCTTTGCCGTGAGACTGGGCAGACATCTCCGAAATCATCGAAGCACTTTTGCAAAGAGGCTTTATCTTGACAAACCGACCAGACACATGAAGATTAAACCACTACATTCTCGGCTAAAAAAATATTAAAACGGTATTTGGTGACAAACAAACAGGGTTTTTCAAAGTTCAGTTCTGTTAGCTTCCACATGCCGGTTGTTGTGTGCTAGAAACAATGGCCACCAGGCCAAAGCAATGGTTTTGACTCGATCAGCGTTAACCCCGCCCCCTGAGTTTGATGGGTGAGGCTGACAGATAAAATTATTTCAAGATGAGAGCCAGGCTCTTAGCTCTTACTGGGACAGTGGCGCAGCTGCCCCTCTGTGGGTCTTCCTTGGTCTCTTGTGTTCTGGGGGCCTCTGGATGTCTGGAGTTTTGATCTCCTCCATACCTGCTTGATACCATAAAGGACAGGGCTGTGGCTCCCCACACTCCCTAGCAGATCTTTACATGGAGAAACCTTTGGAATGCAAGCATGCTGATCCACACAGGTATGCACACAGGTGTACACATGGATATTCACAGACGCGGACTACAGCTTTCTTGGCTGCTGCCTCAAAGCACACTGTGCATTGTCTATCTTGAGTGTTGCACAATATCGTTTATTATTTAGTAACTATTGATATCTATGGCTAGCTAGTTTATTGTGATGGTGCTTTTTTTTTCTATTATTATGTTGCTCTTTGTTGTTTGCTGTCTCCTCTGGGTTTTTTTTCTCCATACAGGTGACCCAGGAGGTTTTTTTTGTTTTTTTTGTTTTTTTCTCTCTTCCCCCCCTTCTCACCGTCTCTTCTCCCCTTTGGTTTTCTTTCATTCTTTCCCCCTGTCCTATCCCACAGTTATGTCTGTCCCGTTTGCAACTGAAAATAAAATAAATTCATAATTATAATAAAGGTCAATCAAATGGACCAATATGGCAAGGCCATGATGATCCACTTGGTAAAATAAATCCGCTTGGCATCTTTCTTGGCCTCAAGACAACAATTCTGATGGCTATAGATCCAAACGGGACACAAAAAAAAAAAAAAAAGATGAGAGCCAGGCGCCAGGACTGCCAAAATGAAATAAATAAATATATCATTAAATAATTAATTAAATGTGTCAATAATTAATTAATTACATGTGTCATAACTATTTATTTAATTAATTAATTCCAATTTTAATTAATTATTGACACATTTAATTAATTATTTAATGGTGCATTTAATTAATTCATTATGGCAGTCCTGGCGTTCCATAGGCGCCAGGACTGCCAAAATGAAATAAATAAATATATCATTAAATAATTAATTAAATGTGTCAATAATTACGGAGCCCCGCAGGGGACATGGGAGAAAAAAAAATTAAGACGGACTTTTGCGAGATCTCGCAAAACAAACTCGGGATCTCGTAAAAGTATTGCGAGATCTCGCAAAAGTTTTAGCCGCATTCTTCGGAGGCTGCCAGCTCGAAGCCGACTGGGAGGTCGAGGCACGATGTGCCGGGAAAGCGGTGTTCCTCCCGGCTGTAGTAGGTCTAGACCTCTCGTTAGCTTCGAGCTAGTGGGTGTCAGATCTCCAAAAATGTCGGAGCACTTTTGCAAATATGTGATGTCTTGTAAACCGAGCAGGTATCTGACATTTACACAACTACATTCACGCCTCAAAATATCTTAAAAGTGTATTTTGTGACCCAGAAAGAGTAATATTACAACTAAGTAGCTGCCGCCATTGTTGGAATTCAACTTTCGCGAGAAAGTTTTGAGAGATCCCGAGTTAGTTTTGTGAGATCTTGCAAATGTTTTGCGAGATCTCGCAAAAGTCCGTCTTAATTTTTTTTCTCCCATGTCCCCTAATTAATTAAATGTGTCAATAATTAATTAAAATGTGAAATACATAAATAATTAATTAAATGTGTCAATAATTAATTAATTACATGTGTCATAACTATTTATTTAATTAATTAATTCCAATTTTAATTAATTATTGCCACATTTAATTAATTATTTAATGGTGTATTTAATTAATTCATTATGGCAGTCCTGGCGCTCCATATTTTTGAGCTGTTTGTGTGGAAGTATGAATTAATAAGGCTAGAAGTCAGGGGTGTCAAGCTAAGGCTTCATTCATTAGGATTTACACTCATCATCACGGTGTGATTGGTTTTATAATAGCAACAAGCAGCTCTGCTTAAACTGTTGCCCTTACTGTATCTAACCAGGAAATGTTAGAAAATGAATGGGTGAATTGGTTCTGTTTGGCTTTTACAGGCGATGGGTAAATCTGATACTGCTGTATTGTAGATCCACATTCAGTAAATAATCCTTTCTGGAGTGTATTTCACTTGTAATGCACAGTGGTGAAAAACCGCCAAGTGTGCATCACAGCAGATAGATATGAAAATTGATTAAGCACACATTTACATCCAAGCCTGAGACTGTAACTAGAAGTACATGAATGTGTGAATAACATGCACTCACCCGTACTGTCAAATTTCCATGTAATTGAACAACGTCATTCATTGTCTGGAGAATATACTGGAATTGCTTGTCAGTGTACTCAAATCGATTGCCGAACACCAAACAGCAGATGATGTTTGAGACTGCATTATTAATCAGGTTCTTAGCATTAAAGGGTCTGCCTGCAAAATGAGGAGAAAAAACACATTCATGAAATTAAAAAAATTAATTAATTAAATTAAAATTCAAATACATAGTTGGGAACAAAGGGGACCTTGAAAATTGCAAGTGAAATGCACCTCCAACTCTTACCCAAGGGTGTCAAATAGACTTTGGTGTAAAGGATTAGGGAAATGTCCCGAGTGTTTCAGAACATTTCAGCAAATAATTGTGAATCTTAACAAAGAATTGGAGCTATATCAATGAAACTAAAATCAAATGAACAGGATATAATGCATGTCAACAAGTGGAGAAACAGAGTGGGTGCTGTTTTTAATGTTTGGCCTCTGATTAGAACTCCTTGTTAAAGCATAAATCAGGTGATGAGCTACAGGTAAAGAAAAGTGGGACCATTATTAAAGAAACTTTTTAGGCCATGTGCTTTAGTACTGTGAACCTTATAAACATGTCAGCAATGGTGAATTATATTTAAATTTTATAAACACACATACTAAACATAGATAACATGTAACTATATTGTTTTTTTTTCTTTGTGCCTTGCTGATCTGTGAAAGCCTCTGTGAGATACTGGCACTCCTGCTGGATGGATGACTCCAGGGTCTTATTCTCCAGACCAAAGTTCCTGAATGTGTGAAGAACAAATCTCGTCTGTTGCTTCCAGGGATAACCATTTGACAACACAAGACCTTTTGGAAATAAAAATTAAATTAGACCTGATGTGATCAGTTCAACCAAGTTTTTGGAATTTTGGAGGGAAAATGCCAACACTACCTTTATTCCCAATAATTGATTCAAATATGGGTATAATTGGGCGATCCACGAAGTCTTCTCCTTGGTGAACCAGGGCTTCTTTCACAAGTTTGTAGCCATGAACGACCACAATCCTACCACCAAAGAGTCGAAGGCTGAAAATGTTTCCATATTTCTCTGCAAACTGAACACAGACAGTATATTGTTGTTTTTGGAGCATGATACATTCTGAGGAGGCTATATATAATAATAATAATAATAATAATAATAATAATAATAATGATAATAATAATCAAGGTCACCTTACAATAACACGTTAACAATACCATAAAAAAACATTAAAAAATATATGTATATATAATAAACATGGTAAAATAAAATTTCGACATAAACAGTCATAAACGTATGAAGGCAAGTATAAAAACTGAGCAGGTAAAAATGGACTAAGACAGATCAGGTGTATGCAATTCTAAATAGATGAGTTTTGAGACGTGATTTAAAAGTGGTGAGACAGTGTGTGGTCCGGAGAACAAGTGGAAGTGCATTCCAAAGTCTTGGGGCAAAACAACTAAAGGCTCTGAGTCCAATGGTAGTCAGGTGAGCAGGTGGAACTGACAGAAGGGAAGCTGAAGAAGAGCGGGGTGTACGGGGGTGAGTATGTATGGAGAAGATCGGATAGATATGGAGGAGCTAGGTTATGAAGCGCTTTGAAAGTGAGAAGCAGGATCTTGAAATTGACACGGAGGTGAATTGGAAGCCAATGGAGCTGTGTTATATGTTCAGTGGATCTAGTTCTGGAAATAATACAAGCAGCTGTATTTTGAACTAACTGCAATTTATGGAGGGATTTATGAGGTAGACCATAGAGAAGAGAATTACAGTAATCTAAACGAGATGTGACAAGAGCATTGACAAGTATGGTGGTACTGTGTGGAGTGAGTGAGGGACGAAGGCGGTTATTATTACGGAGATGAAAGTAGGAGTAGTATATATTATATATATTCATATTTTGCAATTTATATAAGAAAAGGTTTTTGTTGTTTTTTACTTAATATCAGAACTGCTGTAAGCTAGTAGGCCACAGTTAATTTCTTCTGAGATTAATAAAATATCCTTATTCTGCATTCAGCAGAGTGGGGAATTCAGAACAGCTTTGGCATTAAGACAAGTTCCTATAGTTATGAAAATGTCACTATATCAGGTGTTAGCCTACCTGTAATGAGGCCGTTAAGTTAATATTCAGTTAAATAGCTAAACTTGTGAGCAATAAATACCAGTTCAGTGAAGGGTTCAATGAACCTCTTAGGTTTATTGAACCCTTCACTTTACCCTCATGGGCACGGGAGGAAGCCAAATGCAATACAAATACAAAGTATTTCTCAATCATTTCACTTCTCAGTAGAATTTTAGTAAAAAACAAACAAACAAACAAACAAAAAACTAAGATAAAAAGTAAATAACAATTTCCAAGCAAGAAAATGATAATGATAATTTTTTTTTGGTTAAACCAACAGTCCAAACCTCAAAGAAAGAAACTAAAAAACTATTAAAGATTATTGCCCATTGACGTAAATGTACAATTATTCCATTTATTTAAATGGACTAATTCAGTTTCATTTCTAATGCAAGATATACTGGTGTACATTTGATTTAAAAAGTTTGCTAAATATAGAATAGAATAGAATTCAACTTCATTGTCATTGCAAATACACATGTACAGAGCAACGAAATGCAGTTTGCACCCATCCAGATATATATATATATATATATATATATATATATATATATATATATATATATATATATATATATATATATATATATATATATCCTTAAACATGATACAGTTCCTTCAAGCCTCATGCTAGCTAAATAACGACTCTGTCTACTTCGGTGTAAATTATGCCTCCTTGCACTCCAGTGATTCATTTCACATGTTTGTTTCCTTTCACATTATTTTTCTGCTTTTATTATTAGTCAGTGAGCTGCAGGTGAAATCTGTATGGTTGAAAGAAGGGTTTTTTTTTCAATTTCAAATGTTTTTTAATTTTATTATAATATAATAACTTTTTATTTAGGAATGGACTCATACCTCTGTTAACTGCAGGTGGAGTCTGGTAGATTGGATACGATGAAGGTCACCAATGAAAGGAAGAGCCCAGGGTCCAGGAGGAAAGTTTTTTGGCACTCTGTTCTTCAGAAAATCTGTCAACAGTAGAGAAACAGTCAAAAATATTAAAATAATTTTGCCATCTATCCACTCCAAGCCGAGAAGATTGTATATCAACTCCATATCTTCTCTTCATCTGTCCTGCTACAAGTGAACAGAGGACAAACACAATCAGTTAAACACCACTGCAAGGGCGTAGATTTGGCATGGACGGAAGGGACGTGTCCCTACCAACATCGAGCGATTATTGAATTGTCCCCACCAATAATTTGATCTCTTCGAGTAAAGAAAAACAACCCGATAGAAAGAAAAAAAAAAAACGATCTGTCAGCGTCTCATTCACCTAACGGTACAGAAAGAGTTAAATTACGTTCTCTACTGGAGTCCTACGTCATGTGACAAATATGGCCAATGTGATTGGCTGTGCCTTTCAGGGAGCTCTGTTTAGTTTTAGCAGCGGCAAGCCTGCGCTGCGAGGGCCTGCAAGGAGGAGAGATTTGCAGCAAAAAGGAAGGACCTGGATATAAGAAAGTATTTTTCAAAGAAACCTGTAAGTCACTTAAATTCAAGTTCACTCATAAAATGTGTCCGTCATAATAACGTTACAGGCTATGCTAGGCTTTGGCCCACATCAGTCTAAAATTGGGACGATCTGATTTCCTCGTGTCAGCGTTGTTCCCACATCATCATAATTAATGTTGTTCCAGGTTCAACATTGCAAGTGACCAATCACCTTCTTGTGACGTCATTCCTTTGCGACTTCGAAATACCCGCCTTCGAGTATTTCGAAATACAAGTGAAGAAGCGAGAAACCGCCGCCTGTCCGCCGAATTTGAAGTCAATTTAGGATACTTTCCTTTAATAAACGGTAAGCATTATACATATGTTCCTCACTTGGCTTGCTGTTTGTTTGCTAGTGATAGGCTACTTGACGACAGCATTAGCTAACCAGTGTTCTCTAGACCAGCGTTCCCCAACTTTTTGGGTGTTTCGTGGCCCGGGGGTTGGGTCAGGCAAAATTGCAGTAGCTTCCCTGATCATTTTACAAACATAAGTGAAGAGAATCTGGACTAAAAGGCCTAGACTTATGGTTGTGTGCTGATTCTATGAATGGCATGGCCTGCATTTGTAAATGGCCTGCATTTGTATAGCGCTTTTCTAGTCCATAGGACCCCAAAGCGCTTTACACTACATTCAGTCATTCACCCATTCACCCACACATTCACACACTGGTGATGGCAAGCTACATTGTAGCCACAGCTGCCCTGGGGCGCACTGACAGAGGCGAGGCTGCCGGACACAGGCGCCACCGGGCCCTCTGACCACCACCAGTAGGCAAACATGGCCCACCAATAATTTGATCTCTTCGAGTAAAGAAAAACAACCCGATATCTTGCCCAAGGATATTTGGCATGCAGCCAGGAGGCAGCCTGTGATCGAACCACCAACCTTCTGATTAGTGGCTGACCTGCTCTGCCACCTGAGCTACAGCCACCCCCTGAATCAAACTATCACCTGGAAACCTAATTAACTGGTCCATAGCTGTGAAACTGGACATGAGTTCTTGATTCTATGGAGATTAACAGTAATCCAGAAATTTACAAATTTGTCCTGGTACATCGCGTAAATGTTGTCCCAGGGACATCGTGTGATAGCTTGTTAATAATGGAATGAAAATTATTGATTGTTATTAACTTGTGAAAAAGAAGTGTAACAAATCCACATGTTATGTTCTTACACCCTTACAGAAACTGTGACTCCTTCACAATGTCAGGTAAATGTCAACTCATGTTGAATAATCAACCAATCAAGCCTTTTATTATCACATGCAATGTTACACGTACAACTGCAATGAAAATTTCACCCCCTTCTGACCATACATATATTGCTTAAACATCACATTGGGAAGACAGGTCGGAAACAGTTAGGAAGGTCAGAAAACAATTTAATTAATAGATGAGGGGAGAGGAGGAGAAAAAAGAACTACAACCAGACAAAGCTCCTAGAAGACTGAAATGGATGATGGTTGCAGCATGCAAAAAGAAAATGATATCTGTTGACTACAGCATATGCTTTCTCACAGATTACCTTGTGGGAGTAGCTGGACCAAACTATTGGTATTTCAAGTTTGAAATCCATGTTTGACCAGACAAACATTTCAGATGAGGTACCTCTTGACATAAAAATCCTTTTATGTTGTCATAAAACTAATGTTAAATTCTGCTTTAAATACACTTTATTGTACAATTTACTTAATGAATCGTATTCCTTAGTTCTGTTTTTATTTATATGTATTTATTTATTTGTTTTATAAGGTAATAGATGGCCTAATCTATTTGCAGTGTGAGGTATGTTGAAAAGCTTGTTTGATCATAATGACATAGCATGTTTACGTTTTTTGTAATGTATTTGAAAACATAGGTGTATTTATGTTATTTTTATAGAATTTCCCTCACATTTATCCAATACCAAGCCAAATCACTGGAAAAATTTTGGATGGGTCCACAAGAGCACAAAGTGCATACTTTTTGAAGGTATGACTTGGACTGTGGTAACTATGTTCTTATCACAAAGGGTTTATAAGTTGCCACTATAAACAAACAGCATTTTCCAAAATTGAAGCCTTGTCAGAAGAACCTGAAAAATACCTTTCTGAAACCTTTTCTGTGTAAAGACTTGCTCAAAAGCAATGCACACAGATTAAAACATTTCTGTCTTGGCCAACTGATAAAGAACACCAAAAATTGAGTGGTGCGTGTTGAGTCTGTGGTCTTGATTTGTTTTGTACACACTATAGAAATTAATTAATGTAAACAAAAAATGACACTTTCTATATGTTTGTGTATCTGCAGAATTAATTACAAGTCTCACCTGACAAGATTTCGCAGTTTTGCAGTGTCATTCTTGACAGAAAAACATACTTGTCACATTCTTTTCATTTCCAGAAAAACATCTTTCAGATGTATGAGAAATTGATTGGAGCCTGTCTGGAAAACGGCAGCCACTGGACCTTGTTTGTAAGTTGCACAGATTTTGCACTCTCTCTAGTGCATGATACTTTTCAGTGTCCCTCATTAGGAAAGCTCAAGGCCCAAGCCTACCATATCCATCTTTTTACAAAACAGTTTTGTGACATACCCAAGAGGACCATAGTCTATATGAATTCATTTGGCGAGTCGGAGGTCAGAAAAAGTGCGGTGTTGAAAAACTGGAGGTAATTAATTAACATATTTAACATAACATATTTAATTTAATTGAAATCATTACCAAACGTGGTTATTGATTTCTCTATATGCTTTTTATTTGTAATAACTGCGATCTCTCAGCTCATTTGCTTCAGCAAGAGGCTGCACTGGAGAGTGGACCTTGTCACATGTGAGCCACCCACATCAACAGGATGGGAACTCATGTGGAGTGCATGTCATAATGGTACTGAAAACTATAGCTTTAACCTATATACGGTAAGTAATGTTTACATTGTTGCCTATTCAGTTTTTAAAGCCTTAGAGGCAGGATGGTAAAATCTCAATTTTTTTTGTAGATTGAACCATTTCAGCAGTAATGCTTTGCTTTGGTTGCTCTGTTTTTTTTTTTTCTCGGGGGGGGTTAAAAAACAAACAAACATTTCTTTGTTAATCTAATTCTTTTTGTTCTTTTTTTTTTTTTTTCTTCTTTGTCAATTATTAGTTTGCCCAATCTCTCATTGACGGTAAAACACAAGTGGAGGAGTACAACACTGAAATCACAAAGCTCAGGTCCCGACTTTGCCACTACTTATTTTCCTCAATAGGTAAAGATAAAATTAGCTGCCTTCTTTTTCTCTAACATTGGAAAATGTAACTTGTACTTAAACAAATTATATTTTGCAGATCGAACTAGGAAGTGCAGTCAGTGCTGGTGTGTGATTGCAGCCAAAGACCGGGTACACTATGACATGTCCTTAGCCATATAGATTGTTTATATAATGGACTTTGTTCATTTGTTTTTTGTTTGTTTATTTCTTCTTCTTTTTTTTTTTTTTAATTCACAGGTGCAGTGCCAGAAATGTGGTGCATACAAGCACATGCGTTGTTCAAAGTCTGTTTGTGGCATCTGTATCTTCTGTGAGAGTAAGTCACAATATAACTAAACAATGTCCAAAAATGTTTAAAGTGAAATCTTTTTTCGTAATTTTGCCTTTGCACACCAGGACTGTGTAATTAAAGTGGACGTTTCAAGATCCAGTTTTTACACAAAACTATTTTAGACATAACTGTGTCGTATTGTGGGGATTTCTCTTCACAATTAAATTGATATAGTGCTGTTTATTACGGAAGCGTAGAGCTGCCACCCAGGCCAAAGAAAAAAAAAAGTGTATCACGTTATAACGTGAAAGGTTTATTGTTCTAACAAGATACTTTTCCTGTTTGTACAATATACTTTTCACGTTTGAACAACATAATATCACGTTATTACAATATACATAATTATCACGTTCGTACAATATAGGATCACGTTCGTACAATATAAATATTATATTATACGAACGTGATAATTATGTATATTGTAATAACGTGATATTATGTTGTTCAAACTGTAATGTCCACAGTTTATTTGTTTATTTATTTGTTTGAATTCAACATATTTTATTAAAGTAATTGAGCTTGAACACAGAAAAAACTGAATCAAATAATCATAAAATCAAATCACTTGCACTATACTGAAGTCTAATCTACTCTGAGCTAATGCTGGTTTCCAACACTAATGATCGGGTGAAGGAGAGAGATGAGGGTGTGCACGGCCACTGGTGCTCTTATCCCTGTTCTTTGTGATACAATCCAACAGGAAAGCAGTCAAACCCTTGGACATTAGCCAAGTTAACGTTCACAAATATATACACACAGAGGAACTCTGAGCCCCAATGTCAGCATTAGCACAAACATGCCACTTCATACCAAATCTCAGTGTGAGGTCAGGTGTTAGTCTCATTCCATTATTCTGGCTATATTTTCTTACTCATCATTACTATTAAACTTATACTTAAGACTAACTATTAACAAAATCACACCCCAATAACTCTGTTATTACACTTTGTATTTAATCATAAAAAGGCTGGATGTTGAAACCTTTTACTTCTATTTTGTATGAGCCGGGGGTTCTCAACAGCTGATACTCTATGTCCAAAAAGTGACAGGTATCGTTTTATGGAGCAAAAAACTTAAGAGCGCATATTTTATAAATAATACCAACAATTACAAATGCAGACCTTTAATAGTAATAAGTAATCCTTTATTTATAATGCATAGCAATATAAAAATAGTAACATATGAAAATATTACAATGGGCACAGATGAATTTGTATCAAAAACAGCAACCAAGCCAAGGTAATGAATAACACTCTTCTCTTTTTTGTTTTGTATTTCAAAAGGTTTTCATTTTCTCCAGAGGATGTCTCTCTTTCAGTGGTTATCGACTGTTCACATTCATTTTCACAGACTGTTGGAATGTCGATGCTGGCCGAACGTTTCTTGCTAGAATACAATGGCCTAATTTTGAGTGCATCATCTTTATTTCGTACTGGCATATACTTTTGCCTACTTCTTGTTTTGTTTTTAAGACATTTGTATGCAGTTCATCTATCATTGCAGTAATACCCTCTGGAATGAATGCCCACTGTTTAACTGTGTCTAAAACAGCATTTAGTTTTCCAACCGCATCTTCTGTGCATTTTTTGTCTGTGCTTTCAACTACAGGAGTGTCATTCAAAGTTGATAGAGGACTTTTCAGAGAGTTTTTCATTTGTTTAAAATGGCTACAAGCCACCTTCAGGCAAGCACATGTGTTATAGTGAGAGAACGTACAACAAGTGCACTGAAGTGTTTCAGCCGATGCAAAAAAAACACAGATTTCCAAACAAACTTGGCATTTTTATCACTTTCAAGTCCTCACAGTGTACAAAGTAATGCCTTTCTTTCACTGCAATTCTTGCCAAGGTAGAAATGTCTGTTTCCATGTTTGGATAGATGTCATTGTCAACCTCTGCTAATTTTGCAAGTAACACTAGATGCTTGCAAAGAAGTCCCCGTAAGCCATATGTACAGTTGCAGTAGGACTCAACAGGGCAGACATCATACACTATGTCTTCTCTTGACTCAGATGGGACTTGATATGCATTAACTCCATGGCTGTTCTTGACTGTAATTTTAAGAGCCCAACCACTTTCCATCAGTCTTGAAGCAGAGTCTGAAACTTGAGACAAGGTGTCAGCAAACCTGTTTTTCATGCGGCCCACATCTTGCAGGGTTTTTATGACTGAGAAGTAGTCGTCGGCCTTCCCTAGGAGCACTTCAATCAGATCATCCAGACGCCTATTCTTGTAGCCAGATAAAAACTGGTATTTCAGGCGGTGGAAAAATCTGAAAAACAGTTATTTGAAATGATTAGTAACTGTAATTGAAGGAATTTAAAGTTTTAACCAAGACTGTATTATTTTTTTAAAAATTGGAATACCTATTTCACACGTCTTTTATAAAGGAATGCTCTGTGCCGGTTTAGCTGATTTAGGCAAATCCACCTACTCTGTTTTTTGTCGTGATAACATAAAAAACGCTGCTAGAATTTAAAGGATTTGCCTAAAACCTGTTCTGGCAATGACATGAAGAACCTACTCAGTTTAGCCTCTTGGATTAAAGCATAATATCTTTTTTTCAGCAATACAATCGAATGAGGTCAAAATAATAAATCATACCTTTCAATCACATTGTTTGTTTCAGAACGAGCGTGACTGAAGTGACGGCCGTCGTCACACCACATGTGGCCAATGCCTTCCCAGTGCTTCTGAAAATACTGGCACACCAAAGGGTATTGCTTAAATGTCTGGCAGAACTCTGCTGATGTGGCTTTAAAGTCGTCCTCCTAAGAGAATTGGATGCAACAGAATATATTTCAATCCATTTAACAGACCTATTGAAATCTTTAATATTATGTATTGAAGCCCTTTTCCTTTTATTGAATAACATTAAGAATTTTAAGTTATTAATAATATGTCGTGTTTTTGTATTAAGAAGCAATTATTTCTTCCCTTACAATGGCTAAGAAGGAACACTAAACCTATAAGCATATTTGGTTTCAGCATCTGTCTGTGAAAGAATCCCACTCACAAGTTCTACTGCACAGTGGGTGACACAATGATGGTCTGCACAGCTTAAGTACTTGTTTTGATAAGCAAGATAAGAAGCCAGTTTTAGAAATTGTTTCAAAAATCTATTTTGTATCTCTCTGTAACTTTTTTTAGCAACTGAAAGTTATTATGCTCTTAGTGTAATCAAGAAATCAAAATGTGAAATAGACAAATTACACTTACAGATGTGCAAGCTTTCAGCTTACAAAAGAAAGAAATGATTTCATTTCTCTTTTGGGTGTTAGAAAGCCCATGGACCCCGGACTCTGATTTTGAAAGCCATCGATTAACAGCCTGTGAATGTAAGAGAAAAAAAGTTAATCTGGAGAGAGACAGAGGAGCAGCTGTACAAAAAGCATAAAAGAAAGCTGACTTCCAAAAATAACTTTGTCACTCACTGGACAAGAGGACCTGTGCATTACAGAAATCAACCAGGCAAACATATTTTTAAATGTCAAAAAGAGCTTTGGGAAGCAGCCACCAGAAGATGAGTGCACTGTGGTCTTAAATGAATGGACAAAGTCACTCAACATTTTATCCCTTTATATTCATTAACCTGAGTAGGTGAATATCTCAATGAGGCAAATCATAACAACAGGACCCTGTTGTAAAAATGTGTTTCAGGTGCACCTTAGACAACGTGAAAAGAAAACAATGTGGTTTACCTGCAAGACATGGTACCAGCATAGAATGATAGCTGACTCTGGAAAAACCTTCTGCAAAGCATTTATTTCCGCAAAGTCTTTGTCAACCATAAATGCTCTACAGAAAAAAAGAAAACACTAAATGAGATTAAACAGTATGAAAGTGTTTTTGCTATCTCAAAGCACCACTTCAATGCCAAATTAAACATTTCAACTCACAAGTAGATATATAAAATACTGCATACAGCCTATAGTAATAACTTTAACAACTGGAAAGGAAAGTTTTTTGCAGCCCATGCTGCAGCTATAGCATTAGATTCTGGCATGTTATAACTTTTTTGAAAAAGAATTATTTCAAAATGAATAGCTGTCAATGTATTATTTACCTCGGGGAAGTTGGGAAATGCTCACAAACTATTCCAAGAACAGTTTCCAGGGTTTTCTGACTTTCATTGCTGACAATAGCATAGGCCACAGGGACTCCATGCCCATGATCATCTCTTACAACAAGTGTGAATAAGGGAAATGAATACTGGTTAACGCAGTGCGTGGTGTCAACAAATACTAACTGTTTTGCATAGTTCTCCATGTTTGATTTCATTACAGGTGTCTGTAAAACAATCATTAGTTCTTGGTCAGATGTGTATGGTTGATAGAAGAGAACATGTTCTTGATGTTTTCCATTAAGTAAGGTATGTACACTTTGACTGTCTCCACAGTTAAAGTGCTTCTTCCTCATCATGCAGGTTCTAACACTGTCAATGTCACGTGGTGTGACAAAATGCTCTCTGTTGTGAAGATCTCTGTGTCCATGTTCTTTGGCCCATTTATGACATTCGGTTAGTATGATGGCTGGCTTAGTTCCAAGGGAAAGCAGTTCCTCAATCTTCCTCCTCAAATCACTGGAAATATTGTTGAAATGTGCGTCTTTTGGGTCCGAAGGATCATGCCCATCATGCTTATCATATGTATGCTGCACGATGACTGTGTGGTCTTTCCAACATTTGAGTACTTTAAATGAAACATAGGCCTTACAGCCCACTGCTCTGTAGCTGTTTCGACTTTTTTTTCCCAGCTCTGATGCAGTTGAATTTGTAATAGTCTCTTTTCCTGTCTTTACCTGAGGCAACATTTAAACATTTATAATGTCCATGAAGGGTTAATGAGTTCAATTTTTCTAACACAACACTGAATGGGTCCTCCTGGCATTGTGACACATGCACACAAAGTTGTGTATCTTTTCCAGTTCTTTTTTTTTTTTCGTCATTCAGAACACTTCTTCTAATTATATCGTCCATTTCTGGTGGAAAAATAACGAAGGTTTAATTAGTCAATATTCATTAATTCATTTTAACTTGTTTTGGGGTTTTTTGCAATACAATGTAAATATTAAATATAATATATAAAAAAAAAAAAAATATATATATATATATATATATATATATATATATATATATATATATATATATATATATATATATAATAAAACAAACAGGGGCTAAAAGAAGCTAAACTTTCATATGGTATGTCTCTGGCAACTTCTACGCCATGTCCCTGGGACAACATTTACGCGATGTCCCTGGGACAACATTTACGCGATGTCCCTGGGACAACATTTACGCGATGTCCCTGGGACAACATTTACGCGATGTCCTAGGGACAAATTTGTAAATTTCTGGATTACTGTTAATCTCCATAGAATCAAGAACTCATGTCCAGTTTCACAGCTATGGACCAGTTAATTATGTTTCCAGGTGATAGTTTGATTCATAGAATCAGCACACAACCATAAGTCTAGGCCTTTTAGTCCAGATTCTCTTCACTTATGTTTGTAAAATGATCAGGGAAGCTACTGCAATTTTGCCTAACCCAACCCCCGGGCCACGAAACACCCAAAAAGTTGGGGAACGCTGGTCTAGCGAACACTGGTTAGCTAATGCTGTCGTCAAGTAGCCTATCACTAGCAAACAAACAGCAAGCCAAGTGAGGAACATATGTATAATGCTTAACGTTTATTAAAGAAAAGTATCCTAAATTGACTTCAAATTCGGCGGACAGGCGAATTGACTTCAAATTCGGCGGACAGGCGGCGGTTTCTCGCTTCTTCACTTGTATTTCGAAATACTCGAAGGCGGGTATTTCGAAGTCGCAAAGGAATGACGTCACAAGAAGGTGATTGGTCACTTGCAATGTTGAACCTGGAACAACATTAATTATGATGATGTGGGAACAACGCTGACACGAGGAAATCAGATCGTCCCTAAAATTGTATGTAACCATGAATAACGTGTTTTGGAAACTAACTGCACAACAGGCAGCACTATTAGTTATCTCAGTCTCCCAAGTAGCATTTCTAATTTTGATTGAAACTGTCAGAGAAAACGGCAGCCTCGAGCAAGCCAGGATATTAGTTTACACAGGCTGTTAAAGTTATATGTCTAACGTCAAAATGTTGGTGACACAATAATTTCATCCTAATGGCACTGACATATTCATAGGGTTACTTTTTGAGACAAAATATCATGAGGTAGTCGCGATTTTGCAAATATTCCACCTTGTAGTGCAGTTTGCACAAATTTTTGTAAAAATGCACTCAACCTACAAACATTACTGATGAGTCAAGATCTGCACAAATTGACAGAAACACTGAAGCAGCTGCACATTTTATTCTTATTGTCATGTATGTCCTGTTTGTCAGGTGACAGAAGAACCAACACAAAAACTGTTACTAAACAGTTAGTTAAAAAAATTACTAAACTGCAAATTCAAAGCTTACATTCATCATTTTAATCACATATTGGAATTGTGTATGATGTGTTTTGATAAATTATGGTTTTTCATTTTGTGAAACGTCCTTCAAAACAAACTAAGCTATACTAACTTTATGTTACTCAAATGTTGATGAAAATACTTGGTAGTTATGTGCAGGATAAACAGGTTAGTTTGCATTAATGTGGTGAAATTACTGGTGCACAGTAGCTGTGGTGCTCCTGATCAGATTTAGGTTACATCAAGTGCAGCAGATATGAATTTGCATTTAAGATGATCATGCTTAGATTCATTCACTGAATTCCCACTTCATGCCGACTGTATAGGCCTAGTATAAAGATAGTATAAAAAGTATAGTGTCTGTGTAGCTGATAGGCATCGGCCAAGATAGCTCGGGAAACTGCTGACATCTTGTTAAATTCACTTGTGTACATCCACAAAGAGCAGCAGGTCAGCTGATCACAGCCTGTCCACTAAGAAAACCTACTGAGGCTCGTGTTAGAAATTACTGAGTTGTGATTACTGTTTAGGTGTGGCGGCAAAATCACCCTCTATCATTTACGTGACAGAAAATTGTTGCTTCAGTACCTCAACTTTTAGTGAAGTATTTTTTAACACAATTATCTTTACTTCTACCCAAGTAAAGAAAGTCTGTACTTTTGCCATCTCTGATTGTAACTAATAACTAACCTGCAGAAAAGGGAATGAAGGCCTCCCTCTTCCTAAATTTTCCATCCTGATCCAGAAAGTGTTGAGGGTTGAAGGAATGTGGAGTTTCCCACATTGACTCATCGTGTAGAACAGAGTGCAATGTAGCCAAGATCTTGGTGCCCTGAAACAAAAACATTTCTTTAAATGATAGGATTTGAACTTCCCATTAGCTACAGTTCTTTAGCATCAAGCCTGCGATTTGAGTATCTCAGAATTATTCTTTATTCATTATTTATGGTCTTCTATCAGGTTAATTTGTTTTGTAAATACACACATTTGTTACTAGTGGATTGTATACCTTTGGGATTGAATATTTATCCAGAGTTGTGTTCTTGTTTGCCATGTGGACCACATTAAGTGGGATGATATTTCCACTTCTCTGGATTTCATGAATAACTGCATCAGTGAACGGCATGTTTTCTCTGTCACTTGTAGACGGCTGCCTGGATGAACCAACCACAGCATCTATTTCAGCCTGGACTTTCTCTGCACACACAGAAAACAGGAAAACAAGTGTGTTGCACAGTTGACTAAGCTCACAAACTATATATTGCTGGTAGATATTACTTATACACACACCTTGTATGTCAGGGTAGTGGATCATATATAAAAGCCCCCAGTGTAAAGTAGTAGTTGTGGTTTCAGTTCCAGCGCCAAACAGGTCCATGGTGCAAGCCTTCAAATTTTCTAGGTAAAACCCAGAATCTTTATCTTCCTTCTATCAACAGATAATCGTGATATTTGATTATTTGCATAGTGCATTATTTGCACACACACACACACACACACACACACACCAAAAATGATGGGACACTTTTAAATCTCATAAACCCATCTTTTATATAAGACAAGCAAGAAACAAGCACATTAAAACACTGACCTCTCCCATTTCTATGAGAAAGGAGTCAATGTAGTCTCTTGGTGATGATGGGTCAAGGTTTTCCTGGTGTTCTTTGATCCTAGTTTCTACAAATTCAGCTATTTTCTTTATCAAGGTTAATATTTTCTGGTGTGATCCAGGCAGCCACCTCATCAGCCAGGGTAATGTATTGTACATCTGCAGAGCAGGAAGACAGTAACCAGATTATCTGATTGCCTGGCTGTATCAACAGCATTCATAGAGATCATTATTACTGTATTTTCACGTGTTCCACAGCACAGCAGTATCTTTGCAGGAAAGGATATCTAGATGTAAATCTGAGTTACATTTTACATTATTTGATGCATCCTCTATCTCAGGCCAGGAAGCATTAGAAAATGAATGGTTGAATTGGTTCTAATGGGCTCTTACAGGTGATGGATGAACTTGTTATTGTTTTGTTGTAGATCCACATTCAGTAAATTATCCTTTCTGGAGTATATTTCACTTGTTATACAAAGTGGTGAAAAACAGTAAGTATATTTTCTCAAGCATTGTACTTATAGTACTTATACAATTTCAGCTGCTCTCTTATTTTGAAGGGGACATCATCAGCAGATAGACCTACAGATCGATTTGGTACACATTTTACATCCAAGCTTGAGACTGGAACTAGAAGTACATGAGAGTGTGAGTGAAGTTCACTCACCCGTACTGTCAAACTTCCCTGTAATCGAATAATGTCATTTATTGTCTGGAGAACATACTGGTACTGCTTGTCAGTGTACTCAAATCGATTGCCGAACACCAAACAGCAGATGATGTTTGAGACTGCATTATTAATCAGGTTCTTAGCATTAAAGGGTTTGCCTGGAAAATGAGAAGAAAAACACCTCTTTAAATATACTAAAATAATAAAGAATCTTTTTTAGAAGATGATGGGGGCCAGCTACATGGCAGGGCTCAGTTGGGAACAAATGGGACCTAATTTTTGAAAATTGCAAGTGGTTCAAACATTGCAAAATGTACACAGTTCATGAGGCCTAGAAATAAACATTGGTGGATTAGAGAAAGATTGTTTCAAAACATAACAAATAATTGTTAATCTAAAGAAAGAATTGGCGCTATATCAATAAAGCTAAAATCAAATGAACAGGATATAATGCATGTCAACAAGTGGAGAAACAGTGGGTGCTGTTTGCTGTTTGGCTTCTGATTAGAACCCCTTGTTATAACATAAATCAGGTGATGAGCCACAGGTAAAGGAAAGTCTTTAGTACTCCGAATCCTCTAATGTCATATGGTATGCAGGGAGAAATTATATTTAAATTTTATAAAACATGAAAAACATAAATAACATGTCACTATATTGCAAAAAAAGAATGTATGCCTTGGTGTTCTGCAAAAGCCTCTGTGAGATACTGGCACTCCTGCTGGATGGATGACTCCAGGGTCTTCTTCCCCAGACCAAAGTTTCTGAACGTGTGAAGAGCAAATCTTCTCTGTTGCTTCCAGGGATAACCATTTGACTTCACAAGACCTTTGGGAAATAAAAAAATAATGTAGACCTGATCTTTAGATCTTTAGAGGGAAAAATGCAACCACTTTTATCAAACACTACCTTTATTCCCTATAATTGATTCAAATAAGGGCATAGTTGGGCGATCCATGAAGTCTTCTCCTTGGTGAACCAGGGCTTCTTTCACAAGTTTGTAGCCATGAACGACCACAATCCTACCACCAAAGAGTCGAAGGCTGAAAATGTTTCCATATTTTTCTGCAAACTGAACACAGACAGTATATTGTTGTTTTTGGAACAAGATACATTCGTAGGAGGCTATTTATATTTATCATTTCTACAATCAATACTTCTTGTTGTTTTTTGTTTACTAAATATCAGCACTGCTAAAATTTAGTCATAGTAGGCTACAACCTGTTAGGTTGATTGAAGCCAAATATACACATAGGAATGCGACTAAAAATAATTAACCTTTTTGTCGTGATAATTTCACTTGTTAAAAATATTTGAATAGAAAGAAAAATAAATAACTATTTACAAGCACGTACAAGTACATTATACATATAACGCGTATTTGGTTAAGCAAACAGTCCAAACTTCAAAAGAAGAACCCAAATTACTATCACAGAACCCATTACACAAATATTTCAAAAATTAACTTTTGAGAAATTGGAATTAGTGCATTGCTGAATGTAATTGATTAAAATGTTACAGATTAACTAATTTTATGTCTATAAACTAAAATATTACAATTCTAATGCAGTATATTTTAGGGCCCATTTAATTTATGAATTGTGCTAGATTTGTTTTTCTAGGTTGACGATTCCATTTTATAAATTAATATTTTTACTTGTTATTAACCCTGTATGTAGGGCTTGCACAAGCCAGTAAAAGTTTGCTAAATAAAGCCTTAATCATTATATAGTTGCTTCAAGCCTCATGCAAGCTAAATAACAACTCTGTCTACTCCAGTGTAAATTATGCCTCCTTGCACTCCAGTGATTCATTTCACATGTTTGTTTCTTTTCACATTATTTTTCTTGTTTTATTACTAGTTAGTCAGCTGCAGGTGAAATCTGTCTGGTTGAATGAAGGTTTTTGAAACCTCAAATGTAATACCTTTATTTTTTATTTTGGTAAGGACTCATACTTCTGTCAACTGCACGTGAAGTCTGGTAGACTGGATACAATGAAGGTCACCAATGAAAGGAAGAGCCCAGGGTCCAGGAGGAAAGTTTTTTGGCACTCTGTTCTTCAGAATATCTGTCAACAGTAGAAAAACAGTCAAAAATATTAAAATACTCCTGCCATCTATCCACTCCAAGCAGAGAAGATTGTATATCGACTCCATATCTTCTATTCAACTCTCCTGCTACAAGTGAACAGCAGACATGTCCAGGTATGTCAAGGTTCAACTTTTCATGGTCAACTTTGAACACAAGAGGACATGTTTGCTCTTCTGTGACAACAGCCTGTCTGGGGTAAGTCATATTGTGGAACCATTAAATAAATCCTCCAAATGCCTTAGCTTTAAACTTGACATAAATCTTAAATCCACTTAATAGGAACATATACACAGAACAACTATGACTAATGATCTATCTCTGACTAGATACATCCTGAGAACAGGTCACAGGTTAACTTGTAACCTGAATCACTGATAGCGCTGCAGTCCCACCTCATGCTGAACCGTGAGCAAAGTGCAAACTTTAACACAAAGAAATCTCTCAGTGTAAAGAAACCTCAGTGTGATTTATTTGCATTAGTTAGATTTAGAAGGCCCTAAAGGTTCAATGTGCATTACAGAGGATTGTAATATGGTTGTTCCCAGTTATTTCTTTTGTCACGGTCTTGGGTCGGCGACGCAGTCTTTTCCTTTTTGGTATTATTACTCTTTGATTTCTTGATGTGTCTTAGTTAGTTCTTAGGTTTTGGTTCTGTGTTCCCACTGTTCCGTGTTAGCATTGTGCCTCTAGGTTTAGTCTGTGGATTTCTTTTTTTACTTTGAAGGTTTTGTCTCATGTTATTGTATTGTGCTTTACTTCCTTGTCTTGCCCAATTAGTTCCAGCTGTCTTGCCACCTGTTCCTCTTTCCCTCATGTTCCTGCCATTGAGGATGTCCACAAGAAGAGATGTCTACGCCGAGCACACTTCATTCTCAGGGACTCCTCTCATCCTGCCAATAAACTCTTCCAGCTCCTCCCCTCTGGAAGGCTCTATAGGACCCTACAGACTAAAACCAGCAGGTTTAGGAACAGCTTCTTCCCCACAGCTGTCACCCTACTGAACTCAGTCCCCTGCTGCTTCCATCCACACTAATTCTCCATCCATAACCCCTTATCCCTCTCAGGGACCATGATCATGATTCACATTCATTTGTAACATTCACCGTATGCTCATATTGGTTAATACTGTAGTTTAGGACACTGACATAGTATGCTCTCTGGTACAGTGCATACACTGTTAGCTATTATAGTCTACTCAGAGTTCATCTGTATACTTCGTCTCTCCGTACATAATCTGTTCATAACCATTCCACCCTTTATACAGTGGCGTGCAAAAGTATTCGGCCCCCTTGAACTTTTCCACATTTTGTCACATTACAGCCACAAACATGAATCATTTTTACTGGAATTCCACGTGAAAGACTGTTACGCCCCACTTAATGAACGGAGTGTCGACTGGAGTGAGGGGTAACACAAAGTGAAAGGGAACACATGAACTACTGGAGAAAGAGATGTCAGTATACAAGATTTATTGCCTAAAACTACTATAGTACAAAAACACAGGGAAGCTCTTTTCTTCAGGGTCTCCAAGGCCAAAACAATAAACAAAACACCCCCTTTTAGCTAGAAATCAAAACCAAGTACTCACTAACCAAAAACAAAATACAATGGCTGAGCTCCCTGTCTAACCAAACCAGGAGAAAACAGGTGAAACAAAAATGGCAGAGAACCCCTACCTGCTTCCACAATGACAAACTAATTATCACAATAAGGGCACACCTTCGCTCACAATAAAAGAAAGAAAAACCAAGGTTCACAGAGGGTAAGTTCTCACACACATACACACTAAGGCCCGCTGCCCAAAACTCTACAGCTCACAGCTCTGGCAAACATGGGGAAAATGGCAGGGGGTGTGGCAGTTTAGGATGGCAGCCTATATGCCGTGGCTGACGAGCTGGAACACACCTCAGCTGCGGCTCATGAGGCAGACCTGCAACACAAGAAAAGGAGAAAAACAACTCATCTACAGAGGGAGAGCCACTAGAGGTCAGCGACCGTAACACCCCCCCACATAAAATATCACATACAGTAAACAGACACCTTTAACAACTGCCACCAGGTCCGTTACTGGGGTTAAGGGGTTAATACTGGGTCCTGGACAGTGCGTCAGCCACCACGTTGTCCACACCTCTCTGATGTCGGATGTCTATGTTATACTCCTGAGCAAGCAACGCCCATCTCATCGATCTTTGGTTATGATTGTACATGTGCTTTAGGAATACCAGAGGGTTATGGTCAGTATAAACCATGACAGGGGTGGTGGTTGACCCCACTTACACGTCGAAATGCTGCAGAGCAAGCAACATGGCCAGGGTTTCCTTCTCAATGGTGGAATAGTTGAGTTGATGAGGCTTGAACTTAGCTGAGAAGTAGGAAACCGGGTGACTGATGCCATCAACTCCATCCTGCAACAGTACTGCTCCAGCGCCCGTAGCGCTTGCATCCACTTCTAGCTTGAAGGCCTTGCTGAAGTCGGGAGCAGCCAGTACAGGGGCACTGCAAAGGAGAGACTTGGCACAGTCAAATGCATGTTGGCACTCAGCAGTCCATACGAAGGGTTCCTTTGGACTGCACAGACGAGTTAGGGGAGCCACCACTGTTGAAAAGTTCCGGCAGAAACATCTGTAGTAGCCCACCAGACCCAAGAAGCGTCTGAGCTCCCGTCTGGTGGTGGGCACCGGGTAGCTCAGTACGGCCTCCACCTTTGCATTCACGGGGCGCACCTGGCCATGTCCCACTTGTTTTCCGAGGTATGTCACTACCGCCTTGGCAAATTCACACTTTGCCAGGTTCAGAGTTAGGGAAGCCTGGGTTAAACGAGCAAAAACATCCCTCAGAGTACTCACGTGATCAGTCCAGCAAGAAGAATATACCACAATGTCATCCAAATACACATTACAACTGTGAATGTCTGCTAACACAAGGTTCATAAGTCGTTGGAAAGTGGCTGGTGCATTCCGCATGCCAAACGCCATCACTGTGTACTGCAAGAAATAGTCTGGAGTAACAAATGCTGAAATATCAGAGGCTCTGCTAGTTAGAGGAACCTGCCAGTACCCTTTTAACAGATCTAGCTTTGTTATGTAGGTGGCGGCTCCAATACTGTCTATGCAGTCTTCCATGCGAGGCAATGGGTATGAGTCAGGGACTGTGACTGCATTTACTCTCCTAAAATCAGTACAAAAACGAGGAGAACCATCTGACTTTGGTGTCAGCAGACATGGAGAGCTCCAAGAGCTATGGCTAGGTATCGCCAAACCATTTCCAAGCAGGTACTGTACCTCGTTTTTCATTAATTCCCTCTTGAGTGGGGGGCACCGGTATGCGTGTTGCTTAATAGGGCACGCATCACCCACGTCAATGTCGTGCTTTAACACTGGGGTTTTAGACGGTACATCCCCAAACAGACTAGGGTGCGCTTGGATCAGATCTTTCACATCGTCTCTCTCGTCATGAGGAAGATAGGAGAGGTACGTGTCTAAGGCACCAAGAACCTCTGAGTTTGCAAGCCTGCCGCTCTGCTGACCTTCACTACCCTTCACCAAACCATCATCATGGTTTATGGGCACAGAAATGAGTGAGATGGAGCCCTCGCGGTCGTCTTCCCTAGAGTGAAACAGTTTCAGCATGTTTATATGGCAGAGCCGTGTTTTACGCCTCCTATCCGGAGTGCGAACGATGTAGTCTGTGTCATTGACTTTGCTCTCTACCACATATGGTCCCGCAAATTGGGCTGACAGAGACGGACCAGATGTGGGCACCAACACGAGTACCTGATCACCAGGTTTAAAAGAACGCTGCACTGCCTTCCGGTCATACTGCCGCTTCATTTTCCCTTGGGCTGTTGACAGAGACTTCTTAGCTATTGCACAAGCATGGTACAAACGTTCCCGACACTGCGTGACAAACTCAAGCACATTTGATTGCGGCTGCACATCAGACAAAAACTGTTCTTTCAGGGCTTTTAGAGGCCCTCTCACACTGTGCCCAAAAACTAATTCAGCAGGGCTGAAACCAAGGGACTCCTGTTTTGCTTCACGAGCTGCAAACAGCAGGAATGGCAGTCCCTCATCCCAGTTCTTGTCAGTCACCAGACAATATTTTCGCATCATCAACTTGATGGTCTGGTGCCATCTTTCTAGTGCACCTTGTGACTGGGGATGGTAAGGGCTGGAAGGGATGTGTCTGATACCAAGTGATTGTAATGTCTGCTTGAACAGTTTTGACTGGAAATTGCTGCCTTGGTCGGTCTGAACAATTCTAGGCAGACCGAATGTTGAAAAGAATTTAAGTAGAGCCTTAATCACAGTGGGAGCGGTGATTTTTCGAAGTGGTATGGCTTCAGGAAAACGGGTTGTGGCACACATGATTGTCAAGAGGAACTGATTACCCGTTTTTGTTCTGGGTAGAGGACCCACACAGTCCACTAAAACACGCTCAAAAGGCTCCCCAACTACCGGGATGGGTTTAAGAGGAGCAGGTGGCACTGTCTGATTAGGTTTACCCACAATTTGGCAAACCTGGCATGTTTTGCAGAACTTGGCAACGTCTTTCTTCAGACCTGGCCAGAAAAAGTGCTGAAGAACGCGGTCATAGGTTTTAGTAATACCTAAATGACCTGACCATGGGTGTTCATGCGCAAGCTGCAATATGCCACCCCGGTAATCCCTAGGAATGACTATTTGGCGTACCACCCCCCAACCCTCATCACCTCCTTCCTGCTGTAATGCAGGTCTTGAGACCCATTTTCTTAGCAGTAACCCATCCTCAAGATAAAACCTGTGTGCCTTTTTATTGTTTGCTAACTCGCTTACCTCTTTAAAACAGTTAGCGAGTGACTCATCCTTTTCCTGAGCCTGGCTCAAACACTCACGTGAGACCGGCAAAGGAAGAACCTCAGACAGAGTAGCCAGACCCTGTTCATCGAGCGCTGGTTTAGAAGGGCTAGCAGCTGGCTCTCTGTCCCCAGTTAGAACCGATCCAAGAACAGTCTCACTTAGGTTCACTTCCTCCAGCTTCCGAGCTTGCGACCTGGTAAGAACACTGACAGAAAACACATCAGGGTGGGATTCCAACAGCTCGTCCTCTTCCGGGATACAGCTGGGTTTATCCACCACCTCAGGAACAGGGAGTACTTTGTCCCCAGCAATATCATTTCCCATTATAAACTCAACACCCTGAATAGGAAATGAGTTTCTTACTGCAACCTTGAACAAACCAGAGGCTAACCTCGACTGCACATGAACACAATGCAATGGTGCAGGTATGTAGGCCATCCCAATACCTTGCACTATTGTACTAGCGTTACAAGATGACTCATCACTGACTGGCAAAACGTCGGCCAATAGAAATGACTGCGAGCCACCCGTGTCCCTCAGTATTCTCACGGGCTTTTGATCCCCGGGAAACCCTGTTAAGGAGACAAAACCATCGAAAATGAAGGGTTTAAAACACTTATCAGGTTCACTCATGGTCACATGGGGGGGGGAGCTCAGCGACTTGACTAGGCCAACCCCTTTGGCTTGTTTTAATTGCTGGGGCACTTGTTTACGTTTAAGAGCCAAACACTCAGAAACTATATGCCCCACTTTGTGACAGTAGAAACATTGTCTATCAGACTTGGAACCCAAGGAACCCCTAGGTTGTTGAGGCTTTGTGTCCTTTTCCAGTCGCTCACGATAGTGTGATTCGGATTTACCCACAAACACGTTTTTGTGCGTTAAAGCAAATTCTTCTGCCAGGACAGCTGCCTCCTGCAAAGTGGCCACTTTTTGTTCATTCAGGTACAGCACTGTACGATCAGGAACACAGTTTTTGAATTCCTCCAACAATACCAGTTCACGCAATGCGTTAAACTCTGACACTTTGCTTGCTTGACACCACCTATCAAATAGTGTCCCTTTTTCCCTTGCGAACTCAAGGAATGTTTGAGCAGCGGATTTCCTCAGGGTTCTGAAACGCTGCCTGTAGGCTTCAGGCACCAACTCATAGGCTCTGAGTATAGCGCTTTTGACATTGTCATACACAAGACTGTCCTCGATAGTGAGAGCTGCGCATACTTCCTGTGCTTTACCAATTAATTTGCACTGAAGCAAAAGGGACCAAACCTCCTTGGGCCAATGTAACGCCATAGCAATGCGCTCAAACGCATTAAAATAGGCCTCCACCTCAGTCTCCCTGAATGGTGGAACTAGGGCAATGTTTTTGCCCACATCAAATGCCGGAGGTGCAGGAGCAGGGAGAGAATTATCTGAAGGATTGCTATTGTTGTCTTCATCCTTCACTGTAGGTGGAGCAGAAGGCTCAGGAGACAATTTGATAGCTTGCAACTCCAGTTGACGCAACCTAATAGATGTCTCAGCTTCTAGCTCCCGACACTTCAACTTGAACTCAAGCTCATCCTTACGTTCCCTTTCTTTGGCCTCAAGTTCACAAGTTCAAGACGAACTAAACGTACCTTTACGCGTGCACTAACACTGGGATTACTAGATTCGACAGAGAAGGGCTCAAACCGTGGAAGAGAGGTTGGTGGCTTTCCCTCACCTGGTCTGACCACCGTAGGTGTCCCCGCCCCCTCCTCAGCACAAACCTGAGGATGACCAGAGGTTTCGAGGAGTGACGCGGCATCCCCCGAGTCCACCTCTAAGGGGAACACGCCTTGCCCAACCAACCCACTGACAACAAGAGCCTTTAACTCGCTCTTCTTCATGGACTTGGCCACAAGGATTTCATAATGCGCGGCAACAGCACACAAATCCTCCTTCCGACATGCATCAAGCTGGTCCAATGCAGGCCTAGCTATAAAATCACCCAGGCTAAACTGTGCCATAACCCAAATAATCCCGGACCAGCCCCCACTTATGTTACGCCCCACTTAATGAACGGAGTGTCGACTGGAGTGAGGGGTAACACAAAGTGAAAGGGAACACATGAACTACTGGAGAAAGAGATGTCAGTATACAAGATTTATTGCCTAAAACTACTATAGTACAAAAACACAGGGAAGCTCTTTTCTTCAGGGTCTCCAAGGCCAAAACAATAAACAAAACACCCCCTTTTAGCTAGAAATCAAAACCAAGTACTCACTAACCAAAAACAAAATACAATGGCTGAGCTCCCTGTCTAACCAAACCAGGAGAAAACAGGTGAAACAAAAATGGCAGAGAACCCCTACCTGCTTCCACAATGACAAACTAATTATCACAATAAGGGCACACCTTCGCTCACAATAAAAGAAAGAAAAACCAAAGTTCACAGAGGGTAAGTTCTCACACACATACACACTAAGGCCCGCTGCCCAAAACTCTACAGCTCACAGCTCTGGCAAACATGGGGAAAATGGCAGGGGGTGTGGCAGTTTAGGATGGCAGCCTATATGCCGTGGCTGACGAGCTGGAACACACCTCAGCTGCGGCTCATGAGGCAGACCTGCAACACAAGAAAAGGAGAAAAACAACTCATCTACAGAGGGAGAGCCACTAGAGGTCAGCGACCGTAACAAAGACCAATACAAAGTGTTGTACACGTGAGAAGTAGAACAAAAATCATACATGATTCCAAACATTTTTGTTTGGGTAATTTTTCAGCCCCCTTTGGTCTGAGCGCAGTCAGTTGCCCGTAGACATTGCCTGATGAGTGCTAATGACTAAACAGAGTGCACCTGTGTGTAATCTAATGTCAGTACAAATACAGCTGCTCTGTGACGGCCTCAGAGGTTGTCTAAGAGAATATTGGGAGAAACAACACCATGAAGTCCAAAGAACACACCAGACAGGTCAGGGATAAGGTGTCCACCACTTTGTATTGGTCTTTCACGTGGAATTCCAATAAAATTGATTCATGTTTGTGGCTGTAATGTGACAAAATGTGGAAAAGTTCAAGGGGGGTGAATACCTTTGCAAGCCACTGTAGTACCCTTATCTGTATATATTAGTATATCCGTACAGCTGCCTGTAGTACATCTGTATATTTGCTTAACATATCTGTATGTAATCTGCTCTTATTGCACTTACTACTCTTGTACTTCTTATTAGATGCAAACTGTATTTCGTTACCCTGTATTCATAGCTGTGTAATGACAATAAAGTTGAATCCAGTCATAATCCTAATCACTTTGCAATATGTAACATGTGCAATGTTATATATTACTGTATATATAAAATCCATATTTATTCTTGAGTATGTACTTAGCACCGGAGAACTGTGCACTTCTACCTTTTCTTTTTTCTTTTTCTTTTTTTTGCATGTTTCCACTGGGCAGAAGTTTCTTTCAATCTCATTGTACATAGATCTATTCTATTCTATTCTATTATCAACATAGCACTTGTAGCTAGTGGGACATGATGATTTGCTTCTGTCTGCTTACTGTCTGGGATGGAAGATGACAAAGAGTTATTAAAAGTGGACCAACATTTCTCTACAACTATGTGAGAGACAAGTCATACAGAATGAAAATATTTAAAGTTACTGTTGCTAAAGATAGTTTTTGTTTTTTAAAGTACTGCAGTGTCCTGTGAAACGTTTCTTTTTCACATAACTGAATGCAAAGGCAGTTCGTTTAAAAAAAGTATCCTTTTCTAATAGCAAATGGGTATTTTTATGAAGTAATTTATTGAGATTGAAATCTCCTTTACACGTGAGATTCAACAACAAAAGCATAAACAAAGTATCAGTAAGAAAAAATAGTTACAAGATGCTGTACTGAATCTCCATAGACAAGGAAGGACAATAAGGTGCACTGACCAGTAGTTATACAGGTGAGGAAGGCATCTCAGCTGTTTAACTTCTCTCACGGAGAACCATTTAAAAAATTATATAGATAAAAGAAGAAAATTTCAAAAGTCCATCATCTCAAAGATGGACTTGTGTGAAGATTTGCTGGTTTTCTGCTATTATTTTCAGATTTTCATTCTTTTGGTAAGTGATCATTTGAAAAAAGTATTTTATGTGTGTAATAATCTCTAAATTATTTACAGGTTCAACAAATCCAATGTGCAGAGAAAATATCATAAGTACGACGTTTTGGTGATTCCCTTGAGAGGTTGTAATGGTCTGTGGATTTTATTGCATCAGGATTATTTTATTTGTGAGTCCATATTTATTCAGAAAAATCGTGCAAAATTAAAATACGTTCAAATTCAATTTAAAATATATATTACTTATTAATTACTTACACTAGAGCGCTAGAGATAGACAGAGAGAACAGTAAAGCAGATATTCTTTATGCATTGCATCAAAAACAATAGCAGAAGACAGTAATTGAGAGCACAGAGAAACAGACATGCTCAGCTGAGGATAACTCGTGCTCTAACGTGGCACAGCACAGAGGCGATAAGGTTTGGGACTGCGTGTGGCTCCCAAAATGAAGTCCAGACTGGGTTTCTCTCCAGCAGGTGCAGTAACTGAAAACTTCTGCAGCAGGGAGGTGAAAAACAGGAATAACTCCATCCTGGCCAGCTGCTCCCCAAGACACACACGCTTACCTGAGAATACACAAGACTACATGTTTGAAATACATAATTTACTGGGTTTCCACGCTAATCACAGCTTATAACAGTTATGTATTCATTTAGATCAACAAATAAAGTACAAGAACATTTAAAAGCACACAATTTAATGCAAGGAACAAGCAGCAGAGTATCTGCTAATCTGTATCTACTTTATCACTGTATTGAGTAGTGTAAATATGATTATGCTACAAATAATCAAAATAAAATGTTACATATACAAAAAGTTGACCATAAGCAGCAACATGTAGCATTTTTTAAACTTCTGCCTAAAACAGCATTTACCAGAGTTTTAAAGGATTGTGTTAGGTGTGGCTGTGTGCAGACAGGAATAGGACCCAAGGTGCAGACTCCGGAGACAGAACTTAAACCAAAACAGCTTTAATGCTGAACTCAAACATAACATAACTGGGAAAAAAGGTCAAAAATAAACTAACACCGGCGGATTGACAAAACACACAGCAAAATAAACGGTAGATCGCGACACAGACACTAAGAAACACAGGGCTTAAATACACAGAGGGAGCAATCAGGAAATGAGTAACAGGAGGGAAACACAGCTGGGGCAAATCAGAACTGACGAGACCAAAGAAGCGTAACCTGAACACACTGAGAAAAGACAGAGACCTTCAAAGTAAAACAGGAAACACATAACACAGACTGAACAAAGACACAGACTCACATGCAGGCACTACAAAGGGAACAGAGACGTGGGACCAGGGCAGACACAAACACTGACTGAACACGGGGATATAGGAACTAGGATACACATAGACGCGAACTAGACAAGGGGATGCAGGTGATAGGGGAGACAGAGCAACTAAAGAAGACAGAGACATAAACCATAAGACAGAACTGAAAGAAACCAAAAACTAGAAAGTATAAATAATATAATAAACTCAAAACCCCTGGGTCAACGACCCAGGCATCCTAACAGATTGCAACTGATGACTAACCTGCAGAAAAGGGAATGAAGGCCTCCCTCTTCCTAAATTTTCCATCCTGGTCCAGAAAGTGTTGAGGGTTGAAGGAATGTGGAGTTTCCCACATAGACTCATCATGTAGAACAGAGTGCAATGGAGCCAAGATCTTGGTGCCCTGAAAAATACCATTTGTTCAAATTGCAGGATTTGAACTTCCCATTGGCTACAGTTCTTTAGCATCAACACTTGGTATTTGAGTATCTGAGTATTTGAGTTGTAACTGTTCTTTGTTCATTACTTATGCTCCCGTGTCAGGGTGTTTCCAGAGGTGGGAAGTAACAAACTAACTTTATTACTGTAACTAGAATTTTCAATTGTATTCTATTCTATCCTATTCTATTTTATTTATATAGCGCCAAATCACAACAACGGTCGCCTCAAGGCGCTTTTTATTGAACAGTAGATCGTACAATAATAGATACAGAGAAAACCCAACAATCATATGACCCCCTATGACCCCCCTAATACACTTGGTATTTGAGTATCTGAGTATTTGAGTTGTAACTGTTCTTTGTTCATTACTTACAGACAAAAAAAAAAAAAAAAAAACCAGACATCTACTTTGATAAAGTAGACTTTATCAAAGCAGATGTCTTTCTGAAAGCGCTGTAACTAAGTTTAAGAATATAATTTACCCACTGTTATCATCTTCAATGCCCTGTACCAACACAGAGCAGAGCAGCTATCTGAACGCTACCCCAACAGAAGTCGATTATCTTATTAATAATTTCACCTCCTCACTACGTACGACTCTGGATACTGTAGCTCCAGTGAAAACTAAGGTCTCTAATCAGAAGTACCTGACTCCGTGGTATAATTCTCAAACACGTACCCTAAAGCAGATGACTTGTAATCTGGAGAGGAAATGGCGTGTCACAAATTTAGAGGATCATCATTTAGCCTGGAGAAATAGTTTGTTGCTTTATAAGAAAGCCCTCCGCAAAGCCATAACATCTTACTATTCATCACTGATTGAAGAAAATAAGAACAACTCCAGGTTTCTCTTCAGCACTGTAGCCAGGCTGACAAAAAGTCAGAGCTCTTTTGAGCCAACCATCCCTTTAACGTTAACTAGTAATGACTTCATGAACTTCTTCACAAATAAAATTTTTATCATTAGAGAAAAAATTACCAATAATCATCCCACAGATGTAATATTATCTACAGCTACTCTTAGTACCATTGATGTTAAGTTAGACTCTTTTTCTCCAATTGATCTTTCTGAGTTAACTTCAATAATTACTTCCTCCAAACCATCAACGTGTCTTTTAGACCCCATTCCTACAAAACTGCTCAAAGAAACAGCTTTAGTCAAACAGCTAACAGATCATCTGCAGAGGAATGGTTTATTTGAAGAGTTTCAGTCAGGTTTCAGAGTTCATCACAGCACAGAAACAGCTTTAGTGAAGGTTACAAATGATCTTCTTATGGCCTCTGACAGTGGACTCATCTCTGTGCTTGTCCTTCTAGACCAGGGGTGCCCAATCCCGGTCCTCGAGAGCTACCGTCCTACAGCTTTTAGATGCATCCCTACTCCAACACAGCTGAATCAAATGGTTTGATTACCTCTTCAGCATGCCATCGTGTTTGGCAAAGGCCTGATAACAAGCCATTCATTTGATTCAGCTGTGTTGGAGTAGGGATGCATCTAAAAGCTGCAGGATAGTAGCTCTCGAGGACTGGGATTGGGCAGCCCTGTTCTAGACCTTAGTGCAGCATTCGACTGTTGACCATTATGCTGTAGGTATTACAGGTACTGCACTGCAGTGGTTTGTATCATATCTATCTAATAGACTCCAATTAGTGCATGTAAATGGAGAGTCCTCTTCACACACTGAGGTTAATTATGGAGTTCCACAGGGTTCAGTGCTAGGACCAATTCTGTTTACATTATACATGCTTCCCTTAGGCAGCATCATTAGAAGACATAGCATACATTTTCACTGCTATGCAGATGACACGCAGCTCTATCTGTCCATGAAGCCAGATAACACACACCAATTAGTTAAAGTGCAGGAATGTCTTAAAGACATAAAGTCCTGGATGGCCGCTAACTTTCTGCTTCTTAATTCAGATAAAACTGAGGTTATTGTACTCGGCCCTGAAAAGCTTAGAAATATGGTATCTAACCAGATTCTTACTCTGGATGGCATTACCTTGGCCGCCAGTAATGCTGTGAGGAACCTTGGAGTCATTTTTGACCAGGATATGTCCTTCAATGCACATATTAAACAAATTTGTAAGACTGCTTTCTTCCATTTGCGCAACATCTCTAAAATTAGGAATATCCTGTCTCAGAGTGACGCTGAAAAACTAGTTCATGCATTTATTACTTCCAGGCTGGATGACTGTAATTCATTATTATCAGGATGTCCAAAAAACTCACTGAAAAGTCTTCAGCTGATCCAAAATGCTGCAGCAAGAGTGCTGACAGGGACTAGAAAGAGAGAGCATATTGCTCCTGTTTTGGCTTCCCTTCATTGGCTTCCTGTTAAATCCAGAATTGAATTCAAAATCCTGCTCCTCACATACAAGGTCTTAAATAATCAGGCCCCATCTCATCTTAATGACCTTGTAGTACCATATCAGCCTATTAGAGCACTTCGCTCTCGCTCTGCAGGCCTACTTGTTGTTCCTAGAGTATTTAAAAGAAGAATGGGAGGGAGAGCCTTCAGTTTTCAGGCCCCTCTTCTGTGGAACCAGCTTCCAGTTTGGATTCGGGAGACAGACACTATCTCTACTTTTAAGATTAGGCTTAAAACTTTCCTTTTTGCTAAAGCATATAGTTAGGGCTGGACCAGGTGACCCTGAATCCTCCCTTAGTTATGCTGCAATAGACGTAGGCTAGACGTAGGTCTATTAACACATAGTGAGTGAGAAAAGAGACTGGAAAGGAAAAACTCAATGCATCATGGGAATCCCCCATACCTATGTCTATTGCAGCATAACTAAGGGGGGATTCAGGGTCACCTGGTCTAGTTTTCAGGTATCTGTATTTGAATATTTATTCTTCTGACAACTTTGTACTTTACTCCCTACATTTTTAAACAAATATCTGTACTTTCTACTCCTTACGTGTTCAGAAAATGCTCATTACTTTACGTTCAGTGTTATCATTTATAACGTTTATACTCAGGGGTTAAAGTTGGCCGGAACTTTAATAAGGCAGGTGTCTGTATGTTGTGTTGGTGGTACTTCAGCATCTAGCTAGTGCTACAGATAAGGAGGATGGATGAAGCGAGTGTTTTTTAAGTTGCATGCAATTTAAAAATCAATGTTTCTATCAGTCTAAGTAGCCTGAAAAGAAAAGCGTCTGGACTTCTTTAAGTTTCCTTCACAGACAGTTTCTATTAGCTCAGCAAACATCAGAAAACACACAAGCTGTTTGTGTGCACTTTTTCGCACAGTGCGTTCATAGCTAAAGGTCAAGTTGATGGATTTCACAGGGAGAGAAGAGAATGAGAGCTAACTTCACTGGGAGATGGATAAAGATTTGGGAAGAAAAACCCGACAGGAGATGAGGAAGAGAGGTTAGATTTAAAGCTGGAGACTGCACAGTGACGCTTAAACAGAAAATTTAAAGCTTACATGCAATGTCATTATTTTAACCACATGTTGGAACTTTGTATGATATGTTTTGATAAGTTATGTATTTTCATTGTCGTAAAATGTCCTGCAAAACAAACTAACCTATATTAACTTTGTGCTATTCAAATGTTGCATGGAAATACTGGGTAGTTTTGTGCAGGATAAACAGGTTAGTTTGCATTACAGGGCTGAATTTACAGTAAAGCACTGTGTTGGACTGGTGCACAGTAGCTGTGGTGCTCCTGGTCTGATTTAGGTTACATCAAGTGTAGCAGCGACTTTGCATTTTAGATGATCATGCTTAGATTACTTCACTGAATTTAAACTTTATAGCAACTCTGTATAAAGTGTAGGGGGATAGACATCTGCCAGGATAGATGAAAAAACACATCTACACTTGTTGTGTAATTGTGTAAATCTACAGAGAAGAGCAGGTCAGCTGATCACATCATGTACGCTAAAAACCTCCTGGAGCCATAGCTGGACTGGCCATCAGATCATGCATAGCAGGCATCTGCCCGGTGGGCCAATGGGGAGTTTTTGTTTTTATGGGCCGATGGGGTTTTTTGTGTGTGTGTTTGTTGATTCGTTTTTTTGTAACAGTATAAACAACGAAAGGTGGTGGACTGGCCAGAAGCTGGCCGATGTGTAAAATGTAAAAATAACTCAGTTGTTTGGTGGTGGCTATGGCGGAGCTTCCACTGAGCTCAGCAGGTGGATGAGGGAAAGGTGGATGAATAGTGGAATTGTAAAGTGCTTTGAGTGTCTAGAAAAGCGCTATATAAATGCAATCCATTATTAGTATGTACCTTTGACACATCTGATTATCTCAGAGTTGTTGTTTTTTAACTGGCAAACATTTGTTACTGGTTGATTGTGTACCTTTGGGATTGAGTACTTATCCAGAGCTGTGTTCTTGTTTGCCACGCGAAGTATGTTAAGTGGGGCAATATTTCCACTTCTCTGGATTTCATGAATAACTGCATCAGTGAACGGCATGTTTTCTCTGTCACTTGTAGACGGCTGCCTGGATGAACCAACCACAGCATCTATCTCAGCTTGGACTTTCTCTGCACACACAGAAAACAGGAAAATAAGTGTTGTGCACAGTTGACTAAGCTCACAAATATTTATCCCTGATAGATATTACCCTGACACACCTTGTATATCAGGGTAGTGGATCATATATAAAAGTCCCCAATGTAAAGTAGTAGTTGTGGTTTCAGTTCCAGCACCAAACAGGTCCATTGTGCAAGCCATCAAATTTTCGAGATAAAACCCAGAATCTTTATCTTCCTTCTATCAATGATACAAGAGAAAATTGTTATATTTGATTATGTACACAATATAAATACAAACCATCTTATCAAAACGTTTTGTAAAGTAAAGAATAAAATTTTTTAAATTCCCCTCTCGCCCCCATAAAGGTGCAGAGATCTTGGATGTTGTTCCTGGTATCTGCTGGAGCCACTTGCTTTGCTCCGGGGTCACTGCACCGAGTGCACCGTAACAGTGCAAGATCAACAGGACCCTAAGAGCCTTCATCAGGAACTCAACGGGGATGTGGCGAACAACACTAGAGACCAACAGGATCTACCAAGGAGATGCACTGTCCACACTGATGTTCTGCATAGACCTAAATCCTCTCAGAGAGGTAAGGCTGTCAGAACGGAGGGGATCACACTACCAGAAGGAAACATTGCAGACACTGAGGACAGACCACCCCCTAGGGTGGTTGAGAATGACGGAGCTAAGAACCTGTGGGACTTCCAGATACAGACAGACAAAATGGTGATGGTTAACCAACCAGACATAGTAGTTGTAGACAAGCAGGAGAAGATGTAGCAGAAGACGTACTGATAAACGTACCAATGACAGTAACATCTCAAAGAATGAACACCAAATACTGGAGAAGTACCGGGGGCTCAGAGAAGAGCTGAAGAAGGTGGAGAGTGAAGGTAACAGTGGTCCCAGTGGTAATCGGAGCACTAGGTGCAGTGACTCCCAAGTTAGGTGAATGGCTCCAGCAGATCCCTCTGTCCAGAAGAGTTAGAGTTAGAACCCTTAAGCTCCCAGCCCTCTGGTAGAGGACCTGAGCTTGAAGGATAGACTACTTGCAGAGGCGAGAGGGGAATTAATTTTTTTTATTAAAGCAAATCGAGATAGACATTAAAACACTAACCTCTCCCATTTCTTTGAGAAAGGAGTCAATGTAGTCTCTTGGTGATGATGGGTCAAAGTTTTCCTGGTGTTCTTTGATCCTAATTTCTACAAATTCAACTATTTTCTTTGTCAAGATAAATATCGTCTGGTGTGATCCAGGCAGCCACTTCATCAGCCAGGGTATTGTATTGTACATCTGCAGAGCAGGAAGACAGTAACCAGATTATCTAATTGACTGGCCGTATTAACATAAGCAATAATAAAGATCATTATTACTGTGTGTTCATGAATTTTAGGTTTGAAACCTGCAGCTGTATCATTGCAAGAAAGGCCCTCCCTACTGCTTTTGCAGCCTTTTTGTTGTTGCAGTGCGTTTGGCCTCTCAGGGCCACCATATTAATGTAATAACTTAAAGGTGGGATAATTATTTAGTTGAATTAGTTTATGTATAGGTAATTAGGTAGGTCATTTGTTTGTTTTCATATTAAGTGTGTTTATTATTGGATGGCACCTCTATACAGGGCACAAGTTGGGCATGCACCAAGAAAACAAAACAAAACAAAGAAAACAAAAGGCCAATTTAGTTAAGAGTGAAGTCACACAGCTTTGTGACCTGTCCGTCTCTCTTCATTTTTAAAATGGTTCGAACATTTTAGTGTGAAACATATCACTGCCACAATGTTTGTAAATGTGTCAAAGTAAAAAAGGCTCAATGAAGTTTATTAAAAAGTCTTTTTGAGCTGTTTGCTTGGAACTGTGAATTAATTTAAGGCTAGAAGTCAGGGGTGTCAAGCTAAGGCTTCATTCATTAGGATTTACACTCATCATCACGGTGTGATTGGTTTTAAAATAGCAACAAGCAGCTCTGCTTAAACTGTTGCCCTTACTGTATCTAACCAGGAAATGTTAGAAAATGAATGGGTGAATTGGTTCTGTTTGGCTTTTACAGGCGATGGGTAAATCTGATACTGCTGTATTGTAGATCCACATTCAGTAAATAATCCTTTCTGGAGTGTATTTCACTTGTAATGCACAGTGGTGAAAAACCGCCAAGTGGACATCACAGCAGATAGATATGCAAATTGATTAAGCACACATTTACATCCATGTTTGAGACTGGAACTAGAAGTACATGAGTGTGTGAATAACATGCACTCACCCGTACTGTCAAATTTCCCTGTAATCGAACAATGTCATTGAACATCTGGAGAATATACTGGAATTGCTTGTCAGTGTACTCAAATCGATTGCCGAACACCAAACAGCAGATGATGTTTGAGACTGCATTATTAATCAGGTTCTTAGCATTAAAGGGTCTGCCTGCAAAATGAGGAGAAAAAACACATTCATGAAATTAAAAAAATGAATTAATTAAATTAAAATTCAAATACATAGTTGGGAACAAAGGGGACCTTGGAAATTGCAAGTGAAATGCACCTCCAACTCTTACCCAAGGGTGTCAAATAAACTTTGGTATAAAGGATTAGGGAAATGTCCCGAGTGTTTCAGAACATTTCAGCAAATAATTGTGAATCTTAACAAAGAATTGGAGCTATATCAATGAAACTAAAATCAAATGAACAGGATATAATGCATGTCAACAAGTGGAGAAACAGAGTGGGTGCTGTTTTTAATGTTTGGCCTCTGATTAGAACTCCTTGTTAAAGCATAAATCAGGTGATGAGCTACAGGTAATGAAAAGTGGGACAATTATTAAGGAAACCTTTTAGGCCATGTGCTTTAGTACTGTGAACCTTATAAACATGTCATATGGTAAGCAATGGTGAATTATATTTAAATTTTATAAACACACATACTAAACATAGATAACATGTAACTATATTGTTTTTTTTTCTTTGTGCCTTGCTGATCTGTGAAAGCCTCTGTGAGATACTGGCACTCCTGCTGGATGGATGACTCCAGGGTCTTCTTCCCCAGACCAAAGTTCCTGAATGTGTGAAGAACAAATCTCCTCTGTTGCTTCCAGGGATAACCATTTGACATCACAAGACCTTTTGGAAATAAAAATTAAATTAGACCTGATGTGATCAGTTCAATCAAGTTTTTGGAATTTTGGAGGGAAAATGCCAACACTACCTTTATTCCCAATAATTGATTCAAATAAGGGCATAGTTGGGCGATCCACGAAGTCTTCTCCTTGGTGAACCAGGGCTTCTTTCGCAAGTTTGTAGCCATGAACGACCACAATCCTACCACCAAAGAGTCGAAGGCTGAAAATGTTTCCATATTTCTCTGCAAACTGAACACAGACAGTATATTGTTGTTTTTGGAGCAAGATACATTCTGAGGAGGCTATATATAATAATAATAACAATAACAATAGCAATAACAATAACAATAATAATAATAATAGTACATTTTATTTATAGGCGCCGTTCAGAGCCTATCCCAGCTGTCATAGGGCGAGAGGCGGTGTACACCCTGGACAGGTCGCCAATCTGTCGCAGGGCCAACACACAGAGACAGACAACCATTTGCACTCACGTTCACATCTATGGGCAATTTGGATTAACCAATTAACCTACAAAATATATGTATATATAATAAACATGGTAAAATAAAATTTAGACATAAACAGTCATAAAAGTCTAAAGGCAAGTATAAAAACTGAGCAGGTAAAAATGGACTAAGACAGATCAGGTGTATGCAATTCTAAATAGATGAGTTTTGAGACGTGATTTAAAAGTGGTGAGACGGTGTGTGGTCCGGAGAACAAGTGGAAGTGCATTCCAAAGTCTTGGGGCAAAACAGCTAAAGGCTCTGAGTCCAATGGTAGTCAGGTGAGCAGGTGGAACTGACAGAAGGGAAGCTGAAGAAGAGCGGAGTGTACGGGGGTGAGTATGTATGGAGAAGATCGGATAGATATGGAGGAGCTAGGTTATGAAGCGCTTTGTAAGTGAGAAGCAGGATCTTGAAATTGACACGGAGGTGAATTGGAAGCCAATGGAGCTGTTTAAGAACAGGTGTTATATGTTCAGTGGCTCTAGTTCTGGCAGAGGTGGGACCAAGTCATTGTTTTGCAAGTCTCAAGTAAGTCTCAAGTCTTTATCCTCAAGTCTCAAGTCAAGTCTCAAGTAATGTCAGGCAAGTCAGAGTCGAGTCTCAAGTCACTGGTGTAAAAGTCCAAGTAAAGTCACAAGTCTGAAATTTTGAATTTCAAGTCCTTTCGAGTCTTTAAAAAAACCCCGAAAAAAAGCATGTTGCAGTTATATGCTAAATGTAAATATTAGACCATGTAATTTTTAAATCTGTGTTTTTCTCAACACATGACAAAATAGTGAACTTAGAAAATATACACAAATTGTGAAATTGCACCTCTTTAAAATGCAGCTCAATTAAACCTAGCTCCAAGAATAATTTTCACCGACAGTTCTGAGATAAGCTGCATGTTATTCTTGGATGCGCTTGTAGGACCGGCTTTAAAATCGCATGACAAAAATATCATACATAAATAAATTATATTTTTAAAAACATATAATTTAAAAAAAAACTGCATCACCAACGTAGCCTGGAAAACATTTGCTAGTTAGATGAAGTCAGCTATCTCATCTTAGCATATTTATATGCATATTTATAATTATACGCTTCTTGGAGTGAGTGCATACACTCATGAAGTTTAGTAACTTCCGGTCACTGCAACAAGCCCAGGTACAGTTTACCGACGGATGGGTGCAGGACCTTGAAATGCACCGTGTAGAAAGTAAAGACCATCGTACGTATCATAAGTTTACCAGTCTCACAAATCGTCGTCATAAATACACAATCGTTAACCGTTTATTAATAGGACCTTTGAGCTCAACGGTAATTAATTAGCAGTGGAAATAATTTCTGGTAGCATCACAGAAATGTAGCAGTGACAATAATACTGTATGCTGTAATCGTACTGGACAATTAGTGATACAAAAAACTGTTTTATCCTGTGAATAAAAGTATGTGTTTTTGTCAATGTACCATAATAACAGAAGCGAAACGCAATATTGTGTCAGGACAATTCACTATTTATGCACAATAAACAAAGGAGCATAGCGCTACAATTTCTGTTCAGCGCCAGACTTGCTTGTAACCTATATCACCAATTATGTTAAGAAAAATGACGCATTAACTACAACAGCAGACTGACCTTTGTGGAAATGCTTGGAGCAGACTAACCTGTGAGCTGGAGTGTTCTGGGACGTTATATTTGATCTTTGAATGGCTGCAACCCAGTCGCATCTTTGTTACTTCGGAAACATGGCTCGAACAATTTCTCTTCAACGACGTAATCCGATAACAACCGATCTCTTTACCCGTCGGCTTCCCGTGGCTGTCATGCGACCAGCTATTGCAGTTAATAACACAACAGCTTCTTGACATTTTTGTGTTTCTTTTTATCGCAGTGTGACTGGTTTCAATTGAAAGCCTGCGTGCGCTAGTACCGCTTGCCACGAGTTCCCAGAATCCTTTGCGGTTCTACCCGTGAATGACGTCACATTTTCAATCTCTATATAATATGCATGTTAAATTTTATATTTGGGGTAAAATATCAAGTCTTTTCAAGTAAACCGGTTCAAGTCCAATTCAAGTCCCAAGTCATTGGTGTAAAAGTCCAAGTCAAGTCACAAGTCTTAGAACATTTTTTCAAGTCAAGTCTAAAGTCATAAAATTAATGACTCGAGTCTGACTCGAGTCCAAGTCATGTGACTCGAGTCCACACCTCTGAGTTCTGGAAATAATACAAGCAGCTGTATTTTGAACTAACTGCAATTTATGGAGGGATTTATGAGGTAGACCATAGAGAAGAGAATTACAGTAATCTAAACGAGATGTGACAAGAGCATTGACAAGTATGGTGGTACTGTGTGGAGTGAGTGAGGGACGAAGGCGGTTATTATTACGGAGATGAAAGTAGGAGTAGTATATATTATATATATTCATATTTTGCAATTTATATAAGAAAAGGTTTTTGTTGTTTTTTACTTAATATCAGAACTGCTGTAAGCTAGTAGGCCACAGTTAATTTCTTCTGAGATTAATAAAATATCCTTATTCTGCATTCAGCAGAGTGGGGAATTCAGAACAGCTTTGGCATTAAGACAAGTTCCTATAGTTATGAAAATGTCACTATATCAGGTGTTAGCCTACCTGTAATGAGGCCGTTAAGTTAATATTCAGTTAAATAGCTAAACTTGTGAGCAATAAATACCAGTTCAGTGAAGGGTTCAATGAACCTCTTAGGTTTATTGAACCCTTCACTTTACCCACATGGGCACGGGAGGAAGCCAAATGCAATACAAATACAAAGTACTTCTCAATCATTTCACTTCTCAGTAGAATTTTAGTAAAAAACAAACAAACAAACAAACAAAAAACTAAGATAAAAAGTAAATAACAATTTCCAAGCAAGAAAATGATAATGATAATTTTTTTTTGGTTAAACCAACAGTCCAAACCTCAAAGAAAGAAACTAAAAAACTATTAAAGATTATTGCCCATTGATGTAAATGTACAATTATTCCATTTATTTAAATGGACTAATTCAGTTTCATTTCTAATGCAGGATATACTGGTGTACATTTGATTTAAAAAGTTTGCTAAATATAGCCTTAAACATGATACAATTGCTTCAAGCCTCATGCAAGCTAAATAACGACTCTGTCTTCTTCAGTGGATCTAGTTCTGGAAATAATACAAGCAGCTATATTTTGAACTAACTGCAATTTATGGAGAATTTATGAGGTAGACCATAGAGAAGAGAATTACAGTAATCTAAACGAGATGTGACAAGAGCATTGACAAGTATGGTGGTACTGTGTGGAGTGAGTGAGGGACGAAGGTGGTTATTATTACGGAGATGAAAGTAGGAGTAGTATATATTATATATATTCATATTTTGCAATTTATATAAGAAAAGGTTTTTGTTGTTTTTTACTTAATATCAGAACTGCTTTAAGTTAGTAGGCCACAGTTAATTTCTTCTGAGATTAATAAAATATTCTTATTCTGCATTCAGCAGAGTGGGGAATTCAGAACAGCTTTGGCAATAAGACAAGTTCCTATAGTTATGAAAATGTCACTATATCAGGTGTTAGCCTACCTGTAATGAGGCCGTTAAGTTAATATTCAGTTAAATAGCTAAACTTGTGAGCAATAAATACCAGTTCAGTGAAGGGTTCAATGAACCTCTTAGGTTTATTGAACCCTTCACTTTACCCACATGGGCACGGGAGGAAGCTAAATGCAATACAAATACAAAGTATTTCTATAGAAGCTAAATAACGACTCTGTCTACTTCGGTGTAAATTATGCCTCCTTGCACTCCAGTGATTCATTTCACATGTTTGTTTCCTTTCACATTATTTTTCTGCTTTTATTATTAGTCAGTGAGCTGCAGGTGAAATCTGTATGGTTGAAAGAAGGGTTTTTTTTTTTCAATTTCAAATGTTTTTTAATTTTATTATAATATAATAACTTTTTATTTAGGAATGGACTCATACCTCTGTTAACTGCAGGTGGAGTCTGGTAGATTGGATACGATGAAGGTCACCAATGAAAGGAAGAGCCCGGGGTCCAGGAGGAAAGTTTTTTGGCACTCTGTTCTTCAGAAAATCTGTCAACAGTAGAGAAACAGTCAAAAATATTAAAATAATTTTGCCATCTATCCACTCCAAGCCGAGAACCTTGTATATCAACTCCATATCTTCTCTTCATCTGTCCCACTACAAGTAAACAGAGGACAAACACAATCAGATAAACAGCACTGACTGTGGTGTCCCACCTCACACTGAACCGTGAACTGTGAACAAAGTGCAAAGTTTAACACACATGTGTCAAAGTCAAGGCCCGCGGGCCACATCCGGGCCGGCGTACATTTAATCAATCAATCAAGGCTTTATTCGTCACATGCAGGTTGCCTTGCAGTGAAATGGGACATCCCCCCCCCCCCCCCCCCCCCCCCCCCCCCCCACCATGCACACACAACAAAGACATCACATGGGGATACAGGTTGGAGATCGGTAGCATTACAGAAAAACACTGAAATATACACTACAATGGGAAAGTAAAAAAAAAAGACCTCTGCTCACGCTGGGCTCCCATGGGAGGACAGCATGAGAACAGAAAACAAAACAAGCTCCTCTGCACAAAAAGCACATAAATGTCCACAGCACAACATTATGGAACACGTGACTAGCCACAGGGTTGGGTAGGGGGTGAGTAATCCGATTTGTATCTGGCCCGTGAGATGATTTTATATAGATATACTATTATAGTTATGCATGGCCCGGCAATATGAGGTGCTCCTAATATACAAACTACAGATCCCATAATGTGGTGCTGCAGCCTCCTTGCTGGACGCTAGGCTAACTGGGAACATTCATGTGTCGTGCCAAACTAGGAATCCCCGACAGAATTTGTTTCCCCTCCGTCGGGAGCACACGCTGGACTGTCCAAATCACGGACAAACAGTATCCCACATTGTTTATACAACGAAGTTATAGTGGGATACAAATAATATCAGGCTGATCCTGCCACAATTTGTTCCCCCTGTGTAAATCACTGACAAACAGTATCCCACATTGCTGATTTTTAGTTCACAAACACTTCTTATTATGACGCATTACTCCTGAAACTTTGGAGGATTTAGCTCTTTATATAGTAAAGTTATAGGAGAATAAAAATATAAAAATAGTTATCAGCCAAAATGTTAATGGTTTGTTAAAATAATCCCATCTGATACCCCGTGAGCAATAAATATATCATTTTCTGTTGTAACCCTCAAACTGAATGGTAATGTAACGATACAAATTTTTCACTTTTTCACAAAATGAAAACATCAGTACTCCCTGCGTGCTCCCAGCACAGGGGAAACAAATTCTGTCGGGGATACCTACTTTGGCACGACACCTGTGTTGTGCGGTGAAAAAAGCGGACTAGTCAGCAGGATGCGAGTAAAGATGCAGGAGGAGAACTGTACCGGTGAGTTAACAGCATATCACTGATCATACACCAGGAAAGGCTGTGTGGTAAAGTCCTAAAAATCGAGCATGTAATGATCACCCTAACGCAGACCGTAAATTTTATCTGAGCTAAAAGTTTAAATCACCGTCAATTTCAGTCTTTTATGTGGGAAATAGATTCAGAGTTTGCCGACATTCCTTATCGTACTGAGGTCTGTTGGCTGAGTTGGTGTAAAAATTCTCAATAGAGTTTTTGAGCTCAGCAAGGAAATCTGTCAGTTCATGGACATGGCATGTGTGATGCTGAACTGCACCTGTGCAGATTCAGATGGAGCTGCAGTGTAATGATACCCTCAAGGGAAAGTACAACACTGAATGGCCCACACAGTTTATTAGTTCCATTCCTGAGGCAATGCCCAGCTCTGTCGACATGCGGCTCCAACCTTGTGTATGCTTTCATTTATTTTTTCTGGGGTTTTTGGCTGCATGTTCATATTTCTAACTTGCACAATTTTGACAGGATATATTTTTATGAAGAGCAAAATATTTAAAGTTAAAGTTGTTGTTTTTTTTTAAGTTTATTTAATCTGGAATAATATTCCTTTCTGTTTTTATTCATATTTATGTCTAAAAAACATTGTTTTAGTGTGTTCAATAAATGTTTATATTGTTTAGCCTGCAACCTAAAGTGTGCCTTGAGTTTTGGCCCCATGTGCAATTGAGTTTGACACCCCTGCAATAGAACTTAGAAAACATATCAAATGCATAGACTTAGTAAATGCAGATCAATTTTAATTTATTATGGTTTTAATGTGAAAAAAATAACAGGGGGATTGAGTTTAAAGTCAGTAATACCCAAAAGGTTGATTCTGTTCTCTGTTCAGCCCATTCATTCAGTGGTGCTAGTTTCAGTCATTGTGCAAATGTACTGTTTATAATGTTGGGGAAACCTGCAGTCAGCGGAGACTTAAGAAATCACTTGAATGAGTGACGAAACGTTTCTCCCATTACGTCCAGATGAACAGAATCAAGCTTTTAGGATTTATTTACCTGAATGATTAGAGTCAATAACACTGAGTTCTCTTATTTGCAACATTTTAATACAATCAAGGGAATAGTTTATCAGGCAACTACTAAAGTAAAGCAAAGATATCTATTCTAGCATCGCATTACTGAAGTGCCACATCCGACTAATCTCATCAGAATAAGGAAGTTTGCTTTTTACTGTCCACATCCAGAAAGAGTTTCCTCACATCAGCGCTTCAAATTACACGCATGCGCACAAATGCACAGTTTTATGTAACTTACACCATCACTTGTTGATTGTGTAACTAGAGCGTAGTGTTTTAAGTAGAGAGCACAGTCAGACGGAGAATGTCTGCCCGAGCATTTTTGTCCTGAACTCTCTGGAGACACAGTAAACAATGTGACACTGTGTGCATGGATTTGCAGGGTGGAGGAGAACAAATACAACATATGAGAATTACCGAGCCTTTAATGGATCATCTAATCTGTTTCCTCCATATGTTGACTCCCCATCGAGCACTGCTGGGTTTTCAGTCTCAGTACTCACTGAAGCAGAGCTTTTGTATTCTTTGAGCTGTTAGTTGAGCTGTTCCTGAATGAACTTTGGAAGAGTTTTGCCTCTTTCCTCATTACTACTTCCTGCCTGAATTGTTTATCTTACCAGATGGCCACCCCCGCATTACCTTTCACTTCATAATTGTAAACTGTGTAATACTGACATTTTTCAAGTGTGAAGCATTTTGAAAATACACCACAAAATAAGTTATTGTGAAACCAAAAAAAAAACTAATAATATATCTTTTACGCATCTATGTTTAACACACAAGCTCACAGTCATCACTCAGCTGAAACAGTTCAAATTCCAGCTTCCGACAGTTCCCAAGAGTCCATTTGTGTTATGTAACATGTTTGGGGCCTCTTTTTCCTGAGCACTCTGCAGCCTGATGATAACACCACACATACCACAGCACTCTTTGCTGGGCCGCACTGCTTCTCCTGCAGAGGGATTTCTGATACTTCAACCATGATTTTTCAAGCTTTCTTCGATTGTATGAATTTTACTAGTTGGTTTTTGCTCAGTTTTGTATTGTTAATTTTAAGTGATGTAATACGAAACCGGAGGCCTCGCAACTTTCCACCAGGACCCTGGGCTGTGCCTCTGCTAGGAAATGTCTTCACTGGAGTAGACTACAAAACAATGCATGAGGTGAGGAGGAGAAGATCCTTACAGTGCAACTTGGTTTACATACAGTAGGCTGGCAAATATAATGTGCACGATGAATAACAACAGATAATAACAAGACTTCAACTTTAACCTCCTAGGACCTGGCATCCATATATGTGGACTTCACATTTTGGGTTATTTAGACCAAAATACTCAATTTTGCTCTCCAAGGGCCTGAGATCCACTTACAAGGACATTATACTGCTACTGTTCTATCGAAATTTTAAACAAATATCCTTATATGTGGCTCTCATTTTTCTTAGAAACAAAAATCAGGTAAAAAAAAAAATCTGGTAATTCTTTGTTTTTACATTCATCTGGTCCCATTCAGCCCAAATATCAAAGAGAAATTAAAAATGTATGCCGTGGAAGAGTTCAGGTCTTCTAAAGGAATACCAACTGTGAAACATTTCTCTTGATTTATTTCTAAATGCAGCTGGCTCAGAAGTACGGCCCCGTGTTCAGTTTGAGGAGGGGCAGTGAGAGGATGGTGTTTGTTGCAGGATATAAAATGGTCAAAGAGGCTCTTGTCAGCCACCTGGACAACTTTGTTGATCGACCAATCGTCCCTCTTTTCCATGTTATATTCAAGGGCATTGGTGAGTAGTTAAAACACGTGCACGAAAGCATGTGCTATCACATATACTTTCTAGAAACTTTAGGTACATATTTTAATGTGTTCTCCATTAGACACATTACACACAGCAAGAACGCCTTGGGTTGATTCACTGCAGTGAATTTGGTAGTTGATGATTTTCTTTGTGAAGTGTGCATGTTCTCCCTGTATCTGCATGGGCTTTATTAGCTCCCATGTTTCCTCTCACAGTCCAAAAACATTTTACCCTGTGCCCTACAAGATGTACATTAATGCAGAGACTTCCTTGTTATTAACTTAATATAATATTCTAATAGGTATAGCGCTGAGCAACGGTTACCTGTGGAAGAAGCAGAGGAAGTTTGCCAACACTCACCTGCGTTACTTTGGAGAAGGCCAAAAGTCACTGGAGAAGTGCATTGAAGTGGAGTGCAGTTTCCTTTGTGAAGCTTTCAAGGAGGAGCAAGGCAAGTAGGCTGCAGGAATTCACATGACTCAAGTGATTGCTCTGCACTGAAATCATTTTTGTAGCAGGATTTCTCTTGACTTGAGTAGAATTTGACATCTTCACAGGTAGACCATTCAACCCCCACTACATCGTAACAAATGCAGTGGGTAACATCATCTCCTCTGTGGTCTTCGGACATCGCTTTGAATACAGTGACCCGAGCTTTCGCAAAATTCTGGAGCTGGACAATGATGCCGTTGTGCTTGCTGGTTCAGCTCAGACGCAGGTACTCGTTGTTTAAACTACCATGTGATGATCATTTGCGATGTTGTTGTTGGTCTTTTACTAAGAGTTTATCATCCTCACCAGCTGTATGATGCCTTTCCTGGCTTGATGAAGTACCTGCCAGGACCTCACCAGACTGTCCATGCCAACTACAGGGAGATTGTGGCTTTCTTAAACAGAGAAATTGAAAAGCACCAGGAAGAGTGGAACCCAGATGACCCTCGTGATTTCATTGATGCATATCTGTCAGAGATGGAGAAGGTAACACAAAAACATTTCTAGTGAAGCATATGAATACTATTCTGTTAGATTTTAAAAAATTAATTGAAACAATAAGCATGTGTTCATGTAAACCATGACAATTGTCTATACCGGCCACTAATAGGTCACATTTGTAATGTGCCAGAACTGTGTTTAGATTCAAAAGAAGTCCTTCAAAAGTTTCTGAGACTTCAGCCACCCAAATGAATCAGTTAATCAAAAAACACAATCCTTATGATCATGAGATTAACTAGTAATAAAGTAAATTGCCTAAATGAACCCAGTACTGTGGATAATGTCTGTATTTTTCTGTTACATTAGAAAAAAGAGGATCCTCGTGCTGGCTTTAATATTGAAACGCTTCTGGTTTGTACCCTTGATCTGATTGAGGCTGGGACAGAGACAGCTTCCACCACTCTACGCTGGGCTCTAGTATTTATGATGAACTACCCAGAAATACAGGGTTGGTAACTTATTACTCTATCCCCCTTTCTCACATCCCAGATTGCATATCTTCAATCCCTGCTTTCAACTCTCCTTTAACATCGCATGAAGAAAAAGTGAAGGTCAAAAAGCTTGAGAATCTTAAACAGCTGAAAGCAAATAAAGGATGGTTTCCTCCTCCAAGAAGAATTTGTGGGTTAAATTCTAGGTGGGCCACTTTCATAATGGATACGCCTTTGCATCCTTGACTGTAACTCCAAAGGAGAGAACTCCCTTTTTTCTGTCTGTCAAATGCATTTTAAGAATTGTAAACCATTGGTGTATTGTCATGAGATTTTAGGTCACAAGCAGGATGAGGGGGGACAGATGGGCAGGCACAAACAAGAAAAATGAGAACAGCCTGAAGAATATAGATTTTAGGCCAGTCTGACTATGATGGTTATTAAGTTGTCTGTTTTAGTCGTTACTGTTTCCCCTTTCAGAAAAAGTCCAGGCAGAGATAGACAGAGTGGTCGGACAGTCTCGCCTGCCCACCTTGGCCGACAGACCCAACCTACCCTACACTGATGCTGTTATCCACGAGACCCAAAGGTTTGGAAATATTGTTCCATTGGGATTCCCAAAAATGGCCAGTAAAGATTCTACACTGGGAGGATACTTCATTCCTAAAGTAAGGGATTATTTACCAGACTGAGCCAGAAATTAACATTCGTTTCATATGTCTTTCAATTATTTATAAATAGCTAATAACAACATCTGATAACACTGTTTCAGGGCACAGCTATTACTACAATACTTTCATCTGTGCTGTTTGATAAGAATGAGTGGGAGACTCCAGATGTCTTCAATCCTGAACATTTCCTGGACTCAGAGGGCAAATTTCGAAGAAGAGATGCCTTCTTGCCATTTTCAGCAGGTAATTTTATAGCGTGTAATTAGGTTTCCATTAAGAGTACATTTGATAGCAAAATGAACAGCAGGATAAATACTTCTGTTTCCCACAGGTAAACGTGTGTGTATCGGTGAGCCCCTGGCCAAAATGCAGCTCTTCCTTTTCTTTGCATCTCTGCTCCAACGCTTCACCTTCAGACCTGTTCCTGGAGAAATGCCCAGCTTGGAGGGTGTGATGGGCTTCACCTACTCTCCCGAGGAGTTCAGGATGCTGGCAGTGCCTCGCTGAGGTCATGCCATGCAAACACAAAGATGAATAAACTGAAACTCCACAAGCTTTATGGGATCACCAAATCACAGCATACAGAAAAAGCATACTAGAAACACAGAAAATATTCTCTGTAAAACATTTTACGAACATTTCACATAGTAAGACACAATGTGCATGTCACAGTGCTAACTGTTGTTGTACTTTTATTTCTTGTCTTTTACTGTGAAGCACTTTGAGTTTTTTCTGTGAAAAGTGCTATATAAAACAATAAAGTTTGCTTACATAATACATAATAATGGTTAGACAACCTTGAAAAAATAATGTGCATGCATTATAGCAACTGACTGAAAATTAGGTGCCACATGATGCCATAAGCTAATAGTAACTTTATCTATAATAAGGCAAATTCTTTAAATATATGCTGTATTGAAATTAAATTAACAAAAAGAAAGTTTGATGACATGTGGATAAAACTGCCCTTTTTACCTATTTTTATCTATTAGACTTTACAATTCTTTGCCAATCAAACTGTTCTGTGAACTTTGCATCTTTTTACAACTATTAGAAATGCAATTTCCTTTCATGATAAAACAAATTTCTCTGGACTGCAAAAGATTACATGTTACCTATCAACAGATAGATAAGTGATTGTGTAATACTGAATACAAATCTAGTATAGAATCTAGTATGTGAATGCTAGAATTCACAGCAGAATTAATTCTAAAAATGGCTGCCAGAATCAATTTACTGAGCAAATTTAAAATGAGTCTTATTCCTTTAAATGTAAAATTATTTTCTGTTACAAATACATCACAGCGTGTCTTTGGGTCATGACTAAATAACTCTTACAGGCTTTAGGAGAGAATAGTGAATGCAAGCATGCTGATCCACACAGGTATGCACACATGGGTATTCACAGACGCGGACTAAAGCTTTCTTGGCTGCTGCCTCAAAGCACACTGTGCGCTGTCTATCTTGCGTGCTGCACAATATCGTTTATTATTTAGTAAATATTGATATCTATGACTAGCTAGTTTATTGTGATGGTGCTTTGTTTTCTCTATTATTATGTTGCTCTTTGTTGTTTGCTGTCTCCTCTGTTTGTTTTTTTTGTTTGTTTGTTTTTTCTCCATACAGGTGACCCAGGAGTTCTTTTTTTTTTCTTTCTCTCTCTTCCCCCCCCCTCTCACCGTCTCTTCTCCCCTTTGGTTTTCTTTCTTTCTCTCCCCCTCTTTCTCTCATTCATTCCCCCTGTCCTATTTATAAAAAAAAAAAAAAAAAAAAAAAAAAAAAAATGACAAAGGATGAACTGAAGCTCTGCCATCACGTAATGTCGCATACTGCTGTTTCTGATGTCATTTAAAAAAAAAAAAAAAAGGAGAGAATAGTGACAAGACACCATAAAGTGAAACACTTTAAACATACTGAAATGCTTTGAGTGCTCAGTAAGACTATAAATGCTTTTCAATATCCAGTTAAACTTCATGCCCAAACTGCTTTGGACCTTGAGTTCCCTGTTTGCACAGTTGAAGTGGGTGAGAGTTAAAGGAGTTGTTTTGCTCTGGTTGAAAAGGAAAAAATATGAGTTGGTGTGGTGAGCTTTAAAAACTTATTTAAATCAGTTTCTTTCATTTCTTTCATATTGTTGAAGAGTCTTTCTTGGGCGGGCAAAGCAGCTTCTGTCACGATCCTGGGTCTTAGGACCCAGTGTTTTGAGTTCTAGTTCATTTTGATGTTTATAGTATGTTTAGCTCATTAGGCCTCCTATGTTCATTTGCTTATTAGTTCCCCCTTGTGTTTCAACCCATGTTAAGTCTCCCCTGCCCTTCATGTCTCTCTGTGCCCCCTCTGTTCTGTTTATTGTGTGTCTTTGCATGTTTGAGTTTCTTGTTTTCTGTCACCCTGCATTGTGCATTATGTTCTCATGGTTGGTCTTTTGTTACTCCCTCTAGTCTAGTCTCTTGTGTTCAAAGCTGAGTATTTCCCTCTGTGTATTTTGGTTCTTAGACCTCTGCCTTATGGTTTGTCTCTGTTTCTTAGTTGTTGTCTCCACTGTGTCTAGTTCGCGTCTCTGTGTGATACTTCCTGTTTTACTTTGAAGGTCCATGCCTCATGTGAGTGTTTCTAGCTTTGCGTCTCTGTCTCGTCCAGTCCTGATTACTCCCAGCTGTGCCCTCCTTCTGTGTCTCATTCCCTCGTTATCCCTCTGTGTATTTAAGCCCTGTGTTTCTCTTTGTCAGTGTCGTAGTCTCCATCATAGCTGTGTGAGTTTTCCCTGTGGCTCTTTGTGCTTTAGTTTTCCCAGTTTAGTTTATTTTGTATTGTTTTTCGTGTCCCACTTCACGCCAGCAATAAAGCTGTGTTTTTTGAGTTTACCTTTTGTCTCTGTGAGTTTGCGTTTGGGTCCTCTCCTGCCTGCCACACAGCCGAAACATGACAGCTTCCCTCTGGGTCTGTATTTCTTAGCTACATCCGGCAGAAGGTTCCTTGTGGCATACACTGTGGCTCCCTGTAAGAGGGATACTGATGCAGTGAAGGAAGAACACTTGAAGACAGGAATTATCTTCACCTGATGTCCAATTTATTCACAAATGCTTATAACTAGTGATGGCCCGCTTGAAGCTGACGCTCCGGAGCGTGTGTCGAAAAAAACAACACACTGGTTCAGAAGCACTGTGTCGAGGCTTGCTTCGTTTGGCAAAAGTCACGTGACCAGTGACGTCCGAAGCTTCATTACGCACGTAACTGCTTCGGTACCTGATTCAAACGGATATAAGGAAGTGAATCATCCACGGGATTCGTGGAGTGTGTTGATGGTGACAGAGAGCGAAGAGGTGATCATTCCACTGACAGATATGGAGCCAGCGAGGAAGAGAGGACGTTCTGGCGTGTGGGAATATTTTGAGTTGATTTTGCTCAATTCATTTTATCTGCCGAAGTGAAAAACTTGAAATGTCCAAAATCATGTTTTCATAATGTAAATATCATTACAGCATATGACTTTAGGAACACTTCCATGTGAATTAAAGCTAATGAAGACTACAACAATGTATTTGACACTATACGTACATTACATTGCTACAGTTTAGAAAATCATTTTGTTTATTGTTTTTAGGTGATAGTCTGCAGGACCCAGGAATACCTGCATATCTACCAGCTTGCAGTGTGGTTCCTGCACTCCACAGCCTCTTCTGTTCCATGCAAGTGGATTTTCTCCAGGGCAGGAGAAACTATTTCTAAGAAAAGAAACAGACTCAGCCAGCGCACAGTAACACTAATCCTCTTGTTAACTGTAAATAACAAAAGGGCTACCTTACATTGATCATGTTTTTACTTTGCAAGTTCTTGATTAGGGGTGGGTTTTGATTATCGCCTTTCTGATTACAATCCATGCTAAATTGAATAAAGTGATATTGATTCATTAAAATCCCGTGTCGATTTGTAAATTAACGTTATTATGCCTGAAACGCCAGCATCTCAGGTTAAACCTCACAACATGTCGTCAAACACCATGCAGCTAAAACAGTACCTGGGAGCAGGTTTACGGATTCTGCATACAAACGTGAACACAGAGCGCGGACCCGACGCGTCAGAGTCAGATTTTGGTGCGTCGTCGGGTCCGCGCTGTGTTTGCCTCTTTTTTCCCGCTGGCTTCTGCAGCTGCAGGTTTCATAACTCTCTGTTTACATCTCTAATTAAGTCTCACATGTGTCAGCTTTCTTTTAATAGATACGAAATTATGGATATATACTGTTAAATGATCAGAATTGTAATATTTCTGACTGAGGCAAAACTTTCCAGATTCCAATCAAATTGAATCGGATCCTGTATCGAATCAAAAATGATTCTACAAATCAGTGACGATGCAGCCGTACTCAGCTCCCTAAGCATTTTCCCTTTCCAGTTCACAATCAATCCCACCCCTAAGTCAAAAATATGTATAGGACAATTGGCCTCATCTAATATTTTGTATGAACCTGTCCAGCTGTCCAGTGATTAAACGACAAGTAGATGGAGGCAGGACTTCACAGCAGGGGCATACTCCATAATGTGCTGTGCATTCTCATATGTATATTATATATATTGCTCACTTATTGTATTTACCAACATCAAGGAGTTATGAGCAAAGAAAGGCCACACCATAGTGCATGTTTAAATAGGGAAAGTTTATTGATCAAAATGTATTACGCAAATACGCATTACATTTTTTTCAGCCCCCCAATCGAGAAAACAAAACCAATTACATGTTCAAAGCAACGGAACGGTGGCCCAATATCAGAGAGAACTCCACTCTTGAGTGAGCAGTGATAATTGAGCAGTCCGTTTTATTTTGCAGATTCAAGCTGCTCTTCAAAATTTTCACCACCAGATGTCACCGGAGAGGACTGTGTTGAAAAGCTTCGAGTAATGAACCGTTTTTCAATACAAGCTTCAGTGCTTCGGAAAGCTTCATTTGGCCATCACTACTTATAACTATGGCGTTATTTTTGTGCATCTGCAAATGGTTTTTACATGCGCTCAAAATTTTTTTTACGTGTGCTCAAAATTTCTTTACTTGCACTGAGAACAATGGCACAAAAATAACGCCATATATAACAAAGCCGCTTAGACTGATGGTATGTACCACAAAAGAAAAGGAAAATGTTAAGTTGAAATATTAAATGTTTGTCATTTTTATGTTTACCATTTGTACATAGTTTTAAAGTATTCTTTCTGTCCTCCCCTCCCCAGATCCTTAAGATTCTGGGAGGGGGGGTGATAGTGTTTTTATCACAGGAACACCCTTGTTTGATGTTGGCAAACTTCCTCCCCTTTGTATGGCTTCACTGTGTTATCTAGGGTGAACCATCTAGGGTGTGGGGGAGACTACCCTCTTTATGACCAAGGATGTTCCTGCTGTGCTTTTATGTTATATGACCCTTTGATCAGCAGGGTCACACACACACACACACACACACACACACACACACACACACACACACACACACACACACACACACACACGCACATTCTCACATAACACACACACACACATCCAGTGCCTTGTCTTTGTAACCAAGGGGGGTTACGGGGGAAGGTATGTGTTGTAAACTATTGTTTATTGTGTGAACGTTGTCAATAAAAGGGAGCGAGAGGGGGCCGTCGTCGAGGTCATTTATGATGAGCTGAGATACCGACAAGGCCTCCCTTGCAAGTAAAACGATCGATCGCTGTTGCCTTGTTTTTCTTTCACGGGAATAAGTTCTGGGATCAGCGGGGTCTGACTTTAGACCCAACAGAAAACAATATGACGACAAACTTAGAATGTTAAATAGGACCTAAGGAAACTAAAACCCATGGCTATTTGGCAGCATCCGCCAATTTGGTCTTTCATTGCAACCTCGAACTAGTGATGGTTAACTCTGTGCTGAGGCTTTAGAGCATATGTAAAGAACCCTAGGTTGTTTTCTTATCAAGGGTATCAAGGCTGGGTTTTTTTAAGGGTGAATGGTGTCAGTGGTGATGTCTGAATTTTGAGTGTTGAGCTATTCAGGCTTGCTGTGGAATACTTGTGCAGCCCTGCTTCCTCAGTGCCAATGTAAAAAGGGTTTCTCCAAAGCCAAAAAGATTATTTCCAAAAAGACAAATAGACAGTGGCAAAAATATAATTTCTTAATAAAAATGAATGAAGTTACAAGAACCCCAGCATTCATAACTGTTTGCTTTACCAGCTGACTACCCCAAGATGACCTTTCACCTTATAATTGTGAACTGTGAAATATCATACTTTCCAGATGTGAAAAAATTCTGAAAAAACCCGAACAAACAAAGTTTGATTTACCTTGTAATAGTCTCATTTATGTTAACATTTAACACATAAGCTCACAGTCATCAGCCAGCTGAAACAGTTCAAATTCCAGCTTCCGACAGTTCCCAAGAGTCCATTTGTGTTATGTAACATGTTTGGGGCCTCTTTTTCCTGAGCACTCTGCAGCCTGATGATAACACCACACATACCACAGCACTCTTTGCTGGGCCGCACTGCTTCTCTGCAGAGGGATTTCTGATACTTCAACCATGATTTTTCAAGCTTTCTTCGATTGTATGAATTTTACTAGTTGGTTTTTTCTCAGTTTTGTATTGTTAATTTTAAGTGATGTAATACGAAACCGGAGGCCTCGCAACTTTCCACCAGGACCCTGGGCTGTGCCTCTGCTAGGAAATATCTTCACTGGAGTAGACTACAAAACAATGCATGAGGTGAGGAGGAGAAGATCCTTACAGTGCAATTTAGTGTACACGTAGTACACTGGCCAATATAATGCGCACATGGAAAAACAACAGATAATAGCAGGACTTCAACTTTAAAAACATTTAAAAGTTTCAGGGAGTTATTAGTAACTCCAGCTCAGATCCTTTTCAATACTGTGTTTATGTTATTGTCTACCACTTGAAGGGTTTTTAATCTGACAAAAAGTCTTTACTTCTAAAGGAATGCCAACTGTGAAACATTTCTCTTGATTTATTTCTAAATGCAGCTGGCTCAGAAGTACGGCCCCGTGTTCAGTTTGAGGAGGGGCAGTGAGAGGATAGTGTTTGTTGCAGGATATAAAATGGTCAAAGAGGCTCTTGTCAACCAGCTGGACAACTTTGTTAATCGACCAATCATCCCTCTTTTCCATGTTATATTAAAGGGCTTAGGTGAGTAGTTAAAACACGTGCATGTAAACATGTGCTATTGCCTATATTTTTTGCTGTACCAACCTCCTTCCCCAAGTCTTAAACTGTATTAGATTGTCATCAAACTAGAAATGATCAATACCTGTACATCCTCATTATATCACGTCTCTGTATGGCCCAATTCTCAAAACAAACCCTGAAAAAGCATATCAAATGTAAAAATATAATGAAATTATTTTTTAGTGCTGTTACAGTCCTGGGTCTTGGACCCAGTTTTTGAGTTTCATTTTGGACCTATTTATTATTTCATAATAAGATAATTATGAACTAGTTCCTGAGTATGTTAGTTTCCTGTGCGGATGGGTTTATTAGTTATACTATAGTTCTTCAATTCTGGTTTCTTCACGTTTGTTCTGTTTGTGTCCAGTTAATACTTTCTTTAGTCCTCTCTGTTTGTTTTCTCCCTTAATCTTTCCATGTTCATCTCTCTGTGTTTTGTTCCCTTTACTCACCAGTCTTTCATATCTTCAGATTCTGTTCAGCTGTGTTCTTCAGGTGTGTCCACTCTACCCCAATCTCCTCCTGCGTGCATACTGTCTGCGTCTCCCTCTGTTCTCTGTGGTGTCGGCTTCTCTAGCTGTCTTCTGGAATTCCATGTCATTAGTTTCCTAATTCATCAGTTCCTTAAGTTTCTAGTTTTATTTTTCACCTGAGTTTTTTGTATTTTCAAGTGTATAAGCTACAGCAATAAAGCTGCCTCTTTTAGTTTACCCTTTTGTCTCCGAGTCTTGCAACTGGGTCTTGCCTTGCCTGTCACATAGTCCTTAATGATAACTTCATTTTGTTTTGGCTCACATTGTACTCAGTCCCCTACAAAATGTACATCCGTGCAAAGGCTTCCTTATTATTAACTTAATATAATATTCTCCAAGGGATATCTATGAGCAACGGTTATCTGTGGAAGAAGCAGAGGAAGTTTGCCAACACTCACCTGCGTTACTTTGGAGAAGGCCAAAAGTCACTGGAGAAGTGCATTGAAGTGGAGTGCAACTTTCTTTGTGAAGCTTTCAAGGAGGAGCAAGGCAAGTAGGCTGCAGGAATTCACATGACTGAAGGGATTGCTCTGCACTGAAATCATTTTTGTAGCAGGATTTCTGTTGATTTGAGTAGAATTTGACGTCTTCACAGGTAGACCATTCAACCCCCACTACATCATGACAAATGCAGTGGGTAACATCATCTCCTCTGTGGTCTTCGGACATCGCTTTGAATACAGTGACCCCAGCTTTCGCAAAATTCTGGAGCTGGACAATGATGCCCTTCTGCTTGCTGGTTCAGCTCAGGCACAGGTGCTCGTTGTTTAAACTACAATGTGATGATCGCTTATGATATTCTTGTTGGTCTTTTATATAGAGTTTATCATCCTCATCAGCTGTATGATGCCTTTCCTGGCTTGATGAAGTACCTGCCAGGACCTCACCAGACTGTCCATGCCAACTACAGGGAGATCATGACTTTCTTGAACAGAGAAATTGAAAAGCACCAGGAAGAGTGGAACCCAGATGACCCTCGTGATTTCATTGATGCATATCTGTCAGAGATGGAGAAGGTAACACAAAAATGAATCCTGTTATGTTCACTTTATTAAAAAAACAAAAACAAAAAAAGCAACAATAGCCATGGGGGCATATGTTCATGTAAACCATAACAATTCATCATGTTCATGTCATTGCTGGCCACTAGCAGATCCCTATTGGCATTCAAAAGAAGTCTTTAAAAAATTCTGAGACTTCAGCCACCCAAATGAATCCATTAATCAAAAAACACAATCCTTATGATCATGAGATTAACTGGTAATAATGTAAATTACCTAAATGAGCCCAGTACTGTGGATAATGTCTGTATTTTTCTGTTACATTAGAAAAAAGAGGATCCTCATGCTGGCTTTAATACTGAAACACTTCTGGCTTGTACCCTTGACCTGATTGAGGCTGGGACAGAGACATCTTCGACCACTCTACGCTGGGCTCTAGTATTTATGATCAACTACCCAGAAATACAGGGTTAGTCCCTTATTAATCAATCCCCCTTCAATTTCCCAACTACTCTCCTTGTGTAGTCTCCAAAGATGAAAATGAAGGAGGTGTAGACCGGAGGGGCATCGAGGCATTTCCCCCCAAAAAAAATTAGACATCGTTGGTTCAGAGCCTCATTTTCACACAACACCAATTAAATATAAATACTGCATCGGTAATTGTTGTTATAGCAAACCTGCTGCTGACATTTGTTTTTAATATTTGGGACCACTTTTACTTCAGTTAATAATATGGCATATTGTGATGACTTTTAGTTGTTACTGTTTCCCCTTTCAGAGAAAGTGCAGGCAGAGATAGACAGAGTAGTCGGACAGTCTCGCCTGCCCACCTTGACCGATAGGCCCAAACTGCCCTACACTGATGCTGTTATCCACGAGACCCAGAGGGTTGGAAATATTGTTCCACTGGGATTACCAAAAATGGCCAGTAAAGATTCTACACTGGGAGGATACTTTATTCCTAAGGTAAGGGATTATTTACCAGACTGAGTCAGAAATTCAATTCATAAGTGTGTCAATTATTTATAAATAGCTAATAACAACATCTAATAACTCTATTTCAGGGCACAGCTATTACTACAATACTTTCATCTGTGCTGTTTGATAAGAATGAGTGGGAGACTCCAGATGTCTTCAATCCTGAACATTTCTTGGACTCAGAGGGCAAATTTCAAAAAAGAGATGCTTTCTTGCCATTTTTAGCAGGTAATTTTATGGCGTGTAATTAGGTTTCCATTAAGAGTACATTTGATATCAAGGGTTAGCAGGATAAAAACTTCTGTTTCCCACAGGTAAACGTGTGTGTATCGGTGAGCCCCTGGCCAAAATGGAGCTCTTCCTTTTCTTTGCATCTCTGCTCCAACGCTTCACCTTCAGACCTGTTCCTGGAAAAATGCCGAGCTTGGAGGGTGTGATGGGTTTCAACAATTCCCCTGAGGAGTTCAGGATGCAGGCAGCGCCTCGCTGATGTCATGTCGGGCAAACACAACGATGAATAAACTGAAACTCTACAAGCTTTATGGGACCACCAAAGATTTAATGAAAATTTTACATATTGAGACACTATATGCATGTTACAATCCTAATTGTTGCCATGCTTTTATTTCTTGTTTTATTGTGAAACACTTGAGTTTTTCTTAACACAAAGGACTTCAGATATTATCCTTTGTTTTTAAATTCACAAAAATGTTTGATGTGTGGATAAAACTCTGCTTATTTTTATCTATAAGCAAGGCCTACACATGCTTGCTGCACCTCTGTCTCCTCAATGCCAGTGTGAAAGTATTTTCTCTAAGTCCAAGTTCAGTGGCAAAATGTTATTTTTTTATATAAATGAATAAAGTCACTATAACCCCAGTAAACTCCATTAAAAAAACTTTGTCCTATTGAATTTATTTAAATACTGACTGAAATCATACAAGTTTTCTTGTATTGATAGACCTCTTCTACAATCACCAACAAATTAATCAAAAATATATTAGACAAATGAATGAACCACACAAAATCAAGTGTTATTTCTACTCTTGGCAGTGATTATTCCGGTGCTGACAACCAAGTTGAAATGGTAGTAACGATTTATACAGTCCCGATCAAAAGTCCACTTGAAAAATAAGTTTAAGTCCACTTGAAAAATGGCAAAAACTCAAATTTTGCATGATTGGATCCTAAGAAGGTTCCAAGTAGAGCTTCAACATGCAACAAAAAGAAATGGGAATGAGACAAAACATTTTTGGAGCGTGTAATTTATTGAAAACAACAGAAACAGACTGTTTTACAGCTGATCAAAAGTTTAGGACCGCACCTCAAAAAACCCCGTAAACTCCTCTAAAACAGAAATTAAAGTTTCAAACATGAACTCAGTAATGAATAGTTCCACTATTATTGTTGATCACTTCAAAAATTCATTGCGGAATGCTTGACGCTAGTGCTTCCATGAGATTAGTGGGAACATTTCTCCAAGTGGTGATGGCCACGCGAAGGGCATCTACTGTCTGAAACTGTTTTCCATTTTTGTACACTTCCCTTGCCATCCATCCCCTTCTATAGCACATTTAAAAGACTAGTGTACATCAAAGTGCTTCACAATAAAACCGCCAAGCGGGTAGAACAATTAACAAATAGTACAGTTACAATTAAAATTACATTACATGGTGTAGTGCAGGCAGAATGAAAGTAGAACTTATATGCTTCAAAAGCTAAGTTGAACAGGTGTGTTTTTAAGCGTGATTTGAATGATTGAATTGATTCCGATGTACAGATATCAACTGGAAGATTATTCCAGAGTCTAGGGGTGGCAATGGCAAAAGCACGGTCACCTCTGGTTTTTAAACGAGGCCTTAGTTGCATTAGAAGCAGTTGGCTGGAGGATCTTAGTGCTCTCTTTGGGTTGTACAGATCAAGGGGATCAGTTAGGTAGCTAGGGGCCAAGTTTTTTAGAATTTTAAAAGTGAGCAGAAGGATTTTGAAATCAGTGTGATATTTGACAGGAAGCCAGTGCAAGTTAGGGAGTATGGGGGTGATGTGCTCATGTCTTCTAGAGCTGGTTAAGAGGCCAGCTGCCGCATTTTGGACTGATTGCAGGCGCTGAAGGAGGGAGAGTTGGAGGCCCAGGTAAAGAGTGTTGCAATAGTCCAATCTGCAAGTGATTAAGGCATGGATGAGTTTTTTGAGTTCTTTATGTGGTAAATAGGGCTTAGCTTTGAAAATTTGCCATGATTGTTAAAAGCTAGTTTTTACCACAGTGGATTTCTTCTCTAATTTAAAAGAACTATCCAGGAGTACTCAAAGATTTCTGGCAGAAGGAGAGAGGTGGCTGGTGAAAGACCCCAGTGTATTGGTTAGCTGGCCCTGGGGAATGTGGCTATCAAAAATAATCATTTCTGTTTTGCTTTCATTTAAGACAAGATAATTCTGGGATAGCCAATTTTAAACCTCTCGCAGACAGTCAAACAAAGGCAAGAGAGGAGATGGGGCATCCAAGTTTAGAGGAAGGTAGCTTTGGATATCAACCGCATAGCAGTGGTAGAATATGTTATGTTTTTTAAAGATGAGTCCCAAGGGCAGCATGTACAAGGAGAACAGCGTAGGGCTTAATACGGATCCCTGAGGCACACCACAGTTAACCGGGGCAGAAGAGGAAGAGTATTTCCCCATGGTGACAGAGAAGGATCTGTCTGCTAGATACGATTTAAACCATAAAAGAACTTTGCCTTTAAGGCCAACTACATCTTCCAGCTGTCATGGGTGGGTCTGTGACCCAGCATTTTGAGTTCATTATATATTGTGTATTTCTGTTTTTAGTATGGGGATATGTTAAGTTCTTGTTTTTGCATTAGTTAGAACTTGAGTCTTTGTGTTTTGTCATTTATTGTTTGGGTTAAGCTCATCCACCTCTCTTAAACCCCTAAGTTGTTCAGCCTTAGTTCTGTTTATTGGAGCTCCTCATTTCCCCTTCCCCTGGATCTTAGTCTCATTTGCCCTTTGCGTTCCACGTCTCATGTTGTCAAGCCCATGTTGTTTGGTCTGTCTCATCATGTTTCCTGTTTTATTTTGAAAGAGTCCTCTGTTTTTTGTTCATTGCATTTAGTTTCACGTCCCCTGTCCTGTCATTAGGTTATGTGTGTCAGCTGTGTCCTCATGTGTCTCCACTTCCTCTGATCACCTCATGTGTGTATTTAGTCCTCAGTCTTGCTGTGTTCAGTAGTGATGGGCAGATGAAGCCCCATGAAGCACTGGAGCTTTTCATCCAATTGGTTCACCCCAACGCGAAGCTTCATGAAGCTTCATTTGCTCTAGCAGGACACCTACTGGACGTAAAAATAATAGCTGGCATGAATTTGAAGAGTGTGGCATTTTGCACACAGCCTGTAAATGTCAACAACAAAAGGAGTGTGTAAAACATGTATATTGTAGTGATGGCAGTATACTGTGTATATTTATGCTGGCAGTATGGAAAATGATTATTTGCGGCAAAGTTCGAACCGCTTCATGAACCAGTCACGTGGTACAGCCGGGCAGCGAGGCTTCGGACGTCATCATTTTCAGCTCCTCCCATAAATGAAGCAAGCCTCGATACGCGCTTCGCGGAAACGCCCCCTCCATTACTCGACACACGCTCCGAAGCCTCGATACAGAACGTCCCATCACTAGTGTTCAGTGTCAGTGTTATCTCCCCTACCCCTTGTCAGAGTTTCCCAGCCATAGTAAGTCATAGTTTGTATATTGTTTAGTCATAGTCTAAATCTCAGTAGAGTCATAGTTTCCCAGTCTATGTTCAGGTTTTCCCTCAGTTACTTTGCTGTTAAGTCCAGTTTTGTGCCCTCGCCTCTGTCTGCTCTTGGGTCCTCTACTCACTCCACACGGTCTGCCCCGGCAGTCCGTGACACCAGCCTTATTAGGAGAATATTATGGTCAACCATATCGAAGGCAGAAGTTAGATCTAATAAAACTTGAGCCACAGGGTGCCCTGAATCAGTGGTTAAAAACTCTCAATAAAGCTGTCTCGGTATTATGACAAGGTTTGAATCCAGATCGAAATTTGTCACTGACACCGTCTCTAGGAAGGACTGTAGTTGCTGGATAACTATATTTTCTAAAAATCTTAGACATGAAGTTAAGTTTACAAATTGGCCTGTAATTTGAAAGAGCGTTGCCGTCAGAGTTGCTTTTATTAATATCAGGTTGCACGACTGCGTGTTTGAAGGCAGTCGGAACACAGCCTGATGACAATGAAGCGTTCATTAAAATTGAGATACAGGGTCCAATAGTAGTCAGAGCATCCTTAATGATGCGGGAAGGAAGAATGTCATTTAAAGCTTTGGAAAACTGAAACGGCCTGGACTCTGTCAAGCAACGGAACCACACCCTCAGCGGTGCCGGAGGAAATCCAGAACAGGCAACCCAAACTGGCACTTGGAAGGGTTGATGATCAGGCCGTGCGCTGCCAAACGCTGGAAAACCTGGCGCAGATGGGACTCGTGCTGGCTTGCCGAGCAGCTGGCCACCAAAATATCGTCCAGGTAAACAAAAACGAACGGCAGCCCACACAAAACGGAGTCCATCAGCCACTGAAAGGTCTGGGCGGCACCTTTCAGGCCAAACGGCATGCGCAAAAACTCGAACAAGCCGAAGGGGATAACGTCTTAGGCGCGCACGGTCGAGGTCCCGGCGAGATTGGCGGAAAAATCCTGAATGTGGGGGATGGGGTAACTGTCATTCTCCGTGGCATTATTTCAACGGCGGAAATCTCCGCATGGCCGCCACCGACCGTCCGATTTGGGCACCATGTGAAGCGGAGAGGCCCATGCACTGTTCGAGCACTGTACAATGCCAAGGCGCTCCATGGCTGCAAACTCTTCCCGAGCGACGGACAGTTTTGCGGGGTTGAGGCGGCGTGCGCACGTGTATACCGGGGGCCCGACCGTGGGAATATAATGCTCAACCCCGTGCTTCGTTACCGTGCTAGAGAAATTAGGGACAGAGAGCGATGGAAACTCTAAAAGCAAACGCTGAAAAGCATTACTGGTGGTCACTACATTAGCCCGAATCAGGGGCTCGGCTGCACGAGTAAAACAGGGTAGCGAAGAAAATGAGAGATCATCAATTAAACGTCTGTTAGCAACATCGACAAGCAGTCCATGGGCACACAGAAAATCAGCACCTAAGATAGGTACAGAGCTAGCGGCAACAACAAAGTTCCACTGGAAATCCTGGCCATGAAAACAAACAGTCACCAACCTTTTCCCAAACGTTGTGATGGGAGAGCCATTAGCTGCAATGAGCTGCAGCCCGCAGTTTGCTGCTAGCCTGTCGGCAACGGTCAGGGGAAGGAGGCTCTTCTGGGAGCCGGAGTCCACGAGAAAACGTCTCCCAGAGCGTGAGTCCTCTATGAAGAGCACCCTTTCTGTATCTGTATCTTTCTTCTTTATTCCTCTCCCAACTTCAACTGAACACATCGCGCCACAAAACACAGCAACACACTTCCTCAACACTGGTTATGAGTGGAGCCCTCTAGTGGTCCACCACAATATCTTAATTTTGGTTTCTGACAAAAGATTAGCATACTGAATTAAGCTATTAAAGAATTGAAGCTAGCAAAATAGCTCATGTGATGTGCACAGCTTGTTAGTATGAAGCAAATAACAAAGTAATTTGGTAAAGCAAATATATTTATTACACTTTACATTACAGTTTTTAATGAATTACTAGACTGGTATACAAAATGGTCTTAAAAAATCTAATTTTTCAGATGTATATGAATAAAAAATGTTGTAGTTTAACAGATATTTTAAGGTGCCCATCTTGTCTCAAAATCTATTTTGGCGATGTCAAACATATAGCACCACTATCTGCTAGATGCCTTTCTTCAACATTGTCTAGAGCTTTCTAAACTAGATTTAAGAACAAATGAAACTCTGAAACTGTGCATTGTAGCTTTCACATTGTACATAATATAACTGAGACCTGCAAATCCAGGACTTACAAATAGGGAAATTAGTGGAAGACAGTGGCTTTCAACTGGAACTCACTAAAATAGTTTTCTAGATTAAATATGTATGTGTAAATCCAAATATCACAATTTATTTTTAAAAAGTTAAATAATGACTTTGTAGTACAGTAACGCCAGTCAGTGATCACAAACAAACATCCACAGTACCAGTGCTTGGTGTTGTTATAATATTAAACAATCTTCGTCTTTTTCCTCTTCTTTTGACTGCTCGGTTTAGGGTCAGCACAGGTGATCAGCCGACATCTCACCCTCTCTCGCGAGAAGAGGTTTGGACCAGCCTTGAGGCCGACCTGCAGGAACAGTGTAAAGATTTCACCACAAAGGAGCCAGCAAAGACAAAGAGCCTCCTTGTCTGTTCATTGTCTTCAGACTCTGATTCAGATGAGTAAGCCCTGTGTAACAGGGCCCTGAGTTTGTACAGAGCAGGATCCACTATCAGCAAGAAAGACTAATACTATCTTTAAATCAACCTCTTCATCCAAGGTTGCAATGCTGTAGATAAATCACAGAATATGCTGGAGAATATTCCTCAGTAAGTAATTCTGGATTCATATTAGTAAATTTAGTCAGGAGTAAACATGTGGAACTCAAGATTATGGCAACTAATTTTCTTTTCAATGAATGACACTACCTAATATTATAAAAGCATCAAAATTATAATTTCATGCTTTACAAGTACTACAACTGCTTTTTTTTTTTTTTTTTTTTTAAGAAATAGTCATACTTGCTGATGATCATCTAAGTGCATTTGATCACCAGCTTTACCTTCTTAATTCATTTGGAAACACTAAAGATGTTTGAAATTTTCCAAACTGCTTCTGCATTTTAGCTTAATGTTTGTTAAATAACTTATGAGTCACTGCTGTATGTAATGTGTTGTTTTTCATGTGAGGTTGTATTTGCCTAATTTTACAACCTGCTATTAACCAGGTGATTTTTTAAAATTTGCTTTGTTCTCATACCTAAACGGGAAGAAGGTGGACTTTCTTTTTCACAAAATACACATCCTGACAAAGACAATAAGGGGTTCTAATGTCAGCGCGGGACTGAACAAACCTTGCAGAACTGAATTCTGAAAATCCAGGACCTAAAGTCAATGGCTTTCAAGTGGAACTCAACTTATAAAATAAACTAGTAACTCAACTTAGCTAGTTTTCTACATTTGTTGTGCATGTGGCAATTCCAGGAAAACAAACAAAATGTCAGTGATGGGTTGAGGGCGGGCTTTGATTACTGTGTCTGACACGCAACCAAAAAAATTCTCTGCCTATCCAAAATACATGAAAAACAATCTTTTCAACAAAATTTAACATAATAACGGGAACAAAATATATTTAAATGATCAAAGTAATCAAAAGGGGAACACATATTCTCCCTTGCACAGTTGATGAACTGGAGGCTTTTAGACAACAACTAAATCCATGACAGCCACCAATAAAATGACAATCATAAGCACGTAGTATGCAATTGTTTTATTTCTTAATGTGTTGATTAATACATTTAAAAACATAAGCAGGAAATAGAAAAGCAGCACTCCTACATTTGAATTAATACCCATAAATACAGGGTCTTCTATATAATCACATGTAAAAGCAATTTGCAGCATGCCAGGTTATATGAAGATCAGTTAATTTTTTACAAACAAATCTTCCACTTTTTGGTCTAATCTACGAGGTGTGAATTTTTCACTTTTTTGAATTTTTTGAATTTTGCCCTGTCTTCTGTCTATGATCGAATGGGATCTTGTGTTCATAATTACACACAGTTCAAAAGAAATGTCTCATGGAACCAAATATGTGTTTTAGATGCTAAATATTTAAAGAATGATCACGACTAGACCATGACCTTCAAAGTGTAGCTTTGTATATTTGATATCAAAGTGTAGTTTTGTGTATTTGACTTGGCAAATTTAAAAAACAAATTGTTACGCAAAATGTCCTTCCTGCCGCAATCACCATCCCTTAATCTCTTAATCACTACACTGTGGCCACTCCAGTTTAAACTATGCTGTTGATTATATTTGTTCTCTAGCTGTATATAAAATAGCTGTTGAACAAAATCAAGGTTTTTGTTATATGGTTGCTGATTTTCCAAAATAGTGGAAGAATCAATGTCAAGAAGTCATTCTTGAGGTAAATTACTTAAGAACCCGACTGAAAGTCAGTGACAGGAGATAGTATAAGGGGTTAGGCACACTGCGACAACTTCTAGACAATTTTTTTAAAAAGGCAGCCAACATCAAAAATAGATTTTTGAATGTTATTAAGAAGCCTGGAGAACTATTCCTCAAGACTACTTAAAGAGAGTTACATTAAGAAAGTTGCTTTTTTTCAGTTGCAGGTCAGAATATATATAATAAAAGGTGTTGCTTCTCTTTGGGTTTCTAGTATGCTCATAAAGAGGTTCAGCTTATTGATCTTTATGTTTGAATAGAGTGACATCAGCGAGGCGCTGCCTGCATCCTGAACTCCTGAGGCGTGTGGGTGAAGCCCAACACACCATCCATGCTGGGCATTTCTCCAGGAATAGGAGTGAAGGTGAAGCGTTGGAGCAGAGATGCAAAGAAAAGGAACAGCTCCATTTTGGCCAGGGGCTCACCAAGACACATACGTTTACCTGTGGGGTGACAAACAGAAGTATTTGTTTTTGGTGGCACTCATTTTCTAAAATGGGAATTCTGATTATTGTTGCTAAAGAACAAAAAAAAAAAGTCGATTTAAAATGACCTGCTGCAAATGGCAAGAATGCATCTCTTTTTCGAAACTGGCCCTGTGAATCCAAGAAATGCTCAGGATTGAAGACATCTGGAGTCTCCCACTCATTCTTGTCAAACAGCACGGATGCAAGAATCATAGTCGTAGCTGTGCCCTGAAAATAAGTTTTACAATCTTTTTGATATTAGCTGTTTAGAAATAACCATCTCTGTGTGAGTCAGGTAAATCGTCACTTACCTTAGGAATGAAGTATCCTCCCAGTGTAGTGTCCTTAGTGGCACGTCTCGGGAATCCCAGGGGAGCAATATTTCCAAACCTTTGGACCTCATGGACAACAGCATCAGTGTACGGCAGGTTGGGTCTGTCAGCCAAGGTGGGCAGGCGAGACTGTCCGATCACTCTGTCTATCTCTGCCTGGACTTTCTCTGAAAATGTAAGCACAGTAAGGACTAACACAGACAGTTCACTGCTCATCATGGTTAAACTCTCATCAACAGTCTCAGTCCTTCACTGAAATACATCAATGTTAAGTGTTATTGATTAGACTCTGACCCTGTATCTCTGGGTAGGTCAGCATGACTACAAGGGCCCAGCGCAGGGTGGTAGCAGTTGTTTCTGTTCCAGCCTCAAGCAGGTCAAGGGAGGATAACGACAGTGTTTCAAGGTTGAAGCCAGCCTGGGGATCCATTTGTTTCTAATGTAACAAAAAAGTACTGACATTATTCAAAGTGATGAGCTGATTTAGGCTATTTTACACCACCACTAAATATATTATTATTTAACAGTATGTTTTACATTTTCTTGACAAATTGTACTCATAATGAATAAGTTGCCCTAACTTAGTTATTTTAAGTAAGCTTTATGTCATTTTTCACAATTTTTTTACATTTTGGGAACTAATTGGATTTTCCGGTGTACTCTCCAGAAGCATGTTCAGAGTATTCACCACCATGGCTAATTGAAACTCCTGGTTCATATAAGCATTTAGATATTTTATCAATTTTCAAGTGACACTGATAATAATTCTTTAGGGAATTAAAAGTGGTATTTTGGTGAAGAACTAAACAAATTTCATCAGCAAGTAATGCACTGAAACTGGACTAAATCTTTTTTAGTCCAGTTTTTGCTTGTATTACAGTTTGGTGTGTCTGATATACCCATTTTGTTGCTGTTCCTGCATCAAAGTTGCAACTGACAAATCACACTGTTGTGATGTCATAGTGTACCTTTGCAAACTAGGGATAAAGGGAAAAAATAATTTATAAAATATAGTTAATATATTATCAAGCTGGGCTTGCTGTTTGCCAGTCATATTAGCACTGACTAAGTGTAATGCAGCATTTATGTCTTGACATTTTTTTCTCACATTTTTCTCACATTAACATAGAAAAAACTTTGTGTGTGTGTGTGTGTTTCTTTTCTTTACAATGATATGTGCTTTAGTTGTAAATATAAATTAAATTTTAAACTATCTATTTTGAGCAGAAACTGCTGGCTTTGTTCACTTTGTTCAAGGATGCAAAAGCATGCAATTCTTGACCTAACAGGATTCATAAGCTTTGTTAGAAATGCCTTCATATTACCTTTTCCATCTCTGACAGATATGTATCAATAAAGTCACGAGGGTCTTCGGGGTTCCAGTCCTCCTGGTGCTTTTCTATTTCCTTCTTTACAAATGCCAAAAGCTCCTTATAGTTGTTTTGGATAGTATGATGAGGCCCTGGCAGGTGCTTCATCAAGTCAGGAAAGGCATCAAGGAGCTGTTGATGACGACAGTCTCTCAGAACAGCAATAGACCAACACAGCTTATTTTGTTATTACTACAATAGTTTACATAAGGAATACCTGTGCTTGTGCTGAACCAGAAAGCACAATAGCCTCATTGTCCAGCTCCAGAATTTTGCGATAATTTGGATCAGTGTATTCAAAGCGATGCCCAAAGACCACACAGCATATCACATTGCTCACTGAATTTGTTATGGTGTAGTGTGGGTTGAATGGTCTTCCTGTGAAGATGTCAAATTTAACTCAGGTCAAGAGAAATCCTGCTATAGAAATGATTTCAGTGCACAACAAACAGCCCAACTGAGTGAATTCCCGAACTCTACTTGCCTTGCTCCTCTTTGAGAGCTTCACAAAGGAAGCTGCACTCCACTTCAATGTACTTCTCCAGTGCCTTCTGGCCCTCTCCAAAGTAACGTAGGTGAGTGTTGGCAAACTTCCTCTGCTTCCTCCACAGGTAGCCATTGCTCAAAGATATGCCTATGACAATATTATATAGAATAACTAACAATTAGTTTCTGCTCAGTTATACTTCTGTTTTTCCCACAAAAAATATGCTGTATATATATGATGTCCTTTGTAAAATGTTTTCCAACAACAAATGTGACTTCACTTTCATGCTACAGCTATGTCTACTTTCTGCTTATTTTATGACGGAAAGTTAATAGTATACAATCGTATAATTGTTATACTTTATACTCAAAACATATTTAATAATAATACAAATCTATGCAATAACTAGTAACTACAGTTTCATGTAGTGGAGTAATATTTCAAAGTAATATTTCCCTCCAAAATATGAGTTGTAAAATGCAAATACTTCAGTAAAGTATATTCAGATTGTATTTAATTAGAGATTAGATTTAATTTAATTAGAATACTTGGTTACATCATGAGCCCTTTTTGTCAAAGTGACAGACTGATGACACTTGGTGGTGCGGGTGGGAGGGGGTATGTTTGGCAGTTCCTAGACCTTGATGCCCCTATACTCACCAAGACCCTTATAGATAATATGGAAGAGAGGAAGAACTGGTCGATCAATAAAGCTATCCAGCTGATTAACAAGAGCCTCTTTGACCATCTTGTATCCTGCAACGTACACCATCCTCTCACTGCCTCTCTTCACACTGAACACAGGACCGTACATCTCAGCCAGCTGCAAGCAGGAAAAATTAGGAGGAGAAATGTTTCACAAACATTTTTTTTTCAAAGTAATACCTTCAATATGTAGACAATGACAAATATTTCATTAAGAGATTGAAGTTCCCAAATCCCCCACTGAAACTGCTGACACAGTATGAAAGTGTGACAGTGATGACTAAAAATCTTTTAAGTTGCAATATTGTTATTCTGCAGTTGTGATTTCTTTTGCACTTCATGTGGACCACGTTGTTGTGTGTAAGTCAAACTTCTGCTGGAAAAAATGCATGTGCATACTGTTGCATGCATTACTTTTACATGACTGTTAAGCTCACCTTCATCATTGATTTGAAGTCAACTCCGGTGAAAACATTTCCTAGAAGAGGCAAAGCCCGGGGTCCTGGTGGAAAGTTACGAGGTCTGCGGTTTCTTATCAAATCAAACAAAATCAGCAATACAAAAGCAAGCAACAGCCAACTACTAAAATTCAGACAGTCAAAAAGAGCTTGAAAAACCATGGTGAAAGTATTGATGATCCTTGTGGAGAACCACACTGATTCTGCAGACAGGGCTTTGGTATGTCTGATGTTATTTGGGTGGAACCTGCAGTTCTGGGAAAACAAGCCCCCGTGTCAGGTTACATAACACTGAAAGCTTTGTGTGAAAATAAAAGGCTGGAACTTGGACTCCTCGTACTCTCTGCTTATTTTAAGAATGTCTTTTAAATGTTAATACCCAGGTTGATTTGTCAGTGACTAATGGTATATTAAAATATAGATTTTGCCAATTCTATGGCATATTTTACAAACATGATTAGTAGATGTTTCACAGTTTAAAATAAGTTTAATTGTCTTAAAGGAGGGAATAACAATGCTGTTCTAAAAAATGGCTGGGTTAAGATGGAATGAATTGCATATCTGTGATGAAACACTGACTAAATTTCTTTATCCATTGTACAGCACTGAACCCTGGAGTTTAATACTAGTACATTTTCCATTATATTATGTCTTCATTGCTTAGGAGTGCTGCTACTCTGCAAACTTATTCATGTTATCACTTCTTTTAGCATCATGTATGACACTTCTAAAACAGAAATTGGAGCCAGTTCCTCTGTGACATTGGTCTTTCATTAAATATATTTGAGTTTCATTCAATAGACTCAGTTAAACAGTGCATTCAAGTTTAAATTTTAATTCTGCCTTCGCTCTTTGTCGTATGTTTGTGGTTTTCAGCGGTTTTATAAGCCTGTTCATGCTTCATGGACTTTTTTGCTACGTAGACCTTCAGAATAAATCAGTCATGACAAAGTTCATATAGAATATTCTCTGTTCAAAGGTGCTTGAGAAACAGCGTTTGTGAAATGGTCTGCAAAGCAAATCCAGACCCATCAGGCTCTGTGACCTTACATCTACTCACAGTGTAAATAATGTTCAGTGGAGGCAAATATCAACAAGCAGATTCATGAGCAGAACCCTGGATAATTGCACTATTTGAAAGCAATCAGTCACTTTAATGAATATCCAGCTGAATCTCTGAATCCCTTGGAAGGTCAAATGTGTTTAACTATGAACTCAGAGTGCATCGCAGGATAAAAAGTTCAATAAAAAATTCTTCATACAAAAACATATAACCTGTCGTGTGTGCAAATGTGAGGGAACGTGCGTATGTCCATTTACAAACCACTTTATCACTAACCTGAGAAGAACAGAAAAAAAAGTTTCCCTCCTGCTCCTGCAAGTCAGAAATTGAGACGTGCACTGTAATCTATTTTTTTTTTTTTTTTTTTTTTTTTGGCCTGTCCCGTTTGGCTCTTTTGCCATCAGAATTGTTGTCTAAAGGCAAAGAAAGATGCCCAACGGATTTACTTTACCAAACTGACCATCCCAGCCTTGCCGTAATGGTCCATTTGATTCACCTTTTATTGTTTATTTTATTTTCACTTACTGAATACGGGACAGACTTGACTGGGGGAAAGAAGGGGAGAAAGAAAGAGGGAAAGAGAAACAGCTGAGAAGAGGGACGGGGGAGAAGGGCAAAAAACAAAAACCAACAGAACGGGCAGAGAAAAAAAATGCATATATCAATCACCTGGATCACCTGCTGAGAAAGAAAAAAGAAAGCAAGCAGAAGAGAACAAGAGTAATAGAATAAACAACATCACAATGATATATGGGAATATGACAGTAAATACTAAATGTTAAACATTATTGTGCAGCACATAAGATCAACAGAACACAGTGTGCTTTGAGGTAGGAGCCAAAAAGGGTGTAGTTTGTGGGTGTGATCACCCGTGTGTACACCTGTGAGCATGGACGCGCTTGTTTTTTGTTTTTTTAAAAGGTTCCTTCATGTAATAATCTGCTAGAGGGTGTGGGGGGGCCACAGCCCCGTCCTCCAGGACGTGAAGCAGGTGTGGAGGAGATCAAAACTCCAGACATGCAGAGGCCCCCAGAACACAAGAGACCAAGGAAGACCAACAGAGGGGCAGCTGCGCCACTGTCCCGGAAAGAGCTGAGGAGAGTCCCAGATGAGGGCTCACTCAGCAGCCGCGGAGCAGAAGCCAGGGGGAGTTGCAGTGACGCGCCCGTGAGCTCCGCCAGCAGCCAGCTGCGCCTGAGTGACCGAGCCCCAGGCCGAGAGGCCGGGGGCACCCCACCTCCGAAGTGGCCCGAGCGAGCCCCAGGCTCCAGGCCCCGATAAGCGGCCGCCAAGGAGTGAGCCGGTGTGTACCTGGACGCCCATCCCCGGACACAAAGAACCACCAACGCACCGATGTCTGAGGGGGTCCGCCACTGGCAGGGGATAGGGGGGGTAGGGGGAGATAGGCCTCCAAACCTTGGAGGGCATGAGATGTCCCCAGAGAGGTGGCGCCTGACACCCAACCTGACATATAGACACAGAAATACAGGCACACACAGATACAAACATCCATTCCCACCCTCATGCTCTCATATGCACTTACTCCACACTCAACCAACGTGGAGACAGACATAAAGAGACGTTGTACACACGATCACACTCCCCAAGCGTACTCTACAAACCGGGTCTAGGTGCCCCCGCCCCTGGAGGGGGGAACTGCACCCAGACCCAGGTGGTGCACTGTAATCTAATCACAGATAAGGTTTTATGCAGGATCAGGACAAAGGGCACTCCTTTTTTATTCTTTGTCCATGAAAACCATGTGACAACATACTACATATATACTATGTATATTTGTGCTGATAATGTGACAATATATCTTAGCTATATAGCAAAAGAAACAGTAAAACCATGATTCCTGGTCATCGTTCATGTGACTTCCACTCAGAAGTATATGAAATTGCAGGATGAATTTACTAGATGACTTTTGTTACCACTGGGCAGTATTTACACTTTGAGTAGATGTAAGTTCAACAGCCTTGAACAAATTCATCCTGCAGAGCTGAGCAAATGGATTGTGTTTTGTAGCTCAGCTTGTTATGTAACCACCATATCACAATAACCTTTGAACAGACAAGTATTAGTACTGTGCATCATAAACATTTGCATCAGATGAATATTTTATCAAGCATCAGGTTTATAAACCACTACCACTACTTTCTACCAGAAAGAATCACATCTCCAGATTGGAAAGAATCAGCTTTGTTTGAATTTAACAATGTGGTTTTCCAACTTTTTACTGAGCAACGAGGGAGTTTTACTCTCTGTGTTTTTGCTCCTTCTGATCATGTACCACCTCAGAAACAAGAATCCAAGAGATTTTCCACCGGGACCATTCGCTTTACCTTTTATTGGGAATTTCCAGATTGTGGGAAAGAAACACCCACATATTTATTTCAACAAGGTACGGGTTCATGCTTGTATAATATCAGGGGGGTTCTAAGTATAGAGTGCAATTTAAAGTACTGCTTTGTTGTTTGCATGTATACTTGTGTGCTTCTGTCTGCATTGTTCAGTCATCAGGATCAAAACTTTTTGATTTTTGAGATTTTGATTTTGTACTGCAGCAAGATTTTTTGTTTTGTTTTGTTTTGTTTTTTACTGAAATACAGAAAGGAGAGAATACTTCAGAAACAACTCTAATAGATTATCAGAACAACTAACTATAGCTGCAGGGCTCGCAAAATTTCAAAATCCCTGGTAGCCCTTCAGGCAGGGACTCTTCAGTTTTTGGTAGCCCAAAATAAATTTAAGTAGCCTGAATAAAAAAGAGAGCAATTTTTTGATTGATGTTTTGTTTCCTGTTTTGTTTCCGTTACAATATTATACATTAATCAAAAAATTGTTGAAACACAAATGACAACATTGTATAAAAATTACAATCAACAACTCAAATACTTGATTCTAATTGAACAGACATTTCTTTGAACTTGTAAGAACTGTGTAGGACATGAATCAGTCTGTGTCAGATCCTGAATTTGAAATTTCCACGGGTAAGAGGCAAGTGGAACCAAGATAGGCCATTTGCTTTCTGAAGTTTGCAAAGACTGCTAAATTGTGCCAGTGGTAGTTCACTCTTTGCAACATAGTACGCTGTTCTAAACAGATTTTTCAGGTTTATTTTTAGTATGTTATTTGCAATTGGTGTTTGTTCTGGGAAAGATATTGCAGACTGAGCAATAATGCATTTCTTGCATTTCTCAAGGGTTCTAACGGGGGCCTTTCTTAAAATTACTGGTCCCAGTAACAAAGGCGCTTGTCGACTCAGAAATCGAGGGAAACCAACAACACACCCGGCAGAACATTATGTTATTTGCACGGGCGCACATAAGTGGTCCGCATGTGCGCATTCGCTGTCAAAATAAAAGACGCGCACCAGATAAGAAGTTGCAACGCGCGTTTGCGTCCATATAAAAGGCTCTGTTTTTGTCCACTAGAGTGGAATTTTCACAGCACATTCTGCACCACATCTCTGTGCGTTCATCATTTGTTTGAAGCCAGCTCACTTCCTGCAACAACTTTTCCGAGAATCTTTGTGATTCAGACTCCTTCTGACATTTCTTTGGAGGTGGAGGAACACCAAAGTAATTGCTTAAAGGAGCTTGCTTCTTCGACATCTTTAAGAGTTCTAAACAAATGTCTGTCCTCCTCCAGCAAATCTTATGTACGCAAATGCGCGTTGCAACTTCTTATCTGGTGCGCGTTTTTTATTTTGACAGCGAATGCGCACCTGCGGACCACTTATGTGCAGCCCTGGTTATTTAGCTCGTCATATTGCAGCCACGTATATTCTTTTGTCCATGAAACCATAAAGCTGCACTTTCTTTTTGCCTTATAGTCTGATTTGTCATAACTTTTCCGTTTTGCGGTAAGCTTTTCTTTGGCTGTCACTTCTTCACCCTGACCTGTCTTATTTGGCTCAGCAGAACGAAAATATATATCCTGCTGCTTTTACACACGGACTCACATAAGCTCAGCGATTCTCTGCGCGATCAACCTCTCACATGTTTAAGCTGCGGGAGATTTCACTTGTCATGTTTGCATAGTAAGCTAACGATTGATAAGACGATGTCAGAGGAATTGGTGCGCAAATTATCATCACTCACCAATCAGTACTGTCGCTCTCTATACACAGTTTACACGATTGCAAAGTGAAAGCAAAAAACAAGCGCAAATTCAAACGCGATTTCAATATGTCACATATTGACAGTGGCTCACCGATGCCAATGACATAACTACCCAGCTACATTTCCGAAAGAATGCAAAAGCATTGACATATATTTTTCCTTCCTATGATACCCCAACGGGCAGGGCAGAGATAGATTTTGGTAGCCCGACTGGAAAAATCGCTAGCCCCGGGACGTCGGGCTAGCGATTTTGCGAGCCCTGAGTTGGTACTTAGTGCTAATAAGCAGATGTAGGTCTAAGCAATTTCTTCAAATATGGTCAAGCAAACAATTATGTGAAAAAACTGTGGTTCCCAGAATTTTAATTATGTAAATTTATGTAAATTTCAGTCCACTTGAATTTCAACAGTGTAAAGTTTAGATTTAACTTTAAAAAAAGGCATTCGCTAACTATTAGGTTGATTGGTAAATTGAAATTTCTCATAGTCTCAAAGTGAATGGTTGCCTGTCTGTCTGTGTTAGCCCTGTGACAAACTTGCAACCAATCCAGGATGTACCTCTAGAAAATGGATGATAAGATGAAATATTGATTGATAGTCAGTATCCATGATTTCCAGGCTCTAATTACAGCACTTCCCACTAATTTCTTTCTGTAGATTACAAATATTGTGCTATATCCTTCATGTTTGTTGTGTTTTTTGTAGCTGGCTGAAATCTACGGGAATGTGTTCAGTTTCTGCTTCGGCAGGGATAAAATGGTAATCGTCTCTGGATACAAGATGGTAAAAGAAGCTCTGGTAACACAAGCTGACAACTTTGTGGATCGACCATACAGCCCCATGGGCGACAGGTTTTATTCGGCAAACTCAGGTTTGGAAGTCACTATTTGATGTACCATTCAGTATTGAAATTATTCTCCATAGGTTGTTAAGTTCTTAAGTTGCTTGTGTGTATTGAGATGGTCTGTTCATGAGCAACGGTGGAAAATGGAAGGCACAGAGACGCTTCGCTTTGTCTACATTACGAGACTTCGGCCTGGGGAAGAACCGCATGGAGCAGTGTATCTGTGAGGAGATCCAATACCTGCAGGAGGAGATAGAGCAGGAGAAAGGTGTTTTATATTAGGTGGAACATAAGCATACAATCCTGCACAAACAGTGCTAAAGCAAAGAATTTGTGCTTTCTTAACAATCGTCTATTTGTCTTCAGGTAAACTTTTTAGGCCAGCAGGCCTCTTCAACAATGCCGTGTCTAATATAGCGTGCCAGCTGGTGATGGGGAAAAGATTTGACTACAGTGACCACAACTTCCAGCTCATGCTGAAGAATCTGTCTGAGATTCTTCACCTGGAGGGCTCCATATGGGCTCAGGTATGTCACAATAATTTCCTTCTGTCACAAAAAGAATGAGAGACAGCACTGTGGCATGGGTGTTGGATTTCTTCTCTCTATCGTCCTTTGAATAACGCTTCCTCTCATCAAATCTCAAGCTCTATGAATCATTCCCCGGAGTGATGAAGCGTTTGCCAGGTCCACATAACAGATTGTTCAGCAATTTTGACAAAGTCAGAGAGTTCATCACTCAGGAGGTGAAAAGCCACAAGAAGGACCTGGATCACAACAATCCAAGAGACTACATCGACACTTTCCTCATCAAAATGGAGAATGTATGTGGACACTGCATTGCACAAACTGCACTCTACAAATTAGCAATTTGTGTTGTGTCTAATGTGACTTTTTAATTTGTTTGAACAGCTCAAAGAAACTGACCTGGGCTTCACTGAGACCAACCTGGTTTTGTGCTCTGCTGATCTTTTCCTGGCTGGAACAGAAACAACAGCCACCACTTTGCTGTGGGCTCTGGTTTTCTTGATCAGACATCCTGATATCCAGGGTGGGTATTGTACTGGGCTTCATCCGGAGCTTTAAAATAGTTGGAACATAACACTAGTAGCTCTAATACAATTTACTATAAATGCTAACAATAGCAAAAGCAGACCACATATACTACTAATGGAATGCTTTTTATTTGTGTTTAAAACTAATAGTTGGGAAGATGTAAATCCGAACCTGAAAATGGCGCGAGAGAAATTTGTTCCCCAGAATCAATAAAGTCTATTTTCTAGTTCTGTCAATGCAAATGCATCATCACGATTAACGTGATTAAAATTTTTACCACATTTACCCCCATCTGGAGCGCAGAATGTACAAACCTTGGACAAACTGCCCGAAATGCGTTGACAGAGACATTTTGGGGATTTTGAGTCATTCTGTGCTCCAGATGGGTAAAATATGTTAAAAAATTGTCATTGCATTAATCATAATGACAGATTAATTCACATTGACGCATTAACGTTGAAAGGCCTACAATTATAAAACTTTTCTGGAAAACAGTGTTATTGTTCCTAAACATTTTAAAAACTTTTAAAAAAGTTCAAAACTTGAATATTAAGTCATTAAGTAAATTGAATGAAACAATTGCAAGATTACTAGCGTCAGTGCAAAGTTTTACAGCAATCCTTCCACAACTTTGACATATTTGTTAGACATGTCTAACATCCAACAACCAAAGTTTGTCAATGAGTTAACAGGTATTAAATAAAAGATACAAACTAAAAACAATCATCTTATGGGACTCAGTAGCTCCATAGAAGCTTGGGCTAGTTGAAGTTGAACTCTTTCAATTCTCCTTCACAGAGAAAGTCCAGGCAGAGATAGATAACGTGATTGGACAAACCCGCCAGCCTTCCATGGCTGACAGACCAAATCTGCCCTACACCGATGCCGTCATCCACGAGATTCAGAGGATGGGAAATATTGTTCCTCTCAATGCACTCAGAGTTGCTGCCAAGGATACAACCCTGGATGGTTACCACATACCCAAGGTGCATGCAATATACATTTTAAGCTTCACATATTTGTTCTGTCAGGTGTTGTTGTTAAAGTGCATCTTTTTGTTATCTTGTGGGGTTTTTTCTAGGGTACCAGTGTGTTGCCTGTACTCACCTCTGTGCTGTTTGACAAGACTGAATGGGAGACTCCAGACACCTTCAACCCAGGACACTTCCTGGATGCTGATGGGAAGTTTGTGAAGAGAGAAGCATTCCTACCTTTCTCTGCAGGTAAAACCCACAATGAGTGTTTTGTTTTAGCAAAACCTGAACAAGAAAAAAAACATCATCCACAGGTTGTAAACTTGCATGTGTTTGTGTTTGTGAATTCTTCAGGGAAGCGTGTCTGTCTTGGCGAAAGCCTCGCCAAGATGGAGCTGTTCTTGTTTTTTGTCGGCTTGCTGCAGAAGTTCACTTTCTCTGTTCCTGATGGAGTGGAGCTGAGCACAGAGGGAGTTTACGGAGCTACACGTGTGCCTGAACCCTTCAAGGTTCACGCCAAGACTCGCTGAATTACATTTGCTCATTTTCCATATAGCCAGTGTGTAATAGACAAGACTAAGTGAGATAATTTTCATTAAGGGTGGATTGTTTTTATTTTGTGGGAATAATGTTGATATTATTTTTCAGTATCAGTCTTCATCTGCTGTGTAATTGCTGCCTATTAAACTAACCTGTTCATTTTTTTCGTCTATTTTTGATGATTAATGTCATCAATCAAAACCTATTTATAGGTTCTATACAAAATGTATTTCATTAAAAAAGAAAGTTTTGATTATTTTGTTTTTATTGTTAATGTCATGTGTATGAACGTTTGTGGTAATAACATATTCACAGAAAATAATTGACTGATTTGTGTCATTAACTTTATTAAAGCCACAGGTTATGCAACCAAACATTTGGTACTATGCCTTACAATTAATGTTAACGCAAAATAGTACTTTCAAATGTAGTCAGCTCTTTTCACATATGCAAAACATCATTTCAGTTGAATTTTACCTTCAAAATCAACTTATAAAGAGATGGATGACCTTTTGCAGTGTCTCAGTATAATTCAGAATCAGAATCAGAGAGACTTTATTTATCCCCAACCCACGTAGCAGACAGATCTGGCCCGGATCTGGTGTCACGCCAGCATTGCTGGCTGACTTCTGGCATGGTAAGTGGTATTTCATCCAGATATGGACCAGGCCTGGCAATGATGGCACTGTTTATGTGATGGCATGCCATATCTGCCCCGATTATGGTTTGGTTTATGTGGCCCAGGCTCATAGAAAACAGGTCTGGCCCGGATCTGGCATCAAGCTGGCACTTCTGACCGAATGGTTTCATGGCAGAGTGTATCCAGATGTTGGTCAGCTCCGGCAATGATGGCACTATTTATTTATCACCTACTGATCGGAAGGTTAGTAGTTCAATCCCTGGGTCCTCCAGTCTGCACGTTGAGAGTGCGAATGTGTATAGTTAGGAAGCACTCAGTTTAGAGAAAGTGTGTGATTGGGTGAATGTAGCATGTTGCATAGAGCACTATGAGTAATTCGGGAGAGTAGAAAAGCTCTATATAAGAATCAGTCCATTCACTGTCTGAACAGAGTTTTGTCATGTTACTTTTGCACTATTATGTTGCGGCGCATGTTGTTATTACATGGCTTGACTAAGGAACACATTAGGCTGGTATCTGGGGCCAGAGTTGAAACTGGTCTGGGCCAGCACAGGACCAGCAGTGTGATGCAACTGGCCAGTGGCTGCACACCACTTACACATGACCCACATACCGCAGTCCGTTTGCCAGAGGTAATCCACACATGGGCCAGCACAGGACCACCAGTGTGTCTGCAAGGACAGGGCATAAACAGTGAGATAAAAAAAAAAAAAAAAAACTTAGAATATACAGTATATACACAGTTTTAAAATTAAAGTGGCTGAATAAGTGAATAAATAACTGTAAGTGACTAAAACTGAATAAAGTGTCGGCGGTATAAAAAAAGAGTCTTTATGTTTATGGGTGTAAGAGTTAAAAAACAGGGTGGCTTTGGCGACAAAGGTGGCTCTCCTCCTCTCAGTCCTGCAGGAGATGCAGCGGAGGCGCCGCCCATAGGGCAGCCATTGAAATGTGGGGTGAAGAATGTGAGAGGGGTCATTAATAATTTTGGCTGCCGGTCTAAGGGCCTGTTGGCTGAAAACCTGTGCAAGAGTTCTGACAGGCAGGCCAATGATTTTAGAACACACAGATGCAGTGTGCTGCAGTCTGTTCCTGTTCTGAAGGCTGAGGGAGTGGAACCAGCAGGTAATGGAGAAGGTCATGATGCTTTCTAGGAAGGCATAGTAAAAAGTCATCATGATGGGTGTGCTGACTCCAAAGGAGTTGAGTTTCCTAAGGAGGTGTAGCCGTTGGTGGCACCTCCTAAGAATCTCCTCTGTGTTGGCAGAGAATTTCAGATGGTTCCCAAGTATTTGTACTCCTCAACTACCTCCACTGGCTTCCCATGGATGGTGGTGGTGACTGAAGCAGCCAGATCCCTCTGCCTACTGGAGAAGGTCAAAAGCATCTCTTTGGTTTTGCTCGCATTCAGTTCATAATAAATAATAATAAGTAATCACATTATACATAATTTACATATTAAGTGACACATAATTGTGTCACATAATATCTCATCACAGATTTCAATATAACACACCAGTTTTAGGGTAGACACTTTAGTCCTGAGTCAAAGGCTAATTATGTTGACCAGAATTTTTCAAAATAAAGACTGGCCTCGTCTGTCCATGAAGCCAGATAACACACACCAATTAGTTAAACTGCAGAAATGTCGATGTTTTTTCGAAATTCTATACGCGAAAAGTGAGCGCGAGAGCGCGAGAGCGCGAGAGCCCTCTATGGCAAGCCATTAGTGCCAAAATTCGCCACTTTCCTAACCCGTTTGGTTAAGAAATGGCGTAAAAAACGCCGTTTAATTATTCAAAACGCCGAAAAAAGCGGCGTTCTGTTCCGACAAACGCCGCTTTTTCCGCCGCTCGGATGGCGCCCTGAACGCACCATCCGAGTGACGTAAAAAGCGGCGTTCAAAGACAGACGGAAACGCCGTTTTTTACGCTACTCGGCACAAAACGCCGTTTTTATGCATCTTTGAACGGCGTTTTTTACGGCGTTCTCTGCCAGCTGTAACGGCGTTTAAAACGGCGTTTTATTGAAATTATGCAGGGCACTCCCCATGGTTCCCTCATCCAATTACTTTCAACTCATTTCACCCAATCAAAGAAGAGGAAGTGCAGACCACACTAATGCATCACCGATTCACCTTGCTGCTAAGTGATTGCCTATTCAGTACCAGTGCTTGTCACAGTATTCACTTGTATTATAATCCCACTATGCATTTTGATGTGTTTAAGGCATGATCGAGCAAACAAACGACAGAATACTTTTTCTGAAACCTTAACTGTGTTACCTGTTATGGCAGCTAACAGGTAATGAGCAGAGCTAGCTCTGCTCATTTCTGAGCTTCTTTCTTATTTTCCTCTTTACTTCTCTTAACCTTTAACTTATGTTTTAGCAATCAGATCCTGCCATCTTGCATTACCGCTTCGTGCTAGTTATGTTGACTTTTCTCTTCTTTTGTCTCCTCTTTTTTCACCCGTATTTGGACACTCGGCGCATGGCTCCTTTGTTTACATTAGGGATCAGCTGTTAGCGCTGCGCCCTGCAGCTGCGCTACCGGCAGACAGACCCTACATCCCCAGTGAGGGAAGAAACGGGGGTGATGTCTCCCGAGGACACCTCACACACCATCTCTCCTTCCTGTAATCACTTTAAATGTGAGATCGCTCCCTGATATGATTGAGGAGCTAATGACGCTAACCCGGTCACAGTGGCAGTATCCCGGCACTGCCCGGTACTCCCTCTGTGAGTAGGCTGCCCGGCTTCCAGCTGCTGCGGGCGGACAAGACGAGAGACAGCGGTGAGAGGAAAGGAGGGGGGCTGGCAGTGTTTGTTAAAGACGGTTGTGGTATCTCTGGGCACATCGCTGTGAAAGAACAACTCTGCAACACAGACATTGCGCTATTAGCCGTTAGCATCCGTGGAGGTAGCCTGTGACTCTCTGTGGTCCGCAGACTGCAAACGCAATCTCCGAGAGCTCTTCTTCTAATATCAGGGGACTTTAATCATGTCTCGCTGGACTCCACACTGCCCACCTTCACCCAGTATGTGACCTGCCCCACCGTAGGCAATAAAACATTGTACTTAATGTATGCCAATGAAAAAGTGGCATACAGTTCATCACCTCCCCCTGCCCAGGGAAGATCCGATCGTAACCGAGTGCGTCTTGTCCCTGTGTGTGCAGCCCTTACTGTGCAGGGAGCCACTAATCACCCACGCAGTGCAGAGATGGTCCGCGGAGGGCATATAAATAAATAATAAAAGCAAGTAAATGACAGTATGCTCTTTCTGAAACAAACGGAGACCTTAACTTTTATCAAAATACCGTTTTACTCAGTTTAAAGTAATACCACTGTATAATAGCCTTCAAATTTAATAATGTTAACAGTATCTCAGGAATATTTTTGCCCTTTCAACATGCATTAAAAAAATAGATATACAGTTTTGAATCAGACCTGTATGTACGTTTTCTCAAAAGTGACGTAAATAAGTAATCTCAAGAACCTGAAATAATAGTTTCCCATGTAAACTGGAGATGTCCTTGTCAATGTCATCAGAGTACTGTGGATGTCTTACACGAATTTGAAACATAAAACCAGAGTGGCACATGACAGTGTTGCACATAACATAACTAGTTTATATGACATGAAGTTATAAAAAAAAAAAAGAATCCATGTAACTTGGTAATGGCTTCTTTCTGATAACTGTCGGCTGCAGTGTGCATTATCTTGACAAAAGTATAAGATACTGAACCCACTGATATGATGTGGTGGAGGAGCACAAATACCTGGACACCCACATATATACATTTGCTGAACTGGAAGATCAAAACAGAAGCTGTACACAAGCAGTGTATGGGCAGGCTATTTTTTGTGAGCAAGCTTGTGCAGCGCACTTTGATGTGTTCTTCTTGGATCAGGAGAGCAAGCTCTGTGATTGGCTGCACTTCGGAAGCTGTGGTGGAGAGGAAGTGAGTGAACAAACTGCCATGCATCATGGATATTCCTCTCAATCCACCTCACCAGGTACTTCTCTAAAAGTGTGACTCAGGTCTGTTGCCCCAAAGGATACAGGAAATGTTAGATATTTTAGTATTTTGGGAGCATGTACTGAATACCTTTTTTGATGATATTATACAAAGGACCCTGTTTCTGCAATGCCCTTTGTTTGAACTTCATCTCCTCTTGCTGCGACCCCACGGGCAACTTCCTTTGGCCTGCTGGTCTGGAAAATCCAACAGTTCATCTATATGTAAAGAAGGCACTTAAACTGGAACAGGCATAGCTGCGTTGATCCTGCTGTGGTATAGTGGGACAGTGCATTCCTCGAGTGCACATCAAGTTTGCAGCCTGCTAAAGATCACACACCATTGATTATGTGCCTTTAGGTATATATGGTTAAACATTTCCTAATGCAAATAACTACATGCAGTATTCTACCATGTGCAAACTTATATCACTAAAGGATTCTAACTGTCTAGTGTTTAATGGACCTGTCAAAAGTATGTTGAGATTATAGAAGGCCCCTTTCAGAGCTAGGGGGAACTTCCTTATATGGTTGTAACTTGTAACTTGAAACTTGTTGACACACGAACCCTTCTGCCTATAAAAACCCTGCACAGAAGAATAAACTTTGAGTTGATTTTGGGAAAGCAACCTGAAGCAGTCTCTGTATCATTTTGTTCTCCCAGGCTACTCCCGGTGCTGTAACTAACCCGCTGAACGGCATACCTGAGCTTACTTTGAATAATTAATCTTATACAAAACTCTGCTTATCGCTGCCCACGTCTCGAAGGAAACTCGATCCACGGATGACCCGGAAGGAGAGATTTCTTTCAGGAAATGCACTGATTTCCATGACAGAATTCACAACAACACAGACACAGGTCGGTTCTTTGAAACGGGCGTTTATTACTTGGGCCTTCTCTCCTTGGCTTCACCATCACGCCGATACACCATGAGAACTGGTCACAAGCGAACAGTACAAATCAATTAGCAACTTTAGAGTACACATATTAAGTCCAAACACAAATAACAACATTTCTCAAATGACAAATACCTCGTTGGCTGCTTGTCCTGAAAAGAGGTCCTTAAGTCCTTGTGTTGCTTTTTCTTTTAGTAAACTTTTAACTTAAAATCGCTTCATGAGAGACATCTGCTCCCTCGCAGTCCATGCAAAGTCTCGTGTACTCTCGTTAAGGGTATTCTCACGAGACACTAGCTCTTACACTTTACACATGTACATTTCAAATAAAGACATTTCAACACAAACTATATATATATTCATGATATTATGTAACTTATTATAAATCAGTCATCTACATCATGAAATCCACACAGAACATTTTAACAGCATTTACACCACTACTCAATGGTACATAGTAAACACGTATCATAACTTTTCACATTATATGTATCCAGTCACCTAGATATTTTGAAGTCTTTCCACTTGCTGCTATTATGTTTCAGTCATTAATTGAACTGTCTCAGTGATATGTGGAGTCCAGAAAGTATATTAAGCCAGTGATGAGCTCAATACCATGACTCCCTCTGGTGCCACTTAGTGGATTAAACAGTTCTACCACTTGCTCCATCACCATTCCGTCCAGAGTAAATTCAATGTCTGGCACAGTAATCCTCTCAGGCCAGTCGACCAGCAATCCCAGCTCATCTGTACCATGAGCAGCAGCACCACCACCAGAATCTGCACCTGAGCCCTGAGCAGCAGTCGTCTCACTCTCAGTGGCTGTCACACCACCATCAGCTGTCCCACCAATAGTCCCATCAGCAGCAGCTGCTCTGGTCTGAAAGATGTCCTGCATGGCAGTTGAGGCTCGGCCCTGTTGCTGGAGGCTGCCTCGGACAAAAATCTGTAATGGGCTCAAGTGTCTCTCTGTCCGCAAGCCATGATTGTTCCACTGTTGAGTGAAGTCTTTCAAATCTCTGTTGATCCTTGGGAGATAGATGTAATGGAGAGCCCAAAGGTGCATTTCATTGTCAATGTCAATGATGCCTTCCTCCTCCAGGTGGTGAAATAAATCACAGTACACATTGGTCATTCCTCGCCACAGATCACCCCAGAGCCTCTCAATTCTCTGATTATGGGTACTCCTTCCTCTTAGGGCACTTCCACGATCAAAGCCTCTGAAAATGTTCATCATCAGGCAGACAGCATTGTTTTCCCCTCCTCTGTCTGTCCGGACCCTCGAGGGTACACCATAGGATACCACGGCTCTGATGAAACTTGATAAAACAGTACTGCTACGGTTGTTGTTTGAGGCATGAAGGAAGACCACAAGACGACTGTATCCATCAATAGCCCCATGAATGACTATCCTCCACCTAAAACAGTGGTCCATAAGAAGAAAAATCTTATTTCTGCTTTGTTATTGAAACAATGGAAACACACACTCTTAATTGATTTACATGGCACTATTGCATGTCAAGTTTGTCTGTACGTTGCTTGCGATGTCTGTGTTCTCTCATTTTCCCCTTTAAACATAACCAGTTGTGTTAGAGGACTGCCCATCACAGGGCCTGGCTCTATTGGATGTGTCTTACTGTTCAACAATTATATTTGATGTAATGCTGAATTTCACTTTGGTCAAAATAGGTGTTCAACAAATCAGTGTGCTTGGTTACCTTATCAGCTTGTGATTTCCATCAATGTGCCACAATGAGTTTGGACCTGCAACCTGATATGTTCTTCGTTCTGGTCTCCGCAAAACTGCTCTTATGGCAGCTGCTCCAGGATTTATCCGTAGCATGCTTGCTCGAACCCTCCTTCGCTGTACACGTAGTCCACGTACTCGCAGGGAGGCTCTGACAGCCTCAGGACCAATTTGTTCATTGCCAGCGACAATGTCCTGCACATGTTCATCCAGCGCACTGTCAGTCAGTTCCGCATACATTGATGCAGGTGAAATGATACTGTCTGAAATCAGACAAAAAGAACACGAGTATTTTATCACTGCTATAACAACACACATCATTACTTGACTAGTTAGTGCACATTCAAATATACTAATTTTTACAATTTCACAATACCATTTAATTTGAATAAACAGTGGGTGTGTGTCACAAAAGAACTGAAAGTCACACTGGTTTCAAAAGTCACTGACCGCAGACGTCTTCGAATTGTACGAAGTGAAACATTCAAAATATCAGCCATCTGAGGTGCAGTGAATCCACATGACTTCAGGAATGAAAGCTGTTCCCGAGTGATAAGGTAAAGGGATCTGCCTCTACCTCTGTTGAAAACCACTGGTGCCTGGTATCCAAAAGAGCCTGAAAATATATAAGCGTTTGGTGTATTTGGAAAATAGGTTAAGACAGAGTCATAATTTATTTCACACTTTTGATCAGTCAAGGAATCGACACAATATGTGCTTACCTTGTTGGCCATGCTGAGTAGACAGTTCGACCTCCTGAATCAATTCAGCCAAGTCACGCAGAAGTTGATCTGCTGCAGTTACACTGATCAGTCTTCCTCTTGCCCACCGAAGGCTTCTCTGCATTGTCTCCAACCTCAAAGACATCAAAAAATTACTTCTTAATTCATGTTATATTTTCAGGCCATATTCCCCTTAAACATTTTATGCAAGTGAAAATGTTAAATGTTTTCCATCATGCTTTCATCATACCTCCTTAACGCTAACTGTAGCACATCTGGCCCAACATCGTCCATCAGCAGCCGCCGTGTACAGTCATTATGAATGTTCTTGCACCTTGAGATGAAAATCCTCCAGGCCATACTTTGTACTGTGATTCTACAAAGACAAAAATTTAAATTATTGCTTTCAACAGGTTTATATATTTAAATAAATCAAAAAATTTCATGTTAGTCTTCTGAAAATTGTGACTGAGCACTTTTGGAAACACTCTGTCATCACTAAGTATTGGGACTGTGAACAGTTACAGAATGCATCTGAAATAAATGTCACATTCTAACAGGTTATAGTTCTGTTAATAGAGTTTTTGAATCTACGTTTCATACATATTCCTATCTTTAATAGCAGTATGTCAACGATGTCAACCAATATTTTCATATTTCAAACACACACCCAAGTTAAAAATTTGAATCTCCGCATCTTCTACTCAGCAGATCTGAAAAATCATTTTTGATAATGTTCCAATTCCATTGTCAAATGTTCCCATCCATGTTATTCATCTTTGTTTATTTTAAATGCTGTCATTAGTTTTTTTTTTTCCAACTAATTACCAAAATGAACATGGTCTACATTGTTTTGCTCACTTAAATAAAACGACATTTTTGTATTGTACCCTGGGTTCATGAAGACCATGCTGTCTTTTAACTTTATTATTTATTTTCTGCATATACTGACTGTTCTTTATTCATTTCTCTACTTTCTCCTCTCTTCTTCTTCAGTCAAGTTTAACGGCAGCTTGCATCCACTTTCTCCTCTCAATTCCGCTGAGATTAATTCCCGCTCTACTGTACAAGACTTGTGAATGGTTACCTGGAGGGATGTACCACTGTGAGAGGGGTGATACGGAACAGTCCAGGTGATCGCTGCTTTAATTTACCGGTCAGATATACCTAAATTGCACGTCGACATAGCTAGTGAACTGTAACTAGACCATAAATCAGTGATAACAAAAGAACATTCAATCTACTTTCTCCGGTACTTTATAGAAAAAAATCAACATCAATTCAATGTCGTCTTGCTATCTGGGATGGCAGTGCAGTACCGTGTAGCCTAATCCGGCTAATGTAACAAGTGATATAAAACCGTATTTTAAATAATATAAAGTGGCTAAACGGAGTACCATATTAAAGACCTTATTAACATGCCTCACCTAAAATGGCATGTTGGCAACATTCCTAACGGACAAAGGTTAGCATGACTTGTCTGTGAAGGTTCTCAGCATGACTTTTTTTTTCGCTTACTACAATACAAAGCTAACATATAACATGTGCTTAAAAGGACAAAGCAATGTTTTTGAATCATCGCTTAGCTTTTAGTTAGCAAAGACGAACAATAATTGAGATTAACTAGGGTACTTACGGTGTTTTTTTGTTGGCGCAGAGATTTCGCATGCATTCATCTGTATGTAGTTTGTCGCACATAGCTTGATTGAGACAACACAAATATGAGGTTGACTGTGATTGGTTAACACAAATTCTGATCACAGGTTGTGGTAAGGGGTGGATTAAAAAAAAAAACACAACCTTCAGTCTTGCTTATCCAATCACAAACAATGTACCTTCTCCCGCCGTACTTTGAATTTTAGGGATGCTATATATATATTTCTGCCAAGCCTTTTGGCGGACTTTTTGGGAACAGTCATGTCCGAACGGAGCGCTGTATTTCGACGGAGAGTCACTGATATCAGAGACAGAATGAATGCCCAATTTAACCGGCTACTGAATCAAGATGACAGTGAAGAGGGGACATCTCTTCTACAAAGGTGAAATGCTTTGGTGGTGGTTACTCTATTGGCAAGCTTTTAGCTTTGCGCCTTTTTTGTTTTTGCAAAAGGAAATAACTTTTACATTTTTAAATAATAAATGGCTCGTTTACTAATTATCTGTTACAATTCAACAACAAATTCTGTAATCATAAATGTCTATCCTAGATTGACGACTTCAAATGACAGTCATTTTAATCCCTGTTATGTGCATTTATGCATAAAGATTTTAGTTTATAAATGTAGCATATCCCATATTTTCAGGGAGCATTTAATTTGCGAGACAATCGAAAAATGCATGCAATAAACACCGATTGAACACTCATTCCTTACTCTGAGTGTGTTGGGTGGGTTTTTTTTTCTTTTCTTTTTTTTCTTGGGGGGGGGGGGGGGGGGGGGGTGTCTCTGTGTGATTAGTTTCACTAAAATTATCTCATGGTCTAATGATAGCTTTGGAGTTTTCCGCCAACAGCACGGAGGTGGGCCAGTGCGCAGACCAAGAGGCGGGAGAACCAGACATCGCCAGTTAACGTTTAAGGTGTCAGTACTAAGGAATCCCACACTGACACAGTACCGATCTCATAGGGGTAATCAATATTTATATTAATATTAATTATTTGGAGTGATGGGTTTGAAAAATGAGAATTACATCATGGTGTCAGTTGTTTACAAATTGTAGAATTTGGCATTAGATTTTTAGCACCTTTGTAATCTTTATTTCCTTGCACCAATAAGTTGATGTTGAGACACTACAATGTGACAATTTACCCTTTTCCGTTTTTAGGGAAAGCTAATTTGGTTTAAATTTGATTACAGATGCCACTCCTGCTACTCGGGTGGTCGTTCCTGTAAACCTAAATGCAGCTGAATTCAGGCAGGCACTACGGGACAATATTGCAGACATACCCTTGCAGTTTGATCTATGCAAAGTGAATGGACAGCGGCTCATTCTTCCTCTTGAAGAGGAGACGCCCCAAGAAATTAGAGCAAGAAACCTACTGGGTCGCTCCAATCTTTATATCCGTCCAAAGGTATTCAAATGTTCCACTCGGGTGGCTGATATGGCATAATTGTCACTATTACTGTAACTCAGTGGCGCTCCAGTCACCCTAGTATTGTATAAGACATCTTTAACATGTTACTGCTCAGAATAATAAATGCTGTGATTTTCCCCAAAGGATTTGAGACATTCATCTGATCACTATGCCAGATGGCTATGCTTAAATAATGCCCCGCCAATTGATTCACTGTTAATAACAGAAATGCAGTAGAGCAAGCTTCAACTGTGGTCTAACAGTATTTTAGGGTTAGGGTCATTTTGTTCTTGTAATCTTAGTTTCCTGGGTTCTGGCTTTTTCATTGTCTTTTGTTAATGTCCTTAACCTTTCCTTTATTTATTTATTTATTTTTTTCCCCCTCAGTTATCCTAAGTTCTACCTACCCAAAGTGTCACGGTCCTGAGTCTGTGGACTCGGTGTTTTTCTGTTTGTATTAGTTAGCTTTGATTTCATGATGTGTTTTGATTCTCTTGGGTTTGATTTCTGTCGCTAGTATTCCTAACTTCCTAGGTCCTGGGCATTTCTTGTGTTCTCCTTCTTAGGTCGTGGTTCTGTGTTCTGTTAGTATACAGTCGTCTCTGTCAGTGTGTCTCTTGTTCTGTCACCGTATCCCCTAGGTTAGTCCACGTCTGTTCAGTTTCCTGTTTTACTTTGAAAGTCTGTGTACTATGTCAATGTGTTGAGTTTTGCCTCGTCATGTCTGATGAGTCCCAGCTGTGCTCTCCTCCTGTTTCACATTCCCTAATCACCTCAGTATGTATTTAAGCCTTGTGTGTTTCCCTGCCAGTTGGCGTGTTGTCCTCTGTTCTTGTTTGTCATTTGTTGTTCCATTTCGGTTATATTTTAATAATCTGGTGTTTTAGATTACAGAAGCCAATGAGGACTCAACTGGTGGAGAAGTTGTGCAGTCTGAGATGGCAATGTAAGTCTTTGACAACTGCCTTTGGACTGTAGCACTGTAAATGCATTACACCCTCTCATCAACAATATTTACCATATTGCAGTGTGCTGCATGACACCGAGACACCTGACCATAGCAGGCACAATGTACAGGAGCCAGAGGTTATCAGGTAAATGGCACTCTGTTTGTTTATGAGTTGGAATTTTAATCTTAAACTATTGCACAATTTCATTTATTTTTTTGGTAAAAACTAGTTTGGTACAAACTAATTATATCATTATTATAACTTGGATCATTTTGTGTAGTCTAGATCAATAAATATCTGCATTGGGGTCCTCTTCCTGCTATGAAATATTTCTGCTATTCCTTTGCAGTGGTCTGCATGAAAACCATACAGCTCATTCTAGTAGGCATGGTCTCCAGGAACCAGAGGTTAACAAGCAAGTGGTAGTTGTTGAATAACATGCCAAAACTTAAGTGTAAACTGGAACTTATAAAGCACACACCATAGGTAAATAGACACTCAATAAGTACAATATACGGGGTGAGACCAGCGAATATTAAAATTTGAAAGGTTGCATGTATTGAACTGATAACATTTATGTGCTCTGAATATAGACCAATGGTTTAATTGCCTCATTCGGTTTCTGTTTTGCTTTTTCATGTTTTTCAGATTTGTTGATGTCATGATATTGGTATTTTTAATTGCTGAAAATGCATCGATAACACTTTAGTCAGCCTGACCATTCAGACACTTGGAACTACAAATCACCCAAACTATTCCCAGTAAATGGGCAGTTCCTTATGTTTCACAAAAAAAGGAAAAGAAGACACTGCTGGCCTGTGATAATCTTTTGTGCGCAGGAAAACTGCACTGTCAAAACTTGAAAGTTGCATTTTATAGTTTATTGATCCATTTTGGCAACCAATAACAAGATCCATTTTTGTCCCTTCATGCTGCTTGTCTCTCAAATTAAAAAACAAACAAACAAAACAAAAGGCCCATCTCAGTGCATGCTGGTCTTATACCAGTCTCTTAAGTTATCAAAAATAGCCCTGAAATTCTTCCTGGCTGACTTGATAAGATAAACAACAAAACAATGAAGTGAGCATTAACCTACAAATAAAAAAATGATTAACCCAGAAATAGAAGTAAACTAACAACAAACTTTATATTTTAATATTTTGAAATTTGTTAAAATACAAATGGCTCCAACAGATGCAATCAAGGACCACATGGCCATTTTAAGTGCCTGTATCTATACAGTAAAAGAATGTGAAATCAGATTCTTTTATCAGAGGAGTCATTCCATTTCAGTATGTATACATGATATTAAAAAAATCAAATGCATTTGTTCTGTTTAGGGAAGAGTTTTACATCGACTCTGCAGAGTCAGAAGTATCAGACCTGGATGAGGCTGTCCTGGCTTCCCCTGAACAAAATGACTCACATGTATGTCTCATGAACAACACTGCCAGAACTGCTGTGTATGTGTTTCATGTAGTCATGACCCTTCTCTCTCTCCCCCCCCTTTTCTTCAGGACGAGATGGACCTTGCGACTGTGTTGAAAGATTTCCAGGAAACGCATCTTGACACCAGCAATTATTGTGCAATAATAGCCCGACGTAGGAAAATCCTACATAGTGCCTGCATGGCACTTTCCAAGTCATATTTTGCGTGGCATAAATTGCCAAATATTGAATTTGTTGGTGAAATGGCCGATGATTATGGAGGCCCAAGGCGGGAATTTTTTCGGTAACCCATTCCCATCTCTCCCACACAATAATACAATGCGTGAATGTGTTTTTTGTTGTTGCAAAGATGAAATCACAATTTGACTCAATTTTTTTTATTTTTTACTATCTTTTCCTGCAGCTTACTTATGGTCGAAACTCAGAATTCCCTAGGGATTTTTGAGGGGAAGCCTGGCAGTCTGTTGTTCAGCTATAGCCAGCAGTTGCTGTCAAGCAACAAGTTTTATACGGCTGGTAAACTGATTGCTTGGTCAATAGCACACAATGGGCCAGGGCCACGGTATATCAACAGACACCTGTTCTGTATGATGTGTGGCCAGAAGACATCTCTTGATGACTTCGATGTAGAGGTCTTCATGGACGAAGACATCAAACAGAACATAGAAAAGGTAAAACTGTGTGCATGCTGAGGTGTAATTAAATTCAGTGAAACACAATGCATAGCTTAACTCATCAGTGGAACATCTCAAAATGTAAGTACACTTAGTGAATGCTTTAAACGTATGTATTTATGGAGGTGCCTAATTTTCAAGGTTTCCAGCTGCAGCACCCCAGAAGACCTGGCAGACTTGAAAAGTCACCTTGGGGACTGGATTGCAGGCTGTGGTATCCCTGACATCTACACTGCCACACTACTTGATGTTAAGAGGATAAGGGGCGAGATTGTATCTCATTTTGCGTTTCACAGGTGAGAATTTGTTAGAAAATTACAAAGTACTTTCCTGGTCAGTGCTCGTCTTCCCATTGTGTTCCCCCCTAATAGTTAACACTTAAACAAATCATCAATCTGCTGAGTTTATATCTGTATTGCAGTTAAGGTGGTGTTTAAATTGACAAAACTTTTTTTTGTTTCACAATTTTGCTATGTTGTATGAATTGAGAGTACAATCTGTGGTCAACAGGGTTGCCAGCATGATTCAGCAGTTTGTTGCCGGTATGGACTCGTGTGGTCGGTTCTGGCAAATGGTGAAGAGATGCTGGAAGCAGTTCCTTCCTGTATTTACAAATGCAGGAAATAAACTTACAAGGAACAGCTTCCAGGATCTCTTCACCATTGGATGGAGTCCAGCTGGAAGTAACAGACATGAAGAAGAGGAAGCAACCATCTTTCAGTGGGAATGGTGGCTTATGGCCATTCAGGGTGAGTACATAGAATACAACACATGTCTTGTTTCTGTTTGAATTGCTTCAGGCATTTCATGTTAAATACAGTGTCCACAATACAAAATACAGACAACTAAATCGAAACAACACTTGGGTGCAATAAAACCTTAGAACTTTGCAAAATCCACCCCTTCTTAGAGCATATGAGGAAGTTTTTGATTATTTTACCTTTTTAGGTGAGGTATTTGAAAGGAAACCACCTACAACAAATATTTTTGGAAGATTATTTCTTTTATCCTCTGTCATCTCTACCAGATCTTGCTTGTTTAGACTGATAGATAGGATGTAATTTGATTTTCATTGTGATTTCTGGTAAAACATTAATTTTATTACATGACCGAAAACTTCTAACACTAAAATATTAAATAGTTATATTACATACTTGTATTTAAAATATGGTAAAATTTATGATTCAATTGTATTAGCACATCTGAGAATTAAGTAAATGGTAAATGGCCTGTATTTGTATAGCGCTTTACTAAAGCAGTCATCCACACATTCACACACTGGTGATGGCAGCTACATTGTAGCCACAGCCACGCTGACAGAGGCGAGGCTGCCGGACACTGGCGCCGCAGGGCCCTCTGACCACCACCAGTAGGCAACGGGTGAAGTGTCTCGCCCAAGGACACAACGACCGAGAGTGTCCGAGCCGGGGCTCGAACCGGCAACCTTCCGATTACAAGACGAACTCCCAACTCTTGAGCCACGATCACCCCCAGTGTTTTTGCAGTGTTTAAGATAGAATAACACAATTTGAAACTTGTCTCCCTTTGAGACAAAGGTCATTTGTTAATTAGATGCACTGCCTAACTACAAGAACCTTCAGGTATTACATTGACTATAACGAAACCTCCTGTATATTAGTGTCCTAGAGTAATCGAGTGGTGCAATGACAACACCCACGCAAATGTGACATCACTAGAAAGCCAATGTACTCTTGCAAGGACAGAATGAATAACTTAAAAAAAAAAAAATACACATTGCATAAACAGTCCTTGACATATAGGTCTGACTCGGAGGACAAAATTAATTTCCTGTCTTAGCAGGGCAGGATTGCTTTGAGTAAATTTTTTTTTTTTTTTTTTTTTTTTTTTTAATAATACAATGCTTTGCAATAATTGTTTTGCCTAACAACCTGTTTTTGACTCCAAAATAGTCATTAACGCAACTGTTCTATGCAGTCAGTGTAACTGATTATAAATCTACACATTGCACACCTTATTTAACACTTGTATGTATTTTAACAGAGCGAGAGGTGGACCACACATTTGAAGAGCTCGTCTTTATAACTGGGGCTGACTTGCTTCCACCACTGGGGTTCCCACAGTCCTGCAACATCGACTTCTACGATCAGGAGTCAGGGATGCGGCGTATCCCGTACACATCAACGTGCAGCTTATCCCTGTATCTCCCAAGAGGTGTTGCAGATGAAGATCAATTCAAAGATCTTATGAATGATGCCTTAAAAGGATCCCTGGGATTTGGAAAGGTGTAGCTGCATACATGAACTGATGCTGGGAAGCTGTGGTTAAAACCTGTGGGCTTTTGGGATGAAGTTCTTATTGTAAATGTTCTTAAAGGGGATTGCTCCTGGCACTCAGGCTTCTTAAAGATTTTACATTTTAAAGGTGTTTTTACAAATGACTGTTCATTGTGTATATAGTTATATTTATAGTCCAGTTAAGACAACTAGGGTATTCATGCATCAAGCTATGCAAAATAAGTGGTGTTCAGAAAGTTTCCAGGAAATAGTTCAAATGACAATTCATCTAGAAATATTCTTTTGAAAGATTGTTGTTTATGTTCAATTATAGTACACTGCATAGAGTGGTTTTTTTTTTTTTGTTTTTGTTTTTTTTGTTTTTTAATTTATTTTCAAGATGTACAAGAGATGCCAGACAAACTTTGAACTAAAAGACACTGACTTTTGTAAAATAAAATATTGTAATGTCAGTTCTCATGGTGTCTTGTCTATTTAAAAATTAAATTTAAGGCTTACCTGTTACTGTCAAATACTGGTATTGGGTTCCATTGACGAGGGCTATGTAGTACAATTATGTGCTTAAGTCAAGGTAAAAGGTTAAATGAATTTACCCTCATTGTTCTCAAACCAAGAACTGAAGAATCAATCTCAACTCAGAATTAAAAGTTACGAATTAATTTTACTGGTTTCGAGAACAAAGCAGTTTTAACAAACTGACTTTAAGCTCTCGTTAACTCTGAGATTGGCACCTGGCCTTTCACTATAACCTGGTTAAAAATCAATTATGTAATTGTGGTAGAATTATGTAAGAGGCTGTAAAGCTTTTTTTTTTGGTTAAAAAAAAAAGAATCACATCAAGATAATGAACACTGGTATTAAAATTATATTTTATACATAATGCAATAACTGTAATTACCAAAGTAAAGAAAATGATTTGTTAGACTCAGTTTGTTGGTGAACGATGCTTAAAAAGTGTGTAGCAATTTGGACAGTATATCCAGTGATTGCTTTGCTTTTTCTATGGTCACGGCTTACCTACTTTATTACAGTCATTTGGCTGTACGTGAAAATATATTTAGCTAAAGTTCCTTCTGCTTGTTTAGGTTTATCTGTTATAGGTTCATTCAGCCCAACCTCAGGAAACTTGTCTGCTTGCCTACTGTCATCTCTACAAGCCTAAAAACAAACAATTTTAAAAGAGGCTATACACATGACATTTTTTCTACTTAATTTACTCGTGTGTGCCATACAGAGGGAAATATCTCAATCAGAATCGCATTTATTGGAAAAGTATATGCGCAAACACATACAAGGAATTTGGTTCCATTTGAGGGCGTCTTTCAAGCACAAAAAAGTAAAACACAATCCATATATGTGTATGGACATACATAAATACACACGCACACAGGTGTATAAACTAACAATATAATACACAATCTAATTCTTTTACACAGAAATTACAGGATTACAGAAGTTGATACCAAAGAGTGCAGTTGCAGTCTAGCAGTGTGACAGTTTAACCACTTAGGAGGGAGATGGCGGGGGAAAGAATTTTGATCAAAGTTAATGTCTCCACTTATTTCGAAAAGAAAAAAAGAGCATACTGTCATTTACTTGCTTTTATTATTTATTTATATGCCCTCCGCGGACCATCTCTGCACTGCGTGGGTGATTAGTGGCTCCCTGCACAGTAAGGGCTGCACACACAGGGACAAGACGCACTCGGTTACGATCGGATCTTCCCTGGGCAGGGGGAGGTGATGAACTGTATGCCACTTTTTCATTGGCATACATTAAGTACAATGTTTTATTGCCTACGGTGGGGCAGGTCACATACTGGGTGAAGGTGGGCAGTGTGGAGTCCAGCGAGACATGATTAAAGTCCCCTGATATTAGAAGAAGAGCTCTCGGAGATTGCGTTTGCAGTCTGCGGACCACAGAGAGTCACAGGCTACCTCCACGGATGCTAACGGCTAATAGCGCAATGTCTGTGTTGCAGAGTTGTTCTTTCACAGCGATGTGCCCAGAGATACCACAACCGTCTTTAACAAACACTGCCAGCCCCCCTCCTTTCCTCTCACCGCTGTCTCTCGTCTTGTCCGCCCGCAGCAGCTGGAAGCCGGGCAGCCTACTCACAGAGGGAGTACCGGGCAGTGCCGGGATACTGCCACTGTGACCGGGTTAGCGTCATTAGCTCCTCAATCATATCAGGGAGCGATCTCACATTTAAAGTGATTACAGGAAGGAGAGATGGTGTGTGAGGTGTCCTCGGGAGACATCACCCCCGTTTCTTCCCTCACTGGGGATGTAGGGTCTGTCTGCCGGTAGCGCAGCTGCAGGGCGCAGCGCTAACAGCTGATCCCTAATGTAAACAAAGGAGCCATGCGCCGAGTGTCCAAATACGGGTGAAAAAAGAGGAGACAAAAGAAGAGAAAAGTCAACATAACTAGCACGAAGCGGTAATGCAAGATGGCAGGATCTGATTGCTAAAACATAAGTTAAAGGTTAAGAGAAGTAAAGAGGAAAATAAGAAAGAAGCTCAGAAATGAGCAGAGCTAGCTCTGCTCATTACCTGTTAGCTGCCATAACAGGTAACACAGTTAAGGTTTCAGAAAAAGTATTCTGTCGTTTGTTTGCTCGATCATGCCTTAAACACATCAAAATGCATAGTGGGATTATAATACAAGTGAATACTGTGACAAGCACTGGTACTGAATAGGCAATCACTTAGCAGCAAGGTGAATCGGTGATGCATTAGTGTGGTCTGCACTTCCTCTTCTTTGATTGGGTGAAATGAGTTGAAAGTAATTGGATGAGGGAACCATGGGGAGTGCCCTGCATAATTTCAATAAAACGCCGTTTTAAACGCCGTTACAGCTGGCAGAGAACGCCGTAAAAAACGCCGTTCAAAGATGCATAAAAACGGCGTTTTGTGCCGAGTAGCGTAAAAAACGGCGTTTCCGTCTGTCTTTGAACGCCGCTTTTTACGTCACTCGGATGGTGCGTTCAGGGCGCCATCCGAGCGGCGGAAAAAGCGGCGTTTGTCGGAACAGAACGCCGCTTTTTTCGGCGTTTTGAATAATTAAACGGCGTTTTTTACGCCATTTCTTAACCAAACGGGTTAGGAAAGTGGCGAATTTTGGCACTAATGGCTTGCCATAGGCCCTCGTTGCGCCTGCTTGCTGCTGAAGTCAAAGTAAACTTTATTGTCATCTCCGCTACATACAGTCCAGTATGTAGAAAGACGAGACGACGAGGCTCTAGTTACAGCAGTGCAAGTAAACAAACAATAAATATAAGAAGAGTAAAAAATAAATATACACTGTAGGACTAGGAGTAAAGGGCTCAATAACAATTTAAAATTTACAGTTTGATGATTTAAAGTCTCACACACAACCCGTCGAAAGGGGAGGGGCCCTGCTGCTTCCAAATAGAGCACATTTCATTTATAATGTTGTAAATCCAAGCCCATTATGTATTCATGATTTGAATCCTGGGTTGTGTGAAATCTCAGAAATAAACCTTAGACAAAGAGAATCTGTGAACTAAGGTGTAGGTCTGTTAGGCTATGTTGTGCTGATCCTCGAGTTGGGGGATTTGTGTTCATACTAGAGTGCAAAATTAAAACCCGTGGAAGATGGACAAGAAAAGTTCAAAGCCATCAGGTGCTCAGTTTAGAAAAAAGTAGAAAAGAAGAGGAGGAGAAACGAGCAAAAGATGCAGGTAAGCAGATGTGTCATTGGATAATGGCACGTCATCCTGAAACAATCAGAATCAGAATACTTTATTAATCCCTAAGGAAATAATGTGAGTTACAGTTGCTCCAAGAAGAAATGGTAAAAATAGCAACAGTAACAGACTAAACTCCAAACAATACATTATGTTACAGATTTTAATATTAATTCAATGTCAATTGTTGATTTGTGCTGTTCTCATTGTATGACAAATTATGATGGCTGTTTGGTAGCCGTTTGCATACTATGCATACTCTCTCTCTCTTCATATGTGTGTGTGTGTGTACAACAGTTTTATGTTAATGTACAATCCTTAATATGTTTTCTGTGTGTGGGAGGGGCGCCAGAGGGCGCCCAGGGCGCCAAACAATTAGGACCGCTACTGACTACATCACATTCACCTTTGTTTACAGATAAAGCTCATATATAAACTTTGTGACGACTGGTCTGTCCTGAAATTCTACTTAACAAAAGGAGTTAACCAGGCGTGTTGTTATAAAACCCTCTGGCATCCGCGAGGACGCACATAATACAGATGGTGTACTGCTCACGTCTTCGCTCTCTGTAACGATGTGGTTTTCCAATTTTGTGCTGAGCACTGAGGGGGTTTTACTTTCATTTTTCTTTATCCTTTTGATCGCATACTACTTCAAAAACAGGAATCCAAGAAATTTTCCGCCTGGACCTTTTGCTTTACCTCTCCTCGGGAATCTTCAGTTTATTGGCAAGAAACATTTGCATCTTTACTTCGCTGAGGTACTGATTCACACTTCTGTTACATTTAGTATTGAGTGTACTTTGTAGTATAGCTTTGTTTGTTTGTATGCTCTTGTGTGCTGGTGTGTTTGAAATTGAGATATTTATTCAATGTTCTATGGAGGGAAATATGCCTTAAAAGGGTTTCAAATCCGTAAAACAGTTTAACGTGTCTTCAGATTTCTGTGGATTTGTGTGTGGAGTGAAGCAGGCGCTTGTCTGTCCTTAAAGGTTACACCCAAATCATTGTACACATTTGTAAATCTTAGTTTACGCTTGTGGAAGATATCATACGCATTTGAGGCAGATTTCTCTTCTCTCTTTTTTTTTTTTTTACTGAAACACGGAAGGAAGGACAACTGCATGCATTGATGCAGAGAATATCAGAGCCATGAAAACTAAGGGCGTTTTTACTGTAGCCCGACTCAGTTAATAAGCTTGTATAGCTTTTCCACGTAATTTAGTTTGTTTTCACACAGCGAACAAAATACTTAACCAAAAAACACTTGTGAATGTCTCGATGCATGCTCGAAAAGGAAAGGAAATCAAAAAGTGGATTCCGTTCATCTGGATGAATTTTCTGTGGGATAATTCGTTGGTCACTCATGGAAACACCTTTTTCAGTCTCAGCTGAATGCAGGTGTCGTGCAAAGGACCGCGGTAAAGTGAGCCGTCATTTGTGAGCCGCGGTCAAGCCAGCCGCCTCTTATCCGCCGCATAAATTTCCTTGCGCTTTTACACGAGTCTTTACGGTAGCGCCTTTTCGCTTTATGTGCCGATTGAAAGCCCTGCGCACACGTGCACGCGCGCGAACAGTCGCACGCACATGCGCGCACACAAATTACAATGAAACACCCCGATACAGCCAATACAATATAATTATGTCAATTTTCAAAAATTCATGAAAAATCATCCTGAGTAGTTGATGTCCAACTTTCAACACATCCCTCCTCTGGGACACCTACTGTACCTGTGTGCCAAGTTTCATCCAGATTTACTGTAGAATTCCTCAGAAATTAATGGAAACTTGTATTCAATCTAATACAGTCAATACAATAGAATTATGTCAATTTTCAGAAATTCATTAAAAATCAACCATAGTAGTTGAGGTGCAACTTTCAACACATCCCTCCTCTAGGACACCTACTGTACCTGTGTGCCAAGTTTCAGCCAGATTCACTGTAAAATTCCTGAGAAATTAAAGGACATTTATATGCAATTCAATACAGCCAATACACTACAATTATGGAAATTTCAAAAATTCATTAAAAATCATCCATAATAGTTGAGGTCCAACTTTCAACACTTTCTTACTCTGGGCGTCCTACCGTACCTCTGGGCCAAGTTACATCTCAATTCACTGTAATCTTTATCAAAAATTGAAAGAACAATTCTATGTCAATGATGGATGTGTGTCCTTTCAAAGTGACACTAAATAACAGAACTCAGGCACATCAGGGAATAATCCAAAAGGCGGATTTATTAAACAAAAACAACATACAAAATATCTCTAACCCATACTACATAACCTAAAAAGAAACAAAGGGACACTTAGAAGCACAAGAAAACAATACTGAAAGGGCAAGAGACACAGTCCAAACATAATCCACAACTAAAGTGCCGAAAGAACAAGTCATCCCACATAGCAGACGGGTCTTGCCTGGATCTGGTGTCAAGCCGGCACTGCTGGCTGACTTCTGGCATGGTAAGATGGCACTGTTTATGTGATGGTATGCCACATTTGGCCTGATTGGGTGAATGTGACATGTTGTATAGAGCACTTTGAGTAATATGGGTGAGTAAAAAAGCGCTGTATAAGAATCAGTCCATTCACTGTCTGAACAGAGTTTCGTCATGTTACTTTTGCACTATTATGTTCCAGCACATGTTGTTATTACATGGCTTACATGGCTAAGGTACACATTAGGCTGACATCTGGGGCCAGAGCTGAAACTGTTCTGGGCCAGCACAGGGCCAGCAGTGTGTCTGCAACTGGCCTTGTGCTGGCTCATGTGTGGGCCACCTCTGGTAAACCAGATCTGGGCCACCATAGGGCCGTCATTCTTTGCGGTACGCAGGCCATGTGTAAGCACATTGTGTAGGACAGATCCAGGCCATACCAATTTTGCTATGTGGGAGGAATTATGTAAAAATAGAAACATCATAAAAATGAAAATGAACACAAAGTAAAATGTACTGAAAAGAACATCAGTATGGCCATCATTATTTGCTTGGAAAGTCTAAAGTTCCATGGCTTTGAACAGCCAGAGAACGCAATGCCCAGCTTAGAATGACTAAAAGTAACTTCTTTTAACATTCTGTCATTCTGCTTCTATATCAAAAATCCACTAAAAATAGTCATTTGAAAAAAAATATTCGCCACTTTTCATCAGTTTGGGTTCCTCTGTTTATAGCAATTTTTAGAAAAGAACCCAATACCTTTGTCACTATACAGTTGTACAGTGAGATACAGAGCATCTCCTACTCATTGCAAACATGCTGGGAGGGTGGCTCTATCCACCTTAGTGCAGCTGCTGTACCATACTGTGATGCAGTAAGTTAGTAGGCTCTCAATGGGCGAGTGGTGGAAGGGTGAGCTGTAGTCCACAAAGAGCATTCTGGCGTAGCTCTGCCGCTGTTCTAGGTGACTCAGCACCGAGTGGAGGGTGATGGCATCTTCTGTGAATCTGTTTGCACGGTATGCAAACTGGTGGGGGTCGAATTCTGGGGGGAGGTAATCCTTGGTGTGCTGAAGGACTAGTCTGTCAAAGCATTTCATGATTACCGGTGTGAGGGCCACAGGGCAATAATAGTTCAGGCTGGTGATGGGAGACTTCTTTGGTACTGGGATGATTGTGGCTGATTTTAGACAGGATGGGATGGCTGCTTCATCCAGTGAGAGGTTGAAGATTCTGGTGGAGATGAGGGTGAGCTGGTGGGCACATGGTCTTAGCACTTTACCACGTATTCCGTCTGGACCGGCCACCTTCCTGGGGTTCACTGCTAGGAACACTCATCTGACATCGTGCTCCGTTACAGTGAATGGAGCGGTGCAGGAACCAGGTGAGGATGAGGATGGGAGCAGGGCTGAGGCAGATGAATGCTGCTGTTGTGGTGTTTCAAAGCGGGCGAAGAAGCTGTTTATTTCCTCTGCTAGCTGCACACTCAGGTTTTCTGTTTTCACAGTTCTGCCTCTGTGGTTTATGATGTCTATTATTCCATGCCATGTGTTGTTGCTGGACAGGTGGGACCCCTTTTCAGGTCAGCTCGAGCAGACCTGTACAGAGCTCTGTCAACAGACCTACAGGGAGTGCAGAATTATTAGGCAAGTTGTATTTTTGAGGAATAATTTTATTATTGAACAACAACCATGTTCTCAATGAACCCAAAAAACTCATTAATATCAAAGCTGAATGTTTTTGGAAGTAGTTTTTAGTTTGTTTTTAGTTTTAGCTATTTTAGGGGGATATCTGTGTGTGCAGGTGACTATTACTGTGCATAATTATTAGGCAACTTAACAAAAAACAAATATATACCCATTTCAATTATTTATTTTTACCAGTGAAACCAATATAACATCTCCACATTCACAAATATACATCTCTGACATTCAAAAACAAAACAAAAACAAATCAGCGACCAATATAGCCACCTTTCTTTGCAAGGACACTCAAAAGCCTGCCATCCATGGATTCTGTCAGTGTTTTGATCTGTTCACCATCAACATTGCGTGCAGCAGCAACCACAGCCTCCCAGACACTGTTCAGAGAGGTGTACTGCTTTCCCTCCTTGTAAATCTCACATTTGATGATGGACCACAGGTTCTCAATGGGGTTCAGATCAGGTGAACAAGGTGGCCATGTCATTAGTTTTTCTTCTTTTATACCCTTTCTTGCCAGCCACGCTGTGGAGTACTTGGACGCGTGTGATGGAGCATTGTCCTGCATGAAAATCATGTTTTTCTTGAAGGATGCAGACTTCTTCCTGTACCACTGCTTGAAGAAGGTGTCTTCCAGAAACTGGCAGTAGGACTGGGAGTTGAGCCTGACTCCATCCTCAATCCGAAAAGGCCCCACAAGCTCATCTTTGATGATACCAGCCCAAACCAGTACTCCACCTCCACCTTGCTGGCGTCTGAGTCGGACTGGAGCTCTCTGCCCTTTACCAATCCAGCCACGGGCCCATCCATCTGGCCCATCAAGACTCACTCTCATTTCATCAGTCCATAAAACCTTAGAAAAACCAGTCTTGAGATATTTCGTGGCCCAGTCTTGACATTTCAGCTTGTGTGTCTTGTTCAGTGGTGGTCGTCTTTCAGCCTTCCTTGAACTGAACATAAGTTCCCTGCAATTTCTGAAGAATATTACAGTAAATCTGGCTGAAACTTGGCCCAGACGTACAGCAGGTTTCCCGGAGGAGGGATGTGTTGAAAGTTGGACCTCAACTACTAAGGATGATTTTTAATGAATTTCTGAAATTTCCATAATTGTAGTGTATTGGCTGTATTAGATTGAATAGAAGTTTCCTTTAATTTCTGAGTAATTTTACAGTGAATCTGGCTGAAACTTGGCACACAGGTACAGTAGGTGTCCCAGAGAAGGAATCTGTTGAAAGTTGGACATCAACTACTCAGGATGATTTTTAACGAATTTTTGAAAATTGACATAATTCTATTGTATTGGCTGATTGCGTTGAATATAAGTTTCCTTTAATTTCTGAGGAATTTTACAGTGAATCTGGATGAAACCTGGCACACAGGTACAGTAGGTGTCCCAGAGGAGGGATGTGTTGAAAGTTGGACCTCAACTACTCAGGATGATTTTTCATGAATTTCTGAAAATTGACATAATTATATTGTATTGGCTGACTGCATTGGATACAAGTACCCTTTAATTTCTGAGAAATTCTACAGTAAATCTGGCTGAAACCTGGCACACAGGTACAGTAGGTGTCCCAGAGAAGGAATCTGTTGAAAGTTGGACATCAACTACTCAGGATGTCTTTTAATGAATTTTTGAAATAAACATAATTGTAGTGTATTGACTGTATTGCACTGAATATGAGTTTACTGTGATTTCTGAGTAATATTACAGTAAATCTGGGTAAAACCTGGCCCAGAGGTAAAGTAGGTGTCCGACTGAGAAGAGGATTGTGTTGAAAGCTTGCCATCAACTTTTAAGAATGATTTTTAATGAATTTTTGAATATGCAACCAGACTGTCACGATGGCTGTATTGGGCTGTTCCATTGTAATTTGTGTGCGCGCGCGCGTGTGTGACTGTTCGCGCGCGCGCACGTGTGCGCGAGTCTAGGCTTTCAATCAGGATATAAAGCGAAAAGGCGCTACCGTAAAGACTGGTGTAAAAGCGCAAGGAAATTTATGCAGCGGATAAGAGGCGGCTGGCTTGACCGCGGCTCACAAATGACGGCTCACTTTACCGCGGTGTGCAAAGGTAATTATCCCCGACAGATTTGTTTCCACTGCTGGACGGAAACAATCTCTCTCTCTCTCTCTCTAATATATATATATATATATATTATTATTATTTATTAACCTTTATTTAACCAGGAAAAGTCCCATTGAGATTAAAAACCTCTTTTGCAAGGGAGTCCTGGCCAAGAGGCGACAACACGTTGAAATTACAAAGTTACATACATATTATAAATAACAATTACATTTTAAAAACATTTTTCTCTGGCTCTCTCAATCTGGACTTAAAAGCATTTAATGAAATAAGATCTGCTATCTTCCAGTCTTTTTGCATCATGTTCCATGTGAAAGGGGCAGCATAAGTAAAAGCCCTCTTTCCCAGTTCAGTTCTGGCAAATGGAACATTGAGCAATAAAAGATCGCTTGAACGCAGGCTGTAAGAAACAGTACTTCTCCGTGTGAGCAGATCGCAAATGTAGGTGGGCATTTGTCCAAGCAGGGCCTTATAAATAAAGATGCACCAGTGAGCAAACCTCCTGGAGGACAACGAAGGCCATCCCACTCGAGCGTACAGATCACAACAATGGGTCAAGGCCCTACAGTTTGTAATAAACCGTAAGGAGGCATGATAAACTGAGTCAATCTTATGAAGACACTTGGCGGAAGCATTCATGTACAGCAGATCACCATAATCTAAAACAGATAAAAATGTAGCATTTACAATATATATGTGTATATATGTATATATATATATATATATATATATATATATATATATATATATATATATATATATATATATATATATATATATATATATATTTATGGTTGCCATATATGAACATATAGTTATAAGTGGACAGGCCTCGCCTGCATAAGAAATGGCTTATCAGACAATTGTCCCATTCAGTTTGAGGCAGTGAGAAAGAGGGGCTGAATATCGCCACCTGGGTTGGCTGGAAGACTGTTTACTTGGCCTAGCAGGGCGAAGGACACTGTCTCAGCTGAACTCTGGACACGCACACACATACATATACACTGATATGCACACACTCAAACCCCCATCCCTTTCCAAACGCCTTCGACGCTTATTCCCTTCCGATGCTGCACCCTTTACCCACCCCTGTTGCTTGTCATGTGTTTCTTTGGTGTATTAAGAGTTTTTTCATGTGCTATGTGCAGAGGTGTTTTTTTCTGTTCTCAAACTGATCTCCCTGCTGGAGCTCAGTCTGGGGGGAGCTTTTTTTCCCTTTATCTTTCCTCATGTGGTGCATTTTCGATTGTTATACCTCTCTTACCTGTCTTTCCCATGTGATGTTTTGTGTAATGTATGTATGGTCAGAGGGTAAGATGGAGCCGCCATTGCGTGCAATAGGTCGGCAGCCTTGTGAAATTTCCCCGTGTGGGACTAATAAAGGTATATCAAATCAAATATAAAATGGGCTGGACGTCCTAAGGAGCAACACAAATACAAAGCTTTTGTAAAACCCCTTAAATTAAAGTCTGTACTTCACATAATGATTATTTGATCTGTGGCTGTGCACAGAGGGAAATCTACAAAAATTGCATCTTTGTCCAATAAATTATGGACCTAACAATATTGTTCATGCTTGTGTTTTTTTGTAGCTGGCTGAAGTCTATGGGAACGTGTTCAGTTTCTGCTTCGGCAGGGATAAAATGGTAATGATCTCTGGATATAAGATGGTAAAAGAGGCTCTGGTGACGCAAGCTGACAACTTTGTGGATCGACCATACAGTGCCCTGGCTGACAGGTTTTACTCGGGACCCACAGGTTAAGAAATTATTCTCTATTTCCTCTCATTCAGCGCAGGAATTGTTTCCCAGTTATTAACTCCCACATCTGCATGTTTGTATTTAGAGGGTCTGTTCATGAGCAACGGTGGGAAATGGAAGGCACAGAGACGCTTTGCTTTGTCTACATTACGAGACTTCGGCCTGGGGAAGAACCGCATGGAACAGTGTATCTGTGAGGAGATCCGATACCTGCAGGAGGAGATAGAGCAGGAGAAAGGTGCTTTACATTAAGTGGAACATAAGCTCACAATCCTGCACAAGGGAGCAAAAAATTTACCTGTAACAATTGTCTCTTCTTCTTCTTCTTCTTCTTCTTCTTCAGGTAAACTTTTCAGTGCAGCAGGTCTCTTCAACAATGCTGTGTCTAATATAGTTTGCCAGCTGGTGATGGGGAAAAGATATGATTACAGTGACCACAACTTCCAGCTCATGCTGAAGTATCTGTCGGAGACTCTTCAGCTGGAGGGCTCTGTATGGGGTCAGGTAAGTGAATTTCAGAAAGTGAAAAAGGGACAGCAGTATGGCATGCGTGGGATTTGTCTTAATCATTTATAAATTTAACTTCCTCTCATCACCAGCTCTACGACTCTTTCCCTGGAGTGATGAAGCGTTTGCCAGGTCCTCATAACAAAATGTTCAGCTATTTCGACATAGTCAAAGATTTCATCGCTCAGGAGATAAAGAGCCACAAGGAGGACCTGGATCACAACAATCCAAGAGACTACATTGATGCTTTCCTTATCAAGATGGAGAATGTATGTGGACACTGCATTGCACAAACTGCACTCTACCAGTTACTGTGACTGTGTACTGTAACTTTTTCATTTGTCTGAACAGCTCAATGAATCTGACCTGGGCTTCACTGAGACCAACCTGGTTATGTGCTCTGCTGATCTTTTCCTGGCTGGAACAGAAACAACAGCCACCACTTTGCTGTGGGCTCTGGTTTTCTTGATCAGAAATCCTGATATTCAGGGTGGGTGACATGCTGGGCTTCATATGTTTTAAAGTAGCCAAAACATAAAGCCAGCAAAGGTAAACATTTCTCCCACAGTTAAAGCTGAACTCCTTTAATTCTCTTTCACAGAGAAAGTCCAGGCAGAGATAGATAACGTGATTGGACAAACCCGCCAGCCTTCCATGGCTGACAGACCAAATCTGCCCTACACCGATGCCGTCATCCACGAGATTCAGAGGATGGGAAATATTGTTCCTCTCAATGGACTCAGAATTGCCGCCAAGGATATAACTCTGGATGGTTACCACATACCTATGGTGCATGCAGTATACATTTTAAGCTTCACATGTTGGTTCTGTCAGGTGTTGTTGTTAAAGTGCATCTTGTTGTTTTCTTGTCTATTTTTTCTAGGGTACCAGTGTGTTGCCTGTACTCACCTCTGTGCTGTTTGACAAGACTGAATGGGAGACTCCAGACACCTTCAACCCAGGACACTTCCTGGATGCTGATGGGAAGTTTGTGAAGAGAGAAGCATTCCTACCTTTCTCTGCAGGTAAAACCCCACAATGAGTGTTTTGTTTTAGCACAACCTGAACAAGAAAAAAACATCATCCACAGGTTGTAAACTTGCACGTGTATGTGTTTGTGAATTCTTCAGGGAAGCGTATGTGTCTTGGTGAAAGCCTCGCCAAGATGGAGCTGTTCCTGTTTTTTGTCGGCTTGCTGCAGAAGTTCACTTTCTCTGTTCCTGATGGAGTGGAGCTGAGCACAGAGGGAGTTTCTGGAATTACACGTGTGCCTGAACCCTTCAAGGTTCACACCAAGACTCGCTGAATTATGAAAAATCTTTCCAGTTAACCAACATGTAACAGTCTAAGACTGTTAGCCGTCATTAAAGTAATTTGATAAATGTCTGTTTTTTGTTACCATGCGTAGGGGGTCATCACTGTATGATTGCTGCCTTTAAAATTGAGCGATTCATTTTTTTATCCGTACATTTTATTCAGTATGAACCAGTTATCTTCCCTTAACAATATTCCTTCAGTACCAGTATTATTAAGAAATAAATGCTATAAGATATGTACATGATGCATTTTATTAAAAACATTTGTTAAAAAAGCTGTGTTGGTTTTAGAACAGTGAGGGGGGGTCTGTTACGCCTGACTTATTTACAAGCCAGTGCTTTTGTTCTCATTCAAGCTATTTTCTCCATGTATTTATCAATCCATGTATTGTATTACATGTAGGCTCAGGACAACAGTGCGAAAAATAGAAATTATTATTGGTATTGTCATCTTTTATAAGACACAGATCTACATTGACTTGAGGTAAAAAAAAAAAAAAAAAAAAGAAAACAATTATGATTTCTTTTTTTTGGGGGGGGGGCAGTCACATTAAAATGTTTGGATATCTTAAAATACCAGAATGATTGAACAATTTTTATTTTATTTTACTGTTTAGCCTTCTAAACAAATGAAGACTGATAAGTTTTTACTGGAAAATATGTTTCTTGTGGCTGAAAGCTTTTTTCACAGACACAGAGATTACAGTTTTTCTCAGTTGCTTTGGTGCATTTCTCACAACAGAATTAAACTTTGCACAACAGTTAGTTCAACCTCCACAACATGTAGTCGTTTTGGCACAACCTTGTGGCGGTTTCATGTTCATTGCGTCCAAAGGCAAATGCCTTTGGACATGAAGCAGTTGAGTAAGTACAAATATCTAAAGAATGGTCACTTTTGACTTGCTATTCATCACTATCTCCTTTCTTTTATCATGAATGTCACAATTATTTATACTTGTACCGGCTGAATAGTCATTGTCCTTACAACTAATAGTCTTCATTTCATTGCTTGTGTCAGTGCACTCAAAATTGTTGAACATCTTGTCAAACACTTTGTACACCCATTTTGAAAACCCTATTTTTAAGGAGTTTCCATGAAACCCCTGCACACGTTTGTATATCTTGACAAAGCGGGATTCAATCTTGCAAAAGGCGTGAACGAAATCACATTGGAGAAATAGCCACCATTGATGTCCCAGGCCAACGAGGAGGAAATATTACAATGTGTGCAGCAATCTCAGAAAATGGCGTTCACACCCATATTCCTCGTATTGGTGCATACAATACACAACACCGGTTGGCTTTTCTGGACGCTCTTTATAGGGACCTAATCCCACAAAATGAAAGGGATGATCCTGGTGACAATCGGACAATGTATGTAGTGGTTTGGGATAATGTTAGCTTCCATCACTCTGCTGTAGTCGGGCAGTGGTTTGCAGCACACGACAGGATACTTATGGAGTTTCTTCCTCCTTACACTCCATTCCTAAATCCAATTGAGGAGTTTTTCTCTTCCTGGAGGTGGAAGGTATATGACAGGCATCCACATACCCAAATGACCCTGCTAGCAGCTATGGATGCAGCTTGTGATGACATCACAGCAGAGTCCTGCAGAGAGTGGAGTTGACACTCCAGAAGATACTTTCCCCGATGCATCGATAGAGCTGACATTCGCTGTGATGTTGATGCAAATATGTGGGCAGACAGACGGGAGCGTCTAGATATCAATGATTGATATGCAGCAGTGTCTGTTTTTCAGTTTTGTTTTTTTGTTTCATAACCACTGGAGTGAGGTTTACTGTCTAAGTGAGTTTATGTTTGCTGTAAAATGTTTGATTTACTGTATTTCCCCAGTTTGCACAATGCTGTGAACAGTTTCAATTAAATATTATCAAGAGTGCATATGGAGTGTCTTGATTTTCCTTTACAATTTATGGTTTTCAACATGCCATGCATGCTGTCCAGACTTGACATGTCATTGGGAAGCACCTACAAAGAAATCCGTCACAATGAGAACATGTTCAAACCATTTGATTTTGTGACCAAAGGTGCTGGTGTAATGACTTGTAATTGTGACAGCCCTGACACTTTGATTGATATAAGTACTTGCTTTTGATGAATGTATTATCTGTTTTGATTAAGGGACTTGCTTTTGAAGCATTGACTACTTATTTTGAACAACTGACTTTTCTTTTTGATGAAGTGACTCACTTTTGCAAGTTATCCACCATGTTTTGCAGTTTGCACTAATTGTTTTGAGAAGAGCCTTAGTAGTGGTGCAGAGATCAATTCTGTTGTGAGAAATGCACCAAAGCAACTGAGAAAAACTGTATTATATCCACCAGTTCCAAGTCAGCGGTGTACCAGCCCATTTCTAACTAGGAAGGAGTGATTCAGTCATGTAAATCTTCTGTACACAAATGCAGTACATCAGCAATAAAGAAGTAAAACCATCATCTCAGCCACACCTGGGTAATGTTTGCTTTCTTTTTCTTTCAGTGGGTCTTTTCTTCAGCAGTGGGAAGGTGTGTAGGAGACAGCAACATTTTGCCATGGCAACATCACATACCTCTGGTCTGGGTAAGAGGCCAAAAGGAAAGAGTATATGCCATGGAAGTCATACACAGATACACATACATTGATCATTATGAGGAATCTGACTCAGATGACTCTAGGATGGTCCATATGGGTTCTAGTAAGATGCAAATAAAACTATTTTGTATGACCACATTCAAGCATAAAGCCACAAGTAAGAGTTTTTGTACACATTTAATTAAATTACTGAGACACAGTGTGATTCAGATGACTGATGCAGATCAGTGGTTATTGTTCCAGTGAAAGTGCGTTCTTATAGAGAATATTGTGAGTTAAACCAGCAAAACAACTTCCTTATTTCCTCCCTTAACAGTTCAATTCAGTTACATTTAATTTTATTTATACTGCGCCAAATCAGACAACAGTCACCTCAAGTTTTAAATTTAAACTCGAAAGAAAGGATACCTGCCTCCCAAATCCAAACTGTGTGTTGGTTCCACAGAACAGGGGCCTGAAAACTGAAGGCTCTGCCTCTTATTCTACTTTTAAATACCCTAGGAACCACAAGTAAGCCAGCAGTCTGAAAGCAAAGTGCTCTACTGGAGTGATATTGAACTATGAGGTCTTTAAGATACGATGGGCCCTTATATGTGATGAGAAGGATTTTAAAATCAATTTAACTGAAGGGCTTTCTAGGAGTTTTTAGGACCACACATCAATAATGAATCACAAGTCCAGCCTAGAAGTAATAAGTGCATGAACTAGTTTTTCAGCATCACTCTGAGAAAGGATGTTTCTGATTTAAGAGAATTAAATTTTTCTTGCAATTGTGAGAAAAGTCTTACATATTGGTTTAATGTCACCACTGAAGAACATATTCTGGTCAAAAACGACTCCAAGATTCCTCACAGTGTTACTGGAAGCCAAGCTAATGCGATCTAGAGTAAGCATCTGGCTAGATACCATATCTTTTGAGCCGAGTAGAATAACTTCAGTTGTATCTGAATTTAAAAGCGGGAAATTATCCAGGTCTTTATGCCTTTCAGACATTTCTACAATTTAAATAATTGATGTGTGTCAATTGGCTTTATTGACAAATAAAGCTGGGTGTCATCGACATCACAATGAAAATGTATGCTGTGCCTTTTAAATGATACTACCTAAGGGAAGCACTGCACCCAGGCTGAGCGGAAGAGGCTCCAGAGAGTGGTCAACACAGCGCAGAAGATCATCGGCTGTCCCCTCCCCTTTGTCACAGACATTCATACATCCGAGTGCAATACTCACAGAATGTCACTTTTTGTTTTATTGTTTGCTTGTTTGCTTGTTTTTACCATTCACTAACCTTTAAAGAACAGGGGGGAAAGGTTCCCTCATGCTTCTACAACTGTGAAACCTGACTGTTACAACTGAGCTGTTTTCCTGGGAGACCATGGAGGCCTAAATAATACAGAATCAGGGGGGAAAGGCAGTCCAGCTTATTATTCCATCAGTCCATTTTCTTCTTCCTATCCATTTCAGGGTTGCAGAGTTGCTGGAACACAGCTCTCTGTGAGAGGTATGGTACATCTCTTGTCCTATGACAACTCTGCATAATTACACAACTGTACATAATAGACCAAATTTAATCAGACCACATACATATTCCACACTGAAAACTTCTTAGCTTTACAATAAAGACACCTTATGAAACACATCTGATTATGCAAAAGTGTTCATTCATATAACTGACAGTTTCAATTTACAAATTTACAAAGTTAAATAAATTCTTTTATATATATATATATATATATATATATATATATATATATATATATATATATAGAGAGAGAGAGAGAGAGAGAGAGAGAGAGAGAGAGAGAGAGAGAGAGAGGGAGAGAGAGAGAGAGAGAGAGAGAGAGATGAATAAAGTTTTTGTGAAAATGACTACTGAGTCCGGTGCATCTCTGGAGGCCCCAGGAATGAAAGGAACCGGGGTAAAACTGATTTCCCAACAATAGATAGATAGATAGATAGATAGATAGATAGATAGATAGATAGATAGATAGATAGATAGATAGATAGATAGATAGATAGATAGATAGATAGATAGATAGATAGATAGATAGATAGATAGATAGATAGATAGATAGATGAAACTGCAGAATCAATCTCTTAGATTATGTTTTTTCATCAGTGCGTTACATGTACAACGACAATAAGGGGATATTCTATTCTGTTCTATTCTATGAGATGAAAGGTTCATTCATTGACTCTGAATAGATTTCATCATGCAGACACAAGGGAATGCAGTGCTCTTTAAACACAGGCCGTTGTGAAAGCGCTGTATCACCATCACCTTTAGACTCAGGTAATTGAGCTTCTGGCTAACAACCCCCCCCCCCCCCCCCCCCCCCAAGCGTGACAGGCTTACAAAACCACTGCCTTGTGCCTGGAAAAGACAGATTACAGACTTTCAGCTGCTGCTGCTGCTGTCTCTCTCTTTAACTATGTGGTTTTCCAGCTTTTTGCTGAGCACCGAGGGGGTTTTAATCTCTATTTTTTTCTTCCTTCTGATCACATACCACCTCAAAAACAGGAATCCAAGGAATTTTCCACCAGGACCATTTGCTTTACCCTTTATTGGGAATTTCCAGATTGTGGACAAGAAACACCCACATATTTATTTTACCAAGGTAAACTTGTCAAGTCATACTTGTATTATGTTAAGTGGATTCTAAGTATTGAGTGTCATTGAGTGTTTATAGTACTGCTTTGTTTATTTGGACATATTGTTGTGTGCTGGTGTGTCTACATGCTCTACTTTCAAGACAGAAACTGAGATGTTCATGTTACACTCACAAATAATTCTTATTTCTACTTAAACACAGGGAGGAGAGAATACTTCAGAAACAAGTCCATTGTTGTGGAAATTTATTAACAAAGCCTGCAGACACGATGAGCAGTTAAAACCCAACACTTTATTTCCCATGCATGAGGAGAGACATCAGTCAGGGGGCACTGAAAGTCGTCTCTGACAATGAACAGTTCAGGTCCCTTTTAAACACAGTCACAGAGCAAAAGGCTTTTACAGTTGCAGTTCACACCTTGGCTCTAAACAGAAAAACTCTCTATCACCTGTGTGAATCTCCCCCACTCTGGGGTCAAGTCTTCCTGTGTGAGCTTCCGTCTCCTGGGAGGCATTCACCAGTTTCTCACCGTCTGTTTCCCAGCGTGAATGAGGTGTGAACCAGACATACTAAACTAAGTAACATGAAGGCCTTTCATCAAGACAATACAATAAAGGACAATACGCTAAAGAGAAATCCCACAACACCATGCACACCGCTTGTGGTCTACGTTCATGCACTTTAGAAAAACTTTTTAAAAATCTTTATTAATGTTGCTGTGTGGTACAGCCCATCCAAGAAGGTTCTCCTCCTTTTTTGAAGACGAAAATGTATTTTTTGTTTATCACTCTTAACAATGAGAAAACAAAAGTTGATGTGATTTGATTTGGATTTTGAATATTTACATTTGTTAGTCAAACTGTGAGTGTGGATTTCTGGCTTCTGAGCAGAGCAGTTTACACATATAAAACCAAACATATTTATTTCATCCTTTGTGTTTGTTGTGTTTTTTGTAGCTGGCTGAAGTCTATGGGAACGTGTTCAGTTTCTGCTTCGGCAGCAATAAAATGGTAATGATCTCTGGATATAAGATGGTAAAAGAGGCTCTGGTGACGCAAGCTGACAACTTTGTGGATCGACCATACAGTGCCCTGGCTGACAGGTTTTACTCGGGACCCACAGGTTAAGAAATTATTCTCTATTTCCTCTCATTCAGTGCAGGAATTGTTTCCCAGTTATTAACTCCCAAATCTGCATGTTTGTATTTAGAGGGTCTGTTCAAGAGCAACGGTGGGAAATGGAAGGCACAGAGACGCTTTGCTTTGTCTGCATTACGAGACTTCGGCCTGGGGAAAAAACGCATGGAACAGTGTATCTGTGAGGAGATCCGATACCTGCAGGAGGAGATAGAGCAGGAGAAAGGTGCTTTACATTAAGTGGAACATAAGCTCACAATCCTGCACAAGGGAGCAAAAAGTTACCTGTAACAATTGTCTCTTCTTCTTCTTCTTCAGGTAAACTTTTCAGTGCAGCAGGTCTCTTCAACAATGCTGTGTCTAATATAGTTTGCCAGCTGGTGATGGGGAAAAGATATGATTACAGTGACCACAACTTCCAGCTCATGCTGAAGTATCTGTCTGAGAGTCTTCAGTTGGAGGGCTCCATATGGGGTCAGGTAAGTCAAAAACAATTTACTTCTTCCAGAGTATGACAAAAGCATGCATGCTGTGCTTTTTCTCTGACAGATTTCCCCTCTGTAAATACTAGGCCGTTGCTTTAATGCTTTGAATAAAACTGTCTCTTATCATTTGTTATTAACAAGCTCTATGAATCATTCCCTGGAGTGATGAAGCGTTTGCCAGGTCCTCATAACAAAATGTTCAGCTATTTCGACATAGTCAAAGATTTCATCGCTCAGGAGATAAAGAGCCACAAGGAGGACCTGGACCCCAACAATCCCGGAGACTACATCGATGCTTTCCTTATCAAGATGGAGAATGTATGTGGACACTGCATTGCACAAACTGAACTGTAAAACTGAACCATTTTCTAATATTAATTGACAAATGTGACTTTTCAATATCTCTGTGCAGCTCAATGAATCTGACCTGGGCTTCACTGAGACCAACCTGGTTTTGTGCTCTGCTGATCTTTTCCTGGCTGGAACAGAAACAACTGCCACTACTTTGCTGTGGGCTCTGGTTTTCTTGATCAGACATCCTGATGTCCAGGGTGGGTGGCTTATAAGCCCTTATATGGAGCTTTAAAATAGCCAAAAGACCAAATGTGAGATTATTTACTTTTGACAAATCCTAACATCAGCCAAAACAAGCCACTGTTCATTTTACAGGTGTTTAATACAAACAACCGGACAAGTTCAAATTGAGTGCAGAAATGTGTATTGCTCCCAGGAGTAACTGTTCACAATGAAAAACACAGTTCACCTTGTACTGTTAATGTCCTCTCCATGTGGTTTTAGTCTGCAGGCTCCAAGTAGCTCTGCAACATCTCCATAGGTTCAACTATCCATCTTCTAGCAACTTGTAGTGTGTACAGGATGTTGTTTAAAAGAGGCACCTACATCAGTATCAATAGGACCAAATTCTGATCTCATCTGATAAGGATGGGAAATGCAATGGCCCTGCATGCATTAGCAGCATTTGCACACAGCAGATCAAGAACTGTCTTCAGAAAAAATCATAAACACACTAAAATACTGGATTAGCCGTGACGTGAGTCATGCCACAATGGATCAGATGATTGTAAATGTGAACAGTAACAACAATAACAGGAACTAGTATGGATGCAATCCAGCAGCTTTCAATTCAATATGTGGACCAAAGAAACAGTTCTTCACACAAACATGCTGACGATTGCACCACTTTTTGTTCACCAACAGTGCATTTACTTCACCGTTCTTCTTGTCACTCAGATTGTACCCAAAATGTTCTGCAGGGGCTGTTGTACTGTCAACCAGGAAGGTGTGAGTTCATTAAGGAGAGTACTGGACTTGATTTATTGAGACAGAGAAATTAATCATTTTATATTTGGTGATTGAACTCAGATGACCCATCATGGCAGGCAGAACAGAATCCTGGTTTTGATAGGAGTTAGGACAGAGTCTACCTCAGAGTGACTCAGGTCAGGTGGAGGTGTGGAGTCTGAAAGGGAGAATAACAGAAGAGTACAGAGCTTTAAAGCACACAGAGTGGATGATGATTGGCTCAATGAAGGCAGCGAGAATATGATTGAACTTGAATAATGATGTCAGTATTGATTTGGACAATGTAAAAACTGGAAGTGATGTGAAGCATGTACTAGCAGGCAAAGTTAAATAGAGTTAAATGATTAAACAATTATCACTCCTTTTTAATCTATGCACGAGGTTCATTTAAGTTCAATAATCATAATCTCAGTATCCTCATGGTGCTTTATTTTCGGAAAAAAAAAAAAAAAAAGGACAAACAATAATAGAGAGAAAACCCCAATAATCAGATGACCCCTTATGAATAAGCACTGTTAACGGGAAGAACCAGAATTGGAGAGGGGCAGCCATCTATTGGGCAGAGGAGAGAGAGATGGGACAAAATACTTCTAACGCTAACAACTAATAACACATTTTGTTTTCTGTTCTCATGCTGACCTCCCATAAGGAGTCCAGCATGACTACAGGTCTCTTTTTTCCCCTCCTCCACTTGCCCATTGTTTTTTCCATATTACTACCCGTCTCCGACCTGTCTACCCACGTCATATCTTTGCTATGTACAGTGGGGCAAAAAAGTATTTAGTCAGCCACCGATTGTGCAAGTTCCCCCACTTAAAATGATGACAGACATCAGTAATTTGCACCAGAGGTACACTTCAACTGTGAGAGACAGAATGTGGAAAAAAAAAAAAAATCCATGAATCCACATGGTAGGATTTGTAAAGAATTTATTCGTAAATCAGGGTGGAAAATAAGTATTTGGTCACCTCAAACAAGGAAAATCTCTGGCTCTCACAGACCTGTAACGTCTTCTGTAAGAAGCTTTTCTGTCCCCCACTCGTTACCTGTATGAATGGCACCTGTTTGAACTCATCATCTGTATAAAAGACACCTGTCCACAGCCTCAAACAGTCAGACTCCAAACTCCGCCATGGCCAAGACCAAAGAGCTTTCGAAGGACACCAGGAAAAGTATTGTAGACCTGCACCAGACTGGGAAGAGTGAATCTACAATAGGCAAGCAGCTTGGTGTGAAAAAATCAACTGTGGGAGCAATCATCAGAAAATGGAAGACATACAAGACCACTGATAATCTCCCTCGATCTGGGGCTCCACGCAAGATCTCATCCCGTGGGGTCAAAATGATCATGAGAACGGTGAGCAAAGATCCCAGAACCACACGGGGGGACCTGGTGAATGACCTGCAGAGAGCTGGGACCAAAGTAACAAAGGTCACCATCAGTAGCACACTACAACGGCAAGGAATCAAATCCCGCAGTGCCAGACGTGTTCCACTGCTGAAGCCAGTGCATGTCCAGGCCCGTCTGAAGTTTGCCAGAGAGCACATGGATGATACAGCAGAGGATTGGGAGAATGTCATGTGGTCAGATGAAACCAAAGTAGAACTTTTTGGTATAAACTCAACTCGTCGTGTTTGGAGGAAGAAGAATATTGAGTTGCATCCCAAGAACACCATACCTACTGTGAAGCATGGGGGTGGAAACATCATGCTATGGGGCTGTTTTTCTGCCAAGGGGACAGGACGACTGATCCGTGTTAAGGACAGAATGAATGGGGCCATGTATCGTGAGATTTTGAGCCAAAACCTCCTTCCATCAGTGAGAACTTTGAAGATGAAACGAGGCTGGGTCTTCCAACATGACAATGATCCAAAACACACCGCCCGGGCAACAAAGGAGTGGCTCCGTAAGAAGCATTTGAAAGTCCTGGAGTGGCCTAGCCAGTCTCCAGACCTCAACCCCATAAAAAATCTGTGGCGGGAGTTGAAAGTCCGTGTTGCTCGGCGACAGCCCCAAAACATCACTGCTCTCGAGAAGATCTGCATGGAGGAATGGGCCAAAATACCAGCTACTGTGTGTGCAAACCTGGTAAAGACCTATAGTAAACGTTTGACCTCTGTTATTGCCAACAAAGGTTATGTTACAAAGTATTGAGTTGTATTTTTGTTATTGACCAAATACTTATTTTCCACCCTGATTTACGAATAAATTCTTTACAAATCCTACCATGTGGATTCATGGATTTTTTTTTTCACATTCTGTCTCTCACAGTTGAAGTGTACCTCTGGTGCAAATTACTGACCTCTGTCATCATTTTAAGTGGAGGAACTTGCACAATCGGTGGCTGACTAAATACTTTTTTGCCCCACTGTATGTATGGTCGGGGGGGGTCCAATTTCACTGCAGGTGTAAACATTGCATGTGACAAATAAAAGGCTTGATTGACATTTCAGACAAGTTTTTATGAAGCACATAGCACTAAATTCTGAATCACTGCACTAAGCTCATCCTTTTTTATTGCCCAAGAACCTCACACTCTCAGCGATTACAGCTGGAGCAGAGTTTATATCTTTGTGTTTGGTTGCTTAGCTCCAGCTCAGCAGCCCTGTTGTCTCCCCCTTTGTCTCTGAGGAACAGAATGTGTTCCATTCATTATTATGAGTGTCCTCACCACCAACAGTTTGTCCCGTGTGTAAAGTGGCTCTCTAGTGGCAAAAGAAAACATCATGAGCAAGAAAAACAAAGGTGTACAAAATAACCACGATATTACAAATAAAGAATAACAACAAAGAGTAAGTTACTCAGACCAAAAAAGCACAGACTGAGACTCATAATTGTGCTATGGTAACAGACAGGTGTTGAAATATGGCTTCTTCTGAACTCTATTAATTCTCTTTCACAGAGAAAGTCCAGGCAGAGATAGATAACGTGATTGGACAAACCCGCCAGCCTTCCATGGCTGACAGACCAAATCTGCCCTACACCGATGCCGTCATCCACGAGATTCAGAGGATGGGAAATATTGTTCCTCTCAATGGACTCAGAGTTGCTGCCAAGGATACAACCCTGGATGGTTACCACATACCCAAGGTGCATGCAATATACATTTTAAGCTTCACATATTTGCTCTGTCAGGTGTTGTTGTTAAAGTGTATCTTGTTGTTATCTTGTGGTTTTTTTCTAGGGTACCAGTGTGTTGCCTGTACTCACCTCTGTGCTGTTTGACAAGACTGAATGGGAGACTCCAGACACCTTCAACCCAGGACACTTCCTGGATGCTGATGGGAAGTTTGTGAAGAGAGAAGCATTCCTACCTTTCTCTGCAGGTAAAACCCCACAATGAGTGTTTTGTTTTAGCACAACCTGAACAAGAAAAAAAACATCATCCACAGGTTGTAAACCTGCACGTGTATGTGTTTGCAAATTTGTCAGGGAACCGTGTGTGTCTTGGTGAAAGCCTCGCCAAGATGGAGCTGTTCCTGTTTTTTGTCAGCTTGCTGCAGCAGTTCACTTTCTCTGTTCCTGATGGAGTGGAGCTGAGCACAGAGGGAGTTTCTGGAATTGTACGTGTGCCTGAACCCTTCAAGGTTCACGCCAAGGCTCGATAAATCTCACTGAGCCATTTAACCAACGACTAAGAGTCAAGACTGAGAAAAAGTATTTTAATGAAGGATGGATTTTTTTTTAAATTTTAATATCTTCATGTCATTGCTGTATCACTGCTGCCTGCAAAGATTACCTGATTTTCTTTACATGTGCATCCGAATCACTATATTGTGTTTTAATTCAAGGATATTCCATCATTAAATTGCAATAACGACAAATTGTAATGTACACTTTTAGTAATAAAATGTATTCATAACTAGTTGTTTGCCAATCTGTGTCGCACACCTGATTTAATTCACTGGTTACACAAGAAACCGTATATGCAAAGCCACAACTACATATTCAACTAGCTTCTTTTCCCATTTTAACATTTGATTTTTTCACAAGCCAGTGCTCCTCTAGTCTGCATGTCAAAGTATTGTTGTGTGTATGCATACACGTGAATGCTAGACAAAGTGCTCAGGTATATAATCAAAGTGCTTTGTGAATGAGGCTGGTAGTAGATAGCACTTTAAATGCTCAGCTATACTTAATATGTAAGCACCAGTACATTTAACTATTTGTGTTACTATTCAAGTTTTTTTTCTCCCTTATATCAGTTTACTGAAAACCGTTCACGTATGTATGTAAAGATTTCACATAAAACAAAAATGTTTGTGCTACTTTTTAGTAGAATCTGTAATAATTGAGGCCTGACCCAGTATCAGACAAACTTTCACACACACACACAGATCATTATATATACCCAAGCTGTGAGTCAGCAGTGTACCAGCCCATCTCTAAATAGGAAGGGATCCTGGAGCTGAGGTCCTGATCACTTAGTTTTACTCTGCTTCACAATGCAGCTGCATGATTTGTTTCTTTGTCTTGATATAAAGGAGCAGCTGCTTATTATTTTTGCCGGCCTCCTTATGGTATATTTTCATTTTCGTAAGGATAAGGATCCACCGGGCTTTCCTCCAGGCCCTCCAGCTCTACCTATTTTAGGAAACATCTTCAACATTGATGCCAAACAGCCTCATATTTACCTAACCAAGGTAAGCTGACATCATTGTGGCATTTACACATTTCTTAAAAGTCCACTTGGGCAACCTCAGGATTTCCACTGACACTGACGCTCTTTAGTTAAACTTTTTTATCTGAAGTAGAATCACTGCTTGAATAGTTTAAAGAGAACATTAATAATAAAGTTAAGAAAATGTTCATGTTTCACTCTGGAAAAATAATAAAATAATACCAAATACCTTGCAGATACTAAGTTATAGTGTTAACAACAGGTTGTGCTATGCATCTTATCAGAATCACATGCTAGACAACAGGCCACTTATTGTCTGCCGCTGCATCCACAGCTTGCTGATTTTTATGGGAATGTGTTCTGCATACGTCTGGGAAGACACAAAACAGTGTTTGTGTCCGGGTGGAAGATGGTGAAGGAAGCTTTAGTAACACAAGCGGACAACTTTGTGGACCGGCCTTACAGCCCGATGGTGACCAGAATTTATTCAGGGAACTCAGGTGAATCACACAAAAAAAATACACAAATGCAATACTTCAGCAACAAAGCAGTCAGGTCAACCTCTGAGCCACACCTCAGTAATTTTTGCTTTCTTTTCCTTTCAGCGGGTCTTTTCTTCAGTAATGGGAAGGTGTGGAGGAGACAGCGACGTTTTGCCATGACTACTTTACGCACCTTTGGTTTAGCTAAGGAGTCGACAGAGCAGAGTATTTGTGATGAAAGTCAACATCTGAAGGACGCGATGGAAAAGGAGAAAGGTCAAGAGACAGCAATGAGTGAAAGCAAAACACACACAGTGTACTGTGACTAAACGCATTTCCTGTCTTCAGGTGAGCCATTCGACCCAGTGCCGTTCTTAAACAATGCTGTCTCCAACATCATCTGCAAGATAGTGTTTGGGAGACGATTTGACTACAGTGACCACAACTTCCAGATCATGCTGAGCAATCTGACTGAGATGGCCTATCTGGAAGGTTCCATATGGGCTCTAGTAAGACACAGTGGGATTTTTTTCTTCCTGAAAATATTGAAAGGTAACCCACCACTGAATAATTTTTTTCAATTTCCTCCCCTAACAGCTATATGATGCATTCCCAGGACTGATGAAACACCTGCCGGGACCTCACAATTGCATCTTTAGCAGCTCCAAATCTTTGGTGGCATCTATCAGGGAAGAGATCGAGAAACATAAGTTAGATCTGGACCCCAACAACCCGAGAGATTACATTGACAGCTTCCTCATAAAGGAGAAAGTATGCTGTTTACGTTCAACCAAAATAATAATAACAGTAATAAATAAAATCTGTTCATTAACTTGTATTTTTGATACCTTGCTTTGCTCGCTAGCACAACAGAAACAGTCATTTGGGCTTTGAGGAAGAAAACCTGGTTCTGTGCTGTCTGGACTTGTTCCTGGCTGGCAGTGAAACCACTTCAAAGACTTTGCAGTGGGGACTCATCTATCTCATCATGAACCCTCAGATCCAGTGTAAGTTCAGAACAAAACTAGTTTTTAATACCATCCAGGTCAGAGATCAAAATAATTATATGACACAGATACCTGCTAATTAACAAGTTAATATAATTTGACTCCTAGGTAAAGTCCAGGAAGAGATAGACAGAGTGATCGGACAGACCCGTCAGCCCACCATGGCAGACAAACCCAACCTGCCTTACACTGATGCTGTCATCCACGAGATCCAGAGGATGGGAAACATCGTTCCACTCAATGGACTCAGGATGGCCGCCAAGGACACAATCCTGGGTGGTTACTTCATACCCAAGGTGCATCTGGTCTGCTCATAGAACACAGCAGCTTAAGCCCCCTACATAAGATTAAAAATTGCTTAGTTCAAGTTCTTGCGTTGGTTTCATCCAGGTAAACCATCACGTTGGGGACCAAAAACAAGGTTTGCATTTGCCAAAAATAATTTCGCTTTTTACAAAAATACTTTTCTATTTCCAAAATAAACAATGACTGAGATTTCTATTTTTCCACTAGCCACACTGCAACTTAAAACTGAATGTTGCTTTCAAATGCATTGCAGATGCCAAAATGGGAAAACATTTTTTTCTGAAAGAGAGCAAGGTCGCTAATAATGATACATGCTAAATATATAGCCTATACCTTAACAAAACAGTATGTGTCGTTTCCCAGATTATAACCCCCTTAACAGTGTTAGCAATGAGCAAGTGTTTACTGTCAACAAGCCCTTGCATGAGATTTTAGGCAGGGTTCTTTGTCCTTTTTTCAAGATAAAATGGTCTTTTTTTTGTCTTATATTTGTTCTTACAAACATTGCCTAGCTGTATAAACCAGCACTTTGAATACCATCTTTGAATGTGACTGCTGTCGTCTATGTGCAGGGGACCTCTGTGATGCCTAACCTGACTTCAGTGCTGTTTGATAAGAATAAATGGGAGACTCCAGACACCTTTAATCCTGAACATTTCCTAGATAGCGAGGGCAAGTTTGTGAGGAGGGGAGCATTTTTACCTTTCTCTGCAGGTAATTTTAACATATAAACTGTAATTATGATATTGGTTAGATGGGGTGATAACCAGAGTCACCTTCATTTCCCAGGAAGGCGTGCGTGTCTCGGTGAGGGGCTGGCAAGGATGGAACTCTTCCTGTTTTTTGTCAGTTTGTTTCAGAAGTTTAATTTTTCCACTCTGGATGGAGTCAAGCTGAGTACAGAAGGAGTCACCGGAGCCACTCGCACACCCTACCCTTTTAAGGTGTACGCTAAGCCGCGCTGAACCATCCCCAACAAATCAACAGAAAAAGCAAATATGAATATTGTTGTGTTGCTGTGAGATGGAGACTATGCCTTTTTCTATATTATTATTATTATTTATCGTATACTGAGTTTTGACTACAGACTGTACATAAAAGATAGACCTCACACTGGTTAACAAAGTGCATTGTAAAGCCTTAAGCTGGCATCTTCACTATTTTTGTGACTCGAATGTGATGTAATAAGCAAGAGGCAGCGCTAACTTTGAAACTGAAACTTTTCTTTAAAGGAGAATATGTCCAGTAGGGGGTAGCTCAAATCTGCTGCAACATTTTCTGATTGTTGCCATGGCTGTTTAGAAGTGCTTCCATGATGTGCTGAGCAGACGTCTAGTGCTATTAAGCATTGGAATACTCCCTAATGTGTGCACACACACACACACACACACACACAGCTACATGCACGTGCCCAGTTGAACCACAGTATTATTTTGTAAGGCTATATAAGATGGCACGTGTGCAGACATTAGTCAACTATGCTGCTTGTTGCTATACCTTTTATGTTTTCCACAAAAGTGCCAATAACTGTTTCCAAATGTTTTTTAGTCAGTGCTGGATGTGTGGAAGCTACGAACAAACTGATATACTAGACTACAACTGCTGTTTTTTTTAATTACAGTTGTTTTGCTGTGGTGACTAATTCTATTTACATAATTAAAGGTCAGGATGAATTTGATATGCAGATTAGCTTTAAATGAGACACACAGTTGTGTGTTACGTGACCCTTAAGTGTGAGTTTTAAATTGCATTCGGTTGTTTAATTTGCTTGTGAAAATTATCAATCATTGTTGATATTTATATTGTTATTGCACCAACATTTCCTTTAAGGTAAACAGGTTCAAAGTCATCAAAATATTTATCTTCCTAAATTTAAATAATGCAACTTCTGCATCACCAATTGGATTTTTATTTTGTTTTTACAGTTTATTCAAAATATCCGAGGCCTACATTTCAGAGACATGTACAGTTATTACCCCAAAACCGAGGAGGTCGTTTCAACAATCAGTTGAAACTTATTATTCACAATTAAAATGCTCCGGTACTTATCCAACTAGTTCAAAAACTACAAACATTCAAGTTTTAAAATGTATAATATAGTACATAAAAAACTAAAGTAAAAATAGAGCAACAAACTAAAAGCATTTCTATTCACAGAGTTCTTAACTGATCTGAATAGGAAAATTAGCAACCAAAGCGGAAAATTATAAGTGTGATGCAAAGTCGTCTCTTGATTGCAGACATTGACCATGATGTGCCCTCACACATTATGTAATATCAACACCCAACTCAAAAATAGAGACTAACTCTAAAGTGCCATCCAAACACCCTGGACTTCATTAATAGGTTAATAGGTTTTTAGCGTTATTTTGTTATCGTTTTTATCGTTAACTCGGTTTTTCTGGGTCTTTTCACGTGTGTTATGAATAAATCTTTTTTTGGTACCGGTACTAGTTTTATTTTGTTGTATTTATCCGCGACACGGTGGCACGGTGGTTAGCACCGTTGCCGCACAGCAAGAAGGTCCTGAGTTCAATTCCAACATCAGGCCGGGGTCTTTCTGTGTGGAATTTGCATGTTCTCCCCGTGTTTGCGTGGGTTCCCTCCAGGTACTCCGGCTTCCTCCCACTGTCCAAAGACATGCAGCCTGTGGGGATAGGTTAATTGGATAATCCAAATTGTCACTAGGTGTGAGTGCGGATGGTTGTCTGTCCCTGTGTGTTGGCCCTGCGACAGACTGGCGACCTGTCCAGGGTGTACCCCGCCTCTCGCCCTATGACAGCTGGGATAGGCTCCAGCGCCCCCCGCGACCCTGAAAAGGATAAGCGAATGGATGGATGGACCTTAAAGGCCGGTCCGTGAAAATATTGTCGGGCATAAACCAGTCCGTGGCGCAAAAAAGGTTGGGGACCACTGAGTACAGAGTAAAATGACTCAAACTACATGTACCGGAACACTCCCAGGTTTATGCCAAGGCTTGCTGAATTATACAATCTTGCCAAGAAATCTCTATTTATCAAAGTGTAGCAAACAAAGAAGACTGTTGCAATTTCTTTGATATCAGCCTTTGGTTGGACTAGTGTTCACTAAGACCTGAAAGTAGAAACTGAGGTGATAAATTCACAAACAACAGGCTTGAACAGTAAGTATTTGGGACCATTTTATCTGAGTGTGTCTGAGCTACAGGTGAATGATCTAGCATCATCCACACACAACAGCAGGGTGAAAAATACAGTATCAAAATGCGAATTTGAATTATTCTGGAGCCTGAACTTTTGGCTCACAGCGATGATTTGCACACACCGACCACATCATCTGAAACCTTTGGTTTGTGTGGATAATGAGGATAGAGCTGTACACCCCCGAGTCTTAAAAGAATACAATATACATGTTTAGAAAAACAAAATGCATTTATTCACAAGAAATCCAAAAGCATTAAAATTTGAACTGCTTACAACCCAGAAAGTTTATAATGCCTTTCCCCTACACTATTTTTAATCCATTTACTCACAGTTCTCTGTGCTGTGCTACACTTGATACCACCTAGTTTTAGGAGTCACTGCTTTTTAACATCAGAAATCTATAATCTTCATTCACTCAAAAGAAAAATCAAAGCAATATTAGATACTCCTACACAAAATTATAATAGAATCTAATTATGTGTTGTGAAACTAGTGCAGTTTAACTAGAAGGTGTAACAACAGGCAGCCAGAAACCAACAACCTGAAAGACAAATTCTGCTCCTCTATAGTGCTGTTAACCTCTGCTGACACTAAAGAGCCTGAATATATGTTCACGATACAACCTGATTAGAGTAAGAAAAAAAAAATTCAAGTTACAATTTGAAGGTACTATATAAATGTTCAACCTGATTCTGACATTTGGATCAAAGGCTGGTGTTAAAATCATGTTTACATTACAGTTGTACAAATTTAGAGACTACAGTCTTGGATAGTCACTGCTAAATATGATTCAAGAAGGCCCAGCAGTTTTTACTGTGATCACATCACTCCCTGGGAATATAGAAAAATATTCTTGATTTACTTTAAATGGTTTAGGATTTTCACAGCTTTACACGATGAGCTTTTTTCCATTTTAGTAAAAATCTTTAAGTGGCTGAAGCATAAAAGCAGTTGGTGGCCAGCACCAGACACAGAACTGATTTTCCAAAGTTTCTTTGTGTTTTTCATCAGATGCTGCTGTTTGATGACCGTGTCACCATCACTGCATACTTTGACTGTTCAACTTGGACGTATTTCAACAACCGTCTAAAGTTACAAGTTCTCGGCTTTAGTGTTCATTAATATCACATTCGTTAAAACGAGTGGGCTCAAACTCTATATTAAATATTGTTAAGCAGTCAGTTATGTTTCTCTTAGTCCTGACAGGAGATAAATGAGCTGATTATAACAAGAATTCAGCTGCACAGCAAAGCAAAGACAGGGTAGAAATGTGTTCTAGTCTACTCTAGAGTTGGTGAATTGTGCACTGCTTGAGTTAACAGTAGGTTAACTTTCTATCCAGGTTCAATGTACAGTAAGAGAGCATAAATATCATCAGGTGGGTGACCTATTGGATGAGCCGATGCTCACTGATCCCAATCAGCATTTCATTGACCCCTCCCTGTCTTGAGAGCAGATGTGTTTAAGGTCACTTATGGGAGGGAGTGATGCTTATAGATTTTTCCTTAGCTGAATAAAGGGAGACATTTGGCTCTGTGACACAGTCTACTTGGAGGTAGTGGCAGGCACGCTGATTGAAAGTGCCCGGCGGGGGGCATTTGAGATTTGCCGTTGCTGTGTCAGAAAGGACTGACCGGGAGACAGCATGGAGGCAGTGCAGCCCCCGAGACGTGATTCGATGGCCAGCTTCTGAAAGTTCAGACTCTGAGTACAGAAAGAAGACACTGAGTGAAGAAGAGGGAGTAGGTAAATATGTAACTGACCATCTTGCAGGCAATGTACCATTTTACTTTACCTTGTTATACCACGCCGTGACAATCAGTTTTTCCTCATACTCTCTCAGCTTTGCCTGCTCACACTGACGCTATGAGACAAATAACCAAAAAATGTCAATCCGTTTAAATGAAAACGTAAAATAAAATGAAATAAACAACCCTTCAACTTAAAACAAGCAGTAAGCAGTAATGTTTTCATATAGCAATCAAAAGCTTTTCCACATCACTTCTTTCACACCAGAAAGACCCCCACAGGATAAATGAACCAATTTCAGATCTTTGCCCTAAAAGTGAGGCAACGGGAGGTAATCTTATTTACTGGTTTCGGAAATGCAAGAAGGGAAAACATTACTGGAACTTTATAATGGAAAAGCTAGAGACTGCCATATTCAAAAACCTGGAAATTTATGGCTTACATAAATTTTCCTCACACTGTTGTTGATATCTGTATATTCTGATACACCTGTTTCTTCTCTGCAAACTGACTCAGTTTAGGGAAAAATTTAGTAAACATATAACTTCAGTTTGAACAAGATTAAAATGCAGATTTACTTCCAAGCTGAGAATCTGCTTGTCTCGGTCTGCAACCTGGTTCCTCAGAGCCTGGATCTCAGCAGTAGCAGGATTCAGCTTAGGGTCCAATGCTCGGATCACCTACAGTAGGAACAAAGGAAATGAAATACTAACACAGACAATACTCAAAGTAACGAAACATGAATAATATTACCCACACTGCGAGCTTTCTCCAAATACATCTTGTATCTCTCCTCCATGGCTCTCATGTCATCATCCTTCTTCTTAAGAGCAGCCATCAGCTCTTCCACCTTCAGAGCTTTCAAATAAAATAGCAACACTTATAACTAAGCCATCACTTTGTGTCTAGTGTTGATGATGACGCAAACGTGCAACTTACAGGTTTGAGTGTTGTCAGGCTGAAGGTCCTCCAGCAGCTCTTTCTTCTTCATGATTTCATCCTGGGCCTCGTTCAGTTGGACCCTGAAGGGGAAGAAAAAATGCTGCTTCTTTACCTCCCTCTACTGGAAAACATAGAAATTCATTTTGCACCCCTCAGTTATTTGTCAAAGCTCAGACCAGCTGCACTTACATGTGTGCATCAAGTTTCCGCTTCAGGTTTGACTGAAAATGAGAAAATAGAAGTACAAGATTAAATGTGGTAAAGGAATTTCATTCTGGATGGCAAAAATAAATAAAAGGATTTCCCCTGACACACTCACTCTAAAGTAAAAACTAACAATCAAGGCGTGATTGAAAGAACTGTGCTGGCACTTTAAGGTGTTTTCTGGAAAAGTTAATTTGGCCTTCCTGTTCTTAAATTTAACCAGAGGTTTGCATCTTGCTGTAAACCAGCTATGTGATTGTATACAAATGGCTGTAATTACAGTGCATACATCTTTCTCTACCAATACCAATCTACCTACCTTATATAAAGTGATTTTCTTTTGTAATTCCTTGCCAGCATCAAATATACCAGGCTAACATTAACTCTGCATTTTCTCTGTACTAACGCCAGACCATTTGGGCAAACTTACATCATCAGGCTTGGATGCCTGGCTCTGCAAAGCCTTCTGAAGGTCCTCAACCTGCTGCTGCAGCTCACCGACCCGTTCTCGGCTCAGTCTGAAGATTAACCAGAATGTAGAGGAATGAAAGGTTAACATCCAGATCAAATACATTTGATAAATGATGAAAATACATCAAACTAAATGTATGGAGAGAACAGCTTCCATCACATCTATCAGTGCTTGACAGAAACCTGTTTTCAGTGTCCAGTTCACTGCGAGTCTTGTGTGCTTCCTCCAGCTGGGCCTGCAGAGAAGCGATCTTCTCACGCTCATATTCTTCCTGCTGCACTCTCAACATCTTATTCTCATGCTGCAGCCGGATGAACTTTTCTCTGAACAATAACACACACATAAGTCACACACATCAGTTTGGTGGGAAAAGTAAAAATCTTATTAAGTGCAGCAACAGCAGTAAGATACTACCTGTACTCAACGGGCATCAACTCAGCAGCCAGGTTATCATGACTGGGGCTGCTAGAGGGAAGCATGCCTATATGAAATAAGCATGCAAATTTCAGATTACCATAGCAACACCACAATAACTAATGTCAGGTATGACCTTTCCTATAGGATACCTGCTTGGGAGAGTTGGTGCTGCTGAGCTTGAGTGCATCGAAGCTCCTCATTGATTTCCTTCAGAGAATCTCGCTCAATGATGATCCTCTTGTGGTGGTGAAGAAATTTTTTAACAATGTTAGGAGTTTTATCACAGCTAGAAGAAAATTATTACTTTATTATTGCTAACTAAAAAAAAAATGCTGTTAAACCTCTTTTTCTTTCGTTGCAGTTTCATGTTTCTCCTCCAACTTCTTCATCTCAAACGCCAGGTTGTCTGCTCGCCTCGTCTCCTCAGACAACTTCCTGTGTAGCTCCTGGACCTAAATAAATGAAAATGTAATAATATAAACTCATCCACCACCAGACACATTATTGCTCAAAAAATGCCAATAAATGTTAGTATTACAAACAAATGATTATATTGTGAGATTTATAATTTGTGTGGATTTTGGATGAAAGTTCGAGCTGTGCTTTTGCATGTCATTTACCTGTCTCTTGTATGTCTCGAGCTGTGCACGGGCAGCGTTGGCCTTGCGCAGCTCTTCCTCCAGACTGACTGTGTTTTGCATGTAAGTCATGTTGTTTTCCTCCAACAGTTTCATCTGCCTCTTTAAATCACCCAGATTCTCCAGCTTGCGCTTGTACGTTTCCACCGAAGCCTCCAGCATCACCACCCGATCTGAGCAGTTCCTATACAGCACATAGGAAAACTGAAATGTACAGTACTGCAGCACATATCTCAATTTACTGTGCCTGGAATAAGCAACATTTTAATACAGATATTAAGATCACTGCATACTTTAAAACTACCTCTTTAATTAGTTACAAATTAAATAGCGTAAAACAAACATTTTCCTACGCAAGAATATGAAGGACTGTAAAATATTGTCACCACACATTTGAGTCTCCATTATAACCGTGAACAAGAGCGTCTTCAGAAATAACGCTAAGGTAGAACATTTTGATCCAAGGTAAGCACCTTTTGTGTTGAACTTAAAGGATCTCCCAGTGCTTGCGTGAGAGATCAAAGAGCTCTAGTTTCAAAAACCTGCTGATTATCTAGTCTCAGGACACTTACAAAAGAAATTCGAAATCTCATTGTTTCACTTCCTGTAACATTATCGATTAAGAATTAGTCATTTACTGGAACGAGATAATCTGTACCGGTGTTACGCCGATTTCATGCCAGCAAAATGACACCCCTTATTGTTAAGGTCAGAAACGCAAACATCAGCCAGTTTCACTCATTGAAGGGTGTGGCCTTACTGCCTCTACTAGTTTTGCAGCAGGAAGCAACAGAAAGTGGCTGCTTGTAAACGGTCCTTCGATTACTCCCTTTAGAAGTCACCACAACAGATCATGTGTCTCCATCTGAGCGTATCCCTAGCATCATCTTCCTTCACACCAACCTTCTGTGTGTGTTCCGTCGCTATATCCATGAATCTTTTTTGTGGTCATCCACTTTTCCCTTCACCTAGCAACTCCATATTCAACATCGTTTTTTCATTGTAAGCACTAACCCTCCTCTACATATGTCCAAATAATCTCAGCCTTGCCTCGCTAACTTTTTCTCCAAACCAATTTAAGTTATCCAACTGATGCAATAATTTCTAATCCTGAGCCTGAAATGCATTTTTATTTTACTGAATTTGTATGATCTTACCTCTAAACAATTTAATACTTTAATGAATCTATTGTATTACAGACACAAACCTCAGCACATCCAGTTCATCTTTGAGAGCTCGCGATTCTTCTGCCAAGCTGGTGAGCTCATCATTTCGGTGCTGAACTTCTATCAGCTGCTTCTCCAGCTCCTCACAGTGGATCCGATAGTCATCCTTAGCAGCCTCCAGCCTAGAAAATGCATAACACATCATTGTCTTGTTTTCACCATAGGGAGGTTCATCAGCCATTTCAAGAGGAAAGGACAAACCTGAAGTTCTCCTCCTGCAGTGTTTCTAGCTGTTGCTGTAACTGACTGTGTTTTCTTCCCGACGGCGTGCTTGGGTCATCAAATGTGTCCAGCTGATTAGCTCGGTCTGTTAGGACGTCATTCTCAGCCAATAAGCTGTTCCGTTCCTCTTGAAGAACAGCCACCTGTGCAGGGAAAGTAAGGTGAGCGAGCCATTCCCACAAGTAGTTTTAAAGTTGAACTGGTTTCATCGGGGGAAAAAATATGACATGAAATATCTTCATTTATTTCATGCAAAGTAAAATGTCACAACATCATCGCATCAAAAGATACACCACTGCCATGAGAATTTACTTTCCCAGCTGTTAAAGCAAACAGTGCAGTTAATCCATGCTGAAAGCAGAGCACAGACAAAGTGCACTTTAAGCAAACATGTTAATGCATGGTTAGTTTTCATTCTCACTCACCAGTACCTCAAAGCTGGTTGCCAGTTTATGAAACATTAGTTTGAGAATAACACATGACTGTTTAAATTCCTATCCCATAACGTCCTTACAACTTGTCTACAACTAAAGTTGAGATATATGTTCACTATTATTCTTCTTATTATGAATACCAATCAGGCACATGACTAAAAATCACAGGTCAAGCACAGAATAATTTCAGTGATCTTGTTATAGTGCAGAGTTCTGCTAGTAGACCTTTGATTCTGACCTTCATGTGCATGTTTCTTTGACTGATGCAACCTTTCGGCAGGATGCTGCAGACTATACACCCATGGCAACAGGCGGCCTCGATGACAACAGCATTTCCAAACGCAAGGGTAAATGATAAGGAGCCTACTACCAATGTAAGATGTCAAAACCTCTTACTGTGCGTGTAAAATATTTACAAAATGCATTTTCAATTTATCTACTACCACCAAACAAAACCATGTAAAATAAAATTATTTAGTAACTCTGTATGGCCTGTTGTAGGCTAACTTAAAGCCATTTATTTTGATAGTTTGAATCTTTAAAACAACACATAATTAGTAACACAGCACATCAGTACAAAAGACCCATATACATTACAAAATAATGTAATGCTGCTTTTCTCAAAAGAATATGGCAAAGTCTTTAGGTTAATTACTGGAAAAACAGTAAAAATTATTAAATAAGAATTGTGTGCCCTGTGTCAAACAGAATCCCAACTGAACCATCTGTTAGCAGAGTTAGAGTACAAATATTTAAGCAGCTCGTTTAGTTGAGTTTAGTTGCGCGGGACAGACAACCATGTTATACTTACCTCGCTACGATCAGAGAAGAGCAAGACTGGAAACAGAACAAATCAATCTGTCGAGAGTCCAGTTGAACAGTTGATCAGTCCCTATGCTAAAATTAGTCTGCCTGTTCAGTGATGAATGAGGCCTTGTAGCAGTGGCAGAGCATGGGCTGAATGGCACGGTAGGACAAGCTGAGCCCAGACTCTAAGCTCATGGTCATTCTGCCACAGCAGCTCCACACAATGGAGCAAAGCATTACACAATTCCTGTTTATACTGTACATAGACATGTATGTGTGGAGACATAGAGACCTGAATATCAGCAAAGTAAGGCAAAAGAGCGCTAGTCAATCAGATTCAAGAGTATTTCTCAATAGAAATTCACCTTGGCTGTGTGTAACAGGTCTGCACTCACCTGTAGGTCCAGCTCTTGACATCGCTGGGTTAGCGCTTCCTTCTCTGTCTGAAGTGCAGCGAGGTCCTCAAGAGCTTTTTTCAGCTGGACACATGAGGATTTAGAAGTTAAATTATCGAAGAGACACTGATGTGATTCTCTCATGGATCAGAGAAAGCAAATATTAAATGGCTAAGTTTTTCTTTAAAAAAAAAAAAAAAAAAAAAAAAAAAAAAAAAAAAAAGCTAAGTTCAAGAACTAAGCATAAAATACATTACTCATAAAATCAATACAAAACCATCAATGTTCCCCGATTCATTTTCCCATTGAAGATGCAGATCTCCAGCGCCACATGTGCAGTTCATGTCAGTACTTGAGCTGTGGTAGTCTCTGCACAGTGACAACGTTCTTCCGCAAACACGTCAAGGAAAATAAAGGCTCAAGTTACAGAAATAAGTTGGGTGGACTCCTTTGAAATGGCAATATTATCAGCAGCTGCGATGCCAACTGCCTGACAAAAGTTACATTACTGACTTGTGCAGTTTGCACGGTACAGTAACGCTCCAAGAACAAGTCAATAAACTGACAAGCTGAACAAGCCAACAATTTAAATTACATACACAGGTCCTTTGCTTGACTTAGCACAAGCAAATTAGAGTAAGCTGAACTACTTTAGACTTTATGCATGTTAGAAAAAACATATTATTAAATACAACTAAAGTTTTAAATTATGAGGTCAGTATGTGTGCAAGTAATATCTATGAGCCAAACGCTGAGGTTGCAAGCGGCTCTAAAGGAACATTTTAACTGCAAAGAAATAGAGGAGCGGCTGTCACTCAGGTGGCAGATCAGGTCGTCTACCAATCGGAAGGTAGGTGGCTCAATCCTAGTCTGCTCCGGTCCACATGTCACAGTATTCTTGAGCAAGATACTGAACCCCGATTTGCCTCCCGATGCATTCATATCCACCATATTGCACCAAATGGGCATTAACAATGCATTTAGCAACACACTTTCTTTCAGACTGAGTGGGATATAATAATAATACTAACCTGCTGTTCCAAATCCCCGGACAGCTCTGCTCCAAATGCGGTCTTGGTCTCTTTACTCATGAGCTGAAGAGGAAAATGGAGCAGAGTTTATTACATACACTAACTGAAAAAGCTGCAAAGCCTCAACCTATTTCACCATATGCAAGCAAATACTCGAACCTCCTTCATACACTATTGCTTCTGCTGCTGAAACAGTTACTGTTATTTAAAATGGCAGAAATGCTCAGCAAAGCTGTTTCTGAGTATCTTTAATACAGCTAATTTGTCAGAGCAAGTAATGCTATATTAAAACAGGCTGACCTCCTGGATGGCTGTCATGACAACATGCTGCACAGACTCCTCCAAGGTCATGATGAACTGAATGTATTCTGGTGATATAATGAGGGAGATTAAATCACACAAACGTACACACCATTGTAATATTTTGTCAAACTACTAAATGCAGCACCTGTCCTCACTGGTTTCTAATCTCATAAACTCCGTCTTTGTAAGTGACATGTTACAACATTTTTATTTATTTTTTTTACATTTTGCTCATGCAAAATGTCTTTAATTGGGTCTTACATGAGTGTAGAGATTATGTGTAACACACAAGCAGCAACATACCCTGTTTGCGCTCACATCTGACTGCACAGCCCAGTATAAGCTGCAGAAGTCTCCCCAGTTCAGTGGGGTCTGAATGCTCTGCCACCAGTGACACATCTGGCAAGGGAAAATCTGAAATTTCCTGGGATAAGACCTGAAGGTGCACAGAAAATAAAAGCTGCACATTAACTTTTCACTAAAGCTTTTCTCTAAGATGTAGAAAAGCCGTAAACAACTGTTTATAGGTTTTCAGATTCTGTAGTCGACTCTACCAATGACTTAACATCTCTGCATAAACAAGGATTACATTCTCCATACCTCATTATAATAGTCAACCACCATCTGAAGTATCTTTTTCAGGTTGTTCATCTGAGGAAAGATATAAAATATTCTCATATTTGTTTTATATCGATCAAAATGAACAAACAACAATGGAAAACAATATACGTTCATGCAGACCAAAAGAAAAGAGAGAAACTTTTTAATCACACATTTGAAAATGTCCTTTTTCATGGCAGATATTTTGAGTTGCATAGTACATTAAGTTAATGTTAATGATAACGCTTAAGACCAAATTAGGTCATTTAATCGCTCATCATCAAATTTCTGCTCAGCCACCTCTGATTTGCCTGAAAATCTTATGGTTTAAAAAATAAAATTATATAGCAATTGCAGTCAACCTTGAGGTCATGTAGCAAATACTTGTAGATAATTATCTATAAATATCCTTTTTTTTTTTTTTTTTAAAGGCCTGTCCATCTACTGTAAAGCCTTATTTTTGCACATTGAAATCTGAGGCAATTTTTGAACTTGAATATATCTCAAAAACTATTTTGAGCCTAAAAAAGCCAAAAATTTTCACTGGCCGCTCTATAAAAATGAATGAGTAATTTGAGACACATAAATAAAAAATGTTTGCATATTTGCCAGTTAAAATATGAAAAAAGGAAACATTTCTGGAAAGTCCCATATTTTATGACACGACAATTAAAAAAAAAAGGGACATTGCAGACGATAATTTCTGAAGAGTATAGAGTTGTATTTAACAATAATTAAAAAAAAAAAAAAATGAATAAAACAAGAAGAATACTATTTAACATGAAATTCTTAGTCACAAATATTAAGAAAATCTTATTTACATTCAACTTTCATGCTGGACTGATCAAGAAAATGACAAGAATTTTTTATTTTTGGACCATAACATTTTAAAAGAAATCTGAAATGTTCAGGCAAAAGATTTGAGATGAATGACCCACATGTAAATAAGACTTCTATTATATGCACAATAAAGTAACGATCCCCAAACCCCAGGCCACGGACCGGTACCGGGCCACGAGAGTTGAGGCTCGGGTGTAAAATTCATGGTTTTCAGGATTTTTATAGTTTTTATCATTAACTCGGTTTCCTGGGTCTTTTCCCATGTGTTATGAATAAATCTTCTTTTGTTGGTACCGGTGCTGGTTTTATTTTGTTGTATTTATCCGAGACACCTTAAAGGCCGGTCTGTGAAAATATTGTCGGACATAAACTGGTCCGTGGTGCAAAAAAGGTTGGGGACCGCTGCAATAAAGGATGTGTCCACGAAAAAAAGCATTCAGGAAAGAGGACAAGGCAGCAGCAACGGAAAGCATCACAACCAAATCAATGTGGAGAAAATGGCTTTTTTTTTTTTTTTTTTTTTTCATCCTTACACTTTACAGCTGACATATTTGGACAAACATACATGCACACTTTCACCAGAAGAGTCAGAGCGCAGAGTCAGAGTGCACGCTTAAGCAGAACCCCTGGAGCAGCTTGGAGATCAGTGTCAAGGACAGTTTTGCAGGTGTGGAGCAAACAAAGGATTTAGCACACAAAGGGTTCAGCAAATTAGAAGAAAAATAAACATTTAAAAGAAAAACCCAAAGTGAACAAAAAGCAAACATGGGGCATGGTAGTACTTTGTACCTTTAATCTCCAGTTGTCTTCAACATCCGTTTTGATACGACTGAGCCATCCATCAGTGAACCATGCAGGGTCTCTGAAGCACAGAGATGATAAGACTTATTCTACACAAGAGTTTTTGTTTAGTAGTGTACAGTTCACATTCTTTGTTAGATATCCATGTTATGTGCATGAAATTTCTGAAATAAATGCTACAACCTTTTCTACTCAAGCTGTTTAATTTCTACAACTGCCAGCATTAGATGAGATACAACAGGCAAGTTCTTTTATTCAGCTGTGGGTTGTACATGGGGAAGAGCCAGAAAACAATTTAATTAGGTGAAAATGAGTTTCCATAGAAGAGACACTTTTGACTTTTAGAACAACTCTGTCAGGCAAAAGTGGCAAAATTGTTTCTGTAATAGGAGAAAATGTTTGAATTCTAAACTAACCCACTGATTGTGGATTATATGAGTAAGATATTATCTTATTGGAAATATCTGACATGTGATAGGTGAGAGCATGCAAACTCCATTCTCGCTCTCAGAAATATCACACAAAGCTATAACTGTGCAAACTGTAACTGCTATAACTGAAATTGATATTCACTTACAATTAAAACCTCCAACAAGTGTTTGAAATGGTGCTTTCACTTTGCCTTTCCTTTACAGTGGGGCACTTTCTCTGTTCTCTCTGTTAAACTAAAACGTTTAACAAATGCACTTCATTTTAAGTTAACTTTTTGTGATAAATAATCCTCATCATAATTGTGATTAAGATTGTTGCCATAATTAAGCAGCTCTACTTTGTACCCAAAATGTTCTTGCTGTGAGGGGTTCTTGTCAATGACTACAATGTGGTGCTGGCCAGAAATGTAATAAGATAAGATCAGTAGTTTTCTTTTTGTTTGTGTGCACTTTAAAGCACAAGTACCCTTTCTCTCTATAGTAGAGGAACTAATGAGGGCGTGAGAGCAAAAAAAATGCAAGCACATTATCCCAACTGTTCCAGCAGTGCACGTTTGACCTAACGTGGAGTAGGCAGGAGCATGTGTGACATGAATTACTGGCTGGAAATAAATAAAGCATGTGCTCTCACATCTGATGCAGAGCCTGTGACATTGCTGCTCCAGTGGTCAGCTCCTCCACTGTTTGGCAGGATGCAGGAGTGTTGAAAGTTTGCAGCTGAGAGGCAGAAAACAAAATAATATTATGATGACTGATAAACCAAGGGAATAATGTAGTAGTGCACCAGCAAATATATTTTAAAGACTTTAACTACAACATTACAAAGATTCTGAGATGCCATACAGTGCTGTGAAGTATTTGCCCCCTTTCTATTTTTTACTTCTTTGCATATTTGCAAAGAAGATTTTACCTGTTTTAGATCAAACAAATATTATTACAGAAAGAACCCTTCAAATTATGATTTTTTTTTAAAAAAAATAACAGAACAAAGCTATTTAAACATACCTGGACATACCTGAAAAGTAATTGCCCCTTAAACCTAATAACTAGTTGCGCCACCCTTAGCAGCAAGAACTGCAAGTGTTTGTGTTAAGTGACAACGAGTGTCTCGGGTTGCTGTGCAGTAGTGATTCTTAAAGTGTGGGCCAGGGCCCCCTGGTGGGCTACAGTAATAACAGAAATTCAGTGTGAAATTACTCACTCAAGTATGTACAGTAACATGTTTATATAAATGTATTTATTTATATAAAAAGGTGATTTAAAACTGGTAACAGAACATTACTCTGACCTAAATTTATTATTATTGAAGTTTGTGCTGCAGTGGCAAGTGGGTCAAACGTTGGCCTTTATACTTTGCATATATGACTTGGTAGCATTAGCAATTTATAGCCACTTATTTTATTTTATTTTTATAAAATTTTCATGGAAATTGAGCACCATTTCATATTTTGTAAAGAGTACAGATTTAATGATGGCAGGCCCCTCTGGAATCTTTCATTTTTAAATGGGCCGCAGCACTCTTAACTTTGGGAACAGCTGCTGTGGAGGAATTTTGGCCAAATGTTCTTTGCAGAATTGTTTGAATTCAGCCACAAACTAATTGTCGGAGCAGAATTTATGTCACCATCAAGTTGTCCAGGTCCTGAAGCAACAAAGCAACCATCACACTACCACCACCACGTTTGACTGTCGACTTGATGTACTGTTTTTGAAATGGTATGATAGTTTTATGCCAGATGTAATGGGATGCAAACATTTGAAAAGGTTCAATGTGCCTTGTCACTCCACAGTATATTTCTCCAAAAGTCTTGGACATGTGAGACAAGCCTTTGTTTCCTTTTTGGTCAGCAGTGGTTTTCTCCTTGGAACCTCCATGGATGGCATTTTTGCTCAATTTCCTTCTTAATTGCAAAGATCAGCCTTGACTGATGCAAGGGAAACATGCAGTCTTCCAGGTTCCTGGTTCTTTTGTGACCTTCATGATGAGTCATTAATGGATTATTGATGATAATTTTGGTAGGCTTACCACTGTTCACTACTGTTCCAAGTTGTCTCCATTTGTGAATAATGGGTCTCACTGTGGTTCGCTGCTACCTTTTGAGACCTTTTAGCCTGTTTCACCTTGTCAGACAGGTTCCATCTAAGTGCTTTTGTGATTTAACAGTGAAATTAAACTCAGGCTTCCAAAAAAATTTGGTTAATCACAGTTAATTATGATTTAAAAGGAAGGGGGGGGGGGGGGGATTTCTTTTTCAACATAGATAAGCCAAGTAGGTTTGAAAACTTTTTTCCCTTAAATGAAATCATCATTTAAAACTGCATCTTTGTTTTTACTGGGCTTATCATTGTCTAATATTAAAATGTGATGATCTGAAACATGATGGGACAAAAAAAAACAAACAACCAAAAAATAAATAAATAAATCAGAAGGGTGGCAAATAGTTTTCACTGCACTGTAGTTGTTTCAAAACCCCTACAGAGAATAAGGAAAGATGAGAGGACAGAATAAGACACATCATCACTTTGCACCGTTTCATTTGTGTTCTTCTTTAGTCTTGTTTGTCTCATTTATAGCAGTGTTTTTTTTACTTTTCTACATTTGCAAAATGTTTCCAAAGTCAAACCACTGAGTTAAAAAAAACCCCTCAATATTGACTAAAACAATTCCAAGTATAACGTTTCCCATAATCGAGCAGCACTAGGACATAGAAGAAATGATAAATGTTTAGGGCAGGATGTACAGGGACACACAGGACAACAGTGGCAAAGAAACCACCGCAGACCCAAGTAAAGAAAAAGGCTTTCTTGCTTACATGATGATGTAAATAATTCAAGCAGCAGCCACGGTGTACGGTTAATTCTCACAGTCTAATATCAATATCCTTCCGCAAGAACAGTGCAGCTATAGTCACGATAAAATTTAAAGACCACCAAGCACGGTTTTGAAGAGTTTATAGGAAGTTTTACTCCCTTCATGGGACACCTTTACACATTTTCTTGTTTTTGGCATTGGGTAAGTTGACCCGTTACTTAGTGACACTGCTGTTCAAAGTTACGGGTTCAACAAAGTGGCTTACTGACAGACACAGCAATCGTGGATCCTGGACGAGATCTCATTAACTCAGCGCTTATCCTATTACTAACCACAAGACAGGCAGCAAAACTGTTTGTTCTCTGTGAGCGCAAAGTGCCTTATTACTTGCTGCTGTTTGCTACATTTAAGCAGTTACATAACATTAGCAAAAATCCAAACCGCGACATTCCGCAAATACCCCCCTGGTTAATTGGATTAGCAGCCCGAGTCTTGCCAAACCACATAAACTAGAGGATTGTTATCTTTGCACCTGCTAGGTGTTAACTTTACATTCAGCAGACTGCAGGACCCCCCGCCCCCAGCTACATTTCCTACCTATGGGGTCACAGAGACGAACAACAGCTGCACAAGAAGCTAATCTCTCTAATAACGACCTTATTCTGCCATTACACCGTCCGAACAAATTGTCAGATTTCCTTCATTTTCTCTCCAGTTTCTTTCGTTGACACCCCCACCAGCTACAAACAGGTGACTTAAATCCCTTCCGCGGTTTCGGCGACACATTCACAAATAGACTCACCCATATTATGAGGCTTTCGACCAGCTCCGTCTTGTTTTCGTCCATTTGTTGCCTTTTAGCTTAAAGCTAAAATATTTCTTCCTCCACCTGTCGGCAAAAAAGCTCTTCCGCTCTGTCCCTCAGCATTTGACCTCACCTGCTGCCAAAGGTGGCTATCTAACGTCAGATACGTATTTTGAAGACGAGTGAAGACCTGTCTGACTTAAGTTTGCGTAAGATGTACGCGAATAGCGTAGCTTCTTCTTCTTGCTTACAGGTTGGGTTGTTGCGAAGTGAGAGGGTATCTAAGCAGAAACCAATCGGTATTAAGATCGGGGATGATTGACGGCTGTGACTCCACACTCTGGCCAATCAGACAGCTTGATTTGAAATTCCTGTACGCCTCACTTATCTGCACAAAATAAACACATTTTTTGTCCGTTCAGTCGTTTTCTTTGCTCACCGATATTAGGGAACAGGAAAACAAAAAGTTATTAGAAGAAAATGGAGCGTGGCTAATTTAGTATTATTTATTGTGTTCTATAAAGGTTACAGTATCCATTTCCCCCAAATGAGGTCGTCATTTCACCTGCAGTTAACAGTTAAGTAGTAAAAACCCTGCTCGAGGCTACAGCATCGTGACTAAAGTCTTTATACACTGATATGATAACTTAAGGAGAAACCAGACAGTATCGAATTCCCAAAAAAACAATCAGATTTGCAGGCAAAGGTAAATATTTCAAACTATTTGCTGCTTGAAACAAGCCACAACCAAAACCATGTAAAAAGTGATACTGAGCAAGAGATAGTGGCCCAAACATAAATGTGGCTCAAGCTTGCTCAGCCAACATCTATTCACTGCAGTTTATATCATGTTTGGCTTCTCTGCTTTAAAATATTTTATTATCACACCCAACAAATTAAAAATCCTGCACAGCAAATTTTCTTAGGCAGAGCTTTAAGATAAATGCTGTTGGAATGATAATCCCTAGGACACGTTTTATTGGCTATACAAGTATTTCTGTAATCTGCACTGTTCCCAAAGAGCCACTAAAACCCTGGCAGCATGTCAGCTACTCTCTGCGAGTAAATCATTTCCCATGAAGGCTATAAATTTCTCAAGTTACCCATTTATTTTATGCCTCACATGAGGTTGTGTCTAGTTGATATGAAATCTTCTCTGTGTCACATGCTTTCCCAAGCCACACCATGGAAAATTACAAACAAATCTTAAAGAGCACCTATTATAAAGGGATTGTTACATCACTCAGCAAGCAACCTAATGATCACAAATCAAAGCTAAAATTTGACACACTCATAAAATAGTACGTGCTTGAACTGACTCTGGACTTTACCCATTAAACTCTCTTTGGATGAGGACCTCATTTATCTCCTGATTTCTGCCACTCAGACCTTGACCCTATAGTGGCTATTTTTAGAGGATTTGATCCACATGAACTTCCCTTTTTTAGCGTTTAAGGTATGGTGAAGTGCCAGGGCAAATATTTGACAAGATATTTCTGCAATAGCTGCCTTGGAAAAGTACGTGATGGCTGTCACAACATTTGGCACTACCAGACAGGTTGCTTTGCCACAAATATTTGCCACAGTAAGTCAATGCTATGTTCATGTAGTACTCTGTTTTTAATGGTTTTACTATCCACCGATTTAGACATTTCTTACTTTCACATTGCAACTTGGATTTGGATCAAAGGATCAGTTGAAGTACCCTTGGTGTAGTAATATAAAAAAGCATTGCATGGACAAGGTTTTGGCTAAGTAAACTCTGGGTAAATTATTGGCAAGTTCAAATATAACCTACTTAAACAAAGCGTAGGAGGAATCTTTTCTGGCTTTGATCTGGTCATGCGACCCAAACCGGTTACCTCTGGCCAGACTGAAGGAACAAATATGTTGATTTTTTTTCTCGTTTTTTTGTATTTATTTTGAGACTAAAGGTTGACAGCTGCCTATTTTAAAGGGAAGTAAGTGAGTTTTGTACAAAGCACCAATGTATTGATCTGACAATGCTGTCCCCTTTAAGTAGAAAGACTCACAGGCCAGCTGATATTGGAAAATGTAGTTGATCATTAACAGGGAGCTTCAATTTATTTTGTTCAGTGATGCTGTTGGGCAGCACTTCACTTCCTTCTAGAAGACACTGATTATCTATCTGCCTAACCTCTATACACCCGTGCAACAGATTTAAGTCCAGGTGAGTCTTTTTTTCCAATGTTTTCTGTAATAGAAATATGATTTTGTGCTTTACCAAATTGTTAGAGAAGGTTTGGGGGAATTTGTTGAGTGTGTTTCTTACAGATTTCTTGATTTGTATGAAAGACCAGACCTAATGTTAAGCCCATTAGGTGATCTGAGCCATAAATTGATACTGAAGTTATTTGACAAATGAAATCTGTTATAAACCTGCAGCCTTCTTTGATTTGAGCATATTGTTATTAACAGTTTCATCTTTCCATCTGAAAAAAATATTTCACCTGTTAGTGCAGGCTAAGCTTTACAAACCATTTAAATTAGCAGTCCGAACGCTGAAGTCGGAGCATCAGTAGCCGTAATCCGCAAACAGAGAAGAGCTGAGCTTCTGTTCTCTTTATCTCACACATCAATAATTAAATCATTATTTAGATAAACTAGCATTACAGGTGTGTTTATCTATGTTGCTATGTCATGTTGTGTTTCAGATCAGACTGAAGTTCCACTGAGTCAGGGTCGCCTGTAGGATAATCCACGTATTTGCTGTGCACACCTGATCAGTCAACATCAATGTATATGAGCTGCCTAAAGGTGAGTGGTTCACACAAACGCATACACTCACAGTAAAGCTCATGTCATGCAGGGGCTTATTATATTTCCTTGTTTTCAGTGGGGGTTACACTTCTCTTTGTCACTATCTCTGAAGCACTTGGGTGAATCTCATGCTTTAACTTAAAGAGTTACATTAATTTGGATTTTTAAAACAGTTTCTCCTACACGGAAACTGGGAAAACATTATTTATAAGACACTTCCTGGGTTATAAAAAAGGTAATTTATTGCTTTTATTGGGGGCACAGTCTGGTGGAGGAAGTTGATGTCACTGCTTGCATGACTCAAATCAAAAGTTTTCTGTTGTGTTGTGTTCTGTGTTTCACCGTTACATCGGTATAAGCTTTTCAAAGATTATTTCACTTGAAATCCATGAACACCAGGAATAGGAATAGAAAACGCTTATCGATTCTTCTGTCATTGTCCTTTTTTTTCTTCCTACTTTTCACTTATGTCTTCTCTTCTATGTCTCCTCGTCTCTCCTGTTTTTAGGAATCCATGCAGGCATGTCAGTCTTCGAACAGACGAGACTGGCACTGCCCAGTCTGCCTGCAGACGGCCAGATTCCCAGTCCAGACGAACTGCGGCCATTTGTTCTGCGGTACGAGATCCTGCACACATTTACACAAACTGACCAAAATCTTCTCAGACTCTAATTATTTTATGCACACACCCGTTCGGTCAATCATCTGTGATTAGGGCTCACACTTCGTGTCTTAGTTTATGCGATTTATTCACTGATCAGTGTAGAAGTAGTGTGCTGTAGCTGTTTCAGGCCCATCTGTTTGGCCCATCTGTTTGGCTTTTAATAATTAACGTTTGCCATGGTCCACCCATTACACTTGTAGATAGAGGAGCAAACGACCAAACACAGTAAGGTATGTGTTCACAGACGATGCGAGATGGAGGTTTTATGCCCGCTACTAGGAAAGCAAAACCTCAGCATCATTAACCCAAATTCATAATCTACACTTGGAGCATTAAGGAGAGTTGCGCTATGAGTTGACCTGAGAGGTGTATAATACATAGAATAAAAAAACAGAGCTCGTATCCGTATATTAGGCTAACCATGTAAAAATGTTCAGGTCTTTACAAATCTGCTTTTGAGAAGGGCTCTTGTAATTTTTGCTACAGGGTCATTTACCTTAGATTTGCCTGAAAAAAAGAATCCAGGAGAAAGGTTGACTTCTCAATGGGGAATACATTTCAGGTTCTGTCATTTAGGGATTGTTTTTTTTTAAATAACTTGAGCTAGATCCTTCAGTTTTCTGGTGTAAATATCTGGTAACATGGCACTATGAATATAAAGTCTCAAGAGTGGATAGCATATAATGACTGTTGTTGAAATCCCTGAAATATTATGTCCAATCTCTACCAGCAGATTTGGAGACCTAAAGACACCACATTTTTGCAGGTAGAGGACTGATATTTTGTTCACAGCTTCTCATATTCAAGGCGCATAATATTCTTTGAAGAATATCCAAAACTTGGGATGGTGATCTCTCATGTTTCCAATATGAATTTTTAAAAATATCTCATATTTATATGTGGCAGCCAAAGATTGCTTAAGTATAACAACAAAAGCCAGTTTATGCAGAGTTATGACCCAGAACCATGACTGTGCATAAACTTATTGCTTTAAAAAAAACAAAAAACTAAACAGTAGAACTGAGAACCTGAAATTCTGGATAATTCTGCAAATTCCTATTAGGAAGTGTTTCTCCTGGAATTTCTTTGGGCATATCTGAGATGGTCAATTAGATGTTCATATCTGTAGCTTTTGAGTAACATTTATGGCATGAATGCACTCATCCAACCTTGATACTATCTATTATAGATTAAATGACGAGTTAAATAAATAGTTGTGTTTGATTCTGCAGCTCCCTGTCTTATCACCTATTGGAGGCATGGGTCATGGTTAGATGCAATCAGTTGTCCTCTTTGCAGACAGAAGGTGCGTTATTCTCCTAGTTCTTTTACTGTACATCATAAATGTGTTACGAGCGTGGACGTGAAATAAAAATGCTTGCAATCTTGCAGGTCAGCGTGCTCTGCCACCTGTTCAGCGAGACCCGATCAGACCAGCAGTCAAAAGAAGTTCTCGATGAAATCACAGCCTACAACAAACGTTATTCTGGAGCTCCGCGCAGGGTCAGTACTCTGTTAAAACATCGGTAACAATATTGTACTGCTACTCCCCAACAGCAAACTCACCTATCGAAGAGCCAAGAATACTTTTATTATTATTCTAAGATATCATAAGCCGTGGTATCTATCAGGGCATCTGAAAGGGAAGAAAAGAATTCTTTCATTATTTCCTCGAAGAGTTAGAAAAGGGAATACCTCTTATGCAACCTAGCAGTTATTGTCCTGTTTAACCAACAGTGATAGACAAAGGAGGTATGAGCTCAACAGCTCACAATGACACACCTAGAAGCCACGTGACCTTCTTTGTGTGTTTTTTTTCTTTGAAAACATATCCTGTAGCGTTCATGCTTAAGAACTGGAACTACTTTTGACTATACATTTAGAATAATTTATTTCTTGCTTTTAAGAGAGACACAAATATAATAAATGCAGCATCAGGAAATCAGCAGAATACCCCTGACCCATGTCGAAGTGCTCAGTCAAAAATCTTGTGGATCATTTTTGATTGCGCCAACTTGAAATGTTTGGTATCTGGTTGTCTGATGTCCTCCTGCATACTCACCCCTCCAGGTAACGGACTACCTCTGTGACACCCCCTTGCTTCTGCAGTTACTGGTTCGTGGCCTGGGCACCATGGGAGGACTCGTGTGGCTGTTTCTGTTCAGGGTTGCCCTGTGCTGCGTGGGGACCGTGATGTCCATCTCCTCCCCTGCTCTGGATGCAGTGTCTTCATCGAGTACCCTAGAAACAGACCCCTCTCTCTGTGGACTGCTAGGTCTCCTGGACGACCTGGTGGTGGTCATCCTGCTCCTTATCTGTGTTATCAATATCAACCAGCAAATAACACCAGAGAGAGGACAACCTGGAAATGCTACAACCTCACAGGGAGTGATGGGAGATTCACTTTAGAGAGCATGAGCAGCTGGAGCGTGGCAGCACAAGCTGTTAGACATGGACTTTTATTGAATTTCTTCCCTCTGGCTGGATTAGTGGTTAGAAGAATATTGACAACTGCACAGCATGCAACAGTCAAGGTGTTAGAGGTTGTCTGAGCCTCCCTAAATGTAGATTCAGATTCCAGGTGTTTTTGTGAACTGTTTACAGAGTTCATGCTAAACTAACTAAAAATATGATGTTATGCAATTTGTAGGTTCAGATGTGGTTACAAATCCTTAACCCTTCTTGAGTCCTTAAGTGTTTGACTTGTCTTTGTTTTCCCTTTAAAAAAAAATCTGTACCAGTGTACACAAACGTGTTGTTCCAGTAAGCTACAGAACATGTGTCACGTCAGTACTGTATTATTGACATCCATGTAAATACTTGACATTGTATAAATTTAAGTTTTTATCGTTTAAATAAACAATATTTATTGATTTATATAGCCGTTCTTTATCATGTCACACAACACCACGTTTTTCCAGTATTAAATCATTTATTGTTAGCAAGTTCAGTAGTGGATGTTTCAGCAGACCAACACTAATAACAGCAGACCTGCAGTTTTGTACAATATGCAGATTAAACCTATGGAATTCATGTTTAATCCATAAGTCAATAAAGTATAACAGGCAGTAATAATGCATAAACACCAGCGTACCCCAGTAAGTAAAAAGCTGGGCAACAAAACGTAAACAGACATGGCAGTTTTAGTTGACACCCTACTTTGACAGCACTAGAAACATGTTAATGGAGGAATATCACTCTTGATTGCTGCACCAAGAAGCTGCGTTCTTGAACATACGCAGCCAGGGTGAAGGTGTGAGAGAAGGTCTGAAGTCCCTTGGGGCCCAGGGCCACTGCCAGCTCAGGGTGCAGCGCTCCGGGTGGGGCATCATGGCCAGGTGTCTGCCATCCCTGGAGCAGAGTCCTGCGATACCCTGCGGTGAGCCGTTAGGGTTGAGAGGGTACTCTTCAGTGGGATGACCCTGGTCGTCAAGGTAACGGAGGGGGGCTAGTCCACCAGAAATAATCAGGTCCTGAGCCCGAGAGCTACGGAATTGCACAAGACCTACGGGAAAGAAAAAGGTTAGGGGAAAAATCAATACTAAACACAGGTGCTGATTACAGAGCGTACGGACTCACTGACTTGTTAGGCAACCAGATTAATCTTTGATGTTATGCAAGTTTAAAGAGGGGGGCTCATCATTTCTGTACATTCTGCTAGAAAAATGATAAATAGCTGAGTGATTTATTGACGTGTGCAAAGTTTTAATGGAAATATATAAAGCTAGAACATTTTGGCTATGACCACCTTTTAGTGCATACTTTCCTATATTCATAATTCCATACATTCTGACAAGATCCCAACACCATGGCTGAAAAGCAGGGCCGAACCACGACAGCCTCCAACGAGTTTTGCAGATGCGACAGATTTTCGGTCCAGCTCTTGTGTAATCTGATATACCTCAGCTTTTTCCCCCACTTCCATTTCCCTCTCTCAAAAACGACTTCTCGTCAGCCAACCTTCCACCGAGACTATTTCTGATGAGGGTTTAGTGAACAGCAGATAGATCAGCTGAAGAGAAACATGTCATCTCTCAGGTCTTATGCCAGGTTTCTGCTTTTCTTTCTCCCCTATTTCTTAAGGACATGAATGTCAGCTACTATCCATTTCCTGCAGATAGCTTTTAAGCCTGCCACATCGTCTTTTGTACTTATACAGTTTCTGCAAAGTTTTTAGAGACAGTGCATCATGAGAAGATATGCCAAGTTTGCCAGCTAATAGTGCCTTGATAATCACCTTGTTGATGCAAAATACTATTTTATGCCTGTTGAAAATTGAACAGTCATAACTAGGGATGGGTATCGTTTAGGTTTTATCCGATACCGGTGCCAAACCGGTACTTTTGAAACGGTGCCGGTGCTTAAACGGTGCTCAAACCGGTGCTTAAAGAATGGAAAACACAAACTTTGCCCAAAAACCTCTCATGTTCAGCTGTTTTTTTTGTAAAAAGATAACAATGTTAGCCTTTTCTGCAGCTACGGGGCATATATGGTATCACTCTTGGCTGGAAGCAGTGCTTAAACAATGGAAAAAACACAAACTTTGTCCAAAAACCTCTCATGTTTAACTGTTTTCCACTTTTTCTTTGGTCATTTTAGCCTTTTTGGCCAGGGTGAAGGGAGTATCTGCCATCAAACAAGAAGACAGCCGCATGTAGATATGATGATGTTTGCTAGTTCACCTTACATGCATTAATGTAATAACGTGGTTAGCCTACTCAATGTAAATTACACATGAACAACATTAAGCTACTCACGCAGAGAAGAACGGCTGCTGCTGCATCATCCTCCGTCATCATTTCTGCTACACTGGCAGGGCTAGGGGCCAGGACTCTCCTCTTCGTGTTTTTGGGGGATGTTGCTAACTCCGGGTCCGATAACAGGCAACCCACCCGCAGTAGATGTGCACGGTGTGAGGTCTCGCAGCAAGCTATCAAATACGGCGCATTTCTCGGCTTTTCAAAAAACGCTATGCGTCGCCAGGTGTTTCATCGGATTTGAGGTGTTACCTCCTTTGCACAGTATCACAGTATCAGCTTAAAGCACTTGTTGCAGGCTGCTGAGTTTGCATATTTTGCTGTGAAGTACAGCCAGACTTTTGACCGCTTTGCCTTGGGTGTTTTTAATCTGTAGCTCTGCTCTAAAAGAACGTACGTACCTGGACCCGCCTACTATCCTCGGAAACGTAAAATGATTGGCTAGAATCTAAAGTGTATCACAGCTCAGGAAAAAAAAAGCACCGAAATAAAGCACCGAAATGTGCGCTGCTTTTCGGTCTGGTTACTACCGTTTATGTCACCGGTACCCATCCCTAGTCATAACATAGTTGCAAGCTGTTGTAAGAATAAATGCTACATATGGATCATTTTAGCCCCTTGATGTTTGGTAGGCAACATGATGATATCTGATCTGATAACATCCTGGGCTTAGGATGCCCTGTGGCCAAGCTTGTTCATGTTTGGTTGATCAACTCCTGATCTATCATCATCTCTGAATATTTGAACTCCATAGGATCCTCTAGTGCAGGGGTGGGGAACTCCAGGCCTCAAGGGCTGGTGTTCTGCAGGTTTTAAATATCACCCTGGGTCAACACACATGAATCAAATGATTAGTTTATTACCAGGCCTCTGGAGAACTTCAAGACATGTTGAGGATGTAATTTAGCCATATAAATCAGCTGTGCTGGATCAAGGACACCTGCTAAAACCTGCAGGACACTGGCCCTTGAGGCCTGGAGTTCCCCCACCCCTACTCTAGTGTCTTCTAAGACAGCGGTCCCCAACCTTTTTTGCGCCACAGACCGGTTTATGTCCAACAATATTTTCACGGACTGGCCTTTAAGGTGTCGCGGATAAATACAACAAAATAAAACCAGCACCGGTACCAACAAAAGAAGATTTATTCACAACACATGGGAAAAGACCCAGGGAAACTGAGTTAATGATAAAAACTATAAGAATCCTGAAAACCATGAATTTTACACCCGAGCCTCAACTCTTGTGGCCCGGTACCAGTCCGCGGCCTGGGGTTTGGGGACCGTTGCTTTATTGTGCATATAATAGAAGTCTTATTTACATGTGGGTCATTCATGACACACAGGAAAAGACCCAGGGAAACCAAGTTAATGATAAAAACAATAAAAAATAATGATAAAGGATTTATGGTTTATTATTTATGGTTTTTAGGATAAAAACCCTGAAAACCACAAATTTCACACCTAAGTCTCAACTCTCAGACCAGTACCGGCCAGGGGGTTGGGGACCGCTGTTCTAAGACACCATTTTCCAATAGAACAGAACTGGTTTGTTGGTACTGTTTTTACTGCTGGTGAGTTTAAGTTAAGCGTAAGTTACCACTGTGATTTAGTTTAGTAAGTTGTGACCCACTGTCATGATACTAAGCACGCTCGTTTAAACCTGACTACAAATCCTGCTTAGCAGTAGACCTCTCATGCTGATCTGACTTTACCTTCTCCATGTGCAACCCAGACTCCCAGCGCTGAGCCCTCCATGCCTCTCAGCCAGATGGATGGAGAGTCCTGGATCCCAACGCTGACAAAACGCGACTCAAACCTGCCTGACTTATTGTGACTCAGCACCACTTCAGATTCTGGTGAGAATAAAAAAGCCAAGAAAAAAAAACAAACATCAGGATTAAAAATTATTCTAAACAATTCTGTTTTAATTCACTACTAAGGTATTGTGTTGCTTTATTTCAATCACATTTTCAAGAAACATTTCTTTGCAATGTCCTCTTACCCACTCCTTCCTCGCTCTCTCCCACCCAGCCCAGCAAGGCGAGCAGCTGACAACCATTACATACGCCCAGACTCACTGTATCCTCACGTTGTCGGAAACGATCAAATTCAGCCTTGGCTTTGGAGTTGTAGGCAACAGTAGCTGCCCAACCTTTATGAAAAAGTAATATTGTTACGCAGGAAAAAAATAATATGTACCTCACAGTGGTTTACGTCTGAGTGCATGCGAGTGCATTTACCTTTAGCTGATCCCAGGACGTCTGCATAGCTGAAACCACCAACAAAAACAACTGCTTTGAAAGGGTCCAGGGTTACTGAGCCAGTACACAGGTCCTGCATGGTGACATCCCAAACCTACACACACATTTACATTGCAAAGCTCAATAATGAACACATGCAACACAGTTTCGATTTAGATGAGCAGATATCTGGTTCATAAAGCTGTTGTTAATGACCTCAAAGCCCGCCATGTACAGAGAGACAGACATCTCTCGATCTCCATTACTGCCCTCCTCTCTGACCACAGCAACACGTGCTAAAAGAGCAGAACAGTTTAAAATACAAAAAAAACATAATAAAAAAATCACAGAGTATTAATAAATGATTATATCTGACTAAACCTGATGAATTTAAATGATTAAGAATTTAGTGGTGCTGTCCAACCACTAAATAAATATGGTTTCATTCCATTCAGCACACTGGGAAATGATGTAAAGTGAAAATACATAAGATAAAACAGACTTATAAAGAAAAACAACAATGGATGACAATGCATTACCAGTTAGCGGCTAGCTGTTGCATCAGTTCAGTGTTGCTGCTGGCAGTTTGAAACACTAGCGAACTGAATAAAACGTTTCAAAGGTTTGTTGTTCTTGGAGGACTTCCCCAGTGGGGATACACCCTCTGACAGCATGTACAACTGTTATGCTAAATTATAGTTTATAGACAATTAAATAATCAAAGAGTGTTTGACTTTATAATAAAAACAACCATTAATTCCAATTCTGGAGTACAATAAGTCACTGATACCAGGTTGGCTGATGGTGGGCATTTCAGAGGGGTTAAAGGTCAGTTTAAAGTATGGCTGTGTCCTCTTTGATAGCCCCTCCTCCTCCTGTTTAATATACAGCTCATTGGCTTGGAGACGCTCCAGCTGGAAACTCGTGTCCTCCCACATTGCTCTGAGGTCAGGCAGCAGCTCCCTCAGCACCTCCTTTCCATCTACACGGACCCTGATCTGGAAGACAAGTGCAATGAAAGACAGCGGTCATCCCTTACAAAGACACAAGACCCGAGTCCGTGCCAGGTTTAACATCTCACCATGGCTTCTGGTCCAAAGCCACATGTTCTGCCGATATGAAGGCACTGGACGCCTGCATCGCTGTATCTTTGACACACAGTTTCTAAATCTGACTGAGAAACCTCCAGAACCAAACCCAGCTCCTCGCTGAACAACAGCTCCATGACTGCACGTGGCAAAAGATTGTAAAGACACAGTTATTTTGCATTATGTATGTGTAATTAACTGGTAAGGAAAGGGAAATAACACATTCAGGCTCTAACCTCCAGCTCCTTGTGAAGTCAATTCAACATCAATCCCACGGTTTCCTGCAAACGCCATCTCTAGCAAGCAGGTAAGAAGGCCTCCGTCACTGATGTCATGACCTGCACTCAGCAGGCGATCTGAAAGGACACAAAATAGATTACATGTTGTTGTTCTTATTTTTTTAGGAGCTTTCCAAGCCACTAGGTGGCTCTCTCGTCACAGTGCAGAGCTGTGGCTGTGCAGTAAGAATTTAAAGGAATATTTAAACAAAACTGAAAGGGGGGGGGGGGGACCAAAAAAAAAAAAAAAAAAAAACCACACTGAAGAAAACTTTGCTCCCAGTATAATTCGATGCCAACTTTTTCCCCTTTCTGTGGCAGGGAGATGTTTTCCCTGTGCAAACTGACCGTGTATGAGTTTCTGAGTGGTGTTGAAACAGGCTGTCAATAGTTCTGGCTGGTCCAGGTCAGGAGAGCAGTCTCCCAGCTGGCTGTAGCACTGAGCCAGGGCAGAGCCTCCTAGACGATGATGGCCTGGACTGAGAGGAACCCACAACAACACGCCTGCAGACAGAGGACAAAAAGTCAGAGGCAAGCTGTCTGTTACTGAGATCACGATGTGCGCAGCGTGAGTTAGAGAAGCATGAAAATAGAAATAAAAAAACTAAGGAAAATTAACTTATTTTTTATGCCATTAAAACACTGACAGATTTGAGTCTTGGTGTGTGCGTTATACCTTTGCCATCTGGATCCTCGAGATCAGGCGTCACAGTAGCAGTGATGTCAGGGCAAACAGCATATGCTGAAATAACAAGAGCACCTGAAAAAGAAGCAGAGCAAAAGCTAAGTTTAGACAGCTCTCACACACACACACACACACACACACACACACACTCACACTCACACACACACACACACACACAGAGTACCTGGAGCTTTGACCGTCTCTTTTCCAACTCTAGCAGCCATGCTCAGAGAGTCCTTGCCTCCATCGATGGCCACTCCCAGCTGACCCATGACTGCACACATGGCTTGGCAGGCTTCCCACAGGCATGCCCCCTCTCCAGGCAGCTTAGCAGCCCACATCCAGTTACCACTGCACTTCACATCCTGACAAGATTTTAAAAATAATAATAATAATAATAAAATTCCAATAATTACATCATGCTGGGATTAAAAATACACCTTTTTACATTTTTGCATATCTGCGATATATTAATTAAGCTTGTTTGTTTCTGAATATTTACTCACCTTTAGTTCTGTTACCCTTGCAAACACCAGATTGGTCAGAGCCTCACCCACAGCCATGCGAGCCCCTGCTGCAGGACACACCAGCCCTTTAATTGGCTGCTCCCCAATGGCTGTTGCTGCTCCTCCTAGGCTGAAAGGTGATAGAGCAACAACAGCCACATCGGCCAATGGGGTGTGAAGAGGGCCGACACACTGTTGCTGGGCAACCAAGCCAGTCACAGACCGGTCCACCTGATGGAGGGAGAGAGAGACAACAGAGAGAATCAGTGTCTGCACAAGTTATTTCTAAAAACAAGAGACTGTAAGACGGGTATATACACACACCTTGTTGGTCAGGTAGCGTTTAGACGCCACAGCAGGCAAACGTAAAACTCTGTGCAGAGCATCTTTGACAGTCAGCCCAGCAGGAAGACTCAGTGTTTGATGATTCAGGGCCAGTGACTCCATCTTAAATTCCTTCTGCGGCATTTTTCCCAGAACCCACTCCAGCTGCAAGTCCACAGGACAACGCCCGCTGTCTGCCTCATCGCCACTTCCTCCCTCGTCACGGACCAGAACAATCTGAGTGAGAAATCAGTAATTCACTGAGCGTGGATTTACTCAGTGAGACACTTGTGGCATTATGACCTAGCCAACAAGGTGAAATGACCGGTATGATAGATGTGCATTTATCGACTCGAGCCAGTCTAAAACGTGCCTTGCCGTCTCCTGTGATGTTTCCCACAAAGTCAACAGGACACTTCTCCCTTTGACACACCCTCTCCAGGAAGGACCGATCTGATGGCTGCAGCAGGAGGGCATTGCTCTCCTGATACTCAGCCCCCCAAAGCTCCAGCACACTCAGTGTGGGGTCACCTTTCTACAACACAAAGCATAAAAAAAATCCAGACATTTATCTATTTAAAAGAAAATACAAGAAATGTGTTTAAAAACACAAACAGAAAGCTGTGTTCATGTGGTGATTACCTTGAATCTACTGCAGTATATCACAGCTCCTGCTGGCTCACTGAGCTCCTTGAGCACATTACCTAAAAAAAAGAAATGAGAGTATAGGTTCAATACCTTGGTTTTTCTCTCTTTCTTTATATAACCTCTTAAAGAAGCCACATTTTCCTCACCATTTCCTCCTGCCCCCTGATCATGTATACTGCAGATTGGATTTCCGCCACTTCTTTCCAGGCATGCCCTGATAGCACGGTTCATCTTTTGCTCCATCTCAGCATCTCCCCTCTGGACAGCACCCAGATCCCTGTCGCTGGAGTTGTCCCCCTGAACCTACAAGTTTACATGTACTTAAATACTGAAAAACATTCACGTCACGCGAGGTCATTGATTAATTGTAGTGTCCATACTTGAACAGAAGAGGCTGCTCCTCCTCCTACACCGATCCTGTACACCGGCCCTCCGATCTTCACCACCTCCATTCCTGATGGACAGCAGAGCAGCAGAGAGTCTCTGATCAATGTGTGTAAATATAGCCTCTGAATTGATTAATGTCATTTCACACAGTGTGTTAAAGCATCACCAGGCTCTGGCGCTTCTTTCTTCACGTGTAGATCTTCGATAGAACCGAGACCACCACTGAACATGATCGGTTTAATCCACTCCCGTCGCTCCCCATTAGCCAGCCGCATGCCGAAGGAACGAGCAAAGCCTAAAGGAAGGTTATGTGTTAAAGAAGTGCCAAAATAATTCGATAGTCATTCATAAATTTGTACAGTTATGTTAGAAAACAGGTTACAGATTTAAAGATGCAATGTTTTTGGGAAGCAGTCTGAGGAAAAGAGACAAAATGAATTTTCTGCAACAACAGAGATAGTATTGGATTTGCGTTCTTGTTTAAACTTATGTGTTTAGTGTGTACGGTCGTCCTACCTGAGAGGACAGGTTCTCCAAACTTGTTGCCGTAGTCCGACGCTCCATCGCTGGCCTCAATGGCCACCTGCAGAGGAGGGGCAAAGGTGGAGGGATACTCCCATCCCTCTCCTTTACACTCCCATGGGAGATCATATCCTACAGATGGAAAGACATGTTGACTCAAGGTCAGTTTCTGTGCAGCACAGTCCAACCATGTTTTCTGATACCTTATTAACAAAAATGCATCTATTTTACGTTTGGCATGTTGTGCCTCAGGGTTTCATTATTAGACCATTATCCATTTTCTGTACAGATGCCAAGTGTGTGGCAAATCATTCAAGACTTTCAGATTCTTTTTAACTGTTATCCAGATGACATCTAGGTTTATCTAAATGCATGTGGTCAAATTCTTCAATTTTACCTTTAAAAGAGAAAATTATTATACTTTAATAAAACCACCTTTTTACTTTCCTCAACTGGCAACTCACTGATCAACATCAACTTCTAACCAAAACCATTTTAGCAGCCTCACATGGTGCCAAAATGACTCATCGATAAAAACTATATTTAGGTATTTAAAACTTCTGTGAAGTGAAGACTTATTATAATATATCACAACTCTAATATGTGGATTTTAATTTGTTGTCCTGTAGGTTTTAAAGCAGCGGTCCTCCATCCCCGGGCCGGTCCATGAGTCGTTTGGTACCGGGGCGCGAGAGTTGATGCTCGGGTGTGAAATTTATGATTTTCAGGGTTTTTATCGTCAACTCTGTTTCCTTGGGTCTTTTCCCGTGTTGTAGTTGTGCGTCTTATTTTGAAAGAAATATTTACATGTTACCATAGCAACCAGAGAGCATTAAGGGGGAGAGAGGAGGACGTTACTCTCAATGTTGTTGCTGGATTTCAGGAGGACGCTGCTACTAAAGTTAGACAGTGAATTCGTGTTTAGTATTTACAAAACACCACAGTTTTTGTCTTAGTTGTATCATTTTATTTTTATTTTATTTATCTGTGACACCTTAAAGGCCGGTCCGTGAAAATATTGTCTGACATTAAACCGGTCCATGGCGCAACAAAGGTTGGGGACAGCTGTTTTAAAGCTTGCCCTTAAATAGTAGATAAGATAACCTTTATTAGTCCCACACGTGGGAAATTTGTTAGATGCATAGAGTCTTGGACCTGGTATGTGCAGGTTCCCGAAGCAGTATCCTGCAGTGCCAGCAATGACGTGGCCTCCTCGTCCGGCACTCTGGACATCTCTGATACGACCACCAGTCCCTGTTGTTGCTCCGCTGAACGGTGATACACCTAAAATGTCCATCCAGCTCACGATTAATCTCAGGTAAAAACAGAAACTTGCATTTTAAATAAGTACAAAACTTTTTGCGCCCTAACCAGTCGGGAAGTTGTGCGTCTCTGCTGTGAAGATGACATGTCTTAGTGAGCGCCGAGTCTCATACGGGCTCGCTTGGGATGGGTCTTTTGGGTAAATGAACTCAAGCTCCATGCCTTTGATGCCACTGAACACACACAGAAAATTTACAGTGAGCCAAAATAGACAGACACGCTCACGAGTGTGCTCGCCCCTGCTGTCGCCACTACTACCTGCTGTTGTCGCAGAACTTGATGACGTTGTTCTGGTTGCTGTGCCGCTGCGTGTCCATTATGAGGCTGAAAAGAGTCTCCTTCTGCTCCTTCCCGTCGATCACCATCCGCCCCCGGAAGAACCAGTGACGACTGTGCTCACTGGGAAGGACAAAGAAAGCCTTGCAGCGTATCAATACCAAAAACACACAACACACAGAGCAGTCCCGCCAATCTGTTCACTGCGGACGACCCCACCTATTGGACTGGGCCAGGTCAAAACATTCCACACTGGTGGGGTTCCTTTCAATCCTCTGGAACATCGATGTGTAGTAGTCCAGATCCCAGGAGTCAAAGGCCAAGCCTGCACCAACCACAAAAGTGCATACATAAAGTTTCTCAATACTGAAAAAACAACCACATGGCATCACCAGATCATTTAAAGAGCACTGAGTAGTTTCCATCCATTTACTATCGATTCAAAACGTGCTCTTCTAAAAAGGTGCACAGCGCTTCGGTCAGCATTTCTTCCCCTGAATTGTTCTCTATATATAAACTTGGAAAAATATCATCTAACCCTCGGGCGAAACAAAAATCAATCGACACACTCCCATGCATTCAAACATGCTTCAAAACACAAGAAAGCCGACAACTCTGAGATGGCTTTGGCTCGTTTACACATAAATTTGATCACTTCCACTGCACTTAAACTTAAGCAGTACTTAGCATGAACACTTTACAATTAGTATTCCAAGGATCCACACTGCATAACAAACTTGTGTCCCATCTATTAAACACCAAAACACTGAGTGTAAAATTGATTTCACAAGGATTCAAAGCTGTAGTCAGAACAAATTCCACATATACCTCTTTTTAATTATCTCCTCAATTCACCAGCCGAGCATGGCGGCGCCTACAAAGTACGTGCACTGAAATGATTCTCATTTCTTTGAGCTGCTTGTGAATGTTAATGAAGCTGAGCGAATAAGCAGAGCATGAACATAAGAACGCACGCCACGTTCTGTCGCTGTGGCTGGTGTCAGCCTGAAACCTGTTCACATTATTAGGAGGAAATAATCACTCAGCGTGCAGACACATGAAATGTTTTACAGTTCTGGGTCATTACACAGAAAATCGCCGTTACGCACAGATGACAGAACTGACTTGTTCGTATGGCTGCAAAAAGTATTTTTACTGTGGGCTGTAACTGCAATCTTAATCATTTTGGCAAGTCAGAAATCATCACATATTTATTGAGCTTGTTTTTGCAGGAGATTTCCTTGAACTTTAAATATTATTTAAAGGAAAAATTAGGGAGTTTGAAGAGGACACAGGGTCGTCTGGTCAAACAATTGCAACTGGCTGTTTCTGTCAGCCTACAGCTTTCACCGCAGTGTGACTGCAGCTCCAGGTCGGCGAATAGAAGATCATGTTACAACGGGCTCATAAACCCGAAGGAGAGACACCGAGTGCGAGATACTGGAGCGCTTTCGCTTCAAAGCTAAAACGGGAATTTTAAAATTGATTCTAAAGCTAACAGAGAGTGAATAAAGATGCAAGACATCTCTTCTTGGAAACAGTTAAAAGATGTGCAGCTGCATTTTGGACAGACTGCAATGGATTTTAAAGATGGTTCGTTAAGAGCGGTAAATAGCAATAATTTAAGTAAGAAAATATTAAAACCAAGAACGACTTAGAAACGACACACCTTAACTTAGCAATGATCCTTAAATAAAATCAGCGTCACTAGGGAAACAAAAATGATTTTAAAGTGTGATTAACCGCTGCATCCAACTTTTTCTAGGAAAATAACTTAACTGCTTTTATTAACATGTTAATGTTAATATAGTATTTAAGACAAAAATAGAGTCGGTACGGTTATAAAACCGATGACAAGATGATCTCACAGTGTTCAGTGATGCTGAGGTCAGGGCTCCGGGAAGGCCCGTCCATGACTGACAGTGTTTTCTGCTTTTACTCCATTTCAGATACCATTCACCTTTTTTTTTTTAGGTCTGCCAATAAGTCATTTGTTCTCCAGTTTACTCAATTTTTTTTAAGGACAAACTACACACCATGCTGAGATACGCCAAATTTTTAGTTAATAGCTCATTAAGAATCACCTCATGGGTACAAAAATACCATTTTATGCCTGTAAAACTGGGATTTTATGACATATTGCCTGTAACTAAGCACTTAAAGATAAAAAATAAAATAATATGTTGTAAGTTTTTTGCCATGTGTGGACTAAGCACTGGTTCAGTCCCTTGTTTTCTGTGTGTTACAAACCTTAACAAACAAACTAACTAACAAAGAAAATGGTCAGGTACAAGGACTAAAAACCTTTAGTCAACCAGAAACAAACAAAACAAAAATCTTGGCTTCAAATATCACTCAGATCAGTTTATTCAGTCCTTCAATCGACTGAGCCTTTATCTCTTTAGGGTTTTACATTAGACACACACGTGCACGTGCAAGATAATCAGCAGCATCACTGCCGTCCTGTGACTTCAACCAGCTAAGTAATAATGTCATGCATCATGTGACGTTATTAGCAGTGTACTCACAGACCACTGTAAGACTGAGAAGCAGCATAAAGGAAGAGCAGACAAAGAGAAGAGAGAGGCAGGTCACAGTTCATTAAATGCAATAAAAGACTGATTGAGGAAAGTAAAAGCAGAGATTAAAAGAGGATGAAGCTCAATAATGCTCCATTAATTAAGAGAGCCCCAGTAAGGAAACTATTAAAGTGTAAAAAAATATAAAATGAATAAATTCTCACCCAGCTCATCGTTAGCGCTCTCCAAGGCTGAGCGACCCTTCCCCAGGATGTCCACGTCGAACACCGCCTGAGGTTCTGTTTCCACAGTGAAGGAGGTGATGGGGTGTTGATAGATGCACTCCGTCATGCTGTCATACAGACACTCAATCAGCTTCTTTACATCTCCACTGATTTCACTCACACTCTGCTCGGTCTTGGGCTGAAGCAGAGACAGTTCACATTAGACCCAGAAAGTAAAGTCGCGAAAGAAAAAGAAAAGTATATATATATGCGTAGATTTTTCTGTGTGTGTGTGTTCGCACCTTGATGAGAAACCTGCGCGACAGCTCAACTCGGGTGACATTAGTGAGACCGGCACTCTGGCAGATGGACACAGCGTTAGTGGACCAGGCAGTGGAGAAGTTCAACCTGAAAATATAACATAAAAGACTTTTTTATAATGTAGACTTTCTCTCATATGAACGATTTAAAAGAATTATTTTAATTAAAACTGTACCATATGTTTCCCTATTTACTTTTAAGTCAGGCTCGCCTACAGTCTGCTCAGCACTTTTAAAGATTTCCATATTACTTACCCTTAGTCACAGTGAACACCTGCCTAACATTGTTCAGTACAGACGGTATTTATTTTAATGTATGCTACAGGAAGTCACAAACGTCTTAGCCAGAACCCTCACGGCCTGGCTTGTTTGCAGTTTACCAGTTTGACTTCTTTGTTTCCTGTATTTCATAACCTTAAGTTCTCATTTCACTAACTGGAATCTTATTCATACAGAATGACAATGTCTAAGGCAGGAGGGAAAAAAAAGAAAGAAAAAAAGTTGGGGTATATGTGGTCAAAGAATAGAGTACAAATAGAAATGCACAATGTATCGCCAACTGCCAAGAAAACAAACATACAGCACCTGGAACACAAACATTTGAAAATGCACAGGTACAGATTTGTATCTTTCTTCCAGCTCGTAATCGCGACCTGCTGCCTAGGACTGCAATATCTGAACCATTTTAGTTAGAGAGGTGCTGTGGATCTCAAAAAAGAACAAGGACTAGCAATCCCAGCTGCAATCCAAAAACAGTGGAGGTGGATGTCGGATCCTCGCTGGTAAAGCAGCTGATTGCTACCTAGCCAGGACCTCATCAAGTCAGGATTCACAGGGAAAGGCCAGGGCTAGCTGCTTGGCAGTGACTGAACTTTCGAAATAAGAGCAGGGATTGCCTGGTAAAGCAACTGCAGATGGCATCTGTGTGTTTTGTGCTAAGCAAAAAGACTGAGATGCAAATGAATTATCTCTAAAAACCAGGCAGCAGTACCTGGGCCCGATCTCCACCAGTTTCTCCCCACTGCCCTCTGTGAGGTTTGGTTTCTCAGACAGCGGCTCTGCGTGCAGAGGATGACGAAACAACCAGAGTAGAACCCCCTTCTGCTCATCGCTGAGACTCTCGCAGCCTGCAGGAGAAAAATCACAGCAGGACAAAACATTATAAACAGATGTAAATGTGACATTTTAAGTGGTAGACTAGTAAGAAACCTTTAAGGTGAATTCAGTGACTTTAATCCTCATTCTACCCACATCCATAATAATTAGCATCTTCAAGGCCTGTTACACACTCACCTGTCAGTTCCACATTGTAGCACAGCTCGGTCGTGACTAACAGATGTGGGTAGAGCTTTGCTGCCCTTTGTAAGGCCCGACTTTTCAGAGCTTCATTACTGTAGAACCTCACGACAGCCATGACTGATGAAGAGATACACAAATCCAGTTTAAAGGCAGAGGGTAGTGCATTAGTCAAATCAATTGTAGAGGGTCAAAGAAGGTGAATTTTAGGCATCATTTGTCAATAGAATTGATTTAGCCTATTACTAACTGCATTTTCTGAAGTAACGAGTCATTAAATCAGAGTCCAAAGTATGAAATTGATGACCAATATTAAGTGTGCCGACCCTAGTCTCCAGATCGATTCAGGTCAAGACAAACCAATAATGAGATAGCAGGCCACTCGTAATACTGCAAAAAGCCTACAACCCATTCCAACACCTCCGCAAGACCTCAGAGAGGCTGTGAAAGCCATCTATCAGTATAGCAGAGTAATCTATGTTTAGATATGGCAGTTTTCAAAAGCTTTAAGAGCTTTAAATATTTTGATTACAAACCATTACGCTATAGCAGGATTGGGCTACACGTCATTCTGAACCCAAACAGGAAAAAGAACTGGAGTCCTGCAACATGCTATGGGCCACACAGCGCCCGGATTTCATCATCATGGAGTCAGCGATTTAATGAAGGGATAAAAGAAAGAGGAGGGAGGCTGAATCTGCACATTTTGTACCAAGGACCTCGAAGGCACACAGAACAGAGAGGATGTTACAAGATAAATTCTCACTCCGACTTGGGCTTTTTCTTAAAGGTCTTTTTTTTGGATTTTCAGCAAGATTACACAAACTACAGAGGTGAATTTCATGAAATTTGCTACAAAGGTGGAACAGGAGCTAAGAGGAAGAACGCTGGTACAGATCACTTTATTTTGATTTGAAATTCTAAGAATTTACATTAGCAGAAAACGCACTGAAATCTAATTTTCATTTACTGTACATTAAGTTCAAAACAAATAACAACTATTAATACTTTATTTGTAGTTTTTAAAAGTTTTCAGTCCACTGTACGTTTGATTCAAAAGGAGAAAAAGGTTGCAAATCGTCACAGAAAGCCAACGATATCAGCATGTTGAACATACAACCCAGGGACCACAACAAAGTTTGAAAGTTGTATTCAAGTCATTAACTATTCCAATTTTTAATTACAAAAAAAAGTTAATCCGTTTTTGGTAAAACATCTGGAAAATGTCTAGATCCAGACTCAAGTTGTTTGAATTATAAACATGTATAACACTTTTGCAAGGTTAGAAAACCAACATGTGAAGGTTTTCTTTGATCTGTACTCTACATGTATTGACATATGTGCAGAGAATAAGTTTTTTTCCTCCACATAAGAAATTCCGGGCTCCCCTAAAGAAAAATGAGCAGTACCCTAGCACTCATTAAAAATATTCTAATTAAAAAATAATTCATGTCATCAGATTTTCAAGAGATAAGAGATGTTTGTCATTAACACTTATGATTTCATGGTTTCAAAAGTATTTATTCATTTCCTTATATATATTTGCTGTGGCTCAGGTGAACATTCTATTAAACTTCCTTAATTTTACACTTAATAAAACCTACATTACAATAATAAATGCAGAACTATGTCCAATATAAAATCACACACACAATCCTGATCCTGACAAATGGCCCACTGATTGCAGGTCACACACTGCACGGTCAGGAGTTTTCTGTTAGTGTTTAACACGCTACAAACTGCAACCCCCTTCAACATAAACACACACACACCTCTGTGTCAACTGACTGAAACACAACAACGACACATTATAAGGGATACAACTTCTTAAAAAGTGACTCGTGTCTAAAAAGAGCTGGGGGAGTTTTCCATGTTTCCTGTGTGGAAGCTAAGCGGCTAAAAGGCAGCAGAGTTAGCAGAAAGCACATTAGCTAACTTACGTGCAGCAGCAGTTACGCTGTCTGGGATCAAACCTGGTCTCTGCTGGAGTCCCGGAGTGACTTCTGCTCCTGCAGGACAGACTGAAAGCGGCTGGGTTAGCTGCGGTCTGCACACTGACTGACTGAATGGATGGAAGGATGGCTGGACCTCTGCACCCACGTGTGAGCCACTCAAACTGCAAGACGCATGCGCAAGTGGGTGTCGTAGCAAAGAGTGATTTACAGTATTTGCTCAGTGATGATCCCCAGTATTTAAACTGTGGTAAATTACTTTTTGGCTTATAATCTGTCAATTTTATCCCATATTTCAGCCATATTTCTTATGAATGATATCAACTACTTTTGAGCAACAGTGAACTTTCCTGTCACAAGTTAGAAGCTGGAATCTGTTTGTTTTTGTTTTGTTTTGGCAAAGTGATTTCTATTTATCCTTAATTTATTCTGTGAAAGTCTCATTGCCATTAAAAATGCCTTTTTCAATCGAGTTCTGGCCAAACAGGACCAGAAATTGCACAACAGTCCTATAAAGATATTTTAAGTGGGCAAAAAGGACAAAAGGAGGATAATGCTTTCAAAACAGGTTATTTCTTTATTTTATATAAATCCTCTTTGTAAATCCTGTTGATGGCAGTCTGTTTATCATTATCAGCAAACATACTAGAAGTTTCAGCGATGTCAGTGAATTTTGGGAGGCTTTGAACTTTTAATGTGAAAACTGCCAATAGGGAAGCAACTTGTAAATTATTTTGTACTTTTCCTTTTAAAATTTCTAAAACACATGAAAAGAATCTTTTTATTTAAAATGATTCAGAACAAGCTGAAATTAATAGAACGGGGGGGGGGGGGGGGGGGGGGGGGGGCATGTCATTTAGATCTTCATGCTGGAAAACTTTGGGGGTTTACTTCGACTATTAATCTTAGTATTTCTAACATCCTGTCCCGGTGATCCTGAAGAATTGTATACAGCTCAAGGGAGCCAATTACTGTTTTCCTTATTTCTTCTCATATAAACTCGCCCTGCACATCTTTCCTGCCTCGGGTCTTTGTGGCAAAAATTCAACAAGGTGCTGAAAAAGTTCCTCAGAGATCTCAGTCCACAGTAAGCTAGTAAACATCACACAGCTGCTGCAGATCTGGTGACTGTGGAGGCCATCTGAGTACAGAGGACTCACTCTCATGTTCATTTAAATTTTGTGACACCACAAACTAGCCTGCTGGAAGCAGCCATCAGAAGATAGGTACAATACTCAGGTCAGCTGTGGCCTTAAAATAATGCTCATTTGGTACTAAGGGGCCCAAAGTGTGCCAAGAAAGTATTGCCCACATCATTACAACACAATCACAAGCCTGATACAAGGCAGGGTAGATCCATGTTTTCATGTTCTTTATGCCAAATTCTGACGCTACCATTCAAATATATGTGCAAATAAACCCTGTAAGCAAAAAGCTGCTGTGGGTGCAGGTAATATAGTCATCTCAGGGACACAATTCATGTTGTGAGTAAAGAAATAGCCCCCAACTGCTGTTTAAACTTGATGTACCAGGTACAGCCAATCAGAAAAGAGTTGGCTCTAACTAAAGGTGACATTAAAGAGAGAGGATAGGATACACTGGGTTTGCACCCAGGAGCAGAATAAGGTAAATAACTACTATTTTGAACTGTGAGTAATACAGTGCTGCTCTGGTGCAGTCCAAAAACAGAAATATGGAGTTGTAAATTCGCATAATAGGCTCACTCTCTCAAGCTATAAAAAACAAAGCAATTGAAGACATTTTCTTAGTTGTGTAAAACGTTTTGAAAATTGGAAAATATATGCAGGAGGTTGCAGACATTTTAATGCAAGTGTTGAAGGAAAAGAACAAAAATACTCCCACACACACACACACATAAAAAGTCAAGAGTTGCAGTCTTAGATATATTTAATAAATTAAAGCCAAGGTACAAAAAAAACCAAGTACATTTCATACCTCCCTCCCCTCCACCTACAAGTCGTTCTTTAAACTGTGACAAACATTGTTCATTTCCTCGCCTCAGAGTAAGAGCGAAACACCGACAGAGGATCGGCGTTCAACGTCACAGTTCATATCAGACTCTGAAGCAGAACAGCTCACTCCAAAGCCGATTCATGCCTCGGATCTCACTCCACAAATCGCATCTCTACCCTACCTCGCCCCCACCCACCCCCTCCCCACAAAAACACATACATGCTACATGTCTGCAGGCACCGCGGATAAGACAGAAGGATTAGACTGAGATAAAGTTTTATCAGAGACCACAAAGTACATTTCAAATGCTGAGTGTTATTAGGTGTCAGCTGGTCCTGCTGATTCACTAGACAGTGTATTTTACAGCCCTCGCATCACTTCACCAATAATGTCTCAGGCATATTAGATGAGCACAGAATGTCGGTTTCAAAAAAAACTTTCTCAGCGGTCTTGCAATTTGTTACTGAACTCTCTAATCCTTCTCGGTCCTCTCCAAGGCAGTGACCCAGGTGGGTAAAAGGATTCTGGGTAGCTTGTTTGCAAGCAGTTCGTTAAGAGCAGTAGTTGGTGTCAATAACAGATAAGACGGATGAATCTCAGCAATGATTTTCCACATGAAAAGGAGGTTTAATAGATGGGTGTGGTTGCTGGTGAGCAGCATAGGTGAAATATTTGGCCGTGCATGGTCAGTTTTAATGAAGAGAGTAAGCTGAATAAGAGTGGTATGAAGATACGAATGGATGACTGGGCTCTTTCTTTAAAAAACCGGCAGAAATTATGCATGTGAACTGTAGGTCTGATATAAGTGCACTAAACAAGTGGAAAAAGATATAATCTGTGCAGACACACGCGCACACATTCATGCACAACCTCTCATACATACAGGTATGAACACACGCATACACTCAAATACACATAAGTGTTCAGCAATAACTGTTAATATGCACAAGTTGATTAATATTTTTGCACAATTACAGTGACTAAGCAGTCCACCGTCAGGATTATTATTCCCTCCCAGCAGTCCCTTCTTCATTTACATCTTGGGCTGCGTTCTCTTCCAGCAACTACAATTTATTTTCCTTTCATTTTGTTACTGTAGGCAGCCCTGCTTCACCTAAGGGACCACTGCATTACCCACTATCTACAAACCTGAGGAGACTGCAATATGACTGGGTGGAATCATATGTACATGAGGTACAGCCCTGTACACAATGGGCAGGGCAAGACTGACCAAGTTAATGTGGTCTTCAGCTTTCTGTCTCCATATAAATCCCATAAAAGGCATTTATTTAAAAACAAAACACAAAAATGAAAGATCCATGATAATTTGGCAAATGCAGAGATCACAAGGGGCATGAGTAGGACTAAATATTATATCGACGTCAGTCTTCCTGCAGAATCCCCCGCCTCTCCCCCTAAGATTGGTCCTTTTCTCCTTTCTTTATAGCAGCAGCAGGACTGAAAACCACTGTCTTAATATATGTGCATACATATACATTTATATAATTAATTTGATTCATTTTGAAAATAATGTTAAGTAGCTACGTACGATACCACTACCATTTCATATGGATGCTAATCACCAGGAAACAATCTAGGAACCACAGGAAGATCTAGAAAGGCAGAACAAGACAGAGAGAAAAGGAGATGTGTGGCAGCACTTCTCCTCAAAGCTTGACTTAACAAAAGACCTTTAAGTAAGAGAAGAGAGGCAAGTGGGCGAGAGAAACAATCAAGGTTATAACAAAAAAAGAAAAAAGAAATCATGGCCTCTCTAGAGCCATGGATTTAATGTTTGTCCATTAATCCAATGGCGCGTCTGCACTGGAGTGGTTTCATGTCTTGTTCTGCAGCGGGTTCGGTTACATTACAATCATTTCATGATATCTTCGCTGAAGGGGTTCAAGAGAACTGTGTAGTTGTGGCATCCAGCTGTTTTGCACTGAAGACAGGTCATGGTTAGGTAAAAGTTCAAGGGTAGAGTTTCAGTACTCAGCGGCGTACTCTGTACCATGGAGACCTCTGCACAGTAGCGTAAACTCCTTCACTATATCCTTCACCCTCCTCTTGTTCACTCGCTCTCTGTTTAACAATAGAGAAGAAAAGAAGGCAGAAAAGAAACAATTATAAAGTATATGTAAATTGCTCCTTGGGCTGCTTCCTTCTTTGTGTGCAAACATGTGTTTAAAGCATAATCAGTAAAGTCTCATATTTTACAAACATTTGTCTCCAAACTTAGAGCAGAACTCTGGTTTGTTTTCCCCCTTGGTGCCGTTCCTTTGTGTAGCTGTGACACAGTAATCGCGCTCGGGTGCAGACAAAACCAACCGCACTGAGACACTTTGGAGGAGGTAGTTTTGTGTGGTTCGTTTATGGTGTGAATGTGATTTGACCTCAATCTGAACAAACTACCAGGAGTAAATTTCCAGTTTGAGCAAAAAACGCATGTATGCCGTGTATTCTGGGAAGTAACAAGGTCCAATATACGTGCTGTGGTCTGTACGGGCTAGCAACTGTGAACTTAACTTAAATCTCCAACAGTTCAGAACACAGCATCCGTATTTACTGTTGTTGCTCACACTCCAGACATATCTAGCCAATGATCATACTGAACAGTCTCGCGTGGTTTGTAGTGACAAATTATCACAGTGAACACGTTATAAGTTTACAAACTCATCAACAGATTAGGACCAGAGTAAATGAACAACAGATGTGACAATGCCTCAAGTAATGGTAATTTAATGGTTGGGCATGGCACAGCAATAAGCATTTCACCTCATGTCATACTGTGTATGCATATGTTATGTGACAAAAAAAATTTGAATTTTACTTGAAATTTGAAGTATGGCACCTCTTTTTTCTGGAATAATCTACAGAAGGACCTGAAACTGTCAGAGTTGGTGGTGATGCAGAACAGTCCTCTTGGTCAATGTGATGTTACTTGTTCTTAAAGTGTTATCGCATATGATGTGAGTCTCACACTCCCTCGATTTTACTGTGCGTTTCTGTATTTGTTTCATATGTTAAATCTCAGTGAGACCAAATAAAAGGATGACATTATGGATGTGTGTGTCCAGTGGTGTTACCTGAGTATCTGGTGTGAAAAGTTATCTTTCTGCTCAGCTGTGATCCGTGATGATGGGAATCCTGGAGGTTGCAGCGCCTCTTTCAACCACACGGCGAGAAGAGAGAAGCAGTGCTTGTTCAGACAAAACAGCACATCTGCAAACTGGTCCATCAGACTCCGAGACGCCCCACCTCCAATGCCCTGGGGAGAGCAGAGGAGGTAAATTACATCAGGGACTTAATCGCAGTAAATGAGGAAGAAGAGTTTGGAGTGTAATAACACAGCAAACTGCAGGATCACTGAAATGATGAAACATTTCTGTGGTGTGAATGTGGTGCTTCTCACCTCCAGAACGGCCTGTACCAACAGCTTGCCGTCCTCCTGCACCACTCTGGCTAATGGAGGCACGTCTGAGCAGTGGGGTAATAGTTCAGTCTAAGACAGGAACACAGAGAGAATCGTCAAATTTAAAGACAAATGACTCACTTCTGAACACACTCGTATGGTTTAAGCTCTGTGTGTGTGTGTGTGTGTGTGTGTGTGTGTGTGTGTGTGTGTGTGTGTGTACTTACAAAGAACAAGCACGTTGACTTGACAGTCGGAGCCTCAGGAAATTTGAGTGACAGAACTCCTAGAAGTGGGAGACAGAAACTACTGAAGGCTGGTGTCAAACATTTACAATTTGTACTTTGTACTGACAAGCACACATTCACAGAAACTGTAGCAAAACACACAACAGTGTGTATGGTTGTCTAAATCATGTGCAAACTTACCGCAGTGGAACACTGCTTTCACGTCGAGGCTCTCAGACAAGAACAAATCGGGCTTCCGTTTGAGGGCCTAAAAGCAGATAAAGGAATTAAACAGAGTATGTTTTTGTCGGCCCGACCCAATCGGTACTGCTTCACCACATTCCACTGCATAAGATCCTTCAAATTTCTGGTATCAACAATACCCGCTAAGCCTGGTAGTCAGATCTGACAGCAACACGGGCAAGGAGCCAGATCTGCCTACCAGGCTGCAATACTCTCTCTCCGTCTGTTTAGGAAGAACTATATGCAAACTCATACAGAGATCCTCCAATGCAGAAGTCGGCAGGTGTAACAAACAAATTGCACAAAATCAAACTTTGAAATCATTTGAAAACTTAAGTCAAACTAAAAGCAATGGTGGTTTTGGGCTCGTTTCTTGAACTCAATTGTATTCCAAACATTACATTCCTTGTTTTTGGTTGACTGGATTGAATATGCAACAGAAGTGTGTAAGTAATTAACATGTGCAGATAAAGAGAAAGACAACTCATCTCATAATAATGAACTCATTCAGGATGGAGGAGAGGAGAGAGGGAGAGAGGGAAAGGGAAAGGGAGAGATGAAGGTCAGATCTATCCAAAGATAGAAAACCAAGGAAGAAGAATGAAGACGAAAGACAAAAATATAAAACGGGAGAGCCATCAGCCAATTTGTCTGAACTGATTAATATTAGTTGAATATTAATTCATTTGGGCTTTGATTGGCTCTGGGCTGGAATGACTTCAGAGGAGGACTCAGCTCAGAGACTAATCAGTCACCTGAGACCACAATGCTGATACTCATACTGTTGCATCATCCTTCCCATGAGCGCCGCATCAACTAAAATATTTCCTCTGAGGTTCTGAGTTTGTGGATTTATTTTTTCCAGATGAGGAAATCTACCCTGGTGTTGACTTTAGGGAAAATGGTTAAAGACATAATACGATTTAAGTGTGTCAGGTGGTGGATTTTATTGCAAAATGACTTCAAACAAGTCCTCTTGATCTTTTGTTATAAAGTAGTAACTGGTTAAGGGTTTACATGGCATGTGTCATGAGAATTTAAGACATCAGAGGGTATAAAACCCTTCCAAAAAACCCAGGGTCATTTTAAAAATGCCCTGTTATCTTACTGAAACAAGACTGGTTATGTGATGATGGTAACTTGGCAGTGAGAAGAGAAAATCCTGCATTTTTGCAAGAGGCCATAAAAAATGTTTTATTAGCTGATTACCTGAATATAACCTGAACTTACAAAATAAGGATTTTGGTTGTTTTTCCTTACTGTACTGGGCACACTGCACAGATAAAGCTCATTTCTACAGGGCAAATAAAAACTCTACATGAGTACAGCGCTATGTTTTTGTGGTGAGGAGACTGTTAGAATCAAAAGCGTTTGAGGAGAGACAAACGTCCCGTTTTCAAACATTCCCCTCGTGTGTTACATTCCACTGCCTTGCCTATGTAACAAAGAACAGAAAAGGGTATATTTATATAGAGAGAGAAGAGGACAGAGAAACAGGTCGGAACTAGAAAAAGAGAAAGAGAGAGAAACCCAAAGTGAATGAAATAAGAAACCAAAAACACACCTGAGCTTGGAGTTGCATAAATGAATCAACAATATCAGGATGATCCCTGGGTCCTAAAATATAATAAAGATGAAACTTAAGAAATCATAAGAGAATAAGAATAATATACAAACAGCAACTTAATAGATTCAACAGTCATGTGGAAATAAAAGAGAACTCAAAAATATTTCATTGAAATAATTCACACGTGAGTAAGGAACGAAGGGGAGAAGGGGGGGAGGGGCATATGAAGCTTTGGCAGAGTCTTGGAAGAAGAGACCAACCAAAAACAAAACACAGGCAGAAGACAAAGACATGGGTCTGTTTGGAGAGAGAAACGGAAAGAAGTAACGAGAGAAAAAGAACAAACCTAAAAGAACAAAAGTGTGTTTGGAGTGGGAACCCAGGAGGCACCTCTGTTACTGTTACAGCTTGGAGGAAGAAAAAACAAGGAGAAAAAAAAAGGCACCAAACCAGAATGAACCCTCTTTTATCTCCTCCTCATGAGGCGCCGCCGACATCAACACCATCAAATAGCAAGCAAAGCATTTCCTCTCATTTAAACGAGCACCTCAGAGGTGAAGGTTACTGTAAAGGGTCCATTCAGCACTAGTCAATAACATCCCCATTGGTTCAAATGAGAGCCCACAGCATCAATAGGAATCACATTTAACATTAAGGACAGCTTCACTTATCACGACCTCCCTTTATGCTGGACACAGACTACAAGGCTCTGAAAACATATGATGCAGAGTTAAACACACATCTCTTGTAAAAGCGGAAGAATCCACATTGAAATTTTTGACTTTCGGGATCAATCCAATAGCGAAAGGTTGACGTTGGAAGGACTCCAACTTTTTCTTTTTTCTGGATAAAAGAAAACAGATGTAGTGAGCGCCCAGCTTTGGCTGTTCCCAGACTCCAAACAAAGTTTCCTGCTCGATACCCTCCTCCAGCCCACTACCACACAGGAACACTTCCGAGACAATTCAGGATTATTCAAAAGGGTTGTGATAGTGAGCCTGACTAATTCTTGGACAACAGTGGTTGCAGTCGTATGGAGCAAGCCCTCCCTGCTATGTTATATGTCAACTGAAAAAAGCTAGTCTTTTTGCTGTGACTGTATCCAGTACTAATACTACTGCAGGACACCTGCTCAGAAAACAAGAGTTTAGAGGAGGGAGGAGAGGCAGCCATTACTTAATCAGTCAAAACAGGAAAAGGGGGAGAAGAAAAGGGGACAACACAAAGGGAAGGGGAGTATCAGACAGACTTGGCAACAATACTCAAAGCCATGTTTAATGAAAGAGGAGATATCGACTCGAAGATGTCCATTTATGTCAAATATTTAATAATCACTCTAGCCCCCGGGTTACGCATATGAGGAAACTTTTCCTCAATGAAATACTTACATTGGTTTGTAAATGTAAAAGACAAATAAATGTAATAAATAAATTCCCCTATTGAACAGAATCATGACAACATCTCAACTGTTACAAGATAGTAGCAGATAGCAATAATCTGAAAATGACTTGAATCATAAGTGGAAAAAAAGGTCTGCTTTTATGACTCTCTGTCAACACACCAAGCAGACAGACAACTCCGCTCACATTATTGAGTAATTAGAGTGAATGTCTAAAGGTCGACTGTGGAGTCCGATGACCTGTAACCTTTTTTGTTGTTTTCTTTTTTATGCTCCCAGGCTGACCTGTTAGCAAAATCTACTATGTTGCACAAGTATTCTTAGCAGGAAGCATCAATGGACATGAAATAAAACCACCTCTGCTAAACCAAATCAAAAACTGTCAAATCAAATACGACTAGAAACATGTACTCAAAAAAGGAGCATGTGCACATTCAGGCAATTTTTTTTTTTTTTTTAGGTGCCTGACAAAAAAAACCCCAAAATAAATCACAATATGTTGTGAAAATTATACGTCCACGATTTAAAGGTCTACCTCTGCAGAATGTAAAGGAAAGATTAACTAACTATTAAATTAGAGCCAAATAATGTGCAGCTTTTCTGTCTTTTTCAGAAAAAAACCTACCTGATTTTAACAGAAACCGTTTATATTACTGACACTCCCGCCCCTGCAGGACCCCCTACCTTGCTGGAAGATGGACAGTGTTACCGAAGTAACCAGCTCAAACAGAGCCTTGATGGGTGGGAAGTGGTCTGTCTCACTGGCAAAGATATGCACCATCTGAAACAGCAGGGCCTCACATTAAAAACTATTTTTACTTACACATAAAAAACTGGGTTACTCAAAGGAAAACAGGCTGCAGTATGAAGAAAGGACTTTAAACAGGCAACAAACTAACCAGATAATTACTGACTGCCAGACACTTTATTAGGTAGGCTTCACTAGTATTGAGCTCGGCCCCCTTTTCCTGTCAGAACTGCTTTAATTAATTGTGGCATAGATTAAACAAGGTGCTGGAAACATTCCTCAGAGATTTTGGTTCATATTCATGACATTTTTGTGAGACTGTTTTATAAATTTTATGTTCAGTTTCTCATTCTTTGCCGACAGGAGTGATGCCTGGTGTGACCTGCTGCTGCAAACGCTCATCTGCTTCAAGGTTCAATGTGTTCTGCTTTCAGAGATGTTCTTCAGACCTTGCTTGTAACAAGTGGTAATTTGAGTTGCCTTGCTATCAGCTTGAAGCAGTCCAGCAATTCCCATCTGACCTGAGGCATCAACAAGGCATTTGGACTATTCTCTGAAAACCTCAGAGACAGTTGTGTGGAAAAAACTCCCAGTAGATCAGCAGTTTTTGAAATACTCGCACCAGCTTGTCCACACCAGAATCAAAGCCACTTAGATCAGCTTTTTACCCCTTATTCTGATGCTCAGTTTGAACTTCAGCAGGTCATGTTGATCATGTCCACTTGCTTAAACTGACTGAGCTGCTGACATGATGGCTGATTAGATATTTGTGTTAATGAGCAGCTGAACAGGTGCACCGAACAAAGTGGCTGGGGACTGGAGGGATTTTTTTAGATTCATTTTAGAAGGCAAGCACATATTCTTCTATTTTCTTTCTTTACTGTTACCCAGTGGAGAGATAAAAAACAAGCTTTGTATTATTACTTTTAATTCCTCCAGTATTTCTGGATTTTTCTTATCTGTGGAAATTGGCATAATTGACACTTGTTTAGTAAGTAGACATTCACACGTTCAACTGGACTTGCATTTGAGTTTTAAAAGAAACGGACAAAAAAAAAAAAAAAGGAAGAAAAAAGAAAAATTAGGTTTCTTCTGCAGAAACCTTCCTGCTTAGGCTACAAACTTTAACTTAAAACATATGCTGTGAAGCTGCAAATAATAAAAAAAATCGGACTAAATACCATCTGTAAATAAATACACCAGACCTTTTTCTGTGGAGTAAAAACCTAACACATTTATTTGACATTATAAATAGCACTAAACTGTCAGTAACTGCTTTTAATAGGTTCATAGTGTTCTTGCTTAACCTCCTGAAGGAAAATGTAATCAGTAATAAAAACATGTTTCAGTTATGTGGCAACATAAATCCTACTAGAAAGTCTGGTGATGAATAAATACCAAAACTCTGGATCATGACTTACAATGTTATTTAGCATTCTCATTAACCTTGGACTTGCTGGCACATAGCTCTGTAACTCCTACACTACCACTTTTAACAAAGCGTTAGAGCTTTAAAAGCAAATGAAAAGATGTGTGTGTACCTGTCGGGTGAGGTCAAGGGCTGAAGCCTGCGGAATGGTACTGTACATCTGCCCAAGCATCTCACTTAGCTGAGAAACCATGGGAGCAAAGTCATGAAGGAGAGTTTTCACTGACTTCTCAAAGATGGCACACACTGCCTGAGGGATATTACAGGATTAGTTACATAAAATATAGACAAAATATAAAGGCATGCATTGCACATCTTAACAACTCACCTCTACAACCTGTGAGTCGTTGAGCCACTTGCTGAGTACCGTCTGTATGAGAGCAAAAACTTGTTGCAAAACAACCACGACCTGAAACACACAGACATCATTAACCATAATCTGCTGACATCTGTGAGTCCATATAGTGCGGCTATGATTGTTATTGTTATAAATAGAAGTATAAATCCCCAGTCATGAGTTTATTCAGTGACATCCTGATGTGTTCAGTGACGGAGACAGCACGGGTTGGGTTGTAGAGAATTAAAGTCAAACGGCTGCAAGGGCTATGCATCTCACTGCTTTCCATGTCTACTTAACTAGAGTGTATCATGCTATAAATCTGTAAAATGGTACACTCTCTGTGTTTATATTAGCTCAAATCTGACAAATACAGATTCAGCTCATTGACGACAGCCATAGAAACTGTTCATTCACGCAACACTTCTAATTAAAGTGATGACTGTGTGCTGTGACTGACCGGGTTTGGTCCTGGTGGAGGTGGGGCTGTTTTGACAGGTGGTGCTGAGCCATCCGCTGACTCGTCATCCTGCTTGCTAATGTCGAGCGTAGTGAATAGGTTGGACAGCAGCCCCAGGATGTGGATGATTGCTAACTTATTAGAAGGATTAGGCTGAAGGAACAACGAAAAAAGAGAAACAGATTACTTCTAATTGGAAATTTGCTCATTTACAACCTAATGCCGGGACCCAGACTGACTAAGAGCATTAGTGTCAGCCTTGAAATCTATAACTGCTTAATTATTTAAGACACAAACAAATCTTGAAAACTAAGACATGTTGGCACAATTACAATTGCGAACAGAAGAAACAGTTTTAAGAATGATTCAAAGGTATCAACAATTCAAGGCGGTAAGAAGTGAAGTGTAAATAAAAACAATAAATGAAATTTGACACTAAATAATCTATTCAGTAATAATAAACTCAATGTTACGGTTAGGTTAAATTTGTTCTTTCATATTTATATCTTTACAATTAAACTGTTAAATTATCATATTTTCAATTACAATTTCAAGTGAAAAAAATAATTAAAATTTTTTTTTGTCTTGTTGTCATACCACTTTTCTTAAAGGCATCATCACACCCACCCATGCAAACACACTTAGCACAAACACACCATCACAGGTAAAAACATTAGTAGGAGTTTCACAGGCAGTGGTTAATAATTGCCATTTTTGGTGGAGATGTAACAACCAAATTGCAACAAAGAGAACAAACATGTAGTTGCCACACCCTCTAAGAGCCACATCTTTTATGTCTCCTTCAAATCCATTGACAGTCCCATGCTAATCCTGCAACAACTGCAGCTGAACTACAGTTCATGGACAAATGCTTCTCAACAGCCCCCAAGTGCCTCCATCAGTTATTTATTCCCCCATCACATGTCATGGTCATTCACCCCTGACGTAATGCAACCCGAAGGTCTCCCCACTAGGTGCCACTATTTGTCCGGCACCAGACACCACCTGATTTCCTAGTCTGATGTAATGCCGATACATCAAAAAGCAAGACAGAAAACAATAAGAGGGGGAGGAAACGAGGATGGGTAAGACATGGTTTGACTGTGTGTGCGTATTTTGTGAAGGATGGGAGGTGAGACAGGGCCAGAGACAGACACAGAAATGAAAAGCTTCATCTAAACTGACATCTCTATTCAGCCCATCCAGGGTCTGTACTGATAAAAACAAACAATACCACACACAAAAACAAGCGATCAGGAGAAAACCTGTTCTGTTCCACAAACAGTAAATATCAGACTATTTTTAGACAGGAACAGCTCTATATTTGTACTATCCAGTATGACAGTTTATTGGATGTAACATTTAAACAGAGTCATGAATTTTCTTTTGCCTGACTGTTTGCTCACAAGCATGACCTACTGTAAGTACATTGGTGTAGGCAATTTTATTTTCCCAACTCTGCTTTTATCCTGTGGATGTTTCCATGAGTAAGAGAAAGGGTGTCTTTGCTACTTCCATGTGAGTCACTAGCCCATGGTGCAGGGTCAAATCCAATCTGGTCCCGCAGAGATATGTTCCACTGCAGTGACACCACACAGACACAAGGCCTGTTCCTATTGGCCAGAATCCAACTGTGCCTGCGTTCTGTTTGTGTGTGCCGTTTCACGTTGGTTTGTATACGTACCGTCTCATCTGCTAGTTTCTCCAGTTGCTGAATGTAGGGGGTTATGAGAGAGTGAAGGTTTCTTAAGATGTCTTCCACGGGGAGAGCAGAGAGCAGAAAGCCAAGAGCCTGCATGAGCCACATACACTGACTTGTCTGCAAGAGGAAGGAATCGCAGGTTTAGCTTTAGTTTAAGCAAGCTTTAAATCATCACAAAGATCTATACAGACATAGCTAACAGATTGTTGCACAACACATAATCTTCAGACTACAGGCTGCAAACATGTCACATAATCCTTTCACAGCTTTTCTCATTTAATTGTCACTTCTAAACTGAGTGCCAGGACAGAGACAGAAACAGAGACTGAACGTGACACGGTAAATACTGACCTTGTGTATCTGCTTGATAAGCACCTCCTTGATGGAAAAAAAGAGAGAGAGAAAGAAGGCTGTATGATTTTGAGAGCTCAACAAAAACATCTCAAAATAGCAATAAAAAAGTAATCCAAAATAATCCAACTGAAGTCAGTTCAAAGTGTACTTATTTCTGGAAAACAAGAACATTACAAAAATCTGCAACACCTTAGCTTCCAAAAACGAAGAAGGAAGCAGTTAGATTATCAACTTCTTAAATCCTGGAACAATTTGGAAGAAAGTACACAAGCGTATAATATCCACACACCTGTGAGACAGCGACTATGTTTGTCGCATATTGGGGTAGGTCATATTTGCACTCCCTACAGATTTTCTTGAGGGTTGACACTGAAGACACAGAAAGGTCTGGGTTTCCTAAAGCTTGTAGCACCAAGGGAAGGACACTGCTAAGCATCACTGGGTGGTCTGCCAACCATTCAGCGAGAGCACCTAGAATTCAGATACAGATCAACAAACTATTTGTGTGTTTTTTCTGTATGCACCACAACTGTCTAGTCACATGAATTACCATTATTTACATTTGATATTCATTTTATTATCTTTATTGTCTTACCTATTGTGAACATCACTGTGTCTGCTAACTGGACGTTGTTGATGTTGATTCTGGGGATGAGACCTATCAAGCCTGGGATAACGTCAGAGTAATTCACATCTATCGTCTCTGCTATGGACTGGAAGCCATACAGCAAAGCTTCTGTGTGCTGAAGGAGGAAGAAGAAGCGTATCAATGTATTTGTGTACAAAATAAGAAAGGTGACGCAATTATAATAGCTTAAGGAATGGATTAAAAGAAGAAGAAGTGATAAATAAATAAAACATTGGAAAGAAAAAATAATTCAAAACTGAAATCAAAATGTTTTTTGTTTTTGTGATTACACATTTCGCTTTTACGTCTATTTAGGTTATATAAGTCTACAGGTGCTAGCCTCAAAAAAGAATTATATCTGCCATGACACATTTTCAGTCCAGGCTCTTTTGCAACACTGAAAGAAACTGAAAATAGCTTAGATTACTTCTTTGCTTGTTTATGTGTCTATGTCTCACCCACCTGCCATGATGTAGGCTGCTCTGCATTAGTCAACAATCTTCCCAGTTTGTCATACAGGTTACTCAGCAGCTCAGATCCCAGCATTTCATACACATACATGAGTGTGTCTGAGATATCCACTCTGAAGGACAAACGTGCACAGACAGACATTTTAGGGGCACGGACTCTAGAAACCTTATCCATTGATCTGTTTACAAGACAGGTTTTGCCCTCTCAGCTGTCAGTTCAGTGAGAGTCTATTAGAGGAATACATGCTCATTTGTTGACCAATCATCCTGTCAGTGAGTAATTTCTGAAACTCTTAGACCATCACCGAAACACTTGCACACAACAGCAGTGGCACAAACGGGCTTGTACAATAGACTGAGTCATATCCATGCATACAAATGCGCAAACACAAAAGCAAACAAACACACCTGTAGATTCGGAACTGCTCTTTTTCATCTGAGGACCAGGATGCATACTCCTGATCAGAGGGGAACTGGGCTTTGTGCAGCAGGACATCCACCAGCTGGAAATACACTGGCCTGTAGACCTGCAGATATACGGCCTGTTTGTCTGACTCAAATGACATGATCTCATCCTGAGAAGAAAGAGATAAAGAAGAATCAAATCGATGGTCTTTTACATAAAATGACTGAAATACTTCCAAGGTATCTATCTGACTCACACAAAGTTCACAAAAAAACAAGAACTGATTTTGGTTAATAGTTTAGATTTTACAATAATAACACAATTACCCAAGCTCTGCAAATAGAAACCAACCATGAAACAGATAATATAGAAGACAAAACCCAATGATTTCAGAGCTGCAATTAATAATTTAAAAAATGAAGACAAAGACCTATGACAGCCCGAAGAAGAGTTTATTTGTGCAATATGAAGTGCAGAATGACTCATGTTCTCATGAAGTCTGTTAAAAGTGAATTGCAAGCTTTGTGATACTATGGAAGAGGTAGCAAAACTTAATGGAAGGGATGGTTTTGAATGCCCAGTAAAGACATGACTAGCAGAAACATCTAGACTTACTGGGATTACCCATAAACACATTTTATATACTGTAAGAATCTAACCTTGAGGTACAGATCTGATTTGAACATCACTCACTTGTAACGTGTACCAAAAGGTGAGTGTGAGGGAGCTCGTTGTCTCATTGACTGGGTAGTGGCCGGGGATGCCTGTACAAAACATGATCATGTTGACTAAAGCCAAGAAGCTCTGCCAGTGATCCACCTGCTCCAACAGAGTCCTGGAGAGAGTGGGAGAGACGAGTGTAAAGGGAAAAAGAAAGAGATAGAAGAAAGGTGTGATTTGGCAAGTGCACAGTGAAGTTAGTACACATTTAAACTAGACTACTCCTCTCTTTAAACAACACATAAAACGCTGACAGTGTAAAGACAGTTTAAAGCATGATTTATTTCATACAAACTGAGCTCAGTAAAAACCAAGATTTAATTGGGGGTTTATTCCCCTCCAAAGTAGGGATGGGTATCGTTTAGGTTTTATCTGTACCAGTACCAAACCGGTACTTTTGAAACTGTGCCGGTGCTTAAACGGTGCTCGAACCGGTGCTTAAAGAATGGAAAACACAAAATTGGTCCAAAAACCTCATGTTCAGCTGTTTTTTTGTAAAAAGATAACAATGTTAGCCTTTTCTGCCGCTATAGGGGATTTATGGCATCACTCTTGGCTGGAAGCAGTGCTTAATCAATGGAAAAAACACAAACTTCGTCCAAAAACCTCTCATGTTTAACTGTTTTCCACTTTTTCTTTGGTCATTTTAGCCTTTTTGGCCAGGGTGAAGGGAGTATCTGTAATCAAAAAAGAAGACAGCCGCATGTAACTACGACGGTGTTTGCTGGTTCACCTTACGTGCATTAATGTAATAACGTGGTTAGCCTACTCAACGTAAATTACACATGAACAACATTAAGCTACTCACGCAGAGAAGAACGTGAAGTACAGCCAGACTTTGACCCTTCACCTTGGGCATTTTTAATCTGTAGCTCTGCTCTAAAAGGGCCCGCCTACTACACTTGCCATAATGGCACCGGATACCGGTACCCATCCCAACTCCAAAGTAGGAGGAAGTTTTTTTCTCAATAACTTTGTAAAGACTTTGAAAAAGCATTGTTTTCGTGCAACTCTGCTGCAGTGAAGACCCATGAAAATGGAAATTAGTCTGCTATTGTTGTAGAAGCTGTTTTCACACCCAGGAATTTATTTTAAAAAAAGAAAGAAAGAAAAGTGATGAGGTTATGTCTCAGCTGTCTCCATCTTTCTTTTCTGTTCCCTGTCTTTGTCAGAGATGCACGTCTGCGTGACAGCACCGAATCAGACACACAAAGCAGCCACTGAGGATAGGATGAGGCCTGTATATAAAGAATGAAGATGAAGCCTGGTCTTTGGCTCTGAAAATTCTGCAAGCTGCACCTTCCAGGATGACCGTGTTGGGGTTGGCTGTGTTAGAATATGCACAGTAACCAATCAGAAAATAAAAAGCAGTTCTCCAATTCAGTGCTTTGTATAATACCTCTTCTGCTCTTCATTCACTTTCTAGGCTGCTTAACCACCACAGCCTGCTTCTTCTCACTTTTTCAATTCCAATGCTGCTCTGGACTCTATATTAATATTAGAGGGGGTTTTTTTGTTGTTGTTTTTTTTTTTTTTTTAATCTAGATTCACTTTTAAATACCGTTTGTGTTGTTTGTCTTATCTAAATTGAACTAACAAAAAGTGCTTTTTAAGATTTTTTTCATGGCCACTCAGAAGTCCCTTCCCCCAAAACCATGCTTACCTTTATGTGTGGAAACACAAAAAGGTAAAGACCACTTCAAAAAATAACTAAATAACTCGTATTTCCTGTAACCTAAGAAGGTAGGTTAAGGTAGTGCCACTTTCAAAATTTCAAGGGCAAGTAATTTCTTGAAATATTAATAGCAACAATACTGACCAAGATCACTTTATTTTTAAGTGTTTGTGCTATAATAGACACACACCTGGAGTGGTTTTCTCCCAATGTGACGGCGATCCGGCAGATACCGTGGCAGGTTTCCATGTCTCCATTCTGAACAGCCTCTCTGAGCTGCTCCTGGAGTGCCAGCACTTGAGGGACCAGTTTCAACAAAGTGTTCACATATCTGCAACCCATAAACACAAACGAATACAAAGAACATCTACAATCAGTATTTATGAAACTGCAAAGTTTAATAAAAATGATTTTTTTTTTTTTTTTTTTTTTTTTTTTTTTTAATACAGCAGATAAAACACAGGATGCAAGGCTAGGGACTCTCAACTGGTGTATATCAACCTGACTCACACTGCTCACAGCTAGGTTGATGTATTTATTGCTCCTTTCCAAGACAAGTGTTTATTTCAAATCAAATCTCAGTCCAAGTTAGTCCAACCTCTGATCTAGCACACCCACCGTAAAAATCCCACCAGAAAATCTATTCAGAGCTTCTTCTCACAGCTTCACTGCTGTCAAATTTGATTCTGTCCTCTTCCTGCTGTCTCAGCCATTTATAATTCCCTCACTCTGGCTAAAAGACCCGTATGACGTGACACACGGCACCACACGCTCCCCTCACAGCTGCTCATGTGACGACATCATCCAACATCAGTTCTCCTGTCGTCTTTAATGACAGCAAGAAAAAGAGTGACATTTGGAGATGAAGGGCTCCTGAATGTCAACTAGAAGATTATGTGCATGAGTGAATGCTATACATGTAAACCATATTACGTGTGTCCCACTGGGTTTTTGTGGCATGCAGCCTGTGCTTCATCTTTTACGAGAAAGTCAATACGGAGGTTGGTCCAGGTCGATGAATATTTATCAATGACAGAGCAAGGTTGTGGGACTATACCGGCATTTGGAAAAGCACACAAAATTATAAAAAAACAACAACAAATATTTCAACCTAATCAACTGTAGGTTAGATTAGAGCACTAGAGAAGCACACTAAGGCCACAACTGACTATTATTTCCATTATCAGTATCTGCCAGTAATGTTTTTTTAATCTTTAAAAAAACAACAATAACAAAAAACATCTATTTGACATACGCAAAAAAAAAGTCATCTTTAAATTGTGATAGCTACATGGATTTCCTGTCTATGTTGACTAATTAAATATTTCTCAGTGGTAATTTAACAGCAGCCACAGGAAAAGTGTCCAGACCCACCCGACCCCCCTTGCAATGTACCTCCTGTGTTGCACGTTAAATGTATCCCTTGCTGCGGTCATAGAAAGGATTTATTATTTTAATTTCTTTAGGACCCTTTTATGAGTCAAGCAGATGGTTCTATGGTCCTGTATGAAGTCCAGCCCTCTATTAAGCTGCCCATGCTGACTCAGCCTTTTCTTGAGTGAGATCCACCCTGTTGTGAAGCACATGTGTATGAATATGGCCTCCATCTAATAATCTCATACCTGTACATCTATTGGCCTAGATCCTGTGTTCAGCTGTCTAAGTAATGCTATGAGTTGCACTGAGAACTGCACTTAACCTAACTGACTGTGCGAGCACGCGTGTGTGTACATGTGACCGGTAGACTGCACTAATGCACTCAGAAGATCATTCATTTTTAATAAGGTGCTTTGCAAATGCAGGTCATGCACTTTTAGCTCAGAAAAGGAAGGCTTGGTGTGCATGTCATGTGATTAAAAGGGAAGAATGAATTTGTATGCATTTCCCCACTTCCTTTACTTGAGATGACATTCTGGAGATTCCTCTGAGACAGCCTGCTGCAATCTCCTCTCCGCTCGCTTATAGTTATCTCCTCTTCTCTTTAGCTCCTACCATGATGTTATACACTTTCTGCCTTTCTTGACTCCGCCTTCATTCTCTCCCTCTCATTCCAGCTCCCCCCCCCCCCCCCCCCCACATCCCTCTCCCCACCTCTGATCCCCTCTGCAATTACTGCAACACTCTGAGACAGGGGAAATGGGTTGCCTGGCAACAGGATGCAGCTGGACCAATAGCATCCCCCTAAATGAGTTGACTGTAATGTGTTTAAACAGAAAGAGAGAACAAGAGACAGGGAGGAGGGCTTAGTGCTGATGAGAGAGATGAGAAAGGGGAAAAGAAGAGCACAAAGAATCAGAGGTAGAGTGAGAGAAGCGATAAAATAGAATTAAAAAAGCGATTGTGAAGGATGGAAAAAAATGTGGGCTTTGACAGTATTTTAAGGGATAATGGAAAAACAGATTTATTCGTTTCCTTGTCTTTCATTCATTAATGAACAGATACTATTTTATGGAGTTACTTTAACCTTATGATTAAACAATGGACCAACAAAACCAGCGGCCACATGTGTCTCAGGAGACGCTTCTAATAAGACATGACTTCTGGGAGGAGCTGACAACCATGACATTAAAAAAAGAAAAAACAAAAACATAACTGAAAAAAAGGAAATCAGAAGAAATCAGAAGGATAACATTTGTAACAGTCTATTCTAGGAGCCTGGAAATACTTATTTTATGCTGTGTGTGTCATGTTGAGACTGAAGATGTTCTACCTGTAACTCCACTGCCATTAATTGTCCTCCTACCATCTGCTAGGAATAATGTCAGGTTGTTTAAAACAAATTGTCAACAGTAACTTCACAGGTCCAACCCTCTGTCTGTGCAGCCGTGCAGAGGTATGGAGGATGAAGCCTTTTATCCTTCCACACATCTCACACCTTCCCTTGCCCTCCCCTGTCTCTTAGCATCCTTTCTTCTCTTTGCATCGCCCCATCGCCCCCTCCCTCTAGATTTCTGTCTCTAAGGGGAGGGGTAATGGGTGCCTGCTATGTCTGAATCAACCGGGGCATGATGACATCTCTCCCCAGCTCTGTAACCATAGCAACGCCAGCCAACCGAGAAATGCCGCTCTCCTCCCCCTGGCTGTCAGATTGCCCTGTATCAATCCCTCCCTCCTTCCTTCCTTCTTTCTTTCCATCCCTCCCTTGTGCCCTTCCAGTGCCCACCCTGTCTGCTCTCAGCCCTAAGCTACTGATTTTTTCATCTCTCTCTTTCACTGTTTTCATTTTGTCTCCAGTGTATTTTCACCAGTTCCTCACAACCTTTTGTGTAGCAGTATAGTTATCATGTCGTCTTATAGTTATAATCCCATTTTAATGGGTAAACATAAATGCACATTTACAAACATTTGTACACACCTTTGGGAGTCGGGTTGCGAGATGGCATTGACTATTGCCTCTACTGCTGTGTCGAAGAGCTCTGGGTCGGGCAGGGCACTAAAGCAGTCGTGCACCAGGCCTTCACTCTCGCTGAGGGGCACATCTAGCAGCACCCACGATGACAGGCAGCGTAGCACGCGAGCTTTCACGGCTCCCGGGCTGTCTGTCCGCCGCAGTAGTTGTTGCAGTAAGGGACACACTGACCCCCACTCCCGTCCCAGGGCTCCCCGAACCTAGAGTGAGAATGATAAAAAGGGTTAATACTGCTAAAGCTTTGTTTAGGTCTAGTATTTGTCTCTTTTATTTTGGTGGCAATAAAATACTTGGATACCATACTTTTTGGAATATAAACCATTGTTTTCTCACAAACATCTCTGTAGTTAAAAAATCCAGTCAAAAGAAAGAACTGTTGTTCAAAAACATTTAATAAAAGAAAGAAAGAAATGTGAGGTAGCTAAAATGCAAAAAATGTTAAAGCTTTCTTAGTCTTGTGTTGTCATATCATAGCATAAAATGAACTCTGGTTGAATACATGGGCTGCATAAAATACTACAAGAAGTCGCTACTGGCATGTGAGCCGTTTAAGTTTTTTAAATTTTCCACATTTCCACAACAAAAAAAATCTTATAAAGCACTATTAACACTCTGAAGATGCATGGACAGAGTAAAAGAGTTAAAAATTTAAAAAAATATTTAATATAGGGAAACCTGCAGTGGATGCAAAGATAGGAGAAAGGGATGCCTGGAGAGATACCTGTCCTTTCCGGTACTGGGGCAGACGGCTGGTCTGGAACTCCTCAGGCAGGACAGTGAGCAGCTCTAGCAATGCAAGGCAGCGTGCCCGTCCGTCCACTCCTCCCCCGTCCTCCTGAAACACTCGCACCATCTCTGCCACTGCGCCAGGCCAGGCCTCAGGCATGGTATTGAGTGCCAGAGAGGCCAATGCCACACACAGCCTTGTGAGCACCATCTTGGAGCCAGAGGAGAAGCAGGCAATCTGGGAGAACAGCTGGCTCTTCAGAGACTCATACTGGTCTGTGGGGATATCTGACCAGTACCGAGAGATCTTGGTGTGAAGTGCACTAGCGCCAAAGTACTGGATCTCTGGAACCTGTGAACGAAGAAAAGATGGATGCAAATTACAGAAAATATCTTAGTTTCTTCTATCTATGTGTGTCTTTGTGAGAGTCTGTGTACCATGTACCTTTTCTGGGCTCAGGAGGGCCCAGCAAAACTGCCAGGCCTGAGGCGAGACCTGAGCCTGCATTAGCCATTTCTGGGCCAGATTCTTGTTTTCTATATTAGGGTCATAGTACAACTGGTGGAGTGCCTATGAAAAAGAAAAGAGAAGAATAATACTAAACAGTGAAACCAATCCATACAGTCTTGAACCATGAAGGATCTGAACAACTTTCTTGTGAGAAATGTTTGCAACTACACTCCACAGTCACAATAGTGGGTGTCCGCAAACAGACCTGCTGCGAATAGATGCATTCCTTTGAGCGCTTATATGCTGGAAAGGCCTTGATGCCTTGAGAAATGAGAATCTTTTCTCACTTGGCAACACATAAACACCAAATAGACAGGTTACCTCCAAAATCTGAAGAGTTGAGAAAGCAATGACCTGAAAACAGGACTCTGTGAAATGTAGCTCTGAGTAATTTGAGTACTTGAGTGCAGAGAGAGCCAAAGAAAAAAAAAAGATAAGGGATGAGTGTGAGAGAGGGCAATACAAGAAAATAAAATGCATTGTTAATTAAACAGACACCTCTAATCCTGACAATGCTAGACAAAATACGGAGGCACTACTCTGCAAAAAATGCCTTTTTATTTCCTCCTCTCTGTCTCGCACACAAGCGCACTAGCACACATACATGCTCACTGAACTGAAACAGCTGGCTGCCAGCACATAGTGTCTCAGGGAAGCAAAAAAAATCTATTCAGTGAGCTTTTGATCCTTGTCTTTTACCCCTGAAGCCTGCTCACATCACTTCCTCCACCACCAGTCATGCTCTCCTCTTTTCTCTCTGACAGTTCATCTCTCTATTTCTCTTCCTCGAGCCTTAACTGTCCATCTGGTTTCTTCCCATGCCTCTGTTCCTCACATTTCTTCTAGGATTTACATTTTACCCCAAAATATAATGTTGTAGAAAAGGGAAGGTTTAACAATACAGCAAAAAAACATGACAGGTTACAAAGGACAACAATACAACTAAAGCTGAAAAAAGACTATCAATACAAAGTCAATACTGACTAGAGGCAGAGTTTCAGGTGATGTTCTCTAAATGTCTGTCATCCTCCACTGCAATTATCTGTCTCTACTCACTATACTACTCTGAACACGGCTGCTGGCTGTTAATGAGCTGACTGTTTGCACAGTCAGGTAGCATCTGTACATAGCTGTACAGATGCTATAGCAAGAGCTATAGGAGCCATATGTATGGTAAGGGGCCTTTACTTATTCTTAGCTCATACTTAACATCTATCTTCAGTTTCAGAGAAACATAAGTGATAACAGGCTATGAAACCTCTTTTTTTTTAAACCACATATACCACGATTGAGGACTGTTGACACATGGAGAGAAACTAAGCCTGATAAATTGTAGGGAAAATAAGGACAACGGTTTACTGCTGCTTTTGTGCTAACCTTTAACTATAATTCAACCTGCATTACTGTTAACAACTTATTGCCTATTTTCCATATATGCTTCCCAGGTAATGTTTCCAGGAAAATACTGCCGATAGGTCTATATACATCACAAATGGATGGATTAGCTGATCTATATTAATATTGAAATTATTTTTCCTCTCTCTAAAAATGATAAATGTCCTAAGAATCCAGTTATAGTTGGGGCCAAATTGCAAAGATCCTGCCAAATCACAGCACAACATTCATTTTTCATACATTTTGCCATGGAGATTTTTCTACATCAGTGGTTCTCATATTTTCTAGCATGCTACACTTGAAGTGAAACATAGTTCACACCCCTCAATTTATGTTTCCCATATACTCAGTTATTTGTGGCATCTCAGTTATTTGCGAGATGCCACAAATAACTGACCAGCTTTCTTCTAATGATGTTCTGTTTTTTTAAACCATTTAAATCTCATTTTATTGATGATTAGCACTGAGTGTAATCATTTCACTCAGCACCTTGTTGTCCTTCTCACATGATCGTATACAAACACTAGCAACAGACCCATCTAGGAGTAGCTCTGCTTCTCTGTGCTCATTATCTGAATAAAATATGATAATTCAGGGGAGGATTGCAGTTTGCTTTACTAGAGAAAAGTGTCTGACTTCACAAATCTCACAATCAACACAAATATTTATGTGCGAATTTGCCCAAAACTACTGGATTTAGGTAAAACTGAAAACACACTACTCTTCAATAAAGTTAACAGAAGCAAGAGTGCAAGGAGCCTGGTAAAAGGGACAGCTATTAGTTAAAGTTATAATACAACAAGATCTATGAAGTTACTAGGGTATACATAACTGAGAGCGAACTGCTCATCCAAGAGGAAAATGTTAATGCAAATCTGAATAGATGAATATTCAGGTCCAGCTTTAACTCATATACCAATTAAGACATAGATCAAACATAAAAAGATTGGGTGTATAAAAAACGGTTTAGTCAGTTCCACTGTGCCATTGATGTAATTCGAGTCATAAACAGCAGCTTTTAACTCCACTGTGTGATCGCAGACTTCTCCTTATTTAATCCTGAACAGCGCTGTGTCTGAGCTGCTCTGTCCTTCCGAGGTTTATTATCAAAGCACACCATGCTAAACAGTCTGCTCAGTTTGCTCCTTTAATCTGTTGACAAAGAACCACTGCTTGTCTTTTCCTATAAATCACACGAGACATCTCAAAAATCTCAAACAACTGTATTGTCTACTGTTAACTGGTTCTTAAAACAAGAAGAAAAGAAGAAAACCCACATCCTTAAAAACACTGGCCCTCAATTTTACTTGCAGTTGATAGAGGTAGTTGTATCTACAGATGGTCGCAAAATGCCTGCACCACCTGGCTTCAGCTGAGGAAGCCGAGCTCTTGGCAGACACTGTCAAAGGTCATTAGCCTCCTCACCACTGTAGGAAGGGAAAGGGCGTGTAGGTAAAAAACAAACAAAAAAAAAAAACCCAACATGCCTCCATCAGACAGATTCACTATCTAGCTGAATCCTCACGACCAAAACAAATAGCTATAATACTTCACCTATAATTTACTAAATACCAAATATGAAGCAAATCCAGGAGGTGAGAGCCATTACAAATTAAAAATGATCTTATTAAAATAACAAAACGTGCATAGCAGCAGATTTGGACTAATAGAGGCAGGCAGATCTAAAATAAAGGCAGTCTTTTTATTTTTATTTTTTTACTAAAGAAATCTCTCTTCCCCAGCATGCTTTTAAGGCATAAAAGCAGGAACCCCCCACACACATACTTTGGAAATATCTTTGCACACTGTGTTCACACACAGCAGGTCAGGTTCAGTGTATTTTCAAGCCATCTGTCCACAAGTGTCACTGTAACAGCTACGGTTGTGTATGCAGAAGGCATGATCACATCACTGACCCATGATAACACTGCGAGAGTCAGAGACATGCAGACGAATGATGATTAATGAGGGAACAAAGAACAATAGTTTGTGTGCGCGGGTGGCTGTTGACAGCATACAGCCAAGATAGAAATTAAGAATACTATGTTGCCAAGAGTGATTATATCTCAGTCACATGAACACTAAAAAAATCTCTTGTACCAAATGTCTCCATATGCAGTCCCTTGTTCCATAAACCATTTATTTTCCTGAAAAGTTTCAGAGGACTGCTGAGGTTTAGATACTGAATTGAGGATAATAATATTTATTTACTATAGAAATGCATCTATCTGATATTTAGAGCTGACGTTAGTTAACAGACATGACAACTGAAAAAACCCCATAAGTGTGCTTTTCCTGTTGACTTCACTCTCTGTGATTTGTGCTAATGTTCGGTGTAACTGTGATCAACTTCCTTAATATTATTTTACTTCATCTAACTAAAGGTGCGTCCCATGATTCAGTTCTAAGATTGTTGCCATTTATCTTAGATATAAACAACCATAATACTGTCACAGTACCACCCACCCAAGGATTTGGCCACAAGGATGTGAAGGGTATGGGTCTGAAGTAGGGCTGTTCGATATAACGATATATATCGGATGACTATATAAAAACGTCTATCGTTTCATTTTACGCTATCGTTTGTTTCGTGGTGTCGCAAAATAAACTCTTTACGGCAATATTTTTTCATCCTTTTGATGGTCACTGTAGTGGCTATATTAATTTCTTAAAGTTCTCTCTTTCTCTTATATTTTATATAACCACACTACAGACGGACAAGCGCCTGTTTTTCCACCAACGACGGTAACAGCATCGCATGTCCGCTTGTTTATGTTCCACATAAACCTTTCACAATAAAGCTCAAGATCCTGTTGAGACTTTTCAAAATAAACTGAAGCAGGTGAAAGAGCAGATTATTTACAGATGAGAAGTAAAAAAAAGAGCCGCCAGGTGCTAAAAAATAAACCTTAGACTCAAACGTTAGAACAGGCTTTTCCCCGCAGCACGCCGTGTAATAAATACAAAGAAAACGGCGGCTGTTACAACTTATGTCTAAAAATGTATCGTTTCATGCATCTGTAAAAACACTCGACTCCAGCTACATGACGCGCAGCTGGAAACACTTCCCGCAAGTCGAGCTGCCCGAGATTCACAGAATTTACAGAAAATTATACATTTTTGTGATTTATATCGTTATCGGACGATAGAATTCTTATATCGGGATATGAGATTTTGGTCATATCGCACAGCCCTAGTCTGAAGGGCCTCCAGGCATACTAAATTGCCCTTCATGAAATGACAGGAGCAGGTGTGAGATGATGGGTTTTCAAGAAGAGGATACTCAAGCACCTACAGGCTTCACTTCCCTCTTTTTTTGTTTATTTGGAATATGATTACTTTTATGTCTCATCACCCAAGTGTTGAACTGTCTGCGGGGTGAGGAACCGCAACTCAAGACTGAATGGAGTGCATAAGCTGGCCCAAATCTTCGGAGTAAAGATTGGGCGAGTGGAAGCCATGTATTCTGGACTTTACAGGGATCGTCATTTCGCCTAGTGAGCCTACGTGTCATCGAGGTAAGGCCAGCCTTCTTTGCATGCCGGTGGCCCCTAGAGAAATGTGAAATGTTTGACGACCATTAAAATATCACTAAAGCAAAGTTTCATTTTTATGCAGATGATACTGTGATCCACTCCTCTGCACCTACTCCTAATCAGGCTCTCTGTCAGCTACAATCAGTTTGTAAAACATTGCAGCACAACTCTGTGTGTGTGAACTCAAACGTACTAAACCTTTCAGCTCTGAGAGTGAGTTAGTATCACAGAAGTACTTATGAATTACAATTGATAACTTTAAAAAGGGTATCTAAATTGAAGCATCTGGTGAAAAAAATAGAAATTTTCTGTCACTGTTGATTAAAACATTATGTTAATTTTGTAAATTATGGTTATTATTAGAGTCAAGAAACAACACTACCCAGGGAAGGTTTTTTGGCCAACAATTGGCCCAATAACAAGCTGCGAGAAAGCACGGTGTTCTTAGTTTCACAGTCAGATTCTCCTGCTCTTTGTTTCAAAATACCAAGATGGTGAGGGTGAGAACACTTAACTTGTATCTTTACATGACAGGAGCTAATTAACCAATTATTAATGTCTAGACGTAAACATTAAAAAAAAGATTCCCAGTCTCTTTCTCACAGTGAGTAATTCAGGTTATTCATTTAATACTGGCATTGGATTAGCACAAGAAGATATATCAAACTCTTACACTCTCACTACTGAAAAACTATTTAATACATCATGTGTAATTTCTCAGTGACAGATTTTAGGGTGCTGCTATGTTCTATAATATGTTAGCTGGCTGGGTGAATAGTCTCCTCAGCCTTTAAATGTGATAAAACTTCTTAAAACTGCACCTGCTGCTACATAGATCTCACCCTGAAATTACCTACAGTTACTGAATGACAGAGGTGCTTTACCAGCTGAGAGGCAGGGAGCTAAACCATACTAAATGGACCTTGACAGTCTCCTGTGCACAGCATCCTGTGTGGGGTGATTACAGGTAGTTACGGTAACAGAAAGTCACCCTGTTAAAGTTCCCTTGAGCAAGAATTGGGCCGATCCAGTGCAGTGTTGGGCTTCTTTCCTGTGGTACAGCAGTATTTTGTCTCAGGGGAGAGCTAAAAAATGGCAAAATCCTAAAAACATACTGTGGCGCTCTGAATTTCCTCTTAAAAATTCCCTTTCTTGGCACATAGTGACTCCAAAGATAATTATAGTTGGGCGGAAATGTACGCCAGTGTTCGAACCCCTTTTATTATGCACACAAAGATCCTGACAGTGTGACACTTTGTTTCACAGAGCTGAGACTGAACAAAGAGCACTCTATGGAACACATAGAAACACTGGGCCAGGAACCATCATCTCCACCACCATCTATAATATAAGCACACACTACCAAACACCCACTGCAGCAAAGGGAAAATTCTGCATCTACAATCTCCTTTTTTTAACTGCTCCAATAAAATTACAATTTATCTTTTTATTCATAAGCCATATGCTACTGTACAGTAGGTAATTTACTGCTGACACTAACATATTAGACAATAAGTTAAATATCAGATTTACATGCTAAGGATGTTTTTAGGTAAGCAGGAAAAGACACTTTCCATTCTCTTAGCATCCTACTGATCCCATAACCAAAGTGTTATCACCAAACTCACAAGAAAGGATAAGAAAATAGAAAAAAAAATCTCAGCTACCGGTATTACTTTCTAAATATAGTCAAGCCTTAGACTAACAATATCTCATTAGTTTTGAAATGCCACTGCACTATAAATACAAAACTGCTGATATCTTTTATGGGAAATTATACTTCAGATGCTATGTGCTGTATGCATGCTATATTAGTTCATGAGATTACAGATAGTGCTGTACGGCTTGGAACAGACTGAATGCTGGTGCAAGCTGTCACACAATCTGAATAACGACCTTAAATTCTTAAACACTACCCACACATGACATTTTGTTATTTGCAAAGACATTACAGAGATGCTCTTAAACACTTTTTAAAAACTATTATTTACTGAATGATTAGTACCCTGACACGACTACCTGATTCAGACAGTAAAATGAGTCAGTGAAAGCTGAATGTAGCGCATGTGGCTCACACCATTTTTTTTTTTTAAATATCAGGCATTGTTTTTGCATGTGTGAAGGGTTTTTGGTAAGCAAGGTTTCACTTCAATATTGCAAACCCAAAATAAAAACAGAACAATGTTATGATAATATCTAAGCATATGAGTTTGGACTTAGTTTACTTTATCTAAAAATTTACCTCCATGCTTCAAGTTATATTAATTACACATTTTAAGGAGTGCATGTAATATATGTTAGTGTTAACTTTAAATTTAGAAAATGTAATTCCATGGAATGGAGTATCTTTTTCCTCTGGTGTGTCAATAAAACAATACACTCTCCACTTGCAGAAATGAAACATGAATAAGTGAAAATAGATTATCCCAAGGCAGAACAGGACCGTGCTCAGTGTTTGTTATTCTTCTTTGTGCTTTTATTACACCACACTACCTATCTATCCAGGCATTTTCCCCACAGGAATCTGCCTCTCTCCTTTAAACCTGCCTCTAATCATTTCTGTCGCATCCCCAACCTCCTCTCACCCCCTCCTCTTTCTTTACTGGCACTGTTATCGACATGGACCCCTCCCTCCTTCACCTCATCCCTCTATCAGTTTTATCACATCAGCTCTCATCCACCCCAGGAGAACCTTTCTCTCTCTCACACACACTCTCCACCGCCTCCCCACCCATCCCCTTGTGTCCCTGTTAGCGGCCACCAAGGAGGGAGATTTATCACAGCGACCTGGCTGCAAACACTGCCATGCACACGCACGTACACACACACATATACACACACACACTAGCTGAATATAACCAATCTGACAAAGATAAACAAAACCTTGAAGCGCACTTAGGAGAATGTGCATGGAACAACCTGTTACCACTTCAGTATTCTTTCTAAACATAGCATTTAGTCGAGGCTAAATTAGGTGAGGTCAGCTCGTAAACACAGCAACATCACGTCCCCTAAATAAACCAGCATTGTAAGAAAAAGTCTTAACCAAAGTAATTACAGCGGGCTACAAGGCGCACTTAAGCGTCCTGCTTTCCCCCTTAATTCGCCCGTATTATCTTTAACACAGCCCCTGCTTTTCCTCTTGAGCTGACTGATGCAAAAACTTACCGTCTCCACGTTTTCCACCGTAAAGTCCAGGGCGTCCGGTGTGGCTGCTATTCTCCCCGGTGTCTCCATATCTCCGCTGATACGGAGCTGTCAAATGATCAAAGAGGAGCAACACATTCAGCAGCAGCTTTCGTTAAACTTTCCCCCGCAAAGTGTGTAATTTCCATAATAATTCCGCAACAGCAATGAGCATGTTTAGGTTAGGTTTACGATATGATTAATTGTAGTCATAAGGATGACATGAGGGGCTAACCGGCAAGCTAACATTAGCTCTTCTAGCTGTCGCTAACCTCCACTATGTAAGAATACTACAGCGATTGCTAGCGTCACTGTGCTAGCACGAAACTAGCTAACGTAGCAATGTAACTTGACGCAACCCTAGTGTCAAATTCAACCAAGCGAGACGGCGACGCTGGTATTTTCAGAGTGACAGTTTTATCATAACAATCTCATCTCAGTGTGTTATCGCCAGTCTATCTGGTGGACCAGTATTTTCACACCTTTCTGTCCTGCGACGGTCTGAGACGATGCTGGCAGCTCCCCGCCGCTCTTCTGCCTCTGCTCCGTCACCAGTAGCCTTTGCTACGTTCACGTGTTGTTGGAAATATCGTAATCGCAGCGTAACCAATGAACAAGGCAAATGAAACAGCGATTTTGTAAAATTCCCATAATACTAAATGCACAGGATATGTATACGTTACTGCAAAGAGTGAATTTTGCTATTATAATCTATTAGTTAGTTATATATTATCAGTCTTACTAAACTGTTTGCGTCATCACAATGTTAAATAATGTAAATCGTCCAGAGTTGCCCTTTTGAAGCCATTAACATTAAATGCGACAGTTTCCTCCCTAAATAGATTGCGAGTGATGGAATACACATCTATGTACACATACTACCAATACTACTACTACTACTACTAACAATAATAATAATAATAACAGCCCACAGTTACCTTAATTTAAATATACCGATACTGTTGCAGAGCCAAACATTTACACTCACACCAGGCAATTCAGAATCACCAATTAACCTAAATGCATGCACTTCTTTGCAGGGAAGTTGGGGTATCAGATAGAACATACAAACTCCATACAGAAAGGCCCAGGACTGTATTTCAATAGACAATCTTCAGCATCACCATGCCACCCTGTGTTTTCAAATACATCTTAATCTTTAGGTTTTCAAGCAAGTTGTGCTTTTTAAACAATGGCTTTATTTCTTTTACTGAACTTGGCTTGCAAATCCATTCATTCACCCATCTATTCATTTTCTTCCTTTATCCATTCCAGGGCTGCAGCTGGTTGGAGCCTATCCCAGGTATCATATTAGGTTTATTATTTTATATGCAAATAAAATATATAATAGACCAATATATCCTTTTTAAAGTGCATATCGTATAAATTTCTCCTGGACAAAATGATAACCACACATCACTGACAACAGACAACTATTTAAAACATATATATATAGTGTGCAAACAGTAATAAAAACAAAGCCATCCAATTCAACTGAAGAAAATTGCAGTTAAAATTGAATCAGGAGTTGTAGGACATCAATGACTCACAAGTCTAATCTTATTTAAACCAGTGAATCAGCAGTAGAGTTGAGAGCCCTAACCCAGCCCGAACAACCCTCTGTGTATATGTTTACTATTCTTCATTCCACCCCCAAAACAGTTTAATATCTTAGTATAATTCTATATCTACATGAAATGTGTGAGACAAATGGCTTTCAGTTTATCAGTCTAACTAGAGCAGTGTGTTGCAGTTTACAGTTTGGCCTGTTATAAGAATCAACTTTAAAGCAACAGCGCCCCCATGTGGACGAGAGAAAAACTTCCATCATGCCTTAAAAATCACGAGAAGCGAGAACGTTCTTATTTTTTATTCCGCTTTAGCATAAAGTTATAAACCCAAAAGAACGAGTGAAGCTTTTTTAAAATGTTGCATAGCTGAATCCTTAGTGAGACAATGATTTAACATAGTCCCAGTTTAAACATTGATTTGTTGCAGATTTAAAGGCGTCAATAAGTCAAACATTACGAAAACCTATTATTTAAAAAAGAGAGGAAAAAACTGGAGTAATACATATTATATAACCAGTGCAATATTACTAATGCATCACAGGCATTTGAGGAAGTAATTTATTTGTTAACGTTATTTTTAAATTAGGTATGAATGGAGAGGAAAAAACAGGACAGAAGAAAAACAACGTTAAAGTTCGTTGAAGTGAGTAATATGGAGCTTAAATATTAACTATAAATAGCAATGTAACAGATCTTTAATACATTTGTGATTTGTGTGGCTCGTGTTTGCGTCGTCGTTGCCTTGTGCGCCTGTGCGTCACAGACTCGCTGACTATTTTGAACCAAGAACACGTGGCACTGGTTCTGGAGAGAGAGAGAGAGAGAGAGAGAGAGAGAGAGAACACACCACACACTCCTCCCTCAACTTTGTCCCTCCAGCCACGCACACACTGTTAGAGCTACTGTTTCTCCGCCGCGGTTAGGACACTAAAGCGGCCTCGGGTTTTTAAACTGTTTTGTGAAAGTCTGCAGTCCGACTGTGGACAAAAGCGAGTCCTGGGCGAAGAAGAGGAGAGGAAACCACGCTTGTGTAGTGATTTTATTACTGCGTCGCCACAGGACACAGATGATGGAGACCAAACTCTGGATTGCCCTTTGCGCGCTTCTAGCGATTTACTTGGGATCCGCTGTACACGGTAGGGGGCAGTTTATTTCTGTATGCTACATGCCCGAACTTTATGCTTACAGCGCCTAAAAAGTAAACATAGTCTTTCACGCCAAACTCACCTGCTGACACTTGTGATGTTGTTAGAGTGGGGATTAGTGGCATTATTAGTCATGTCTGTCCGGCTTTAAAATGACAAAACTCATCTGGGTTTAAATGATGAAGTCAGTGTTGTTGTTTTGTTTTCATTTTACGCAACAAAGAACTCGCTTTTACACTGAGCAGATTTATTTTAAAAATTCTACTCCACATCTTCGCCTCTACTTTTTGTTCAAGCAAGCCACATTTTATCTCGCACATCACTTCCTCCCTTGCTCCCTCTCCCCTTCTTCCTCTTTCTGCTTGCATTACATTAACTCACCTCTCACACATCCTGTCTTTCACTCTTAACCCACCTTCTGTTTTTTTGCCCCCTCCTACCTTTTCTCTCTTCCTCCGGCCTTCTCTTTTCTTTCTTCCATCACCACCTCTCACATAAAAGGACAATGAGACTGTTGACATTTGAAAAGATTTTATTGGGCTAAACTGTCCCTTCAGCTCCTCGAGCTGAAATTCAAATGAATAGGAAACAGCACGGCTCCACTGGAGAACATTTATTGGCTGTAAATTAGCAGGAAAAGTACATTGTGATAAATGACACCTCTAATTATGTGCAGCAGCACACTGTCATTTTACTGGGTTCCTGCTAATTGGCTCGCCTCTGCAGTACACTATGCAGACTTTATGAAGAGATTTTAAGCGGTTCAGTGGTAACAGGTTCAGTTTTTACTGTATGCATTAAACACAATGAAGGGGATGATGGCAGGTTATTAGCATTCACCATAAAAAAAAAAAGCCCTGTGAGTTTTCATAGCAAAGAAGCAAAGAATATGAGCAATGCTGCACTCATATAGCCTTCTTTTGTAACCAATCAATCAGATCTTTTCTCCTGTGGAAAACACAAGTTTTAAATCCATAAGAGTAACATAGACAGACTATTTAAAATTAGATCAGAAGTAAGAATATTTTCAGTAACTGACATCATGCTTCAGCCAGCATACCTATGCAATAATATGCACACGGTATAACAGAGCTGGGTTTAAGTTTCATTTCTATGGTGTCATATTTACTCAGGCAAAGAACTACAGATAGAGCATCTTATGAAGCAGGACTGTGATATAAGTTGAAGCTCTCTCGGTGCCTGGTTTCAAAAAGGCTGTTTTTAATAGCTTCCATTTACAAGAAATCCCTATGTTTCATTTCATTGAGCTTAATTTTTAATTCTAATAAATTCCCTGAGCTGGATAATTATTAAGTTTTACTGGGAGGGTTTTTTATGGTGCAAATTAGTTTAGGACAGAAGTTTTTGCCTGCGGTGTGTAACATGCATGCTCCAGTAAAGTTCGCTATCATAAAAAATAACAGAACACCTATAGTTAGTTTAGGCTCTCACATGTGGTCTATTGAATGAGAACGAGAGCCAAAAACATGGTAGGCAGTTTGAGTGCAGCATGTGCATAGCTGTTTGTTTTTAGCTCTTTCAGTTTCACTTAATAAAAAGCTCACTTCAGCAGTATTGGCTCAAATGTCACCAGAACCACTTGCTGAGAAAACAGAGCTTATGATGTGTCTCAGACAGACTGTATCGCAGTATATTTTTCTAGCAGTGCTGCAGCAGCAGACATCTGTTCACAGAGAAACTTTTGGCTGTTTCTCTCGCTGGCAGGGTCAACAAATGGGCAAAAGCTATCTCCCCAGGTACATGCTGCATTGGCCTGAAAGATTGTGAGTAAGCCCTTGTAATATCTAAAAAGGGGCGTGTGCAATGGTGGAAACAGTGACTCTCTTCATGATTTTTACCCTGCACACAAATCCATGTACAAAAACAGACATAGCCTACTAGACGAGACCTAGGAAGCTCGCTAATGGAGCTAAAGTGAGGGAACAAGGCCAGTATTATACAGCCAAGCACCTCTGTCTATTTATGAGTGTGTCTGTTTTGGTATCATTTAGTTCACACAACTCTCTCTTTCTCTGGGTCTGTCTGTGTCTCACTGCCTTGCTTTCACTGTGTTTACTGATGAGCTGTGTGACTGATTATGGCAGTAATGAAAGGTATCAGGGCAGTGTGTTATGGAACGGTAATGACTTTACATTACATTAGTGCTCTGGTCTTCATCAAAGGAGGGGAGAAACTGAAATGGAGCCTTGTACAGTAGAGATAAATGTGTCAGCACAGAGGGGGAAAAGAGAGTGCAAAAGACTGAAGGTCTTCATTAGTTCACACAACTTATATGGCTTGTAGTTGAAAGTGGCAGTCAAACTGTGTCTATTTTTTTTTTTTTCGTGTGGCATTGTTACTGTGCACTTTAGTTAGCAATTCACGACCTATAGGTTAGAGTTCATAAAAGGATGCAAGGTTAAACTTGAGTTGGTAAAACACTTTTTAAAAATAGATATACTTTTATTATGGATGGTTTGTCATATCAGCCTTCTAAAGATGTCTCCCAAAAGGGAACATCACACACTGGCTAAGCTAATCACATCTCTACAGGTCACAAGTAGGTTTACTTTGATTTACTTTAAAAGGTCACATGCGAAAAATGGTTGGGAATTTATGGCTCCTGATGCAAAAGAAACTCTGGACTTGCAAAACAAATACAACTTGATATCCTAAAAAGTCGACTCTGTTCGTCTGGATGTAGCGTTTTCGGTGGGAGAAACGTTTCGTCACTCATCCAAATGACTTTTTCATTCTCACTGAGACTGAAAATGCTACATCCAGATGAACAGAATCAACTTTTTGGGATTTCCTTACCTGGATGATTCTCTTTCCAAATTCTTTAGCCAGACACTAAAACCTTGTTTGATCCAGGGAAGCTGTTCGATAATTGTTGTGATGATTTTGAGGCTTTACTCAGGACAGATACATTTACATATAAAGCACTATGCAAACGTTTGGGGCTCTTTAGACTTTTGGATTCCAGCAGTAACACCAGAGGGCATCTGATGGGTTTTATCCCAGACATATAATAAGATTTTTAAAGTGCAACCTGCTGCAACGAGATGAACAAATAGTTTTGGAGCGGATGTTGCAACCCCCGCAAATCTCTGATCTCAAGTAAGCAGACGTTGTGAAAGCTGAAAAACCTCCCTGTCAAAAGCCAACAACTGGGGTCATGCGGAAACTTTGTTTGTTTTCAGTTTATATTTCGATCGTGTAAACAATATAAAGAAAGTTATTTACGAAAAAAGAGAATTAATACTGTAAAAAATTAAGCGAAATACACTCCAACATTGCTCCATTTTTTTGATTTAGTTTACATATTGAAAAGAAGTGAGAAGACGTGCACACTTATTCAATAAATGAATGAATAATAATGTCATTTATTCAAAAATGTATTCATGCCATTATCACTTGTTAATACCTTACTGTTGTTGCTTAAAATGTTTGCACAGCTGTATGTGTGCATGTTTTAATTTCAGTATCCATTGTTCGGTTGTTTAAACATTAGCCTGTGTTGACCCTGAGTTGTTACAATGGTTTTGGGGTGTGAACACTACCTGTTGCTACATATGTATTTGGAATAATGAACAAATAATTTGTGACTTTAAGGATATTAATAAGATGACACATTTGCTTCTGTCCTTACTTCTTCAGCTGATGAGCATACTCCTACCCCTTCTTCAAAAACTACTCCTAGTACTGTTCAAACTACAGGGACTCCAGTTCTGGACCATGAGTCTAGTTTGAGCCCGGATGCTGCCAATCATTCAGGGAGCAGCCCAGCGACAAACACAAGTTCCAATGGCACAGTCAATGTGAGCAGTAGCACAACTACAGAAAATACAAGGATCACCATCATAGCCGAACCAGGGAAAGATAATGGTAAGCATGCACCTCCAAACTCTTACTCCTGCGCTCACTTACAAAACATGATGGTAGGCTAAAGTGTTTAGGAAGTGGCCTAATATTGCAAACTTGCAACAAACTGATGCGCTGTTGTGGTTATTGTTTCTGTCTGTTTGACGTTTGCCATTACGGGAAGTTTTGTTAGACTTCAGAAGAATTTATAGGAAGCACAACAGCAGGTGGCTCAGAGTTGAGGAGCTATATTTAACAGAGTCCTTATCACCGTTTTCCACGTCCAGAAGTGGGCCACAGGGCTAGTGACAGGGTTTAAGTGTTGACTGTAATTCCACAAACACAACACAGGAAGGGACAGAGAGCTCAGTTAAGACTTTAAAGAAACAGAGTACAGAACAGGAAACGCCACTAAATGCAAAGATGATGCAAAACAGTGAAGAAGAGCAGTGCAAAGAAGCTGTGACTAGCTTAACTGTATAGGAATTGGAGAATAAAGGCAAAATATAGTTGGAGAAGAGCTGAGAAAGAGGTGATTCAGATGCCACTGAGGTGAGAAGTGATTAAATGCTGTGCGACTTTTCACATGGGGGTGAGAAAGAGAAGTGAAATCCTCTCCCCCAAGACAGACATGGATAGCTCTTTCTTTGCCTTTCTCACACACACACACACACACACACACACACACACACACACACACACACACACACACACACACACACACACACACACACACACACACACTCAGTCCACACATAAGACTTCTAATCAGTAAATCTGTAGGCTGAGTACCTTTTATTAATACGCAATTACTTTTTGTAAAAAATAGCAATTATTTTCATTTACATGAGTCAGTATCTCTGCAGGATTTAAGCTGGCAGATATCTGTGGTTATATGTTTTCATCAGACATATTTAACTTTTAAGTCATTTGCACTTACCTCAGTAGAGTGGAAGCAAGTGAATTTTCATTTTTAGTGCTTGTAGGTTATACTTAGCATGCTCATGCACGTAATTATATGCTACCACTGTGATTCATAAGTATGGTGTGAATATCTGTAGCTGCTTTCTTGATACACACAGCTGTATATGTCCGTAATGCCAAATGAGCAAAATATTTTAATTTAACTGACTGTCAGCTGCTAATCAATAGATGAACATGAGCTGTTTAAAGTTAAATGAAGACAAAGTAAGGCGCCAAGTGTTAGAGAGCCTCTGTCCTGTAGCCTCTGGACCCAGTGGAGGTGGTGAGTGACAGGAGAACGGCGGCTAAGCTGTCATCCCTGATGGACAACATCTCCCACCCCATGCAGCAGACTGTGACAGCACTGAGCAGCTCCTTCAGTGGGAGACTGCGGCACCCACGGTGTGGGACGGAGAGATTTCGCAGGTCTTTCCTCCCCACTGCTGTCAGACTCCACAACAAAGACTTTAACTGATCAAGCACACACATCCATACATATGCAGTAATACTAAGTGCAATAATCCTTTCTGTCATCGTTGTATTTTTACTCAGTTGTATATAGTATTTGTATTTGTATTCTATTTTTATCTTATTGTATATTTATTTTATTTTATTCTACTGTATATAGTATTTTATTCTATTCTGTACAGTTGTGTACTGTATTTATTCTTATTGTATTCTAATTTTTGCCTCATAACTTTTGCACTGTCCACTTCCTGCTGTGACAAAACAAATTTCCCACGTGTGGGACTAATAAAGGTTATCTTATCTTATCTTATCTTAGCCGCACAGACGTAATCAGAAGGGAAAAAACTTAAGTGACACATTTGATTCTGATATCTATTTAATAGCTAATAATTATTCTTGGACAAAATTGCTGTTTACCATTCGTGAAACACAGCTGAAGCTGAAAAGCTTGTTCAAGGTTTTCCCAGAAAGTTGATTCTGTTCATCTTCAGCGGGAGAAAGAATTCGTCACTTGTCCAAGTGGCTTCTTAATTGAGCACGCATCAAGACATTTTAACCCACTTTGGCAGGTACTGCCTAAAGCTAGTGTTGGAGACTGAAGAAGTCACTTGGATGAGTGAAGAAATGTTTCTCCCACTGAAAACGCTACGTCCAGATGAACAGAATCAACTTTTTGGAATTTCCTTACCCAAATATTGTTCCAGCTTTTGTTTCTTACTCCTGTTTAAAGTATATACTGACCTACTGAACGCAGCAATTACAAAACTGCATGTTATCCAGGATGTTGCTGCCAGAGTTTGAAGAAAAGCAGATCAGATAATTGCTGTTTTACATAATCTACCATTAAAACTGAATTGAAGTCCTTTTAGTTTCAAAAGCACTTACTGGCCTTATCTGCTCCTATAGCGCAGGCCACCTTCTTATTCCACCTACAGTAGCTTGCCATGAAGCTCCTGGTGCACAGTTTTTGTGCTGATGTTAATGTCAGAGGAGGTCTGGAACTACTGAGTCAGCAGAGCGCTGCTGACTTCTATGCCCGTGCTCCTCGGCACTTTTTGATCCCACTTTGTAAATTTACATGGTCTCTCACCTTGTTGTAGTTCTTAAACACTTCCTTTTTGCAAGACATTTCGTAGACTGACTAGCTGTAACAGTGGAATCCTAGTACAAACACTTCCTTTTTGCAAGACATTTCGCAAACTGAGTAGCTGTAACAGTGGCATCCTATTACAATGCCACACTCAAAATCAGAAAGCTCTTTAAAACAACTCATTCTTTAACAAATGTTTGTAAAAGCAAACTGCATGGCTAGGTGCCTGATTTTGTCCACCTGTGACAGTGGGACAGAAGACATCTGCTCAGCACTTTTCTCCATATAACATGCCACAATATGATCTTACAAATAGCTTAAAATCCACACTTTTTAAGTAATCATAAGGTTTCTCCATAAAGCTTTTGGGTGCCAGTTTTAGTTATTATAGACCCAGAAGTATGAAGTCTTCTGTCTTTAAATATCACTTTTACCGAGCACTTTTAGCTTTAAAAAAGCAGCATACAGAAAAGGAAAATACATTTTCCTTTTGCATGTGTATATTTAGTTATATTTTAAGAAAAAAATATTCTATTGGAAATAACTTTGAAAGGTGATAAGGTAAATTAATTCACTGATATTTAGCATGTATAATAGATAACATTTGCTTCATATAATAGAAAGCAAGTCTTGTTTAGAGTGATTTATGGTAAACGTTAAATTAAAAATGCTTTCAGCACAGAAGTACAGCCGAGGCTGATGAGAACCGCATTACATTAGCAGATATGTGATGATGGCACCACATAAAAGTTAAACAATCATCAGAGTAATTATATTTTATCCTGTACAAAATTTAATTCCACAGTTCTCAAGAGATTTCACCAGCCACGATCATTTCATTTCATCAGCCTCAAGCGGTCACTAAAGGTTTCAGGAGACAGCTTCTGAAAAAACCGTGAATACCTGAACGGATTTCATGGCAGTCTATCGAAAAGGTGTCAGAGTAGCTGAAAGTCAATTGAACCATCTGTTTTCAGAAGAAATGACCTTAATCCTGGTCCTCTAATCTTTTTTTCTTCGAAAGAAAATACAGTAAAAAAAAACAAAACATTTTTAAAAAATACAACTTTACAGTAATGTGAAACAAATTCATTTATCTCCGGTGTTTTGCTTACATTCAAATATCATTCAGTCTTGTTAAGATATTAGATCTGCTTCTTTAACAGAAGTAGATCTAATTTTCTGATTGAAACCATATGCTTCACCATTATGGATTACAGTAAGAGGATTTATCTGCATATCTCTGTCTCCACCCTTAAGCCCTTGGATGAAGTTTATCCTCAGGTTTATATGGATTTTATATGAATAAATTTTATTTGTGTAAAAGGTATTATAGGCATATGTTGTTATATACTGTAAGGCTCTTATTGGCAAGCTGTTGTTTTGTACACTGGTTCTAGAGACTGGTTTAGTTCTTTGGCTATCACTGCAAGCCTTTTAAGTCCATACTGAGCTTGGAAAAACTGATCTTATCTTCTATGTTTAGACCACCTGGAACTCTTCACCGTTTATCGTAAAAATAAATAAAACCACTTCCTGTGTGAATTGATAGTAATAGTTACTGTTTAGATTATTTTCTGTAATTTTAAATAATCAATATTATTATAAATAAAGGCTAGATTCACTGCTTTTTTTAAATTTTACAAAGTAAAATAGGTCAAATTAAATTGGGTGTGCTGGCAGAAATGTAAACACAGGAAACTAAAGGCATGACTTGATTTTTTTACCTGATAGTACTACATCATTTTGACAATAACATTGTCTCTCTCTCTCTCTTTCCATAGTAACCGACCACACCATTAAGACCACATTAGCAAAAAATGAAAACATCACAAATACGACACTTTCCCCTTCTCAGAGCAGCCCCACCACAGCTGTTCCCATTAATATCGGCACCACACACGTACTGCACACTTCTGCAGGTGCACCGGTCACCCCGACTCCCTCATTAAATCAAAACGCATCACACCATGAGACCAAAGCACCCCCTGCTACTTCTGCCCCAGCATCGGAACCAACAAAGCCTGAATCTATCACTAACGCCACCACCACCAAGTCCAACACAAATTCCAGCACCGCCTCCGTCCAAAAGGCCTCCACTTCCCAGCCAACGTCAAACACTTCACAGTCCAACAGACAGTCCACCCAGCCTAGCATCCAGACCAGCTCCCACACCAACAACCCATCAGAGCTCAACGTGGACGGGGACGGTAAGTGCATAATACCTTCTGTGCTGGTATATGAATTTGTTCTTGACTGTTCACTTCCAGGATATTGACAGAGCCAGAAGTGAATTGGCTTAACAACAAAGGAGATGCTGTTCTTTGTTTCCAGCACAAGCCAGTCTTTGGCTGTACACACAGAGACACAAACACACACCACGCAACCCCCCCCCCCCCGTTTACATCTTCTACAAGCACTGTCACCACCAAGCACTCCACAATCATGGGTTTGTTTGAGAAAGGGACAGAGGCAGTCATGGGACTCTAGCCTCAAGATTTCTGTTTTTCTCCTTTTTGTCTGTCTCCGTCGCTCTATTTACTAAATGATTTATATATGAACAGTTGCTCTCTCTGTGTCCATACAGTCCACACAGGGTTTAGAAACCATTCATTTGAACACGTTGAAAGTACTTTTACCAGACTATAGGTGCAAAGAAATGAATAACTGATTAACTCATCTCAGTTGTCAAGGCTGCTTGACTGCAGTTTAAGTGTAAAATTCTCTCTGCTTGTCTCACTCTGTGTGGTTTTATTAGGTGCTTGGCACATTGCCTCTTTCCATAAGCCAGAGGAGCAGCAAGCATTCATGACTCTGTGGTTGTTGTTACTTTTGACCAAAGGATATTAAAAAAAACAGCTAAGTTTACAAAACAGTCTTCCATAGCAACATTCATATACAGAGATGCCAGAAACGCAGATCTGAAATCCTCCTGCCCAGAAATACTTAGCGGAAAGAAACAACCAAGAAAACGTCAGGCTAGTCTTTGAAATTAAACAATAACCTGGGATAAAATGGTAACATACTTCATGTGCTGTATACACTGCTCTAGTTAAGTTTGAAAAGGTCTTAAAATGATACCTTAATAATAAAATGACTTGCTGATTTTACTTGTTCACCTTAAGTATCGTTCTGGCAAGTTTAAACATCCTGTTTGACACTTCTGTCCTGAGCTTGATGATGAACACTCAGCAGGCTCATGGAGTGTCTATATATAGTTCTAACCAGAACTTCAAAGTCAAATCCTCCCTAAACGCTGCATTGCCAGCATGTTTACTCAGCATACAGTGTGGTAATAGAAAAATGGCCCCAGCTGATGTGTCTCTGGTGTTTCTTGTCTAGGGACAGCCCACAACTCTCCTGGATTAGACCCCCTCCTGGCTGGTCTGGTATCAGCCTTCATCATTGCTGCTATCATCATCACTCTGCTCCTCTTCCTCAAACTGCGCCGAAGAGGCAACGGGCCGGAGTTCCGCAGGCTGCAGGACCTACCTATGGTGAGCTCACCCATCATATCCAAGCAACACTGGAAAATATTCAGCCTGTCAGATGTTGTTAAGCACAGATGTGTTATGCACTCTTAGTTACAGTTTTCATTTGGCCTGACTGGAGATGTACTTCTGCTGCTGCTCTTCCTAATATAGTTAAAACTCACAGCGTTTCCTCAGGCTTCTAATATAGGCCTGGGAGTTTGAGGGTTATTTCTAGGCCTTTACGTCTCTGAAACCACACGTTGTGCCTTGAATCTCATGTAGCCACTCTTTGAGTTTGGTGGTTACAGCCCCTAATGCTGCTATTACTACTGGGACCATTTTGGACTTTACCCTCCACAGGGCTTTTCCATTTTCCATTCTTCTCATGCTCATTCTTTCCGATGTTGCTGCTGCGATTACTGGCATCTTTTGTTCCTTGTTAACTACCACTATATCTGGCTGGTTAGCCAGTATCAGCTTGTCTGTCTAGAACTTGGAAGTCTTACAGAACATTTGCTCTCCTGCTCTCAACCGCTTTGGGATGTGCCTCATTGGACATTCTGGGCACAGATGTTCCTGTGCACAATCCCAGACACTTGGCAGTGTCTCTCAGTGTGAGCTGCAATGGCGTGCATCTTCCACCCTTCTACAATATTCGGCCTCTTGGGCTTCTTTGCACAGTCTTCACCTTTGTTCCTCCTGTCTCTGTTGCCCCTGATACTTTTAGCCTGCCATGATTTAAGCCTATGTGCATGTATACAGCCCCAGCCCACCCGAGGGCTTAGGTCTCCTCCTTCTGCTGCCCATAACACCCTTTTAGCAGTTTATCTTGCATCTTCCTGAAGGATTCATGAATGCTTTAGTGGCTTCCAAAGTCCAATAGTCCCTCAGACAGGAGTGTTAATAATATGAGCCAATAATAAAGCTATTAAAATGTTATAATTTGCTGCCTTAAAATCAAGGGATTCCTGAAGGCAAAAGTGTGAGTATGACTGTGTAAACATAGGTGTAAGCATTTACATCGTTCTTTTTCTTATAGGATGATATGGAGGACACACCTTTGTCCATGTACAGCTACTGATGAAGGCACAATAGGATGTTTGATGTCCAAATACCCTCGCAGATTCCAGAATCAGGCCACTGTGGTTGGTGAAGTTGGTCTCTCTTCCTTAATCTGCACCAAACAGAAAGAATCCTGGGTAGGTGTAAGCACATTTCTGGATTGCTTTAAGTTACCCAGATCATTGGCAAAAGGATCCGATTGAAACTGCAATGGACAATGAAGAAAATATCCATGATGTTGCCTTTTGGATTTTTTTTCTAAATTTGTCTGTTATCACAAGTGTTCCCAATTTTTCATCCATCCATTCATTCATTTGTTCATTACTGTAAACTTTACATTATTCAGCCCATCTAAGGTTGCTGGGGTTGTGTAATATATTTGATTTCTCTAGAATTGAAAATAGGTTGTTTCAAAGCAGAAGATCATCTGACATGGCCATCGACTGAGCCTCTCCTACTGTGGCTCACTGGTTTAATGTTGCTTTACCAGTTAAAGTCTGGCAGAAATAAAGGCCAGCAAGCTAAAGAGAAGAAATAAACAACACAAACCACCTGATTATATTGTTAACAAGGTTGCACTTTACTTTTTTTAGGAGTGGAGATTAAAAAACATAAGTAGAAGAATTTTCTGTGTATTAAAGATAAGGTTTTTGTGTACATAGGCAGCATAGCTGGGTGAACGTTTGTGTGTGCAAGTGTGTTAAAGAGGCATGGGAGGTTTTATTTAACTTCTTTTTTTTGTTACCTTAATGGTTTTGCTGGCTTTTTTGCCTGATTTTGATATGTGCAGTGTTTTAAGTCCAGGAGAGAGTGCCTTACACAGTACACAAACAGCTTTTAATGTATATTGTTTTCATATTCCACAAAAACTAATTTCCAGATTAAGTATGCATTCCCAGTAACCATTTGAACACACGCTCTGAGGGCCAAGTGGCTGCTAGGAGTCGTCTGTGTTTGAAGATAAGCCTCAGGCATGTTCACCGTAAGGCACTCTTTCATACAATGACAGACTGATGTGCGTTAGTGGCCTTTCCACACAATGTTTTTCATTTTCCTGTGTATTGTAGATACTACTGATCTGCATCAAGCAAAAGAATATGGATATAAAACACGTGGGGGAAAAAAATATAATGGGTGGAAATGTGACAAACAGGACAACTGAATCGCCCACAATGACACAAAACACATTTTAACTCCTCTTTATTTAGAAAAAAAAACAAACAAAAAAAACATTGTCCACTGATACAAGTTAAATTCTGGTTTAAATCATGCTGATAAGTTTGAGCTACACCTGTGTTTGTAGTTTAGTATTTGTGCCACCGAAAAGGAAAATGAAAGAAAATTTGTGTCAGGCCATAAAAGATTCAGTGGTCTTTGGCATAAATTCTACACTTTTAATTCTCATCAATCCTCAAACTCATTCCTTTATTTGGTGAGAGTAATGGTTATGCTATAACCATTTAAAAAGATCTAATGTATAAGTCAGTCATCATTTTTAAGTCCTGTATTGTCGGTTTCTGTAAAAACGAATGCCGAATGCTTTTCCTGAGGCTTTGCTGCCAGATGTGAATTATTGGATTGTTGGTGATTTATGATTAAAGATATTTTGAAACCATCCCCTGCATTTCCCTAATTAGCATTTTTGGCTGTGTTGATCCAACTTTTCACTTCAGCACCAAAGAAATCACAATAGAAAACGAGTCTCTTCTTTTAAAACAGACTTTTATTTTTGGAGACAAAACGTAAAACATTTCTTTTACACACCTTGAATAAACGAATCAGTCCTCTGCTTTACTGCAGCCTAACCACACAATACTTGGCAAACACCATAAAATGGCAGTAAAAGGGTCGGATTCATCAGCCATTATGTGGACACAATAACAAATAGATGAGTCTTTTCTTCATTAAATGGCTTACACAACAAAATTAACAGCTATACAAAGATAGTGTTACAGTGGATTGTGAAAAATACACTATGCTCTGGTTTTTTAGAAGGTATTGTATTGCTCACTACAGACTACTAAGACAATCTGTCTTGTTAGTGAGGTGGACAATGTGTATGTGGTCAATACTGTTGAAGCCTGAATGCATGCACCCCACTGAACACCTAACCTGGCTGTCAGCTGCCTGCAGCTCTGCACTGTGGTCTGGGATCCTTGATGGGGGGTGTCTGGAAGCTGAAATATTTAACAGCTTGACACATAGCCTGGCGCAGTGTGATTCATGTCAGACACTGTAGCAATAAAGGGACCTTCAACTGCCTTGCTGAGTTGTGGGTATATGGAGATCGAAGTGGAGACTGACGGGCACCGGCGCCTTGATAATGGTAATGGCTTTTGATTCCTATTTATTTTATCTCACTTCACTCCTACCTCACTTCAGTTACATTACCAGGAACCAAAATCCCATCCCTCATCAGATTCCTTCTGGACTGAAGAGTGCATTATGCAAGACGAAAAATCCATTAAAAATCCATTACAGTTTCACAGAGAAGACTTACAGTTACTTTTAATACAGAGTCATGACATTCACCAGAACTTTAAACGCAAGAGCTGTCTATAAAATGATCCAAGTCCCAGTTATAAAATACCAACTTAACTCAATCTGAGTATATCACGGTGCTCTAAGCTTGCAAACCAGTGGTGTGCTCTTCAAATCCAAGTGATTAGTTATGTCTCATTATGCATCCCACTGTCGCTAAGGGCAAAGATGCGAGTCCAGCCCAAACCTTAACCACATCAAAGTTTCACCTAACCCCAACAATCTGTAATCATAACAAACCTAAACATAACTATTTTTAATTTTGTCATGCCTAAAGCCAAACTTTGTGGTTTAGCAGACCAATTGCAGCAGTTCTATCCTTAACTCCAGTAGGACCCATAATTTTCTGCCAGTAGCGCGCAACATGCGGGCAGAGGGTGTGGCAACAATTAAAACGTATTCTTTTAGTGCCTCACACTGCAAAAATAATGCACCTTACAAAAGTGCTTCTATACTGACACAAAGCTCCACAATAATGGGAGAAAAAAGGTTTTATATCAAAGGTCATACAAAGAACTATTTAAACAACTGACTGTCACCTCAAGTGGTTCCCAGCATCCTATCAGTCTGCGCATATGGGAACAGAAGATTTTACAATCCTAAACTGTACCTGATAACACTAAATAGACTGAGTGGAGAAAAAAAAATGCTTCGATGATGAGTACTTTAAACAAACAAACGAGAAGGAGAGTGGGCGATTCAAACGAGACCAGTTTAAAAAAAGAAAAAAGAAATTTAAAATAGCGTCACACTTAGTGATCTGTCCTTAGTCCAACACTTCTGGCACTCTCACAAAAACTGTTAAACTGCATTCAAATAAAGCTCCCCCCAGAAAAAACCCCAACTCATATCCAAGCAGCTCTGTAACAGCAATAGGTAAAATGATCTAATTACTCGCTTTCCTTTATGTACAGTCAATACTCATTCTTGAATTTATCAAGTTTTATCTCACATTTTATGCACAACATTTAATTTCTCATCACGCTCGGCAATGACGAAGCAACAACGCTGTGTGCTGTCTTTTTCTTGCTGAATGCTTCCTCAGCCTTTACCTTTTCCAAAAAACTCACAACACATAAAGGTCAAAGCTCATCAAGACTTAGGTCAGATCCCAAATCTGCATTCACATCATCTTCAAGATCATCATCACCATCATTATCATCGTTGTCATCACCATCCACATCTGATCCAGGACCAGCAAAGTCACTCCGCCTGGACTGAATACTCAGACGTGCTCTGGGCTTCTGATGAAGAGCTGGCAGACATAAGGAGCAAAGAAGAGCGGTTAATTTTGTGTACGCGAGTACCGCATTGCTGTGGTACCATCTGGGATTGGGTTGGAAAAGATTCAAATGTTTTCCCTTAACAACTATGCACTGGCACGAGTGCGTGTGCAAGTGTGTGCAGATACAATTGTCAAATTATCCTGGCTTCGTGGTCCCAAATCACTCTGGGAAACATTTAGAGCAGTGATGGTAATCTCTTCCGGGAACGTCAACCCTCTGTTACAGTAAGTCTGAGGGCAAGCAGTGCATGAGCTCACACAGGCACACAGAGTACTAAATTTCCCAGAGAAATGACCGGCTTTGCAGAGACCGTTGGAGAGGAAATGAGAGCTTTAGTGTTTTTTCTCCAGACGGAAGAACACAGAAGGACACCAGCCTCCTGACAGTGACATGCTACACTCACTATCACCAGCAAATTATACAATCCTGTATATTTTATATCTAATTTCAAGTTTTTTGTTTGGTCATGTAATTTTTTAAAACTACTGTTTTTTGTGTGCAACTCTTCACTGGTCATGGTTCATGTAAGATGAAGTTACAAAAGGATATGGTTAGCTTAGCATAAAGACTGTTAATGAGGTGACCACAAGCGTTGTTGTATCCCAATAATACATTTTTCCTTTAACATTAACATGCTTACAGTTAATCCCTACAAAATCATCTACCAATATCAACTACCTGTAGTTTTACAATACATCAAACTAGATTGTAAAATAACAATGAAATATCATCTTCAAGATCTTGGCAGAACTCATCTCTAGCAAATCCTCTGAGAGTAGAAGAGCAAGGATATTCTCCAGGACAGACACTGTAGTGGTATTAAGGTTTTCTTTTAACTCTTGGAAAGAAACCTAAAAGCATATTTTATTTCCTGACATGTCAATCTATTGCTTTAAAGTCCTTTTCAGGCATGGTCCAACTTCAATTCCAAAAAAAGTTGGCACACTGTACTATATGTAAAGAAAAACAGATCAATGATTTACAAATCTCATAAACACATATTTTATTTACAATAGAACATAAAAAACATATCACATGTTTAAAACTTTGATATTTTCCGTTAAAAATATTAGCTAATTTTGAATTTGATGGTAGAAATACATGTGAAAAATGTTGGGACACGGGCAAGAAAGGGGGTGGGGGGCGTGTATGGACTAAAAAAGAAATTAGAAGTAAATTTTATAACTAGTTAGGTTAACTGGCAACAGGTCAGTAATATTAGGGGCAATCGTGGCTCAAGAGTTGGGAGTTCGCCTTGTAATCGGAAGGTTGCCGGTTCGAGCCCTCGGTCGTTGTGTCCTTGGGCAAGACACTTCACCTGTTGCCTACTGGTGGTGGTCAGAGGGCCTGGTGGTGCCAGTGTCCGGCAGCCTCACCTCTGTCAGTGCGACCCAGGGTGGCTGTGGCTACAATGTAGCTTGCCATCACCAGTGTGTGAATGTGTGTGTGAATGGGTGGATGACTGGTTGTGTAAAGCGCTTTGGGGTCCTTAGGGACTAGAAAAGTGCTATACAAATACAGGCCATTTACCATTATCATATAAAAGAGCATCTTAGATTGTCAGTTTCTCAGGAGTAAAGATCGACAAAAAAAACTGTCTACAAATTATGAAACAATTTAATATTCCTCAATGTAAAATATCAAGGACTGCCTCATCTACAGTACACAATATTATCAACAGATTCACAGAATCTGGAGAAATCTTTGTGCGCATGGAAAAAGGCAGAAAATCAATATTGAAAGTCCATGATCTATGGGCTCTCAGCTGGCACTGAATTAAAATGGGCCATGATTCTGTCATGAACTTCCCCATGCCATCCATAAAAGCAGGTCAAAGAGAAGAAACCATATCATGTGAACATGATCTAGGAACACTACCTTATTCTCTGGGCCAAAGCTCATGGAAAATGGACGGAGGCAAAATGGAAAATTATTCTATTGCCACATAAATCCAAATTTGAAATTCTTTTGGGAAAGGACGGATGCCAGGACCATCTCGCTTGTTATCAGCGCTCATGTTGCATCTCTGACTGGTGCATTACCGCCTATGCCACTGGCACTATGCAACATCAATACTCAAAGGTATATACAGGTTTGGAGCATCATGAAATGAAAAATACAACAAAGAAGAGCCCGGACTATTATCAGACAAGAACGAGGCAACATTCCTCTCCTCAGTTCCCAGATGTTTATGGACTGTTGGTAAAAGCAGAGGAGAAATGATGCCATCAAATTCAAAATGACCCTTTTTTTTCCCTCTTAAAATGCTACATTTTCTCAGTTTAACCATTTGATGTTTTCCAAGTTTTACTGTGAATAACACATGGGTTTATGAGATTTGCAAATCATTGCATTCAGTTTTTCCCCCACATTTTCACACAGTGTCCCAATTTTTTTGGAATTGGGGTTATTTATTGCTGCCTATTAAAGTGTATTTACGAAGTCTTTCAGGTATAGGCTATATTTATGTTATATCCCTTATCGCTTCAGAGCAGACATACACACCACAGCAACAAAGCAATATTTGCCATATATACAAAAAATTAAGCAAATATATAGTTCAACCATATTTGTGAAGTTTTGTGTGTGTCTGCGTGTGTGTGTGTTGGGGGGGGGGGGGCTGTCTTTGGGGAAAATACACCATATATAAATGTATTTGTGAATTAGAAACAGAATTGCTGACAAAAACTGCATTATGCATGCTACATTAAAAAAAAAAACTGGTGTTTAGGCCAGTGTGGTGGGCAACTCACAAAGATGTGCATTGTCAGTGATTATCTGTTGATATGACTGTGTGCAGTTCAGACTTGTATTGACAATTATACCAAAACAAGGTCCAAACCAGTAAGACTGCAGCTCTGACTTCAACAGATCACATGATTTAGGTATACTGTCAGATCAATGGAACGGAGTCATGTCTGAACAGGGCTTATTTCACTGTAAGCTAAATTGGCAAAGACTGTAGTGTACTCTCTGCACTGAGTCACACCTACTGGGTTGAATAAGACTGACGGTTGAGCCAGATGTGTGGGAGAGTGGCGGGAGAGGGAATGACTACTCTCATCTTGTTAAAACCGCCATCAGGTCGTGCACATCTGCTTTCCTTTTCTGCTTTTCCAACGTTTTATGTTGATGTGACAGGTGGTTTAACTGTCAGAACATGTCTTTGTGCTGTATTTGCACCAAAGGTTGATTTGCAAGAATACTATCATGCACACATGTGGTATTGCTGTGACTTTAGGTGCACTAGGCCCTTACCAGGGTCTTCCAGCCACGAGAGATCATCTGAGCTGATGTCCGCCAGGCTCGGGGTCAGGCTAAGGTCTTCTGAGTCAGAGTCCGCCTCTTCAACTTTAACCACTCTCTTATGGCTGTGAGAGAGTGGGAGTGGTGATGCCCCTAGATCAAACAGCAAAAAAACCCCAAACATGGTTTATTATGCTGTGCATCTGTGTTCAACAGAAAGGATGGCACTTACTTGATGTGTGGGCTGAAGGCAGAAGTGATGTTGGTTCACATCCTCGGAAAACGAGACTTCTGACCTCATCCTTCAGTTCTGACACAGTTGATCTGGTGTAAGTGATTTATAGTAACATATGTAGTACAAGACAAGAAAAAAAAAAAAAAAAAAAAAAAAAAACTAGATACACACAGACTATACATGGTTACACATATACCTGATCTGGCGAACCTCTTGCTGTGTGTGAGAATACTGTAAGACTGTCTTTGTCAGATCAGTGTTGTGAATTCTGTAGCCGTCTGTCAGCTCCTCCAGAGTCTGAATAAATCACACAGAGAAAGATTAAGCATCTGAAAGAATCAAAACCACAAACCCACAAGAAAACACTGGCTGTGAGTTACAATGTGTACCTTGCAGCTGTGTTCGTACAGTCTCCTGGTCTCCCTGGCCTGTGCCTGCTGGAGAAACATGTCCTCCTCCTGCCTCCCTGTCAAGGGTAAAAGAAAGAGCAGATGTTCCAAGCAAGATGGTTCTTGCTTTTCCTTTGTAGACCAACAGTGGAAAAGGACATGTGCAGTCTCGCTGAATGAATGCAAGGAATCTGTGTGTGTGTGTGTGTGTGTGTGTGTGTGTGTGTGTGTGAGTGTGTGTGAGAGAGAGACTCACTTAGCCGTGTTTTTAGTTGGTCCAATTCTCTGCGCAGCTGTTCCAGCTCCTCTCGGCGGAGCTTTGAGCTAAAACTGGGAAAAAGAGAAAGTAAATGACACTCACACAACTCTGTAATAGCCATCTCTTATTAAGAGATGTAAACATTTTAATGTCAATTTAGGGTTGGACCTATCATCATTTCAGTCTCCAGTCACCTCCCCCAGCTTCACCCCTAATGCACCTCTCCTCCAGGTTGCCTAGCGACGTGGCTCGGGTGATGTGTCCCCTTAGACTGTTCAGTTCACGTCCAACTTCCCTTCTCCACTGCTCCATCCTTCTCTCTGCTCCTGGGCTTTGTCCTCTCCTCCATTCCTCCCTTTGTCTATCCCTCTCTCTCAACTCCTCATGCAGCCTGTGAACCTCGTCTGGAAAAGATAGATAGATATCTAGGACCAGCTGATTTTTTTTCTACTTTACAGCTCCTTCCATTACCCTTGCACACAAACCAGAATAATTCATCAATATCTTTAATTATGAATGAATCCATTAAGGCTGAATACACTTAGCAGTTTTCCCAGGCTGTAGAGAGAAAGGGTGGATAGTGAGTAGAGAAAATAGAGGCGGGCCAATAACAAATAAAGTTTGCTAGGACTCATCTCTTTCAAGCGGTGCTGTAAGTGCTGATGGCTCACAAAATTGAGACCATATTTTCCTGTAAATCCACTTGCTTCCTGTAGCTGCAAGTGTTTAGCTATTGTCTAACTTTTTCTGCATCTCTCCTGAGACAGCTAAGTTAGAGTAGAGTGGAAGTGGGTCAAACTGTATTTAATGTAAACTAAAACTTTAAGCACCTCCAAGTTTTTTAGGAAAAGCATATTATGCTTTTCCTAATTTCTGTCAGTTATATAATGTTACAGAAGCTGATCATCATATTAAATGTGGTCAAAATGTCAAATAATGTCATTATGTCTACAAAGTAATCTGTGTGAGTCACAATCTTAGACTTCAGCTACACCGTCTGAGTGTTGTTGTTTTTTCCAATATGTACATATAGAGAATGTAAAAGAGAACTGACTACATAAACCTGCAGGGATGTTGCTGTGCCAGTAAGAACTGTTTGCTGCAAATCATCTGCTAGCAGTATCAAGTGCCTACTAAACCACAAAAAGGAAGCACAACCTGAGAGGACGTTTTAACAGGTAAAGGGAGACAATAACAGGAAGCTGGAGGGGAAACTACCATGCAGCAACATCAAAGATATGTGTGGGAGAATGAACACCATGACTGGCTTCAAGAGGAAGAGTAGCCAGCCCCTAGGACATAGCATACGAGTTTAACCTGTTTTATAACTGGTTTGAACTTGGCACTCTGCCACTTCTGCCGGTCCAGCATCTCCAGCACCATCCTCACTAAGCACACTACAGCTGCAGCATCTTCTACACCAGCTTCTCCTCAGCTGTTCTTTACAGTGAATGAGGTGAAAGCAGAGCGGAGGAGGCTGCACTCTAGGAAAGCAGCTGTGGTAAGTCCCAGGCTATTTAAAGACTGTATCTCAGATGGCAGCGCCTCTGCACACTATCTTCAACCTTAGTTCAGAAGAGTTCCAACCGTGTGCCAGTGCTCAAGGCAGCTGACCGTGATCAACAACTACAGACCATTTACCCCCACTTCCCATATCATGAAGACAATGCAGAGGCTACTCTTTCCCTTTCTGACACCATAAGTCGAGCATGCACTGGAGCCTTTATAGTTTGGATAACAGGGTAACACTAGACTTATTTCTTTTGGACAAGCCTGGTGGCAACATGCGGTTTATCTTTTCTTATTTTTCTAGAGTGTTTAAAACTCTTCAACCTCAGATTTTGAGAAACAAGCTTGAGAAGGTGAGGTGGATTCTACCTTCACCTCGTGGATACATAACTAATTAATGAGCCAACCACAGTTTGTTAAACTGGATATATCCAGTGGATATATGAACATAAATGCCTTAGGATAGGTAAAAACGGTAAAATTCAAGGATTGTTTGTACAGTAATCTGAAGCTCATCACATGTAATGTCTAAAATGGAGAAGAGCAACACAAAAACTATGTGGTAACAACTAATTTACATTAAAATGCTACATGCTTTGGGCGCATTGTTTGTGACCTGACACCTCAGTTTGGATGATGACTCTCAACACTTCTGAATCTGGTAACAGTTCATTTCTTGTAGAGATGGACCGATCCGATATTACGTATCGGTCCAATACTGACCTAAATTACTGGATCGGATATCGGAGAGAAATAAAAAATGTAATCCGATCCATTAAATATCAAAAATCACCTCACAAAACTTGCGACATGGCGTAACTCGGCTCATAACCGTAGCACGTCGGAGCAGAATGCATCATGTGACAGAGCGGCTATGGCGTGTGGGACCTGTCGGCGGTCTGGTTTGGAGCCTCGCTACCAAACCGGCATTTCAGAGAGAAGTAAAGCAAGTGTGTAAGTTCATCTCTGAATGTTTGTAAAGCATTCCAGCGTTAAGCTTAACAACCGATATATGGAGCGACTGCCTCTTCTCTCTCCCTCCCTCTCCTGCTGCTACTTCAATCGTGAAACTGATTAATGATCAGCTGATCGGCTTTTCTGTCGCGAGTCCGTCTCTCTTGTTTGTTTATTGCCCACTTTGCGCCAGAAAGAGGAAACCAGCTGCTGAACAACAGCAGCACGTTTAAGCTTGATAATCTGTTGTTAGAATTTATTTAATATTACTTTCTACACCAGGATCCTTTTCTACGTAGCTGACGGCTGGTAACTGTGCAGGGGCGGATCTAGCAAAGTTTAGCCATATCGGTATCGGCCGATATCCAAATTTATGATATCGGTATCGGACATAAAAAAGTGGTATCGTGCCATCTCTAATTTCTTGTAGTTGACAAAGTGGAGTGAGATGTGTTTATGAGAAAAGTAATATGACACAGTAACGGTTACCTTGAAGCACCTGAATGTGACATTGCTGAGAGTGCTTCTCCCTTTCCAAATCATGGAGCCTCTGGGTGAGGGAATCAATCGCCTTTAAAAGATTTTGGGAAGAGAAAATGAGTCACTGCTCAAATCAAACAATCTGTTAAATACCATAAATATATTGCTATTTAGTTCTCAGTGTTAAACAAATAAACACACCTTGCTCTGTATCTGGAGCTGTGACTGGACAGAAGCCAAGTCTGCCCACTGCACACCAGGACTGAAAGTTGGGGAAGTCTGTCGGAGAAGTGGTGCTCGAGGAGGAAGAGCAGGGGGGTCTGAATCTGAATCACAACCTCTCTCGCGCACTGGAAACAAATCTGAAAAGGAAGAGTGGAAATCACTTAGATGGTTCAAACAACTGTTGCGCCTACAGTATTTAGTCAACTCTGAAAGAAAGGAAGTCAACTTAACATAAACAATGACAAGTTAAGGGTAATTTCCCCTTCTAGTCATATTGAGAAATTTAAAATGCTACGCTCACCTTCGCCTCCTTTGAAGAATTTCCCCGTTGGCGTCAACCTCTCCTGTTAGAGACAGAAGTTTTGGTTTGTTTTTTTTACATTCAAAGAGTACTTCCCAAAGTCTTCTATCTACGCTATCTTAATTTAAATCACTTTAATAGAGCACTGCTGCCATCTACAGATCGCTATGGGAACTGATCACAAGGGATCAGAGAAGGTTCTCCTGTGGTCAATGCCAGAGCTTATCAAACAACAGGGTGCAGACAAGCATGTGAAATATATAAAATAAAATGACGTTTTTAACAAGTTTTGCAGATGCTACTGTGCTTTAATATGCACCTTTATTTATGTAAATATCAACACCCAGCCTTTTTTTTTTTTTTTTTTTATTGTCAGCGATTGATGAACGTTGTGTGATGTGAACTTTGTTTTGGCTTCACAGAAGTACTGTTCAGAGTGATGCAGAAAAAAAACCTGCCTCAGTATGAATCAACACGTACAAATAGAAGTATTTAAATGTACTCACCCTCATCTTTGCAACACTGCCATCTGCTACAGACAGAATAGAGCTCAGTTGATTGTCCCAGTTCATGTCTCATTCAAACTAGAAAGAGAATTCAAAAAGGGAAGTTGTCAAATTCAAATATTTATTATTATTGTCGCTTAACTGATTATTGATCCACGAGGAGCATCATCTGACACGAAGCTTTCTGCCCTGACATAGGTTAAAGCTACATCAAAAACCACTAGACCACAATGACACAACCTTAGACACGTGTTATTCCTGGTAGGCGAGGTATCAGCTGCGTTAAGAGCTTACACTTTGAGGGGGATTAAATTACAGCAGCCCTGTGCATTTGCACGTTTTTAGTTACAGCGATCAGCTGCTTCACAGGAAAATGTAACATGGGATGTCACGATATGACAGCGTATTAGCTCATTTTCAGATTACAAAGAGAGCAGGAGTTTTCCAAACAGGCCTGTTGGGAATGACTACAAACGTAAACACAACTGGTTCACATGCAGTTAAAATAAAAAGTCTTATTACCTGACTTAGCTGAAGTTTGTGCATTTTTCTAACATTTCTGGCTACTTTATAGATAAAAAAAATTCTAAGGGGATGATCATCAACATCAAAAAGGCCAGATGAGTGGATTTGGGCATCTGACAAGGATGCCTCCTAACTGAGGTGTTAGGTCATGTTCACCAGGAGGAGGCCCCAGCACACAAACACTCTGGTGTCCCCCTATACATGCCGGATGAGGTGGGCAGAGAGAGGGGTTTGGGCTTCTCTTCGAATCCTGTCAATGGGACTCAGACCCAGAAAAGTGGCAGAAAATGGATGGATGGATGGAGAGACAAATAAAAAAAATTTTTATTACATTTTCCTACGCTAATTATTGTTAATAATTCACGAGAAGGAAGATGGATATTCTCTCATAGTAAAGCAGTAGATATGAGAATATTTCCTCAATTCTCTGAGGTATAAGTCACTTTAATTTCTGGAAAAAGACGAAAAACGTGCAATTATCTTTTTTTTGTTTTGTTTTTCAGTCCATGAATCACAAGTCCGACACATTCAATTAACCTTTATGCACCTGGGACCACAGGTGACCAGGAGATGCCACAAATGTCCTTATGACAAAATGATGAATCCGGGATTCAATTTCAGGTATTTCATTACTGCTACAGTGCTAATTATAATTACAGGGGTTGCACACAGGTTAATCAACGTCGTTCCCCCTATATTATGTTTCGCCCACGCCACGGTTTGTAGGTCGATAAAGTAATGGGCCTATTAAACTGATCTGCAGGTCCGCTAGGAACTAGAGAGCATATCGCTGTCCGGCTGCTAGGAACAGAAGCTTGAAAGAGAAGCTCTGGGCAGAGCAAGCATTTCCTAACATAGACAAAATGCACAGCACACAAACATGTTGAGACACATCAACTGATAAAGGCCAAGTTTTACAGTTAATACCGCTAACGTTAGACGTTAGCCGTGATTTGCGACATTTTTTTTTCTCTCGGGTTTTTATTCGTGTAGCCAGGAAAAAAAAAATTCCGACTCTAAAACAGTAAATAGAGTTAACTTTATTGTTTCTAATGCTGTCTCTGAAACATTATTAAGAAAATAAGCATATTTTCCTACCGCTAATCGAGATACTCACAGAAAACCTTCCGACTCCACTTTTAAATCCAGGAGCCCATAACAATAACGTGATTGCGTATGACGTAAGGCACATGCCTTCTGGGTTTTGTAGTCAAAAGGTCCGTAATTATTTTTAGCCTCAAAATTACAGAGATATCCTCGATGTACACTCACTTAGTAAAATACACTGCATTCTAAACGTATTCTAGTTAGCAAAAAACAAACAAACAAAAAACTGTTCAAATATACCCCGAAGCTAAGATTTTTCATCGAGGACGTTGATTGGCCAAAGAACACCATGTCCCACAATGCAAAGCTCAATGTTGACATGCAACAATGGCGGCTTCCAATGTAAGCGTGGAAAGTGTAAGACGACTGTTAAACGACAGTTTAACAAATCTGGGATTTGAAGTTTACCCGTTAAAGGTATAATGAATTGTATAGTTTTATATTGAAAAGTATGAAAAAATCATTCTGATCGTAGAACTATTTCTTTTATATTTCCCAGTTTACGTTTAAATATTAATTGTTAAACATGCTACAACAAGTAAAAATAGCGATAGATGGTTGAATACTGCATGTTTACTGACGTATTACTGGTTCTTGCCTTTAAGGGAATGTGTCATTGTCATTCTTTTCTGTTCTTTTATTATTTTATTTTCTGTTATTTTATTGAATTGAAATTTTCAGCCAAATCAGATGATTTGTGATGGAGTAACCTGCACATATTTGGTTCTTACTCCCTAACATGTCCCTCTGTTTGCAGATTGGCTGGTACAACTCTGTGCTACCTCCCACCCTGCACCTGTCATATCCAGATGATACCCTGGCTGTGGTGGTGCTCAGCACTCCCGCCATGTTTGAAGAGGCCTTTCTGCCTTTCCTCGAGCAGAGGTGCTACCAGGGGCTTAATGACCCCATAGACCAGTGTGTTAGACAATGCATCACCTCTGCTGTCTCTCAGGTGAGGATGGAGGAGTGGTGACCAGGGTTATTTTAGTTAAACTAATTAAAAAGTAAAACTAAATTTTGAAAATGTAGTAATAATAATAATGATAATAATAGTAGCAGTAATAATAATAACAAATATACAGGAAATATTTCTAGTTTTAGTCATTTTTTTTTTATTAATGAGAAGCCAACATGAGAAGCCACTGAGGTCTGTACTACAATGCAGGATCTTGGCTTATCCAGTTAATTTTAAGGTTAACTCTTACCAGGGTAAATGGTAACATATACCATAGGCCTAACTCCTTTGAAGCCGATTATGTTTCAAATTAGAGATCAACAGGGACAAAATTACCACCTACTGATCAATCAGTTGACTGGAAAATAGCACTTCTGGAAGATCCCTCAGGCTGTTGGCGGGTCTGAAGCTTTTCAGTAGCGTCTACACTCATACCACTGATTTGTCTGCAGCTGCCAGCACACTTATCCATGTCTGTGATTTGTCAGATGCTGGCAGTACCACTCCTTTCATGTGAACATGCTCGTAGCTGGATTGATAAACCCTGAGTTAATTTTTGAGTTGATAAGCGGCTTCGTGCGACCGCTCAGTCTGATCGCCACTGTTAGGTTAAGTGGGTCCAGACAACGGAAAGATACCCTGGGTATGCTGAACTTTCTTTGTAGTGTAGAGCTCAGATGCACATGTGTATTGAAAACAGGACGTCTATGTTTGCGTAGTTGTGTTCCAAAATCATACTGTTTTTAAATCTTTCTCCTTCCCTCTGAAAAATGCCACTTATTTCTGAATAAAGGAAAACCTAAAAGTAGCACTGAAACTGATCAAAAATTAAACTAAAACTAAAGCGAATACACTAAAAATGGTTAAAAATACTTGGCTATAATAATGGTGGTAGTGATTGCAAAAATCAGTTTCAGTGGTTCACTTCATTTAATTTCAATCTGCAGTTCATTCACTGTTAGTGACCTAATTATAATTCTTCTCAAACGCCTGCATTCTTTTGTCTGTATTCATTTTCACTATGACTGACTTTTTCCAGCATCCTAAGGCCTGTATTACAAAGTGAGTTCAACTTACAGTATACCTCAATGGGTATTTCCACTGGGAAAATACAAAGGCTTTAAATGCTATTGAAAAACTTTAGACCCTCCTATTCCCCATACACAGAAGTCTCAGGTGTCTTCCAAGTATTGTAATGCTATTTTCCTGAGATCTGATTAGTCAGAAGGCGGTGATTTTATACCTATTGATTTTGATTTTAATCTGGGGTTAACCCTAAAGTTACCTGGCTAGATGAAATCCTGCCTTGGAGTGCAGGTTTCTGCTGAAGGCCAGTCTTGTATAGCGCTGCTATTTTGAGACAGTATTCAAATTCTAGACACTTATTTAACCACATGTATTCCTTCTTTTTGACATTTTTTAGCTTGGCTAATATAATTAGCTTTTCTTTAATTATCAAAGAGCCTTTGCAGAAGTGCTGGCTTCTGAAAATGGGGCTCTCCATGCAGTTTTGTTATTTCCAATATTTCTAATTAACTTCACGTTGGATTAAATGAAAAAATAAAATACTCACATACTAAACGTCTAAGTCACTCCTTCATTTTTGTTGTTTCTCATTAAATTTTTCTATATGTTCAGTCTCAGTTAGTTTCCAGGCAGTCATTGAAGTCACTTAGCTTAGACTGGCTGTACTTGACATGAGAAGTCGCGTGTTTGATGAGCCCCCTGGATTATTGAACAAGGCTGTGCAATCAGGGTAATACCTATAAATCTAAAGAGATGTCATCCACTAAGGATGTGCCTTGTGTCACCCTGTTTCTTATCAGATTCACTGAAATTTAATAGGTTATGGTGGAAGCTTGTTTCTGCCACTGCAAAAAGGCCACCCTTTTCCTGACCTGCAGATCCTTTTTTGCCATCTATAACTCACATTTTCTGTCATTATCACATTTTGAGTCAAGTATCTTGAAATGTCTCCTTACGAACTCACACCTCTGAGAGAGTAACTCAAAGTTGAGAAAAATAACCCAAAATTTTCACATACTTCTGGTGACTTATGGATGAAAAAAACACAACTTTTTTTCAGTGCTGAATCAAGCTTCCATACTATGATCTGTCTCTGCACCGTGTTTACTAAAAACTGATGTGACTTTTTTTGTTTTGTTTTGCACGACTGAACAATGCTGATTTATTAGACCACCTGTCATAAAAACAAGAAAACAAAATACTTTAGAAACCTCTCAAAAACTTGTTTAAATTAAAAATTGCATTGTTATTTATTGGACAAATAACAAAGTCAGAAATGAATCATAACATTAATGGTAACATTCAGTGACCAAAATGTAATTTTTGATTTCATTCAAAATAACCATAATTTAGATAATTTAGCATCTTATTCAAAAATGTATATTTTTAGTTATATTTTAGAATTGAAAATATAATTTTGATTAAGGCGCTTGTGCATACTGGTATATCAACTGTTAAGGAAATATAAAAAATATTTTGTAATAACCAGTGCTGCTAATTTAGGGCACTTGTAACTTAAACCTTACATTGTATGAGTGAGCTTACAGTTTGCGTGTGCATACAGTTTAAACACAGTGTAAAGGTTACTGGAAGCCTATAGCACATGAAACTTTATGGGAAAGCCTCTGACAGTCTCACAGCATCATCATGCTGGCTAACTCTATTTAGATTGCAACTATAATCATATTCATGAACTTTTTCTCACGTTTAAACATATTTCTTACTTGATCCTGCCCTGCAGTGTTTTCCAGGAGAGAAGGTGGATGTGAGGTACGACTATGAGCTACTGCCCAGCAGGAAGCCCAAGTTCTTGGCCCAGACTGCAGCTCATGTATCGGGAGCAGCTTTTTACTACCAAAAGGCTGATGTGACGGAGCAGCCCTGGGCTGAAAAAGTAATCACATTCTTGTTTGCTCCCTTGGCACATTTTTTAAAGGCAGTCTTTACCTTTCTTGTGTGCTGTGATCCTTTGATCCTTTTGCTTTCAGAAAATGTTTGGAGTGTGTGTGCATCCGCGGTTTGGGGGCTGGTTTGCCATCCGAGCTCTGTTGGTGTTTGGAGATGTCACGGTGGGCTCTGAGCTGGTGCAGCCTGTTCCTCCTGACTGTGTGCCATCCAGAGAGGGCAGGATAAAGCTGCTGGAGGCTTTTAACTTTCACTGGCAGGTAACATCTTTTAGTCATAAAACCTGCATCACACACAAACTGTAGATAGACACCAACAACTGTTTTGTGCTCTGTGATGGAGGTTTTGTTCTCTGAGAAGAATTGACTGCGCTGTAGGGGTGATGTGGAAAAGGACCCATGTTGTTGTCCTGTTTCCTATTTCATGACGCTAAAAATTGACAAATTTGGCAAATTTCATATCATTGGTTAGTTTTTGAAGCTGCATTTTACTTTTCCAATCTTTGGGAAGTTTCAGTATGTCAGATTAATGTATAACTGAATTTTTCCACCATTCTGCCTCATCAGGATTGGAGCTACCGAAACATTATCAGTCCAATCCAGACCTACTCTCAGAAACAGAGGGACTACTTCTCCACCCCTCCTGCCCAGCGTGTGGCTCTGCTCAGGGCTTGGGGCTATCTGCCAAGTGACAATAATCAACCTGAACCCACCTCGGACACACAGAGTCAAGAAATTGGACATGGGTGAATTGTGGAAGCACCGCCTGTCCTTTCTGAATTCAAACCTCTGCTGTATCTAGAACTTAAATGAAGTCTTGGTTGAACACCTTTTTAATCAAACAGCTTCTTATTGAGACCAAACCTGGGATTTTAATGTAGGCTTGGCTTTTTGGTGAAAGCTGCTTTTTCAGGGTTGAAAATGTGTTTGATTCTTTGTTTTGTTTTTTTCTTAAAAGTTTAACACTACTGGAAATATCAGTAACATATCAGCTTCCTCTACGTCTTGTATTATTAGGTAATAGCTGATATTATTGAGTGGATGTTTGCTGAGTAGTATTCTGTTCAGGAAAGCAGAGTTTGCAGTCTGATGTGCTTTTGCATAGTAATGCACTTTAGTTTTTGTTGTGTCCTATCGGGAAAATAGAGAATGTGTGTGTCCAAGTAGCAACAGGAAGGTTTTGCTTCACATTTTGAATGACTCAAGTTGAAAATTGAGTTAAGCCATGTGTCATCAGCGTGTTTAATCTGCATGCAAGTGCCTTGATTTAAAAAAAAGAACACTATTGTTTTTCTGTATAATGTTTTTATTTGATTTAACAGTGAAGCAATAAAAGTTGAGACTAAATGGCAACATCGCTTTAGTCTGTGAGCAGTATGACTCAAAAAATTATAGTTGCTTGAATATTACTTTTTTTTTGTCCAGAGATGAGACTTAACCCAACAAACTGAGAAATATCTGAGGGATTCTTTAACAATGCTAATTCTTGTGTTATGTCTTTCTCTATGTTCTTTTCATGCTTGCGTGGATTCCCTGTGGATACTAAAGCCTCCTCTCACAGTCCAAAGAGATGCGTGGGGTTAGTGTAATGGAACTCTAAACTGGCCCTAGGTGTGAATGTGAGCATGAATGGTTGTCTGTTTCTGTTTTAGCCCTGTGACAGACTGGTGATGTCAGCTGGGATCGTCACCAGCCTCACACGACCCTGAATTCTGAATTGCATAAGCAGAAGACAACGTATTGATGATATATGACAATATATTCCTTCTGGATCCAAGAAGGATGTAAACCTGTATATATGCCATCCATGCATGCAGTCTTTGTGCAGGGCTTTGAGAAAAATATTGATCACATCTGTAATTTTTTCCAGAACAGTGTACTTGTTACAGGACTTTTTCTTTAAGTTTATAGTTCAAACTGAATGAACCTACTTACAGAAAATCAACGCTGAATATTGCAGCACAAAGTCAGAAATTATTATTTTGTTAAAACAAACAAACAAACAAAAAAGTCCATCCAGTTATCTGTCTCCAGTATTCATTCCCTCCATTGTTTTGTCCTTGTCTCTAGTTTACCTGACACTCAGCTGATGCATTATAGACGTGAGCAGCCTCTGCCCACCTGCCTGGTGACAGACTGACTACCTTTAACTGTGACTAACCTCGGTGACGTTGAGTGAGCACCCAGCATGCTACTGTGATCCCGAGAATTCTCACTTTGTCAGGTTTATCTGCTCCTGTCTGTTTATTTTTAAGAGAAATGAGTACAACAGGATCTAATGTGCACTGAGGGGTTAACTGCATCTGTACGGGTTCAGTCCAGGTCACGTTTACACTTACGCCTCTAGGTGTCGCTGTTGTCGTGAGGCTGAGGGTTTGCGCTGCTGTTTCTGAAGCATCTGCAAATGTTCAGCACTTCATAAAGTCAAGTACTGACTGCAGATAACCTGCCTCAGATTATGAAGTATACATTTGCACACAGCTCAGTGAATCTCAGACAACTCTTTCACTCTTAGTTAAACGGCTGTACTCTCTGCTATGTTTTACTTTCAATTTTGGTGACTTTTTTACTCCACTGAGCCCTCTATTGCTTAATTTCCTCTTTAATGCTCAATCCAACACCCCATCCCTGACTCCTTTACTCTCCTTTGCTCTTATTGCCTCTCTCTCCTCACCCCTTTCTCCCGCCTGTGCTATTCTGTCTATCTGTGTACTGAATCAGCATTTCAGAGCAGTATGCCGCAGGCCTGCAGAGAGCCAGACCATGGAGTTAATTATACTCCCACAGATACTCCATCGCTCCTCTTTCCCCCACCACTGTTACTCCATCCCATCCCACCTCACTCTCCCCTTTTCTTGCTTTCTCTGTGTCATTTTTTTTTAGGAGGGGTCTTCATTTCCCAGCCCAACATACTGTGAGCTTCTAACATTTGATTTTCTGAATTCTGAATTTGATCAAGAAGACAAGTTACTGTTAAAGTTAGTGAAGCAAAGTTATGTAACTTATCTTTGGCTGTACTGAAGTGAGGCAAATTCTGCATGCTACATTTGCAGATGCAGATGTTTAGCACGGGTGATATATTTGGCACAAATTTACACACCAAGAACTGAAGCAAGCACAGAAATCATTAGCAGAATGATGCTTTTCTAGCATATTTTTTCTTCTTTCCTTCCATCTTTGGTTAGTTCTGAATAGTCATTCTGATGAGGTGCAGGGGTAATTTTCTTTGTGAAAAAAAATGGGAGAAGCCAACTCTCGGGTTTCTGAGTCCTTAGAGGTGAGTAGTATGCCTCACCTCTCTGCAGCTGGCAAAAAACACATATATGGAGCAGAGCATGTCTGAAATGAAGCAAAAAGACAAGCAAGCGGGATGTAGGGAGATACTCCTGATGATCAAGCTCTCCCTTCGCGTCTGTTCAGTATCCTGCAGGAAAGCACATTGCAGATCGTGTTGGCAGGCAGAACTGCAGGCAGAACTGCACCAGCAGGTTCTCATGCTTCCAGTGTTTTTGCAGAACTACACAGGCAGTTTTTGGACTTTCACTGAGTTTAACAGATTTGATTGTTGGAAACAGTAAAATGGTTTAAAAAAAAACAACCCTTTTCATGATTCACAACAACACGAACAAAAACCATCAACAAGAACATGAAGCACCCAGATTCTCAGATCTGTCATAGTTTTCTAAATAGTTCAAAAATAAAACAAGTTATGAATATATCTGCAAGGAGGAATGATGCTAAAAGTATACTGGATGCTGCTCCTCTAAAATCCAAAGATGGAAAAACAACTCTGGGCTGTAATTTAATGTGTTTGCTGCACAAATTATCTGAATCTCAGATAGTTTTGGGCAGAGATGAAAAAGAGGAGGAAAAAATGAGTGGTGTTTCATGAGTTGTGGATCAGTGAAGCAGTGTTATCCGCCCACAGACATAAGCTAACAAGAGGAGAGGGGAAAGGGCAGCAGAGTACCAGCAACAGAGGAGGAACTGAAAGCCGAGTGGGGGGAGGAAAGGACCGGCATCTAGAGAATTTAGTGGAATTTTGAATTTAATGTTTATTATGCTATTCTGAAACTGAGAAAGAAAAGGGAGAATTTAGCACTGACCATTTAAATAACCGAGGTTGAAGTTTATGAGAAAAGGGGAGGATCCTAATTATAACTCTTCTCCATTTCCTGCACATCCCATATTTGCTTATTCTGACGAAATAGTCTCACTTTATTCCTCAAAAGGTCTGCCTCTCTTTAAACCACACTGCCTCGGTGTGTATCTGTGTGTTTTAGGAGGTTTAAAATTTTTAAAACCGCCTCCTTATCACTTTCTTGGCTTAGCATAATTAACTAGTCTTTTGCATCAGAATTCTCCCTGCAGCCAATTGGTTATTTAGCTGTGCCTGTGCAGTCCAATGGTTGTGGACAGGGAGTGGTCAGCAGGGGAAGAAGGGAATACTGAGAGAGAAAGCGAGTGGAGGTGGGTAAGTGGAGAACTGCCCAATTGTCTTATCAGACACCACCTGCAATAGACTAGAAATCCACCCTCTTTACACAACAAAAAATAAAATAAGCACAAGTACTATTTAAAACATCAATAAATCAGGTGCATTGCATCATTAGCAAACCTGCTCAGTTCCCCCAGCTGTAAAAGTGCAGTGAACATCTCAGTGTGTACATTTAGTTTGTCAGAAAGGGAGAATTTGGCTGATCTGTCTGTGTGCAAACTCTTCATTTGTGCTAAATGCCATCGGGTTGCTTGCACATGTACTTAAGTATTGCCATCATTTATTTTTATGTAAATCCAAGTATATGCAAACTTAAAAAAACAACAACAACAACAACTAAGATTTATTGAATGTGAGGCTAAAGATATTGCAACGGCAATATTTCTGTTTCTTTTGGACAACAACATAACAACGTTCACCTGACACCGCATCATCTCCACAATAACCGAGCCATCACGCAACAGGGTGGCAGGCAGACAGCAGAGGATTAGCTTGAGCTAAGACTCCCCTTACATAATCCACATTTTTAGATTAACTTCATTTCCTTGAGACAGTGATATATTTCAGCCTTTGAACCATAAAAGAGGAATGCAGCCTCACAAAAAAAAGAAGCAGAAAACGAAACGGAGGGTGGTTGTCATTTACAATATAAAATACTCTCCTGTGTCTACTGAGATGGAACGTTTATGCTGTTGTGGAGTACACACAGCAGTGCTTCAGTTCTGGGAGTAAAAGAGGCCTTTATAAATCTTGGATGAACCTGCTTTGGTTACTAGCAACAGTTATGGAAAATAAAAACTGGAGATAAAATTTAGTGGCACAGGAGCAGAGATAAAATAGAAAGACTCAGTAATGCCTGTTATGCTTCAGCCCAAAAACAGCTATCGTGAGCCATCAGCATGAACTGCTGCTCATACCAGATCGAGTCTGCAGCAAAAACCCTAAATGTGTTTTTAAGTGAGAGAAAGAAATGAGAGCATCTTATTGGTTATGGATTCGACATTTACAGAATGAGGAGCGAGCTACTATTTATTGTCCTTGTCTTATAGTTCTGCTTTAAGGTCAGAGTCGGGGCTTTTTTAAACTCTTCATATCAAGCCAGCGAAGATGAAGTCAAAGCCATTATTTCCTATTTTCCTTATATGGAAATGACCTGCTGAAACTCAAACCGATCATCAGAATGGGGAAGAAATGTAATTAAGGTGACTTTGAACATGACATGGTTGGTGGAAAATGGCACCAAACCAGGAGAAAGGTGTCTGAAAATCCAAATAATACTTCACATCCATGAACAAGAGCAGTGATTGATTCCTCTTTTGTGGTGAGGAAAGTTATACTGCACCCATTTTTACCCCTCAACCGTAAATATCTGATGCTGTTGTCATACCACTGGGCGGGTGGGAGGGCAGGGTAGACACCCAAATTTGTGAATGCAATAATTCGGGAACGAGACAATGTAGGATTTTGAAATTCATAGTATAGGTGCAATCTCAGATGAGTTCAAATCCTGGTGACCTCAACCTCAAGGTCAAGATCAGAGGTCAAGTTTTCTGAAGGAAGAAGTAGGATTTTCTCCATACGCACGTCTACTAGGAGTCTGAGGAGTGGAGTTGGCAACCACCAGTACTTTTTCGATTCGTGGTGGGGAGTGTTCTCGCTCCTTTCTCCTCGCTTTCTATTGTTTGATTGCAGTGAGCTCCATGCTTCATATGCTTGGTCTGCTGCTCTCTACCAGTGTTGGTCAAGTTACTTAAAAAAAGTAATCAGTAACTAATTACTGATTACTTCCCAAAAAAGTAATCCCGTTACTTTACTGATTAACTTAATTAATAACTGATTAAGTAATTAGTTACTTAGTTACTTTTTAAAGCATGATTTATCCCCCAAATAGGTAATAAAGTGATAGATCTTTCAGCCCAATTCTACTTCTTCTGCATAATCAATCATATAAAATGTAATCAAATGAAAAAGTCTCTTTTTAAAACTTGTTTTATTAGTTTTAATCTTTTAACTTTATGCATCAAGCAAACATTAAATTATATGCAACATTCTCTGACTGGAAGAAATTTGTTTAACATTTAAACCTATTTTCTGCATATACCAGCATATAAAATAAAATAGTTTTTTGTGTTTACACTCACTCTGTCAAATAGATGCACATAAAACACAGCAGAAAATAAATAAAATCAAAGAATCAGCGGTCCTGTTGCTCTATTTTCACCTGTATAGCAGGAGTGGGGCAGGTGGAGGTTTGCCCTGGTGCAGGTGTGCCGCAGCAGTACGGCAGTTTCTCTGTTTTGGAATGTGGTTTTGGAATTTCACATTCCAGCGGCAGCTTATTTGGTGCTTGCTCGGACGTTTAGGGTTCCCACGCATTGATCAGTGGACGCTAATGTTTTTGTCACTTTTTACGTAATCAAACTCAAAGTAAGGTTAGTACTTCCACGCGTTAAACGCTGCACGTCATACTCGCTGCCGCACTCGTTATATTATCCATTTTTGATCTGCACACAGCTGTTGCCACGAACGTCGCGCTCGTCATTGTCATGAGACACTCTCGCAAAAAAAATCACGGTTTTAGTAACGCAGTAACGCAGCGTGCTTACGGGAAAGTAACAGTAATTTAATTACCGTTTTTGCAATAGTAATCCCTTACTTTACTCTTTACTCGAAAAAAGTAATCGGATTACAGTAACTGCCCATCTCTGCTCTCTACTAATGCTCTCATACACATATGTGTTTATCAGCTAATTTATAGCTATGCATTAAGCGTTACATCACAGCTGCTGATGAACTCTAAATCTGCCACGTATGAGTGAGGCCTCTTAATGCGTTTCTCTGAAACACAAGGAGAAACAATTACATCATTCACCTCAGCTTTGCCTTTCACTTTTCCTCTTCTTCTGTTCTCTCTTTCTACATGCGTGAAGGATTTTTTGAAGGAGGTAGAACTGTAGAGAAAATAGTTTGATCATCTTTCTGCGGTGTCCTCCTGTGTCCTCCCAGTTTGTCGTATTGGATGGGACTCATTCATAATTATCATTAACTGTTTTGAATCGGCAGAAGGAACATTTTTCTAGTTCTAAAGTGTACGTAATAGACTTTTTGCAACAATACTGGACCTAAAATGTATTATGCCAGTCACCTGCAAACAAAAAGAAAAGCCTGTGTGGAGTTTGATTGTGCACAAGTGTTTTAACCTAGAAGTAAAACTTGATAAACCACAGAAATATTGTCCTAAAGCATTAGGTGGTACAATCACATGTTTATATTTATATTTAACATCCACTTTGCTAAATCTGGTGTTTTGCATTCAACATGATATATGGGAATTAGGAGTATGCGTATGTGCCTGTGCATTGTGATTTATTTTTATGTAAATGAGCTCCATTCTGAAGCAGCATTGCTTCTGCACTGTATGGCTGCAATCCAGCATAATTAAATTGATTTTCATGCACATGCACAAAGCAAAATCCTGTTCAGTGTTTGTCCTTAAAGTCAGAACAGGGCTGATGTGGAGCTTCTGGGGATTGGTGACTTAGTCTGATTAGTTGTGTGGTGTCAGTGAGCCAATGATCACCTCTAAGTAAAATATCCCCAGTAATGGAGATGTTCGCTGGTCAAATCTTATTCAAGTCAAATGCTTAAATATTCACAGGCTGATGTGGAACTTCATCTGCACCCACTGAGAAGGCAAGAAGAGGCTGCAGGCTTTGCTTTCAAGCTCTTGAGTACTCAGCGCACCTGTCGTTCGCCATTCAGCGTCAATAAGTGTAATGGGAGAACAGCTGAATTCATTAGGCTTAGATTGACCTGCTATGACGAGCAATTTAGTTTCAAACACAGTTAGGCACCTGCGGGAGAGAGGAAATTAGCAATTTAAATAGGGACGATTATAGGCCAGGCCACTGTGTGCGTGTATGTCCTTGTGTGTAGCCAGACACACAGGCATCTCCACTCTACTCACTTACTTGAGTAACACATCGTCGAGGTTTATACCATCTGAAATATTGACACAGCATAATGCTCTCCTCCCACGCCTCAATGCACTTTTTATAAATAGAGTGCCTGTGCTGAACGCAGCTGGAGAGCACTTCTGAGAGTGCTTGAATCTGACACAACACAGAGAAACCACTCTGCCTACTCCTACATTTAGCTGGCAGGCCTTGCAAAGTAGTTACCAGTTTGAGCATTTAAATTACAGATGACTTTGATGTGAAAGTTACAGAAAATGAGTTTTAAAGTTATGGATACAGTGTCAGCTTATGCTAGAGTTTGTACAAGATGCTTACTTGATCATTTAGTAACTTGATTATTTATTTAGTAACTTGATTGGGTGGGTTGTCTAGTGGATTTTATTAAACTATTTCTAGCAATGTTAGTGGAGCGACTGGAAGTGATTATACTGTATTTGAACAGAGTGACCATTTAAATCACTTCATGGAAACACTCATACACAGTTAATTCAGTTTGGGGATCTCCCGTCAACATGCAGACCAGAAAATCATCCGATTGGACCATGACCTTCAGATGAGAGGACAATGTACACACATTCATGGTTTCCAGAAGATAAATTCTGTATTCTTCAGTTATCTCTTGACTTTTCCTCCACTGAGGACTTTCTTACAGCCAAGAAAGCACTGATCACTGCGTGGCCAGGCGAGAATGATCATGTTTTACACGTTGGAAATGTTTTGAGATGTTTAAAGTGTAAAATTAACCTCACTGACTAAATTTTTTGTTACTATTACAATATTAGCTGTGTTTTTAGTCTCTTTCAGCAGTCTAATGCACCCTGCCACAAATCAAAAATGATTCAGGAACAGTGTTGGTCAAGTTACTTGAAAAAGTAATCAGTAACTAATTACTGATTAGTAACTAATTACTGATTACTTCCCCCAAAAAGTAATCCTGTTACTTTACTGATTACTTATTTTCAAAAGTAATTAATACTTAGTTACTTAGTTACTGAGTTACTTTTTAAAAACACGATTTACAACCTGAATCGGTAATAAAGCGATAGATCTTTCAGCCCAATTCTACTTTTTCTACATAATCCATCATACAAAATGTAATCAAATGGAAAAGTCTCTTTTTAAAACTTGTTTTATCAGTTTTAATCTTTTAACTTTATGCATCAAGCAAAAATTAAATTATATGCAACATTCACTGACTGGAAGAAATTTCTTTAACATTTAAACCTATTTTCTGCACATTCCAGCATATAAAATATTTTTTTGTGTTTACACTCACTCTGTCAAATAGATGCACGTAAAACACAGCAGAAAATAAATAACATCAAAGACTAGCGGTCCTTTTGCTCTACCTATAAAGCAGGAGTGGCGTAGGCGGAGGTTTGCCCTGGTACAGGTGTGCCGCAGTTGAAGAATCCGCGAGTTTCTCTCTGAATTTCACGTTACGTCGTTGCGCACTCGGTGCTTGCTCGGAAGTTAAGGGGTTTTTTTCGCTGTAAAAAGAAGTTTTCTTCCCACGCAGTGATCAACGGACGCTAATGTTTTTGTCACTTTTTATGGAATCAAACTCAAAGTAAGGTCAGTACTTCCACGCTTTAAATGGTAAATGGTAAATGGCCTGTATTTATATAGCGCTTTACTAGTCCCTAAGGACCCCAAAGCGCTTTACATATCCAGTCATCCACCCATTCACGCACACATTCACACACTGGTGATGGCAAGCTACATTGTAGCCACAGCCACCCTGGGGCGCACTGACAGAGGCGAGGCTGCCAGACACTGGCGCCACCGGGCCCTCTGACCACCACCAGTAGGCAACGGGTGAAGTGTCTTGCCCAAGGACACAACGACCGAGACTGTCCAAGCCGGGGCTCGAACCGGCAACCTTCCGATTACAAGGCGAACTCCCAACTCTTGAGCCACGATCGCCCCAAAACGCTGCACGCTCATACTCTCTCCCGCACTCGATATATTATCCATTGTTGATCTGCACACAGCTGTTGTCACGAACGTCGCGCTCGCTTACGTCATTGTCATGAGACATTCTCGCAAGAAAATCACAGTTTTAGTAACGCAGTAACGCAGCGTGCTTACGGTAAAGTAACAGTAATCTAATTACCGTTTTTGCAATAGTAATCCCTTACTTTACTCGTTACTCGAAAAAAAGTAATCGGATTACAGTAACGCGTTACAAGTAACACGCTACTGCCCATCTCTGTTCAGGAATAACTGAGGAGCACAAGAACGAGTTCGAGGTGTTGACTCGGACTCCAAATTCCCCATTTCTCAGTCCAATCAAACATATGTGGACAAACAAGACCAGTCCATGGAGACCACGCTTTGTCCATGCTTTGACGAATCAGGGCTGTTTTGGCAGAAAAAGGGGGAACTTCTTTTGCTCATAATGTTATACACCTGATCGATGTATATTATTGTTACGTTCCCCACACACCCACACAAGGGCAGTATCAGGAGGCCCAGCTAGGGCCGTAACAATTATGTATCAGTTATAAATCGTCATCTGCCACTAAATTCAAGCATTGATTGGGGATCTAATTTTGTGCAATTGTAACTAGGAGTTAAAGTGATCGATGCATTAATCTCATTTAAGGTGGTAAAGTACACTTTACTAAGATATTTTGCCAGATTTTCTTAAATTATTTTCTCCTTTGTGACAAGGTTATGACAACTAATGATGCATCAAGGGGGCAGCGTCTACTGTATGCCTCCAGGCAAAAGGGGGACCACCTGCCTGCAGAGTATTAGGCAGGTTGTCATAATCTTATACCTGATTGATGAATAGTTACCGTCAACTCGTTTTTTTGTTGTATTTTTTGTGGTTATTTTTTATTTGTTGTTGGGTTTTTTAATTTCCTTTGGTGTGTTTGCTGAACAGTAGGTGGGTGGAGAATATAAGAATACAGTAGATGTAACTTACACTACAATTCGCTCCAGCATGCAAATGCTTTCCACTGCGAAGGCACTCACTGTTCTAAATCCATTAGCACTGTTGCCTGCAGTCACGAGTTATCTCTCTCATCGCAGAAGAACTCATCTCCTTTTCTGTAAAAAGGCCAACAAGCCAAGTTTAACATGACTTAAAATTTATGACAGGAGTTCATATCATGTTCATGTCTCCACCTTGTAGGGAGACATTCTTCTACTTACCTGTGGTAAAAAGTATTGGACCATCTACATATTACAGCTATGGGAGCTTAAATTGCACCCCTTTCTAAATCCATAGGCATTAATACGCAGATGGTTTCCCCCTTTGCAGCTATATCCACTTCTACTGTCCTATGAATACTTTCTGCAAGATTTTGGAGTGTGTCTCTTGGAAGTTTGGACGTTCACCCAGAAGAGCATTTGTGAGGTTAGACGCTGATGTTGGGTGAGAGGATCTGGTTTGAAATCTGTTCTAGTTTGTGTCAGGGCTCTGTGCATGCCGGTCAAGTTCTTCCACACTAAACTCATCCAACCATTCCTTTATGAACCTTGCGTTGTGCAATAGGCACAGTGGGAAATAAAAAAAAGGGCCTTTCTCAAACTGTTCCCACAATTTTGGAAGCACAGAATTATCCAAATTGCCTTAGTAAGGGCAGGCATAAAGATTGATTTTGCAGTGTTGGCTCAGAGCAACCCCATATCTCAGGCTTTACAGCTGGCACACTGCAACCAGGCAGGTCCTATTCTCCTGCCATTCACCAAACACAAACTTGTCTATCAGACTGGCAGAGAGAGAAGCATAACTCATCACTCCACAGAACAGGTTTCCTCTGATCCAGAGTCCAGTGGCAGCATGTTTTGCACCACTTTATCCGATATGTTGTGCTTGGAAATGCAAAGCTTACATGCAGCCGTTCAGCCATGGACATGCATGCCATGGAACTCGAGGCTCACAGTTTTTGCTCTGATGTTATTGCCAGATGTTTGGAGCTCTGCAGTTAGTGAGTCAGCAGAGCGTTGGTACTATGTGCCTCAGCACTCAGCGACCCCTCTCTGTGACTTTCATCTGCCACTTTGTAGCTGAGTTGTTATGCTTCCACTTTGCAATAATACCACTTACGGTTGAACATTACATTTCTAGTAGGGAAGAAATTTGAATTTGCTTGTGAAGCTGTTGGGTTTCTAGTGAAGTTCATTGCCAAAAAACAAACTCCAAACATACTTTAGATTCAGACTGGCTGAGTCAGGCTTGTCGAAAGATATAAGCATCTGCTCTCTCTCTCTCTCTCTCTCTCTCTCTCTCTCTCTCTTACATGCATGCACACATACACACAGTCATGTATCCATGACTTCAGATGGCACTGATTTGAATTCATCCAGAGGTTTATTCTGACCTTTACCATACTATCATACTTGGCTAACCTTAACCTTTTCATAATTTTAATATGTGCCTTTAGGCCTAAAATTGAATCATTTACATCACGGAGGCATGTGTCCATGTGATTATGTAGATGGTTTTAGGTTCACAAAACAGACACACACACACAGAGCGAGAGGAAGAGAGAGCGAGTTCATATATTGGATCAATAGAAAGGCATCTTTCAGAAAAGAGGGAGGCTCATGTGGATGGCAGGAAATGCAGAGTTGCATCGCCTCTTTTTTCTACTTCTTCTCTTCCTTTTCTTGCATCTTCTGTTCTGCTCTCCTGTATTGATCCATAAAGGGCTGTTTTTAGCTGCAGCCTCCAGTATCATATTTGACCCTCCTTTTTTTTCTTTCTTTTTCCTTTTTCCTTTAATTTTTTTTATATCTTGTTTTTGGGTCACAGGATTTTTACCCCTAGGTCTGATCACTTGATCATGAAGTGAAAGTGAATGTTTTTCTCTGTGTTTTAAGTAGGTATTAACTCCTTCTCATTAATCACAGTAAATAAAGGCGGATTTGCAAATAATGTAATAGTCCATATCTTCTTGGGTGTTTCTTGAATTGTGTCATCTTTCTGCGGTGAACGTGCGTCGTCTTTAGGGAGGTTGTTAGCAGTAAGCATGTTCAAGGTGGATTGTTGTGGGCGTACTCTTTGTTCTCCTGGGAAGTGATAAACATTGCAGTCAAACTCATCAACACACCACTTGGACTTGGACAGAAGGGGAAATTGGGTTGGAGTAAAAGTACTGAGTTCATGACGGTATTCCCTTGATACCAGAAAACTGCTGGTTAATAAGAAAACTTTACATTAGGAGTGTTGCGCTGGTGTTTCAGCCATTCTGTGCTGACAGATATGCAAGAGCTTGGACTAACGGCGCTGTGTTTGTCCATCTCACTCTTACCTTCTGAGCTCCAGTGTGCAGTTTCATTTGAGTGGGCTTCTACTTGGCTATTTTCAGTGTCTCCTGGGAGCAGTCGGACTACCCCTCTACCTGGAACAGGATCAAGAGGCTATCCATCACACAAGCCCAGCTACTAAACCAGCCTTCGCAAAGTGCTAAGCCAGCAGTTTCTGAGAAAAGGGCATGTAAGAATCTGTCTTTTATTTGTGTTTTGACAAAAATGCAAGGTAAGCATAAATGCGTTACATTCCCTGAGGTTAAACAGCTTACCCCTGTTGGGTGTTTCTTTTCGTGCAGACCCACTCAATGATGAAAAATACAAAGTGGACACACTCAGCTAGTGTGCTTGAGACGCTTATACTTTTACATGATTTTGGATTTTTTTTTTCATTATTGTTCAAGTCATTTCCTGTTTTAATCTGTAGTTGTAAGCCTTCCTACACTTCAGGCAATAGTTTCTGAGGCTTTGGTGCTGTTTCCAGCTCCCACCACTGTGTTGAGAGAACACAGTTCATACTTGCACATGTGCCGACCTCAATATTTGAAACTTATCATGCTATGTGTAATATGAGCATATACTATTGTAATTGTATATACACACACACACCAACTACTTTGTTAGTGTGGGTACATCTGCTTAAAAACACACCAGGCAGACTCACCAAAATTAAACAAAGGAAAAGGAAAAAAACTGCCTGGTCTGAAGGATCTCAATTTCTGTGGCAATATTCAGATAGTAAGGCCAGAATTTGGTGTAAACAACATGAAAAAATGGAGTCATCATGCCTTGTATCAGCCATTCAGGCCACTGGTGCTGTTATAATATTCTGGAGGATATTTTCTTGGCAAAACACTACATTACTAATATGTTAACTGAAAATTCCCAGTTACCCCAATTGTCTGAATCTTTCTATGTGTGCTCGCTATATTTAAAAAAATGTTTTAATGTTTAGAATTATTAAATATCATTAAATTAAATAAATTCACGGTCAATTCACACTGCCCAAGCACGTCTCATGCTAAATAGGAAGTCTTATTGTTACGGCTGAGCAGCTGGTGTGTTTGAGGAGCAGACCCAAAAGCAGACGCACAGGAAACAAAACTGAAGTGTAACAAAAAGCGAGATGTTTATTTAGGCTGATAGCAAAACATAGAAAACAAAAGGACTTAAGGAACTAAGTCAAAGAACAAAAGCTAAACCAAACTGCAAACAGTTAGAGCTAGACATGAAAACTATGACAAAAGTATGAACATGAACAGGGGCGTGAAGACATGAAAACTATCCATAGACATTAAGCGAGATTAAATAGACGACTGAACAATGAACAAAGAGAAACAGAGGACTTAAATACGCAGAAGGTTAATGAGGGAAGTGGAAACACATGGGGAACAGAGCTGACACAAATGAACATGATGCCACAGGGAGATACAAAACTGCACACACTGAACATGGAGACACAAGACTTTCAAAATAAAACAGGAAACATGGAGGGACATAAACTGGGACACGCAAGCTTGACACAAGAGACAGAAAGAGGGAGTGAGGGAGAACGAGAGAGAGGGGAAGATTTAAACATAGGGGATATGGGAAAGAAGGAACAAGACATGACGGGCTACAGAAACACATGGACACACACGATAGACCAGGGACACATGTAAGCAGGACGGGCAGACGAGACACCTTTCCCAGACTACATGGAAACAAATATAATTAAACATACAGCCACAGTAAAGAATAACTAAAAACGAACTAATAAAAACTATATTTTACCTTGGAGTGTGTGGATAAGACCAACCTATGCTGACTCCACACTCTGTTCTAAAACCCTTAAGTTAGAGGACATACTAACGTCCACACTCAGACATGGCTGTTCAAATAATGAGACTGAGATGCAGCAGATGGCAGGTGTGACCCATGATGCTTGTAGTGTACTTTTTGTATGCCAAGGCATTCATATCAATCATGAAAAACCACTTCTTCATGATGAGGCATTCTCCTCCACATCATGGCCCTTTCCTTTATAAGGATGCCCTTTATTACTGCTCTAACATCCATATCACCGAGGCCATCTATGGGGTTTGGGGTTGCCCAGTTAGGCACACATGCACACACTGAAGACTCACACCCTTATTAATGCGTGTCCTTGCACAAACATTGTTGGGGCAAACCAGGCATAAAATAACATAGTTTGCATTCATAGGGAGAGCTAGTCAGTCTGCCAGAGTTTGTTTGTGTCTTTGAAAAGTCTGTGAGTCTGACAAAAGAGTACCCAGTTTGTTATGTTAATTTAAAGTCTTTCAGGAGCTCAAATGGTTGTCTCAGCTAATGTTTTAATTTGACATCTCAGTAGAGCAGCAGAATAAAAATTATGACACTGGGCTAAGAGAAGAGGGAGAGGGAAGAGGACAGAGAGAGAGAGAGAGAGTAAAAGACATGATGAGACCTCATTAAGGCTATAACGAAGTGTGTGTGCACGCTCATGTTCCAGTACGTGCCAACGCACTGGGCATGATCCAGTCATTTTTGTGTGTGTCTGCGTCAGTGTGTGCAGATCTAAGGAGCCCCAGGGAGGGTTAAGTAGGGAAACAGAAGAGATTGAGGTGGGGAATTCTCATCAAAAGCTTCCAAATCAGGAAAGGTGTCGACAAGAGCCACCCTGCAAAGGGACAGAGGGGAGCGGAGACAAAGGAGGGGAGTGTGTGTGTGTGTGTGGTTGTCGGGGATTCTGGTGAAAGACAGAAGAGTCATGTGTCTGAGATAAGGGTGGCAGCTATCCTTATAGAGAGAAAGGCGGAATACAAAAGTAGGAGGAACGGGAGTTACTTAAGATTACTGATAATAGTGGTGAAGGGGAGGTGGAGGTGTATTCATACAGAAACACGTCACAATGCGGATGCTCCACCCAACAACAGGTCATTTTGTTGGGTGGGGGTTTGGTGATGAAGGCAGGGTGAGGTGGTTGGGGTGGGTCCTTGGAGGCATTCCTGTGGTAATGAGCTGTTAGTCTCGGAGGAAGATGAGCTCTATTCTAGGAACACTGAGCTGCTATTCTGAGGTTTAATCTGGCTGGTTCACCTTCTGATGCTGCTCAGCACAGATACACCCCCTCCCCCCACCCTCCCCCTTTGACAACCACCATAATGTAAGGAGATCTTTGAGTTTAGCTTCAAGAATCAAATCAGGTGTGACAATCCTGCTTCATGTGACTTCTTACAAACTGCTAAAAGGTCCAAGTTTAGGGCATTTAGAGAGATTTTCCATCAGGTCTGCAGGAGGGCAGCAGGGCAGTAGGTCGAGGTCAGAAAGTCAGATGAGGAGGGTGGGGGGAGGGAGAGTTGGAGTCTGAAATTTATCTAAAAGCGGTATACCACTGATTATAAATCAATGATATCAACCACAGGCTTTTTGTAGTGAATTTAAAGCTCCTTCCAAACAGAAATCCCTACTTTCATTTAATTGTTTGCAGCTTTATAGTGCTCTGACTCAAAGCTCAAATTAAAAATATTAATATTGTTTTGTTTTTATAAAGCCAGTTTTGCCTGTAAAATGCTGGTATTCCTCTAGGTTACCCTCACTGGCTGTATCTATAATTGCAACACACTTCAGGAGCAAGATAAAATCAAAACAAAAACCCAGAGCAACATATCCCAGCTGGCTGTAATGGCTGAAGGTGACAGCCATCTAGTTACTGTCAACTAAACAGTCGGCTGCTGCTTGTTTGATGTGTGTAATTAAAATGGCAAACACAGTGGAAACACTGGTGCATAATGTCTTAATGTAATAACTTACATAAAGGTAGTTTAATGGAATTGACACCTATCATAAATGATGATAAAAGATGTTTTGACTCTTGTATCATAAACAGTGACATCTTGTGAGATTATGCAATGAAATGTGAATACCTTAGAGTTGGAGGTCTCCTCTAGCAAAGGAAGACCCAAGCAATGGAAACGCTTAATAGAAAAAAAAAGTAAAGGTGGATTTATTAATTTATTTAAAAAAAAAGAGCCTAATTAACTCAAAATAGGAAGCCACTGACAATGCAACCACGGGAAATCTTACAAAACAACCAGAAGATAAGACAAGATAAACACAGGTGGGGGGCAGGAGCTAAAAACCTCAAAAAGACAAGAAAAAAGCAAAACGGGATGTAATTAAATGTAACACTGTAGCCTGACATTCAACAATAGGACAGTGAAAAGGGAACGTTGTCACAGGCTGGGTCTCCGACCCAGCACTCTGAGTTTTCTTTGTATTTTTTGATATGTTATTAGTTTGTGTTATTTCCTATTTTGCCTTTAGTTTAGGCAGTTATTGGTTATTGTTCCTGGGTTTTCTATGTTTTGGGGTTTGGTATTTATTCATCACGTGTTGGGTCTGTTGAGTTGTGTTGTCATGTTTAGTTGTTAGTATTTCCTGTTTTATTTTGACAATGTCATGTGTTCTTTGTTCATTGTATTTAGCTTTCTCTCCTGGTCCTGTCATTAGGTTTATGTCTGTCAGCTGTTCCCCCATGTGTCCCCACTTCCCCTGATCACCTCATGTCTGTATTTAAGCCTTTTGTTTTCTTCATGCCATTGTCGGTTCGTCTGTTTATCTCACCAGGGTCACAGTTTTAGTCATGGTCTTAGCCTGTTTACCTCACCTCAGTCATAGTTCTAGTTTTCATCTGTTATGTATTATTAGTCTTAGTCATGGTCTTTGTTTATTATTTTTCCACCACAGTCATAGTTTAGGTTTTGGTCTCAGTACCATTTAGTATTTTGTTTCTTAGTGTTTTGCCTGTTTGTTTTTGGTCTCTTGGTTCATTTCCCTGCCGTCATCGCATTAAAGGTTCACCTTTCTGTTAATCATTACAATTCCTCGTCATCATCTGCTTTTGGGTCCTGTTTCCACACACATCGGCGCACCCCGCCGTGACAAACGTAGATGGAAATAAGGGAACAGGAGCACAACAAAACCAGCATTTATATACGAGGGCCATAACATTCTGTGATTTCCATGCAGCTGTATTGCATTCTGATAAGTTTCCCAAAACTAGCTTGTTCTCAAAGTCTAAATATTGACTCAGTTTCTGCTTTCTTTAATATTTCTCTCATGAGTTTAAAGTTTCAATACATAATGGCTGTAATTATTTTTTTAAATATGAAATATTAAAGGTACACTCAGTCGTTTTTAAGGTTATTTTATGAGCGAAAATGCTGTACTCAAATATATATATTGAATATTGTGTAATTACACCTTCCAGAAACCTGATCCAATATCACCAACCTGAGTAATTAATCAGTTCAAAATACATATGAGTGGGTTTGTGGAAGTTTGCATGTTGCTCCTCTATCTTGAATAAGGTGAGCGAGATGGACGTGGTATTTCTGCCAAATCTTGTTATATGTGTGCAGTAGAGATCAGATACATATATATAATATTATTGCAGTTGCGTACTGTCACCAGGTTAGACATGCAACCCTTCTGTCTCGGGACAGTTGATATTAAGCCAGTTAAACAAGAACAACAGCTGGTTATAAGCTAACATTATGCCAGCTGATGTTAGGCTCAAGCATGATAAACAGTTTGTTTACATTTTCACATAATATGAGAGTTTATTTCCAAAAATGTCCACAAATGTCACATCCACTTCAAGGAACGTTTAATTAGCTGAGGCTAATAGTGGCATAAACAGCAGCACTTACTGACAGAGAAGTTAAAGATATCAACAACTCACCTGAGTATCCATGTCATCGGATATAAATGAGCTTCACTGATTTATCGTCTCGTACTGGACTCCATTCACAAAGTTTTACAGCCTCTTCTAGAATAAGTCGATGTGGACATCTGGTATATAGACAGCTCACAGTGGGCTGACAGCGTACACTCACTGAAGATGAACGGTGACCAGAGTTTTTGAGGTCATTCAGGTGTAAAAACTTAAAATGCTGCAAAATATTTTATTGGCACATATCTGGAGTTTTTTTTTTTTTTTTCATTTTTATTTCCTGATTTATTGCTAGTGAGACCATTATGCTTGCTGATTTTGACATCACCTCATGTGTCGATCTTGGCGCGTCAGCCATGGGATGCAAATCTTGATTTGGTGACTGTGAGACGAGCGAAGCGACCATTGCGGTAGTTATACTGGGACCTTAAAAGTTGATATGTTGTTGAAATATGTAAAAATAAAGTGAGCACAAAAACATGCTTGGATTGTGCATGTGAATTGGAAAGGATACGAAAATAAACCTCAGCTGACAGCAATCTGCAAAATACTGACGTCTAGCAATGCATCTTTAAATATGAGCAAATAAGCTGCATTTAGAGAACTGTGAACTTTAATTTTTCTTATTCTTCATCCATCCATGTATTCATGGGTCCAGGTCTGGGTTGCAGAGGCAGCATTCAAAGCAAAATGCGTAGACTTGCCTTACTGTAGCCTTTTCTTACAGATCCTCTGGTAGGAAACCAAAATATTCCCAAGCCCCTAGACCGACATGATCTCTACAGCATACCAAATATGCTGCTTATTATTTTTTAATTATTAAGCTATGAAAGACTTTTTAGATTTTGAAACAAAGACTGGTCTGGCAGATATTGTGAAGTGAAACAGTTGTAAGAGTTGTGGTCATCCATTTACTCAGTGCAGATGGGGAGTATTTTTCTTACTTCCCGACTGCATCAGACGGGAAAAAGGCACAGAAGGAATGTCTAAAGCAACTAAATCAGACAGTCATTCTTACAGATCATTTTCTATCTGGTTAGGATGGCATAATCTTTGTAGCTGTAGCAGAAAGTACAAAATAAACTTGAGGTAATGGACTACTAAGAATGCACCTGGATTGACAGAAAGAACAAAGCAGAACAGGTATTCTTATTGCAATCTTCTGCTCCTTAAAATGGTTAAAAGAGAAAAGTGCACTTTAGTTGATTGAAATGAGTTTTTTTGTTTTTGTTCCACAGTGTGGCAGTGTGACCTGGTGACACACTGAGCTGTCAGGATCGATTGTGGCTCCTCCGAGCCGGCGGTAGAGACCAGGCCTGGCATTTTTGCATTGGCGTGCTGTGTCTGGTCAACCATTTCTTCCCAGAAAGCCCACAGCCACAGTGACGCATCGTTCATCAAGTGGAGCTGCAGCAAACACTACTCAGACACACTTCATCTATGCAGACACAATCACGCATAAACACAAACATTTTACACAATTTGCTGGGCTGGAAGCCTGAACCTTCACACCTACAGATTGTGCAGCAGAGGGATAAACTCTCCACCTGCGTGTCACTCCCTCTACTTCCCTCAGCTGTGTATCTGTTTTTCCTCCCTCTCCCTATGTTAAGTGCCAAGTGAAGACAGCTCCACTGCAGTATCTGACCCAACCTGGCAGAGGTGACGCTGGATAATAAAACCACTGTTCCTGCCAGAAAGACAAGAGGAGATAAAGGAGGGAGGTAAAGACAAAGAGAGTGAGGCAGAGTGGGAAAGAAATAAGAGCAAGAAGGAGAAGGGAAAATCACTGGGGACACGCAGGAGATGGAAAATTTTGACTGGGAATTTGAAGAGGTTGAAATATAAACTAAACAAAAATATAGTTTAGTGTTGACATTGTTTGAATGAAGTTGCAGGTACAACGCTATGTATTTTCTCTCTCTCTCTCCCAACCCTCAGTCTCTCTGTCACTGCCATCTCCAGCGCCAGGGTGTTGGTGCAGAGGCTAAATCAATCACGATTTGCTCTCCTGCTGCACATTGTGCTGACATAGGATGTGTACTTTTTTCCACATCACCATAGGACACCCAAGAAAGGGACAAACCGAGAAGACACACTGTTAAAAAAAGGAATGAAAGCACAAACATTGGTTAAACATCAGTCTATTGATTTAATTGATAGTAAAAGATAAAATGTTACTTAATATAAGTTACTGCAGTATTAAATAGCCAGAACTGCTAGTCATACAGTACAGACAAGTTCTGTGAAGATTTGTACAATAGTCTGTGTGTGTGTGTGTGTGTGTGTGTGTGTGTGTGTGTGTGTGTGTGTGTGTGTGTGTGTGTGTGTGTGTGTTGGTGTTTTGGAGTGTGTAAAGCCAAGAGAGACTAGAAAGAGAGCGCTACTGCAAGTGAGAGAACCAAGATAGGCCAGCGATCAACAGGGTGTGTGTGTGTGTGTGTGTGTGTGTGTGTGTGTGTGTGTGTGTGTGTGTGTGTGTGTGTGTGTGTGTGTCAGAAAGGCTTGGGTAAATTGCTGCTCTGTATTTTACTTGTTTTTATTTATTAGCGTGAGAGCACATTGTGTGTATCTAGTGTATACGAAGTGTGCCATTTCTATAATTATGAAACTAAAATCTGTCTCTGGTCCACTTTTGACCTCTGACCTCTACCCCAACTATGTCACATCTTGATGTGCTAGAAAAGATGGTTGACACGCCTGAAACTCCTAAGATCGTGCCAGTCCCCAGTCTTAAACCTTTTAAATCACAGCATAAACATGAACTAAGACTAGTTCTTGCTCATCTAAAGATTTTTTTAATCTAACAAATACAGATTTATATAAAAAAAGAGTCCTCACTTTAACTTTTAATTGTACTATAATGTTTTTTCTAGAATGGACATCTAGTGTGACGGTGATTATTTTCTCCTCTTTTGCTCAAGTACCTATAGGCTGGTCTGTTTCAAAGACATCCATCTACTGACTGAAAGGTCATGTTTTTCAAAGCTTCTGAGCACCCTACCTCTTGTAAGAGGGCCGGTGTTAATGGAAAATTACAGTTCAACTTGAGTTTCGTTCCCGTTATTGTAGCTATTCGGACTCATGTCTGGGTTGATAAATGTGTTGGTTGGAAAATGAAGTCAACACAGAAGTTACAGCTCCTTGAACAGCCACTTGTGTTGCAGTGTGACGTGCCCCTACAGTCTATAGATGCTAACAGCTTGTTAGTTAGGCTTGCATGCATTGACTGATAAGCTGGTTTCATTATAGTGGAAACATTATATAGTAATAACATGAAGCACTTTATGGCAAGATTGCAAAATAGTTATTTTAGTAAAATAAAACAACTATTGTCATTGTTTTGCTGCAGTAAAATTGCAGTACAACAATGAAAATGCAAACAAGGGCTTCATGTGCGCTGGTTGTTTTGCAGCCATAGAGCAATGTTGTCATCATCAGTTAACTTAATTACTTATTAATGTTGCAAATTATAAAATTTATGAGCGAATGTTATGTTGGCATTATGTCATGTGTTTGTAGGAAAACCTGTGGGTGAAGTCACAGTGCATTCTCCCCCACTCTTAAAGTGGGGTTGCGCTGAAAGTGATGCATAAACAGTTGTTGATTTTGATGTATCACCTCCTCCTGGTCATATTCTAGTATTCCTCCTTTGATTTTTACAATTTTTCCACTGTAGCTGTGCATCAGTGGTGAGTACAGGGAATATGATGGAGAATAATAAAACTCAAAGGATCTGCAAAGACAAAATGTTCACATTTTCTTCTGGAAGGCTATTTTGTGCTGTGTGTGTGTGTGTGTGCAGTGATGGGTTGTAATATTGACTTATTGCATTAGATGGTCTCTGTGCTTCATGCTTGCACTCTAACTTCACCCTCAGAGAAATAACGGGATCAGATCAGACTGAACACACAAACTAAAGCGCACACCCACCCACACGCATGCAAACGCACACAGTAATGGTTGTGTGAACACAAAATGTTTTGGCTCTTGCATTGCTGTTGTGCTTCTGGGGTTTTGTGTTCTTAGTATTGTATAAAATTGCCATTTCTGTCCGTCTGTCTGCAAGCCTGTCGGTCTTTCTTTGTCCCGCAATCCTTCCTGTCTCTCTCATGGAAAGCTTTTAGAAGCGCCAAAGCTCTGAGATCCAGCAGGCACAGTTTTGAGGGCCGTGTGAGGGATTAGGGCTCGCTCTCTGCCAGTGGTGTGAGTGGAGCGGCTGAGCAGTTGGCAGCACAACTGAAGTGAAGGGAGGAGGGAGTGGAAAGAAAGGGAAAGTGGAAGGGTGGGGTGCTCCGAGCCAAGCAGGTGGGAGCAGGGTGTGAGGACAGATAAAGAGGAGAAAGAAAAGTTGTCAGGCAAGAGAGGGGAGAAAAAACATTCATACGTGCATTCATCAAAGTCATCTGTGAGCCTCTGCTTCCTGCTCTAAGCCCCTGATGCTATCCCATTGCCACTGTGCAGTGTGTATGTGTGTGGCGTGCAGTCTCTAAATTCTCTAGAGGCACACATGACAGACAGACGGACTGTGTCTAATATATAGGAAATGGAGCCAAATATTGCTCAGATTTATGAGAATGGACTATTTCTATTTTTCCCTCAGTGTGTGTGTGAGAGAGCGAGAGACTGAATCTAAGATTGCTCTTTCCAACCTCACTGAGCTATCTATGAAACTGAGTTCCCACAGGCAATTGCAGCAAAAGCACACACCTGCGCATCAGTACCAGAGCACGACTACACAGTTTAAAGTGAGAACCTTCGGGATTTCACTCATAGTAGATTTAATAACTTGTGTGGTTATTATTGTAGTAACAGCTTGAGTTGCTACTTTGTCATTAATCTCCATAAACAGATATCTGAGCATGAATATGCCAAATCTGCAGAGTTTTGGTAAAGAACTTCCCAATATGTATGCAAGTGAACCGTTTTTGTGTAGATTAAAAGAGGTATGGCATGCTGAAATGCAATCTAAAAAGCCATCAGCTATTGTCTGACACTGATTTTTTTTCTCATCATCCTTTTCTAATTTACCTGCATTCATAAACGATGCCCGGAACAGGAAATCTTGGAACAGATCTTTACTGGCTTCAGTATAAGCCCAGAATTGCTGGCATCGTCTCCAGATGCTAATTAATCAGACTAGCCAGTGGGTTCCCAGATTGCTCATTCATAAACCATACGCATAGCAAAGACTTAGCCTCCAAAAGTAAAGCCAATGTGGACGAGAACCTGTTTTTTTCTCTAAATGGCCGGCAGGGCCAACTTTTATGAGGAAATGAACATACTGCTAACTTGATTTGTGACCTTATTGACTGTCCTGATGAGATAATGGTCTCAGTTGCTAGTTTCACTTTGAATACAACGTGTTATTAATTTTCTAAATAATAGTTAAGAAGTAAAATAGCAAACCATGGTAGGCTAACATATGGTTGCCAGTTTGCTACCTTCTAAATATGCAGTCCCCTCCTTGAATCATCACGTTAACGTGGTGGAGGGATTTGCATGTCCAGTGATCACAGGAGATATGTTGTGTGGGTCAATCTGCCCCTGGTCGGATCTCCCAAGGCAAACTGGTTCTGGGTGAGGATTCAAGAGTGACCCGCTGCACAGAATAGAGTCACTGTGGTTCCGGTCTGGAGCCAGGCATGGGGTAGGGAATTGAGGGTGGGGGTCTGGTGGCTGGGCCTTACTCCCAAGCAACCCAAAGCAACTGCATGCATCTGCCCTGCTGTGCACCCACCACCCACAGGTGGGGCTGTAGGGATTTCGTTAGGGCTTTCTGTGAAATACAACCGAAGAGCGACTGCAGAGAATTTGAAAAAGAAGCCAGCTGATATCAGTGCCACATTATTGGAAACACTGGTATACATGCATAAACAATTTCCTCTTAATGCTTTAAAAGCAGACAGGACATTTCAGTTAATAAATGGCAGAATATGCCAGAAATATTAAAAACAATACGAGTAAACCAAATTGAGAGTGCTATAAAAATGCCAATAATAAAGAATGTGGTGGTGGTGCTATGAAAATCAGTAACAGAACTATGTTATACTGCAAACATCCAGCAAAGGTGCACTGGATCCAGGACTCAGCGCTGTTAAACAAAAGATCTCCACTATTGTGGTATTAAAAAAATCTTACAGTTTTTAACTGAGTAGTTTTTATTCATATAAGACAAGAATTCAAGTCATTTTTCCAGTATTAACAAGTAAAATCTTAGAAAACTACTTTTCATCCAGACTTCATCCTTAAGTTCTTTATTGCTTATGATCCATGATGTACAAAACTAAAGAAAAATCTAAAAGAAATGGCAAAGGAACTAAAAAACATGATACACAGTATATCAGCAGGTCTGTCAGAATCTAAATCAGACCCCCCCCCCCCCCCCCCCCCCCCCACACACACACACACACACACACGTACACTGGGGACTGTGCTGTCGCCTTCGAGGACATCTGCAATCTGCAGCTTCAACAGCAAGCCATCACAGCACCTCTGACTTCTAAACAGCACACCAACGCTGCTTTCTCAGGCATTAACTTGTGAATTTTCCAGAGAACAATGACTTCTTCTCTACTAGCGGCCTTGATGTTTTATTCCTTACAGAAACCTGGATTCGCCCTGGTGAGCTCATTCCTTTCTCTGAACTTCTTCCTTTGGACTGTGCCTTTTTTAGTTCACCGAGGCTTTCTGGTAGGGGAAGTGGTTTAGCCTCAGTTTTTAAAAACGTATATAATGTTCGGCGACTTTCCTCGCCTAACTTTGCTAGTTTTGAAATTCAGTTATTGGAGATGACTGCTTCCACGACCACTTTGTGTGTGTTGGTCTATCGACCACCCAAATATTTTTATTTTTGTTTTATCTCGGACTTTGCCGACTTCTTGGGTTTCGACCTGCTTGCTAAAGACTTTCTTGCTTTAATGGACTCTTTTAACCTCCTTCAGTGGTTAAATGAACCAACCCACGTTAAAGGCCATATTTTGGACTTGGTCTTTACGTATGGCCTGGATATCTGTATTAAGGATATAAATGACGCTGGGATTCCAGATCATTTTCCTATTTCCTTTGATATTGGCTTATCTGCCGCTGGACCGCAGCCTGGAGCTCTTTCTCGTCCGCTACGCGTACTCAGCTCTGAAGCTGTGTCAAAGTTTGCTGTGTCTTTTTTAGATTTGGCGTTTATGATTCCTGACTGCTGCTCAGTTCGCTCATCTGATGGTTGTGCTGATATTTTGTTATCATTATTTTCATCTACCCCTGATTTGGCTGTACCTGACGACTGTTCTTTCTGCTCGGTTGATGGTTGTGTTAATATCCTGTTATCTTTTTGTTCTTCTATTCTTGATTCTGTTGCTCCCATCAAAATGAAGCGCCCTAGAACCTACTCTCATTGCTGGCTAAATGACACTACACGTGCTTTACGACGTGTTTGTCGCCGTGATGAGAGGAGGTGGAAAAAAGATAAACTTCAGGTTTCTTATGACATGTTACGGACTAGCCGCGCACAGTTTCAAACTGCTGCTAGAATGGCTAAGGCATCTTTTCTTTCCAAAGTCATTTTGGCTAATGGTCACAACCCCCGTATGCTATTTAAAATTTTTAATTCTGTTGTTAATCCCTGTCCTGATATGCCTTTACTGTATTCACAAGCTCTTTGTGAGCGTTTTTAAATTCTTTCTTTAGATAAGGTTTCATCCCTTAAGCTTTCCTCTTCGTCTGCCTCTTATCCCGTCTTTTCCTCTGAGTGTAAATTCAACTTTTCATCAATTTGAGCCCGTGTTACTTTCGACTCTGAAGAAGCTGGTTGATTAACTGAAAAACACCAATGCTGTGTTTGATATTCTCCCATCACGCATTGTTAAGGGCTGCTTTGATGTAATTGGACCGAGCATTCTGTTCTTAATGAATTTTTCTCTACTCTCTGGATCTGTCCCACTGGCCTTTAAGCATGCTGTAGTCCAGCCTATTCTGAAAAAAAATAATCTTGATTGTTATGATCTTTTGAACTATAGACCAATCTCTAAGCTACCGTTTCTGTCCAAGATCCTGGAGCGACAAGTTCTTTCTCAGCTTCAGGCGTATTTAGACGCGAACAACATTGCAGAGAAATTTCAGTCTGCCTTTAAGCCACGGCATAGCACTGAAACGGCCTTGCTTAGAGTTCTCAATGACCTTCTTGTAAGCACTGACTCTGGACGCTCTGTGGTCCTGGTTTTATTGGACCTTTCCTTTGCTTTTGATATGGTCGATCATAACATTCTTCTACTAAGACTTGAGCATACTGTGGGTATAAGAGGCACTGCCCTCAACTGGTTTAAATCTTATCTTGCTGACAGGTCTTTCTCGGTTAATTTGGGCAACTTCTCATCTTCCTCGGTACCTGTACGCTGTGGTGTGCCTCAAGGATCTGTATTAGGCCCTATTCTCTTTTCACTATATCTGCTCCCTCTTGGAGCAATTTTTGAGAAGTATAATATTGCCTTTCATTGCTATGCTGATGATATACAGATTTATTTTGAGATTACTGACGATCTACCTATGTCTTTTCACTATTTTCGTGAATGCATGCGTGAGGTTAAAGATTGGTTCAAGAGTAATTCTCTCGTCCTGAACGAAAAGAAAACGGAGATCGTGGTGTTCGATAGTAAAATCCCCCGCGACCAATTGTGTGCTGCTCTGATGCCTTTTGCTAGCTCCCCTTCTGATTATGCCAGTAATTTGGGCATATTGCTGGATAGCTCGTTTAAATTTGACAAGCAAGTGTCTGCTGTTGTGAGGTCTAGTTTTAATCAGCTGCGCCTCATTTCTAAGGCAAAGCGCTATATCCCGCACAATGACCTGGAAAAACTTATTCACGCATTCGTGACTTCCAGGTTGGACTATTGCAATTCTCTCTACATTGGCCTTTCCTCCTCCCTTCTTGTTAGATTGCAGACTGTCCAGAATGCGGCGGCACGCCTTTTGACAGGTAGCAGGAAGTTTTCTTCCATCACTCCTGTTCTTGCTGGCTTGCACTGGCTGCCAGTTAAATACCGTATTCAATTTAAAATACTACTTTTCACTTACAAAATTATTAATAATTTGGCGCCGAGCTACCTCAGTGAGCTTCTTAGGTTACACGCTCCTGTCAGTGCACTCACTTAGATCTGCTACCCAACTTCTTCTGTAGCAACCTTGTTCTCGGCTGAAATCTCGCAGCGACCGTGCGTTTGCTGTAGCTGCCCTATCCGGGTGTCTGACTCTATGCCACTGTTTAAATCACGGCTGAAGACTTATTTATTTAATCTTGCTTTTCCACCTAGTTAACATTTGGTGTGCGTTGGTACATTTTTATCCGTTATGCTTGTTAACTACTTTTATATATTATGATTGTCAAGGTTTTATAATTGTGTGCATCTCCTTTTTCCTATTTTATTTTTTGTCAAGCACCTTGGTATACCCTTGGTTTTTTAGTGTGCTTTATAAATAAAGTTTATTATTATTATTATTATTATTATGTGTAAAAACATGACGAGAGGAGGGGAGAAGTTACAAAGAAGCCCCCTCCTCTCTTTCCTCGCTTGCTTTGATCAGCTACACCCAGAACAGAGTCCACTGCAGTGATTTTATCAGTAATAATATATTAAATTGTTTCCAACTCCTTTCCACAAACTCATGCTCATTCATTAGATGCATTAGTGACTTTAAGATGAGATTCATAAGCCAAAGTAGCTTCCTACCAAACATTTTAAACTTCCATTCGCCTCTCAGCTAATTACACAATCTGATGGTGCTCACATGTGTGCACAAAACAGAAGCCCTCTTAGATCAGTGATATTTTTACCCTGTCCTGTGCTCTGCCCTGTGACGACTTCACACCAGTATAGCGCCTCACCTTTTGGCACACTGACTGACTCCCCTCTCCTCTGACCTAGTGCTGATAAAGGACTCACATTTTCTGTCCGCTAAACAGCTCTATATTTGTCAGCAGCATAAAACTGACAATCAGCCCAGCAAAACAGATGTACGCACCAAACAGAAAGTGCTGTCTGCAAGTTTAGGTATAGGTTGCGAGGTCATGCCATGGTAGGTCACATGCCTTTTTATGAATGTGATGAAACATAGATACCAGCCTTCCACAGGTCCTTTTAAAATCTGCACTGACAGCCTAAAGATTTAGCAGATAAATTATAGATCCAGGTGTATCCGTGTGTCTTTGTGTGCTGGCGTCATGTGAGAGCTGATGACAGTGTCGGATTGAGAATGAAGGGGAAGGATAAGAGGATGTAGTGATGCATGGTAAGAGAGACCAAAGCAGGAGTGTTAATGTTCTCAGGCTTGCTGCTCTGACTTTAGTGATGCCCTTGAGATTTATTGTGCATGTAGGAAGATTTATGTGTGCGCATGTGTGTGTGTTTAAATGGGAGGGTGAGCAGCTTCCTGTGATTGACTGAGGGAGGAAGCGTGTCTGTGAAGATGTGACAAATTTTCATTGGAAGTTCACCTCTCATTGTAAAAAAATAAATAAACAAATGAAAAAGCTGTTGTCGCTCATCTGCACCCACATTAGGATATACTGTTATGATCATAAACCAAGCCACAAAAAAAACCATAAACATGCACTCTTTCACACACTCACACAGTGACGCACACGTGTACATTCTACCAAACCCTCTGGAGATTCATCATTTAACTGTGCCCATTCATCCCGGGCTATTGGATCCACTTAGCCCACAACATCAATAAAAGCCTGGCTATCAATCAGTCTTTCAATACAGCTGCTAAATACATCAGTCAGGATGAATTCCTGCTTCAGATGGTGACCCCGCTCTTGCTCAACCCCACCTCTATCTAAAGTTTTATTATCACTAACCGCCTATCCAGTCTCTGACAGACAGGGTGGAAGCGGAGCAGGATGAAGGAGGAATCGGTTTGGACCTGTCTGTGCTCATGAATCTCTCATCCACGCTGCTAACAGAGATGCTCTATGATCGCTCTACCCCACTTAAACACATACAGTTACGCATACATGAACACAAACAGTAATATTACTACTACTACTGCTCCAGAGGCACACTTCTATTCTGACAGTCAGGTTATAGGCTGCAGCCCATCTGCGTACGTGATATGGGGTCAACTAAGTGATATGTCTAGCCACATAAAGCAGAGTCATCCGTGGATGTACAACTGAGTCAATCACCCTGGTGCTGTCTTCATGTGCAGCCACCATGAACCTGCCCCACTTCTACAACTACAGAGCACGGGAGAAGTTTGGCTTCAGGGCTTTCAAAAGCCATTTTCACACGTGCACACACAGAATCAGGTCGGGACATTGTCCAAAGCTGCCTTTTCTTACATGTAGGAAATAATTCTTACTACAGAGGAATACTCTGTGCAGATTAGCCTTAGGTGCTATGAGGGTAGAGCGTGCACGAAGCAGCAGATCAACTTGCTCGCGGTCAATTCACCATGCAGTTGCCTACGCTTTTCTCACGTGTGCAATTGGACATCACACAGACACACAAGTTAGCGTATAGTGATTGATGTGACAGGGTTAAAACTGAGGGCTGCAGTGCATGTGTGAAAACAGCTTAAGAAGTGGCTAATGTTGTGGCAATGTGTACTTTAACCACCAAAAGCATCTTTTCTCAAATGCAACTAATTAAACTTTGACTTTAAGTTTAAAATAATAATTGAATACTTGGCTCAAACTACAGACTTCCTGGGTGAAAGCCTGACAAACACTGTCTGACTTTCACAACAGGCATCCTGCCACAAAGAGAAAGACAAACTTCTCCCACAAGCACAATAGCAAGATGGAGACTACGGCAAGCAACTACTGCAGCGCGACCCACGGTGTGGCAAACCATGTACTGTGCACACAGAAACATGAAGTCAGACATACACATAGTAAACATGAGATTTGACAGTCACTTAGTGTCACTATAGGTAGACTTCTCCTATCTGTTATTACAGAGAAACGAGCTTTGGGAGCAACTTAACATCAGGCTGAAAAGCACCTCAGTCACTGTTCTGCACGGCCCCTATCTGAGTTGGAGACGTTGGGGCAACGGCACGTAAAAGCACGTCTTTAAATGTCGAGTGAACCATCCGCTCTAGTAAGAAACAGCAGGAAATGACAACATCAGATTTTTGTGAAATACTGGGGAAACTGTAGCTACCTTTAAATAAATAGGTGAAATTAACACCATTAATTCAGCACATTTCCCAGAATGTTTGAGTAGTACTTTTTAAAAGGGTCAAAACTGTTCTGTCTTTTACAGCTTGTGTGATTTCACTTTAACATCTTTTAATCTGTCTTTTCTTTTCTTTTCTTTTCTTTAGGTCAACATCAAGGATATGTTGTGGAAACTCATTCTCAAGATGTCACAAGTGTTTCAGATTCTTGCAGACATTTTTGGTCCCAACACTCCGAAAGGTCTCTGGTCAGGAATTCAGGAAAAAAGTGTGCAACAAATTTGCATTACTGTCTGGATATAGTAACCACAAAGTCTGATTTTCAGCTGGTGTTAAGTTGCTTTGTAAAGGCACCCTGTGCAGTTTTCTTGTCAACAAAGGGAGTTGTTTTTTTACATTCAAATAAATTCATTTGCATCTATCCTCTAGGCTTATATAAATACTTATATAAATACCTGCCGACTTAAGACATCGGCATGCATTGATAACTAGAAACCTGTCAGTCAGTACAGCAAAACTGACAAAACGCCCCAAAGAAAATGTTGCTCCATAGCACCATTTACCACTTAGAGAGCTCCACAGGGTGCCTTTTAATGTTAAGAGTAACACGGCAAGCTTAGTTGGACCACCTCTTTGTTCTTTTTTTGTACATTCACATTATTTTGACAGTCTCTGACATTGTTCGATCTGTTATGACCCAAAATGTGTTTGTTCTCTGTGGACATATTCTGTCTATAGGAAACAGCGGTGACTGTAGAATATTTCAAGTGAGTTGCCTTAAGGCTTTCAGGAAAATCACATTTAAATACGAAACTAGATCCCCCTTTAACTTTGGAGATAAGGCAAAGCTCTCGTTGTGACTCCCAGTACCTTCTTATGTATTTTGTATGATTATACTGTGTGTGTGTGTGTGTGTGTGTGTGTGTGTGTGTGTGTGTGTGTGTGTGTGTGTGTGTGTGTGTGTGTGTGTGTGTGTGTGTGTGTGTTTGAATGCGTCACTCACGTGTCTTGTTTTACTGGGTGTTACTGAAGAGTACTTTACATATAGTATAAAGGTACATCCACCCACTCAGAGAAACCAGCAGCTCCGTAGACTATCTGTGCAAAGTGTGTGTGTGTGTGTGTGTGTGTGTGTGTGTGTGTGGTGGTGGTGGTGGGGGGGTTATTGCTCTCAATAATCTCAGAGGTCATTCTGTTTCTCCTGAAGTGAAGGCATAGTCATCCTTATTGCTGTCTCTGTCTGTCTCTCTTTCTCTCTCGCAGACACACACTCACACACGCGCGCGCAGACACGCACGCATACACACTCACTTTCTTATATGTTAAGGAGCATATTGCAATATCTAAATCTGTAACAAAGAGAGACAGGCAGATCTTAGTTCATAGCAGAGCCTTTGGTCTCAGACTCCTCTCATCACTTCAAGTTGCTCCTCTCTGTCTTTTCTTTCTTCCTCTTCCAATGTTGTTTCACATCAGTCTGTCACACTTGCATGCCAGGCTTGCTCAGATCACCATTCCCCTGGTTCCCACCTCCCCCTCCACCTCCCCCACCTCCACCCATCCCTCCCCTTTCGTCCTCGTCATCGCTGTCCAGTTCCTCGCTCTTTCGCTTGCTGTAGCGTTCGTACAGCACCATTAGCACGCCCATCACCCAAGCCGACACCGTACCGGCCGAGAAGATGACAAAGCCGATGGCGATGAAGAAGAGGTAGTCCCAGTAGCCCAGGCCTTGGTGGCAATCTGCCCGCAACTGCATGCCGACCTCCGCCAACCGCTGGCCAGCCAGCTCCGGAGGGTTGTGGCAAACTGTCTGGCCCTCATCTGGAGGTGAGGAGAGAAAGAAAAAGAAAAAAGAGAGTGGAGGAGTAATGAGAGAGGAGATTAATGAGGAAAGACATATCATAAAAGAGAGCAGTGGCAGAGAATAATCAGTGTGTGGTTGAGGATGAAGGGCAGAGTATCGGGAGAGAAAAGGGGAAAAAATGTAATTACTCAGGAGAAAAAGGTATGCAAACATCAAACGCCAGGATCCAAACAAACAGCTTTTAAAAATGCACTGATAACCTTTGTGATAAAGGATCCCGAGAGACACAACAGATTTCCTCTGAGTAATGGGGGTCTTTGGTGTCTAGGGCACGGGATCATTATTACGCTGCACACATACTCATGCACATGTATGCAAGGAAAGGTGACTTGACTGCAAGCCTGGGGCACATAAACGCTCCCCTACGCTCGTGTACATCATTATACACCAGCAAATCACTATGCACTGGTGAGAAGATAAGGAGTGTTTTCTCTGACAAATCATCTGCTGCTCGTAATGGGAAAATGATAATCAGCCGGAGTAACTGTCATCCACACAGTAAAGCAGAAACACTGACACTTTTAAAACAGTAAATGACTTATTTATGGGGTTTGAGATTTAACAAAAGAGAGGTCAAAGGTTAGGGTCAACTACTGAAGCCAGATAGGTCCCAATCTCTTTGTCCGTGCTTGTCCTAGCCTCCTTGAATCAGTTCATTCTGCTACAGTGAATTTGCATTAGCATATACAGTACCCTCGTGTATATCAATTAATATGAACACAGCGCTAACAAGAGAGAGGATGGAGGGTAGAGGGACTCGCTCTGCATGCATCTAGTAGTGTAATCAGAAACAAGAACAGTATGCGCTGTTTCCTATCAGTTCATCTTACTTTAGAAGCACGGCTAATTCCCATGCTTCTTCATTCCCACCCTCCCTGCATGCTTGATTGCATTTGTCTACATAAAGGGAACGAGCTTGTGTGTTTGTTTTGCTTTTTCTTTTTCTTTATTCCAAGCTGGGGGAAAACGAGAGAGATGAGAGACCGAAAAAGAGATAGACGGACAAATCGAGATGAGCACTTTTAAAAACCGAGAGAAAGATAACGGCACAAAACAGGGACGGAGGAAGAAAAATGCAAACAAATGCACAGAGAAAGAGTGTATGCACACACTAAATAGGAATCACAAGATAGACAGAACATAGAATATGAGCGAAGTCTCTGGCGCTCCATTCCTCTGATGGATTATTGCTGTTAACAGTGTTAATTAAACTGCAGTCATCTACCAATGAAGCCAAAGGTCTGGACATGGAAATGAGCAATGGGAACAGAATGACTGGATATGATCTATACATCTCAGACTACTTGCCAGGGATTTGCAGAAGCAGCAGTTTGAAGTAAGAACTAGAAGGACGCCCAAATGAACCTCAAACCTAAAGTGTTTTATTCTGCCCAAGATAACCACGAGACACATTATACTGGTGGTAAGAAAAGTGGAATCAAACAAAGCAAACTTGGTGTTTTGAAAAAGGTTTCCCAAACCTGCTCGGGAGAACTTTCACAACACATATATCTGCAGTGGTTTTATGTTTTTGATCAATACAGCGTTGCTTATCACCTCCCCGGGGGCTTTCTCCCACTCTTGAGAAGAAGAGTTGAGCTGATGTTGTGTCAAGTCTGCTGCATGTGTCAAGTGATGGATTGGTATTCTTCTGTAACCAAATAGCTTTGATGTTTTTTCTTTTTAACAGCTGTCCATGTGAGTGCTGAGAGTATGAGGTCACTGAGTTAGTATTTAACACCATAAAACAGGATTAGTTGTCAGAGGTGCACAATTTTTCAGTGGCAAATAAACAACTGAGGATAAACTGGAACATATTCTGCATGTAACACCTTTTTTCTTTATCCATCTTTGACAGTCAATCAGAAAATAGACGCACAGAGATTTTACATCGCCCCTCTCTTGTCTCTGCTCGCTTCCCTTTTAGAAGTAATCGTAGAAGTGATCGGCATGAAAAAGAGACCTGATTTAAAAAGCTGGGAGAGAATACTGAGAGGGGACAAATACAGTGGTTAATGCCGAGTGTTCAGTGGGCAACACAAAGGGCAAGATTATATACTTTATTATTAGACACAGAAATTATGCTGTTTGTATTTTACCGCACTGGTAGTTTTGTAAATGGCATTAACCTTAGAGTGTCTGTAAGTTAATAGGCCAAAATTGGACCGACGGATGAAATTTACTGCTGGAAATGTGAAAGTAAAACAGGCGCATTCCTGAATGTAATGAAGAAATTCTTTTATATTTCTCCTTTGTGGAAATTAGTTATCAGAAAGTCCTGGAGAAAGCAGGGACAGGGCTCTTTAAACCCACCCAAACAAGACTTTACTGGCTCTTCGAGGATTGTTCTCCACTAAGACACTAAAGGCGACACCTGATTGAAATGAATCATGGCCTTTGTTTGTTGCAAAGGATTTTTGATGTCATTCAGTAATTCACTATTACAATACAAAATCTATATAGGCCTTAAATAGGCTGTCTGTGAACCCAAGGGATAAGATCACCATTGCTGCCTCCTTTAACTGCTGCCCAAGCCACAATGCAGCAGGCCACAATGGCACATCTACAGGCGATGGACCCACTTGTTTGGGCTGCATCCAGCCGAGCTCCATGGATAAAGGTCTGACTACCCTTTGGGATCCCGATATCTACTAAGTAAGGTTTTTCAGGCATTTCTAACTGGGAGAAGACCCAAGACATGCTTGAGAAATTCTGCCTCTTAGTATCGTTGGAAGGGCTGCAGCAGGAGCCTGAGGACAGCTCAGGACAAAATAATCTGTGGAGGAAGTATGGAAGGTCAGTTCTGTTTTTATTTTATTATTTTAATCTGCTTGTCACTAATCTTTTATCCATGTTACCTTATTTATGTTGAAAGGTCTTCATATGTTGGAAAACTGCACTAAACTTCCTTATGTGTCTTCACTGTTCGTGGCTGTCCCTCTGTCATCGTCTTCCACTGTTTCTGGCACAGCTAGCTGGTCTGCTCTGTCTCATTACCTTGCCAATGTTGCCTCGAGGCTGGTGTGAGGATTTGTTTTCCTGCGTATATGCAGTGAGGTGTTTTCTTTTCTCTCTTGCAATGTAACATTCGTAACCGGATGCTGGAACAGTGAGGTGCAATCAGAGGCTGTGCAGACTCACAACAGCAAACAGGTCCCTCGGGGTATTGGGGTCTCGTTTGTTCTTCTTCCGTCAACATTTCATGTGTCTTGTAACAATTCAAACTCTGGTCACAGTTCTTGGCTGCATGGTACTGCTGCCTGTGCTTCTCTAAAGTGTGATGAAAGGCAGTATGCCGATTGAGCATGCCCCTATGACCTAGCCAGAATTTTGACTCCCACAAACTGGCTGTATGCCCTTGTAACACCCAGATTATAATGAATCTGTCAAATAATTAAAGAGACTCCTGATCTATTTATGACCGCACCAGTGGCTTCTTCCAGCAGAAAAACCCTCCATGTCACAAAGTTCAATCATCTCAAACTGGTTTCTGAACATGAAAATTAGCCCACAATAATCAGATATCAATCCAATAGACTAATAGGAGATGTGCATCATGGGTGTAAAGTGACCAGCGAGTGTATGTAGCCTGTTGTATTTAATCTAAAGAGTTAAGAGTTTTAGACTGTAACATGGTGTGAGCTGGGCAGGTGTCATGTGTAAGGGCTTCTGTCAAAAGCACACACAAAGCCTGATGTTAAACAAGAAAGGTGTAAATTTAATGCAAATTTTGGAAGAACATGACCACAAAAAGCACTGCAGAGTTGAGCAGGATTTACCAAAGTCGAGCAGTGAGTCAAATAAGTAAACAATGAGATAAATAAAAATGCAGAGGATCCCCAAATGGATGAGAGGCATGCAGGAGATGAACACGATAAGATCGAGTAATGGCTAAACACAGACGAGGAGAGAAAAAGGATAAGCCACAGGTGGAGGGAAGGGAGTAATAAGGAAATAACTTTTAGAATACAACGGGTAATAGGAACGGATTACAGGAGAAGGCCTCTGTCGGTGCGCCCCAGGGTGGCTGTGGCTACAATGTAGCTTGCCATCACCAATGTGTGAATGGGTGGATGACTGGTTGTGTAAAGCGCTTTGAGGTCCTTAGGGACCAGTAAAGCACTATACAAATACAGGCCATTTACCAGTTGGTTCTGTGTCGTTCAACAGGAAGACGTCTGAATTCCCGCCCACAAATACATTTATCCTGCACACTTGTGGCTACGCTTTGGAGATAATTCACTGCCGCTTCCAATCCCAGATAAGAGAAAATAATGTGAGTATTACTGCAGAATACAGGAAAAGGTGGCAGCCTGGATGATTCACTCTGTGTTCAGTCTCTCTTCACCGTCTGTTTCCTTGTCACTCACTGTTTTCTCACTCATCCCATCACTCAGCCATCACTCTGGCAGCATGCCCTTGACATTTTCAGTAGTTGTCCCTGTTTTTCACAGTCGCTATTTTTCACTGAATTTTGTCTTTAATAAGATATGCACTGGTACTTTTGGTGAATGTAGTTAAAACTGTTATTTTCTTGTTTAAAGTCCAGCATTTTAGGCATTGTAGCCATTCTCTCCGGTTAATATCTAATCTGAAGACTGTTTCATTAAATGTCCAGTTATAGTACCCATTCAGTACAGGTGCTAATTCATTTTAAGCACACCTTTTTGAAAACTTAAATGTGTATAAAAGGGTGTTACTTGCAAACTTGTGCTAACATTTGCTCTTCTTTCCATTTGCCTGTGCAGTTAACCTGCTCATTGTCTCATTAAAACTTCTCAGTAGGTGCAGCACTTATACAATTCTGCAAAATGAAACAAATACCCCGAGAGCTAAACCAGGGGTATTTTCAGGTTAAGGACTGTGTGGATGTGCATGAGAAAGGCTCGGAGAGAGCAGAGAGCGAGTGTGGAGCACAAAGATAAAGAGATGTGTGCCTGCGCTATTTGTTCCTGCAGAGTAGTTTGAGTGCAGTCTAATTCCAGCAGTTTCAGGACAGTTACTGCAGCCTCGAAAAATTGACAGTTTGCATGCTCACTGCACTGCAGTTTCCCCATTTTTCAAACACACCTTAAACAAGCTGCAGGGCAAGGCATACACACTCATTATGACGTAGTGTGGCCTGAACCAGGTGGTTTCATATTGCCCTACACTTAGATTCTGCAATATGCAGTCGGTAAAATGTTATTGCTGTCTGGTTCTTGGTTTCCTGCATGGTGTACACCTGCCTGTTTTTTTGTACCTTTTACCCAATTATGTCTGCTGTGCATGCCATAATGTCACCATGTTATGTCAGTGTGCTAATGACCGGACACAAATCCCTGCAGCTCACTGACACCTGGCCAGTGCTTATAAGGATAAAAATATCACAGGAGGAAATAAACATAAGCAGTCAATCATGTAACACCTTACTTTTTAAAATAGACAAGCGGATATAAAGGCACACAAGCCCAAGACACGAGTAAGCACCTCTCTAAAAGCTCAGATCAAGCAGAACTTTCCAGGAATTGTGAATGGGAACTAAGACTTCCTGTTTTATTTGAAAGAGTGCACAATATAGCAATCCAGTGACTATAAGCAGTGTATGTGTGTGCATATGCATCTGTAATCAGAGGTCATGAGTGTTTGTGAGTGTCAGTCACTGAGCCTGGGTGATACAGTCTCAGTGTCTAATCATCAGCTGGGTAGATTCCAGGCTCGGTGTTGACAGGAAAGCGGGCTCATTGCTTCCCCGGAGGTGTTGCTAATGTGGGGATGAGATGCTGCTGAAAAATGCTGTTGACTCGTTGACTTCACTCTAACTTGTTCACTAGTCTCTGATGCTCACTCGCATAAGACGGCAACGAGCAGCGGAATAACAACTGCTTTTTTTTTTCTTTTTCTTTTTTGTGAATGCACACAAAACAAGAGAGGCCTGTAGTTTAAAGGACCTTAAGATGCAGGTCTGCATTTTAAGCTCATGTGTGCATTTACAGTATGTTCACATTACACACATGTATGATCAGATCTCTGAGCTATTACCCTGCAGGGGCAGAGATGCTATCCTGTGAAACAGGAGCGGAGCTATTTATAAACAGATTAATTACGCCAGTGCACATGGTAATTAGTACAGTTTTGGTCCTGTACATGTGGAAGCCGTAGATACGAGCAGCCTCTAATACCTTCAATCACAGAGAATTAACTTAAGTCTGTTTTACATATTTCTGTGTGTTTACACGCTTAGTGGAGGCCACTATTCAACCAGACACCTTGACTGAAGCCTTTAATCAGCTACCCTGATGATACGTCTCTGACAACCCATTCTTCTCTGTTGCCTTTATGACCTCTGACCTCCAGGTGGAGGAAGAGTACTAAGAACAGAATTTGAAGAATTATTTATGAATCAATAAGATTACAGTGGACAATAATGTCCTTAATACATACTATCATTCATTCAGGGATTTGTGAAAATTAGACCATACTGCAAAACCTGCAGATTTACTATCAGATATCACTGTGTTATTTGTTGTGTTATTTGTATATTATGATAATAAAATTGTTCCAGAACCATCACTGCAATTCACCAGTGTTGTTTTGATGTCTCAGATTTGTACTCAGAGGCAACATCATAGAGTGTGCATAGGTTCTGTAAAGTAACGCCATCTTGGCGTAAAACCTGAATTCTTTCTAATGATTAGTAGAGTAGACATCTGTTAAATCACATTGTATAGAAGTCTAAGAGAAAACCACCCCACTGCTTCAGTGATTTTATGGCACCACTCACTAACTTTAAGTCTTTCTGAATATAAAATTATGTTAATTTTGTAAATCACGGGCCCCAGTACTGACAAGAAGCATGTTAAAGATCCATACTGCGCTGTAGATATCTGGTATCAAAAGGGTCACATCAAGGGTTCAGAAAAAGGGCTTTGCACACACTGTATGGCTATGTCCACCTTTCATTCACAGTCTATGGAAATTACTAAAGTTGGCTTGTTCTGTATTGGAAAGCACCTCCATAAAGATGGAGCTGTGGTGGATGACTTCCCTATTTCAGTAGCCGGCAGGATCGGAGGAAGGAGGCAGGCGATTGAAGCAGCTGACAGCAGCAGAGTTCGAGGTGACAGAGAGACACAATAAAGTGCACAATAAATAAAAGTTTTGAGAGCAGCCATATCTGAGTCGTTCTGGGTCCTTTCACATAGCTCTATCGGGATCACCTTGTTGGTGGAAAAATATAAATGTATGCTTGTGTTTTCTTTGGTATTTTTAAAAGGAACAAATAATGTATTTTTGCAACAGGCTGCAAATAATAAAGTCCCTACAGATACAATTCAATACAGGTTATTTGCTACTGTGTAGACACAACACTGGCTCATGAGGTAGGCCCATTTTTATTGTTGAATGATTCATAGGTTGATGTTAAGTTGCAAAAGGAAAGAAAAAACATTCTTCTGAAATTGGTCAGTCAATTTTGAAAGAAAAACCCTTCAAAAAGCCTGGAGATCTATTGCTTGAGATAGTCTGGCTCATTGAAAGGAAAATATTTAAAAACGAGGGGTGGATCAAGACTTTAGACTCTGCTGTACTTTAAATAACAGTTACACGAGATAAGACATAAGGAACGATGCATACATTATAATTTCCATTTAGAAAACGGAGACTTGATTTTTACTGCTTTACCTAAAATGCCTAGACATATTTAAATCTCCAAATTTTCCCAGTCATGCTCATTACAAGCCTACAAAATCCAGCATAAGACATTCTGGGGGCCCTCCCCTCACGGCGAAGCTCGGATATCTCACCGTTTAGCCAGCTAAATGCATCATACTGGGGAAGGCAAAGAAGACTAAGAATAGTTGACCTTTTCTCCATCACATCCACTAGGGCTGAATAACACACGCCTTCACACTCTTCTCAAATATGGCATTAGTCAGATTACCACCATCCTCCTATCTATCATTTCTCCATATGATCCCTTCTTCCTTTGGCAGAGAATGAGTAAAGAGAGAGAGAGTGAAGGTCAGATAGCAGCAGCTCCATCTCTCTTCTCTTTCCTCTATCTCTTGTCACTGCCCCCCTCTTTATCACCTTCCACTTTTCATTCCCGCTCTAGCACGTTTGCATTTGTTCTCCTCTTCAGCCCCGTTTCCCTCATCTTCTACATCCTCCTATTTCCCTGAGTTTTTTTTATTTTTTGCTCCGTCATCTTCACACTCTCCGCTCTCTTTTCCAATTTCATTCTCTTGGCTTACATGCTTGGTTTGCCACACGCACGTGCACATACGTGCAGCATGTAAACGCAGTCATGCACATGAACTCACACACCTGTGCTATCTCCCTTCTGTGCCTCAGGTGATCACATCACAAACACACCCACACAAGCATCACACCAATCCTGCGTTCGAGCTCACACAGTAAAATGCACAGAGACATAAAAATACATAGAGGCTACACTATTGAAGGAGACCAGTTGAATTTGATATGCCTCTCTGCACCAGATGGGTCTGAGGAATGGTTCCAGCTGATAAATAATGCATCATCTACCTGTATTAAATTGAATCGATGCCTCCTTGTCATAATGAATGTTTTAATGGGTTTGAGTGACAGATCTGGGGCATAGATGATTGGTAAGTCCTCAATAGTCTGTGTGTTTTTGTTTTTTTGTTTTATTTCTCCTTGCTGTACCCAAAGTTCATTTTAATCTCTTTGCCCGATTTATTATCCCTTTCTGTCCTTTCTCATTTTGTCCTCTCTTCTTTTCCTGTGTTACTTCAGCTGTTCTCTCTCTTCTCATCTCATCTAATTTCTTCAGTAATTAAAGATTCGCTTTCATTAAAGTCAAAATCAGGTGCAATTTCTGAGAAACCTAATGTCTTTCTTTCACTGTGACATCTTTAAACTGGCTGACCTCTGTTTGTCTTTTTCATTTTATAAATATTTAACTCTTGCCCCATGCGTGGCCCCCCTGCCTTGGCTCTTTGCCTCTGGGCTCCCAGCCATCCAGGGGACTGATGAGCAGCCAGAAAATACTTTCCCCAACACTGGAGTCATAACACTACAAGCTCTGCCAGCCCGAAGGCAGGACAAGCCACTCAAAGTCTGTGTATTTAGCTGAGACACTTGTCAAATATCACCCTACAGTGAGTACAGCAAGGCATTTAACAAGCTGAAATGTTATTATGACAAGGGAAAGTACATTCCCTGAGTACTGACAACTCATAATAGAGAATGGAGATCAGAGCATGACAGGTAAGTCAGAGTTGTTGGAACGCATGACCAAACAGACAATGTTATATAAAAATCTTCCTGAACGTACTTTTTTCTTGTTGATTTATTGCCATGACAAACAAGACTAGTCCGAGACGGCACACCTTCAACTGAATTAAGTCCATGGATCCAGGTTATTCTCTGATATCTTCTTCAGAGCAGCAAGGTGATCGCTCTGTTTTATGTTTTTTCAGTTTGATACGTGGTTGCAAAGATTTGGATATTCTCGCACCTTGCCCTGTCTTGCAGCTGTAAAAAAGTTTCCGTATCCACATCTAAATAATTTCTATGTTAAGCCAGACTCCACTTTTAGTGAAACTGACAGATAAACAGAAAAAAATCCCATTTCCTCTTTGCTGGATGTAATACTTCATGCAAACCGTGGTGTGTGAACATCAGCATCATTAGACAGCACATGTCCCAAAAGCAGAAAATCAACACCCGACACACTGTGAAGTGCAGCAAAGTGAATGAGTTATTATTATTGCTGAGAAGTTTGCCTGTAATGTAAGAAGTTATGTCCATGACTGACAAATGTCTCCGCACTACAGCGTTTTATGTGCACGACACAACAAAGTAACAAACTGAGGTTATTTTTCTCTCCATGAATATCATGTTTCTCCCTAAAACTGCATTTATTATTTTTTTCTCTTGGGTGCAGCTTACACATGCCAGAAGTGGCTTTGTTAGATGAATGTGGCTAACATATTAGTGAACAACTGGCTGTTTTTACATTGGAGTTGCACGCTTGTCCACCTGATTACTGATAGTCTGACATTTACTGTTTTTCCTTTCAGCTCTGATTTATTCATTTGCTCTATAAATATCAGGTTCTCTACAACTCACTGCTGCAAAATGAACTGAAACTGATCTCCAGGCATTACCCCACACAGCCATCTCTAGGGCTTCGAGAGAATGGCCTGAAAATGAGAAAATATCCAGCGAGAGGAGAACGAACAGACTGCTGTTTATAGCATGAGAACAATATCTTAAATAACCACCTGCAACAACTGAGGAATGCACTTCAGACCTCGAAGCAGCAGAAGACCACACTGGGTGGCGTGCCTATCATCTAAGAACAGAAATCTGAGGCTATGATTGACATCACGACTCACCGAAATTGGGCAATAGAAAATTAGAAAATGCCTGGTTTGATAACTCAATTTCTCCTGCAGACAGTAGGGTCAGAGTTTAGTCTAAACATGAACACGTGCCTTAGTTTTGACGTGTTTCAACAGTTCAGGCTGCTGGTGGTGTAATAGTGCTGGGGAAATCTTCTTGGCGCGCTTTCCCCCCCCCTTTAGTACCAACTCAGCATCCTTTCATTGCCACAGCCTACCTGAGTATTGCTGCTGACTAGTCATTGCTCTCCATCTCTTTATTGCCACAGTGTGCCTATGTTCTGATGGCTGATTCCTGCAGAAAAATGCACCATGTCACAAAGTTCAAATCATTTCAAAATGGATTGTTGAACATGGCAATGCACTATATTCAAATGACCTCCACAGTTTCCAGATGTCAATCCAACAGAGCACTTTTGGGATGTGGTGGAACGGGAGATTGACAGCATTAATGTGCAACTATCATGACAAATCTGCAGTAACTGTGTGACACTGTCATATCAAAATGGACCAAAATCTCCCAGGAATGCTTCCAGCACCTCGTTGAATCTATCCCATGAAGAAGTACGGCATATTTGCAAACGTAAGGTGGTCCAACGCAGTAATAGCAAGGTGCACCTAATAAAGTGATCAGTGAATGTAAAACAAAATAGCTGAAAGATGCTAAAATGCTTCACAGAGCTGAGGAAACTGCTGAGTTAAGTGATAAGTCTGTCATTGTGGCAGGGGGCAGTTACAAAACAACTGCAGGAAAGAAGACCAACAACGCCACCAGGGGATTTTTTCAGCTCAGTAAACATTAATCTAATAATCCCAAATTATATCAACAATTAGTAACCAAAGCACACAGACTTGTTACGGGCAAGGCAAAGGTGTGACAGATGAATTTCAATACTTTATTTGTACAAGTCGATAACTCAAAAATAAGTGCTCCAACAAAAGAAAACAAGTTAAAAACCACACAAAAACCCACAAAATTTGTTAAAATATTACTTTATTATAATATTTATAAAAGAAGCCAACTACAGTCACAAAGCTAAAAAACATATTAAAGTACCACTCCAGGCAAAAATAACTAATTAATACAACTAGCTGGGGGCCACTTGCGGAGACAATCTACACTGAGAAAGGCTCACTCAGGGTTGCAACCAGCGACTCACCAAATGTGTCTCACTGCGACTGATTTGTCAAATAAGCTATTGAAATTAATCTGTCACACTTCTGCCTTGCCACTAATGAGTCTGTGTGCTTTAACTACCAATTTGCAAAATAATTAAGGTTTATTAAATTAGTATTTCCTGGGGTGCAAATCTGCAGGTGGTGCTGTTGGTCTTCTTCCTTCCAGTTCTCTTGTAACTGAAACCCCCAGCGCCAAACCCCACACCTAGCGCCATTATGACAGAACTCCTTCAATATAGAGTCTAAATATTATACATGATTAACTAAAAGTATCTTTACTTCTTTTCTCTTGGTTAATTTTAGACCCTTTTTAATAACAGCAGCTGTTTCACAATTACATTAAGCTTCCCTTTCTGAAAATATCATTTTATCTAACATTTTTTTTCGAAGTCTTTCTTGACCAGGAAGAAATTTACAACATCAACCATAAAACCCGACTGCTTGCACCTCTAGCTCAGACTCGTTCTCTGTGACAGAGACTTTCCTGACGGTTTGTCTTTTTGCTTTTTTCGTGACTTTACTAAAGAAACGCATCCACTCTGTCTTTGTGTCTCTTCGTTCAATCACTCTGTCGCTCTCTCTCTTGTTGTCTCTCTTTTATTATGGCTGCCAGAGTCAAGTCATGTCAGCCTTTGTCAGTCACACATAACCAGCACAAACAAAAAGAAAAACTGGGTGACTTTCTTAAAAATGACGGGCATGTAAATACCTAACAACGACAAAAAGCACAAAATCTGTAACAGAAACACAAAAACAATCAAACCAAACTAAATTTGGTTTGAATCCAGGTATTATAACCTTAAACATCATCAGCAGCAAAACTGAAAACAATCCTGAATTAGTTATTGTGTCTGTCTGAAGATGAACTCTCACAAGCATACACACTTGCATGCACCTGATTCATATTCACACTGAGAGGTAGCGACAGCTGGAGTCTCTGTGCTTTAGACTCACAGCCCTGCAGTCTGATCAGGAGGCATTCACGACCACAGAAACACAACTACATGCTCTAACACACACACGTGCTCGCTTGACCCCGTTCACTTCGTTAAACTGGTTACGTGTTTGTTTATGAATGCCACGTTCATACTTGATTTGTCAGCCTGAGCGATGGAGGGTGTGCGATATGTGTTTCTCAATGAACAAAGTCTGAACTCCACTGATCACGTTTCTAACTTTTATAGAGCGGTGCGATGATGAATGAGTGTCACTTCATAATTATTAACTGTTACAGGTGTGAGTGTTTTTAAGGCAGAGTGGCTCAGCTGTGGGTGTTGGATTGTGTCACTTACAGTTCAGAAGCTCTCGGGTTAGAAAATGTGTTCTGATTTTCTTAGGAACTGCATGTCTAAAGGTGGATAACAACTTTGGGTACTTGTTGTCTTTATGTGGCCTTCCTCTAAAGCTCTGTGTCCCTTAATACTTAAATTTCCTATGGGTCCTGGCCTGAGGGTCCCCCTTAACCTCTAGCTTCCACACTAAGTGGGGTGAGTCACTCTCTCTCACACAGACAAACACACACGCTTCACACATGTACGTGTTGTCCTTAGTAAGAGCACAGGAGGCCAATTTTTTAGAGCATCATCATTAACCATCTGGACTGAGGGGCCCAACAATGTGAGCTCCAGTACACCCAAGTGGGCACTTTGTTTGCATGTGTGTTCATTAAAGTCTGTCTGTGTGTGTGTGTGTGTGTGTGTGTGTGTGTGTGTGTGTGTGTGTGTGTGTGTGTGTGTGTGTGTGTGTGTGTGTGTGCGCGCGCGCACGTGTGCGCAAGCAGGAGAGGTTAGTAAAAAAAGGTACAAAAGGACACAATCATCCTCTTAGCATTATCTCTGCCTTCAGGACTGAGATAAACAAAGCGGTGACATTGATGGGATGAACACCAGCTGTAAGACAGCAATCCATTGTCCCGAGCGATAACCCAATTCACCTGCTTACAGTTAAGCTCAATTAACCTTTGTGAGCAAAGATCACCTGAGCTTGTCCTCTCTGAGAAAGTCACAAGTCCACAAATTCTTCGTGGGTCATTCTTCCTCTGTGTTTAAGGGATTTTACAGCCGAGGTGCTGATGCCTTCCAGGTAAGAACAACACGAGGCTGCTTATTTGTTGGGGTAAACTCAAGGTATTACTGAGACGTGAAGGGCAGTTTGGAGGGACTGTGTTGCAGAGATCAGCAGGGGAACAAAATCTTCAGATTACTTTGACTATGAGGTCAAACTCTTAGCTCTGGAGCCTCTCTCTCTCTCTGTGAGTGTGTGCTTTTCAGAAAGAGAAAGAGCATCTGACTGTGCATCTGTGCACACCTGGGGGAGGTTGGAAATATGTGTGTATACATATCAGAATAAAAGGAGAGCAACAGTGCAATAAGTGGCCCATCATCAGGAGCTAAGCCATCCACAAATGATGAAACCTTTAGGTCTTAAAAGTAAGAGTAGTTTCTTTTCCAGGAAAGAGCAGCCAAACGCACAGTGATCACCTCACAAAAGACTGTTGCCAACTGAAAAATAAACATGCATATATGGACCAATTTATGTGTTGTGCTATGTTCCATATAAAAGTAAAAAATACATTATCATTTTTTAAGTGTTTAAAACCATCATAAATGCCCGTTTGTGTATACATACAACCTCACCTTGGAACTTGTATCCCTCTATCTGCAGCCAAAGGCAGAGGTCCTCTGTGTCACAGTCGCATCTCCATGGGTTGCCGCTGAGCCCCAGAGACCTCAGAGCAGGCAGAGCGATCAGGCTGCTAATGTTGAGGGTCGTCAGGTTGTTCCGGCTCACATCGAGCACCTGCAGAGCCATGTTCTCTGCAAAGGCATCCGGGTGGATCTCCCCCAGACTCGGGTTATCCGTCAGCCGGAGCATCACCAGAGACGCTAGGGGCCCGAAAGTCCGGTCCTCAATCTGCAGCAGGTTGTTGAATGACAAGTCCAGATAAGCGAGTTTCCTCAAGTTCCCGAAAGTGGATTCGGAGATTTCTGTCAGTGAGTTGTTGCTACAATCCAGATAGACCAGATCGGAAAGGTAGTTGAGCTGCAGCGCCGGTAGGTCACCGATGCGGTTGTTCGAGATTATGAGCTGCCGGGTGGCCAGGGGGAGGTCATTGGGAAACTGGGTAAGATCCTGGCCAGCGCACTGGACCACCAGCTGGTCGTCGCACACGCATCTGTCAGGGCAACCGGCAGTGAGAGCCGGTGAAGGGGCCACCCCCATCACGAAGATAAAGAGGAAGAGGAGTCGGAGGGACTGGGCACTGGGCTCGGGCAAGAGACGCATGACGAGGCCGCCCAGAGCGTCATGAACTCGGGCTGAGCTGGACCAGGACTCTCCGGCGCTCTCCGGGCATCCTGCATGGGTGTGAGTATCTGGCTGTCTCTGCCTGAAATCCCGGCTCCTGTTTATATCCAGGCTCTTTCTCTCTTTCTCAGAAAGGCTATCGGTCAGTCACTCACACGCACGCTGGCGCACCACGCACGTCGCCACCAGACATCATTTCAGAAGGTGACCGCTTCTCAGGCTCAGTGGGTGAGACTTGTGCAGCTTATCGGACTTTGTCCCACCTGAAGAGACCAAAGAACCATTGAATGTTGTCGATCGCCCCCTCCGAGTCTCATCTTTGCGAATTAGTCGACTCCATCGGAGAGCATTGTTTATTTAGTTTCCAAACAAATACCATGACTTACGCAAAAAAAAAATTAAATTAAATTAAAACAAATCCCTGAATCCTGAACGCAGAGTCCGCGAAATGTTCTCCGTGGAGACGCACTCGGCTCACATGTGTCCTTGACTGTGTTTGTCTGAGTGATGTGCGCCACCGTCCAGCAGGCAAGTCGTGTTTTTCCCTCAGGAGTGCAACTGAAAGTGCGTCCTTCCACTGCGCTCACTCAGCCCTGTGTGACCGTGGCTCACTGCCGCGCTGTACTGATGCTGTCTCGCTCTGTGCGCCCTCCCTTTCTGACTCTCCATCAGCGCGTATACTGCAGCTCTGCACACACAAAAGTCCAGTTTGTGGTGTGTGTGTGTATGTGTGTGTGTGTGTGTTGGCTATGGGCAATTTGTAGTGGTGACGTCAGCAGGTGTTGCCCTCTTTAGAAAACCAGACGTCCAGAGAGCAAACCGTCCGACCATCCGGTGAAACTCAAAGTCCTCGTGCCGTTGTGTTTTTGTGTGTGCGCGCATAAAATAATAATAATAATAATGAAAACAACTCAATCATAATCTTGTCTGAAAGCAGCAGCCTCTTAGCCATGCACAAATTTAACAGGCCTTATCTCATGTGGTCCACTGGCTAATTTCTCCCTTGTCTTTTCCCCCAGCGGCTTGTTGACAACATAATGCATTCAAATTGGATTGTGCGCGCGTGTAGTTATTAATTTTTTCTGGCATAGTCAGATTTTAATTTGGTCAGGCAGTCACACACTCCCTTATCCACATGCCACACGTTTTGTTGTCTTACAGTTGGAAGTAAGTTGACAGGATGTTGACTGTCACATCCCATTAGTGTCATTCAAAAGTTCACTTTCAAATGGGAGATGAGTGAAGCAAAGGTGTTATGCAAAGCTATGCGACAGGTGTCAGAGATGGAAATAGTTCAAAAGTCAGAGAAATTAGGTCAAAGGCTCCTTCGTTAAGGGGTCACATAGAGGTATGGACTTAAACTGGCTGCAGCTCAGCTACAAATCCCCTTTGCTTCTAGTAAAAAAACAACAACCCCAAATTATATTTTAGTTTGTACAAATATCTTGTCAGCTATCCAAATTCAAACGAAGCAATACTAATGCCCTGAAATTTTTCTTACGGAAGACCGTTTCACCCCAAAAACACTATTGCTATCCAACATATGTCAGGTCAAAGGTTAAGGGTTTAGGGCAGGACTTCCTCATTTGAGCTAGTAGCATATTTAAACCACAACAGGAGCTTAAACATGCATATAAGAAATAGCTGGTTGTGTTTTGTCAAAGGTGACTGCTGTCAGGAGTCTAAAATGTAGCGTAAATTTTTTGTTTCTTCTGAAAACATGAAGTGAGGAGCATAAAATGCCACTTTCAACAATCTTAAACGGAATTAACCCAATCTGGTATGAACATGAAACCAGAGATCAAGAGAGTCAGAGTTCTTTGATTTACAAACACCCTGGTGGCATTTTTATTGCAATCAATGAAGAACCTTAATCTTGGTTTAAAAAAAAAACAACACAACATTGGAAGCTTTAACATATTAGAATGTCAGGGGTAAATATTAATTTTCAGGAGCCAGTTAGATCAGCATAAACACCAACACCTTTAAAACTTTAAATTAGTAAATTTAATCCTTTTTATTTAAAAATAATGAAAAGAAAATTACAAGCACAGTAACTATTTCTTTGTTTGTGGTCTCTCATTGTTTTCCATCTGCCTTCAGAGCTACTTGTCAGGTTAGGGCTGTGTGCAGGCAGGAGTGGTGGTAAGGAGGACCCAAAGTGCAGACGCTCGGAGGCAAAAGTGTATTTCAAAACTCAGCTTTTATTGCTGGCAAACGTAACAAAAATCCAACTAAACTTACATGAGCGAGCAGGCAGAACACACAGCATAAATGAGGGTAGACCACGACACAGAGAAACACAGGGCTTAAATACACAGGGGGAGCAATCAGGGAATGGGTAACAGGAGGGAAACACAGCTGGGGCAAATCAGGCCTAACGAGACAAAGGAAGCAAAACCAGACGCATATACATGAGACACGGACTTTCAAAGTAAAACAGGAAACATAACATAGACTGAACTAAAGACACAGACTCACATGCAGGCACTGCAACAGAGGGAACAGAGACATGGGACCAGGGCAGACAGACACTGACTGGACACGGGGATAAAGCAACTAAGGATACACAGAGACGCGAACTCGACAAGGGGAGACAGAGCAACTAGAGAAGACAGAGACATAAACCATAAGACAGAACTCAAAGAAACCAAAGACTAGAAATGATAAACCCTGGGTCAACGACCCAGGCATCCTGACACTACTGTCTGATAAATCTGTTATTCATCCTAAAAAGTTTATTCTCCAAGAAACCCAATTTCAAGTTATTCTAGTAGTGTAAATCTTTTTTTTAATCAAATATAGGAAAACAAGAATAAGATTGTTACTTTTATTAAAACAGTATTTAAGACAAGTGACCTTTATTTCACTGCTGTTGGGGGGGGGGGGGGAGGCTTGAAATCTAAAAACATAGCCCAAAAAAGCATATTTACAAATGCCCAACTGGTTTCCAACCTGGAGTCAGGACTGCTACGAGTAGGTTGAAGGCGAATAAATGATCAAAGGTTGGTTGGATAATTGCACAGCCCCTTAAGATGATATTTTTCTAAGAAAGGAAAGTCAGTCGAGTAACATGTGGCCAGAGGAGACAAGCAGGCGCTGCTTCATAATAAGAGTTCACACAGATAACAAGCTGTAAAATATTACAGCTCTGACACCTACATCTTTTCATTTCAGAGCTGTTGTGGTCCAGCATGGTTATCTATCTCCAGTCTGATGTATGATTATTGAAGTAAAGCTCCACCGAGCCCTGAGCGGCCTGGAGAAAAATGAGCCTATTTGATCAGTGTCGGTTTCTCTCGGCCCGTCTGCTCCCTCTGTCGTGGGTTTCTATCTAAATGGCCCAGCTGGATCGTGTTCGCGGCTAACCGCCTTGGTAAAGCCTGGTGATCAGAATCATTAATGTGACTTTCCTCCCTGACTGCTCAAAATGGTGTCAGCTTCCAAAGGGGCTTGTGTACATCCATGTGCTTGCATGCGTGCGTGAGCTGAGGGAACATCATGTGTCCAGGCTACGCGGCATTCGATGTCTTGTCTCGTACGGTCACGTGAGAGCGGCATGCGCTCTGTGTCATGCTCGTCTGCATGGATGTGACAGTGCACCTGTGTGGAGTGTGTGAGCGTATCTTTATTTTTTAATAAGGGTGTGTTCAGTGTCAGCTGTCAAGTGCCAGACAGACCGTCTGATCCCCAACCTGAGGAGAGGACTACCTCTACCATTAAAGGTGTCACTCACCTTTCCCTTCAGATCCACTACTTCACATCTTTTTGTTTTTCCTTTGGAGAAATTGCTGGACTAAATAATGACAAGACAAATTGTTTTTCTTTTTGTAACAGCTGAAAATACTCACTTTTCACGAGCATATAGCTATAACTCCACTCTCCCTTTCTCTTTTTGTGGCTCAGTATGGTTGTAACTCTTCTCCCAATTTGCACAATCCCTCAGGCTATAAGGCCAAGGCTCTTTATTTTCAGGTTGTGTCCAAGTCCATCACTTTAATGTAACTGAGCCAAGAGTACAGTCATCTATCAGTCACACAGACTGCCTCCATACTGGATGCTATGGATAGAAAAGATTAAGTATAAAGAGACCGAACATGTGGACATTACATTTTATTTACAGCCTGTAATGGCTCAGCTTGGCCATAAAGAGGACTAATCTGAAAAAGGTCAAAATCATATTTTCATGTGCAGTGCTGTCCAGGGAGCATTTGAGTACTTAACATAATCCTGTGTTACATTAACATGTTTGAGTGTTTTGCAGTTCAAAGGGTTCCTTATTTATATTTAACGCTGCTTTGGTGCAGCTCCTGTCAAGAAAAAATATCTATTTCACTTCCTTCGCTTTAAAACAGCTTTTACTGCCTGTCTCTCACAAAAAGGTTTGAGGGTGCTCACAGCCACACATGTGTAGCAGGTCTGGTCATACTATGAGTATTGGCTCTCTTTGACATCATAAAGAGTCAAGAATAAAAAAAAACCCAAAAACCAAATGAACCTGTGTGCATGGAGCACTCAGAAGGCTGACTGGGTTACTTAAACATATGCTGACCTGATAATTTGACATGTGAAAAATGAGCATGTACCACTGTAAACAGGATATCTTTGTCCATTATTGTGAACACATAAAAACAGCTCACTGCTCATAACTATGGTCAAGGTTCTCCAACATGTAGGCTCATCTGGCTCAGGAGGCAGAGGAGGTTGGTGGGTCACGCCTCTGCTTCTCCAGTCTCCATGTCAAAATATCCTAGATCATAGTGTAGGTGTGTGTGTGTGAATGTCAGACAAGGTGTGTATAGAAAGGTTCCTGTTGTGCATGTTTGGACGAATGAGGATTGTAGTAAAATGTGCTTTGAGTTCTCAGGGTAAACACGTGCTCTAAGAAGCTGACTGGGTGATGTTAGCTGTATGTTTACTTATTTTCCAAGGTATACTTGAGTAGCACTGTGGATACTTGCTAGATGCACACCCTGATCAGGATTCAAACACCTGGTTTATTCCAAAAACAGTAATATTTTCACTACATTATCCAGATGCATCATTAGTACCAGAATCAGGGGCTGAAGGATCAGCTGGAGCAGATGTTCTAGTCTATAATGGTCCCAGTGGTAATGGAAGGGTTAGGCACCTAAACTGGAAGCATGTCTCCAGCTATATATATATATATATGTATGTGTGTATATATGTGTATATATATGTGTGTGTATATATATATATATATATACACATATATATTGTTTAAAAATTCAGTGAAAAGACTAAAACCAGCAATGTCAAGATTACTGCTTTTTAAACTTCATCTATGGAACTCAATTCCAAGTCACATGAATCCTACCAAGGATATAAATGAATATATCCCTCATAAATAAATCACATATGCAATAATTTTCCTAAACAGCTGGGCAAAAATTAACATGTGAATGTGCAGCTTTCAGTTTTCAGCTGTGGGATACTAAACAATGGTGCTCTCCTAAGTGCATAAGGCATCAGGATGAAGTATGTGGGATTGAGTAAAAATAGATTAGTGTCTATGTTCATTTTAATAAATGCACATGGAGCCAGTGCAGCAGCCTAGCTCACAGATACAGATGGAAATATCTCAGGAAGTGGGCTTACATGAAATTTTAAACAGACATTTGTGAACCCCTCATTTACCATGTTTCTCCTCTTTATCATCATTGTGTGACTTTTTTGGTTTTGGGGGTCTTTTGGTAAAAATATAGACATTTACCAGATGTTTCCCTTTTTTTTTTACACTTCTGATTTGTAGTTGATGAGTTACATTTTGATAGGATTCTGTTGGCAAGCAAACGCAGCTTTATCAATCTGTAGTATCATCAGAGCATATTTATCCACTCCACCTCAGTGTGCTCACGTAACATCCTTCTCTGCCCCCTCACAAATCACCTCACACACAAATCAGGATCACCTGAAAACACATCTGGTCCCATTTTCTTTACCCAATCACTCTTCTTTCCATTGCACCCCCCCCCCCCCCCCCCCACACACACACACACACACACACACACGCGCACACACAGACTTATGACACTGAGATACTTATAAACAAAGAGGGTATTGTTGCACAATTCTTGTTTCTTCCATAGTTATGTCAGTAAATTAAGACCTTGTTTCTTTATAGGTGTTTATAAGAGAATCAAATGTGTTAGTATTACAGCATATCAGTGTGATGAAGCGCTGGATTTAAAGCTCAAACGCACTGCACGCGCCCTGTTGAGCTCATTGTACCTTCTTACTTTTCCCAGACATATCTGGTAACTGAATGCCACTCATTCCCTCTGACTCATGCCCTACCTCATCAGCCATCACCAGCCCACTGTGCACAAACTCAGCCCTGGGCTTTAATGAAGATAATGCTGAAAGCATGTCTGAGAGGCCAAATAAAGGCCCTCGTGAACAGTTCACAAACCTCGAATCAGCCCTCTGATACGAGGCTGACCCCTGCAGGAACGGAGGGGAATCAATGTGTGGTTGACACCGAATAAAGTGTGTTGTTTCTGTGATGTTTGTTAAAAGAGGATAAAGTCTGAAAATGTAGGTCTTGGAAATAACCACCAAAGTCATGAAAATGCAGAACAAATACTTACTTCTCTGTTTTTTGGTAAAATGGTGGAATAATAATCTTCGCCTGCTTTTGTCCCAGAGTGCTGGAGTGATGCGAGTCCAACCTGTGCATCTTTTCTGGGAACAGACTGTCTACATCAGTCAGAGTCCATCAGGCTCAGTTTCTGTCACTCACACACCCTCACACTCAAACTGTGAGTGTCATCTTCTATCAGTTTTCCATCTCAAGGCACACATGAGAAGAGGAAGGCAAACCTGCCAGACATCAAATCTGGACAACCTGTTCTCCTCCAAATCTCTCAGGTAACTTTCCACCTCACTGCAACAGAACCTACAGACTAATGCAGATCTCTTTTCTCTGTCTCTTTGCCTCTCAAATGAAGCCTTATCAGCAACTGAACATTTATATTTAAATGTTTCTTACGTTACCTCTCATTCTTTTTTCCTCTATTCCCCCCTTTCTTTTATTTATTCAATTTGTCTGTGATTAGTGGTGGAATTTATATAATTAAAAAATTGTGTGTTTAAATATGCATCTGTGCAATTATGGGCATAGTTTCAATCTCACTTTCCCACTTCTTCCTGCCCACTCTCGTGACCTGACACCTTGCAGCACACACAGCCAACTACACATTGCACCGATGATTAATTTACATTTCAATTACAAATTAATATGATTCATTGCCCAGAGCCATTGGCATCCATGTTAATTAGGAAGGGTAAACAAAGAGAGGCTGCATTAAAATGGACTGAACAGTGCCGTGGCACACTGGATGTAATCTGGCTGATTTGAATGTAATCAGATGTACTTGAAAGTTAAAATAGAAACACAGACCCGACTCTCTAATTTCAGGCCGTTGTGCCATCAAAGCAACTGTCTGGCTTCGTGATTGCATAAGCTATAAAGACCTGCTCAATAATGCATGGTCAAACTAGACATGAGAAGTCTGACGGAAAACCTTACCTCAACAAGCTGTGTGATGTCTGGCCAAAGACTGGACACTCCAGAGACAGGACAACAGGCTGGAGGACAACGTGTGTTTGTTGTCATATGGTTGGGATCTAAATGTCTTTACAGTCACAGTGGAGGGACTTAAAATTAAATCATAATATATTTAATGTGAGAATTAATTTCATGTTCAGGTGATGTCAAGACTGAGTGTGTGTGTGTGTGTGTGTGTGTGTGTGTGTGTGTGTGTGTGTCAGGGAGATAAAGAAGTAAAAATAAATTTTCACAACACAATTTTCAGTCTTACTCTTCTAGAAGGAAATAATGACTGTAATCAGGAAGCATAAAAATCCCACGTTTTAAAAATATGACACTAATTTCAAACATTTCACTGTTACATCATAAAAGAGTGACTCTCGTGGGTACTACCTTGTTTCAGCCACTCTTGCACTTTGCTTCCAGCATGCTGGCGTGAAAAAGGGTCATTAGCATCCAAGTCCCTCCTCTCACAGGAAGAAAGCAGCATTAAACTTCCTGGAGCGTTAACTTTTGTTGAACGGTCTTCCTGCTTTTAGAAGCTGCTCAGCAAAGTAAAAGACAAGCATGACAACAATCCTCTGCAGACTGACAGGGCCGAGGTGCTTATTGTGGAGATACGGGGCTTTGATTAAGAGGGAAACTCACAGCCGAACTTCCCATGTGATTCCGCAGGGAGGAGCGCGACTCCTGGCCGGCGGCGGTCGGCCTCTGACGGGATACAGTCGCGCACAAAGCCGCAGGCAGCACACTGAGGCGGCGGCTGCCGTAGAGGTGGATTTAAAGCGGTTAGAGGGGAAAGACGATGGTAGGGGCACTTTTTGCACAACAGTATGATGATAACACGAAAGTTTGCAGAAACATATTTTTGTGTTTGACATCTTCTCAACGCTTTAGTCTCACGGAACCCCTCGCAAATGTCAAATTTCTGTGCTTACTTGCTGTCTGGTGACGACTGGTCGATAACTCCCACAGGTTATCGTATTTCTAGATTACTGTTGAAACGGGCGGTTGTGTTGAAGGACATTAATTTCTTCTCATGAATTCAAACTGTACTTTTTAACATGACAAGGAGACTTCACATAAATGAAATATGGAGACTCTTAAATAAATCAGTAATTAGGTTATATATCAACACCGAGCTCCAGTACTGTTTTATTACTGATTAGCAGAACAATTGCATAACGCGTTACTGTTTATCAGAACTACCAGTAAACATTTATTTAGGCGTGTAGTAAGAAAGTAACCACATTCTGCTGGGAGTTGAAAAGTAGTGCCCCCCCTTATTTCTTTAATTTTGCACGAAGTTTTAAATTTCTTCACTGACTAAATCATTAATTTGCTACTCTTAATACATTTTAATTCGAGTTATGTGTTTAATGCATAGCAATGTGTATTTTTAATAAGTTTCATGCGCACAAGCAAGCCATTTTCGCATTGTGCGAACATATTTTTATGTAGCTTTATTGTTTCCATGTTTATTTTGTATGTTCGACATTATTTTTACACATGTCATGTGTCAGGTTAAAGGAGCACATTTTAATCAGAGTGTAGCATCAAGTCAGTTAAACTTCTGGGATATTGATCTGGTCATTTACAGGTGGAGGTCACTAGCAGTTTCTTCCCTTCTCATCTTTCCTGACTTTTTTCCCCATTAGTTTTGCATAAGGCTAGGGTCAGTGTCACCACTGTTAGCATGAGCAATACCTGCACCCTACAGAGGTGGCACAGGTAGTGCAAATCCTCCAGGATGGTATAACAATATTGCTAGAAGGGTTGCCTTGTCTCCCAGCACAGTCACAGGAACATGGAACTGATTCCAGGAAACGAGCATATACTTTAGGAGAGCTGGACAGGGCCATAGAAGTCTTTAACTCATCAGCAGGACTGATATCTGCTCCTTTATGCAAGGAGGAACAGGATGAACCCAACAGATTGACCAACAGGAGGCCAATGGTGTGAATATCTCTGGCCAAGCAATCAGAAATAGACTTTATGAAGGTCAGCCTCCTCCAGTGGGCTCTGTGTTCACTGCCCAGCACCGTGGAGCCCAGTAGGCAGGTCCACCAGTGGCATCCTGTGCTTGTCACAGATGATAGCAGGCTCACCCTGAGCACAAGTGACAGACATGGGAGGGCCTGGAAAAGTCGCGGTGAACATTATGCTGCCTGTAACATTGTTTCAGGCCATCAGTAGATGGTAGCATATCAGTAGATATATCCCACAAGAATCTGATGAGTTTCTTTAATTTTCTTTTAACAGCAGAGTATTTTAACACGTATATGTGAGCGTTTTAGGTTTCAACTGGCTTTTGTTACAAATTAAATATTTTTGTTTCAGGATGTTTTACGTATTAGGCCTACTACGTGTCTTCCAGACTAAGGTGACTTTAGAAAGCCGATTCCATGGTTTGATACTCTTGATTTCCATCATGGTCATGGTGGAAATAAATAGTTAATGAACCCACATTTTTACTGAATTGTAAACGGCATGTTTATAAAAACTCAGCAAGATTAATTTCTAGCTGTTGCCCTTTATTCCTGTTGTTGCTTTCTTTTCCTCAGGGATCGTAGAAGTGTTGATGTGCCGGCACAAAGCCAGAAATGCTCTCGGCAATGTGTTTGTGTCACAGGTAAGCAGACTTCCACGTCTTTCTCTCTCTCTCTCTCTCTCACACTCACACACACACACACACACACACACACACACACACACACACACACACACACACACACACACACACACACACACACATACATTAAACACATATGCAGCAGCCACTGAGACATGATGACGTGTGTGTGTGCAGATGAGGAAGGTGGTTTCCACTCTGTACAATGACTCAGCGGTACGTGTGGTTATCTTCAGGAGTTTAGTGCCGGGAGTTTTCTGTGCAGGTGAGTGATCTCTGGTGCCAGGAAGGTGTGATCAAAGTGTGCAGTAATGATGTGTGACCATGTGCGTTATGATTTATGGTTAGGTGCCGATCTGAAGGAGAGAGCTCTGATGAACAACTCTGAGTCTGATCTGTTTGTTCACGGCCTGCGCTCCCTCATGACTCAAATAGGTAAAAAAACAAACAAAAAAACCCATTAAGGTTGAGTGATTAGTCAGTCTTTTTTTCAAGCTAAATGTGTTTATCCATTTGTAAACTTTGCTCACTTTGTTTCAATAACCTGGCAGCATTGTTGCCCACGCCGACCATCGCAGCGATGGATGGAGTTGCACTGGGAGGTGGATTGGAGTTAGCCTTGGCCTGTGACCTTCGCGCTGCTGGTGAGTGACCTCTGAACCTTCACCTGTCAACTCCGAATCGGATCTGCTTTCTTTCTTCCGGTGATGCTAATCAGGTTAGAAAGGGGATGTCATGTTCCCTTTACAGCTGTCACTAATCCACTCATATCAGATCAGTGGTGGAGAATAGCAGTTTCAACATGGGATCATTTCTCTTCATTGACAATTTCCTCATTGGACACACAGGATTCCCCGGGGGGGGGGGGGCAAAAAATAATCTTAGAGCGCAGAAAACGTTTCTGAAAAGATTTCAAAATACTGTGTATTTTAAAAGTTTCCATTATATGTAGACTGACGTAAAAATTTTTTATTTTACTATTTAGTTTAAATGAATATATGTTGGACTATTCACACAATATTTACACAATTTCAGCTATCACAGTTAATGAACAGGTAATTTACTGAAACAATATCTTCTAAAATGAAACAAAACTTTCCCAACTCTTTATAAGTAACTTAGGGGGAAATTAAACTGTCAGCTTTTAAACAGCTTTGAATAAATGTAAATGTGTTATATACACAATGGTCAAGCTAAAAACATACTCCTGAGACGATGGAGCTCTAATGATCTGTTGATGAGCTTGGGGACTAATGAGGCCACATCTGCCCAGCTGTTCATGCGTTTGAACCTTCATGTGATTGGTTATATTAGGCGCAGCAGCTCAGTGATTGGTTGAGCACAGATGAGCTGGGTGAGCAGGTGTTTGTGTCAATTGCTCTGACAGAGACATCAGTCAGATTTTACACTCTCTCCAGCTTAATGGCACTTAGACCTTCAACTGTCCTCTGTTTGTGTGTGTATGTGTGTTGCAGCAAATTCGGCACAGATGGGTCTTATTGAGACGACACGGGGGCTGCTCCCAGGGGCGGGTAAGACGAACAGAGGTCACTGAAATGACCCTGAACTGCACTGACTGTATGTAAATAGAGATAAAGCAGCTGTGATAAGTTGACCTTGAGGTGGTTTGTCCTGCAGGGGGCAGTCAGCGTCTGCCACGGATGATCGGTGTCACTCTGGCCAAAGAGCTCATTTTCACAGGTAGTAATTCAGAAATATTGATGTGATTTTAGTGGCACTGAATGCTCATCAGTGAGCAAGGATTTGGTGTGTCACTGTCTCTCCTTGTCTGTTATCAGGCAGGCGCGTGGGAGGGCAGACAGCTCTGGAAATGGGGCTCATAAACAGAGTAGTAGAACAGAACCAGACAGGAGACGCTGCCTACAGAGAGACACTCAGCCTGGCCAGGGAGATACTGCCCCAGGTTAGAGTACAAACACACTTTTCATGCCGCTAAAGCTCTGATACTGCTGCATCTCTCCTCCTTCAGGCAGGGGGATCTGCTCCCTTTCCCCTTTCTCTGGATGCAGTGGAAGGGGAAGAAACAAAAACAATGCATTTCTTTTTTCCTTTCTTCCGTCTTGTTTTTTTTTTTTCCTCTTCCCACCTTCCCTCTCACCATCTCCCTCTGCTTGTCCCTCTCTCCAGGCCTCTGTCGTTCCATATATCTTTCACTCCAGTTCAGATGCCCACAGTCAGTGGGGTTAGAGTGGCAGTCAAGTGGAGAAATGCACCACAAATAGCACCATACACTATCACATTTTCCAACACATTTATGCTCGACTTAGCACGGATTGATTGATTAACAGGATCTTGCACTGAATCAAAGTGAGGGAGCACAGAGGAAATAATAAGAGGGTGTAGATCTTTATTTTGGCACTTCTGTTTTCCTGGAATTTCTAAGACAAATGTACTGCTGCTTGCATGTGATTAAACTGTAAAGAGTTCCTCCAGTTAAATTTCTGTAGAAATGCATTGCTCACATTGATTGATCAACAGTTTAATATTTTTGATTCTCTCTCTCAAACTTTAATTTTTGAACAAAAAATTGAATAAACAACAACATAAAGGGACGTCAGTGGTAGAGTGAAATAAAGTAGCTAAGTATCAGAGACAAAAACGTAAAGGAAGGTGAGCATTTTTGTGTCTATCATTGTTTATATTCCAAAGGTCCTATATTTAAAGTAGAGCCAATCCAGGTGGTTTGGGCACCTGATTAGGATGGAAGGAGATAATACCATCGGCATCTAACCCTTTTTGTTTCTGTTGCTCAGGCTCCTATTGCAGTGCGGATGGCTAAAGAGGCAATGAACAGAGGCTTGGAGGTACATTATGAATCCCAGATCTTCTTTAAAGGTCTTTACATCAGTGAATTTAGTGACTGTTCTTTCTTCCAGGTTGATATCGGTTCAGCAATGGCGATAGAGAGGATGTGTTATGCTCGAGTAAGTCTTCCACTTCTTGTTTATGATTTCCGAAACACTTGTTTTAATTTGGCATAATTGTTGTGGTTCAGGAATTTTCTTTTGAGCTAAATTCTAAGGCAACCCAACACATAGCTGATGCTGAGGCTGTTATAAATTAAATTCTAGTCGGGCCTAGCTTTGACATGAACCTTCTGATGCTCGCTCCACTTAAATCATCATTTACTTGTCCTCTCTTTATAGGTCATCCCCACACGGGACCGACAAGAGGGTATGGCAGCCTTCATAGAGAAGAGAGCTCCGCGGTACACTGGGGAATAAACTCCTTTGAGCTACTGGATTTCTTTGTCGTACCGACATGTGAACACAGAAGCACACTGCTTTCTGTAGCCCGATGTCAGATAAACAATTAACATCTATTGATTGTCTTTGTGACTCTCAGCCGGTGCCAGTACATTAATTTAGGCCATGCAAGTGCTCAATAGTGGCCACTTGCTTTTGTGACTCAGGATCAGACTGACAAGTGCAGATTGTTTATAATTTGTTATATTTGATGCTTTATCAGGAACAAGGTCATCTTTGAAATGAAACTAAATAAATAAAAAAGACAGCACATGGGTCATCTCCAGTTTTATGGCAATGTACATTCTTTATTTCTAAATTTGAAAATGCGATTCTGAGCAGCAACATGGCACAATCACAGCAGACATACAGTACCTTGACTTTCTGCATCTTCCAATGGATTAAAACGCTTGTGGAAAAAACTAAGAACTGGCCTTTTATGCAGGGCGATATTCAACCAAACTACACGACTTTGGCGGAAAAAACCCCCAAAAGTTCTGTCATCTAAGACTATCCTTGTGGAAACACTATTAGCCTGGGACACATGCGTCATTAAGTATCATTTTGGAGCCTAATGTTCTATATTTATCTATATAACCATACATCCAGTAATCTTTTCAAGTCTCCTGACCTGTCACTGGCATTCCTGCCAAACAAATTTATCTCCAATTATTTAGAAAGTGTTATTTATCAAAGTGTTTCAGCAAAAGTTTTGCATTTTGAGAATAAACTTTGACCAGAAAAATCACCTCCATTCTGGCAGCTAGTGGTCACTTTCCTACCTTTAGTTTGTGGATTAAGGGAGTCGACTTTATTCTCAAAATGCAAAAATAATTGTACTTTATTCTGCTTCATGTCTCCTCAGTACTCTTTCCTAGTTATGTGTTGACAGCATAGTAAATGACAAGGCCTGCAATAAGAGATGAACAACAAAAATGTAGCCAGTCTCATAAGCTGTAACAGCAAGTCTAAACGGCAGAAGCATAACTGTTAAAATAGCAGCCTGTAGGATGCAGACATCACACGGCCGGTCACTTTCAGAACAGAGAAATGCCTTTAAATAATTTAAATGTTTCCACGCTATTGTTGTATAAACAGTTTTTCTTCCCTTTGTTCAATCAGATGGAACTGAAAAACATACAGTAGAATAATTTCCATGCAATCACTCCTAAACAACGACCCCCCCCCCTTCAGTATCCTTATGTACAAATACATACACTCTTTGAGATGCAGACACTTGTACAAGCGCATATATGCACACATGCTCACACTGAAGTGCTGTCTGTCTTAAAGACACTCAGATGCATAACAAAAAACATACTTATATATAAATATATACACAAGTTTCTCAAAGAGAAAACAGATGTGACTCACTGCAAATGTACACCTATCCTCACTATGCTGGCCACATCATTATTGCCATTTGTGTCCAGGAAAGTATATTTGGACGTAAACAGACACATGTGACTGTAGTACTCAGCTTATCATGTAAATTGTCCTCGTGAGCTTTCTGCACTGCTGGCTCTGCCACCAAGCGGATGGATTTAGGGCTCCCCAATGTTTAGAAAATTTAAAGAAAAAAAAAAATGCAATCGAGTTTCTCAAAAAGATGATTTCTCTATAATTTAGTTTATCGTGTTTGAATGTTTGGAACGCCCGAACCCACTGAATACACCCTCGGCAAGCGTCCTGTCACATCAAATCAAAGGCGTTAGCTGATAAAAGACTAAATGACGAGTAGAGCAGCAGTAGTATTGCAGACCCAGAGGCGGGGGTTTCAGTGAACTGAGCACTGCCATAAACAAACAAGCAGGCATTCCTAAAACGAACAGTATAAGCATTCAGACAAACCCTAACCCCCATGCTTGAGCTCAGGGCGATGGCATGCGTAAATTTAAGAGCTAATCAACCAGTTCAGACATCCATAGTACTCTGTAACATATGAGGGTATCAGGGTATCGGTCCTCAGTTGAGCTTTGGGGAATTATTCCCAAACTGAGATTTGTAAGTGTGCACTGACATATTTCGGGTTAAAAAAAACAACAAAAAACAATTCCTCTTGATACCAAAAGCTGACTGAAAAAGGCCCAAACACAAATTCATGATTTGATTTGAGCTCTAGTGACAGACAGTTTATCATAATTTACTTTTTTCTTATTTTTTGATAAGCACACAGAGAAATGGTTTTTTAAAGAGAAAAAAGCGAGAAAATAAATAAGGTTACTCTGTGCAAAGAACTGCAATGCCTCTGTCCTTAATTCAGTTTACATTTTTAGAGATTCTTGTAAGTCCATGTTTGTGTGTGAGATATATTCTCACACACACAAACACACACGTGACCACCACCTCCCATCCACGGTGGGACCCAGCTTAATTTCCTCTTCTTCACCAGAGATTCGGATTTTCTGAAAGAGAATGAAAGCATAATCAATCTTCAACCTCTGCGAGGGTGAGCTAGCTGCTGATCATGCCTTACCTCTGTGAGGTTACTGCGGCGGTGGGCGGCGACTTGTGTGTGTGTGTAGTGGCTGGCCGGTGCGAGCTCTGTGGCGCTGTAGGCTCTCTAGTATGCTCCCAGCCAGCAGTTTGACGTCTCTGTGGGTCTGTGGGTGTTTGTGAACATGCTCCAGCTGCTGCAGACCACCCTCCTCCAACAACATGCTGCAATAGCGAGAAGCTGCACACACAGAAGTATCCACAAGAGGTTTGAGTAGGTGAGGCATCACATTAAGCTAGAATAACCTTTGGTTTTATTTTTGCATGGATCTGTGTCTCACCGTTCTTGCTACAGACATGTTGCATTGCCCAGGCTGCCCACAGCTGGACACCAGGGGTGTGAAAACACTCCAGTAGGGGAAAGAAGGGGTTAAATGACCTAAAGAAGGGAAGAAAATGACAATTATTGTGTGACGGGATTAAAATGGGAAGCAGAGCCTTCAGCCATCGCGTCCCTTACATGTAGAACCAGCTACTCAAAAGTGGGAGAGACGGGCACCATCTGTAATTTAAGATCAAGCTTAAAATGCTCATTTTTGATAAACACTATGGTTAGGACTGGATCAGGTGACCCTGAACCATTCCTTTGTTATGCTAGACTCTGGAGGCTGGGATGTACTACGCACTTGTCCCTAATGTCTTACATTAAACCCACATTATACTGAAATGTCACTATGACTATTGCCATTTAATTTTGCTTACACTTGCTTACAGTTTTGTGCTTTACCTTGTTTGTAATTTATCATCTCTGTGTGCACCTTTTTTTTTTAATCTATTTTGTCTGTCTCAGGATAAAGGATGCCCGATTCTACTAGAGGTCTTTTAGAGTTTAAAGGCGGTTTCCCCCCCACTGTCATCAAATGCTTCAATTTATTGGTTTGTAGGGTCTTGGCGTTATAATATTAGGTGCCCTGAGATTACAGGATTTGTCTCCAAATACATTAAGGAAAAACAAAAAACAAAACATTGAACTGAATGTAACGTATTAACATGAGGTTTGGAAGATTTGGCTCTGAGATCTATAAATTTGAGATTTTGCTGACACAATAGTTAGCATAGTCGCCTCTCGGCAAGAAGGTTTCCTGTTTTGGCATCCTTTTTATAATACTCCATCATTATTGAATAGAAGCTGTATCTCACCTGTAGGCCACCATTTCACACTCTGGCGGGGGCCACTTCATAATGACAGCATGCTGCACAGACACACAAACGCATCACGCTAAAAACCAACATTTCCAATAACTGTATTTATGCACAAGAGTTCTCATTAAGCTTGCTTATTCCTACCAATTGCTCAAGCAGTGAGGACCGAAGACTGGGGCTGAGCGCCCAGGCCTCTTTTCCTCGTGACGTCAGATGTGCAAGGATGCCTGCAGCGAAGTAGCTGACCTCCACTTCCGGGCTGTGCAGCAGACTGCTGATGTGGTCCAGAAACCCCTGCACCATGAGCTCTCCATGCAGCTCCCCAACCTCTGCTATGTTGTTCTACAACAATCAAAAGGCGAGCAGGGAATAATGATTCCTTAATTTTGTTAACGCATTCCAGATTCAGTTTAGCTTCGGGATGAAAAAAAGAGAAGTAAACTCACCAAAAGCCCGAGAACCTTCTGCTGAATAGAAGATTCATTGGGGAACGACTGCAGATAAAGAGAGGGGGAGGTAGGGATAAAAACAACAGTGAGTCATCTTGCCCCGAAGCCATGTGTACTTATACGGAGGAACACATCATTAAGTGTGATGATGAATTCCTATAGAAATCTGCTTAAATTTGTTCTGTATGTAGCATTGCCTGTTTTCTTTACATGTTCACATAATTTCCATGTACCTCTAGAACTTTAATGAAGAGATCTAGCCCCTGGTTTTCGATAAAATGGCGGCAGGTTGTTGGCGATTCATCAGTGAGGTTCCAGAGTGCACTCAGTGTAAATTTGAGGGTGGCATCCACCACGCCCTGAGTTGCCTTCTGACGCACGATGTGGAGCAGTTGCTGCAGGGCAGAGAGAATGCATTGTACTGAAAATCAGCCTTTTTTCGATAAATGAGTAAAGGCAGATGAAAGTCATCCAAGATTAAAAAACAACAACAACAAAAGAACAACTCAAAACATACTTTCACGATAAACAGCTCTGCTCCCAGCTGGGCCGTCTGCTCTGTGGATAACTGCAAAAAAGCAAATGTTGCAGCACTCAAAGAAAATACCCTACAGATGTACTTTCAATGCATGAATAACCGCATATGTGGTACTAATACAACACCAAATGTACCTTAGCAGCGAGTATGGAAATGATTGCCACAGCCATCCTCTGCATGTTTTGATCTTCGTGGTTGCAAAGCCACTGCATGACCAGTTTGGCAGCTTCAAACCTTTAAACAGTAAAAGGAAGCAGAGCATTTTAAATTCTACCTTTACTGAAAATGTGTTACGTCACAAACCGAGAATTACGAATTAACTTTGATCACATTTTGGCATGTTTATAGTTAAAATCTTTGACAACCTTTAAAAAAAATGAAAATTAAAAAATTAAAATAAAATAATAAAAAAAAAAAACTAATAACAAAATGATCAATATTTACACAACAAATGTGGTGTTTCCCACCTGTTGAATGGAACTTCTTGCAAAATGCGATCACTGCACAGAGACAGCAAGCAGTTTTTCTGCAACTATAAAAAGAGAAAACAGCCATGATTGCAGAACCTAAAAGCTATCAGACTGCTGCTCCTGCTGCTCCTATGTTTTTAATCTTCTTATCAGTTCTGTTTAGTCACAATAGGCTGGTTAAATATTATATCTGACTTAGAGCCTGTGCAGGAAAATATAATGGAAAATGAATAAATAACAGTGCTCACAGATAAACTGCATTTTCAAGCTTACAACAATAGGAGAAACATTAATTCCGCATGCAAACATGTGAGCTAGTTTAGAAAGCATATGCTAAATCCTTTTTTTTTTCTCTTGACTTTGTGGACAGTCTCTTTAGTGGACGACATGGGGAAAATACACAGTGAAAAACAACAGAACTAACAAAGGTTCTTTTGGACACTCCCTTATTTATAAAAGGTCACCACAGTGGATGGATACAGATATTTGTTTTTTTAAAATGCTGGATTCCCATCACAACCTTTCAAGGGATATTTGTCCCTTGTCTGAAACATCCAACAGAGGAAATGTTTGACATAAAAACACAAGAAGTAACGTTCAAATCATATTTCTAAGAATTATAGTGTAGATATTATTTATTATTGTAATTTGAACCACTCTCTCACACAATCTAAGTCTTACTTTACTATTCTTTAATTACCCCATTTTTATTTATTTATTTATTTTATATAAGAGCAACATTTCTTGTACTATCACACAGCATAAGTTCTACTCACTATGCACCTGTGGCACTTTAACTGTGTTGTTTATTTACTGTGGACTCATTTTTATTTTTTATTATGCTTCTATAGATAAAGTATCCATCTATCTATAAAAACTGCCTATTCAGCATGTGGCTAAAACACAACACAACCTCAACTGTACATCATCACAACACTGAACAGTTATCGCACAAAGCACGTTTCCCCCATAATTTTAGAATAAAATGTGTATCGCTTAACAAATCCTTTTGTCCAATATCCAGCTGTGCACGTCACTTCCTATAATGGTTCATTTCTACTTGTGACCAGATCCCTGCATTTGTTTCCATTCCAGGCTGTATTGATTTGGAAATCTTGTTACTGAGGAACAAACAAACATAACGTTACGCAGTGCACTATTTACTTGTGTTTTGTAAAAAAAAAGGGAAACTACTTATTGTGGTTGTGGGAAGTTCCTCAAATCTTTCTAAATTTCATATTGTCGCAACACTCACAGGCGTTACCAAACGACCCAGCTAACACAGTGTTCTCCAAAGCTGACACGCTCCTGCCACTACCCTCAAGAATACTGGACTAAAACTGTGCTTGCCTTTAAACTTGATTTCTTACTTTTGTTTAACACATCTATCTGACAACTTAGTTGACCAAGTTTGATTTATTATTAATGTATGCAGAAGCAGGTTGTGAGAGTGAATGTAATAATGTCTACTGTATAAACAGGCAACAAAAAGAAAAAAAATTGGCTATAAAATCCATGTAGAGCAACGACAATCTTGATGCTTTTAAAATGGAAAAACTTTGTGCCCTTTAAAAAGATTTATAATCTATAATTATAATTTCCAATTTATCCTTATTAGCTGTTATTTTTTTGGTAAATGAACATTTCATCCTCTATGTTACGAGTTACAAAACCCACACATTTAAAATCAAGAAATCCACTAATGTGTGAAAGGAAAATTGTGTCAGTGAATGCCATTATAACATGCAAAGAGCTATTTTCTGAGAAACTGTGACATAATGGACAAAAAAAGAGAAGAAGAAGAAGAAGAAAGAAGAATTCTCTGTGCAGGTAAACTGTATCAGTCAATTGCAACCTGCTAAATAAAATCTATGTTATAAACTAACTGTTTATTGGGAATGAGCAAAAGCAGCCAGGCATGAAGCTACCTGCTGGTGGTTGGGGAAAGTCCTCATGGCTTCCAGTAGAAGCTGAGTGACGGTGCTCAACAGTCGAACTGGCATCCCTGCTGCCAGGTCCTGCTTCGTCAGGTTGAACACACAGGCGCTCGCGGCTAGCTGGACATTCAGAGTGGACGGATGATTCTTCATTCCCAAAACTACCAGCTATTTAAAAAAAAAAAAAACACAGAAAGAGGAAGAAAAAAAATTCAAGAAACAGGAAGTCGAGAATGATGAGTAACTAAACTGTGCAGAGATACAATGGTAGTATAGTGCTTCTTCACTTAAGGAGGATATCTGTGGCTGACAAAGGGACCAATTAAGATTAAGACATTATGTGCACTACTTAACCATGATATGATGCTATAATTTCTTTTAAAGATTAAGTAAAATAATAACTTAATAGGTTCAAGGATAATGTGTTTACCTTTAGGATGTCAGGCCTTGGCTTCTCCATGACATGAGTGAGGCTAAACAGATGAAAGAGAGCTTCTCTCACAAAACCTTCTCTCTCACTGTAGCGCCGCAGTGCCTCACAGATCTGAGTCTCATTAGCTTCTCCAGTCACCTGATGGCACACAGAAGATACTTGAGCAAACCTGATGTTTTCACTTTTTGTTTAGTGCCCATTTATGATCATTCTATACCTACCTTTAGATTTCCTTCTCCTGATAGGAAGTCTGAAAAACCAGCATCTGTGGCCAGAAGTCCCACAAAGGTCATTCCTGGCCTCTCTTCAACAAATGCCTTAACAGCTGCATCTGTCACCTGTAACATTCACAGATATAAGAAATTACTCGACTTTAAAATATGTGTGCTTTGACTGCGGTTTAACCAAGAAACAAATAAAAATATTAAAGCAGATGAACACACCTGTTTCCTCCCTGAGACATCTAAGGAAACAAGGGCGGGCAGAATCCCTGGCTGTCCGAGAAGTTGACGAGCCACGTCAGAGGTAAATTGTTTATCATCACTAATGTCCAGGTGCTGCATGTGCAAAGGTTTACACACACACACAAACAGGCATGGCTTATAAAACCTCAGAGATGGAGTTTTCTTAAAATGTTTTTGAAAAAAAAACCAAAACAAAAACAGAGAAACAGGTTTAATACTAGACACACAATCAAACCACTAACCTGCAATACATTCAACTGGCCTATGACTCCCAGCAGCTGAGCAGTGCTCATCTCCAGCCTTTTCAACTGATGCAGTGTCAGTGAGCGCAGCCGCTCCTTCAGCCCCAGCAGCGGGCTCAGGTTTGTGACTGAAGTATTAGAAAGATCGAGGCTCTCCAGCCGAGGCAGGGAACACACATCGCCTAGCCCAGAGTCGTAGAAGTCTACATTAGCTAGAGAGAGGGAACGCAAGCCCTGGAGGGCACTGAAGCGATACCAGATTGGTTCCTCCAGAGAGGACATGGTGAGGCCTGTAAGGACAAGTCGCTGAAGGGACTCCTGCAGGGAGAAAGTTTAAATTACTTTCATACAGTGGAAAGAAAGGGCAGTTATCCACAAAAAACTGACACACTCTCATATTACCTGACAATATTTATTAGTGGCCAGCCCCTGCAGGATATCAGGAATGGTAAGGTCTGCATTGACCCGGGCAGCATCCAACTCCAGCAATCTGTGAGGGCACAGGGCTTTCTGGAAGGCCTCTGCAGAGATCCGTGCAGTACGGATGCAGGCCCGTCTCAACCGCAAGTATTCACAGTTCCGAAACACACCCACTGTGCTGTCGTTCAGCAGACCTATAGCAGAGTGAATTTATCTTTCGGAATCAAGCACAACCTTAAACAACACTGGCTTTTTACCCAGGGCAAGGATTTAGTTTACTGGCCATCAGTTTGAAGTGGCTTTCACTTCAAATATTTCCCCCAAGTGCAAGTTAAGATTTTTCATCCTCATGAGTATCATGGTGACCTTTTATGATCCAATGAATAATGTATGTGTGTAGAAACTACAGCGCTAGGCTGCAGCAATACTCTGGACTATTCGTAAACGTCTTTAAAGGTTTACCTTCAGTGGCCATTTTGGCCAGGAGCTGGTCTGCCAGCTCCTGCGGGAAGAGTACAGCCTCCCTGAAACAGAAGGAGCCATCAGGGCGCTTCACGCAGAAACACTCCAGGTTTTGGCTCACATAGGTGAGGCACAGGTCTGTCAGAGCCGCTGGAGACGCCTCCTCCTGAAAACCAAGAGGTGTGTTGATGTGGATGCACCGAGTACAATTTTCTACAACTGTCAAAGCAAATAAATCACCTGAGACTTACCGTGTTTAGGAAACTGCAGGCCATGGCAAAGGCTTTAAAAGAAAATATATTTTAGCTTGTACAACCGAGACTTGTGATTATATAACCAGCCTGCTCGTCGTCTCGGACACCTCTTTCCCTTTCAATTTACAGTGTCCACCTGTGTGAGAGTCTGAGGAGCTGCTGATCACTCTAAGAGGTACCAGGAGAACGTGACGACGCACGAACACAACGGAGCTTAACAGAGAGCCAGCTAGCTAGCTCACTTGGTGTCTCGGTGGTAGAAAATCACCAGGCGAGCAAAAACGTCGAAAGCTTACGAATGAGGGGGAATTCATGTCGACCAGCTGCTGAAGCGACCGAAAGACTGAACCTAGAAACCTGTTTGGCATGTAATTTCCACTGTGAGCAGTTGGATCTATTTTTAACTAGAGCGACTAGACAGACAGTAAACAAAGGTCATAGCACCGGAAGTACATTAACGAAGGGAGGCTGGACTACGGAAGCCCGCAAGGAAGGGTTACAAAACCAGGAAGCGAACAGCCGAAGACAAACGTGACCGCGTCCATCTGCTTTTCAAAGGGACACTATTATACCATCAAGCACACTTTGCTCATATAATGACTTCACATATAGCGGCAAGCATCCAGACAGACCTTTGCGTTTTGGGAAGAACTTTTTCAGCATCGCATATCAAAGTCAGTCATCAAGGTCAAGCAGCAGCGGTGGACGCCGTGAGGAGCTGAGCACATGTGATTGTTGCAGAGGTGAAACTAGTTCAAGTAAAGCGGAGAAATGGCTGGACTTATAAATTTTGAAGACGAGAAGGAAGTGAAGCAGTTTTTGGATAATTTAGGCGTGGAGTACAGCTTTCAGTGCTACAATGAGAAAGATCCTGAAGGTAGAAGTTTCTGAGCTGTTCACAGATCGGTGGTGCTGAAACACATGGTAGTTATGCAGTTCTGTTTTCCTCACTCTTTGCCCCCTGTTTCATGCTTTTAGGGTGCCAAAGGCTCGCTGACTACTTGGAAGGGGTCAAGAAGAACTACGATTCTGCAGCACAAGTGCTCAAACATAACTGTGAGACGCATGGGCATGGAGAGAGCTGCTATAAACTCGGTGCTTACCACGTCACCGGCAAAGGTGGATATTTAACCTCCTTATTTATCTTTTCTGAAGTGTTAAATACTAAACACTATACTGAAGGCTTTGAGTTTCTGTTAGACTTTTATATCTACCCTACTACATTTCAATGTGAAATCGAAATATTGTGCCATTTTATTTTATTCAAATTAAGATTTTATAAGAAAAGCTCATGAAAGGGCAACCAGTAAGCCTAACTGGTCCGTGGTTCCTTTAGCTGTCACAGTATTTTGTGTCAGCACAACTGTAAAAGCTGAAAAGTTTCCAGGATAAGCTTCTGAAGCGATGACTTATTGAAGCAACTGTGCATAATATAGTGCACATATTATCACCAGTCATTTAAGTACTACTTGTAATTTTGATCCTTTGATACATTTTGCAGCTTGTTGCTAGCATGAATGACCTCTAAGGTTACTTCTACTTAAGTAATGCCATTACAAAATTCTAAGTCAGTCCCCTAATCTTTTTTTTTTCTCCACCAGGTGGAGTCACCCAGTGTCTAAAAGCAGCCTACTCTTGTTTTCTGCACTCCTGCAATTCTGGAGGAAAGAAGTCTGTAGACGCTTGCCATAATGTTGGTCTTTTAGCCCATGACGGACAAGCTATGGAAGGAGGACCTGACCTGAAAGCAGCTCGGCAGTACTATGAGAAGGCCTGCGCAGGTGGATTCGCTCCTTCCTGCTTTAACCTCAGCGCTTTGTTCATTGAGGGCAATTCCAAAGGGCTGGCATCAGATATGGCTCTCGCTCTAAAATACGCTAACAGGGCTTGTGAGCTGGGACACGTGTGGGGCTGTGCCAATGCAAGTCGCATGTACAGACTTGGGGATGGTACAGAAAAGGATGAAAAGAAAGCAGAGGAGCTGAAAAATCGAGCGAGGGAGCTGCATGGTATAGAAAAGGAAAGGCAGCTTAAGTTTGGGGAGTAGCACACTTTTGTTGAATTATCGTTGTTTTGGTTTAGATTATTTGTTAGATAGTTTGTTTGAATAAACCCACCTCGTTCACAGGGTTCAAAGATTGAAGATAATGTCTATTATTTTTAAAAACATGATTAAGTGCATCAATACATTCAAAACATTTGCAAAAAAAAAATAAAAAATGGTACATTCATCTCATTTCTGTGCAAGTGTTGATTTTTTTCCCCCCATGTTTCTGTGATTTGTGGTGTATAAATGACTACACATGAGCCTATACAGTTTGAAACAAATATACCCATCAGATAAAAAAGGTTTAGATCACTTTATTTTAGTTATATCATTAATATCATTTCAATTAGTTTTCCTTTTCCCCAAAAGTCTAATTTTTTTTTGTTATTTCACACCTAGTTTTAGTGCTGCTTTGGAGATTTTATATTAAGCTTATACTATACTAAGCAGAGACGTGAAACATGTGGCCTGGGCCAAAACTGCCCCACTAAAGGGTCTAATTCAACCTGCCCAGATGCCATCACAAAGTGTGAAAACTGCTGAGAAGTCATCACTAACTCCAGTTGTATCGCATAAAATGCGCCATTTCCACTGTGGGGACACAAACACTATAACTAGGGTGAAAAAATAGTCTTCTCAACAATTTTGAAAAGCACAATGGTGTCTTGTCCACAAGAGGGAGTCAGAGGAGAACCCATGAACTTTTAGCCCTTTTGAAGCCAACCAGCCCTTCAAACAGAAGTCCGGCACTACAATAGAGGGCGGGCTGTGCGAATCCCATCTGCCAAGCCTTTAACTGGCAGTGCATTGACAACCTGCGGATGATATAAACAGTAGCAAAAGGTCTCCGTACATTACGAGCTACTGCAGAGGATAAAGGGCAGATCGGCCCGCTGTGCACCCGGGAAGCTCCGCCCGTTAGCGGCGTCTCCTCTCCTCCTCAGCCCTCATTCAAAACAGAACACAGCTGTTGCGAGGCGCATCGTCGTGTCCGGGAGTGTTAGCCTAACAAAAACGGTTAGCAGCCTGCTTTCCGCTGATGTGCCCGCTGGAATACCAGAAGAAGAAAGAGCAAAACGGCGCACTTCGGTGAGTTACAGTTACAGAACACGACGGGATAAAGTTTGCCATCGTTAGCGACACAATTGCAAAGAAATCCCTTCCCATCCGTCGCGATAGCTAGCTAACGTAGCGGCAAGCTTGACGAGCGGTTTGGGTGTGTTTGTTTTAAAATGCAGGCTGCTTATCAAAGTAAATCGGCATCCATCGCGAGGAGCGGACGCGGGGATACTGGAGCAAAGCGCGAGTGAGGCTGGTCGTCTTTTTTTTGTAACGCAGACTCTGTAGCTGGGTGCAGCATTGTATTTTAGCTATTATATTCTTATCCCATCCACTCACGTGAATGTACAGGTCGCCCCACCGCACACATAAATACACACATCAAGAAGCAGTACCAAGGAGTTTGATGTGAGGCTAACAATAGATCAACGTGCAAGCTAGTTGACAGTAAATGCATCATGCTAATTCACATGGAAACCTTTGAGAAGAGTGGGGGGAGCTAGGTAGTTAGCGATTAGTGTATCTGACTTTCTGTGTCGGGGCAGGGAGTTTATGTCGACCCGTTTGTGCTGCTAAACCAGCACAGCTTACTTAGCAGCCACGGGCCACTGCAGGCTCTCTGCTCGGGATGGCTCATTGGCGGTGAACCCCCTGCAAAGCACCCCTCTGGGGAGTGCTTTGGGTGTGGTGTGGGTTCACCCACAAACAATACAGTGCACAAGCAACGTCTATCTCGTCTTTTCTAAAGCATGTCTTAGTTTAAGAATAACCACAAAAGAAGAACAGGAAGGTTATTTGGAGAAAAGGGGGCAACCAGGGATTCTCAACCTCACTGATCGGAAATTTTGGAAGTGCAGTTGGTAGGAGGTTTAAATCAAGCAGTTACATCTTATCTTCCACTCCCTCTGCTCAGTCCTGTGCAGCACAGTCTTTGTGAGCGTCCTCTGTGACCCTTTGCTGTTGCTCGCCTCTCTCGCCCTGTTTTAAAGGACTCTAAGGAATGTTCCATATGATATTTGGTGTGGCTGTGTGAGGCTGCTGTTCCCAACACTTAACATATGACCCCGAGGTTACTGGTTCACGCACATGACTAGCATGCCTTTACAGTGCTGCAGTGTCGCATTATGGAGAAATGACTGACAGTCCTGTTTGCCTTAGCCCTTTGTAACAGTTAAATATATGCAGAAGGTTTTTTATCCATTGGGTAGTATTACTGTGGCAGTCATGCCAGTTCCAAGACCATAGTCACTGAGTACTTACAGTTAATGTTGAGCCTAAAGGAAGAGAAAACTTTGGCATTTGGAAAACTATTTCCTTCCAAATGCCAGAAATCCTCAGACTTCCAAATGTCAAAGAAAGAAACTGCTTGGAATTCTTTTTGGTTTTTAACTTCATTTTAATTCAAAGTAAAGAAAGGGGAAGCATTGAGAACAGTGAAAGTTTAGTCTTCAAGACAGTAGTCTTGTGTGTTTGAAGGGTGCATCTGAATCATTTAGTCAGCTCCTCTTAAATGTTGGGCTTAGTAGGATTGTGTTTGTCTTGACTGCCATCGGCCTATAAGTAAAAGGGATTTTCATGGCTCAAACCAGCCCTTTTGGAGTGGGGGTGGGGGGCAGCTGGCTATGTGTGTGAGCATGAGTTTGTATGCAAAAAGTCTGTTACCTTACTTAACAGAAATCTAAGTATTTCCTGTTTTGTTTTGTTTTTGTTTTTTTGTTTTTTTCTTTTAACCATTTGAAAACCTTAAATGTATTTTAATGTTGAGTAAACTCAACATAAACCTTGACATATTTCTAACCAATATATTATTATTATTATTATTATTATTATTATTATTATTATTATAATAATAGACCTGGTGATTTTCCCTTTAGTTGAAGGGCAAATTCTCTGTGACGGGGAGATATTTTTTTTTCTTTTTAAAAAAATGTTATATATGTAGCAAACACCCCGATATTACATTCACTGATGGCAGTGGCTTGTGTTCTTCTTTTGTTTGTATCTGGGGTCCAGTTTAATAAATTTAAATGAATTGATCCAAGATAATGTAATCAAGGCCTGACAGTTATTTATTTAATTTTATAACAAAGATAAATTTCTTTGGCACAAGAAGTCAGAATGAATCATTACAAAAACAATGCAAACTAACAAAATCTGTATCTGCACAGCCTAACGGCTGAAATGTTTTAATCATTGGTGTCAGTCCAGAATTTCACAATCCGTGCATCCCTAGGGCTTAGGAATGTAATCCAATAAAATACAGTTGCTCTACTATTCTACCTTACATGGAGCTTTGCATTAGTCCAGAGGAACACAACTCCCATCTGCAACCCTATTTACAAATGCTGTATTTAATGATTATTGGGAGTCTTTCTTTCTTTCTTAGTGGTCAATCTGATTCTTTGTGTCTTCCTGTCTGTATACAAAAATATCATGTTGGTTTCAGTTTATATATTCCACTTAATCTTGTGCATTAGCAAGCTGTATTCCAAAAATTTAAACAAAGTGCCTTTACAGTCTGAGCGAGAAAATCAGTTATACTGAGGATTTTAACATCATCACATACACTTCCATTTACAATCACTGATATTCAGTGACTCTCTGTAATGTAATTTGAGCCCCAGCTATTTTTTTTTTAGAAACTGTCCCTTGGTAACTCTACATGCCACCTCCGCCGTCTGGGCCAGGCTAATCCCAGAAATGCTTCATCTACGTGGGCCCATCTGTTCAGCACTGCAGCGTAACTGCTCCGTCCAAGGCTTGCAAATGTGATTAGTCGGAGATTACATCTGTGTGAGTGAAATAAAACTCCCCTCTCAGAATCGGAGCCGTGTGTTTACAGGAGAAAGGGATAAGCATTGTAGAGCTTTTGCGTCATCAAGTGTAACCCCTGGTCTTTCTCAGATTGTGTGTCTCTGCTCTACGTTGCATCACGTTGGCTGCTGTTTATGTGTAACGTTCCTAGACGCAGCCTGCATGCGTCTGTGTAAGAAAATGCAAAGTGCAGCTTTCTAAATGAATAAGCAGTCGGTTTGTGGGCTCCTTCTACATATTCTAGGAGCGTTTTGGTCTGCATCTCTCCTTTTCTCTCTCTGACCTCCAACCAGTGCTGTTGCTCAGTTGCCAGGGTAACTTTATGCGTGTGTCTGGCACATCCATTCAGCGCAGATGGAACTGCGAAGTCACATGTCGTCACACTCTTCCTCTGATGCCTCCCCAGCCCTGGCACCGTCACTGCAAGTACAAATTTGGTTATGTGCGTGTTCATTTTCTGCATTGCATGCAGACGCCACAAAGTAGGGCTGCTCGATTATGGCAAAAATGATAATCACGATTATTTTCACTGAAATTGAGATCACGATTATTTGGCGATATTTATTTAACCCTTTAAGACCTACTATAGAACCAAGTCCACCAGAGCTTATATTATTTTTTTTTTACATGCTGTAGTGCCATTTGTGGGAGCATTTCAAGTTGCTATACATCAATACAACTGTTATAGCCCATATTTTAATATATGTATGCATTAAGTCCATAGTAATTACATAAATTGCAAAAAAGTGCAATAAACTACAAAAAAAATTGAAAATCGCTTTTGTTTTGTTTACATATATTTCTACTTGGAGAAATTTAAGAGGCTTATCCCTCAAAACTTTAAATACAATAAAGTTGCAAAAAATAGTTTACAACAACAGGAAATTTATTTTGAGTGTCTTCATAGTTTTATTTTGGAGATACAGCAATTTTTATATACTGCAGGAAAAACAAAAAACAATCCTATGATGCAAATTTGCAAAGAAAACAGCATGTGCATCATTTCACTGTGGGAAGTGTTACGAACAGCTGATGGATCGGCAAAGCGTGTTTCTGGAATATTATGTTTTTGTTCCTGCAAGCGCTTTTTATGCAATTTTTGCAAAGCTATATGTGGAACGAAACCGTGACCGAGGACAAGCTGATGGCATCAGATGTAAGTACAACTCCTCCGGTTTCATATGCAAAACAAATTATTGCGCTAGCTTACACGGTTCAGGTTCTACAGGGATTTAAAAATAGTTACGCAAAACGGAGCGTGCTGCTCTGACCGGCTTTAAAGGGTTAACAATGACTTTAAAAAAATAATATAAAATAGTGTGCAACACCACTGAAGTTTTTTTTTTTTTTTTAAACTCTCTTTTCAACCAACGGCAGTCACTCTCTCCTCTCCAAATAACTTCTGCTTAGCTTTCCGAGCTTCCCTCGGGTCCTCTTAATCAGCGGTCTCCAACCTTTTTTGCGCCACGGACCGGTTTATGCCCGACAATATTTTCACGGACCGGCCTTTAAGGTGTCGCGGATAAATTAGGGAGGGGCTAATAATCGGCTCAGTCATTTTTAATGATCGTTGAAAGCCCAGATCGTAATCGTGATTAAAATTCGATTAATTGAGCAGCCCTACCACAAAGCCACCAAAGATCTGTGCTACTACTGGGAGTTATATAACAGGTCGTTGTGCTTGACAAGGAGTTTTGGAACACTGATAATAATATATTGTGTTTTTGATAAACTTTTCTATGCACGAGGTGTTTCGAATGTTACTGGCAGTTAGTTGATGAAGTGGGTGTTGTGGATATGAGCTTGGCTAGAGCCTGACTAGTTGCCTGCGTACATCACAGCGCGAGAAGAAGATAAGAGACGAGGATAATGCATGCAGAATCTCAGAGGCAGGCACCGTGTTTCACTGCGTAGGATTGAGCAACGTGACTCTATATTTTCTCCCTTTGCTGTATACCGAACAAATTTTGAGGAAGTCATGTAAAAGTGTCTCTTATTGTTATGAGTGTGTTTGCCATGTGGTTCCTGCTCTGTTGTAATCACAGCTCTTGTTTAGGAGAAGTAGAGGCCACTGGGGGCCGGCGGACACAGGCAGTATTGAAACGGAAACTGGCTGGTGGTTGTATCTCTCACATACACACCCCGCTAAACACACGGTACAATAGGCCGAGCAGCTGCTAGAGACCTTGAGATTTAACCACTCATGGGAGTGGCTAACACATGAAAGACTAGGCTGGTGTCCACCCCTCTCTCAACACTACTAGTGCCTTGCTTCTTAGTTGTGTAACTTTGCTCACTTTCTCTTTCACTATGCTTTCATGTTTTGAGTGGACATGACGCTATTTTAGTTCTGCCTCGTCAGCCTGTATTTCATTCTTCCAGTTATCAAGCAGCAAGACTTACAGTACCTTGTATGTTGTATTACTTTCATTTATCTTGCCTCACCACCTCCACTTCCTGCTTGCTTATGTCTTTTCTAAATATGAAGCTCGTAAACATGTCTATCACTTATCATCCATTGTTGCTGAGTGTGACTCATTTTATTGATTTTGATTTTACCGGTCTGTCGTAGATATAACTGTATCAGAGTATATCATATGAAGATTTATCTGTTTGTTTGTTTTAAACAGAACATAGGGCATAAGTGGACACTTGGTAATGTAAAAATCCCATAGCTTGTCCACTGGGGTGCACGCTGACTGTTGCTTACAGTATGCCTCCTTACATTGCTAGAAATTGAATAAACAATAAGCTCATCCCTTTTCCTTCTATGAATAAATATTATGCTATGAAGATGAGACTTAACAGGCCACAAAAAGTTGAATTTAGCTCTGCTACTAATCGGCTGGAGTCTTACTGATGGTGCTGCTGAGTACTAACATTTTTAACCCGTTACTTGACTATAATGATTATATATTCTTAAGTAACCTGGAATAAATTATTAAAGACAACTCTCATTTTAAACTTTGGGCTTTTAGGAAATCGGGTAATTTTTTTTTTCTTTATTAGTTTTTTGCAGTAAAAGAAGTTTTCACCAGAGTGTCGAGACTTGCCCGTTGTGATTGCTGCATCACTGCAGCTGTGACACAGCATTCAGTGTTGAATATGTTAAACTGACGATCGTCCTATTTGTTTGTGCCATCTTGCACTGCATGGATATTTAAGGGTACATCCATACGTACAACGTTTTGTTTGTTTGTTTGTTTTTAAATGTTAAAAAAAGTGCACATTTCCAAAGGTCTTTATCCTGGCAGGAGTTTTCCAAAAGCTTAGTTTTCACTAAATCCTATATGCTGTTTATATGTGGATGAAGGCTAAAATGCATTGAAAAAGCAATGTTGAGTAAAATACCGGTGCATATGTGGATGTAGACTCATTCTGGCCTTTCTTGAGGCACAGACTATTGATTTAGCAATATAATGGCCCAATATTAGTTCTCATAAACCATTCTAGTATGGGACTGAGCTGAAATGCTTTCATCTCTCTTTTGCTATGCTTTGAGTATGTTGATCGTATTTTTAATAAGTCACCCTAAAGCTGAAATCATCAAAGTAAGTGCTGTAGGTGTTGAATTATCAGCTTAAAGTTTTGAAGATGTTGCCTTTTTCAGTATTTCCAGTTAGCTGTTGCCAGTTGGAATACAATATAAGAAATCTGAAGTGCAACCTGTTGAATCAATAATCAGACAGGCTTTTGCTTTTTGAGGTAAGTTTTCAGTGCCTTTTGTCTATCTCTTGATCTGTGGGAATTTACTTCCATAAATTTAAGGGATGTATTAATGCTTTAGCTCCTATAAGCTAAATAGGAGGAACAGGAACAAAAATTCAGAGTTCAAATGCCACCTGAGACACTTTGTTAGTACAATAGTTGTTGTCCATCATATACCAAACTAGCAGGACAAGCCTTAAAATCTGGGTATACACTGTGCCAGTTTTAAAAAAACAGAATATTTTATTGATGCTTGTAGTCAGCAAAATTAGCAAGTGTGTTTTGCAGAGAGCTGTTGTCACTGATGACACACTTCCTAATTTGAAGTGTGATTCTATTGAAACAGGGTGCCAGTACCAGCTCCAGTATTAGTGCATGCAGCATAAAACAAAGGTAGCTTGTAATAACCAATTGCTTAAAGCCCTGCACCTCCACTATGTAACTGCATCAGTAATTTCCAGCCACTGTTTGCTCTTCCTGTCATACAAAGCTCAGCAAGTGAGTGCAGCTAGTGGTTCTTAGTTGAGTCATTTGTTTACATTTGGGTTGCACATCATTAGCGCCTAGCATCTCCCAGTTCAGGCCCTGGTTGTACTTCATAGTGATTTTGCCTTAAGTGATAAAACACATTTTTTTTGTTTCCAACTCAAGTGGGAATAGTAATTATTTTAATTTTTTTTTTTTTGCAAATCATACTTTGTTGCAAGTTGATGAAGTCACTCCCTTTTTAGGCACTAATGCGTCATCACAGGCTGACTTGTGGCTCAGAGACACACCTTGGCTTGTTTCATTGTTGCATGCACTGGGGAACATGAACGCATGGTCTTGCACTCACAATATCAGTGATATGACATTTTTGTACTGTGTAAATATTTATAGTACTATTATCGTGGACAGTATTACACTAAAAATCATCCATTCTGAATGCCAAAAAATAATCAAACTTCAGATAAAATGGAAAAACATGGAGTTTAGTGTTAGTTGGAGTTTAACAGCTTGTTAGTCACAAAATTATGTTAAACGGCAAGTGACTTTGAGCTATTGAGAAGAGGCAAAAATGCACCGCTGTATTTTCCTTTTCACTTCTTTATTCCATGACCAGCATTATTTCAAAACTCATGGGTGTTGGTCTGGGTTGGTGTGTCAGGTTATAGGCATTTGGAGTCATAAACTCTTGAACTGAGTTCAGGGACATCCTATAATAAAAGCCTTAGTCTTAAAGGCTAACTTGAAAAAGAGTTATGAGGCTTTTCCACAGTTTTTTTTTTTTTTTTTTTTTTTTGTTTTTTTTTTTTCTCAAAACTTCTGTGTTGTAGCATATCCTGAATATTCAAACTAAAAAAAATACAATGGAGGACTAAATGCATAATGAAATGCAATGCAGCCCTGATCTGCTTAAATAATTATGTGAAGATTTCTTTGGTGATTTTATGATTTGGGAATTGGGTTACATTTGAGTAACCCTGAAGGAAATAATCTCGCTCTTCAAAAGCTTTCAATTAGCAGGGTTTTCTGTTAATATGATTCTGTATGACAAAATATTCAGAATTACTTTAATTATAGGCATGTTTCACAAATAGGATTAGCTACCATAGTGTCAAGATGGTGGCGGGGCAGAGTAACAGGTTTGCAATGCTTGCTGAGCCTGAGGAGTCCGATCTTAATAAGACAGAATGTTAGTTGAAAAATTGCTGAGTTAGTGGACGAGGATTGGCATGTGTTCCTGCTCAGAAACGAGGAAGTGAGAGATCTTTGAAGATATTCTGAAAGGTTTTGTGGCAATAATGGCAGGGATTTCAGAGGAGCTGCGTGGAGATGCGCAAAAATTTAAAACGATTATTCAAAACCAGGCAGGCCAACTGGATGCACTTGAGCAGTGTTTAAAGCGAGATAATGTTGTTATTAGAGGATTAATTTAACCACCAAAGGTAAGGGAATGGTGGGCACAATTGGAGTTGAGATTGAGGTCGCTGATTTTAGTTTAAACTACTTGTAGAAAGTATGTGGCTTGCAAAGTGTATTGCCGCTGATGGTGTGTAATAATAAAACGTATTTATTTAGTTTATACTGTCTTTTAAAATTCCCACAGCTATAAACTCCACACTAAACTGGCTCATTATGTATACTGGGGGTTTTCTTTTTGAATAAAGAGTGCAAACAGACTTGTGATGTTTGGTTCTCCAAATTAAAAAAACAGGACTGTGATGTACTACCCCTTAGGCTGTATTGAACATAAACAGACAGATGCCTCACCCTTCCACTTCCCCCTGCATATTGTCCTGATCCACCGGTCTGTATCGGCGCTGAAGACAAGTCTTTGTGGTCTCACAACAGAGCCTCATCCATCTGTCTGAACCTTGAGTGTTTTTGGCTTTGGGTGCAAAACTGAGAGCTGAGCCACAGCTATGTCATGGAAACTTGTGAACTTGGTCTTGAACCCGGCCAAAGACAATAGATCAGATACAGACAAACACGATTCTAGCTCTGTGTTTTGTTCCATCTTCCTTTCGCTTTATTCTGCTCCCAATGTTTTCACTTCTACTCTTTCCTCCTCATCTGATAGTCAGCAGGTGGGCTTTTTGACCTCAAGCACACTATGAAAATAAGGTGCTGTATCCTCCCCACCTGTTATTTTCTTTTTTCCTTTTTAACTCTCCAGCACCTCTTTGATAAATGAGTAGAGATGATTCATATCCCAGGCAGATGTGTTTCTCTATCATTTCAAAGAATCCATTTAGATTTGTGGTACTGAGAATGATCTCTTTCCTGTCGCCTTTGTCAGGTTTCCCACTAGTTGGGTCTAGGCTTGCACACAGACTTGCTTGCACATGCCTGAAGTTACGCATCTTGCATCACCAACTGTCAGTCTGGGTATTAATTCATTCTGTGCAGCCTTTTTGTATGCATGCGAAATTATTGCAGGTGTTGAGATTAATGGATTTTTTGTTTATTTATTTATTTTTTTATTTAGGTTTTTATGAAAACCTCTAACAGTTCCACTCTGAGAGCAAATGGTGGAATTTAACTAAATAAGAAATGTGCTTAATATCTAAAGTGATAAACTTGAATACTTTCTAAAAGGCAAACTGACAAAATGGTAAACCTTAATGTCACAAGGAGTTTATTTGACACAAATGGATAGAATAGACAAATATGAACATAAGAAAGTTTATTTTCTTTCTTCCTTTTTAAAAAAAAAAATCTCTTCAACTACATATGCTTCACAGCCATAGACGATATAAAAGATGGATGTTGCTACTGTGAAGCCTCCAGGAAAGGATTTTCGCCATCACCATCTCAGGGTTTTGGAGTGAGATGTGCTGAGAAACGGGGCAGGTCTAATTGTGAAACACACATCCCCATTGGCTAACGACTTGGCACTCACAAGCCAGTGAACATCCTCTAGATAATCATTTATCATAGACCAGGATTTACAAAATTGATCAAAATCAAAAGAAAGGAAAATTGAGAATTTATGGGTCCAAACATGATGATTTGCTGCGATGCTTGATCTACAGCTGGACTTGAAATTAGCCTATTTTATTTGCTTTTTACTATTTTAAACACCCCAAGGCTGCTGTATGTCATGTATTATCAAAGTAGACTTGAATTAGACTGTAATTTTCAAAATTTGCCTTACTAAAAGAATAACTTTTGTCTGAAAAAGTGCCGAATGGTACTGTTTCAAAGAAGGCCCAAACCTATATACAGCTTTCCTCCCCTTCACAATTGTTCTGTTTTGTAATTATTTACACCTGTGAGCAATGCCAGACTCATTTATATGTAATAAGATGCGTCACCATCCTTTTAAGGCATACAGATTTTTCTTTCCCTCACAACTGGCTCTTATGACAGTAACGGTTGCTGCCTCGATGGACAGGCCTGCGTTTGATTCTGTTTTCCACGTGAAACGCTAACTTGAAGGTTTATTTGGATGCCTTTTGTGCTACAGCTGGACTCACATGAAGGTGGGAGAGTTGTAAGGATTTACAAGAGAAGGGGGAGGGTGACATTGCCGCTGGAAACAATGTCATTCCTATTTATAGTCAATAGATGAATGTTTAGTACCACATGGATCCTCTCTGTACTTGTCCTCTGAGAGAACAGCGGCTCGAACCAACCGTGCCGGTGTAACTCAGGCACTTCATATTATAATTTGTGTGTGTGCAGCTAGCCCCTGGCCATGCCTCTCTCTGTGTTTGTGTGTGAGAGAGAGAGGAGGATCAGAAAAGTGGTGTGAGGGGCTCATTCAGGGAGAGCGGAGATGAGGGGACAGAGGGGGGGAGGGGACTGAAGAGATACAGCTGTTTTTCGAGTCTCAGCTGTTGCTCTTCTTCCATTTGATACAGGCTTGCTTTTCCCCTTTCAAACACACACCCTAACTAGAAGCACAGCGCTGCATTGTTCTGTCTTGTGAGTAAAAGATAAAATAATCAATCTTTCATAGCTGCTATCAGATGGGAATACCGAGTACTTTCCATATTAGTATGAGAGACAGCAATGACCAGATTTGGAAAAATCTGCCTCTGCTGCTTGACTCTCCGTCTCTGCAGATAATTCGGATGGGTTCAGTTTGATATTTATTTCTTTTTCTGGTTATTCTCATCCTCTGCCTCATTTTTCTCCCCCTTGGCCAGTGTGTGGGTGTCATATTTTAGTCTCCCCTGTGACCTCTGACCTAGTGACTTAGAGCGAACAGCTGTGTATGTGTTCACAGGCACACTTGTTAGTTTCTCCCTCGGCCTCTCTCTCTCAGCAGCAATCCCTTTTTTGTGCGCTTTTAAGTTGTAATTACTCGTTTTATCAGGCCCTGGAGATAGGGCAGTGCCATGTTAAGGGGAAATCATGCATGCAGCACTCCGTGTGACTACGTGTTAATCTGTATGGGAAGCCCGTTACCTCAGTCTTGCTCAGTTAAGCAAAGTGACTTGAATTGTAGATAAAAACTGAAACTTAAGTTCTGTGTTTAAAGCCAAAGCCCTTTCCTCTTTTGTCATACTGAATACTTGGCTTTGCAGACTTATGCACACACAGGATGTAACTCTGACAATAGCTAGCCTGCAGAGTGTTTGTTTTCGAAAAGCCTGCTGAATCTGATGTTAAGTTTTGGCTCGGAGCAGCTCTTTTGTGTCAATAGTCTGAACAGATAAGGAACAACTAAAAGAGGACTGGGTTGTAGGAGGAAGATGAGCTCATTGTTGCAGGGATGCTGAAATCTTCTGTTTGTTTGGAATGTCTTATTTAGTGGATTATACAGTACACTGAAGGAGAATATCCTTCTTACGCTCTCAGTAAAGCTCACTGATTTGATCTTTGATCTCATCCTGCCTCATAAAGGCACTTTTTTTTTTTTTGTGGTTAAAGTTTGGCTATGAGGTAGGCCTGCTTGCTTGGGGCCAAAAATACAGCGCTTGTTTGTTGTTGAATGGTTTCTTTTGAAATATGCATTTGTTGAAATTAATAGAAAAATAGTATTAGTGTTTCTTGGTAATTGCTGTAAAGACAAAAGCAAAAGACAACATGAGAGCAATGTTGAAAAAGGTAATGCAGAAAAAGAATAGTTTTATCCTTATTATCTGTCATGGATAATTCTAATTAATTTAAAATTTCAGTCCCTTATAAAGCCATACTTGTGCCAAAAAAAACTGGCACCAAAAGCTGATGGTTGGAGCGTGTGCACAAATTAGATTCAAATTATAACAGTTGTTGATGGAGAAGCATTAAGATCTTGTGCGCCCCCCCCCCCCCCCCCCCCCCCTTTTTTTTTCTTTTTTTTTTTTTCTTCTGTTCTTTAAATGCAACTATGATTCTGCATTTATGGTTTGGAGATGTGTCCCCTCCTGACCAGCTTCCTGTGCAGGGATATAGAGTTTGGCATGTCTAAAAGGAGGTTTTGTTGTACCAGCACCGTGGGAGTTTGTGCGTATTCCTGTGCTGACATAATTGTATGGTTTGTCAGGTTGCAGCATGCAATGTCTTTTAGCTGTGAGGGCCCACCCGGTATCCAGTCCTGGGAAAGGCTGTGTTTTTCTTTTTGTGGTACCATCAGTGTAGATGTGGCAGAGTCTCATTTTTGTGCATGGACCATTTCTTTGTTGCTCCACCATTGATATGTGGTCATTTCTTAACTTAAAGAAGGAAAATATGTTCACATATTTAATACTAACATCGTAGACTGGGTTAACAAGTTGTAAAGATGGGAATTTGTGTGTGATTTGATTGAAACTGATCATTAAATCCTCACAATCAGATTCAGCATCTGGGTTGCAAGTTCTTCTTACAGTTTAACAGTAGTTCACTTAATGTTTCGAACACCAGGTGACCTTTAGGAAAACGTTTGACTGAAATCGTTCAAACTCAGGCAGGAACTATTACCCTGGTTTTTATCTGTTCATCAGAATAAAAGCCAAGCAGTTTTGCTCTCAAGATCGGCCACAGTAAGCTTTGCTTTGTCATCAGTAAAGTGCCCACAAAGCTTAAAGTTTTGTTCCTTTTGCAGGTTTTTGTTCTTTTGTTAAGTAAACTTTTAGGGCCTTTTTTTTTTTTTTTTTTTTTTTAAAAACAAAAAGCAACAACAGAAAGGAGCCATTGACTGAGAGGGAGAGGAAAAAACTCTACACTAAACTCCTGTGACTAAAATTTCAGATGGCATATTTACAGCACTGATTTAAAGCTGTGCATAGGCAAAACAGATGCTAAGAGAAGGAGATGGTTTCTTTTCGTAGTTTCAAATTTAGTGCTCACATCAGGCCGGACTGAAAGCTTGTCTACCTGAAGGTAAATGATTCATTTCTGATCATGTGATTAGAATTCTTTCTCCAGTCTTTCAGCCTGTTGCTTTACATTTCATGGAACAACTGAGAAACATTAATGGCATGAAATCAGTCTATAATAGTAGAATATATGTTCCTACCTGTATTTGAAATGGTTCTTCTTTTCTCTTAATGCAGCAGGTTCTTCAGGCTCCCTCATGTCCACACACAGAGAATCAGAATCAGAAGACTTTATTTATCCCTAAGGGGCAATTAACAAACAACAGAGAGAATACAGTGATAAAGCAAAGCTACCCAATAACACTGTGAACCAAAGACTTTATGAGAACTTCAAGAGGTTAATAAAGATAAAATAAAAAAAAAAAAAGAACAGAAAAAGGGGCAAGAGAAAAACCTGTCACACCTTGCATTCTAAAGTAATTGTTTCCAAAGCATTTTTTGTCCACCTTTCAATATGATTGTAATCTACAATTACCTTCTTTGAATGTGAACTTGAGTCAGTTCGGAAGTAGGGTTAGCATTAACAATCTCCGGAAATTTTATTTTTTTGTTTCCAACATGATGCGTCATTGGCCCTAAATGATAGCAAGGGGAAGAGCAACCTTTGTGAAGGGGAAATGAAACGATTAGTGTTGCAAACCACCAATACAAATAAAATACCTGGGAATAAGGAAAAAGTCAGTGGAAACTATTGAAACTGCTACTTTCCTCATTGCTTCTGCTTTATTGGCGACGTCAGCAGCCCTCAGCCTGTTTGCATCATCTGACAGAAGTTGGCTAATACTCGTGCAGTACCACTTTGAACAGGTACTTGGAAACCAAGCATTTCTTTCACATTGAGAAAATGCTCAGGCCATTTTAAAAGAGCATGGGACCTGAAGTGGAGGTAGCAAGACTTTTTCTTTTCCTTTTAACTGTGTGAAACTGTCTGAGAAGATGATAAGGGGGTCCTTTTATGCTACTGGACTATAAACAAAAGAAAATGCAGATCCAGATTCCCACAGATGTGCCTTAATTTAAAGGATTGACAACATGTCTGATGGCATAGAAGCTGCTTTTTGCAGTGGTTAAAATCTTTTTCTTGTGGGCACAACATATGCCTAATAGAGCAGGGCGATATAACATTGTGCATGGAAGTTATATAAAAATGTAACAGTGCAAATGCAAATTCCTTGCTGACAGTTTAACCAAAAAGTGGAAACTGGCCAACATATCCTCAGCATAACCATGTAGAATATTCACAAAACTTAAAAAGAGGTTATACACACACAATACGGTAATATTATGTTGAAGCACAGTACGTATCACTCCGCGAGGCTCCTGCCTATGATAGCCGTAATCCTCCGACAATCCATCAAGCGGTGTGGGTTCTTATCATAGCAAAGTCGTACTAAAACAGTTGGCAGATTTTCGAGCGCCGTGTACCACATAAAATCGTTTCAAGGTCAGTAAACACAACCAGAATCCAAGCATAAGGCACACGGGATTATAAGGGGCACTGTCGATTTTCAGAAAAATCAAAGGATTGATTTTAAGTGTATTTTCCAAAAAACACGGTAATAACGACGGCCCGCTAGCATGCTCTACCAAAAATAGTGTTTTGTTGTGTGTCTGACGGACTAAAGCTAAACCAGTTCCACACCACTGAAGTTGCAGCATTTTTACAAAACAATTCTGGTTCATCTGTTTCATTCAACGATCCGCTTTCGCCCTTCTCGTTCTCTGTCACCACCGTGCTTTTTCCACCATATGCGTATGAAAACAAAGGCACTGCAAATGCGCGTTTTACCCATATTCTATCGCGATATTTCATTCTCTTACCGTTGCCCAACATTAAACCAGTATTACTGTGAACGGTATGATATAGGGCTGTGCGATATGACAAAAATCTCATATAAGACATTTATCGTCCTGACAACGATATAAATCACAAAAATGTAATATTTTCTGTAAATTCTGTGAATCTCGGGCAACTCGACTTGCGTTTAGTTTTTCCAGCTGGGCGTCCTTTACCTGGATTCCAGTGTTTTAAGTGATGCATGAAACTAGGGCTACTCGATTATGGCAAAAATGACAATCACGATTATTTTCACTGAAATTGAGATCTCGATTATTTGACGATATTTATTTAACAATAACAATGTATTGAATAATGACTTTAAAGATTGTCAAAAATAATATAAAATAGTGCAAATACTGATAACAGTGCAAATGTTTGCAATATAAAACATAAATGAAAAATGTAAACATCTATGTTTAGTGAACTTTGCAGTGTTGCTCTGTGGTGCAGCTACGACACAGTAGCAAAGTTTACACACTGTGTCTACTTGATCCACGTCTGACTCCGTGAACCCATAATGTTTCCACACCACTGAAGTTTTTTTTTACCTCTTTTCAACCAACGGCAGTCACTCTCCTCTCCAAATAACTTCTGCTTAGCTTTCCGAGCTTCCCTCGGGTCCTCTTAATTGTTGTGACGCGTGTTCGAAATGCAGAGCGGTGCGCTCGATTTGCCACAACGGAGAGTAAAGCACGAGGGAGGTGCTAATAATCGGCTCAGTCATTTTTAATGATCGTTGAAAGCCCAGATCGTAATCGAGATTAAAATTCGATTAATTGAGCAGCCCTACATGAAACTATACATTTTTAGACACAAGTTGTAATGGCCACCATTTTCTCTCAAAGTTTGAGTCTAAGGTTAATTTTTTAGCACTTGATGGCTTTTTTTTTTTTTTGCTTCTCATCCGTAAACTCTCTGCATACTCTTTCATGTGATTCGCTTTATTTTGAAAAGTCTCAACAGGATCTTGAGCTTTATTGTGAAAGGTTTACGTGGAAAACAAACAAGCGGACAGCGGAGCCACGCGATGGTTTTACCATCATTGTTGCTAACGAAAACCGGTAAAAAACAGGCACTTGTCTGCCCATAGTGTATAAGAGAAAGAGAGAACTTTAAGAAGTTAATATAGCCACTAAGGTGACCGTCAAAACGATGAAAAATATTGCTGTAAACAGTTTATTTTACGACATCACAAAACAAACGATAGCATAATAGGAAACGATAGACGTTTTTATATCGTCATCTGATATATCGTTATATCAAACAGCCCTAGTATGATATGGCCCAGCCCTAATGCCTAATGATCACTATCCTATGATCTATAGTGCCTCTTTATTTTATCTTAACCTTAGAGCTCCCAAGTTTGAGAATGAAGGATTTGTGCTTCCCTTCCCTTCTTTTTATTTTTTATTTTTAAATAGGAGAGGTGATTATCCAACTTCTTATCTTCAGAAAATTTGGTCAAAAATTACATGTGCAACATTACAGATGCAGTGGCTTGCTGTGCTGGAGTTTGGGCCCTGCTCATGTGTCTCTTGTTTACATATTTACACAAACCAGTTGCCACACACTGATAGATTATGACTTTATATAAGAGACTGCATTATCTTTTTTCTTCTACACACACGATGAAATATCGCCTTAGCCCCAAAGTGTCTTTTGATGATCTGACACTAAAATGCCTCTGCATTATGCAGTTCAGATGGCAAAGTTGATCAAGCCAACTTATCACCACATGTTGGCTCCAGACAGATGGTTTCTTTCTGCAAAAGCAGTTTATTAGCCACATGATTTTATTCAGCTCTGAGACTGCCACCACCCACACGTCATCTCCGCTCAGCCCACTGATGTGTCATCATGTTCTTAAGCAAGAATCTGTGGTGGAATGCCGCTCATTGTGATGCACCGGGGTCTGTCACTAAGGTGTGATTGATTGATCAATAATAAATGTCTATCCTGTGAGGCTTTCATACTGACAGAAAATTTGTTCATACAGCTATCAGTGTGCTTTTTTTTTGTTTTGCTTTTTTTGTCCATGTTGTTACTGATGAGAGTAGTAAGTGGTGATTAGCTGGACATTATGGACAATGCTGGGCATCCTCTGCACACGGCCATAAACAACCGGAGGAGTCTGTTCAGTGACAGGTTGCTTAATATATATACTGCATAATATAACGATTTCACTCAGCAATTGTGTCTTTACTTGGTGTCCAACAAGAGGTTTCACTCTTGTGCCAGCCCTCAGAGACTCATAGAGGAAGACATAGAGATCATATCAGTTTCCTCTAAGCATTACTGCTCTGACTGACTGCTCTGTTGCCCTATATTGTTACCATGTCCTTTCCTTGTTTAATAGTCCATGCAGAGAATGACCACAGACAACAGTACTGCTGCCAGCTTCTCGCTTCCTCTGCTTCCTCTCCCTCCCCGCTTCCTCTCCTACTTTTTTTTTTCCCCTTTCTTTCTTTCCCCACTCAACTGTCACCATGCTCAGGTCGCCCAGGCCTCAGCAGCAGAGTTGAACTTGGTCCGGGCAGCCTGCCTGCTCCCATTTGGGCCACAAATCAGGCTGAAGTCAGCACACACACACAGATACACTCAAACTGTAGGCCCTTTCCCTGCCCACACGTGACAGCCTGCCGCTCTGAGGCCCTGCCACATGCCGCTACTCACAAGCTTGGCACTGTATCCTCTCTTCAGTTCATTTGATGGATAGTCAGATACAGTTATAAAGACCAGTTGGGCCTTGTATTTGCTTTTGGCAGCTGAGGTTTTGTAGTATTTCATGATTTCAGAGGTTGCTTATAGCTGTAAGTAAAAGCTAGGTCACTGTAAAAATGTTAACTATAGATGTTATCTATGTCTGTGAGCATTGTACCTACAGAGCCTGCCTGTGACACTGGGGGATGTGCGATGAGAAAAGACAGAAGACAGCCTGTCTTTAAAGCGTGAGCTCTAATTATCCCCCTGAAAGCTGTAGAGATCAAGCAAGCAGGGGTGAAAGAGCAAGGGAGGAAAGTTTATCTAAAACATTATTTATTTATTATTTTTTTTTTTTAGAAAAACATCAACACTGGCTTAGAATTGGGTTTAGATGTGTGACATGTACGCCCCCTCCCTCCCAAAACAAAAAACACGATCAGCTGATCAGAATCACAATCAGCTGACGGCCATAAAAATGTTTAGACAACTGAAAGACTTGTTGAAGGCATTTAATTGTACGTACAGAAGGTAATTACTTTATATTGTGATATATTCATTATAATTCAGAAATAATTTTATATGGACAGTTGTCTTGAATACCTTTTTTTTTTTTTTTTAAATTTTTTTTTTTACCTGATATAAAATACACATTTTGTGTTGTTGCTGATGAAGCTATATTGGCCTTTTTTAAAATTCAGACACTGCACACTGATTGGAGGGGGGGATTTGACTCAAATAAGGTTAAAAGTTAAATGTTTTGAAAAAGTGCAGGTGTATTTACAAGTGTAAAATTGATCATCACTTTTTTTGTGCTTCATGTCCTACTTTTTTTAAGACCCTCTTTGTCCTCGGCTGTCTATCTTTCCACTACATCACAGTAATTTCCCGTCACAAATAGACCCAGATGCTCATAAAATGATGGCCCACTATGATAGATGGTACATTGCTGTTAATTCACTGTCTGGAAAATCTGTGGTGTCACTGGGTTCATTGCCTATTGATTTTCTGAAGAAGGAAAAAAACAAAAAAAACCCAACGTGCTTTTGTTAGATGATACGGCACCATTAAACTTATTTTCTTTTTGTTTGCATTATGTTGCTCTAATAAATCAGATGCATGCGAGCGTCTTGTCTGGAAGAGTGGCTGTATTTGGGGTATAGAATTATCTTCTCACTTCCTCTTGTGCGAACTTAATAAAAACTGTATCGACCGAGTAACGGGAATACCGCATGCTGTAATAGCAAACTGGGGAATTACTCAAAAGTATAGCCTGTGTGTGTCTCTGTGTGTGTCATAAAATGCAGAAAGTCCCTGCACCCCTGACTGGTGTTTAAAATTTGAGTGGATGGAGAACATTGCTTTTATGTTCACATCAAAGTGTAATTGTAGTGTTATGACAGTTTTTGGTTTCGGTCCTCCTGTTCCTATAAATGTTTTCCCTTATCCACTTCTGCTGGTCTAAACTGCCATGGAGTTACCACTGTCCCGTTATTGACCTTCATGAAGGGCTGAACATCACTGGCATGTTAAGTGATCATGTGAAGGGGCTGTTAGTCGTGTTCCCTCGACAACACACACAGACATTATTGTCCCTCTGCAGGCATTGTCACCAACTTCTGCTTATACAGCCAACCTGCTGAGTGAAAGCGGTGTATATCGATCCATGGCGACACGCTGCTGTAGTGCGTGTGCGAGAGTGTGTGTGTGTGTGTGAGTGAGAGAGAGAGATAGAGATCGTCCGGGCTTCTCTTAGCTCCAGATCAATACTGTCCTGCTGTCCCCTAGGAGGCTTGATGAGAGCCCAGAGAAAGCGAGAACAACCTTGACTCAGTCTTCCATGGCATCGCATTAAATGAAATGCTACCAACAAGCTCTCTGGTGATTAGCAAGCTTCACATAATGCATGAGCAAAATTAAAAGTAACACTTTCTCTGTTTCTGTAAAGCAGTAGTGAACAGGAAATACAGTCATGTAAGAAGTCTGGAGGCAAGACGGAAGACATGGTTTGCACTTGATGTGTGTGCTTGGCTGCAGATGGTCTGCAATAGGAGTTTATGAGGATATGGGTTTTTGAGGAGTGAGGCTGACAAGATATTATAATATTTTAAAACTATACTGCAGCAAGAACTCAGCCATATAGAGCCATTTCATGTAATAATTTATATAACTTCCATTGCTAAGTGCTGCTGTAATTTTGAGTAATTGTTATGTTACTCTGTTATTTGTCAAAGCACATTTGCTTTTGTATAATTTGCCCTGTTGTTAATACCATATTATACCAAATTTCCCCTTGTGGGACAATTAAAGGATTATTCTATTCTATGCTGCTTTTTATAGCTTCTTTTTAATGTTTAGATTATTTGAGTGATTTAAAAAATACAGGTAGTAGGTCCTGCGTTTTTATATCTTAAAATTTGAATGTGCAGTGAAGTGTTTCATCTACAGATTTACCCACTCGGAACGTTTTCTTTTCATATGGTAAAGAGGCCTATGATATATTTGAATGGTGGAGGGATAATTTGCTTTAGAGTTTAAACTTGGACGGTGTGAATGGTATGTATCCGTACTGTGTACTAAAGAGAAGGGGACAGCAGCACAGCTTAATGGGCTGTCACATCCCTCAGTGCACACCTCAACACACTGACCCACTTTGGCTCTCTGACTTTGGCGCATCTGCGGCATGCTTTTCAAACGCATCAAGCCCCACTTCTGCTAGGCAGAGCAGAAAGCACATGTCTGTACTGAGCATGTAGACCGTGACGAAGAAGACGTACTGCAGTTTTTATCATAAAGCACAGCGGAGGAGAAAAAGACTTGTTTTCAAATGACTGTGCGCTTCAGAGGAAATGCTTCCATTATTGTTTGCTTGCTAACAAGACCTCCCTTAGAGAGAGAGAGAGAGAGAGAGAGAGACAGACACACACACACACACACACACACACACACACACACACACACACACTTAATGTTTAATAGTGAGAACAGATTGAGAACCGATGCTCGGCCTGCAGGACTGTTGGGTGTCAAAGAAAAGGCCTTTAGTTCTTTAGACGGAGACTGGCAGGGTTGGCTCAGTGTTTCTGTTAACACTAAATGCTACACAAGTCTCGTGTGATCCTTTATTCAGTCTCACAGCTTGTGACCTTTCCTCGATCACACAGATCCGTGTTGGTCCTGCACATACCCATTGTGCTCATTTCCAACTCCCTCTTTTTATTCTTGGACTTCACTGGAGTAGCTTTACATGATTGTTCTAAAGAACCTTTTTTTGTTTTGTTTTTTTAAATTTAAATCTTACCTTGAGTGCCCCCCCCCCTCCCAGTTTATCCATCGTCTGAAACAAGCCTTTTTAGCCCTGTTCCTATGATAGTTTGCACCTTCCTTTCTTCTTCTTATTGTAAGCATACATACAACAAAAGTAAATAGGACACACATGTGAGTCAACTCTCTGCATGGAGTATTTTAATGCCAGGTGTTTACTGTTTCCATGATGCTGGGCCATCTGGGATGCACTGCTACAGATTTGTCATGTAAGATGTTTTGTGTAAGACACCCGTCTAGAGCAGTTCCATGGGTGTATGGGTACTGTAACAGAGTTACAGCCACCCCATGTATATATCATATTTTCACCAGATTAAGACGTGGAACTTTCCGTGCTTCTAACGAATGAATGACTAAAATAATCTGATTATCAATAGTTGATAAATTTTCGCCTCTCACTCCACTCCCACAAACTATCACGTGCAGCGCAAACCCTCAGATTTATTTATCTTAGTGTATGTTTGCATTTCTTACTAATCAGTGCTTCCAGCTTGAATATATAATGCTGCCATAAAATAAGGTTGAGGTGAGGATTAAAAGGACAGGAGATGAGCAGTTTAAGCAGGACCTAGGACATGTCCAATGGAGGTCATGGAAGACCTGTTTTCATGGCTGCTGGAGGTAGGAATGTAAAAGGTCAGTGCACGATGTGGAATGCGTCGTCACATGCACAGATACGCTGGCACGTGCATGACGACAACACACACAAAAACACTCGCTAATACGCATTATGCCCTTCAGTACTGAGGCAGCCTGGGCCTTTTGTGTGTGAACTGCAGTATGTGAATGTCAGAAGGTAGTCTGGAATTCAGTGAATACAAGGAGGGAGAGGCAGCCAATTCACAGAGCGAAGTCTGATTGAACGCCACTTGCTATGCAGTCTTATGAGTCACATTTAGCTTAACGACACGTCCTCTTCTGCAAGCTCCAACACGAGTAGTTCTACTTTCTGTCACTCTTCCTCTTCTTATTCCAGTCGTGCCCTCTGCAAGGTTTATACTTGTGATGTTGAGACGTCAGCCCGTCTTGTTCCCCACACACACCTGTGCCTTATTAGTGCGCACATGTTTTTCTGCCAGCTGACATTATAAACATTCCCTGGGCTTGAACCTCAGAAAGCCCAGCATTATGACACGCCTATGTGGAGTTATGTCATCAAACACAGCACATTTCAGCTCAGCTGACTGTCAGGTGTGTCAGACACAAGGACATTTAAATCAGGAGCACCAGCTAGTTGGGATTGGATAGGGTAAGGCAATGAGTCAGATGTGATTGTTAATAGCGGGAGGTGTGGATATCGGAAGAAGCTGTAAAACTAGATGTAAACTAGCTAGGATGGTTATGGTTAAGGAGTTCTAACAGGACAAAATGAGTGACAGCAGATGAGCAGAAACCTGCTGTTATCAGAGGCTGTTTACACTGCTCTGGGTTGATAACACTTTGACTATAACACGCCGAGGACAGATGTGAGAGCTTGTTAAAGCTGTGTACACAGATGCTATTTCTGTCCTCCTAGCACAGAGATGTTTGTATGTATTTATTTATTTTTTATATTTAACGAGCTGTGTGACGCAGGGGGGAAAAACGAAACCCAAGTGAGGCAAACGTTCATTGTCTTATTTATTTGATTTTATGTATTTATTTGGGGTCATGTCTTTATAGGCTTATCTTAGCCAAAGTTTGAAGTTTATTTTGGATTATGGAAATCTTAATGTAGTGTTTGGGAAAGGTAACAAACAGAAATACTGACTATCGTTATAACCTGGAGGGAATAGGAGATATACCATGCTCCAGTCTAGCTCAAGCTTTTATTGCTTATCGTAGTGAGACACCTACTGGCTGATGTGAGTTATGGAAAGAGTCTGGAGGCACAGAGGGAGACAGGATTTCCACTGTGTGGGTTTTTACTCGTGTTCAGAACAATCATGGTGCTTTTTGTTCTTTTCCCCCTTATTTCTTTTGTTCCTGTCTTTCACACACAGACAGCAGAGACCAGCCTTGGAGAACGATAAAACTCGATAGACAGACGAAAACAGAACAACAGCCCAACTTCACTTAAAGCATTATGTACATCTGACACCCATCTGGTAAGTGTGGCTTTTTTTTTTCTTCTTTAAAGAATGTCTAGCTTTTTACGTTGCCTGAGGATCAATTTAATTTTTTATTTTATTAAGTCTATGAAAAAATAGATTGATGCTTAACCTCACAAGTGATATTTTTAATAAATGTCTAATTTGAACCTAGATAAAAGGGCAACACACACATCGGTATTGGGCCAGGAAATAAGATAATTACAGATGTAGTATTTTTATATACAGCAGAGTCAGACTTGTAAACACAGGCCAGCTATTGCTTCCTGTAGGGTTATGCACTTTGTCAAACAATGTGAGGATAGTTTACATGATATGCCGGCGTTTGCTGGTATATCTGTCTTGTCTTGTCTCGGCAGAACTGTATAAGGAAGTTAATGGAACAGGCCACTTGATGAAAAGACAAACAAGTAGGCAGTCAGGCGCTCACACACCTGCAGGCCTCTGCTGGCCTTCGGTATTCTGAGCAGCTCCTTATTTTTTATTATTGCTTCTCAGTGTGCTTTTGGCTAATAATGGTCTCCAAGGTGTTTTCAGTGCTGAGCAGACAAGAATATTAAATTGTGGTAGAATATTAATAATATATCACTCAGTGATGTACGAGGATTAGATTGTCTCCAGTTTAATATTTACAATTCATATTATTATTATTATTATTATTATTAAACGCTTCAATAACCCCTTTGTGTGTGCGTGCGTACACACACACACACACACACACACACACACACGCGCGTACACACACACGCGCGTACACACACACACACGCGTACACTTACATAGTTATATGTAGGTTGAAAATAAAAGTGTAGAATGGTTTTAAGACTTTAGAACAATGTGTAGATAAAACAACAGCAAAGACAAATGTTTGGTAGCAAATCTGGCCTGGATGGAAGCCAGTGAATTGGTCGGGTAAGCTGTTTACACTCACGGACCACAAGCCCCTTTCACAGAAGATCTTTTCCTAATGCTCACCTTAAGCTCCTTCTGTCCCGTCTTTCCTCAAGCATAGTAAAGGCAGACTATAAATGTGCACATCCATATGGTGTGCACAGGCATTCTGGACCAATAGCTGAACCTCACAACCGTTTAACCAGCATTTCTTTACATCATAACTAATTTCGAGAGGGTACATTTTTCCTTGTAGTTGCGACAGTATGTCTAAATCAACCCATTTCAACCAGTAGATGGCGCTCTGTTCGCAAGATGAGCAGTTTGAATGCTGCTATTAATGATCAGGATATCGTGCGCAATTTGCTCACTGTCATATATTTTGTATATGTTTTCTGTCAGAGGGCCGGGCGGGCTTTGCTGTAGCTGAGGATGATGAATGGTCTCCTGCATTAGAGCTAGATGGTGTGGGAATGATGGACCTCCCTAATGGCCAATCCAGTATCTCCACCAGTGCTGCCACAGTCTCTGAGGTAAGGCCTCATCCACGTCAGTGTTTTAAAATGCAGCCTGTGTATAGCTTAACTATGAAAGGTTTTCGTGTATAATTATTATATATTAGTATTAGTCAGCTGACATATTAAATAATAACATTTTAATATATTATGTTTAGTTTTTCTTGGTGTTCATTTTACAAATCTCAAAACCTTACCAACATCACCACTCTTTTTCATTTGGTAATCCAATTCTCAGACGCCCAGCCATCAGTTTGTGTGTGTGTTTCTGTGTGTGTGACTTCCAGAAGAGCAGCAGCTCGGAATCTCTTAGTGATAAGGCATCTTCAGAGCTGAAGAAGAGTTTTGACGCAGTTGTGTTCGATGTGCTGAAGGTCACTCCTGAGGAATATGCAGTAAGTGAATTTTCTGCGTTTCTGTTACAGTCTCTTCTTTTCTGATTAACCTGCATAAATGAGGGGTTATAAATGTGCATATAAGCAAAAATCCGATGTGCTGACTTAAGACGGGAGGAGATGGGGTGATGGAGGGGGAAATGGGGTCAGAGTTTGCATCAGTAATAATTGATGATGTCTGGCAGTGGCAAGCAGCTGCTGACAGTTCCCACAGCTGCCTCTGCCCCATTTTCAGTGACTTCAGTGTCATCTTTGGAAAAATAATAATACTAGTAAAAAAAGAAACTCAGAACAATGTCACATTTTTGTCGAACTAGCTTTACCTTACAGGATATTCACATGAAAAGAACATAATCTTTTGAACGTCTGCAAGCTTTTTTAAATACGTGTGCTTGTCTTGTTGTGTCCCATTCCACCACAAGAGGTCACTCTTGGTCTTATTTAATCAATCCCTGATATATTAATGTCTTTCAAGGTGGTGTCAGGTAAGTAAAGGAGTCTTAGGAGTAATGGGTTGTGCATTATCACAAGCCCAATTTAAAAAAACAAAACACGGAAAATCAGCATTTCAGTTGTTGAATTGTTATTACATAAACCTTCTTTATGACAACATGGAACTTAGAGGAATTGTGACAAACGTTAGTTTGTGTAAATATTTCAATTTGACCAAAGTATATCTAACAGGTGCCTTTTTGCTCTCCTTCAGGGCCAGATTACACTCATGGATGCTCCTGTGTTCAAAGCCATCCAGCCAGAGGTGAGCAGTTAATGTGGAGAGGAAAAACGATGTTAACGGAATGACAATTATTTAAACTGAGTGGGAGGACTCAAGGGAGCTTTTTGCTTTACTGATGAGCAACTTTCAGTCCTTTGGGGCATTTGAAATCTTTAAAAACGTTTTCACATATATATTGTTGAAAATGTAAGACTGCACTCTCTGTCAGCAATTTAATTTAAGCAAATTTGTGGCATTGTGCATGTTAGCTAACTTGGGTTAAGCGTCAGGTTTACTTGGCTTTTATAACTTCAGAAGACACTTGAGTACCTTGTTCAACAAATGAACTTGTGCCCTTTGTTGATTATAATAAATAACTTCATCTTAGACTTAAGCATTGCCATATTTAGTTTCTGACATTCACTTAGTTTAGAATAGCAATTTGAAAAAAGGTGCATCAAAACTAGCAGTGGCCATTTAAGTGAAACGTGAAGACAGTAGACAGGTTTCTAAGAGGGGTGTAGCAGCTGGATCAGTTGTATTCAAAGCCAACCAAAACGAGTACACAAATACAACACGAATGTGCTAATTTTATTCACTGAAAGATAGAAATATTACTTCATCACAGATAGAGCTCAGTGAGTTAAAACCCTGTAGTAGTAACCAGTATTTCTAGTGGATGACTGGAAAAAAGTAGTCTACTAACAAATCCAAGAGATTTGTGCCATGAACTGAAGGGTGTGTGTAAAGAGATGACTGAGATAAAGAAAAAGACCTGTGATAAAAAGGCTAGTCATAATATTCTAATTTGTCGATATTTTTTGCCTAATTTGGAGTCGGACACTTGGCCAGTGTGCAGTCAGTGTATTCCAAAGAGCAGCGGTATTCCTGTCATCAGTCATGCTCCTGCCTCCGGTTTGCATTTTCATGTTGTTTGGGGTCACTGGCCCGTTGCAATATCAGTCCCTCTCTACAAAAATAGATCCAGGGAGTGCTGATTGTCATGGGCTTTCCTCCACAGATGCCTGACCACAAACTTGTTGAAATTTTATGGAGCACTTAAACTCAGACTGCCAAGTGCTTTGGGTCATGGTCAGATCATGCTGGGATAACATGGGTTATTAGGTTTTGTGCAAACTTGAATCCATCTAAGTTCAAGTGCAAACTGTCATCAAGGAGAAGGGGACAGAGCAAATCTGAACTCGGTGTGCATTTTTAGAAACATTTTAAAGCTTGTTATTTGTCATGATAAACCGATTAATAAATTAAAAATGAACGTAGGAAATTACGGTGGTGGCCAAGGTAACTTCTTTGTACATACGAAGTTTCTCCATTGGTGCCCCCAGACTTTTAAACCACATTATACATTAGGAATTCCCCCTTGCCATGTTTTTCCTTTTCCCTTTCATACATAGGGTACATGTGGTTTATGTCTAACTGTCATGTTTTGCAATAGTAAGCCACTGTGATCACAGCTCCCACGCTTTGTCATATGTCAGTTATGTGAAAAAAGGCCATCTGTATCTCGCGTATTCTTGCACACCTTTTCTGTTGTGAACGTTAGACCTCATGATTTGCCCCTGTTGGCTGTCAGGCCCTTTCCTGACAGACATGGATAACCTATGTTTAAGGTTGACCGCAGTGATCTTATAAAAACTGCATACAGACCACAAGCACATTGTAGCGTGGCTTAGTCTGACTCCTGCTGTGGCATATGTGCAACATTTGCATTTCTAACAGCTCATAACCTTTCTGGCCTGATATCAAGCCACGTTTTAATGAATTGGGCTTCATATAGTACAACATGCCCTTTTGAGTCTTGCAAATAGTTTGTGTTTGAGCAGTGGAAAAAGGGAAAAGAACAGACGGAAGTTCCTTAGTAGAAGCAGGCTTTGTCTGTCGTGTTTGGTTTGTTGTGAAGTACCTTGCAGACTGACGTGAAGTGGGAACGAAGGGAAAGTGAACTAGAGGCATTTGGAAAGGAGCCACTGCCCTGATTGAAGAGGCGTGCTGAGAGGGTGATGAATGCCGTAGTGTACCATATGTAGAGTGACCCAGCAGGATCTTGGCAGGTGGTAGAGTGGACTGGTAAGGCTTTTTATGCTCTCACTGTGCTTTTGTTTCAGGAAACTTGCTGAAAAAAAAAAAAAAAAGTACATGTCCATGCTTGAACAGAACTGAGAGTTTCCAGTGCTGTCAACCTTCTTTCCCTCCTCACAGACACATGATGGAGGAAAAAAACCAAGCGTGTGTGTTCAGGCACTCCTGCCAGTTCGCTCTGTTCACTGGCCAAATAGGAAACTGTTAAATTACTTTTTTTTTTTTTTCTTAAGTTGTGTAATCTTGCCTTTTTTTTTTTCTTTTTTTTTTCTTCCCCCAAACCTACGCTCCTCAAAAAAATTAAAGGAAAAGTTTTTAATCGATGTATAGCATGAACTCAATTAAACATCTGGGATATCGATCTGGTCAGTTAAGTAGCAGAGGGGGTTGTTAATCTGTTTCAACTGTTTTAGTGTTAATGAAATTAACAGCAGGTCCACTAGACACAACACCCAAAAAAGGAATGCCTTTACGGGTGGCGGCCACTATCATTTTTTTCCTTTCTCATCTGTTCTGAGTGTTGACTAGTTTTGCATTTGGCTAAAGTCAGTGTCGCGAGGCGCTCAGGTACTCCAGCCCCCCAGGACGGCACATCAATATTTGGTTTATCGCCAGAAGGTTTGCCGTGTCTCCTGGCATGGTCTCAAGAGCATGGAGAGAGGCAGTTACTCTAGGAGAGCTGGACAGGGCTGTAGAAGGTCAAAACCCATCAGTGGGACGGTTTCTGCCCCTTTGTTCAATGGGGAACAGGATGAGCTCTATAAAATGACCTCTAGCAGGGCACTAGCATGTTGTACGTGCCCGTCTGCACTAATTGCTGGATCTCATCTGCCCTTTAAACTTAAATTTCCTTTTTATGGAACAGGACAGAGTTGCAAAGAGCCAAATTTGGTGAGAGATGACTCGATACTCTGTGCCAGTGCATGACGGCTTAATGACCTATGCCACAATTCCAGTACTTGGGAGTAAAGGTTCTACCTGAAATGTCTCAGGATGTAGAAAACGGCTGTTTACATTCTGGTTCGTAACCACAGACCCAGCTCTCTTATCTCATCATCTGTCATCACAAGTGATTCTCAGTGGGTCAGGTTGACCCAGCCTTCCCTTTAACTCGATGTTTTCTCCTTGGGCAAGTTCAATGGAAATGTGCACTTGGTGGTGATTGTGTTCCAGGGAGAGAACTAAACCTAGCGGAAGCATCTGAAGTCGTATCGATGTGCAGAAGGAAATTACTTTAAATGGTGCATTTAAAGCAAAATGCTTTGATTTAATTTTTTTTTTAATTTAATTTCCTATAGATGTCTTTATGGCAGTTTTTACATTAGATAATCCAAGCTTGTCCAATAGCAGTTTCATGGTTGAGCTGCTCTGTTCTTCCAGTCCTGCACTTAATTAACTAATAACTTCCCTAACTACATTAAATTGGCTGAAATGACCATAAAGTAGCTGTGACTTGACCTTTTGGTGTTTGTGTTCTAGCTTTTTTGCTTTCCTCTCTCCATAAACACATCATAACTGTCTTAACATAATAATGTGAGAGCTGGTGTGAGACAGTAGGCCACAGAGAGAAACTTGCATGCATACATGACACACAAGCAGATATTCTGGCATGACCTTGCAATATTTGCCCCAGACAATATTATAGTAGAACAGAGCTTCTCAGTAATTTGTGTATCTTGGTCATGACGTAAAGAGAGAGCCTGAGAGGTCTAGCCAAGTTATCTGGATGAAGAAGAAAAGATAAGTCTGTCACAATAGCTATAAAAGATTACACGGGACCCGTGGATATATACAGCAAAAATGGTGTGGAGAGATGCTATAATGTCTGGCCAGCCACTTTGAACAGGAAACATAGTTTATTCTATTTATCTTTTGATTGGAAAAGCAGCGTGAGCGTCAGGTTTAAGAGATCAGAGTATAACATGTCTGTCCTTCACAGCAAACACAGAATGTAAACACATCTGCTTCTTATGATGCGTAAGTGACAGCTCATAAACCTCTGCCAGACCTGAGGGTTGTTGTAATTTACTTCCACTACGTAATGGACCCTCATCAATGCAGTACAAAGAGAAATTAACAGAGCTTGAGAGCATTGTCAGTGTCTTTGTGCTCAGTTTGGAGCACAGGTATAAATAATGGAAACACCAGAAGATATTTTTTTTTTTTTCAATGGTAAAATAATCTATACTGCAGACCAGACTGAGCTACAACCCCCAAATGAATTTCTGTTATGTTCCTTGGCTGTTGGTTTGCCATTAAAGTGACAAGATGGATCACAGAGAGAGCGGGAGGAATGGATGTGGGGGTCTTGTTGCAAATCTTTTTCTCTCATTTGAACTTACAAATTATTGACTACTAATGGATTTTAGCATTGGCTGGTGTTTATTGTTTGAACTGGAATGTATAGCTGCTTGCTATAGTATGGTTGATCAGCTGACAAAAGGGGGAAAAGTAAAATAAAAAAAAAGGTAAATTATAGATGAATTTAGGTGAAATAAAGTGACAGTGGCTGACTTTTTCACCCTTCGTTTTCTCAGTTTTTCAGTCCCAGCAGGGTATTTCTAATTTCATAATCAGATCTCCAGCTGGATATTATGAAATAAAAGCTGCGGGGGAAAAGTAGTTGAGTGATGCAGAGCGGATTGAGAGGCAGAGGGTTGCCTTTTTGTTTTTAACACACAGTCATGACAACAGCCAAGTACGTAATTTTGTGGCTTTGGCTGGCAGGTTTTGCTCCAATTCTCAGGGAACTATCAGATTGCATTTTACGTACCGCTGAAAAGTATGTCAGATCCTCACGTCTGAGAACCCAGAGCAGAAATCCTCAGAACAGGCTGACTTGTAGTTGGACGCAAGTTATGTTTGTCTTTCTCAGGCCTATCTTGGCTTAGTCTCTTCCAGCCCTGGATGCCAGATAAAGTAACATTTTCTAAAACGTTTCCCCCCCTTTTGCTGTCCATACAATTACAACTATAAGAGAAGCATCACGTAAAAGTTTCTGTAGGTCCCTGTAGATCTGCACAGTAATGTAATGTAGAGATTAAACTTTTATTGCTGCACAACAAACGCCGGGGGAAATCTTTTTTACACTGCAGCCTGTCAGCATGATGATCTGGACATGTTGATCACAGTGAAAGCTGGAGAAAATAATGCTTTGGTAGTAGAGACAGAAGAACCACATGGACAAATTTTCCATTGTCAGAGATGATTTAGTCCAGTTTTACTGCAATATGGTCTTAATTATATTTGATTTTTGTGTAAGCATATATCATCTTTGACAAATACAGTTTGATGTCTTCTTTATAGCAACACGGCTTCTTCTGGTTTGAGTATAATAAAGCATAAAATGCGTGTACTGAATTACATAAATAAATGTACTTTTAGAAAAGTAATTCTTTCCACGGTGTGTGCATAGCCAGGTAATGGGGGCTGCTGCTGCTGGCTTGAGTTCCTGCCAAGTCTATAGTTCATGACTGTCTGAGATGAATGTATTTTTTTATTTTTTTATTTTTTTGTCTTAAGACAACAGAAACAAAATAGCAAATCAATAGATTCTAACCTCTCGATCGGCGCACAGACAACCAGAGTCCAGTATCGGCCCTCCTGTCACTTAAACTCTTATCTCTACAGTCTCCTCTCTGCTTTTATCAAGCTTCATTTCAGTTTCACTGCCTCCCCTTTCTCATCTTACTTCTCTTTCCGTTCTGTTTCTCATCTTCATCAGCTCTTCCTTTCTTGGCCTGTGGGCTTTAACTGTTTCCTTGCATCTCGACACAGGTTTCCAGTAGATAAAAGAATTTTAAAAAAGGAAGTGCTGTGATAGCTCACGCGAGCTCATCGCGAATGGTGGCCAAGCAGCAGCTTATCGTTTTATTTAGCTTTTGCTAAACAAACCAAGTCAAACTTTGGTGATTATGAAGATGTATATGGTCCGTTTTTTAAGAAGTTTTAAGATTGTTGTGGCTGATGATGGTGTCTCATTTATTTTAATGTCTTTGGTTGATGATACCCTTTAAACCACCTCGGCTATTGTTTGTCACTTGTAGGTCGTATAATCAATCGTTCAGCCAGAGGTGACTTCAGATTTCTTTAACAGCTCTTAGTTTAAGTGTACAGACCCAAGAATGTAAATGTATCTGGCTCCTATCAGCCCCACGGGACTGCGCTTTAATGAAAATGCTGCTCAGCCAGACCAGCGTGTGGAAACGACAGGCTGTCTGTGGTTTGGCGTAGCAGACGTTTTTTTTTTTTTCTTTCTTTTACTGCACTCTTTTACTGCAGAATTTTAAACCCTCTCCTTACCAGAGCTGCTTTGTGAAAGCCCTTCTCCAAACACTCAACTGTTGTCAGAGTTTGTGGTGCCTTAGTGTGAAATGAGGCTATAAAGGACCTAGGAAAAATAAAGGGAATAAAATCCTAATGGCCTAATGGTCTCACATGAGGAAACTGGACTTAAATGATTTCAAACACGGATGGGTGGTTAAATTAGAAGACTGGCCCAGGTGGTTTAGTGATGAAGGTTTTGTACAAGTTGTTTAAATTTTGTCGCCTTCCCGAGTGACGACAAAACACCAACGTCTGTCTGTATGCCCCCTTTTCAGGTGTTCAGCCTACCTGGGTGGGCAAGTGGTGGTTTGAGCACACTAGCGCTACCACTTCCTAACTGTGTGTTTGTTTTAGGAGTCATCACCAAAGTTATGTGGAAGTGAAGGAGAGAAAAATGATTGGCATTATGTCAGGACACAAGGAAGCAATTATTTGAAAAGGACTGATGTAAAATAAACAATTAGGGCACTATTTTAGCTGTATCCTGTGACGGGGACGGCACAGTTAAACACACCGGAGTCCCCGCGTGGTCTAATAAAACCTTGTGGGAAGATGCTGTGTTAGGGTTTCTGCAGTGTTTTATTTTACAGCCTCACTGCTGTGCCTGCATCTTTGCTCCATTGCACTCCTTTTTCCTTTACTTGTATCCTCATCCTGACTCAGGCAAAATGGATCCCAAGCATCACCTCGCCCACGCACGAGTGTCTGCTTTTAACATCTGTATTTGATATGTTGTATCTTTGCTCCCACCGGCGGATTCAGCTTGGAGACTCACCGTTGAACGAGCACAGCTTCTCTTTAGAAGTAGACACGGTGATACGGTCCAGTTCAGGGAGCTGCGAGCAGTTGGGTGGAGATTGCTACTTCCAGACAGTCTGACTGCCTCACAGGGGGTATTGTGTGGGGGAGCAGCAGTCTCTTTCAGCTGCTTATATTGTAGCCTAACTCAGCCATGCTGGCAGGGATTAGCAGGAGAGCTTGCACAACATTTTTCCTACTGTTATGTCAGTGTCCCTGGATTGTGGACAGCCTGCAGGGGCCATACGAGGTCCCGGGTTCCTGTTGCAGTGCAGTGTGTGGTCTCCAGCTTTACCTAATCGCTGAGGACATCAGCAGAAAGCCACACTCACTCTGGCCTGGTATTCAGAAAGAAATTGGTCTTTTAGGAGGGGATTTTCTTTGTTTACCTTCCAAAAATCACTTTTTTTTCCTTTCGATAACATGTACCCTAATTATTTTCCAAAGCAGCTGAAGCTGCTGCTCCTCTTTGTGCTGAAGTGATTAATTGAGAATGTTTTGACAGAAAATCAGTGAGCAGGCATTTCAGTTGCCCACATTAAAATGATCCACGATGACAAAAGCCATTCCAGTGCTAATTACATCCTCTTACATGTGTGTCAGTACTTTTACATTTTAGTGTCTTTATGTTTTTAAGCTCAGCAAAATACATTGCTTGTGCTTATTTAAATCCTCAGTGTGCAACAATTGCACCTTTGCACCAAAATGTCTTAATTTAAATTGTTACCATTGTTCTGTGCTTTGGTTTTGCCACGGCACAACTGCCATCAGTTGGTTGAAGTGAGCATCAGATTTATTTTTAATGACACAAAAAGAGGAAAAATGACTAGAAAAACAATGATTAGAAGCTAACACTTAAGTTTTTTCTGTTTTGCTACTTTGTTTTTTTTGTCTGGTCTTGACTGTCTTTGCACCCCTTTACGAAGAATCCTTTTAAGTCTTTGATAATATTCATCTGGATTGAGAGGCACACATTTTGCATCAGTTTAAAGAAAAGTTGACGTTATTCATTTTACACTCATTTGTTGTCAAAGGCAATTGTTTACAGCATGCTGTCCTCGTTCTTCACTGAATCCTTGAATGCTTGTTGCTAATACCTTCCTTGAGGTGTTGTTTGTCTGTTATCGAAAGCGGTGAGTTTAGAACATGGATAAGCTTACCAGCAGGTAATTTGTATCCATCAATTTATTGTTCAGGAGACTAATTATTTTTGAAGATCTGGTTGATTTTGTTGAGGATTCAGCCAGCTGTTTTCTCTGCGGGGGAAATTCCAACAATTACTCCTTGTCTAGATGAAAACGTGTATCAGTGGAAAGCGCAGACTTTACTGATGAAGAACATGTTGTTTTGGGCAGCAGTTCATTAATCTGTCCGAACCTTTGCCTCGATCTTGTCTTCAGCGGTTTTCCCGTTCTCATCTGTGTTTTTCTCCTCTTACGTTGTGCTCCCTACCTCTGGTACTCTCCCCACAGTGTGACCCTGACTAGACTGTTAAATACATCAAATAAAATGCTGGCGTATGCAAAAAAAGATCTGTGACTCGCTACATAATCTTTATTTCCCCGATTCTGTGATTTCAGGAGCTGTCAAGTTGTGGCTGGAACAAGAAGGAGAAGCACAGCTCTGCTCCAAATGTTGTGGCCTTTACCTGCAGGTTCAACCAGGTGAGACGGGGATCACCATTTACACTTATTGCCCTTTTATTTCAAATCATTCTAAAGCCTCAACAGAGAAAGAAGGAAAAAAGGATGAGAAACAGTCCTGCTCTAAGTTTATAGATTTATGTGTCTTGGCTATCCAGGAATGGAGGGAATAAAGTTCTTCTTTCCACCGCATCCCCTGCTTTCATTCTTCCATGTACCAAATCATCAACTTTGCTTTCCCAGAGGTGGTTGTTTTAAACTGTTTGTCATGGCAGCTCTTTATAGTCCCTTATGTCACCTCCCTGCTATTGACAGAGTTATATATATCATAAATGGTCCCCAGGTGATGCTGCTTTGAGGAAAAGTAGCTTTTGTTTTTTTTTCCCCCTTCATTTTTTCTTGTCCTTGGTTTTTCCTTCTTTCTGGCATTCATGGGGTTTTGCATGTGTGCTTGTAGGAGTGCGTCTGGCTTGATCCCTCAGTGCCCCGTGACATCATCAAACAGGAAGTTGTTGGTAATGCTTCAAGGGGTAGCGGTGCCCTTTAATCCACTTCCAGTGTTTCTGCCAAATTCCTCTGGGACCCTCTTTACTGCCCTCCAGTACTAATATGAGATTATCTAACTGGAATGCGTTGCTGTGGAAACTTCTCCATGTATAGCACACCCCAAACAGGGATTCAAGATGTTAGCTGAACACACACAGCTGCCGGCAGCCAAGGAAAATGAGCTTTTTGGATAATGGAACCTGGACTGGGAGGACAGAGAGTCCCAGAAAGCCCCGTAATTGAGCTAAAGCCATATTCTCTGTCCTCCGGTCTTTGTTTTGTTGGCACACTGCTTTTGGAGCCAGTGAAGCAGAAAAGAATTGGCTAGCTCATTTGATACAATATGATGAGTGCACTTTAATTGTTCTTTAGTTTTCTGTAGAGACAAATTGGGACCTTTTTATTGAATAAACAAGGAATCAGATGGTTAATAAAGATGTAATGGTCATGAACCTAAACAAATTAGAATTGTTGTGATTTTTTTTTTTTTTTTTTTTTTTTTTTTTTTTTTTTTTTTTTTTCCCTCCCGAACTCATCTTTACTATGGAACATACGTTAGCAGCACATCTGGATCATACCATCATCAGCTGCGGTTCCCATCGTTAGCCAAATCTTGGTCTCGATCCTTTATTTTTCTCTCCTCAGGTCATTAGTTGGTCACTCCACATATCAGCTCATGTTTGGATCTGTCTGCTTCCTCTTATTTATGATTATTGAGATCTTGGGGCCTTGTAGCTCCATCTGGAGGCATTGATACGGTCATAAACACAGTCCCGAAAACATCATCGTTGTTTCAAGGCATACCCTTACAGACACGGCCCTGTCTAGGAAGCCCTCTCTCAGGCACACTTGAGCACTTTGTGAATGCAACTATCTAGAGCGCTGTTGTCATGAGTGATCTCATCATTGCACAGTTTTTGAGGCCAAAGCAGACACAGGCACATGCTCTGTAACTAACCCCAAAGGGATCGTGATTTTTGGAGCCATGCTCCGTCCAGATTGACCTCAGATATCAAGTTAGACCGCTGAGGAACCTAAATGTGAAGCTACAGCATGCTTTGCTCCCAGATTGGAATCAAATTTAGTCATTTACTGGAAAGTCTTTTCTACTGCATAGATGAGGCGAAAGTTAAATGTAACAGGATTTCAGTTTTTCATTTTGAAAGTGGGAGCTGCTTCTTTATGGGAGGTCATTTCCTCAAAGCAGTAGATGAATATTAAAGTGGACGCCAGTGGAGTCGGGGTCCACCATCTGTGCTGTGTGTCTTCTGTCCATTTTCATCATCCTTTCCCATAAAGCTTAATGTGAAACGGTGAAAATTAAAAGCACATGGCTCTGTTTCCTGTCAATGCTACCTCATAGTAATATGTGTTTATAAGACAGGACATGGTGAGGGAGAATGAATTTATCTGTTCACTCCTGAGCTCCTCACCTCACCTCTGAAACAAGTCTCAGTGCTGTTTCCAGGAAAAAGTCTGCAGAGACAGCTATAGGTTAGGATTTATGCACAGCCTGACTGTTTAAAAGCACAGTGAAGCTGCCGCACACACACACTGAATTTGTAGATGGAGACACACAAAAAGGAACGTTGACCACATAGGCAAAGCCAGTTAATGTGCAAGTGGAAAAGTCAGAAAGTAATTCAGAAACTGAAAGAGATAAAGAGTTTTGTGTTCGACGAAACAGTAGGGATGGTCAGTCTTCGTCTCTTATCAGAACACAATGTGCAGACAGCTGTTGGCTTTGAAGCCCTTAGAGCCCTGTGGCGTTGAAGCTAACTTCCCCTCCCATTACCCCTCTTCTTCTTTTACTCTTCTCCCTTTTCCTCTTTCCATTCTCTTCTTCTCCCAGGAGCTTAAACACTGATTGATTCACTGACTTGTCTGTCTGCGTGCATGTGTAATCAGAGCTCTGGTTTGCCAGCGCTCTCCCTAAAGAGACAGGTTTCCGACATCATTCTCGGTCTAGCCAACTACTCTAAAGACACGTATTCCCTGTTTCCTCCTGCTTTCTTAGCTGAAGTATCAGGAGTTGTCGTGCGTATCCCTTGTGCATCAGCTGGATTTTTCTCTGAAGGTCTTTCTTTTACTCTAGAGCTAATTTCCAATTGACTAATGTAGTGTTTCTGCAGTTTGCCATGCGCTCTGCTGCTCTGCTTTATAACCGTTTTAATTAAGAGTTGTCACACAGGTCTTCAAGTCTTGGCTCTCGATTCAAAATCAGGAGATTTTGTGAAGCAGAACTACCCTTTGTCCCTACTTGAAAGGGATTTTCTGTAATACTTGGTCATTTGTAGTCCTTGTTTGTGAGTATTTTTTTTTTGTTTCTTTTCTTTTCTTTTCTAGACAAGTTTCTGGGTGGTACGAGAGATCCTCCATGCACAGACGTTGAAGATCAGAGCCGAGGTGCTGAGTCTGTATATTCGCACTGCCAAGGTACACAAGTCCACCCAGGACATGACTTTGTTTTATCCACACGAATGTTTGCTGTACCAATTCAACTTCATGTATGTTTGATGTACTCTACTACTACTCACAGAAACTGTGTGACATGAACAACCTCCATGCGGTAATGGCAGTGGTGTCAGCGTTACAAAGTGCTCCCATCTTCAGGCTAACCAAAACTTGGGCGGTGAGTAATATTTGCTGTGCTTTGATGTCACAAGTTTATTAGTAGAGTGCTGTCAATAAGCAGGAATTTCCCCAAAGCCTGCACCAAAACACTGGACACATAAACGGAGAATAATAAAAGTAGCACAAGTGACATGGCGTAATGAATAAAAGAGTTAAAACTTTCAGAAACTTTAATTTCACAAAGAAAATGAGACGTTAACAAATACACTTCCCTTGAACTCTGATTACTTTTAGAAAGATGTCAGCGTCTCAGTGAAATGCCAAGTATCTGTACACGAACTTGACACGATCTTTATGGATGGTGAACATTTTGAATTCATTATTCAATTTTAAATCGGTGTCTGTTTTACAAACATGTCTGTCAGTGTTCTCAGCGAAGATGTAGAAGTTACATAATAACATAATGATGTTGTGATGTAATGCTGGAAATTTCTTGAACTCTGGTCTGCAAAACCACAGGAGGTTTTTTTAAAAATATTTTTATGGTAAAATCTTTCCACTTGTACATCTTAGCCCTAATTTGTTCCCTCCTTATCCCTGTCTTCGTGTGTAGTTACTTAATCGTAAGGACAAGGCAACGTTTGACCGGCTTGATTACCTGATGTCCAAAGAAGACAACTATAAACGCCTGAGAGACTACATCAGCAGCCAGAGCATGGTTTCTTGCATACCATACCTAGGTAACAGACACAAATCTACATGCATGCATAGCGGGTAACTACTGCACCCCCCCCCCTTCTTACGAAAGGTGAAGTTTTAGTCTAATATAGGTCTGTGCAAAAAAGCTTGCACCCCCCCTCATTTCTTTATATTTTACTTCCAAGAAATAAAGCTTTTTTTCTCTTGTGTTGAGGAAGAAATGGTAGTTGGCGGAAAAATTTGTTAAATTGCTATCAGACTATGTTCAGATGGATTTTTTTTTCCCCCCCGGTACAACCAATGAGCTATGAACCCTGTAAGCACAAAAAGGCATCCAACCCAAGGGATGGACATATATAAAGAGATGGGGACACATTTTGTGTTGCTGTGACACTCTGCCTGTAGAAAAGTGCTTAAAGATAACAATTTGACAGTATCTTATTCACCAAAGCTGATATCCAAAGAGCTATTAGTCAAACGTATATCTCAGATGAACAGCAGATGAACAGTATTTGAAAGTCATGAAATGAGGAAATACAAATCCAGCAAAGACCTGACACAGGACCTGTGGAGTACATCTGGCCCTTCAGTCGATCCATTTACTGTTTGCCAAAGCCTCATTAGTAATGGTCTCAGTGGATGGGTGGCTGTCAAGAAGCCATTCTTAAGAAAGAGAAACGGGGAGAAACGCCTGATGCATGCCAAATTACACATGAACTGGACTGAAAATCAGTGCCAACAGGTCTGATGGAGTGATGAATCCAAACTTGAAAGCTTTCATTCAGATCATCTGCGGTATGTACGACGGGGTCGCGCAAGAGGTACAACAGTCCTTTAGGAAGCCTGGAGAACTATCCCTGAAGACTACTTAAATTACCAGAAAGCTGAGCTAAAAGAGTTCAGACTGTGTTTAAGAATAAAACTGGTCATACCAAATACGGATTTTTGAAGACAAAACCCCTTTTGTCTTTTTATACTGTATTTCCACTTATGTTTGCTCATTTAAAAAAAAAATCACTACACCCATTTCCAATTTTCCTTTCAAAATCTAAAGAAATGATGAGGCTTAGCACTTTTGCCTGATTTTGATTTCTAGAAATCAACAATGGCAAAAGATGAAATAAAAGTTAATGTTGGTCTGGTTTAAGCTAGAGAAGCTGATGCGATGTAGGATTTTTGCTTTGAAAGCACTTTTATTTCCAACCATAAACTTTGGATTAAAAAAAAAAAGGCAGTTGGAAGTCCAGATTTCCATTTTAGCATTTTTGCTGACTCAACACAACACCACATGTTTTATCCAAATTGCTCATATGCTGTAAATTAAAAATTGATTCATGTAGATATAAAGCGAGGAATAAATGGGTGACTAGAGAGTTATTGTATTTGCTTGTACAACAGGTGCAAGGTGGTTTATTCCAACATTTGAGTGTGAGTAATGTTCTTGAGTAACATCAAACCTTATGTATCTCAATAGTTTGTTACACCATGGGAGACTAGATGTTGTGCATTTTAAAAACTTTTTATTTAGCAATAGTATTTTTTTAATCACCTCTGTTTGACACAGTGTGTACCATATAACCAAAAGGATTGAAGATGCATTTCTAAATAACTTTGAACTTGCTCAATAATTTAGCCCTTCTCTGCAGAAGTAGCCGTAATGGTTCTAGTGACTCACATATTTGGGATTTTTATCATCGTCTATAAAAATTTCAATGGAAAACACTAAAATAAACAAAAATAAATAATCCCTAGTTTACTTTTAGTATCCATTAAGATGCCTTGCACTCAGCTTCTTATCTTTATGGGCTAAAGGTTACTTTAATGACAAGCGTCTGGGTTTGAAAAGCCAAACTTCCCTCCTGCGTTTGTCTTTACGTCACTACGACAATCATTTGTCAGTCAGTAAGCAGTAAGCTGTCTGTTTCCTCAGAAGCTTTCGCATCTTTGTAACACATCATTGATTCCCCCCCCCCTCCCTTTGGCTTAATGGTGAATGTTGAGCATAAATTTTCTGCTCTCTTATGAAAAATCAAAGTTCCCTTTAGCAGGAACAAACACATGAATCACTAGGACACGTTAAAAAGGTTTTGTTTTTTTCCTTCCCTTGAATATTCATATTCCTTTTTCCCTCTGGCTCCACGGTATGACATCACACAGGAATCCCTTACGAGTTGCAAGGAAAACGTTCATGCCATGTGTGTGGTTTTATAGCTGAACTGTTTGTTCTTGTTTTGACTTCAGGTTGGCTAAATAACTTTTTTAAAACCTACCACAGTCCCCCCCCTTTCAATCAGCCTTGTATCATAGCTACCTCTGTGTGATTCAGACTTGGACACTCAAGTATGCACAAACAAACAGACACAAGGAAATACGCAGCGCGCAAGAGTCTGTTTGCCATTAAAGAAAGTTTAGGTGACCCATTTTCCCACACTGCTCCATCATGGATGTCTGTAAAACAATAAGACAAATGCACATCTAAACTGTGTCGTCATTGTGTATATGTTAATCAAAAGGAAACTTACTTTTCGGTAAGCTTTTGTCATTCGTCATTTGTTGCTCTGTCTTGGGGTGGGGATTTCTAGGGCATATATGTGGGAGTTGCATGGTCTTTCCTTACAGTATAAACTTGTCTATGATGCTTGTGGATGTGTGACCAACTAACTGGCTGCCTCAGGACTGGATCGAGCCAACCTGGCGCTCAAGAGAAAGAGAAATTGCCACTTTCTTGCTCCTGCACATTTCCCTTAATCGTAAATTCTCCCGATTCCTCCAGGGTGGAGAAAACGGGAATGAATGAGCAGGAGACTGAAAGTCGCAGTGCTTGTTCCAGAGCATCACTCCCAGCTAAGTGTTGGGTGTGCTTAAGGAATAAATTTGTGTTTGGTTTCTCTTGATGTTCGCATATTGACCTCTCTGGTGTCTAAACACAGAACCTGCTGAATTTGAGTGTTGCTGTAAATTAAAGTCCCAACTTAGAACAGAGGGCTGAAATTACCATGTTGTTGTTGTTTGTTTGTTTTTCTTACCAAAAGGTTTTGTTTCCTAAACTTTATTTGAATGGCTTCTTGACATGTTTGTGACTGTGCTCAATTTCCATTATTTTTGGGTGTGATGCCTATCACTGGCAATAAACGGTCTGGAGAAAGAGCCATGTGTTGGCTCTACAGTGACACATTTGTGCTGAACTGTGTATATGCGCAACAGTCTGATCTCTGACCTACTATTAGGTTTGGCAGACATTGCTGCCTCCTGTCTAAGCTCACATCCTTGATCTCTAGCAAATCGTGTAGGGACAAAGAGCCCATAGAAACATATGGGTTAACTCTAGGAATAAAGCCATTCATGCAGTTTAAAATAGTTCCTGTCCTTTCACCTTCACCTTGTCTAGCAAAAGCAGTACATCAGTAGCAAAACTTTGCCACCAGTGTCTTTGGTGTTGCTAAACACTGCTCGACAAGTGATCTAATATCTAATACAGGATCATAGGTACTGTACACATGGAAGAAAATAAAACCTATTTGATTTGCATCTGATTTTAAACGCTAAAAATAATAAAGTTTTCGATTTCAATTACACAATTGAACCAACAGCTGTTGGCCGCGATCTGCTTGGTTGCACAAACGGATTAAAAATATCCTTTGTGTTCGTGTAGCTTGGTGCTACACTTCTCTGAACAGGATGTCACTGATAAAGAGCTCGTTAATATTTATGATAGTCCCAGTGTAATTTTATTAATGCGATGCTGTAGCGTGCATTTTCAGTTTTTGGCCTCTTGTTAGGGGAGAGAGATTTTTACAGAACGCCAGAATTGAGCTCAGTGGTGCTCCAACTCCAGCTTGCTGTTGCTGAGTAGTGGTAGCTGTGGGACACGAGCATCAGCGTTTGGAATAACTAATGTAATGGAAAACAGCAAGTTAAGTGTCAAATATCTCACATCAAAAATCCTGCCAGCGGGGTTGGGGCCGGGAGGTTTTCATAACCAATTCCTGTAACCTACAGTCCTCTGTGTCAGGCTCTAGTACGGCTAGTTCTCATCTGCCCCGGACCTTTAGAGCGCAAAGCTTCGGTCTGCTCTGACTTACAGTTCTTCTAAAAGAAGAGTCTAGTGGAGGCATAATTTAAGATGACTGGTCAATACTAGTTTGTTGACTTGTCTCCAAATTAGAAGATGTTTAGTTATGGCAGTTTATGTTGCTTTATTAAGTTCTCTGAAAAACTCCGGCTAAACAGGGGGACATAAATGACAATTCTTGTCTCACATCTGACCTACTGTAAATTTATAAATGCAGTCCCCGTGTGTGGTCAGAGCTAATTTCTGTTCACTTCCTTTAATTTGGAAGTCTCCCTGATCTTATTCATTGCTATGACAGCTTGGATTGCAACTAAATCAGATCCAATATAGTGGCTTATTTTAGGCGATGCTGTCATCCTTTATAAATAAAATTGCTGTGCTAATATTTTACACAGTGACATTTGCAAGTGTATTCGTGTGGGAAATGATTTTATGAAAGTCTTGCTATTTATTAAAACAAGAAGCGTAGTGAAAAGTGAGACATTTTATTGTTTATGAAAGAATTTAATTCCTCTCTGATGGCTGGTAGCTCATGTCACAACTTGTCCATCCTAAAGTCAACTAGATATCCACTCCAGGTAGTTTTGTCTTGTGTGTTTGCGCGCGCGTGTGTGTGTGTGTGTGTGTGTGTGTGTGTGTGTGTGTGTATGTGTGTATGTGTGTTGAAGTGCTACTGATGTATTTCTACACTGGATAAGAAAAGTGTAAAGAATTGTATTGTTACAGGGCTAGATATAACAATGCCATGACTATATTAAATATAAATACACTGTTAAATAACAAAGAATGGCAGAGTGATGACATTGTGAACATTTGGCCTGAGTAGAATCACAACCTTTTTAAATTAACTTTCACAAATAAAGCCAAAGATATTTACATACTAAAGCCGTCTCAGCCATATGCACATTGAACAAGCACATTGTTGCACAGGTTCTTGTTCAGTCGGTGGGTTTGTGGGTTTGGTGCTGGGGGTCGGTTGTTGCCCCAGAAGTCCAGGAAATCCAGTAGAAACGGTAGACAGTAGGTGAACTATTTATTTCCTCTCACTGTTTGGCAGGTCTTCTCAGCACTACTTTAGATTGCATTAATTTTCATGCTACCACGATTAAACATCGCAGTTTATTCAATGCCCCATCCTATGGGGAACACTTTCAATAAGTCGCCATTAGCTGCTCAGAAGAAATCTCATCACTGTAGTAAACAATAATTTCCCTTTATAACATACTTAATCTCAAGAAGAGTGAGTAAAATAGGACACAGTCATACTAAAAGGCCTCAGGGAACTTCATAGACTGTCCACACTGATAGATGGAGAGTAGTTACTTGGGGAAGGCGGTGGTATCAGTCTTCATGTTAACTAGCCACAGAGTGGACTGTTGGCCATAAACATGTCGCTACCTCTTCCTCAGATGTGGCAGAGATTCCTGCTTCTGCCTTTACGGGATTTATTTATTTATGGGTAGAGAACGATAAGGATGGAGACTGAGATGCATCTGAAAGAACCACAGTTCATTGTCCTAGTCAATTGGCCGCATCATGAGGCGGACTGATTTTAGGGAGTAGAAACCGCCCCCGTAGTCTGCCCAGAAGATTCCATCCTGAAACTTGCTGCGGTAAACTCCCCCGCTGTACCACACCCCATTCAGATTGGTCTGTCCGCAGGCATTGTACCACCAGCCGCCCTTGTGGAAGTGGGCGCAGTTACCTAATGAAGAGAAGAACCCAGGCTCAGAAAATAAGATCAGAGTAATGCATGAATTATTTCAAACTAATGTAACCAATATGTCCCCCTACCAGAGAAGGAGTCCTTGTCACGATCGAGCGTAGTGAACTGTTTGCCGTTGTGACTGCTAAAGGAGTCACCAGCATTGCCCTGGTAGGTGCCTAGCCTCAGCCGGTAGCCCTCCTTCTCAGACTCCAGATGAAAGCTGCTGTACTCGGCATACACCTTCTTTCCTGTCCAGTCTTCCAGCTCTATCATCAGCTTGTAATCACCCTGTTTCGTAAGATTGTAGATGTTTTCCAGGCCGAGCCAGTGTTCGCCATCTATGTTACCGAAGCCTTTCTGCAGGGGACAGGCACCACATTATGACAGTACGACAGTTTCACTTGTGATTTCAATGTCACTACTTTTGTACGTGTAGCACTAATTTACGTAAGCTGGATACTGCGGTTTAGCTAAATGGTGAATGAATAGATCTTTTGCTTCTGTGGTCAGTGAAGGCAAATCGTTTCCAAAGAACACAAACATTAAAATGGAGTGAGGTTATTATGAATTCTTGCCAGGGAGCTGTGTTTATATGAGTTTTCTCCTTGCAATCAAGTGAATTGAAATCAAATCTGTTTCCCATTGAAATGATAATGTGTTAAGGTTGTGATCTGCGGTTTCTCACTCTACAAATTTGTTGAACAGCAAAGCCAGCGATGATTTGGCAGTGTTTTAGATGGAGAGTTGAATGCAGCAAGTGGAGAACTGCACAAGTGTTTTCTGTCTCTAATCCAATCACCATGACCGTATTAATACATGAATCCAAATTTTATGACTCAAGGAGAACTCCTGCAATTTGCCTTCATCACATACAGAGAAAACGGAGGTCAGGCATTTTGATAGAAATGACACAGGAAAAAAGGTCATCTTATCTCATAAGGCTGAGACATGGGAAGTAGAGAAACAGGGGTCATTTCCAGTGGGGTTGAGAGGGGAGCTGCGTTTCCCTCTCAGCCCTTGGGGCTCTCTTATTGCATACATTTGTCCCTGGATTCAGTTCTTGGCTGCAGTTTCAGTGTGAGGAAATCCACCACTAAGCTATTTACACTGTTTGAACAAGTGCTTGCTTAGTGACCTTAAAATGAACCTCAGAGACTGGGCTGCTAAGGAAAGGGGTGGGCTGCACAAACTTACTAATTTTGTTGGCATTGCTCTCTTGAAGGTGGGACTTGTGAAAAGAGTGATACGGAGTCTCTTTAGCTGTCACTTTATTTTTGGGCCATTGGCATAAGCAACTAGCCAATCATAGGTTCAGTATAGATTTTATGATCATCTGCAGGGTAAGCTACATATTCTTGGCTAGTGGCCCTAAACCTACTGTTATTGTACATTTGTGTCCTTGAAATGCCAAATTCTTATCACATGTCCTGTTAGACCTGCTGTTACTTCATTAATCTCCTTTTCCGTAAACTTACCTTGTAGTTCTCCCAGTTGCGGAAGAAGTTAACAGAGCCATCTTTCCTCCTTTGCATAACTGTCCATCCTCCATTGTCGAGGCCATGCTCGCACCAGGCTTGGATCAGTCGGTCACTGCCGTTTGCCTTAAGAAGGTACATACCACTGGTGGTGTAGCCTGCCTTTCGCACCTGGTAGCAGTCATTGAAGGGACCTGGTGTTGTAAATGATGTAGAAGAGGAAGATAAATGAGCGGTTCTTATTTGAACATTAATATTGATGAACACTCATTTGTGATATTTTAATCTGCATATAAATTATATTGTTAATATTGAGAAACCCAAGTGGTGATTTTAATAGGTGATAATTTTGAGGACAAGGGTACGCATGATACTAAGATGAGCCGTAACTTGCACTAAAAAGCCATGTATTACCATATCTTTGACTAACTTACAGAATCTTCATTTTTCTTTATTTAATTATTAAACAACACATATTATCTGACTTGCACACAGTTGGAAACTTCTGAATAATAAGACTTGACTATGTCCTGATTTAAATGTCACTCTTTGTAGTTAACATGCAGAAGTCATTATAAACTAGATTAAAAGGGAAGACAAAGCTGGGAATTAATATCTTTGCTCAGACCACCCAAACATCCCACAGTCTGAAGTTACATAAGCTTTCATCTGCACACCAAAGCTGTTATTTAATATTCACCTAGATATTCCACCTTCAGTCAAAGCTATGAGGTGGCGCTGCACCAGAGCTGAGCTGAAGCAGCTGAATCTAAACCGGCCACATTTCTTCTTTCTCTCTGTGAATATTTATTAAACCAGTATCAACACAAGCTGGGTCTGTCTGTCTAGTCTAGAGGCCTGTGGTAGACTCTCTGAAAGCACATAGGTACCCAGTATAATACATAGTAGTTGGTTCATCTAGACCAAACTGTGGTGAAGCGGTGCGTATTTATACTTGTATGGAACCTACATGGAAGAGGGGCTGCTAGGACCTGTGGTGGCTTTCTGTTTTACACTTTTCCCTCCTTGTTTCAGATCTATCCTGTCTGCTGCAAAAACTCATCCATAAAAACTCCATAGAAAAAAACAAAATTAAATCTTCCTATTATAACTTTTTATCTCGATCATGAAGGAGCACCACTAATCGAGTGAAAACAGCAGCTGATGGATAAGGTCAGTAAGGATATGGTCAGAATGCTGTTTGTAGTATGTATGTCAGTTCAAATACACTTTAATCGGCTGATAACTAATCAGACAGTTACAGCTTGGTAAGGCAGATGAGGAACTCCACATAGCTAGAGGTAGTTAAAAGGATACGCGGTCTTCTTGTCATTTACAAGTTCAGTCTCTGCAATTTTACCTCCCACGGGCACTTCCTCACCGTCTTCTACCTTTGTGTTTCTTTGGAGATTTTTTTTCTGCGTGGAGGCTTTTAAAATATGCTCCTCTGCTCTTTGAGCTTAAAAGAAGCATGTCATTATTTGAATGTCAGTGGAGGTGGCGACAGGTCTGTGATTTAAGAAGAACAGTGTTTCACTGATTGATGTGGGCTTTCATGAGAAACCAGACACTTGTGATTAACGCACATTTAAAATGACTGTATAGGCATTAACTCTTGTATAGACTTAAATTTTTTCTTCTTTTTTTTCCCCTTTTTTGCAATGACAGGACAGTGACTGTAAGCTGATGCCTTTTAAACAAAGCAAAAATATCATAATACTAAGGTCTAACTATGCCGCCCGAATGATCATAAACAGAAAAACTGACTTAATTATTTCCAAAATAGTGTACATCTGAATTTTATGTCATTATTTAACTCTGCCATATGTAAAGCCCAGAATAGGTGATGCTTTGCCATATCATAGATGCAGTTTTATGGCATTGGTGCATGTTTTCTCAAATATTTCCTGATATAAAAATGTGGTGTTTTTTGTTTTTGTTTTTTTGTTTGTTTGTTTTGGGTTTTTTTTCTCATTCTGATACCTTTTTTTTTAAGGTGAATTTTGGGTGCTTTCATATAGTTTGCCCAGCCGAGGATGTTCAGGCTCCATATATATATATATACACATACCTACCTTATAATTCGCCATAGACATGCATACCAAATGACTGAAAGTAAAGGGTAATTTACAAATAAGCTGTGAAATGTATTGGTTTAAACTTGATGATATGATGATGACGATAATGTAGTTAAACTGTGACCCTGTCAAAAATACATTTATTTTGGCCCTTAAATTTGTCTGGTTCTGACCCATCATTTTTTCAGACAGGCTTTGTTTTGCTTTCCCCTTTGTCTGTTTCACCGTTTAAGGGCTTGTATAACCCCTTTCAACATTCTTCCCCATACTTTAATCGCCAGTCAAAATACAAGCGCCCGGACCAAGTTTTAGGAGCCGTTTCCAAGTAGCAGTCTACCTTGCAAATTAGTTTCACATTGGCGATTATCTTTCTCAGATGTCAGGATGGTCAACTTTTTTTTGGAAGAAAAGAACAAAGGAGCATTGTCTATTTAGAGGATTAGTTATTTTAGTGCAGGGTTCTCAGACTTGTTGGGCAAATCCAGTAGATGGGTACTTTAACTATACCCTGCCCCTTTACTTATCCAATTGAAGATATATCTTTTCCCATTTTACCAAGTCTTCTTAATGCTGTTAAAAGAGGCCTAATCCCCATCCCACTAATTTAGTGCATATGCTCTGTATCATGCTGCCAATACAAGCAGCCAAGTGGGATCATAGGAATGTATGATTTCACTGCCTCTGTAGCATGCCAAGCATGAGCCAACTGTGCCTCAACAGTACCAACTGTTGCGAGAAATTAGGTTTTGAATTGCGATCCCTAGCTAATTATACTTTAGTAGTTGTGTGTACAATTAGCACAGTTTCTGACAGTTACTTAAGACATCTTACTTTTGCTCAGCGTCAGCCTACTAAAAGTCATTAGATTCCTGACTGTTTTACAGTCCTCAGTTATTCCTCAGTCTTTGCCTGCTATTTTAAATTTGTACTTGCCATCAGAGGTAAGCGTTCCTTGCGGTGGTGGAGGGTCAATCCCAAAAGGGCTTATTGTAGGTGGGTTGATGCGTGGTCCACGGGAGAACTCCCTGTTGTTATTGTCCCTCTGTATCTCATTGGTGAAACGGTTGTTGACTGGTATATTCTGCGGTACCACCTGCACCAGAGGGGGAACTGCAGGCAGCTCACTGCGTCCCAGCGTCCTCATACACTGCTCCTCCAGTACAGATATGAGAATGGACTGGTTGTTGACCACTCCGGCCATTGTGGCAAAACGGGCCTCTAGCTCCCTATACCTTGAAGCCAGTCGCATCATCTCTGAGGTCACATTGAGGACACGGTTCTCCAGCTGGGCGAGCTCCAAGGAGTTGTCTCTCTTCCTGATGATCTCATGTAGCAGCTGCATATATAGTTGGGTCACCCTGGAGTTCATGTTCCTGCTCTCTTTCCGCAGCAGCTTCATCTCATTCACCAAGTTACCATCCACATCTACCACCAGCTGCAGCGTCTCAATCTCACGGCGCTGTTTGTTGAGCACATCCCGCACATCTGCAATCTCCATACGGGTCACTCTTTCCTTGTCTGGCTCTGGGCCTGTGGTGCTGGCACAGATTGGACCTGATGACAGATATGATTTAAGAGATTAATAAGAAGCTGTTTTGATGTAATGGGAAGCAAAAGAGAGACTAGTTCAACCATATTGTACTAAGGGTACTTTTTGAAAAATAGCATATTTTCTACCTGTGATTCTCTGCTCAGGTACAAGGAAGGTATAAGAGCATTTTTTGGCATCAGGATCCAGAGGAGCTCTTTTACTCCTGTGGAGAGAAGGCTCTTTGGTCCTCCGGGCTTCCCTGGAGCTCCTGCAGTAACTTTCCTGCCAGAGGGAGAGGCAGAGCAAGGCGCACAGACGCCACATCAGCCCTTGCATTGCTGCTGGCTGACTGAATGGATAGATGGGCAGCTGCTGGTACTCCCTCCAGGCCTCCCTGAAAGAACACACGACCTTAGGAGTTAAGGAAACAGCTTTTTCTTTGTGTACAATGAATAAAACACCAGGACTGTTAATTGTTTGCTTTTCCAGAGCAGAGGGATATAGTATTGATGAAATGGTATTTGAAGCTTTTTTTTTCTTTCTTTCTTAAAAAAAGATATCAGCAGACAATCTAATTGTTTAGGAAAGTATCCAGTTGAGAATTTGTCACGTACTGCTCCCACAGACTGTTATTTGTGTGGAAATAGTCAAAGAGAGAACACATTTTCTGTCCAGCCAACTGGCTTACGTCTGCTTTCTGTCTTAGTTAGTTCCCCTGCTGACAGACACCCCATTATTCAGAGGTTCTCTTGGTTTCCCCCTATTAAGGAGCTATGATATCTAACTGTTGCTGATTTATCTTTATCTTCATCCTGCCCTTGAATTTAGTTTATCTTCTTTAGTGTAGGACAGAGACTTGGCAAACTCCCATCCTCCCGGCTTCTATAAGATCCTACTTAAAGATGTTTTTTTTTTTTTTTTGTTTTGTTTTGTTATTTTCCCCCAACTGTAGGAATCAGGAACCCTTTTTAGAAATTATGGTACTTCTCAGCAAGTTGACCACAGGAATCAACTTCCAGTTTCTGGATTGTACTGTAGATACTGGAAGCAGCAGAAAATGGATGGCAACTTCATTTATTTTTAAGTTGGGACTTGCAAAGCACAGTCTCTTCTTAGCTTCTTTTCCCCCACAACAGATACACTTTTATTGATATGACACAAAATGGCAACCTAATGTGTTACAGTTACCTGATTCTTGCTGATCGATGCTTACATGGCAGACCCACATCAAGCTAAATGTATCAACAAGCTTTTTAACAATAATGTGCCATGCTGGAGATGTCATCTGCTACAGACATGGGTCGTTTGAGAACAGAGCAGTATAATCTGCTCCATTGTTATCGTATCGTTACCGTATTTGTCTCACCTGTCCTCCAGTGTGATTTTCAAGTGACAGTAATGAGACAGATTTTATCCGTAGCTGAGCATTTTTCAGTTCTTAGCAACAGGAAACGGTGGTTAGCATGCAGCACAGGCTGCTAAAAAGCACCTCACTAAGCTTCTGGCATTTTTTAGCATAGCGTAAAAACCTTTTGCATACAATTGAGGGAGTACTCCAGCCTTAAGAGGGTGTAAAATGTTGTGGCCATGCACCTCAGTAGGAAATTCAGTGCCACTTGGCTGTATAGTTTTTTTATTTTTATTTATTTATTTATTTTTTTAGATATAAAGTCTAGTCCACGTTGTTCCACCATGACATTAAAATATAAATACCTGGCTTCTGACTTGCTACTTCCACAGCTTAGATATAATGTTACTGTCCTTTGTAACTAGGTTGGCTACTTGCACTGGCCTCACCTGAAACACACCAACCACAAATTGACCCTAATGCAGTTTCCTTGACACAGTTAAACATGCCAGCACAGGTGTTGGGTAAGAGGTACTATTTATATTTTATTTAAATTATATTTTCCAAACATGCATGCAGGACAGTCACTAATGGATGTGAGATTAAGTCAGAAATCAATCAAAAATATGTGCAAAGCTGTTTCCCCTTGTGATTTTTTTTTTTTGTTCTGTTTCTCATCAGCATACAAACACAAAAAGCGCTCTCAGTCTCATGTACTGCTCAATTTAACACCCGACCTGGTCCTATGCAAGGCCAAGACTTTCTATCCCTCCTAATCCCCTCCATCACTCTTCACAGTCAGTCTTTTCTCTATGCCACATCATTATGGCCTACCCTCCACCCTGAAACTCAGGCGCTGTGTGTCTCCCATATGACGCCATTGTGGTTCTTCAGGAATTCTGGCAATTATGTCACTTGGAACAATGTTGAAAGGGGGCAGAATTACAGTTAGTACTCTAGATCTGCAGGGTGTATGTGTGCGTGTGTACCTTTTTAATGGTATGTTTAAGTTTGTGTGTCTGTCTGTATGATTGAATACTCTGTGTGCATGACTACTCAGAGATGTTATTCATTTTCATGGTTGTATGTTTTTCCAGCAGCTTGTGTGTCTGACAGCGTAACCAGGTACTGTATCCTTGCTGACCTTGGTGAGAGCTGCTAATGTCTTTACCAGCAGCATCAGCACTATCAGTCTTCAAGTGTCTTCTCTTCTAAACTGTGGCTGACTTTTTAAACTTATCAGTTCCAGAAAGTCTTCATATTCATAAAGCGTACGAGGCATGAACAGAACTGTAACATCACAGCTCATCTATCAGTTATTGCCTGCCTTAGCACCTACCTACAGTCCCTTTCTTCTATCCCTTTGCTCTCTCAGCTCCTACCTTCTTTTTATTTCCTTCTGTGTGGTGGTTCTGAGTATGAGGGGCCTAGTCTCTTTTCATGGAAACGTAGCATATCAAAGACATTCCAGGAGATGCTGAGAGGTCAGTAGTGTGTTGTAAAGGTACAACATTGACAGTGTTTCACCAGAACAAGCAGAGTGCCCTTTTGAGTAAGAAGGAGAAAAAAAACATCTAAATTGGTTCAGGCCTGTAAGGGTTGTTAAAAGAAAAACACAAAGCTCACCTGTGTTTAAAGAACATCTGGTAACGTATCTTTTTATACTTGTGCAGTAGTACACATCTGTCCATATATGCATGAGTTCACACTCCTTGATTTCTCCTCAGGCTCTGCATTGTGTATAAAAGATGGATGCAGCCATCAGGACATTAACATTGTGTTTTTGGAGTCAGGAAGCAAGAATGTGTAGTACCAAGTTAGCTTAAGGTCACAAACTTGATGTGCAAGTTGTAGGCTGCAAGTATTATTTCACTTAGAATGTACTGTCAGGTGGTTGAGAAACAGTAGGAGGTTAAAGATGGAAGAAAGTAATGGTGGTAGAAAATGGGTCATGGCCCCTCTTTTGCCTTTCAGGTCAGTCATCGTGAACGTAACCTGAGGCAAATCCTCTCATACATAAACTACTCTCATTCCTTTTTATTCTTAACAGAATTCTCTGGCACTTTCTTTCAATGTGAAAGCCCCATCCTCTCGACTTTCCCCCCCTTTTTTCATTGCTTTTCTTCCTCTTTGCTCCCTCTGTTTAGTGCTCCTTCCACCCTTTTCAGTTACAGTTAACTAAAAGCACATGGGAGAATTAGACTGTAAGTAGTATACCAAATAAGAAACATTTAAACCAATTTTCTACTTTAATATGAATAGGATTTATTTTTTTGTTGGTGCTGCTTTACTAGCAAAAAATTGTGTAGTCCATTTGAAACCAGTGAAGGACTGACAAACGGTCACCTCTGCATGCCTTTTCTTTTTTCCTCCATCTTTTTGGCAGTAGTATGATCTCATGCACCTCTGTCATGCAGGGTATGCAGTTCCTTATCTATCTTACAGTATCTCACTCCCCTGTCGGCATGTCTCTTTTTGTATGCCCCTGTCTGTGCTGTGGGTTAATTTATTTTCAATCCACAGTCATTCCACTGTATGAACCATTACACTATTATAAATGCAAATTCTGCACTTCAGCTGTAGTGGCACTATATTTTGTTTTATGTTTTTTAGTCATTTTGTAAATGATAAAAAAAACATAAAGGGGTTCACCGCACTTGCCCATATATGAAAAAAACAAAAACTATACAAAAACAAAATTACGAATTACAAAATGAGAATTGGCGCCATGCTGAATTAACTGCATTTCAAATTGGTCTTGGCTTACTACATTTACATTGACAGCACAATGACAGCCAGTTTCCTCTGGAGAGAAACTGGCTTTCGTCTACCTTTAGATTGTTCGTGTAGAGGCTGATGTTATAATTATATTATCATTGTTGTAAGAGAGGAAATGATCAGAGAAGTCATTAAGTAAGACATCTGTTTACTTTACTCCTGGCAGGGAAAAATTAGCTTGTAATATTCGGATAGACAGCATAATGATTGTTGAGGCTGACTTCACAGAGATGGCCATATGGCAGGCACTCTTATAACCTTGGGTTTCACCGTGCATAATTGCAAAAAACATATATTCATTTGTCACCTAAAGAAAACTATTACAAATATTTATTATAAACTGCCTGCATGGAGATTGTCATACACCTGTAGGTGTCTGGTTACAGGTGTATGACAATCTCCATGCAGGCAGTTTATAATAAATATTTGTAATAGTGTGTACTTTAGAAGGAATGCCAAAAAGACAAGTGATAAATTAAAAGAAAGATCTGAACAACTGCGTGGAGAAACTTAGATGTGAAATTACAAGTGTGCTGTTTGTTAGGCTGTTTACACACAGTCTTGCTCTATATTATGTCCAGAAATTCTGAGAAGAGCCAGTTGATTGTGATTTCATGTGAAGATGGCGGACCTGATCCAGATGTCTGCTCAAGTGGTTACATAAGTAGTTTAACTGTAGTCACAGCCAGTGGAGAAGTACATGTTCCATAAACCAGGAGAAAAGTATAGGCCTAAGTGCTTGAACCTTGCAGTGAGGAGATGTTTGGGTTTACTTGTTTCCTTAGAGCACCAAAGTATGTATGTAAGTATGAGTATAAGATTGATGTAAACCATGCTGTGGCCTTAGAGGCCAACGGGTTACGCAGCGGTATTAAAAGTCTATACAAGGGGATAACTATGAAGGTAATGATGTTTATCCCTCATTTAATGTTTCATAGAGTTGGAGAATTAAATCTGTGGTGCCTTTAAAGCTGTGTTGGTGGCACATGGGAGCTTAATACCTTAATGAGAAACTTTATATTTGTTTTTGCTTCAGTTTGTAACCTCCTGTACATATGTATAATATCAGTCTGCAGCATGTTTGTTTCAGCGCCCACAGTGGGTTTCTAATGTGTCAGTCTCTCACTTGATGGATTGCAGTCCAGCCAGTGGGAGAGAATGACTTGGATAGAATTTATTTATATTTTCAAAGTCAATGTTTTTTCCCAGCCTCCAAAATCCTCTGCTTCCACTCCCTCATCTGGTCCTCAGACTTTCCCACAATAAGTCCAAAATACCTCCAAACACCTCATCACTGGTTACAAAAAGAAGGGAACGTGAAAACAAAATAGGGAAAATAGGGATGAGTGAAGGAAAGAAGTTTATTCTCATTCAAGGAACAACGTGGAAACAGCAACAACAACAGCAGCAGCTTTTTTTCTGTTCATGACATCAGACAGCTGAGTTACATGAGTAACTCAAAGTCAAACTTTTCCTGCGCTTGCTGAAACAATAGGTTACAGAAGTGTACGCAGAACGGCCAACAAAGAAACGATCTAACTTGCTTTTGATGAAGGATAGAATGAAAATGTGAGTAAATAAAAGGCTTTGGGAGGATAACTCAGCATGAGTGGGGATGTAGTAAAAGCGCTGACATTATGAAGCAGTTAATGAGAAGAAAAACAAACCAAAAAAACCCCAGCATTCACACAGGAGTGCTAAAAACACAAAACTCGTAAAAGCCTCATCAAAACTGAAGAAACTTTAAATGCCGCTTCTAAAATGGAATACAAATTACATTGCGGTACAGTAAGTAATGGGAATGTTTTATATCAGTTCATGGTGTAAAACTAAAAGGGAAATGAGGGCAGATGCAAAGAATTACAGTAGGATTTTCTTTTTATTAGAAAACCTGAGCCACAAACGGATACTGGAGGTTTTTACTGGAACTTAAGGCAATCACTAAACATAACTTGAATATTAAGTTGATGGTGGCCTGTATTTTTAATAAAACCAACCCTTACTAACAAGTTATTTCAACCTCCTGCTTTTCTAGCTACTAAACTGTCGTCCTTGATGATGCTACCTGAGGCCCTACGGGCCCCCCCATCTGTTTTCCTTCTTCTGTAGGGGAAACTCTATAAACATGTGGGCTGAGACTGTTGTTGGGGTCAGAGGTCTATTTGTAGATTAGGGTACAGTCCCACCCTTCCTCTACTTTGCCCCCACCCACTCATCCGCCCGAAATCAATTGGTCTTTGTGGAAAGCGGGTTTCCCGTCTTACTCTGCGTTCATAACATGCACTTAAATGCACAGAAACTCAGGGTCATCCTTTTGTCTGTGCTGTGCTTAATGTAATGACTGAGATTTCCAACACTGTCATTATTACATGACACTCTTCCTCTTGCTTCCCCTCCTATAGAATAGACGACACACACACACATCTTTGGCATTATTCATTTTTGTGCATGAAAAAACCAACTGATGACACCATAAACTTGCATCTTCCTTTGTATAGTGTATTTTTCTCAGTCAGACGTGGCTAATTTGTCTTCTCAATGGGTCACGTGAGAAACTGGGACTGTTCTGTGTGTGCTCCACCGATAGGTTGGTATTAATTTTGTGTCTTTTATGTTTATTGATGTAACCCTCCACAACAATCCCAGTTTCTTGGTGAAAATTAATTTAAAATTAACCTAGCTAGGTTGATAGATTAGCTGTAGCTTCACCTTGGCGTGCTCTTTGGTTGATAACTGATAAATAAATGAATATCTGGATTGCTGCTTCAGGTTTTGTGCAGCAAAAATTACTTTCAGGAAGGTCAGGCGATCCAGGAGAGCAAGGAGGGGGGAAAATATTTTTAAAAAAAAGAATTTATATGAATGTTTGTTTGGCTGGATGGTTTAAAATTTCTGATTTAGTACATTCTTTGGCCACTCGTGCATACTTTTCCTTGGTTTTTATTTCTCTTCTGAGTCACACCTAGCCTTAAACTCAAACCTCAGACTTCACATGCTTTCTATTAGCTAAATCAACAAGGAAGAACACATAAATTTGCACACTGCATTACACGCTTGTTGTCCACTGGCTCTACTTAGTTACATGCCTCCACTTCACCCGTCTATTTACCCTGACCTCCTGGCTGACCTCTTCCTCCCTACGGTGACCAGTCTGTTCAGCTGTGTCCAAGCTCTCATTAATGAGCTTCACAGTTCAAACAAACTTTCCTGTGACTATCCTTGACTTTATCCTCCACTAGTTTTTGTATGTCTTTATAAAGTCTAAAAGTTTGTGTGGCTCATAATGTCGGTTTGAGTTTTAAGAGATATGTAATGTGTCAGAGTTGTTGTTCTGTGGTTGGGTTTAACATGTGCACACAGTAGTGCAGGAGCAGTGTTTTTGGATAAGACTTTATCCAGGATGTTATCTTTGTCCGCTTCTCTAATTGGCTGCGTTTTGCAGATAAAATCAGTTGAGACTAGCATTGACACGGGTTAAAAATGCAAGATACGATTGGATGCATGCCTGCTGCCCAAAAACCGCAGCTGTTTGTTGGTGCTGGCTGGGTGAGTTATGAGTCCCGTGCTGAGTTACAGCATAGTCTATGAAGGGACTGGTGGGGAGGGCTGCAGGTAACTGACTCTGATGGGCCACGCACTGCCTGACTGGCTTGTCATGGGACTTTTGCAAACTTTAAATAGAAAAGACATCAAACAGATGTTCTGCTGTGATTTAAAACTCTTAAGGTGAAGGCTATGAGTATGGTTAGTTTATGCGTGGATTGTAAGTCATGACCCGTTTTTAAAGCCTGTCCTTCGTGCAGTCACGGTTCAGGTAGAGCCGAATGCTGGTGCTTCAGCACGGAATGTTCTGGATATTTCTCAGACAGCTGTTCCTGCCTCCCCTTTATCTTTTTTTATCTTTTTTTTTCCTCCCACTTATTTTTCCAGCCTGAATTATTAGAGGTATCGATATTATGATTTATTACTCTAAGTGGAAAAATGAGCATGCTCGTGCAGTGTTTTCTTTCCTTTTCGCCATCGCTCATTTTGCTTTTTACTTCAAACACTGGCTTTTTGAAGGTCTGCGTGTCTCTCACGGACCTTTACAGCATTCACAGATGTGGCTTTGTAGCGAGCAGAATGTTTCCACAGATACCACCAACAGACCAGGACGTAAGCAAAAACATTTGAAGATAATTGTGAGTTGCTGATATGGAAGAGCACCATATTGATGTTATTAGTGTTCAAAGCTTTTGCCATCATGACAAGGTTGGGACTGAAGTGTCTTATGTCCATGGGGTGTATTTGATAGAGGATGTGGTTAAGGTTGGCTTACACTGCATTTTTATCTTTTCCCTTAACACGACCCTGAACGGGGAGCTTATAAACTGTCATAGAATCTGCTCACTTTTAAGCCTTCCAAAAGGGGCTGTGAGGTGAGATGAGATCTCACCACGTCTGAATGTACAGATGGAACTTATTGGCCTAACCCCGATTTCCACCAGGTTAACTCGGCTACATCCCCGTACCCCTGTTAGCAGCCAGGTTCAGACTGTATTAGGAAACCAAAAGCCAAGAAAAAATAAACAGGCCTAGGAGCAGAGCTCAAATCTCTCCATCTGAGCTGATCACTCTCCCTCAAGTGTTTTGCTGGAATGTCCCAGTTTTCTTTTTTTTGTCTTCTCTCTGGCTTTTTCTTTCTCCTCAGGTAAGGTTTAATGTCATTTTCAGAGCAACTTTAAGATCTTGGATGTTTCTCCATTCTCACATCTAGATGAAACAACTCATTGACTGTATATTTTTTAAAATCATTTTACATAACTGATGTAAATCATGGCCCTGCACACCAGAAAAAGTTGTACTTTCTGAATTCAGTTGTTTTTGCCCTTCCTTAATACAACTAGGATCACAAATTCATAAATTTTCCAGATTTCTTTGTTGGCCTCATATACATTACATATGTTAAATGTATACACGATACACTTCTCAGTATGCTGTACACAGTATTTCTCAGTCAGACTCCAGGGGATAGCCAAAGAAGCGTTGCTAAATGTTTCTGTCTGCAGATGTAACCTCCAGTCACGAAACGTCCTAACCTCTCCAACCTCTCAGCCAGAGCTCTCACAGCTGCCCAGACACACACAAAACACCATCTTGCTGACAGACACACACACTCACTGATTCCAAAATCAAAATTGAAAACAGAATAAAACTCGAGCAGCGTTTACCTTTTTGTTACCAGTAGTGAGATGGATGTTTTCCTGCAGTTATGGTGTCACGTGTATATTATATTCTGTCTTCACCGGGCTGCAGTGCGCAGGACTCATGTCTCTGTCTCTCTCTTTGTCCAAGTCTTCAGAGGTTCTCTCCTCTACTCACTCCTCCTGTTCTGTAGCAATAAATCACAATGCAAGGCTTTAGTCAAGGCCCTACTTCCCGAAGCTCCCTGTGAACTTTCCTGGTGCTCAGACTGGGGTATGGTTCAAAAGCCGGCCACTTCAACAGACTGAGCTCTCACCACTGATGCCTTGAGTTTTTCACAAAGCATGGGGGAGACTAGAAGAGGGAGGGGAAGAAGGAAGAGAAGGGAGGAGAAGGGGGATGAGGGTGTGGGTGTTGAAGATTGCTTTTTTTTTTTTTTTTCTTTCCTCCCTCCTTTATTTTATTTTTTTATTTATTTTTTAGTCGCCCAGCCTACCTCTGATGTCATAAGTGATAAAGAAAAGAAAAGACTGAAAAAGAAAATGGCAGAGCTGCTGATTAAATGTCCCATCCTTAACAATGACCTGTGTGGTTTTTGTATAAGGGAGCAAAGAGACAAGGCCTGTTTGAATTCAGGTGTTTTGCTGAGTCCAGGACTGCTTTGACCTCTTCATCCTTAATTACAGCTTGAAGTTCCCCTCCTTTTGCTTTTCCCTGTAGCAACGAGAAAAGCTGATTGTAATGCTGCTGGGGTTTCGGAGCTTCTTCCTGTAGAGAACAGCTGGATGTGAGAGTCGGAGACCAAAGCAGGCAGATAGAAATGATTCGTGGCACTACTGGTGCAAAATGGTCACTCCAGGTTTACTCTAAGTTTATTTGGACTTAACTTGCTTTTTGTCACCATTGTGATTTACTTGAATGTGTTATTCATACATGTTTAAGCTGTAATGTTTAAAAGATCTTACTTGACCATTTTGGAAGAATTTTCTCCCTGATTTGTGATTGAATTTCTGCCTTCTTGCCATGACTATTTATTTCTTTCCATCTCGTACAAGTTTTGCTGCAAGTAAACATATACAAAGTGCCTGTGTATGCAAACCACAGCTTCTCTACTCATGCTTCTGTCTGCGTGTTCCAGGCAGTATGGATTTGTGCATGACTAACCGCCGTTATCCCTGACATACTCTCAGACAAGAAGCTATAGCGGTTAAGCCTTTAGGATTTCTCTCTTCCTCCTCTTCTCCCCAACTCACTGCTGAGTTGAAAAGCACTTGTAAACTTTTTCTTCTGTTCTCACCCTTTCCCTCTAATTCTAATCAGCTGTGTGTGTGTGTTATCCCAAAAACAAAGTGTGACCTCCTTTATCTGTTGGATCTCCTCCTGCCGTTGTGTGTTTAGGGTCTCTGTCAGCAGTGCTGTGTGTATTACACCATTTTCCATGGAGGGGAGGGTTGTGGGTGTCATGTAGTCTGCTGTGTGATAAGTTTTCTTACATCTGCACCCAATCTTGACCCTGGCGTGTCCAAAAAAAAAAACATTCTGCAAGAAAAATGAAAAGAAGAGGGGACTGTAAGGAAATGCGCACCATCAGTTCAACTTGTTAATAACTCTCTTCAGATTGATGGCAAGCTGCTTCTGGGTTTGTCTTTTAATGTTAATATTTATTTAATGAGAGTAAGAATCTCAGCCAGAAATAGGCACTGAGAGTTTGGTGGGAGAGAGATGGCCATGATTTGGAAAGGCTAAAGAGAAGATCTACTCGGAGCACTTGTTCAGATCCACTGAGGAAAAAAAATCTGAGGGAAAAAGTATTTTTGAAGCTTGAGCAAAGTATATGCAAATTAGGTTTTGCAGGGTTTTTATTCCTGTCTGTTTTTGCCATATCAAACAAGCAGTGTGCAATTACCAGCTGAATGTGACTCCAAGAACCCCACAGCTGCATGACACTTGCATCATGCACCCAAGGAAATCTGGCTCTGTTGCAGTGTCCAGCCTTGTTTGTGTCTACATGTTTGCTTTCTAATGCGCTGAGCTCTGCGTTCGGTCAGGAAAACTCCCTGTGTTCTCCACTGAGGGTTAAAATAACACCTCCAACAGATGGACGCTGTCCTCGTTTGGCTTGCAGGGGGCTCTTGGATCGCTGAAGGATGAGTGCATGAGGGAGTTGTGCTCTGATTCTCTTAATTTAACAGACATCTCTTTCTATCTGCTTTTTCCTCCCTTTTTAGGAATGTACCTTTCTGATCTGACATATATAGATTCAGCCTACCCCTCCACGGGCAGCATACTGGAGAACGAACAGAGATCAAACCTGATGAATAACATTCTCAGAATCATATCGGACCTGCAGAGATCCTGTACCTACGGTGAGACTTCAACAGATACATGCCTATGCTGGTGTAGTATGTATATTTATGTGTATGTTTGCAGATTGTTTTTCACTGTGGTTACATTTGGGGTGGTTGCATCAAAAACCAGCGTTGGATAAATAAAGCAAGACTTGTCCGGCATGGGTAGGGTTTGTCCCATCCGGTGACTGTTCGTCTGCCTGCAGAGGGCACCGTTGTCAGATGGAGGCAGTGTACAAAGTGTCTGGTACATGCCACTCTTGCTTGTGCTGTTGTTGGTCCATCAGCCAGCCGCAGAAAGCACAAAAGTTATAACGTACGAAGAGCTGAAGTGAAACTGATTGTTCCCTCTCTCCAGCCCTCTTTTCAACCAATTAACATTCGGCACACGCTTACGTCATCAACTTTAAGCGATACGCAGTCTGAATTCCCATCCCCGAGCGTGTCTGGGATAGGTGAAAACCCTGTCCAACCAGAAACTCGTATGTGGACCGGCACATTTGCAGCACCAAAAATCCCACCATAAGGCTTTATTCAAACTGTTATTCACTAAAAGTGGAGCAGGAAGTGAGTCATTTGAATTAGTACAAATATTTGCTTAAAATTGGCTAATACCCTTCGAGGAAGATTCTACATAGAGTGGGTTTAAAAGTCCTCCAGCACACAACCACAGCTTACTGGAAAACGGTTGTTTTTCATGTTCTTTAAAAATATGCAGATGTTTCAAATAGGTGTTGGTCATTTAAGTACTTAAAACTAAGACACAGCTATTTCCTAGCTACACTCAGGCGGCTGCTGCTCTGGAGCTGTGTTTGGTTTAAAGTACTAATGTTATCCTTTTTCCAGACCCTTATTCTAGCCAACGTAAAGTATGCTGGCAGCTTGTGTTACACAGGCTCACATGTACACATGTGTTTTTAATTTCATGTCTGCCTGTATCTTCTCTTTCTCAGATATACCAGTGTTGCCTCATATACAGAAGTATCTCAACTCAGTCAGGTATATTGAGGAGTTGCAGAAGTTTGTGGAGGATGACAATTACAAGTAAGAAGCAAACAAACAAAGCTTTTGCATTATAGTTATGATTTCTTGCCAAGGTGATAAAGAGAGATGTTTTTGCTGTTAATTGTACTGCTTGCTTGTTTCTTTTCATCATGATGCCTGTTTCTTTTCATCATGATGAATTTACAGAAGAGTATTGTAGGGTACTGAAATTGATTTTTTCAATTGATTTATGCTGCATTTTTTTTCTTTAGATTGTCACAGAAGATTGAGCCAGGCACCAGCACACCACGAGCCAACGCCTCCAAAGAGGATCTTGTCGGTGAGTTTAGTCTCACTTAATCTGAACTGAATGTCCAAGTAGTTTCAAATTTGCACATTAGTATATCAGTTATAACAAAAATTATAGTTTTTGTTTTATTTTCAAATTAAATGACACATTTGTCCAATGTTGTTAAAAAGTAACATGTTTTAATTGATTGATCCTGTTATACTGTCATTAATGTCTTTATTCGCAAAGATTGTTTTCGATGTCACTGTGCATTTCAATGTCCTACATTTTTCACTTAAAGTGGAATTTAAAAGTTCTTTAAAATAATAAGAATAATAAAGAATTAACTTGTTTTTTTTTCTGTACACACCAAAAACATGACATCTCTATTCTTCTGTTGTGGTTTTACTCTGTTTACAGGTCAGGAAGCGTCAGCATCTCCTCTCTGTGGACGTAAATGTGCGGTAGCACCAGACGGAACCAAAGTCCCAGCAACACCTCCATCCCCCAGGAACCTTCTGCCCTACGGACACAGGAAGTGCCACAGTCTGGGCTACAAGTCAGTTTATATTGTTAATCTTTTATAAGAAATAATTTTCATATGTATGTCCTATAGTTTAAAAAATATACACACACACACATACACACTGGTGCTACTCTGTCTGCTTTGTTGTGTCTCCACAGCTTTATCCATAAGACAAATACAGTAGAGTTTAAAAGTGCTACATTTCCCAATGCTGGCTCTCGCCATCTGTTGGATGACAGCGTGATGGAAAGCCACAGTCCTACCAGGGGACAAGCAGAGAGCTCGACTCTGTCCAGTGGCATTTCACTTGGTAAAACTTACACCTCTACAGTTATGAAGTAGAGTTTTTATGTTCAGTGGATGTTTTTATGATGTTTTTTATATGTATACAGGGAGCAGTGAGGGCTCGGAGCTCAGCGAAGAGATGTCTTGGCCAGCTTTTGAGAGGTAAAGCTAATGCATCCATGTCTTCACTGTTTTTTCATCATAACCACATGCAAAAATCAGATTGAAGGAAAAAAAAAAAATCCCCAGCCTGGATGTGATCATCTAAATTTTAAAGCTCTGGCTTCAAGGCACATTTATGCAAAACGATCTGCCATTGAAACCCTCTCACACGCGCCATGCTTTTAGCCTTGCAGCCATGGCAGTCATGCCTCATCCGTCCACTGCTGCGCTTTGCCTTTAGCAAAGATGTAAAGGTGCTTCTGCTTCTCCAGCAGCCTGAAATGTATTAACTGCTTTAACATTTAAGTCTAGCAGCCCCCGTGCCAACCTGTGTCTGGAGCAAAACTATGAGGAAAAAATGCTCAGCTGAAGAATCTACTTGCTTGAAAATCATCTTAACCTCTTTTAAAGCACTGTTCCTTTTTTTAAAGTTTTGAGTAACCCAAAAAACACATCCATCGATAACTCCTCTAACCAAATAACTGCTCCTCATCTTTCCCTAATCCATGCTATTTAAATAAGGCAAAAAAAAAAAAAAAACAGTGGGGGAAAAAGAGAGCCACACAGCCTTAACAGTATCCCGTGCCCCCTATTTTGTCCTATCCTATCTTATGCTATTCTGAACAGGACTCGGTTCTATCACTCTCTGGGCCCAGTGACCCGTGTGGCCCGCATCCCCTACAAAGGCGTCTTGAGGCCCAGCAGGTACACCCATCTCGACCGGAACAAACTTGATCTGAGCCAAAGCCTCTCTTGCCCTCACTTTCCACCCTTGAGTCCCTGCCAGGGGCTGCTGTGTGCTGGTGCTTAGTGTGTGTACTGCTGGGGTAATCTTGTAGTTTGAAATAAGAGTGTATGTGCTGGTGAAATCACATATCTGGTGAAGGGAAAAGGATTCTTATGGTTCTTTATCTTTTGCTGCCTTCTCGAATTTCTTGCATGCCTGTCTCATTCTCAGACTTATTGAGGTTGAAGTCAAGGTATTGGAGTCTGCACGTCAGCCAGCTAAAGCTACAAGCGTTGACTTAACAGACAAGAAGTCTGAGGATGAATCTTACTGCACCTTATTAAAACCTTTAAAAAAATCTATATTATCATATGCTTCAGATATCATCTTTCCAGATCCTGAGATTATAGTCAAAATAGACTTCTTTTTGTGATTAGTTTCCAAAGTATTTCACAGCTTGGAGGTAAAAGCAAATTTCCAAAGTCACAGTGCTGTCGCTGGAAAGAAACTGTTAAATCCTCATTCCTATAGTCAAGAGAAGCAGACTATTCAGGAGCATTAACGTCCAGTTGTCATGGACATTGCATATTAGGCATCTCTTGCGGTTAGGGATTCTCTCTCTCTCTGTCTCTCTCTCTGTCCCCCCCCCCCCCCCCCCCCCCCCAAAAAACCAGGCTTCGCTACACTCCTGCACTGAGCTTCCTACTCTGATCCTCCAGACAGACACAATCTGCACACCGCTTTTCCCGTCTTTGCTCTTCTTTTTTGTGATAGCAGTGTTGAGATTTATATCTTTGAAATTCATTTTTGTCAAAACAAAATGGGGGCTACTTAGGCAGAAAGCAGGGGTAAAGGTAGCTTTGCAGATTGCATCTGGCTGTACTATTAGTTTATCTCTAAATCTATATGGTGTGCATGGAAATATGCATGTTCTTTTTCTTGTATGCATGTTTTTATATTTAAGGGGTAATGTTTGTCTTTGTCCCATTGCAGCTCAGCTGAGTCAGAGGAACTTGCAGTTCACTTGTACCCTGGAGCAGTCACAGTGCAAGGAGTGTTAAGGCGAAAGACTGTGCTCAAGGAGGGCAAGAAACCAACTGTGAGAATACACACTCACACATTTGTCTAGATAAGCAGACGCGCACGTGCCTTCATGTGCTGCCCATGCCTTCATGTACTCCTAAGCAGGAGCACATGGGACATATATACTGTCAATCACAGATGGGACCTCAGAGGCTTCTTAACCTGCAGAATATCTTTCTCTGTCTGTTCCACATGTTTTCTCATTAACCTCACCCTCCCGACCCTGTGACACTAAGATTACCCCCTTATGTTTCTGCTGGAAATAAATGTGGAGCTTTATATGAACTTAAAATAACTAAAGACTGTCATACGTAGTGATGATGGTTTAAAGTCTGGCGCTCCACACCTGCCGTGTTAATTAATGGCTTCACTTGATCCCATTTTCTTTCATGCGTTTTCTCCTTATTTCGTTTCTATTAATTTTAAGTCTTTTTGTAGTTTGCAGAACAAGCTCCTTAGATTGCATGTTGAGTCTTTCACAAGCACAAGAAAGGATTTTTTTTTTTTTTTTAATTCAAATATGTTTTATATTTTAAGGTTCTGTTAGCTTTGATAACAGCGTTGCACAATATTGGCAACAACTTTACCAGCGTCATGAGGTCATCACCTGAAATGCTTGTTCAAGGAGTTCCCACATATGCTGAGCACTTGTCAGCTGCTTTTCCTTTTGTAGTCCATCTCATCCCAGTTTGGCATTCGTGGGTGAATGTAACCCTTACAAAGCCCAAAGGTATGTTTTGACTCACCAGAAAAGCCCCCAACCCACCTATCAACACCATCAAAGCTGCTCATCAGTTCTTCACAGTGGGAACCACACATGGAAATGCCATCCATTCCCCGTTCTCCGCATCTCAGAAAAAGCTTAACAGCTGGACCCAAAAGTCTAAAATCGTAACCTCTTGGGCCAAACAGATTTCCACGAGTCTAATGTCCATTCCCAGTATTTGGGATCTGGAGACTTGGTTGGGTCAGTGCCTTTGGCTCTGTATCGTTTTTCTTGAGCCATTCCTGTGTATTGTCCAGCTAGCAGAGGTTGTTGCCATTTTGGAGGTGTGATTAGTTTATAAGAGTTTTTTAGCTTCTTAGTTTAAGTCCGTGTGAATGGCAAGCATCAGATTACATTGTAAAAGATGATAAGTGTCATTTGCTTTCGTGCCTGTGGCTTTAATATAGAGTCTGTTACCATGTTAGTGTCACTCTATGTAGTTTTTCATTGACTTAATGCGGTTGAATCAGAGTGTGTGATCAGATTTCAATTTGTGCCTCTAGGTGGCATCTTGGACCAAATACTGGGTTGCTCTGTGTGGAACCCAACTCTACTACTACCCTGCCAAATCCTTGAAGGCCACTGAGAGAAAACATGTAAGACACACAAGCGCACACACATACACACTCTTTAACACTCTGGTGATGCATGCATGGGCAGCGTTTTTGCAACAGGTGCTATAGAGGTGGTGTTTTCTTCGAGCAGGTGAGGACAACAGATGGAACGTAATGTAATGACACTGAGACGTCCAAACGTCTTAGATGTCCACTGTACGAACGGCAGGTGTTGATAGAAGTGAGTCGGCGTAGCAAACGACCCCAAAACACTCTGTTTTATAAGGAGACGACATATGATAGCCATTACTTACTCAGTCTTAAAAACTTTAGTCTGAAAGTCTGAAAAAAACACTTAATGATTCTTTTTCATGTGCTTTGTACTTGGTATGCACAGGGAGGGGAAAAGGGAAACGAAAACAAAGAGCTGTAAATTTTTCATGTCATGTCGACACGACATTATTCAAAAACAAGTAGGCTTGGGGTGTGTGAGTGTGTGTTTGTTTTGGTGTATAGCATCAGTTGGTTGAGAGCATTCACTGAAACTTTACAGAAGTTCAAAAGGGGCAGAGAAGCAGAAGGAAATGCAGGGAGTGTGAGTTTGAGTGTGCAAGGAAGTTTTTTTGGACCGTGGTGCAGCGGGGGTACAGACGGACAGATGGTAGCACTCATTGAATAATGAGGCCAGTGACATCACTCGCAGTCCTGTGTGTCACTCAGGCTAATGAGAACCTTGTGGAGTGCAAATGCAATGCTGGGAGTTCACACACATACACACAATGCTTGTGTTAATAATTCTTCCGCGTGTAAACAGAGAAGGTTGATTATGTTTTGACTTTGCTTCTTACCAGTTCAAGTCCACGTCCAGCAAGATCGTGTGTGTGGTCGGTCTGATGGCTATGATGGCTGACGATCCTGAGCACCCTGACGTCTTCTTGCTGACCGACTCTGAGCATGGTGAGACTTGAACACGTGAGAGGGAGAAAGCAAAGAGGAAATGATTAATACAAGGATGCATTAAAATTGTAAAGTGGGTCAGGAGGTTTAAATTGAAGCTGAAGCTTGTCAGTTATTATTTTTGGCATCTCTTCATGCTCACCATACAGAAGGCGAAAAACCAGACCAAAATTTGTTAAGCTGTTTGTTTTTGTCAATTTTATTGTCGTTTTCATGAGGGGCCTAGTTCTTCTTTCTGAGTCTTTATCTGTTATTCTTTCTCACTTTCATGCAGTGAATGACTATAAATTTAACTTGAAGGAATCTAAATAATCAGATAACACTCATACAGTAATGACAGTTGCTTAACCATATTGAATACAAGATGTCCTGCCAACATATCCAAAGCTAAGATAAGAAATGTCATAATCTCATTGTGAAATTCAGGTGGTAACAATTTTTCTTTTCTTCAGTCATTTTGATCAAAATTTTGCACCAATGCACGCAAACATGTGGGTGGTGTCCACAATGTTGCTGAACAGCGAGGCTCTCTGTGAGCTAAAGGGGACAATTCATTTACACAGGCATTCACCTCGCAGTCCTCATTTTCTTTCTTCCAAGAAGAAAATAGTCCCACATGAAAAGTTGCATGCACTAAACACTTGAAAGTGCTTACAGAAAGGTTTGTACATTTCTGAGAGTGCACTTACCTGCAGAGTTTTTTAGATGTATCTTTTGTGCATGTAAGTCAAGTGCCATCCAGCTTCATTATATTCAAGAGAAGGAAGTAATTTTCCAAAGCCATTATGCAAAATCGAGCAGTTGACATCCAAATTATCCAGATTAGTACATATCTCTAAAGGGTGGAGGAAAAATGTTTATTATTTGTTTTTGCTATAACCTGTCACTTTAAGCCCTGCAGATTAGTCATACTTGACATCCTTAATGTTCATACACAGGTGTTAATTATGTGCATTTACACACACAAATCATCTGACTTTGTCATAGATTTTTTCTCATGACTTTGCTTTGAATTTATCGGGCAGACCAAAGTCAAGTGAGGCTTTTAGTCATCTTTCCAGCTTGTTGAGAGAGCAGGTGGTTACAAGACCTGGCACCTCACTCTGTTTGTTTCCATTTCCTAGGTAACACCTACAAGTACCAGGCAGGGAACAGAATGAATGCTTTGCTCTGGTACAAACATCTGAGTGCTGCCTGTCAGAGCAATAGGCAACAGGTATGAAGACACGAATATGCACACACAGACATTCATGAGGCTGATTAACAGGTGCATTTTGTAAAATCTGACTTTTTTCACAGGTGCCAGCCAATCTGATGTCATTTGAGTGACTTTTAGAAGTGCGGCTGAGCAAAGGAGAGAGGGATGAGGAGACAGACGAGGATGATGGGGAAGGAGTGCTGACTCAGTAATGGGAGCTTTCACTGCCATCAACCCTGACCACCGATTCTCCGATTCTTTGCCCTGGCCTCACTGCAGCCTCACCTGCCACCACTGCCTTAACCAGAGTACCCTGTGTGTGTGTGTGTTTGTATTTGACAGTGAATGCGAATCCGTGTGGATGAAAATGACTGTTTTGGATTTATTAACTACTGAACAAGGACCTGCACCACTGCTCATGTCTCCCGTTTGCTTTTGGTGTCTTCTGTTCAGCACCTTCACTGGAGCCATTTGACTTCTCCTTGCTGACAGACTGACAGGTTTTGTTTTGGTTTTTTTTGTTGTTGTTGTTGTCTTTTGGGGGGAGGACAGACCCTCCCCCCCCCCACCTCCTTTTCACTGGGTGAACTATCCACCCCCCATGCTTGAAAGCAAGTTTTCCATCTTTTTATTCAGGTGGATACGCGATCACACAAACAAACACACTTTGTCAGACTAACTCACCGGACTTTAGACTTATTTTTACTTACTTGTTTCACACTTTAAATTGTTGGTCACTTCAATCACTTGCATTGGCTCGAAGTCACATGGTTATTTATATTTACCATGTGCACACATACACACACAAACAAACATATTTGATTGCATCGTTGCAAACGTAAGGGCTCTTATTCGCAATCAATTCCAGCAGAAACAATTCCTACACTTCCTGAATGTGTCTAGTTTTTATTACTGTTCAGTATGCGGTGGTATAACTGCGCTGAGTGGGAGGTTCACTTTAATCAGAGGAGTCTTGTCTGTTTTCCACAGAGGTACGATAATCCCAGAATCTAAGCTAAGACGCGTTCACGGTCGGGTAGATGAGAGTTGCTCTTTTTCCTCCAGTGCTGTCTGCTCGCTGCCACCTGACATCCGCCCAGAAAGGCGATGGTTTGTCCACCAGACACAAGCATACACAAAAACACTAAAGACTCGAAACTGTGAAAGAGTCAAAGAAAGAGAGCAACAGAAACTTGTGATACATGATTTTATCTCCTCTGGTTTAGAGTAGACACTCAAAGCTACCTGGAGCCATACAGAGTCTATTTTAAATCTTTGTTTATTATGTTTTGTTCTTTTCTGTGTTTTTGTTTTTTTTGTTTTTGTTTTTTTCCTTCTTTTGGGCTGGACAGTGCAGTTCACAGTATTACCATGTAGTAGATGATTGCACAGCAACATTTTGTTTCTGTTACATTTGAATGTCTTTTTTTGCATTTATTTTGAATATTTTTTAAGTACATGTGAATTTTAGTTTTTCTATTTTTGACCCTCATCTTCGTATCCAAGCCCAGCTTCAGAATTTTGGGAAATGGCATAAGCGCCGAGGTTATAAGTAGTACAAAGCGACATTGCAACCACGTTTTTCTACTGCTTTATAAAATGAAAGACAGAGCTGCAGTGCAATTACGTGCAGCTACTGGTATGTTTCAGTTGGGAAAAACCGGGGATTTACATTTTCCGCTGTACATCCCGTATATGTCAGTATGCCACAGGCTGACTTTTGCGGTTTTTGCAAAAACATGAGTGATGGTGGTGTACACAACAGTGAGGTGCTTTTTTGCTCAGTAATAGTCAAACATCAAATTTTTCCTTTTTAATAGCTGTTTACACTGTATGTTTACACAATCCTATGCCCAGTTTCACAATCCCTTCACTGCACATACTCTATTTAATAGGAAGCCTACCGTTGTCCCATCTATTAGTGGGGCGTGTTAAACTCAGAGAAGGTTTCGGGCTGTTGATAAAGGATAATGGGGTGGACACGTTCCATACTAACGGCTTTCTAATGGGTTTTTCTTCTTCTCCAGGCTTGTGTCAGGTTCATTGAGTTTCAGTTGTTTTTGTTAAAGGAGACGTTGTAGCGGATAAACCTGTGGAAGAATGAATGAGGGAGCCAAAAACAGGCCTGTGTAATGTGACGGTGACTTAAAGTATGTGTGCGCATATGTGTGCCTGTGCATACGTCTCTATTTTTATAATAACATTGTAATTCAAGCCAGATTAGGCAATCCCTTGAGGCTGCCATCACTGCTGAGCAGTGGGGTTAACCAGCTACCTAATCGTGTGTGGCTAACTTCCAGTTCATGCAATGGCTCCATACTGAGTTGTGCTGTGCCGAAATTCTGAAGAAAAGGTGACTCACAAGGAGAGAGGAAGTGGAACTCATCTGTGTCCGCTGTTGCTGGAGCTACGCGCTGAGGAGAGACTTTGTGAAGCAACAAAATCCCAGAGTGACTTACTGTGGAGGCTAACTGATGTTTGAGTACTGCTGGTTGGCCAAAGGGACAAAAAGAGGTCTGTGAATGAAATGGATGAAATGTGAGACACAGGATGGGTGGCTGAGAGACGATTTACCTGTGTTTGTCTAAAGATGCTGGTTACTCTGTCTTAACTGACATATTCAGACAGTATGTCATTTGCAGTGCGTCAAATAAGTTTGTGCAACTATGGAAGAATTAAAGCTGTGGTCTGTGCAAAAGGAGAAAATGCATAGATGTTAAACAAAGCTAGTCTTGATGGTCAGCGACCCCATCAAATGTTTCCTTTCTTTGTATTAGCTTTATCTGATGTTAGATGAGAACGGTGGAAGAAAAAGACAAATGTTACTGTGGACATCGGAATAGAGAATGTTTTTTTTTTTTTTTGTTTTGTTTTGTTTTGTTAATTAATCTGGGTACAATAATCTCTTTGAGAGCAACCCAAATTATGTCAGGCATTTTTTTTCTTATGTGTGGTTTTCCTCACTGTAATCTGAGTTTACATGTTTTTTGGTTGTTGTTTTTTTTTTTTTTTTTCCCCTCTTTTCAGCATATGGTCAAAGTAATGGAAACAGGTGTTTAATTTAGAGTTGGATTTCAAGATCAACCACTACTACTTCTGTTTTTGGAGAGTGTAATATAGCCACTCTCCCTTTAAGATAATCTTTTTTTGGTTTTTATGAAGAAATTTGATGCCACGCTTGAACATTTTTGTGTCTGCATTACGAGCTTGTGTTGTTTCCTTAAAACTGACCATACTGTCTGCACATGCACAACTTGCCCTGCATTAACTGTTCCGGGCAAAGCTCATTCTAGATCTGTCTTTTTAATGGTCTCGTTGTCGAGATGGAGGGTTCGATGGGAGGATGTTTATTCTTTCGGTTGGCTGGAGAAGTGTATTCAATGTGAACCGGTGCCTCACGTGCACCAGCCAGGCATTCATTCAGCATTTACCGAGGATGGAAACGACGGCAGCCTGCATTTTAAGTCGTCAAAGCTGATGGGGGTGATGTATAAATTACCTTCACCCTTTACCTAGCTCTGTGTGTGTCTCGTCTCTGCCTGCATCGTGTCTGTGGCCAGTGCTATGACCTCTCTGAGTGATGTGCTGCCTAGTGACTGAGTAACAATAAACACTTTTTGGTTTGTTTTTTTTTAAACTTCACATCAATTTTATGCTCGTCGTTCTGTTGAAGGTTGTGTGTGACTGTGAAATGAAGCACAGATTTGTGCAGGTGAATGTGAGTCTTGGTCGTATTACATGTCACAGTGCTATTTGACAATTCCACCCACTCCTCCCTTCTCCTTTTTAAAAAAATAAAGTAAAAAAAATCTGGAACTGGTGATGAGCACAATGTCTAGTAGTATGGCTTCTTCGTAGTAGTGATGCCAACATATATTTTTTAAAGCAATCTAGATTTTTAAGTCTAACAAAATATCGAAAAACAAAATCAGAGCACTCCAGTTACTCTGTGTTGGTTATTTTTTATTCTTATTACACTTTCTTAATCATCGTTAGGTTACAGTCAGATCCACTACACTATAGATGTTGGCTTTGCATTACTAATAACGCACTGAGGTGTTAGTCATACATAAAGTATTAACTATTTTGTTTGTACTTTTAACAGTTAAAGGTGTTTTGTCTGTTGGGTACAGTTTAAATGTTTGGGGAGGGGGGGTTGTTTTGTTTTTTTACTTCTCAGGCCTCCTAATTATTCCAATAAAATGATTTAAAATAATCTCTTTTTTTTATGTGGTCTGTCTTCCAAGAAAAGGAAAAAAAAACAACTTTCATAATAAAAATAAAGTTTTTGCTCAAACAATAAGAATGTGGAGGTGTTGCGTCATACGTTTACTGGTACTGGGGGCTAAATGCGTCCGTTAGTCAGCTGTCTTTAAAGGTCAAAAGTCTGCAACACTTGTGGCACGAAGAGCAACTTTTATTGCTTGTGCAACACATTTGTCTGTGGTCTTCATCCAGGATGTTGCCGTTGAGTTTTGGCTCCTTGAGAGTTTCGCCTCTCCCCCTTGCACCTTGCAAGCAGGCTGAAGTTGTGCCAAAAGGCTTGACTCAGCTACTTTCATGAAGTGTTATATTTGTTTTCCATTATTGCTTGTGATTTTAGGTATCTGAATACCTGCGACCGTTCGTACGTCTTCCTGTTTATCACACATGCAAGAGATATAGAGAAATGTTGCCGTCAGTAACACGAGGGAGGTATTTTCCAAGATGGAAAATGAGAATGAGAGCGAGTCAAACAAAAGCACCTGCTCAAGGGGGGGGAGAGGTGACCAGGAGTCACTAAACCTATGAGCTTTTAATGGCTGTATAACAGATATTTTTCTTCAGATTTTCATCAAAGCAAAGGCAGGCTGTTGTCAGTACCCTGCCAAATCTATTTTCCTCATCAGTTTCTAATTGAAATACGGACCCCAAACTGTTCTCAAAATCTTAACTCGGTCCCCTGACGAATGGTGTCAATCTATAATAACATTAGTTCACATCTCCAAAAAAAAAGGTTTGGGGACTTTCTTTTAGTGGTTCCCAAACCTTTTGTGTGATCTCCCACTTCAGAAGTCAGCAAAAGGTCGTGTTCCACTCATAGGTTTGATCCCACACAAATCTTTATCCGTTATTAATAATATACAAGGAGCCAATCTGCATTTTACTTATGCATATGCAACACCCATGCACACACACGGTGTTTCAGTTTCTGGGGGCGGGCCCTACAGGGCAACACTGCCGCCTGGTGGCTACCTGGCTGTCATGCAGACGGAGGAAGTGTTTCGGAAGTGGACACGGCAGGGCACAGAAGGAATCGAAGAAAAGGGCGGAGGAAAGGGAGCTTCCGAGGGGGGTTAAAAAAAAAAAGAGAAATCACCGCGACTTCTAGCACCTAGCCAATTTACTAACACCAACTTTCGTTTTGAAAGACTGAAAGGACAGCTGTGTGATACGTAATCTACAGTGAACGGCGTATGAGCATAAGGTAAGTCTGCTCGGTCTGTGCCCAGTAAACACAACAGACGACGTACTGTGTGCTACTAGCGGGCTGCTTTAGCTAACACGCACAGCAAGGTGTACAGCGGTTTGCTAAACGACTAGCTGTGTTGTCACGGATGTGAACGAGCCCGTGGTGACCTGGCAGAAATGAATAACGGGGGCAGTCTCCGGTAGAAAAGTGCCTTTCTGGTATTTTAGGTGTTTTTTATGCGGGCAGTGCTCGCCAGCCGTTTCCTCGGTGGCTGCATGAAAGAGCAATTGTATGGGAGACGCCGATGCCTGCGTGGCCAAACCCGTGTCGATAGAGCTTATTAGCCGGTGTTTTTAATGTAGCTCGTTCGTGGCCGGTTTGTTGTCATTATGTCACAGCCTGGTAACATTAACTTCGGCTCGGCAGCCACAACGAGAGCAACAGAGGCAGGTAAGTGACGGGCAGGTGAACGTGGCAGCTGGATAATTTAACTGCTGTGATCCGTAACGCCTCGTTTGTGTGTAGCTGAAGATAAAGGTTTAGGATTAGATGAACATCACTGTGGTTCAGGAAACTCTTCTCTGCGTTAAAGGCAGAGCCACTTTAATGTGTCAACCACCAGCAGCAGCAGGAGTGGACCCCCTCTGCACCACAGCAGGACGACATGTCCATCATTTCTTAAGTGAGAAAAGGCAGGTTCAATAACAACAACACCCCGCCACCACCCTATCCCCTCATCCTCGTGCAGGAGAGGAAGGGATGTGAACCACCTTGTTGTAAACGTTGGTCCCTCACCTTTAATAAAGCCCAGCTGGCAACAGCAGCTACAGTAAGTAAGCTTTGCTGCTGGCACAAAGCTTACTTTTGAATGTACGCACACATTTCCACAGACCAGACTCTGCCATCGTGATGTAGTTGCACATTCTGGACAGGTTTCAACTGTGCTGCAGTACTGGGTCATCCTCTGCCCTGGGGGGAACCGAGCCAGAGAGGCAGCGAATCAATCAGTTTTCTCTTCACATTATTGACAGTACATCTTTCATCTCTCCCTCTCCTAGTTCTCCTGCTGTCTCCCTGCTGGTGACTGCCTGTTTGCTTAGACTGCAGCTCCAGGGAAAAGGCAGAAAAGCTCCCGTCCTTCAGACAAGTTGGTCTTACAGTGCAGGCAGGCAGGAAGGTGACTGAGCTGCAGGGGCCATGCATCAAGGGTGAGGGGTGTTCGCTGTGGGGGAGACGCACAACTACAGGCAAGGAGGAGGTCAGGGCCAGTCAGTGTGGAAATGAAGCTCAAACAGCGCATGGTGGTGCTGTGTGCCGTGCTCCTCCTGCTGGGCCTGGCCAAGATCTTCCTGCTGGATGGAGGTGAAGGAACTGCAGCTAGCCGGCGGGACCTCAGAGCGTTTCGCAAGGTCAGGATGCAAGTGGGCTGTTTCATGTTAAAGTTGCGATCAGAAGTTTCCACTCACCATAGACATGAATGCTATGGTAATTTACATTTTTTTAATATTACTACTTTCTTGGAGCGGTTGTTTTTACAGGATGCAGTGATTGTTTACCATACGTCTTTAATGACTTTAAAAAGGAACTGGATGCTCAAATCCACACACAAGTTCGAAAGCATACATACAGTGGGGCAAAAAAGTATTTAGTCAGCCACCGATTGTGCAAGTTCCCCCACCTAAAATGATGACAGAGGTCAGTAATTTGCACCAGAGGTACACTTCAACTGTGAGAGACAGAATGTGAAAAAAAAAAAATCCATGAATCCACATGGTAGGATTTGTAAAGAATTTATTCGTAAATCAGGGTGGAAAATAAGTATTTGGTCAATAACAAAAATACAACTCAATACTTTGTAACATAACCTTTGTTGGCAATAACAGAGGTCAAACGTTTACTATAGGTCTTTACCAGGTTTGCACACACAGTAGCTGGTATTTTGGCCCATTCCTCCATGCAGATCTTCTCGAGAGCAGTGATGTTTTGGGGCTGTCGCCGAGCAACACGGACTTTCAACTCCCGCCACAGATTTTCTATGGGGTTGAGGTCTGGCTAGGCCACTCCAGGACTTTCAAATGCTTCTTACGGAGCCACTCCTTTGTTGCCCGGGCGGTGTGTTTTGGATCATTGTCATGTTGGAAGACCCAGCCTCGTTTCATCTTCAAAGTTCTCACTGATGGAAGGAGGTTTTGGCTCAAAATCTCACGATACATGGCCCCATTCATTCTGTCCTTAACACGGATCAGTCGTCCTGTCCCCTTGGCAGAAAAACAGCCCCATAGCATGATGTTTCCACCCCCATGCTTCACAGTAGGTATGGTGTTCTTGGGATGCAACTCAGTATTCTTCTTCCTCCAAACACGACGAGTTGAGTTTATACCAAAAAGTTCTACTTTGGTTTCATCTGACCACATGACATTCTCCCAATCCTCTGCTGTATCATCCATGTGCTCTCTGGCAAACTTCAGACGGGCCTGGACATGCACTGGCTTCAGCAGCGGAACACGTCTGGCACTGCGGGATTTGATTCCCTGCCGTTGTAGTGTGTTACTGATGGTGACCTTTGTTACTTTGGTCCCAGCTCTCTGCAGGTCATTCACCAGGTCCCCCCGTGTGGTTCTGGGATCTTTGCTCACCGTTCTCATGATCATTTTGACCCCACGGGATGAGATCTTGCGTGGAGCCCCAGATCGAGGGAGATTATCAGTGGTCTTGTATGTCTTCCATTTTCTGATGATTGCTCCCACAGTTGATTTTTTCACACCAAGCTGCTTGCCTATTGTAGATTCACTCTTCCCAGTCTGGTGCAGGTCTACAATACTTTTCCTGGTGTCCTTCGAAAGCTCTTTGGTCTTGGCCATGGCAGAGTTTGGAGTCTGACTGTTTGAGGCTGTGGACAGGTGTCTTTTATACAGATGATGAGTTCAAACAGGTGCCATTCATACAGGTAACGAGTGGGGGACAGAAAAGCTTCTTACAGAAGATGTTACAGATCTGTGAGAGCCAGAGATTTTCCTTGTTTGAGGTGACCAAATACTTATTTTCCACCCTAATTTACGAATAAATTCTTTACAAATCCTACCATGTGAATTCATGGATTTTTTTTTTCACATTCTGTCTCTCACAGTTGAAGTGTACCTCTGGTGCAAATTACTGACCTCTGTCATCATTTTAAGTGGGGGAACTTGCACAATCGGTGGCTGACTAAATACTTTTTTGCCCCACTGTACAGGCTGAAATGTGTATATACATTCACTTAAATAATTAATTAGCTGGTTCTACGGTGTCTTTTAACTTGACAAGGCCAAGGCCTATAGACTGGTAGTTTCTCTTTGCCATCATAAAAAGGATTTTTTTGACAGCACTCATTGAATTGACTAATAGTCAGAACTAGGGATGGGTACCGGTGTCTGGTGCCATCATGGCACCGGTTCTGACATAAACGGTAGTAACCAGACCGAAAAGCAGCGCACATTTCGGTGCTTTATTTCGGTGCTTTTTTTTTTCCTGAGCTGTGATACACTTTAGATTCTAGCCAATCATTTTACGTTTCCGAGGATAGTAGGCGGGTCCAGGTACGTACGTTCTTTTAGAGCAGAGCTACAGATTAAAAATGCCCAAGGCGAAGCGGTCAAAAGTCTGGCTGTACTTCACAGCAAAATATGCAAACTCAGCAGCCTGCAACAAGTGCTTTAAGCTGATACTGTGATACTGTGCAAAGGAGGTAACACCTCAAATCTGATGAAACACCTGGCGACGCATAGCGTTTTTTTTAAAAGCCGAGAAATGCGCCGTATTTGATAGCTTGCTGCGAGACCTCACACCGTGCACATCTACTGCGGGTGGGTTGCCTGTTATCGGACCTGGAGCAACATCTCCCAAAAACCCGAAGAATAGAGTCCTGGCCCCTAGCCCTGCTAGTGTAGCAGAAATGATGACGGATGATGGCAGCAGCAGCCGTTCTTCTCTGCGTGAGTAGCTTAATGTTGTTCGTGTGTAATTTACGTTGAGTAGGCTAACCACGTTATTACATTAATGCACGTAAGGTGAACTAGCAAACATCATCATAGCTACATGCGGCTGTCCTCTTGTTTGATGGCAGATACTCCCTTCACCCTGGCCAAAAAGGCTAAAATGACCAAAGAAAAAGTTGGAAAACAGTTAAACATGAGAGGTTTTTGGACAAAGTTTGTGTTTTTTCCATTGTTTAAGCACTGCTTCCAGCCAAGAGTGATACCATATATACCCCATAGCTGCAGAAAAGGCTAACATTGTTATCTTTTTACAAAAAAACAGCTGAGCATGGGAGGGTTTTGGACCAATTTTGTGTTCTCCATTCTTTAAGCACCGGTTTGAGCACCGTTTAAGCACCGGCACCGTTTCAAAAGTACCGGTTTGGCACCGGTATCGGATAAAACCTAAACGATACCCATCCCTAGTCAGAACACTGGAAAAGTCTGAGGAACTCAGAAGAAGAATTGAGGATTTGTGAAGTTGGGAAGGTCTTCTGGAGATTCCATGATCATCAACTGCAGGTGGATGTGCAACTAGAGGTTATTCAGGTGTATTACCACTTTGCCATCATCTGAAAGAAGACCCGAACTGTCACCTTCGCACGAAAGGAAATCGGTGAGGATGTTCAACAACAACCCAGGAAGCCTGCCATGAACTGGAAACTTCCGGAACACACTTCTGGAATGGCCTTCACAAAATCCCTACCTCATCCCTGTTGAAAATTTGTGGACGGGTCCAACCTGATAAAATGAAAACTCTACCAAGAAGAGTTAGCTTAAAACTTTTTGATGGTTACTAAAAGCCTCTGGTTGACGTGCAAGTTTCTAAGGGACATTTAACGAAATATTAGCCAAGGTGTATGTATATATTTGAGTATATATATGTCTGTCTGTATACTTTTAATCCTATTTGGATTAGAGAAATTCCGAAATAAACAATTCTGGAAAAAGAACAACTCAAAGAAATCATTAAAAGACTTAAATAATTGTGTCACTCATGCCCATGATGAGTGGATGGGAACTTTTGACTTTTACATTAAAAAATGTGCTTTCATTGGGATCACTAACTGGATGCACAGTCATAGCCAACAGTGTTATAAAGCATTTAAAATATGCTGGTCTTGTTTAAGTATTAATAAACTAAGTTTCATTATTTAAAATCTTATCTTATGTTATCTCATGCAATGTGTTATTATTACTCATCCCTCAAAGATGGAAGCTGGTCTTTCACTGTCTCGGGGCGCTCGCCTTACCAACACCCTCCAGTCTTCATGGGAGATAGCAAGCCAATGGGTGGGCCCCAGAGAGGTGTACCCCGAAGAGACTCCAGAGCTGGCTGCTGTGCTTACTTCCCTGAGCTCTGCCAGGATAGAGCGGGCAGATGTGGGCTATAAGGGCACACAGCTCAAAGCCTTGCTGGTGCTAGACGGAGGACAAAAAGTGGTCTTCAAACCCAAGAGGTCAGGCTTAATTAAAAAAAAATTCTGTCACAGATTGATTTATTCTTCTTACTTTTGTTTTATTATTTATTTTATTTTTATTTCCACCCTCGCTCAGGTACAACAGAGACTATGTGGTCGAAGGAGAGCCATACGCAGGCTATGACAGACACAATGCGGAGGTAGCTGCTTTTCACCTGGACAGGTTTGTAATCATGGTTATTTGAGTTCTTTGTCATTTTTTTTTTTTAAACATTCTGTGGTCTGTCGAGAGTGTCATAATCTTCAGTCCTGTTTTGTAATCTTCGTCCTCTATGCAGGATCCTTGGTTTCAGGAGAGCACCTTTGGTGGTTGGCCGATACGTCAATCTGCGAACTGAGATCAAACCTGTGGCCACAGACCAACTTCTCAGCACTTTTCTCATGCAGGGTGAGTATCTGTGACCTACTGTGTCTTCTTTCAGAAAACCGAATCATTGACATAGCAGACAGGAAATGTGGTTGAAGGGTGGACAGCTGAAAGTTTCATATCACAGATGGTCTACTTTTCTGATAAATTATAAAAGCAGTGACATTAAATAAAGAGTGGTGCACTAACTTTTCTACTTCGGAATTTTCCCTACCAATAAAACCTGTAACATGTGTGTGCGTGCGTGCGTGCGTGCGTGCGTGTGTGTGTGTGTGTGTCTTCATCTTCTTTAAACAAGACCAGAACCAGAAAAACTGGAACACTGTTTGCTCTATTTCTCCATTGTGTTTTGATGTCATCAAGCTGCCACCTCCTCTCCGTTTGACACGTATACAGTGTACAAGAAGTGACACATTGGACATATAAGGTCTTGATGTAAACGGAGATGATCAGGCCCCATCTTAAAGTAAAGACCGCCCCACGCCAATAGAACACTTCACTCTCTGGCTGCTGGTTTACATGTCGTTCCTAGGGTATTTAAAACTAGAATGGGAGGCAGAGCCTTGAGTTTTTGGGCTATTCTTCTGTAGAAGCAGGTCCCATTTTAGATTTGGGAAACGAGACATCCTCTCTGCGTAAGATTAATCTTATCTTAAGACTTTTCCTTTTGCTAAAGCATAGAGTTAGGGCTGGATCAGGTGACCCTGAATACTCTCCTAGTTACACTGCAATAGGCTTGGCTGCAGGGGGGCTTCCCATGATGCACTGAGTATTTCTTCTTCACTCAACCTCTTTTAACTCTATGTGTTTATGCACCTTTTTTGCATTTAATTATTAGTTATTACTAACCATGAGCCTGGTTCTGCTGGAGGTTTCTTCCTGTTAAAAGGGAATTCTTTCCCACTGTCACCCAGTGCTTGCTTAAAGAGGGTCATCTGAATGTTGGGGTTTTCTCTGTTTTATTTCAAGGTCTTACAATATAAACTAGCGTGAAGTGTTCTAATTTGGCACAATATACAAAGGATTTTATTTATTTTTATCTCAAATTACTGCATTAAAAATGTTACAGAAGGCTCCAGCAGCACAGTAATAATAATATGGACGGCTCTGATTTCACTCTATTCATAAAATGCAGTAAATAAATACCCCACTCATGAATGTTGACTTTCGTAGAATGTATTTAGCCTGATGTTCGTCTTTTTTCCTAACAATGACTTTGAGGGCAGCACTGTTGCCGCCCATCATTCCATCATCAGGCTGGGGTCTTTCTGTGTGGAGTTTTTACATGTTCTCCCCGTGTTTGCGTGGGTTCTCCCTGGGTACTCCATCTTCCTCCCACAGTCCAAAGACATGCAGCTAGTGGGGATAGGTTAATTGATGAATCTAAATTGTGCATAGGTGTGAATGCGGGAGTGAACGTGAGTGCGACTGGTTGTCGGTCTGTGTGTTAGCCCTGCGACAGACAGGCGACCTGTCCAGGGTGTACCCCGCCTCTCGCCCTATGACAGCTGGGATAGGCTCCAGCGCCCCCCGCGACCCTGAAAAGGATAAGCAGAAGCAGATGGATGGATGTCTTTATCGAATGTTCATTTTCTACAACCACAAACAGAAGAACAAGACTTGCATAAACAACCGATTAAAAAAACAAACTCTTCCCTCTTCTGCCCTTACTCATACATCAGTCTTGCGTTCACAGACAGTTTTCAGTATCCTCTTCAGATAAGTCGGTATTTTTGCTAAAATCCATAAATGTCACCGATACATGCCCAGAGATTTCTAGCTTACCTTAAGAACATACATACATTTTTTTCTCGTGGCAGGTTTGATTGTATTTTGTTTTGCCCTTTGAATACTTCTTGGTCTATTTGTTTTCTTTTGTAGCATTGCTGTAATTCTTTTTGCATTTAGCAGGCCACCAGTAACTTTTCACTCTTACTATATATATATTTTTTTCTGAGTATAAACCAAACAGCTAAGATTTTAGATCAAGCAGACGTTTAGAAATGTTTCTTCCTCATTACAACCTGCACATCTTCCCAACATTTTTGGGAGGATGTGCAGATTTTGTGCACCTGGACACAATTACATTTACCGTTAGCGAGTTATTGCGGATCGCTGCATGTGCGGGGCTCGACGGCGCCAACGCGTTAACGAGCTAACCACGCTAACGTGTCGACGCCGTGCAGCCCCACACACGGAGCAATCCGCGATAACTCGCTAACGGAGATTTCCCGCTTTAGTGCGGTTATGGCATTAACGTAATTTTAACGAGATTAACACTGACAGCACTATTTTTTTTTTTTTTTTTTATAACGCAAGCTATTTTCCAATCTTACCAATTCTAAATCTTCCCTCCATGTAGCAAACTTATTTATATGAATTTTCCACTGATCATTCAAAATAGAATGATCAGCCATCTGAGTTGAAGACACTTAGTGGAATGTTAATGTTTATTATTAAGTTTATATTTGATTCTCAGCTCCTAATGCTAGGCTTTTACTTTTTTGGCAATTTGCATTTACTGTTTAAATATCATAAAAGTGGTGTCAGTGAAAATACTGTTGCTGAACAGAATGTGTCAGTACAATGCCATTTTAATTTTCTGTTAAGCTTAATTTGTGTTCCATTCCAACGACTTATGGAAACCCCCCTTTGGCTTTTTGTCAAGGTAATCATACTGATACAAACTTCCAGATCGGTCTACAAAAGAGTCATCCACTGACTCTGTTAGTACTGACAATGACTTCCACTCCTACTTTAAATATTTTCATGGTCTTACTGCTATGTACACACAGTGGTGATCATTCAAGGTCAGTGAACAGCCTGTTTATCTTTATTGGCTGTTACAAGTACAAAATCCGGGTACTTGTCATGCGCTATACAGTACTAGGCTTTCTTGTAATGTTTTTAAAGTGATCTAAACTCTTTGTTTTTGTTTTTTTTCCTTGAATTTCTGAAGACCTATTAGCTTGGTATATCTCAGCATGGTATGCAGTGTGTTCTTAAAATAAAACTAAGGAAACTGGACAAGTGGAGGGGGGGGGAGCGACAGGCCTAAAAACCTATATAAAGTAGATGAACAGGATGTAAACGTCAAGAAACTTGATTCATCTAGTGAAACCACATTAGAAATGGTCTCAGTGGAAGGGTGGCTGTCAGGAAGTCATTCTTATGAGGTGGGGAGGGGGGCAAACTACACGTCCAGTACATTACTGTAATGACTTTTTTTTTTTTTTTTTTTTTAATTCAATTTGGAGGTGGTCAGAAGAGAGGTAAAACAGTACTTCTACTTAAAAACAGTCTTTAAGTAGTCTTTTTCTTGTCTAATGGGGCGTTTGCTTCAGGCTTTGCTGTGTACTTGGTCATACCGAGTGTTGACTTTGAATCTCATTAGAAACTATACAAATTCTGTTTTTGCCTTGTGTACTCTATTTCCATTTGTCTGCACATATTTCAATATAAAATGGGGCATATTTTCAATTTTCCTAAGAAAATGTAAAGAAGTGATGTTGGATCAAGACTTTTTGGACAATATTGTATATACCAATGCTTTTCAGTGGGAACACATGCACTTAAAACAGCATATAGGTATATAAGTGGGTGATCTGAAACTAAATGAGTGAACACGGGTGAAGAGTCAGGCGTATCTTTGGAAGGAAAAAGTTATAGCTTTTTATCAAACCCCCTGTCAGCAGATTTCAGCATGTGGAAACGTGATCTTATCACGTTCTACACAAACAGAGCACACTTGTCAGATAAATGTTGTCGTGAAAAAGCAAAAATGAAAGCTCTCTGTATCGCATCTGTATTTATAAAAATTTGCCATATTCTTGTAAACTAGTGAGAGACTGAAATAGATCCAGCCCACCCTTGCTAATAGTGTTACCCACATTAGCCACAGGCAGGGAGGATAGGAAAAAATGATGACGATGTGTAACCATGATCCTTTTTTGACATAGCTGAGTGATATGTCATGAATGTTTTGGTTTGGGTTTTTTTGTTTGTTTGTGTGTGTGTGTGTGTGTGTGTGGGGGGTCGATTTTAAACCAGCAGTTTGATAAAGTGACTTTGCTGCTGTAAATGTGGTGAAGATACGAATGATCACTTCTGGGCGGAATTTGTTCAGATAAAATCACAACACAATGCAGAAATGTACTAATTTGACATTTAGCTTTAAGATGACATGTTAGGCTTCACACACATACAGCTTTTTGCACGACTTAATCATGTAGTGGGCTAAATCTGTCAGCTGCAATTGTACCGCAAAAGATTTTAATATAATCTTTTGGCCAGATTGTCCACTGCTAAATGTGGTGTTATTGAATGAATAACTTTCCTTTATTTGACTCATTTGTCCACTTTCTTTTTCATTCTGATTTCAGTTTTTACTCTGTAAATCACTTTTGCTCTCATTCTCACTCACCTTGCGTGTGTATGTATGTGTGTACATATATATATATATATATATATATATATATATATATATATATATATATATATATATGCCACATAGTCACATGAAATCAGATCAAATTTGTTACTGTCCTTTTCTAATTGGAAGATGAGAACCAGCAGCGATGATCGATAAATTAGACGCAAAGCCACACACGCCTTAAAAATGTTTAGTAAACTGGGAACTCAACACATTTAGGCCACAAAAATCAGTTTACCTACCTGTGAAAGCAGATGTACGGATGTTACTAATAAATTATCTGCTGCTATTTTCATTTTGAAGGTACATTTTGTTGTCCAGGCATGTTAATGGTATTTCAATAATGAAATTCTACAAATTAATTAAAAAAAAAATCAATTAAATAAAAAAACAAAAATCAAACTTCTACATAAAGTATTCAGAGCTTTTGCTCCTCTGGCTGTGTACTCAAGGATGTTCACAGAGTGATCTCATAGCACTCCTTTGTTATATTGACTGCTTTGGGCCTTTGTCCTGTTTTGAAGATAAAGCTTTTCCCCACTCCAAGGTCCAGAGAGCTCTGGAGCAGGTTTTTGATCAAACATGTCTCTATACATTGCTGCATTAATCTTTCCCTCGACCCTGACCGGTCTTTTAAATTTCTGCTGCCAAAAAACACCCCTGCCATCCGCTGCCACCACCACCATGCTTCACTGTAGAGATGGTATTGACCAGGTAAGGAGCAGCGCCTGGTTTCTTCCAGACATGATGCTTAACCAGTGAGCTAAGTCTTTTTCATTAGACTACAGAACTTTGTTTCACATGGTCTATGAGATCTGCAGGTGCCTAAAGGTAAACTTCAAGTTGACGGTTATGTGCCTTTTACTGAGGAATGGTTTCTGTCTGGCCAGTCCATCATATAGGCCGGATTGGTCGAATGTTTCAGAAATTATAGTCCTTTTGGAAGGTTCTCCTTTTTCCTCAAAGCCATCTTGGAGTTCTGATGAATGAATGAATGAATGAGCATCTGGTTCTTGGTCACCACTCTGATTAAAACCTTCTGCCTTGATTACTCAAAATTATTTGGTGGCCAGCTCAAGTGAGAGTTGTGGTGTTTTTTGGATTTCTTCCTTTTATGGATGATGGAGGCCATTGTGCTCACTGGGACCTTTGGTGCTGCAGAGTTTTTTCTTTACCGTCCCCCAGATCTGCGCCTCGATATTATCCTGTCACGGAGGTCTACAGACAATTCCTTGCTCTGACATGCGCTGTCACCTATAAGACCTTATCTAGACAGGTGTGTGACTTTCCAAATGATCTTCACTCAACTGAATTTACCACAGGCGGACCTATTACCACAGGTGGGCTTGGACGAATTAAGTTATGGAAAAATCTACAAGGTGATCAGTGGAAACCGGCTGCACCTATGCTCAGTTTTAACTGTCATGGCAAAGGCTGTAAATACTTACTGACAAAATGAGGAACAAGTCAACTACTGTAAATACTTTCTGGAGGCACGGTATGTTTTCGCCACGTTTGGCATAACTTTAAACTTGGATTTTGTGGATGCAGTAACAAAATGTGTTTACAGACGGACCATCAGGCCATGCACTGATTTCCTCTACTTGGTGAAGTGATTATAATGGTTTACCACTGAGGTTCAAGTTTGGCTTTTGTTTTACTCCCTCATTTAGCAATTTAAAAGTAAACTAGAAAAATTTGCATTTCCTGCGAAAATGCTGTGTGGATGCTTTAAAGCTGAAGCTGTCTTCAAAAACTAGCTGAAAAGTTGCAGAAATTGTAAAAACTTTGCATAAGCAGAGGAACTTTGCTAAAATGTAATAACTTAGCAGAACTGCAATATCTTAGAGGAAACATAATACTTGGCAGAAATACAATAGCATAGCAGAACATAGCAGAAATATTGTAACTTACCAGAAACATGATAACTTCTCAAAAATACAAGAATTGAGGAGAAATAGTATAAGATAACAGAAAGAATATATTTAGCCAAAAATACAGAAACACTATGATTTAGAAAAATAGTACAACATAGCAGAAATACTGTGATTTACCAGTGACACTGTGATGAACTATGAATATTGTAATTTTTAAATTAATACTATGTTTTAGCACAAATACTTAGTGCTGTCAAGAGATTAAAAAAAATAGAGATTAATTAATTATGATTTTTAATTAATTGATCTAATTAATCTCTTTTTTTAATCTCACCTAAAAATAGCTGAGGAAAGCCCTCAACTTATTGTGGCAGACCAAAAGACTGATATAACAAAGAAAGTGACTTTATAAAGTCATTTATTGTTTAACAAACGTTAAACAGATGCAACCATTTACATACTGTTGTATTCTTTTGTAAAATAAGTGGAAAAATAAATACAAATAAAATCAAATAAATTAAGTGCTGCAAGTTAGCACATCAGAGTTGCTCTTTTCTGAGCAATACAGCACTGAAATTCCTCTGCTTCAGATAATGAAAAATAAAACTGACATTGCAGTGCTGCAAGTTAGCACATCAAAGTATTCTTCCATCACAAAAAAAAGTGCTGAACATCAAGCAATCTATTCTAGTAGGCTACAAATGACACAGCAGCTATGCTGACCACATGCGTCTCATTTCTTCTTCCTCAGCCAGTCGCTAAGACACACCAGCCTGGTAACATTTTCTGGAAGCAAGGCTGCCCTTTTCTTTTGCACTATGTGGCCTGCAAGGCTAAAGAGTCTCTCACAGGGTACAGAGGTAGCTGGGGAGGCCAGGTACTTTTGTGCTAGGACTGACAGCTTTTCATAGACTCCTGAGTGAGCATACCACCACTGCAGGGGACAGTCATCAATACTGATGCTGGGTTCTGCTCTGTAGCGCTGCAGCTCTCCAGACTCAATTCCATCTTCTGAGTCAGAGTCAGACCCCAGAAGGAGTTCGCTCCTCCTCTTCTTCTGAGCTGGTCCATCATCCTCTGTGGAGGGCTGGAGACTATCTGCTCTTCTGGGCTCTGCTGCCTGGAGCATATTCTCCAGAATGGTCCACACCTGAATGAATGAATGAATGAATGAATGAATGAATGATTGTGATTAAAACTAAGTGCTTTTTTTTAAATTTTATTTAATCTTGTAAAGAACTTTGTGTTCCATATAATAAATAAAAGTTTGATTTGATAATGAATTGGACTCATTAGTCCAGCTTAACCTTATTGTCCTACCTGTTCCCTCTTTTCTCTTGGAAGACATTTCAAATCCTTAAACCGTGGATCCAATGCTGTGGCCACCTCGAACCATATCTCGTTGCCATTAGCTCGTCGTGCTGCCAGATCCTTCTGGAAGGCATTCTTGAACTTCACCACGTAGGCAGGATCATCATCAGTAATGTCCATGACACGGTACAGATGGCGAAAAGCAGGCAGCACTACAGAGCAAGAGACGTAGGCCTCACCACCCAGCAGCTCTGTCACATACCTGCAGAGGTGGAGAGGTTTGCTAAATAAACCTAGCTGGATTCATTTAAATCAAAGTGTAACTGATTTCCAATTTAATTGTCCTTAAAAGTTCCTTGTTATGTTCATTAATTTTGATTTTACACATGTAACAGTAGTTTATATAATTAAAATGGGAAGGTGTTTATTTGAACTTACTTGCATGGTTCAAGCAGGAGCTCCAGCCTCTGCAGTTTCGCCCACTCAGCTTCGGTTGGCAAGACCAACCTGTGGTTCTGTTGGTCCAACGTAGCCTGGACAGCCTCTCGGTTACATAGGAGGCGTGAGACCATTGCGAGAGTCGAGTTCCACCTGGTGGGTACATCCTGTATAAGTTGATCGCTCTTCTTTCCGAGTGCTACTTGTTGTTGGTTAAGTTCTGTGGTACTCGCAGGGCTTTGTTTAAAATGACCAACAATCTTGCGGCACTTTGCCAGTACACCGACAAAACCACTGCTATCGAGACATACCGTGATGGTCCTCTGGAGAATGTGAGCATTGCAGGCGATGTGCTCATATGGAAGTGCTCTCATAGCAGCCAGCATGTTTGCTGCGCTGTCTGTGCCAATGGTGGATATCTTGTTTTCAATACCCCAGTCATTTGCTACCTTGAGGAACTGTTCGGCGCATTTATCAGCAAAGTGCCTGGTTTCTGTTCTCATGACGGTCAGTGCAAATGAGTTGAGGTTCCACTCACTATCAATAAAGTGTCCAGTCACCCCAAAATAGCTGTGGTTGCCAGCTGAGGTCCAGTGATCTCCGGTTATAGCAACACAGTTGGGAGAATCCTCCGCCAAAATCTCAAGTTTGTTTTTCTTTTCGCCGTCGTACATTTTGCTGATTTTGGTCGTTACTGTAGTCCTGCACGGCGGCTTGTATGACGGGTCATTGGACGCAATTTGCAACACCTCTGTCAATCCTTCGTCCTCTACTATATTTATCGGCCTACAGTTCATCGCTATCCACTTGGCAATAACATTAGTCAGCCTGTCGGTCGCAGACTTGCTCATACGAGGGGTATTCTCTAGTTTTGTTTGGCGAAAAGCTTTGCTCTGGCTTGCTATATTGCTAACGTCTTCACTGCTAGCTGTTGCTGCACTCGCGGCTGGGTGCTTTGCGTTGAGGTGATAGGCCAAACTTGAGCTGCTTCGGTGGTAAGCAAACTCCTTCTTACACTCTAGGCAGACCACTTTACCTTTGTCAATGGTGCCGTCAGGGCGTTTATGAAATACAAATTTCCCGTTCATTGGGCCAACAACTCTCAGATGCGCCTCCATATCCACACTGTAAGCTAATCACCACTTCTCACCTTGACCTCACGACGTGACTCCACCCCCAACAAGTCAAGCACAAGGAGCCCAGCACATAAAAACGGATTTTATAACATAGCAACTCTCATACAAAATCAATGACGTCAAGAGATTAAAAATTAGATTAACGAGATTAAAAAACATAACGCGCTAAATAGCATTGTAATTAATTAATCGCAATTAACGCGATAATTTGACACCCCTACAAATACTATCACTTGGCAGAAATACTATCATTTTGCAGAAATACTATGTTCCAGCACAAATACTCTGGTTTAGTACAAATATTATAACATAGCAGAAATACAATTATATACCAGAAATGCTATATTTAGAAAGAAAAATATAATATAGTAGAAATAGTATGATTTAGCAGAAATACTGTAATCAGCACATATACTGTAACATGACAGAAATTCCTCCACTTAGTAGTAATACTATAACATAACACAAATGTTATGATTTGGCACAAAAACCATGATTTGGCAAAAATACTATGATTTAGCAGAAATACTATGATTGAGCAGAAGTACTAAGATGTAGTAAAAGTACTTTGATTTAACAGAAATACAATTATGGAGGAGTAATACTTTAAAATGGGAGAAATATTGATACCCACACACATACACAGAGCCTAAAGGGAACAGTATTTGTGCCATGGAGTGTTAACAAGAATCTGAGGTCCATATTAGAAAAGCTGGTAAAATCATAAAAGTTTGCAGAATTGTAATAAATGATCAATATGAATTACTGGTCTGTGATAGTGTATTCATTTGTAGGGAAAAAACATGTTGACCAAGGTAGAATTGAACCCACGACCTTTGTGTTGCAGACCCGTGTCATTACCAACTGCGCCACTGGTTCAAGGTTCTTTATTTGTCACATGCATAGTTATACGAGTATAACAAGTATATGACTGGGAAAGAGAGCGAGCGCCTGGAAAACAGGGTGATGAGCAGTCAGAATTAGATCGCGGTGAGAAGCGAAAAACGCAGTTTTTTGGAGTTACAAAACGTTGTCTAACTCAAAAACTAGGTGGGATAGAAGCATAATTCTTGTACTGGCTGAATCAGCGGACTTTGGTGTACTTTGACCGCGATTTTCATTGCTCTTTGTACAACCGTCGCTGAGATATGACGAGAGAGGAAACGGAAGACCTCAGATATGATTGGCTGGCTGTGAACCCGTGCAGGCCCTGATATGTATATTTGAATGTCTCAATCCTCACAGAGGATTGGCTGCCTGGGTACCTGGCAGTAATATATAGAAATAGTATGATTAAGCATAAATACTACATTTAGCAGAAATACTATATTAAGCACAAATCCTATAAAAAGCAGAAATACTACATTAAGCACAAATCCTATAAAAAGCAGAAATACTATATTAAGCACAAATCTTATAAAAAGCAGAAATAGTATATTAAGCACAAATCTTATGAAACAGCAGAAATAGTATGATTTAGCACAATAGTAATAACTTAAACAGAAAAATTGGAAAAGCAAAATGGACAGCTGAAAAAATGCTGAACATGCTGAGGGTCCCTCAAATATACTTGTTAAATGAAAAAAATCAGGAAAAAAAATCTATAACAGCCACACAATCACAAATATGTACACATAAGGAAACACACATGCACAGAGAGACACACACACAAGATCCAATTCAGTCAACCAGTCTAAATATATTGAATTTGAATCTTACAATGAGATCATCCCATTAAAAGGCTCTCTCTCTCTCTCTCTCTCTCTCTCTCTCTCTCTCTCTCTCTCTCTCTCTCTCTCTCTCTCTCTCTCTCTCTCTCTGTGTGTGTGTCACACACACACACACACACACTCACAGGAAGAGAGAAGTAAGTTTCTAGGTCAGCCTGGGAGCAGCACAGAGAGACACAGGATTTTTGCAGTCTATTTCTCATAGTGAGGACTGCCCTCAAACAAATGACTATAATTTCCTAACCGTAGGGGCTAGAGCGGTCATTCTTACACCGTTTTGTTCAGAAAAGATGGGGGAATCTTCCAGTGTTGACAATCTATCATTAAAATATGAATTATTAAAGATATTTGACTTCTAATGCACCATAACTTAGTAGAGCGAAGCAAAAACTGCCTTGACTTGCCCTCAAACAACGCTTTGTAACTCTAAATCTATTTGGAGTATCGATATCATTCTTTCACCGTAAGAGACAGCAGGCTTTGGTGAACAGTCATGGAAATTTTCAGGTCTCTGTGGAAATCCAACAAAAAGTTATGACGAGAGAAAAAAGTGGTTCATTTCCAGAGTTTGAAATCTGAAGAAATCTGAGCGACGGACGAATTTCCTACCCTCAAACAAGTCCAACTCATTTCAGAACGGTAATAGGTGAGAAAGAAATTCTTGAATTGTGAGCGTCAGGAGTGTCTGAAGATATGTCTTAACTTTGCTTCGTTAAGGAGATATGACGATTCGAATATGCCTCTCATTACAGAAATCAAGCGGTGATTTTGAACAAACTCTCCATTGACTTTATATGGAGAGTTTTCCGACTTTCTGTTGGTCTGAGGAGATTTGCCAAAATTCTATGAATCCCACAACAATGATAGTGACATTTTCTGAAAGCCAGCAAAAATACCTACGTTTTGATGTATAATTTGTGGAAGTTGAGTGAAAATTGAGCAAGTAGCAAGAAGTTGTTTGGACATTAAGAGAAGACTGCAAAACCTTCAGTGGCACACTGGAAGCAAAGTGCATAGCAACCATAACGACGCATGTATTTTGTGAAAAATCACAATTTTGCAACTCAAAACTTTAAGAGGCATAAAAGTAAAACGGTAAAAGATTTGAAAAAGCTGATTTATACCTGAATAGCCCAATAATTTGAGAACATTTTAAAGTTTGAATGGTTGCTCTATGTTAAAATATGAGGAACTAGTTAAGTTTCAAAAACAAGCAAATTTTAGCAGAATTGCAGAAGTTTCCCATTCATTTCAAATTAAAGGAAAAAAGCTTAATATTTTAAAAAGTATAATAGTGAAAAATACCAAAAGACATAGCCGTCATTAGCAGAAATAGCTGAATAGTTTAAAATTTCAACGGTGAAAATAGCACAAAAATTGTGGAAGTAGATCCACGGTGAAAAGTGTACGGAAACACCAAGAAGGAACTCAATAGTGTGGATGCTTAAAGCATCCACACAATAAAGTTTAAAGAATAAAGAGAAACAGGAACTCAATAGTGTGGATGCCTTAAAGCATCCACACAATAAATAAATGGCTGCAGTTCATTGCATTTGGGCATGTAGATATTGTCACCTGCTGAAGTTCAAATTAAGCATGTAAGCTTGCAAATGAAATGTAAATGTAAGTTCAAAATAAGCATGAATGGGGAGGAGAGAGCACCTTTAAAGTTTAAAAAACTGCTCATCTACTGGGAATTTTGCAGAGCAACCTCTAGAGAAAATATCCAGTGATTAACAATTCTCACTGGATTTGTCTTGTTGAGGTCAGAGGCGAATGAGAAGACTGCTTTGAAGGAAGGAAGGTAGCAGTTACTAACCAGAATACCATAACCAAGGTATTCTGAAGAGGGGCACATTTGGATTGTAGGGTCAGAAAGTGGCATAAACAACAGAGAAGCATGGATGCATCCTGACTTATATGAACGGTGAAGGTGTAATGGTGTAGAGATACATTCTTGGCAGCGTTTGGGTGCCTTATGCCTGAATTAGGCTGCAGTTGGAAATCTACATGAAAACTTACAACGTTGCTAGCGACCAGAGATGGGCAGTAACGCGTTACTGTAATCTGATTACTTTTTTCAAGTAACGAGTAAAGTAAGGGATTACTATTGCAAAAACGGTAATTAGATTACCGTTACTTTCCCGTAGGAACACTGCGTTACTAAAACCGTGATTTTTTGCGAGAATGTCTCACGATAGTGACGTAAGCGAGTGCGCCGTTAGTGACAACAGCTGTGTGCAGATCAACAATGGATCACATATCGATTGTGGGAGAGCGTACAGCGTTTAAAGCGTGGAAGTACTGACCTTACTTTGAGTTTGATTCCATAAAAAGTGACAAAAACATTAGCGTCCATCGTGCGTGGGAAGAAAACTTCTTTTTACAGCGAAAAAAACCCCTAAACTTCCAAGCAAGGACCGAGTGCGCAACGACGTAATGGGAAATTCACAGAGAAACTCGCGGATTCTTCAACTGACCGCGGCACACCTGCACCTGGGTAAACCTCCGCCTACCGCAGTCCTGCTTTACAGGTGAAAATAGAGCAACAGGACCGCTGAGTCTTTGACTTTATTTATTTTCTGCTGTGTTTTACTTGCATCTATTTGAAAGAGTGAGTGTAAACACAAAAAATATTTTATTTTATGTGCTGGAATGTGTAGAAAATAGGTTTAAATGTTAAACTACTTTATTCAAGTCAGAGAATGTTGCATATAATTAAATTTTTGCTTGATGCATAAAGTTAAAAGATTAAAACTGATAAAACAAGTAAAAAAAAAAGAGACTTCCATTTGATTACATTTTGTATGATGGATTATGTAGAAAAAGTAGAATTGGGCTGAAAGATCTATCGCTTTATCACCTCTTCAGGTTGTAAATCGTGTTTTTTAAAAGTAACTAAGTAACTAAGTAATTGATTACTTTTGAAAATAAGTAATCAGTAAAGTAACGGGATTACTTTTTTGGGGAGGAATCAGTAATTAGTTACTGATTACTTTTTTCAAGTAACTTGACCAACACTGCTAGCGACCCCTCTTAATGTACGCCATAACATTCCACGCCAATCAGAGATGTTGTGGGCTGCATCGACCAGATGTGTTACATTCCTCGGGATGTCTACGGCATAGAGATATACTATACTGTACAAGTTTACTACTTTAACATGACTGCACTACATCAGTTCTCTATCAAGCACAGCACCTTTAGGATTGTTGAATCTGTTCCACATAGAATTAAAGTAGTTTTGAAGGCAAAACGGCATGCAGCCCAGTGCCAACAAGGCACTAGCCGAATGTCTTTATTTGTGAAAGAATAAATCTTTCTGGGATTCTTTTTTTCTGTATATCCAGTCATAACCAGCGGTTTTATTACCAATGTCCCAACATTTCTTTGCATTTTTTAAGCCACTTATAGTGTTTAAACAGCTTGGAAGTCATGTATGTTGGCAGTATACAACTTCTTTTTTTATGGGTAATCAATTCTAAATTAATAACTAAATCCTAACCATCTGTAGTTTGTGTGATAAATGACACTTTGTTTCTGTTTGTAGTTATTTATTCATTCATTTATTTATTTATTTTCTTGCCTGAAAAATCAAAATTTGTCTTGTTTGGTTTTGTCATTAACACGTTGTAAAAGTGTTTTGTTTTTTAGTTTTGTTTTGTTTTTCCCCATATTTCATTACCAGCTTTTCAGGCCATTCATATAGTTGGCTTTGTAATGTAAAGCCAATTCTTTCTTTCAATGAACTCATGAGTCGTCTCTAAAAGGTACAGCATAAAAGCTGCATACCCGGGGCAACGGCAGCTACACAGATGTGTCATTTACTTCTTACTGGTGGTGTTTAATAAAGGAGAACTTCAAAGAGGTGTTTGACGCTAAAGAGGCCCCCACCTTCATTTAGTCAAGCATGAAGTTTTGGTTTTATTGTCCAGATTTGTACAAACATTACACATTTTCTGATATGTTTCAATGGAATTTCGTTCTGTAGGAAAAACCCGCTAGAAATTTGCAAAACGATGTCTCGATTACCAAGAGCCGCTGTGAGAAAATATTAGCCTTTGATGTGAGTGAGCGAAACATTTACAGCTGCATCAGCAAACATAGATGTTAGAAGAAGTCATTATCTGAATATCTTTTAGAGTTGAAACCACTTCCGTGTACAAGTTTGATCTCGTAATTGAGATAATTTGTCCTAAGAATTCATTGTCAAAAGCCTGTCTTAAATGAGCTGAGTACACAAACATCACCAAGTGTTAGATTTTTTTTTTTTCTTCACAAAGCCAACTTTGAGCAGAAAGAAGTGGAGACAATGTTATTTAATCACACACCATCAGTTCACAGTGAATTAAACATAAATGTGCTATAACTAAAATGTTCACACCCACTTACAGTGGGGCAAAAAAGTATTTAGTCAGCCACCAATTGTGCAAGTTCCCCCACCTAAAATGATGACAGAGGTCAGTAATTTGCACCAGAGGTACACTTCAACTGTGAGAGACAGAATGTGAAAAAAAAAAAATCCATGAATCCACATGGTAGGATTTGTAAAGAATTTATTCGTAAATCAGGGTGGAAAATAAGTATTTGGTCAATAACAAAAATACAACTCAATACTTTGTAACATAACCTTTGTTGGCAATAACAGAGGTCAAACGTTTACTATAGGTCTTTACCAGGTTTGCACACACAGTAGCTGGTATTTTGGCCCATTCCTCCATGCAGATCTTCTCGAGAGCAGTGATGTTTTGGGGCTGTCGCCGAGCAACACGGACTTTCAACTCCCGCCACAGATTTTCTATGGGGTTGAGGTCTGGAGACTGGCTAGGCCACTCCAGGACTTTCAAATGCTTCTTACGGAGCCACTCCTTTGTTGCCCGGGCGGTGTGTTTTGGATCATTGTCATGTTGGAAGACCCAGCCTCGTTTCATCTTTAAAGTTCCCACTGATGGAAGGAGGTTTTGGCTCAAAATCTCACGATACATGGCCCCATTCATTCTGTCCTTAACACGGATCAGTCGTCCTGTCCCCTTGGCAGAAAAACAGCCCCATAGCATGATGTTTCCACCCCCATGCTTCACAGTAGGTATGGTGTTCTTGGGATGCAACTCAGTATTCTTCTTCCTCCAAACACGACGAGTTGAGTTTATACCAAAAAGTTCTACTTTGGTTTCATCTGACCACATGACATTCTCCCAATCCTCTGCTGTATCATCCATGTGCTCTCTGGCAAACTTCAGATGGGCCTGGACATGCACTGGCTTCAGCAGCGGAACACGTCTGGCACTGCGGGATTTGATTCCCTGCCGTTGTAGTGTGTTACTGATGGTGACCTTTGTTACTTTGGTCCCAGCTCTCTGCAGGTCATTCACCAGGTCCCCCCGTGTGGTTCTGGGATCTTTGCTCACCGTTCTCATGATCATTTTGACCCCACGGGATGAGATCTTGCGTGGAGCCCCAGATCGAGGGAGATTATCAGTGGTCTTGTATGTCTTCCATTTTCTGATGATTGCTCCCACAGTTGATTTTTTCACACCAAGCTGCTTGCCTATTGTAGATTCACTCTTCCCAGTCTGGTGCAGGTCTACAATACTTTTCCTGGTGTCCTTCGAAAGCTCTTTGGTCTTGGCCATGGCGGAGTTTGGAGTCTGACTGTTTGAGGCTGTGGACAGGTGTCTTTTATACAGATGATGAGTTCAAACAGGTGCCATTCATACAGGTAACAAGTGGGGGACAGAAAGGCTTCTCACAGAAGACGTTACAGGTCTGTGAGAGCCAGAGATTTTCCTTGTTTGAGGTGACCAAATACTTATTTTCCACCCTGATTTACGAATAAATTCTTTACAAATCCTACCATGTGGATTCATGGATTTTTTTTTTTTTTCACATTCTGTCTCTCACAGTTGAAGTGTACCTCTGGTGCAAATTACTGACCTCTGTCATCATTTTAAGTGGGGGAACTTGCACAATCGGTGGCTGACTAAATACTTTTTTGCCCCACTTAGCAGCAGCAGTAAATGAACCACGTCATACAGCAGCTGTTAGCTCAGACCTTGACATAAATGGAGATAAAATTGGACCTTTGAACATATTAACTCAGTTTTTATGTTGTGCTTGTGGAATGAAATACCGTATGGATAGTGTGAACTTTGTATCAAGTTGATGAAACAGTCATGGCATTACTGCTACACAGGTGGGCATTTATAAATAAATTTAGATTATTTTTTTTTTAATTATATGCATTTATAAGTTTTTGCTTTTGGGGGTTTTAATTTGTTCCATTTAGTTTTACAATAGTAGAAAAAGAAAAGCTTAATGTGACCTTGCAGATAAGTGTAATTCTCTTTGATACTGATTCACACATCCAGCATGAAGAATACAGCTTTATTAATTTATCTTAATCTATTTTAAAGCAAGAAAAATAAGGGATTTTTTTTCCTTGTGAGTTTTGTAACTTGCCATGTAAAAGTGACATTAGAACATGTAAATTGTGTAAATTGCTTTCACTCAGAATCTAGAGTCACATATAAACTCACCAGCAATTAGCTAGCACTAGGTTGGACTCCCTGTTTGCCTTTAGGACTGCCTCAAATCTTTATGAGATAGATTCAACCAGGTGTTCAAAACATTCCTCAGTATCACACAGTTTCTGCTGACTTTTACCGGTGCAAATCTCTCGTTCTGCCACATCCCAAAGGTGCACTATTGGATTGAGATCTGATGCCTGTGGAAGCCAAGTACAGTGAACTCAATATCATGTTGAAGCAGCCAGTTTAAGATTATTTGAGTTTTGTGACATGCCTCATTATCTTATGGTAGCATACTTGGGTAGCATGTAAGTTTGTCTATGTTTTGTTTTGTTTTAAATTTCATCTTTTTTAACACCTCCACCATCCAAAATTGCAGCACAAATCAGATCAGGCAACATGGCAATCTTAATCTTCGGGCAATCTTCTGTCCAGTTTTGGTAAACCTGTGTAAACTGTAGATTTTCTGTGCTGTAACGCAAGATCAGCTTTGGGTCAGGAGGATAAGACACTAGCTTATAGGTTGCTTGTAAGCCCCCTTAATCTACTTTCAATGGTAGTTTAAATAATATTTTAAATATTCAGAACTTACTAATACCAGACTCTAAGACCAACAGCTTTACCGCTTTGGTAGACTGAAATGACTATTTTAAAGTGCTCTGCAGTCTTATTGGTATCTCTTTGAATTTCTGCAGAAATTTATTTTATGATTTGCCTGTTAGATACCCAGCAGAAATTAATCAGTATGTTTTTTAAAAGTGAAAATGGATTCCCTGTATTTCATTTGAGTGTAAATTAGGGTTTTGAAATGATTAAGAAAAGTATGCCACTAACCACAGAATAAAGTTCAAGTGGTTATCTATTTATGAATCTGTCTGTGCGTGCTGTGGGAATGCATGTTCTATGCAGTTCACTGTCATTTCTTTCACTTTTCCTAAGAACTACCTAACAGTGGTTTGTAGACTACTGACAGCCTGTGTCTAGCATTTTCTGCAGAGTCCCACAATTATAAACATGCCCCAACAATATTTTCACGGACCGGCCTTTAAGGAATGGCTGCCATGCCTTAAGAAATTTGGTGGTTGAACCTGCCAGTGTATATCTCATCTTTTCTAAATGTAAAAACCTCATGAGCTCCGCAAGCCACTGTTCATGTGTGGGAGGAGCTTCCTGCTTCCATCTTAAAAATATAAGGCGTTTTGCGATAAGTGAAGCAAAGGCAATAGAATTTGAATAGCATTTTGGCAAAGTGATGTCTTGAGGTATCACCCCAAAGATAGCCGTTAGAGCAGAAGGATCATATTTAACGTTATACATCTCTGACAAAGTGTTAAATATAGACACCCAATAGTTATGAAGATTGGGGCATGTCCAAAAGGTATGAAGGAGCGAACCTGTTTCTGCTTTACATCTGTTACACAGAGGGTCAGCTCCTGGATAGAACTTGGCTAACTTTTCCTTGGAGATATGTAATCGGTGTAGGACCTTGAATTGAAGGAGCCCATGCCTGGCACAGATTGCCAGAGCTCATCTGTTATAGTCATCCCAAGGTCTTTCTTCCACTGTGCTTTAAGGATGAAGAGAGAAGGAGATTGAAGATCTAATAGTATAGCATAGATTTCTTTAGTCGCCCCTCTCTCATGAACGTTTATATTAATAATTTTATCCAAAGAAGTTTCCTCAGGTAGTTCCGGAAATGAAGGAAATCGACTCTTTACAAAGTGACGAACTTGTAAATAGCGGAAAAAATGTTGCCGAGGAACATTAAACTGCTTCAGGAGCTGCGTGAATGAGGCAAAAATCCCATCTACAAAAAGGTCTTTGATATTTCTAAGGCCATTACTTTTCCATATTTTAAAGGCAGAATCCATCATGGAAGGTGGGAACATATGATTTGAGCAGATAGGTGCTTTAATTGACATTAAGTGTAACCCCAACCTTTTCCTACATTGCACCCAGATTCTGAGCGAGTCATACAACAAAGGGTTACGTTTATAGGTGTATAGTTCTAATGGGAGAGCTGAACTCAACAAAGCTGATAGGCAAATTTTGCCACAATTGGATGACTCAATTTGGAGCCAAGCTGGAGTCTCTGTAGTAACATTACTCATCCAGTACAGCATATTACGAATATTTGCTGCCCAATAATAAGACTGAAAGTTTGGCAAGGCTAATCCACCCATTGGCCTAGTCCTCTGCATGAAATCTTTACGAATTCGTGGACTTTTGCCATTCCAAATAAATGCAGAGATATGCTTATGCAGTGTTATAAAATACTTATTGGGTAAGTAGCATGGGATACATTGAAATAAATAAAGGAACTTGGGTAGTATGTTCATTTTGATAGAATTGATGCGGCCAATTAATGACAGTGGTAAATTGTTCCATCTCTGAAGATCTGTCTCAGTATTTTTAAGCAGCAGGACAAAGTTTCTTTCATAAAGATCTTTGTATGAGTGGGTAACCTTAACCCCCAGATAGGTCACATACCCTGATTTAACGTTAAATTGAAAATCTGAAAATGAAATCTTTCTGGCTATAGAGTTGACACAGAGAAGTTCACTTTTATGCAGGTTCAACTTGTAACCTGAAATATTACAAAAACATTCAAAAATGGCGAGAGCACGGGGAAGAGAGCATAAAGGCTCTGACATATATACAGCAGGAGGTCGTCAGCATATAAGGATATTTTGTGCTCCTGGTCACCTCTGAAGATGCCCTTAATGTAACTGTCAGCTCGCAGTTTAATCGCCAGTGGTTCAATTGATAATGCAAAAAGAAGAGGGGATAAGGGACAACCTTGTCTCGTACCACGGAGAAGTGGGAAATAAGAAGAGAATAACGAATTTGTTCTAACACGTGCCATAGGTGAGGAGTAAAGTAACTGAATCCATGAAATGAAATTAGGGCCAAATCCAAATTTATGTAGAGTATAAAACAGATAATCCCACTCCACCCGGTCAAATGCCTTCTCAGCATCAAGTAATAAGGCAATTTCAGGGGTTGTAGTTGACTTGGTGTGTAATATGTTTAAAAACCTGCGCAGGTTGAAAAAACCATGCCTACCCTTCACGAAACCTGTCTGATCTGGAGAAATTAACAATGGTAGATATTGCTCTAGCCTGAGAGCAAGTGTTTTTGACAGTATTTTTAAATCTACATTTAAGAGTGATATAGGACGATATGATGAACACTCTAATGGATCCTTATTTGGCTTCAATAGGAGTGAGATGGTCGCTTGTCGAAGCGTTAGGGGAAGACATTTTGAAACCAATGACTCAATGAGCATGTCTCGTAATAAAGGTGATAAACTGTCTTTAAAGGTCTTGAAAAATTCAACCGGATACCCATCCGGACCCGGGGATTTGCCATTCTGCATTGAGCTAATTGCCAATTTAATTTCTTCCACTGTAATTTGCTCCTCCAATTGGTCTCTGAATGCCGAGGTTAAAGTCGGAACTGTCATTCCATCAAAAAAAGCCTCAAACAGTCCAGGCGTGTTTAAAGATTCAGAATCATAGAGACTGGAATAGAATATTTTGAAACTCTCATTTATTTTTTGTGGTGTAGTGGTGACATGTCCAGATTCAGTCCTAATTTCAGGGATTATACGAGTTGCTTCTGATTTACGAAGCTGATGTGCTAAAATTTTAGATGCTTTTTCTCCGTGCTCATACCATCTTCCTCTAGATTTAAGAATCATAGACTCTGACTGCTGGGTTGAGATTAAATTAAATTCAGTTTGTAACGTTAGTCTTTGTTTATACAAATCTGGAGAGGGGGTTGTAGAGTGTTGCTCATCCAATTGCGAAATAAGGTGTATCAATTCAGAAAGACGTTTCTGTTTCTGTTTTCTAGTATATGAACAGTATGATATAATATGGCCCCGTAAGAATGCTTTTAAGCTTTCCCAAACCGTACTATAGGCCATGCCAGGCGTAATGTTTGTTCTTATAAAGATATCAGTTTGTTTGGAAAGATATTCCACAAACTCCTTATCTGACAAAGAAAGAGGATTGAGTCTCCAGGAGTACACAAAGGGTTCATCCGGGAAGCCGAGTTCCAAAACAAGTGGACTGTGATCAGATATTACTATGCTATTGTATTTACAAGTCTTGATATTGGGAAGCAATTTTTTGTCAACAAAAAAGTAGACTATACGAGAATACATTTGATGCACTGCAGAAAAAAAGGAATATTGTTTAGTGGAGGGGTAGAGAAATCGCCACGCATCAACAGCCCCATAGGTTTGTAAATATGACTGTAACACTAATGAGGATTTAGGGAGTTGAAGTCTTTTATCTGAGGAGCGATCTAGTACTGATCCATAACAGTATTCATGTCCCCTCCAAGGATCAATTGGTGTGTATTGATCTGTGGAAGGGAATTAAGAAAGTCATTGAAAAAAGTTGAGTCATTCCAATTCGGAGCATATACGTTTGCCAAAATAAGTGAAGTATTAAACAGGGACCCTGTCACAACTACATAGCGACCATTTGGGTCAGCTATTGTGTGAGAGACTATAAACGGAGTATTCTTATTAATCAAAATTGCTGCACCTCTGGCTTTACCATTGAATTTGGAATGAAAAATTTGTCCAACCCAATTTTGTCTTAATCTGGCATGATCTGTATTCTTAAGGTGTGTTTCTTGAAGAAACGCTACATGTACTTTAAGATAAAGAAGATGAGAGAGTACCTTATTTCGTTTCACTGGGTGGTTCAATCCCTTCACATTCCAACTAATAAAGTTAACATGGCAGCCATTACTCACAGCAGTTGAAGTGTCATCAACAGAAGTCATCACCATATAAGTACATGATGAAAAAGGCGGTTCCAAACACAAATACCAATCCTATCATGGGTGCACACTGAAACGTCGTTGTTAACAATAATTTGAGCAAATAATATACAACAAAAAAGAAAAAAAAAACAAAAGAAAAAAAAGAAAAAGTAGGTAAATCCCTCCCACCCACCTCCCCGTGTTCAGTGTTGTCCCCAAACGACACACACCAATTTCCCAAAGCTCCCCTGCTTCTATTAAGAGGTCCCATTCACCTTATTCATAACCACAGCCCCACATGAGCAGAAGCATCTGAACTATGAATCACACATGTAGTCCAAAATATATTCAAATTAGAAAGTCACAAAGTCCAACATAATAGAGTAAAATAATTAAGAGAAGGAAAGAGAAAAACTCCCACGTCACATTTACCCGTAACCAAAAAACGGACCTGTTTCACTTCTCATCAAAGCTGACCCCGGAGTCCCTTTTAAGTGACAAGTACTGGAATATAGTTAACCTCCCAGGAAACAAGGGCAAACTCACCAACATCTGAGATTTCTAAATGAACATTGAACATGAAACTAAGCTAAACCAGAGATCGTCCGTTTATTGATTGACAAAAATATAGTCACGATGGTATGAAAGTCCCGGTGGTTCTTATGAAATGTCATTCGGGAGATGACTCAAACTTGGAGTCAATGAAATCTTTCACTGCTTTAGGAGAGTCGAATACCTGTGTTTCTCCATTAAACGAGATCCGAAGCCGGGCAGGATAAAGAAGACCGTAGCGAACTCCGTCTTTTTTCCGTAGTAGTCCCTTCACCTCGCTGAAAGCAGCCCGGCGTCTGGCCAGGTCGGCGCTGTAGTCAGGAAAGATGAAGATCTGCTTCCCTTGAAACTCCAGCCGGCCTTTCTGTCTGGCTAAGCGCTGTATCCGCTCCTTCTCCTGGTAGTAATGAATGCGAACAATGAACGGCCGCGGTCGCCCTCCCTCCGTGGGCAGCGCAACCGCCGCCCGGTGAGCTCTGTCCAGGATCGGAGCCTGCTCCAAACCGCCGGGACCACCCAGTACAACGTGCAACAGATCAGCAACAAACTTAGTGGGATTTCCTTATTCGGCTCCCTCCGGCACTCCTAAGTACGCAAGTTGCATCGTCTTCCCCGATTCTCCAAGTCGTCCGTTTTCAGCAGCAACTTCTTGTATTGGTTACTCAGATCTGCGAAACATGTCTCCATAACTTCTAGCCGCTTGTCCAGATTATTCTAGCCTTCTTCGTGTTCGCCCAACTTCTCAGTACATTCGTCAAGAGTGGTTTGGATGGACGAAATGGCTCGTTTAATTTCGTCCCGTAGGTTGTCATTTTCCTCTTGAATCACTTCTTTGACAATGTCGCGGAAAGCTAGCAGTGTCGCTGGGTCAACGGTAGTTTTGCTAGCGGTCTCTGAGCAGCTAGCCTGCGCTCCTTTAGCAGACTGCTTAGGAGGCATTTCACTTCGAGATAAGGCAAAAAGACGGAAAGAACAACAGCTAAAACAATGCTGACTTTCTTAATAGAGCTTAAGAAAACTCTGAATTGGGCCACAATAGGTGAACCATAAAGTAATTTAACAGATAAACGGGACCTCGTGGTTTGCGCGTCTACTCCATAACGCGCCCCCTAGCGGACCCCCATCCCTGGTTCTTTGATAACAGAGTGAGGTGTTTCACTATGGGAATCGCCTCGGTGTGACCAACTACGGAAGCTCCAACGACACCACGTCTGTCTATGATAGACCTGTCGAGCCGTGCTCAGGGCTCTACCCCCACATTCTAACACGGCCGACCAGCTCCTCCTAACTCATTCCAAGCAGATTTCTTTCCGTGCCTAAGCAAGGAGGGAAGTGTTGGTGAAACTCCTCACTCCGTTATCAAAGAACCAGGGATTACATTAAGTAACCCAACGTTCTTTTTCGGAATCGGAATCGGAATGGGTTTATTGCCAGATGTTGAGGTTTACAACATTAGGAAATTGCTGCGGTGCTTCAGTGCAAACAATAAGAATTAAAGTGCTATGTAGAAAGAAAGATATGTGCATGAGATATACATTAGATATATACATGAGAATAAGAATTAAGAGTGCTACGTAGAAGGATATATACATGAGTGCAGGTGGTGATCAGTGCCAGACATGAAATGATGCAGTGACACAGCGTAGGGTCATGTGTGAGTGGCGGGGACAGTCATGTGGTTATTGTTCATGTGTCCAACAGCAGAGGGGAAGAAACTGTTCTTGTGGCGAGAGGTTCTGGTGCGAATGGACCGGAGCCTCCTGCCTGAGGGGAGCAGGTCAAACAGACTGTGTCCAGGGTGGGAAGGGTCAGCTGAGATCCGGGCTGCACGCCGCAGTGTCCTGGAGGTGTACAGGTCCTGCAGAGATGGGAGTCTGCAGCCAATCACCTTCTCAGCAGAGCGCACAACACGCTGCAGTCTCTGTTTGTCCCTGACAGTGGCTCCAGCGTACCACACGGTGATGGAGGAGGTGAGGATGGACTCGATGATTGCGGTGTAGAATTGCATCATCGTCCGTGTTGGCAGGTTGAATTTCTTCAGCTGCCTCAGGAAGTACATCCTCTGCTGGGCTTTCTTGATGACGGAGGTGATGGTGGGCTCCCACTTCAGGTCCTGGGTGATGGTGGTACCCAGGAAGCGGAATGAGTCCACAGAGGTGATGGGGGTGTCAGTCAGGATGATGGGGGGGAGTGGGGCTGTGTGCTTCCTGAAGTCCACAATAATCTCCACTGTCTTCTGGGCATTCAGCACCAGGTTGTTGTGGCTGCACCAGGACACCAGACGTTCAACCTCTCTCCTGTAGGCAGACTCGTCCCCGTCCGAGATGAGTCCAATAACGGTGGTGTCATCTGCAAACTTGATTAGCTTGACAGACTGGTGGGTGGAGGTGCAGCAGTTGGTGTACAGGGAGAAGAGCAGAGGAGAAAGAACACAGCCCTGAGGGGAGCCGGTGCTGATGGTCCGGGAGTCCGAGACATTCTTCCCCAGCCTCACGTGCTGCTTCCTGTCCGTCAGGAAGTCAGTGATCCACCGGCAGATGGGATCAGGCACATTCATCTGGGAAAGCTTGTCTCGGAGATGGTCTGGAAGGATGGTGTTGAAGGCAGAGCTGAAGTCCACAAACAGGATCCTGGCGTAGGTTCCTGGGGAGTCCAGATGCTGCAGGATGAAGTGTAGGGCCATGTTGATGGCGTCGTCTACAGACCTGTTGGCTCTATATGCAAACTGCAGGGGGTCCAGGAGGGGGGCCGTGAGGGTCTTGAGATGGGAGAGAACTAGGCGCTCAAATGACTTCATGACCACAGATGTCAGATTTCTAACACAGATTTCTAACTCCGCTCGGTGTTTCACTATGGGAGATATGGCCAGCTCCCGAAGCTACTCTCCAGTACTACTCCAGGATCTCAGGTTGAACCTGAGGCCCCAGAATCCAGCACTACCGGAGCCATGGATGATTGTGAAACATCCAGCCGATAAAACCGGACAAACGTGTGCGGCATAGCCCAGCTTGCTGCCGCACAAATATCCTGGACTGATACACCTCTGAACAAAGCCCAGGATGTGGCCACACCCCTAGTGGAGTGAGCTCGGAGTCCCGGGGGGGCCTGCGAGCCCTTACAGCTATAAGCCAGAGCTATGGCCTCTACGATCCAATGAGCTGGCATGATACGGGCCTGCCCTTGTGAGGGGAGGCCCAGGAAACAAACAGCTGATCCGACTTCCTGAATCCAGCTGTTCTGTCAACATAAGTTGACATAAGTCCCCAAGGCACAAAGTGTTCAGCCTCTGCTCCCTCTCTGAAGAGAATGGAGGGGGGTGAAAAGCTAGGAGCTCTACTGTAGAGCACCTGTATGACGTTTCCAGCACTTTAGGGACAAAGGCTGGGTTAGGCCTCAGGCGTGCTTTAGTGAGTCCCGGGGCCAGCTGTAGACAAGAGGGGTGAATAGACAGAGCCTGTAATTCACTAACTCGCTTGGCTGTGGTTAGAGCCAACAGCAGAGTGGTTTTAAGAGAGAGAAACTTCAACCCCACTGCCCCAATAGGCTCAAAGGGGTGGTGGGAGAGGGCATCTAAAACGACTGACAGATCCCATAAAGGCACCAGTAGTCTAGAAACTGGAAGCGTTTGACGCGCCCCTCTCATGAAGCGACATACAAGGGGGTGCTGACCGGCAGGTTTATCACCAAACCCCACGTGGCAGGCTGAAATGGCTGCTAAATAGACCTTTATGGTGGAAAAAGCTCTCCTTTTGTCCAGCAAGTCTTGAAGAAATCACAACAGCTCCACCACTGAACACTGAAAAGGGATAATCTGCTTTTCATGGTACCACTCTTCAAAAACACGCCATTTACTGCTGTAAATGGAACGAGTGGAGGAGGCTCTGGCATTCTGAATGGTTTCAATAACCTTCAGAGGCATGCCTGCTGCCTTCAAATTCCACCTTTCACAGGCCAGGCCCAGAGAGCAACCTGGTCTGGATGTGGATGGTATATCTCCAGCCCCTGATCCCTCACTCTGATCAGTGTTGGGGAGATCGGGCTGAGGGGAGGGAAAGCATACAGCAGAGTTTTTGGCCATGGATGGGCCAGTGCATCCACGCCCAGTGGCGCATCTGCGTCTGACAGGGAGAAAAACAGAGGGCACTGTGTGTTTTCTCGCGAGGCAAAGAGATCTACGGCAGCCCGGCCGTATCTCTGCCAAATCTGCTCCACCACCTGTGCGTGAAGCCTCCATTCTCCGAACAGTGGATTTCCTCTGGACAGGAGGTCCGCCCCCCTGTTCAGAATTCCTGGCAGCCAAGTGCTGCTCCACACAATTATTTCCCTGGCTAACCTGTGTAGCTGCTGGGAATGGGTGCCTCCCTGGCGGTTGATATAAGCAACTACAGTGGAGTTGTCTGTTTTCACTAAAATATGTTGTCCCCGGAGATACGGCAGAAAATGCCGTAAGGCTAGGAGCACCGCACGGAGCTCCAGCACATTTATGTGATTCAGAGCGAGTCTCTGTGACCAAACGCCATTCACTGCTCTGCCCGTCATAGTTGCACCCCAACCTGACAGGGGTGCATCTGTGGATACACACCAAGCCTCTGTAGCCTGTTAAAGATCACACAACTTATCACTACACAATTGATTATACACCTCTAAGCATATATGGTTAAATGTTTCCTAATACAAATGACAATAATAAAATCTAAACCCAACATGTACTTTCTCAAATGCTTGTTTAACACACGCAGATCCAGAATAGGACGGAGCGACGTTCCGTCCTTTTTCGGGATGAGGAAATAGTGTAAGTAAAAGCCCTGCTGAGCTTCTTCACTCGGAACCGCTCTGATCGCCTGTTTCCTCCTCCAGCACATTTGCTGAATCGCCACTGGCCACAGAAGCTAACACTCCGCTGAATCTCGGTGGTTTTACCGCAAACTGTAGTCTGTTACATGGGAAATGGTTGACAAGACCCAGGGATGAACCACGCATGACGTCACCCCTGTTTCCCGGAAGGAGTTGGGGCTCTCCCCCTCGGGAAGAGCGTGAGCTCCCCCCGCTGGGAACAAAGACGAATGGCAGTGATTTCCTTTTGTTTTTATTTTGAAACTGGGGGAACATTCTGCCCTTGGCAAACTGCCTGGCTGCAGAAATGCGCGTTTTATTTCTTTTGTTACCCCCAAACCACAGTGAAGTGTCTGGTGACTCTGGGCAGTGCTTGGTAACACAGACAGAGTGCTTAGGAGTGCTTGGTGACGCTGCGCCATTTGTCCACAAGTCTGTCCTTCCTGAACTGGAGGAGGAGACTGAGAGGGTGCTCCTGGTGAACTGGAAACTTCCGGAGACCCTGAACCTTGGAGTGATTTGGTTACCCCTTCTAACACCTTCCTTCTCTTTGGGGGAGAAGAGAGGGGTGACACAGAATGTTGCAGATGTGCTAGGCTGACCGCTTCTTTTTCCCCTCTCCGGGGTGTGACGGCTTGTTCTTTGCAGCAGCTGCTGCAAAGGAATGCTTGCCCCAAAGTCTTTGGTTCTCTACCTTGGCCTGGTGGGCACCCTGCTGGTCTCCTGCTCCTCTCTGCATTCTGACCCCACTCTGTCTCCCTCTCACAGCTGTTGCTGCAAAGCCAGCTCTTGGCACCTGCTGGGGCTGAGAGTTAGGTTTTCTGGGTAAGCAGAGGTTGAATGCTTCTCCCTCCTGCTTTCTGCGAGTGCTTGTTTCTCTCATTCTCTCCAGGGCTGGGCCAAAGAGACCCTTGGTTGGGTCATAAGCTGCATCCATGACCTCAGCCTTCTGAGCATCACCTAGGCCTGACAGGTTTAGCCACAAGGCTCTCTCACCCGAGACTGCAAGGCCCATAACACGGCCACACCCTTGGACTGCGAATGAGATCATTAACCACGCAGATTTCATCCCAGAGGGCTGGGTTCGGGGAACCCGAGTCAAGCTGACGGCCCATGTCTTCCAGAATTTCTGCCTGATATGCTGATAGCAGTGTGACTGCATTAAGCGAGCATACTGACTGGCAGCATATTTGTACATCCTTTGATAAATAGATGCCCTGAGGCGATCTATCTTATTGGGCAATGAAATGCTAGAAGAAGCTGAGATTGCCCTGCGGTTAGGGTGAAGGTGATACGCCACTGAAGGCTCCACTGCTGGGGGTTCGGTCAGCCCCAGTTCACCCATCCCCTGGATCTCAAGCTTAGAGCAGCCCTTGGTCGGAAGCTTGTTTTTAAAAGGGCTTGACCAATAGCGACTCATTTCTTTCATGCAGGCCGGGACTGCTGGCAGAAGCTGCTTCGGTGGTGGCAAGGCTGGTGGGAGCCTTTTGCCGTCATACATGTCGCGTTCTGCCCCTTCGGAATCCTGGGCGGCTGGCCATGGGATGCCTAGCTTGGCAGCAGCCCATTTGCAGACCTCGTACAAATTGCTGTCCACCGGGGGTGCAACTTCAAATGCAACTTTTTTCCGTTAGTAACTTAATGCTAACCGAACCCTAGGTCGACCAACAAGCTAATGCTAGTGAGACGCTAATGTGGTTCGTGGCCTGCTAACAAGTTAATGCTAGCCGGACACTGAACGAACAGCTCGCCGTAACGCGTTAGCCCGAGTCACACAACGTCGGCTACCTCGCTACCTGAAACCAGGAACCGTTGGGACAGCTCGCCTGACGCGGTTGCTGTTCCACAGTGCAACTCTAAGTACACTTCTTTCGAAGGACTTACTCAGCACGATCCAAACTGGAACCGGAAAAACTGCGTTCGGCAACGTACTCCTACACGGGACGCCTGAGAACTGTTAAGCAGCTAATCAAGTTAGCCTGGATGCGATGAGGGAGCTCAAAGTAGTTTCTCATGGGAAGAAAGCGAGAATGAGTTAGGAGGAGGGGATGAGGGGGCGGAGCCCTGAGCACGGCTCGACAGGTCTGTCATAGACAGACGTGGTGTCATTGGAGCTTCCGTAGTTGGTCACGCCGAGGCGATTCCCATAGTGAAATACCGAGCGAAGTTAGAAAAAGAACAACACATTTTGTTTGTTTTTTTTGGTACTGAAAAAAGCACAGCTATATTATGAAATCATATACATTTATTGAATTGTCTGTTTATAAAATGGGTAAGAACAGGTTAAGAGATTTTACAGAACATGCCTGTAATTTTCTTTCTACATTCATTCAGTATACTGTCATCACAAAGAAAGACATCAGTACACCTCCTTGGTGGTAACATGATGTTTCTTCTGTTAGTTTTTTTCATTATGCAGAGCCATCCAGTGGGTTGAGGTAGTAAGCCTTTTCTGGCTTGCAGGCTTCCTATGTTTACATTCATGATATATTCAATTTTCATTTTTATTTATATAGTGCCAAGTCACAACAACTGTTGCCTGTATTTTGTAAGGTAAAGACCCACCAATAATACAAAGAAAACAGAGGTTCGACAGTAGGGGAAAAAACCCTCCTTTTTAACAGGAAGAAACCTCCGGCAGGACCAGGATCAGAAAGAGATAACAAGATGTGATTTTTTTTTTTTTTTTTTTTTTTACTTTAATTCAAGCAGTTAACAAAGTACTGCATTAACTGCTCAGGTCCCCATTTTCAGAGGCTTAAAAGTAATTGGACCGTTGACTGAAAAAACGTTTCATGGCCATGTGAGATTTACTACAAATGTGACTGATAAAAGGTCTGGAGTTGATTCTAGTAGTTGTTGTTGAATTGGCATTTGGTATCTTTCTTTCTGGGATTGTCTGCAGCCCAACGAAATTTCTGCTATCATGAAGATATCAAAAAATGTTAACTGATTGTTGATTTGGCCATTCCTATGTTCTTAAAAAGAATGAATGTACTAGCCAGCTAGCAACTACCGAAAGGCTCGAAAACCACAGAAGACAATTGAAGCGGATAAGGACATGATTTCCTTGGTTAAGAAAAATCTCCTTTGATACTCAATAAAAAGAAGGACAGATCAGATTAAACTTGGCCAGAAAACATCTGAAAAGATCTATCTGCTTGTTTGTGGATCTCTCTGCCTTCAGGTAAATCTTCAAATAATTGAAAGTATCGTCAAACATAGCAATGTTACAGAAAGAGCACGCATGTTTGCATGTATGGATCCAGACAACAAATCTTTCTTCATGAGGATGGTGATAGAAGCAGTAAGATGACATTTGAAGTATACAGGTTTATACTCTCTGCTCAGATCCAGATAAATGCTACAAAACTAAACAGAGCAACCCAACAGTTTATGAAAAAGAAACGGGATCATGTGCAATGGTCAGATTAGTCACTTGATACCACCCCAATAGTGCATGCTTTTCAGTTGATGAAGACAAATCCAGAGAGACCAACAACCAGCAGCATCTGAAGGAAGCTGCAGTAAAAACTTCACTGAGCATCTCAAGGCATGAGAAACAGCATTTGTTGATGTCCATGGGTTTTAGACTTAAGATAGACACTGACTGCAATGGATTTTTTTCTCCAAATAATAAAAACAATCTTTATATAAAAATAATGTTTGTCTATCCAGTTAATTTTAAAAATTCTAAAGCAATACTTTTGTTATAACTGCTGAATTCAAGGTGAGACTGCACTTCAGCGCATCTTTTTCCAGTAAAAACAGAAAGTGTTTGGTCTCATCGTTGTATTTGGAACTTTAGGGTCATGATCTGTATGAGATCTTAGCAGCGAAACCCTGTTTCACTTGTTCATGGTTTATTTTAGTGCCTGAAGGTGCTAGCGCTGCAGTTTCAGGGATGTTTTGATGGTTTGGCCCTAAGCAAAACTGCTTTGTCAAATGTCACTGAGGTCTTTGTATCTGAAAGCACAGGATAAGGTTGTTTGATTAATCTGTGTGTGTGCGTGCTCACACTTCATAAGAACTAACCCAATTAACCTAAGCATTTTGTCCCCCACCCACCCTCCTTCCACCATTGTGCTAGTTTTTACCTCTTTGTTTGCATCTCTTGTGTCACTGATGCCAAGCTGATTTGTTTTTATCGGTTTAATTTTTTTCCCTGTGTCCCCAGGCAATAATACATGTTTCTATGGGAAGTGTTACTACTGTCGGGAGAGTGAGCCAGCATGTGCAGAGGGGGAAATCATGGAGGGGTCATTAACCCTTTGGCTGCCAGATGTCTGGCCACTGCAGAAACACAGACACCCTTGGGGACGCACATACAGAGAGGGGAAACTGGCAAGGTGGGTGTCAAGCGTGAGTCCCAAAAAGCAGCGGTTTTTACAGTTAGGGGAAATCCTCTGACTTGAATTCATTCTTGTGTTTTGATGTTGTTGTTGCTGCCAACATATTAAATAGTAAAATGTTCAGTTGCTGCTTGTTTGTGAGTCTATCTGCCTTAAATTATGTCTTCAGTTACTAAAAAGCATGATGTGTTGCATGAAATCAGGTGACAGATTTGGCCATTGAGGAATATCAAATTTCTTTGATTCTGCTTTTCCAGTATGTTTGCGTCATTATTTGTTTGTCCTGGGACGTGTTATTTAACTAGTTTTGGAACAATTAGCTGACTCTGGGCAGAGAGTATAGCTTTGCACACTTCCAAATGCATCCTGCTATTGCTCTCAGCAGTCACATCATCAATTAACACTAGGGGTCACGCATGCCCATACCATCACATGCCTCCACCATGTTCGACAGATGATGTGATAGTTTTGTATCATGAGCTGTTCTTTTCCTTCTCCATACTTTTATCTTCCAATTTTTCTGTTACAAGTTAAACTTGGTTTCATCTATCCAAAGATTGTTTTTAAAATGTTTTATATATATATATATATATATATATATATAATTTTTTTTTTTTTTTTCAGAGCTGTGCTGGCAAAATGTAGAGTTGTTTACACTTTCTCGTAAACCCTCGGTGTTTCCATTCATGAAAGCATCTCTTGAGTGAAGATTTTAACAATGATACGCCTGCCTCCTCGAGAGTGTTCTTGACTGGGGGGTTTTCTTAACAAAAGGAAAAAATTCTGCAGTTGTACATTTTAGTTGTTTTCTGTGTTTTCTAAGGCTTTTTGGTGTTGGTGAGCAGTGCTTTCATTAATCACTTGTTTATGATCATTGTTTGTAAACTTGCACATTTTTGCTCTAGAATAGACAGAAATTTATTTTACCTTTTCAACCTAATGATGGCCTCCTTCACATTTTGCTTATCTCTTTTTGGCCCTTCACCCAGCAAAATGATACCAAAAACAAGCTCAACTCCAGAGCTTTGGTGTACTTAATCTGGTGTGAAAAAATGAGTGAACAAGCTTCAACTGGCAATGAAAGTACTTGGTATTTTTGAACCTCTGTATGGAGAACTGTAGGGGAAAATTAGACTAGTTGATAAGTAAGTATTCTTATTGCTCATAAATGTTTATTAACTCTAAATACAGCACACAGGATTTCTACAGTCAGAGAAGATTACATCAGCAAGCTAATTATGATGCTAAACACAACTGATCAGTGTCATCCTGCCGTTAGATCACCATACAGCTGGATCAGAAGAGTAGCTATGTGATCTGTTCTTCACACTTAGCAGCCTTATACTCATGTGCAAAAGTCTTGAGCTTTTGTGCGTGCGCACAAACACACACACACACAATTTGTACAGTTCTAATGACCTTGAAAGTCAGTTTCTTTAAGCAGTCTTCATGAATAGTTCTCCAGGCTTCTTGAAGGACATTGAAAGCTATTCTTTGGACGTTTGATGCTATTTGCTCTGTTCTCTTTCAAGATGATTATTTTTGCATAGCTTTTGCCAGACAGACACATTCCAGAGAGTATTGTGTGGTGGATTAAAATATGATTGTATATGTCTGCTCGGAAAGACATGACAGGCTGCTAGCAACAAAGTGCCTAAAAATAGCAAAGAACCAGTTTGATATTCTAAGTTGTCTTCTGTGCAGCGTGGACACAACAGTCGTTCAGCTTGTAGTTTGTAGCCTTTTCAAATTCAAGTAAAAAGAAATGAGGGTTCACTCAAGAATTTTACACTGCACTGTGTCTGTGTTTTATTACTAAATTCAAGTTAGACCCATTATTCCTCCTGTTTCAGTTTATCTCAGTTTATTCTATTACTGTAATATTGACAATGCGATGTCAAATGGGAAGAATGGTCCTCAAACTTCTTCTGGCATGCCATCCATTGGATCCCAACCACATTTTATCATTATCCCCCAAAAATAAAAAATGCTAGTTGAGTTCTAGTGATGTAAAGTTGCAGAATGATTACATTTGAAAACTGTTTAGTTGCACTTTCAAAAGAAAAATCATATTCATTTGACTTAGTTTGTCAGTTTGTTGTCAGTTGTCAGTTTTTCCACCCAGTGGTCACTCATGTCCCACCTGCAGCAGCTTTATTCCACACCAGTGGGGTTTTCCAGATTGAAGTGGGGAACCGTTTTCAGTTTTTCAGTTTAACTTGCAGTTGTATGAAATTTGCAACAAATTCTGATGGAAACATTAACCTGAAAATTAAATCAGTGCTACAGACTTGCTAGAAATCTCTCCACTTCAACTACTGTATCTTACCATGAAACAAAATAGATTGCACTGTCCTTTTTTGTCAATTATTAACAATAAAAGAGGATCCAACTTGGATGTGGAACTTTTGGCATGTGGAACTTTTAGTGAAATAAAGTTCCACATGCCAGTAACAACACATGACTCGTATATTGAAGGAAATTATAAAGTTTGGTTTCACTCTCCTTTTTTCCCACCATGGTCATCTGTGCCCCCATGAGTCGTTTTTGCTCCACTCATGGGGGCATCCCCACATTTTGAGAGTCATTGACCAAAGGGAACCAAAACAAGGGAGTTGGCTTTCATTATGATAGGTCACTTGTAACCATTGTCCTTAATGTAAATATGTAAGAAAAGTTGTGTATGTTTCTGTTCCGTGTCCTGTGTACTTTGTTTGTATATGTGTCTTTTTGGCTGCTGTTACAACCAAATTTCCCCTTGTGGGACAATTAAAGGATTATTCTATTCTATTCTATTCTCACTGGTCTCAAAATATTGTGTGAAGGCCACTGAAAATAAGGGATTGTGTTGCCATCAATACCAGAAGTTTGATTGCATTTCAGCAAATTAACTCTACACTTTGACACATGCATTTTCTTAAGTGTAAGTGTTGTTAAATGTTTCACTTTACCAGAGAACGTCTGGCGCTGCGATGCTGTATTAGTGAGCAAATTAACAGCAGTAAGAGAAGCAACCTGGTCTTATTTTTAGGATCTTTTTACTTTTTAATAATTCTGGCTTTCTAAAACCCTGAAATGACCTGAAGTGGTTTTTCTTTTCTTTTCCTGTGTGAGGGGCGTGGTTATGCACGCTCCCTGTTTGACAATATGGTGATGTGCGAAAATCTTACTTCAGACGATTTGAACGTGTGTTTATTTTTCAGGTGGGAGTATGACGAGAGCTACTGTGAGGCAGTGAAGAAGATGCCCCCATATGATGCAGGGCCAAGGCTGCTAGATGTTATTGACACGGCGATTTTTGATTACCTTATTGGAAATGCTGATCGTCATCACTACGAAAGTTTCCAGGACGATGGAGGTGCCAGCATGCTTATCCTTCTTGACAACGCCAAGAGGTGAGCTGTGGGTTTCGTGGTTTTTTTTGTTTTTGATAGTTAGGTGGGGGGAGGGGGGGTGCTCTTCATGAAAACGGGAATCCAAAATGGGACTTTCCCTCCTCAGATGAATGTTTACTTTTTCTTACTGGCTTTAATTACTTAACCATTTCCAAACTTAAGTGGGAATACTGTCCATCCAGTAAAGAAAAACTGCAAGTTTAACCAGAAATCTTGTGTAAAATTGCAGCTAATTCTGTCAGAAACAATAACTTTTGAAATAAATCAGTGTCACGGACTTACTGGAAAATTCTGCACTCTGTTCATAACAATAGTCTGAATATTTGTTGGTTTAAAATGGAGCACTGTAACAAAAAATAATTTCCCCCAGGGATCAATAAAGTATTCTGATTCTGATTCTGATTCTGATTTTTCAGACTAATAATTATATTTTCATTTTCAGGTTGTTGTTTTTTTTTGTTGTTTTTTTTTTTTACATTTTCCGGTGCTCGTCTTTTATTTTATTTCTTTTTTTATTACAAGAATTCACTTATCACTATTGAAGCTACTTTATAACTGACTCATGAAGAACACCCACTTCCATGAAGTGAGGACTTTGAGATGTTAACCCGTCTTTGAAGTTATTTTTGTTTTTGCTGATCAAAACCCAGCAGTGGAAAATTTCTAAGCAGCATTTTTCAGTATTGGCAGGATGAGGTTAAGTGTGGTAAGAAACAAAACTTTTACTGGGAATAATGTATACCAATAGAAGTGCTGAGTAATTTCTTGTCTTTCCTTTTTTTAATGAAGAGTATAATCTATATTTTCTATGCAGTGAAAATACCCTGCAGCTGGTACTCTTTGCAGGCCAATAATGGCCCAATTCTTGGATTTTTATTAGAACTCTTTCAGATTAAGCTGGAAGCAATGGATTCTTGCTCTCTGTCATATAGCTGACTAGCATTGGTAAGGCTAAGTGTGGAATTCATTTTAGTTCTTACCAACATGATCAAAACAAACTACACCTTCTTTCAACAACACATGGCATATTACCGCGTGCCATTTATTTTTTCATTTATTCATTCATTCATTTATTTATTTATCTATTTATTTATTTAATTATTTCACAAAAGCTAAGCTAAAGTCCAGAAACCATGTTTAAAAAACTCTGTGCATGCCATCATTCATTAGCTGGTAGAACCACTTCTAGCGGCAAGTAGTTTTCTGTATGACTTTATCAGCCTCTCACCTCATCATGCAGGAATTTGAGCCCACTCGCTTACCACATTGACTGAGTTTATTGAGGTTTAAATGCATTCATTTAAGCCCAACTGGCCTTTCAGTTAGAGGTCTGGATTTTTTGGTTACTGCAACACTCTGATTCTTTGAATTTTCGGCCATTGTGTTGTAGAGTTGCTGCTGTTCTGCTCGTTGTGTTGCATGACCCAGTTTAGGCCAAGCGTTAGCTGTTGGACGGATGGCTTCACCTTTGACTCTACAATACTTTGAGTCAAGCATGAACTCCTTTGTATACCAGTTACTGCTAGTTCCCCATTTCCTGTCATTACCCCTCCAACACTGTGCTGTCAGTTGCTATGAGGTGTTTGTTCTCATATGCTATGCTTGATTTTCAACAAACGTGGTTTTGTGCATTATGGGTAAATATCTCATTAAGTTACATTTACATGTAACACACTAATTGAGGCCTGTAGATTATGAGATGTAACACTTGTGTTGTTTGCAGTTTGCTGCGACGCCCACCCCTGTTTCTGAAACACATATTTTGTTTAGTATTTTGTCCTAGTTCCCTGTGATCTTTTTTTTCTTTCCAATGATCGGCCGCAACCAGTTGCAGCAGATGGTGGCTTCTCCCTGAGCCTGGTTCTGCTGGAGGTTTCTTCCTGTTAAAGTGGAGTTTTTCCTTTTTGAGGTTTTTCTCTTATACTGTAGCATCTTTACCTCACAGTGTAAAATCCCTCACGACAAATGCTGTGGCAAACTGGAGATATATAAATAAACTTGAAATGAAAAATTACATTTCCCACTTATGAATCGTTCTCAATGCAGAATGATGGGTTTCAAATTGTTTGCAGATGGCCTTAAACCTTTGCCAGATTGTCAGGAAGCAACAATTTCTCCTAAAATCATTCTTGATGTCTTTCCTCCTTGGCATCACACACCTAAATGCTCCATACCTGCTTGCCCTCATAATTTCTCTTAATTCAATAAGACACACACTTCTTCTGCATTCTGCCCTAGTTTTTGTTGCATAAATGATGACACAGTGTAATATGTCAAGTGTTGTTGTTCATCTGAGTTTATTTAATTTTAGAACTTTTTAAAGACCAGATGATTTTGTTTATTATGTCCTGGTACATAAAACCTTGGAACTGAAAAAACTGTGTATATTTATTTTCACATTACTGCGTTACTGTATGTATTACAATCAAATTTAATTAGAAAAGGGCTTAAGAGCCTGACACTCTCAGTCTTAAAAGTCGTGTGAATAGGAATGAATGCATTTAGCTACATTGCCAGGAGAGTTTTCACAATGGGATACAGTTAGATCTTGTAATACATGATTTAACTGTATGTAAAGATATAAAATATACAGCTCCTGTTTGTTGAAGGTCATGCTAGTTTTGGACATGGCTGGACTCAGATCCAGACTCTAGTTTGGAAAGCTTTACGGGTTTTAGATTGTCCGAGAATCTAATAACTCCTCAGGAGCTCTTCAGAAACAGGGAAACTGCTATTCTAGCAAATTCAGTCGAGGTGTGTGCGTGTGTGTGTGTGTGTTTCAAGTGCTTTATGCTGGGTTTTTTTTTAATCTTTCGTAATTTTTCTTTTATGTCCTCGTGCAGCTTCGGGAACCCAGCTCTGGACGAGCGAAGCATTCTTGCACCACTCTACCAGTGCTGCATGTAAGTCGGAGAATTCCCAAATACAATTTCCTGTTTACCAGGTTATGTTTTTTTTCTACTGTAGTGTCTCTCCCTTTCTCGGTAGGGTTCGTGTGTCCACGTGGAATAGATTAAACCTGCTGCGAAGTGGAGCTCTGAGCTCAGCCATGCGACAGGCTCTGGCATTTGATCCCATTCACCCAGTCCTAGCTGAACCACACCTTGCAGCCCTGGATAGGCGTCTATCTGGAGTTATAGAAACCATAAAGCAGTGCATGGAGGCACAGGGCCCTGATAACACCCTAATAGAGGACCGAATGAACCTACCACATCCTTAAAAGGAAGGAAAGGAGAAAGGGAGGGGAAAAAAGCCAAGACTTTCCAGCCTGGACCTGGAGGGAGACGAGTGACCAAACAGATCAGCTCTGGTGTTTAAAGAAGGGACAGCAAAATGACAGGGTGGAATAAATGTTTCTCCCCCCGTTTCCCTTCTTTGTAATGCTGAACACTTGCACTCGAGTGATTCTCTAAAAGGTGCAAAATCATGGGATTCAAAGAGTTGAAACTGCGTCACCGTTAACCATTTAAACTTTCTCTCAGGACTGTTGTGCACTACAGGATGTGATCTGCTGTAAGGACCGCTTCTTCTATTACTACTGGTTTAGATGACACTCATGCCTTGTGCCAAATCCTCTCTCCTGGTCACGCTTCTCCTTGACAGTCGGCTAAGAAGAAAGGATGGAGATGAACATATTCGAGAAAGGAGGAGGGAATGTTAAATTGAGCCTGTTGTGAGTTGTTGTTGGTTCAAGCAGCTTGGAGTTTACAGTCCAGGAAACTGAAAATGTTTTTCTGTAGAAATGACAGGAAATTTAAAAAAAATATTTTTTTGAGCTGATTTGTTTTTCTCCCTTTCCTCGAATTGAAAAATAACTCGAAGAAATAGAGAACTGACTCAATTCTGTGTACATAACTAAAGTAACTAGTGATGTAGAATTATGAGACAAAAGAATATAAATTTGTGGATTATAAATTAAATGATGTTAAAGCTGTGTGTTTGTGTCCGGGGGTACGCGTGTGTGTAGATGAATAACTGCCACATTGTGTCACAAATAAGAAAGCTACTGACTTGCCCGACTCGAAGGATCATGATGCAGAGGTCAGGTGTGTGTGTGTGTGTGTTCGTTCATCTTTAACAATAAACTATTGTCTATTTAATTCCGATTTCTCTCAGGCAAACTTTCTTCTCTGTGTTCAGTACTTGAAAGTTCAAATCCTGTGGTCAGATGTGTGGAAGGGACTTTCACTTTAGTCTTACTAGTTTGGATATTTTTTTTTAGTCAGATTTGACCTGAAATATGTCACAGGTCATATCTGGAACACACCAACATTCAGTTTATTATAACTAGTTTTGTTTTTCGTGTTGCCTCGTCTCACTTTCTGTAAACGATTGTTTTGAATTGTTCAAATTTGAATCACCTCTCATGTCCTAAATGTAGTTCAAATTTAATGCAGCAGTTCCATATTAGTCAAAAAAAAAAAACAGTTTGTGTCACGCTGTCTGATTTTTGTGCCATAGCTTTGATTAAAGGCTGGTTTCACTTATGGTGACCTTAGATTTTAATAGATATTGGGTTTTATAGAGCAAGTGCAGTTTGCACACATCGAGGGGAGAGAGGGGGGTATTTTAATGATTAAAGTGTGTGTGGGGGGGTATTTTCAGTTGTGGTTAGCACATCTGTGAGAAGTGAGTACCATCCATCCCCCTTTATTCTGTGATCCTCCGATGCCGTCAAGACTTCAAGAGCAGGTGATATGTCTGACTTGTGTTTTTGCTTTCAACTTTTCACCTTATATACACGCAAGAAAGCATTTAATCTCTGTTTGCTTTTTCTTTCAGAAGAAATGTTCCAGGGTGGGGGATGTAAAAGGATGTGTGTAGGCTTCTGATGATCGCACTGCTCTTCATGAGCTTTTCTCATTCTTCTGAGAGCTGAACTCGAAATACCCAGCTTGTCCAAAAAAGAAAAAAAGCCCTCATCCCTCTGAATCTGATGTGTGCCGCCGCAGTTCTTTTGGTTATGGATTTCCCCATGTGCACATATGCTTCTGTTACAGATCATCTTTCACCACTGTTACTTATAGTTATCACTTGACATTTACCTCATCTTTGTTAGTCCTGGCAGTGGTGGTACAATGTCTACAAGTGCGTCGTCTTAAACCCTTGATTGGTCTGGTTTTGTTGTGCTTTCTGTACCCACAAGGGCGGACGCTTCATTGTGAAACCATGTGGCAGGTCCCCCCCTTTCCCACAGGCAGGTGTTCACCGTCAGCTGCCTTCTCATCTTGCTGTCACATCCAGCATCTTCCGTGTTTGTGTGTGCAACAAGTCAGATGATATAGGACACCTGTTTCGTTTATGCTAAGCAGGTGTTTTACTTGGGACATATACCAAAACATTGAAACTTCATGAAAACCACAATGTTTATCATGTTGGGGCATGCCAGGTCATGTCATGTCAGAGATGCAGAGCGTGCTCTAACACAGGAGCAGCTCAAGTTTCCCGAGGCAGCCTAAATTTTCACTTCTCTCATCTGCTTAGTTATTCTCCTGCTTGTTGCGTCACCTGTGCCTACAGTGAAGGTAATGTGAACAAATGTACAATAAATAGTCCTATTACTCATGACAGCTGACACTAGATGTCCCCCTAGGATAATCTAGTAATTTTATAGATTCTCAGTGCAAACTTGGCACTGAATGTCACAAACATTTCAGAAGTCCCAACACCTATTACAGGAATATCAAAACCCAAATGTGTAGGAGATGAAGATAAAGCTGCAAAGTGTGAGAGCTGAGTCACTGTAAGTACCACAAGCACACTGTACATTACTCTTTGAATGAGGCAGCGAGGTTAGCGACATAGGATATTTTGCAAGGAAACCACAACAGTTTGAAGTCAAACTAAACGAATGACTTTGTGGGGAAACAACAGTAGCAGCAACATGATGAGGTGGTGGGCTATCAAGTAGGCTCCAAACCTTTGGGGTCTCCAGGCACACTGCGCACTGGCTAGTTTGCGGTAAATCGACATACATTGAAGTAAATGCGCTGCATTTTGACTCATCTTCAAGCTTCACATAAAAGTCGATGTGTACTTTTAGTGCAAAGAAGAATTCATTGATTTTTCTTTTTACATTTTAAGTAGTTTGTATTCTCGTCAGAATATTTTGCCATTTGAAGTTTAGAGTTTGTTGAGCTGATCAATGCCGCTCTTGTAAATGTGTGACAATCACTGGCTGTCAGATTAACTTAGTGCTAAGGCTGAAAACACAGAAACAGGTTGAGTGGTTGTCCCAAGATGATAAATCCACTGGCTGTGCTTAGTGACTTTCTGGATTAAAATGACCCCAGAGCAGCCTGAGAATGGGAATAATAGCATTTCTGTCATTGATTTAGATCAATTCAACATAACAAAAAAAAAAATCCTTCTCAGTGAAAGGGTATATGCTATTTTAAGACTTCAACACCACAATAATAGTTTCAGTTTGTAGGGGTGCATTCTTTTAAAATAACTGCTGCACACTGCTTTAACCCAGCAACCGGAGCGGTCACAAGCCAGTTACCCCTAATGCCAGTCCCAATCCCAGATAAATGGGAAGGGTTGCATCAAGAAAAAGGCCATCTGGTGTAAAATCCTGGCAATAATCAAACATGTGGATCACAATGAATGAGATTTCCAAAAGAAGATTTATGGATGTAGTGAAGCAGGACACGTAGAGTGTTGGAGTGACAGAAGAGGATGCTGCGGACAGGTTGAGGTGGAGGCAGATGATCTCTTCTGACGGGGTCAGCTGAACGAGGAAGAGGATGTGGCTGCTTTCACTGTAGGAGTGGAATTAAACAACGTGCTTTCAAACTTCCTGCCATTTTAAATAGAAAAAGTGCAGAGCCTAGTGTTTATAGACTTAAAAAGTTAAAGAAGAGTGACAAAGGGCAAACCAATATAGACTGTTGTCCCGCTTTGACACATTTATTGTGTTTCAGAAACTGTTCATGCATCTGTGCGAAACTGATTCAACATCATTCATCCAAATATATGGCGAGAAAGTTACCGCTCTAACAACTGCTAGTGATCAGTTTAGTAAATGCCATGGCATATGATTCACATCCTTTTCATGAAAGCTGTGCTCTACAAATAAGGCCATTGTTATTGTCACTGAAACCAACACCAATCAAGAAGGAAACGCTAATGACAGTATTAAGGTAAAGATTTTGTATTAATTAAGAATAACTTTACTTCTTGGTAGACTATTGAACTCTAAACCATCTCAGCAAAATGTCCCCCACAGCACTAAAGAGCTACAAGATACCCTCACTGTAGAGGCCAAGGCACGCACACACGCCAACCGCCGCCGCCACCAAGCTGTTTCCCATTTCTCTCAATCTTTATGCCAAGTTCAGCAGCTTCTTCATCAGTCTTCTCATTCGGGGAGGGTGATGGGAGATAGTTTGTTATTTTCTTATTAGCAGGTTGGCGGTTCGATCCCTGACTGCTCCAATCTGCATCCCAAAGTATCCATGGGCCATATACTGAACCCCAAGTTGCTCTGTGATGCATTCATATTTTTGAATGTTAGATAAAAAGCGCTTAGATGTTGCAAAAGGTGCGTGTGTGAATTTTATTAAATGCTGTAATAAAGCACTTTGAATGCTCGAGGAGAATAGAAAAGCGCTATATAATAACCAGTCCGTTTATTATTCAATTCTTTAATGTGGATCTCAAAAGTCAGTAATAAGGATGCTGAGGATCTCCGTCCACACCACTTTTCTGAATACCCCAAACTGTTGCCACTTCTAATTTAACCTAATTGAGACAGTTCGTCTGCTTTCGGTGTTTCAAATAGTGCTCGATCATATAGGCCTCAGAGAGATGGACAATACTAAATACACCAAAAATAGCATTGTTCATTGTTTTATTTTTTTAATAAGGCCATCATCAAATCTTTACTTTTTCAGGACGATATTGGAAATTACACGCACGTCAGACACAGCAAAGGCAGACCAGTGCAGACCAGGGTTAGTTAGAAAAATAATAATAATCGTAATATTTGTGGAATAATTTGTAAAAATGTAGGACTTGCAAAGATAAATTTGCAAATTTGGTAGGGTAGGCACACACGTGTCTCCGTCAATTTCAAAGTAAAACCCACACTTTTGCCCAAAATAACAAAAAACAAAAAAACTGTTAAAAACTTTGTTAGCTTCATCATCCATTGTCTGCTCACATGTAGAGCAATAAACTAGATTTAAAGTGAACTGAGAGGTGGCAGCAGCCGTTTCTATCATTTCTCTGCTCATTAGTTAAGTCTGGGAGACCCGAAACAGACGCTGAATAAAATATCTTTTTACTTTATTTAGTTTAATCAGGTGTGTTATCACTGACACCAGATTACTGCATCACTCGTTTCCCAGAAACAATGTTTTTTCTTTCTTCCTCAGCATGCTCAAATCTCTCAGAACCCCCTGATGAATATTATGGGAACATTGATTGAAGCGCACACAATGTGGGAGGATTCACTCGGCTCGTTTTGTGTTAGAAGATCGCAAGCGTCTTGGCGCAAATCGGCACACTGACAGCCAATCAGCTCACGGTGCGCTGGTTTCGCTCCTGCTTCTCTCTCACTTTGTGAGCGTGTGCGCGTGTGCGTCTATCCCCAGCGTGTACATGGCACGAGCGCGCTGCAACCCCCCCACCCACACGATCTCAGACACAATAAAGTTAAGACCGTGAGCGATTTCCTTCCAGTCACTCTCCTCCTTTGCACTTGCCCACTCGCGTTTAAAGCCTCGCTGAGCTCCTGCAGGGAGCTCAGAGCACTGATGGAACAGGGGATGATGGATGCTGAGAGAGGTCGTGTGATCCACCGGAGAAAGCGCACAGGGACACTCGCGGTGGTGGTCGCCGTGCAGAACGTGGTCGTGGCCGCCTGCCTGATAGCCACTCTTTTCCTTTACTTGGACTTCCCGAAGGATGTGAGTACGCTGTGAGTGGAGAGGTTAAGTGGAGAGCTCGTGGGCAAGGATGCGCACACTTGGTTTGTCTTTAAGAACATTTTGGATGATTTTTTTAAACACCTGCAGTTCAATACCGAGTAAAACTCCTTAATGCACATTTATCTATCAACTTAAAGTTAATATTATAAGCAGCTCTGTTCATCCAGACGTTTTCTAGCTCTGGAACTCTTTTTGAAAGCTTGATACTATTATTACACTATTGTTATTTCAATATGATTAATATCTCTTAAAATAGTGTGGGGACTGCATGTTCTCAGAAGGGAAAGGAGACTGCAGAAACAAACTGTCAAATTACGATTAAAATATAAGAGTTACAACTAAAATGTCCTATCAGGCTTGGAAAGTTACTATAAAAGCTCCTGCTGCTATCTTAAGTTTCCCTTTGTGTCTGAGTGAACTATACGGAGCGAGATTATTTAAGATAACTTGCGCGGATAAAGGAAACTTTGCGAACGTAACTGGTTGCATTAGGTAATCACAGCTGGAAATGCAGGTGGTACAGCACAGATTAGAAAAGTGCTCAGACTATTTTTTTTAGGCTATTTGTACCCGATAATATTAATTTGTCTTTGATCTGCCCGCAAAACTGAAGCGCTTTCCGCTTATCTTTATTTAAAGTACACTACAGCGTGACATCTGAGAACACAGATGCCCTGTGATGTTCAAATGCATCGGGTCTAACACTTCTCACCCTTATGTGCAGCTGTCACATTAAACTAAGCGGTGGCGGGCGATAACAGCAGATATATGAGCTCATCAGTTCACCAGAGCGATTTTCTGCATGATCGATCCCTTATTTTCGGCACATTTTGCCGCTAAAGCAAACAAACAAACAAAAACAAAAAAGCCTAATAATATTTCTTTCTTTTTGATCACATCATTTGACCAAATCTCCTACTTAAGTAGGCGGAACTCGTTCCGTCAATTTTGAACGGAAGAAGAGCGAAATGACGCATCAGACGCCCCCTTTATGCACAGCAGAGGCTGAATCAGAAAGCCTGACTTATAACAGAGAAAGTTGATAACCGCCGTCGTGGCACCTCTTATCTCTGACTGGGGTTTTTTTTTTCATAAAGTTGATCGAACTAGCTAAAACAGAGAAAAGTTGTGTTCAAATGTGCTGATAAAACGTGTAAAGTAAGTAACCTAATGTTTCACGTGGCTCTGCATCAAGTCATGCTGTTTCAACTCGATAAGGTGGATGCTATATTTTAAGCGTCTGCGGCTCTCCTCTTTGAGAGAGATGCGTGTTACTATTCCATCCATCCATTTTTTCCCGCTTGTCCAATTCAGCGTCTCGGGTGTCTGGAGTCTATCGCAGCTGTCATAGGGCGAGAGGCGGGGCACGCCCTGGACAGGTCGCCAGTGTACCGCAGGGCTATCAAAATTCCAGATTATTGAATTAGAGGTGGATTGATTTGGTGCAGTAGTAGTAGTACTAGTAGTAGGTGCTGTTGCTTGTTATCACAGCGATGCCTTGAGGCGTGAATAGTCATCCAGGAAATCCCAAAAAGTTGATTCTGTTCATCTGGATGTAGCGTAGTGTCTTAAAGATCCGCGTTTAACTTTTGATTTTCAGTTTTAATTTTAAATTCTACAGTAACATAAGGCTTTCAGAGATTTGCTTGAGAAAACAGCTTTATTAGTGACACAAAAAAAGGAAAAAAGACGAAGCTAAACCGAGAGACAACCTGAATAGGCGCACTTTTTGAGGCTCTCCATATTCTTTGACCCGGATGACTGACAATCTGCATAGAAATAGCTGCACGGTTACTGTATAATGATGATTGTATTAGTGACTAACATTTGTTCTACTTTTAGGACATCTTGTTTATTCTTGAGATGCTACTCTCACTACTGTTTTTAATCAAGCTGCTGTGAGACTTTCCCTAGTTTCTGTCAGCCTGTCTATTTTCACACCGCATCACTTAACCGCTGTATCAAGCAAGTTTGTGCTTCCCAGAGTGAAACATCAAGAAATTGCAAAACAGAGCTGTGTGACCTTTACAAAGAAAAAAACAAAACAAAACACACAGAGGGCAATAAGAGCAACGAAGAAAATCTAGAAACCCAATAAGCCTCTAATCTTTGCGTTTTTTCTTTCCTCAGCAGACGTCAACTGACACGATTGTGCACATAGAGTTTGAACCTTTAACAGGTGAGAAAAATAAAACCTTTAGTTTCTGCTCTGATCTTCCCACCCACAGAGATACTGAAAAAGACTACAGAAAGTCATATCAAGTAAAAAGCGTGCTTTCACCTTAAAAAACAAAAAACAAAACCAAAAAACATGCTGCTCTCTTTGTCTCACATTGTATTTTCATTTTTCAGTCCCCCTAGGAAACATGACACTGAAGTTTAAGGAAATTGCAAGCAAGTACAAAATGGATGTAAATACGGATAAAAATAAGATCGACATCACATGCAAGGGGCCCTACATTTGGTATATGGATGTGTGCTACAAGTCGTTGACAAATGGGATGGTGACCACAGGGATACTGCAGCTGAAGATGGATGATACTGTTGTCAGTAACGTCACACTGACTGTTTCAGATGTGTTAGATGTCTGCAGGGGGCACCAGAGCGTAGTTTATCTCAGGGCAAACACGAAGTCTAGTCTGGACTTGAACCAAATAGATGGTTTCAAGGTCTTGAATGTGACCGTGGGCCTAAGCTATCTGCTGGGAAAAAGGTGTGAATTCTGATGAGGGCCAAGACGTGCCTTCAGGAGACCAAACCCAGAACTGGCTGGCATGAAAAGAAAACTCGACACTGAGCTGTGCTCATCTGCCAAGTGACAGCAGACACACTAAGCCTGATTCACGCTGATGACACGAGTTGTGTTGACAGAGTCTCTTTTTGTTTTCTTTAATCACCTCAGCCAGGGTTGCAGTGAAATCTCTACAGTGTGCGCGCAGCCCTGGGCACGAGCAACTTGGTGGATTTTGGTGGTGACACAATCTGTTTTCTTTAACACAAAATAGCTAAAAAAAAAGAAAAGAAAAGAAAAGAACAAAAAAAAAGAAAGACAGTGTATTTGACTTCTTGAATAAGCATATTTTTTTATGCACAAAGACCACACTGATTCCCATTCTTAAACCATTCGGATTGAGGCTGTAACTGACTGTTATTTTTCTTATTGATTTATCCTCCATTTATTTATTAATTTTTATTTTTTACCATTGATGGTTTGATTCAGAAAACGAACCGAATACTGATTGTTTTTCCTTTTTCCTTTTAAACTCCTCGTGCTTATCTCCATTTCCTGGTGCCAAAAAGTGACTTTTTCAGCATCCAAAACCAAAGTTATTCAGCTTACTCATATATAGAAGATTGTTGTTGTTGTTATTATTATTATTTTTTACATAAATGTTTGTTGTACCAAATGAATGTATTTGTTATGGTGCATTTGTCTCCTGTGTAGCTCCGATCTGAGTCTGTGAACTTTCTGTGTGCCAAAAAAAACATTCCTCACACATTTCTATGTTGGATTTTCTGTCATAATACCAGCACGACTACAGCAGAAATATGCAGGAGAGCCTTTTTTGCGGCTCTTTTTTGCCTACATGCTGTTAGACATTGTCTAATCTACTCTGTGCTTGTGGTGATGGATTATTACTTATCAGGCTAAATGATGCTGCAGTTACACTGGCACACAGACCTCTCAGAGTAAAGACCAGAGAGGAGATGAATGTAATGGGACTTTTTGATTGTATATGCACTTGCAGTGTGCAGAGTCCTTGGATTTGTGTGTGTGCGTGTGTGCGCGTGTGTGTGTGTTTAAATTATGCATAAAGCACAGACCAAGTGTTGACTGAAGTTCATCATATTGTGGTGTATTAGTTAAGCTATTATATTTAAAATAAGAAGCCACATTTCATGATTGTTTGGCACACTGTAAAACATCTCGTACAATGTTTTAAGCAATGTCACATTCCGTGTCATTTTTGCTTACACTGGATGGTTTGATTTTTTTAAATAAAACATTTTATGCAGGCTGAAAAAAAAACTGTGTTTACATTTTTGTTTTCAAATGATCTGGTACTGGTGATACTTTGAATGATTGCAAACTGAGCTAAAGGAGGCTTCTTGTTTTAGCTGGATTTTCTGCTGCATGATTTAACAATGCATACTTAATCCAGGGTTTCTACCTCCTGTAAGGTTTGGCCTAGTTCAAATGTTGGGATGAAACTTTAATAAAAAAAAGAGTTTCCATTCATTTTGCAATAAGCTTCACTTCTTTGTTTTGATCGTTCCGACTCTCGCTCTGCCCCTCCCTTTCTGTGTGTACATGTGGCTCCTGTGAGAGTAAGCAGTTTCATCATCATTACCTGATAATTCAGCCTTGCTTAACCAAAAGTGAAAGTGAATTGCTCAACTAGCCTTTCCATGTCACCCAGTGACTTAATGTGACACAACTTATGTACACTTCTGAACTTTCTACACTTTGAGTGTCAAACTCACTTTAACCCATTAAGCTTAGAGGTCTACGGTACTGTGCAAAAGTCTTGACCCACCTCGTCTTTATATTTTGCTTCCAAGCAGCTGGACTTTCTGTGACTTTTAAAAGTGGGTTTAGAGACAATAGTGTTGCTGGACATTGTTTGCTTTTTCACTAATTTACAGTCCAGTCCTTGTACCTGACTATTTTTAGAGGAATGTTTTTTTGTTTGTTTGTCGAATCACTTAGAACTGACCTATGAATCATTCAAGCATAAAAAGCACCTAACTCATGGAATGAACAAATGTTGTCTACACATAACAGACAGCTTAGCTAAGACTCGGCTTTAAATTGTATCTTTCGGGACTTTGTTCCTATCAGCCTGTCACAAAAGCAAAAAATAATTTGATCCATAAACATCATTTATTTTGTTAGCTGAGTCTACAAATAATGACAATGATAACACAATTTGGCAGAAAAAGAATGGCATTTTTTTTACTAACAAGGCGATCCTTAAAAAGCTATTAGCTGAAAAGTTTGCATATTTCAGCATATTGTGTGTCATTAAAAAAATACTGAGGAAACTTGACAAGTGGAGGAAAGAAGAAAAAGTGGTGGGCCTAAAAAACAAAAATGGCCTACAGCAAATGAACAGTATCTGAAAGTCATGTCCTTAAGAAATAGGACAAATTCCAGCAAAGACCTGATGTAGGACCTGAGAAATGCATCTGAACCTTCAGCTGATCCATCTACTATTTACTGAAGCCTCATCAGAAAAGGAGTCAGTGAAGGGTGGTCTTTGAGAAGCCATTTGTCAGGAAGAGAAACGGCGAGAAAAGGCTGATGTATGAACACAGGTCTGATTAGAAGTCCAATCATCATCAGTATGTACGGAGGAGGTACAACAGTGAGCATCTACAGCTATCTGTAAGACACCACGAAGGCCTGTCGCTGTTTTGGGCTGCATTTCAGCATAACAGTGATCTCGATGACACTGCCAGTGCAGTAAAAGCAGAAATAAATCACACACTGGAATGCTATCGTTGAAGAAGTGTCATCTTGACAGAGAACAGAAGCATATATGTTGCATGAATGTAACTAAAGTCCAAGGCCTAACTGAGCAACATCTATAAATAAGATAATCTTGGGAGAATTTCAAAATTTGTCATGGTCCTGGGTCGGTGACCCAGCGTTATGAGTTTATTGTTATTATTTTTTAGTTTATTCTGATTTTATATTAGTTCTTTGGGTTTGGTTCTCTTGTTTTAATTATCCCTACCTGTGTCTTCCCCCTGTGCTCTGTTCGTGCCCCTGAGTTTCCTGTTTTACTTTGAAGGTTTGTTTCTAACTAGGTTCAGCTGTGTTCCCCTCTTCTGTGTCTCGTTTCCTTTGGTTGTATTTATAGTGTGTGCCTGCCTGTGTTCTTCATCGGTTTGTCTGCCCTGCCCTGCCCTCCCCTCTCTGTGCCATTTCCGTGTATCTTCCGGTGTCTTTATGTTTTCAGGTTTGTTTTTTTAGTTTCTCCCAGTTTAGGTTTATTTTTAGTTCAGCCCTTGCTTTTGTTATGTTTTGTGCACTGTAAATAAACTCACTCACATCACCGCCGCTGTCTGCTACTTGGATCCTCCTTCTCATCTCCACACGACTGCTGCCCCAGCCGTGACAAAATTCAAATATTAATTTCATAATCAGAGTGAAAGTGAGATTTGAGTGAGCCTCCTATTTTACATTGACAATCTCTGGGAACCACCAGCCTGCACTCCGAGACCTTTGTGCTCTGTCAGCATAAAATGTTGCAAAGAGGAATCCCGTTTCGGACTTTAAAGTGGTTTTTAAATTCCATCCATCCATCCATACGCTTCCGCTTATCCTTTTCAGGGTCGCTGGGGGTGCTGGAGCCTATCCCACCTGTCATAGGGCGAGAGGCGGGGTACACCCTGGACAGGTCGCCAGTCGGTCGCAGGGTTTTTAAATTCAGTTCTTATTTAACAGGAAGCACCGAAGAGAAGCTTATATGAGAGAGATATCTCTCTGTGATCCTCTTTTGGTACTCTTGATCTTGTTGTGGAAAAACTGGAGACTTTTCTAGGAGCATTTATAACAACCTGCTAAAAAGAAATAGTCCACCCTGTCATGTGGGCTCATGGATGAATACAACTGGATATCATCTGCAAACAAATTGGAATTTATGCCATGTATTCTAATAGTCCCTTATGTATCCTAATAGGGAAGCATGTATAATGTTAAAAGTGCACAGCACCTTGGGGAACTCCATGACTTCTCCTCGACAAGAAAAAACTAAACTCTATCAGATAAATATGATTTAAAACAATGCATTACGTTTTCTTTAATACTAATGGTGCATTCTGTAGTAAAAGGTCTAACAGGGCAAAGACGGAGATGTGTCAGAGGCCATAAAAAGATGATTAATAACCTTCATAAGCCTTGTTTCCGGTTGGATTGCCCCCGACGCTCTGTCAATAAATCACTCCTCTGCAGATGAAATTCTGCAATAAAGGAAGATTGGAAATTGGTTCGTTATTAGTTAGAACATCTGGATGAGGTAATAATAGAAGTTAGGTTAGAGAGATCAAAAGAGCTGTCTAAATAAAGATTAGCATCACTCAGTTGCTGTGCTTGAGGATACAAATAGCAATAGCTGTGGTGAGGCTGTGGTTATTTTTTTTTTTTTTTTTTTTTTTTTGGCCTGTCCCGTTTGGCTCTTTTGCCATCAGAATTGTTGTCTAAAGGCAAAGAAAGATGCCCAACGGATTTACTTTACCAAACTGACCATCCCAGCCTTGCCGTAATGGTCCATTTGATTCACCTTTTATTGTTTATTTTATTTTCACTTACTGAATACGGGACAGACTTGACTGGGGGAAAGAAGGGGAGAAAGAAAGAGGGAAAGAGAAACAGCTGAGAAGAGGGACGGGGGAGAAAAAAAAATGCATATATCAATCACCTGGATCACCTGCTGAGAAAGAAAAAAGAAAGCAAGCAGAAGAGAACAAGAGTAATAGAATAAACAACATCACAATGATATATGGGAATATGACAGTAAATACTAAATGTTAAACATTATTGTGTAGCACATAAGATCAACAGAACACAGTGTGCTTTGAGGTAGGAGCCAAAAAGGGTGTAGTTTGTGGGTGTGAGCACCCGTGTGTACACCTGTGAGCATGGACGCGCTTGTTTTTTGTTTTTTAAAAGGTTCCTTCATGTAATAATCTGCTAGAGGGTGTGGGGGGGCCACAGCCCCGTCCTCCAGGGCATGAAGCAGGTGTGGAGGAGATCAAAACTCCAGACATCCAGAGGCCCCCAGAACACAAGAGACCAAGGAAGACCAACAGAGGGGCAGCCACGCCACTGTCCCGGAAAGAGCTGAGGAGAGTCCCAGATGAGGGCTCACTCAGCAGCCGCGGAGCAGAAGCCAGGGGGAGTTGCAGTGACGCGCCCGTGAGCTCCGCCGGCAGCCAGCTGCGCCTGAGTGACCGGGCCCCAGGCCGAGAGGCCGGGGGCACCCCACCTCCGAAGTGGCCCGAGCGAGCCCCAGGCTCCAGGCCCCGATAAGCGGCCGCCAAGGAGTGAGCCGGTGTGTACCTGGACACCCATCCCCGGACACAAAGAACCACCAACGCACCGATGTCTGAGGGGGTCCGCCACTGGCAGGGGAAGTGGTGGTAGGGGGAGATAGGCCTCCAAACCTTGGAGGGCCTGAGATGTCCCCAGAGAGGTGGCGCCTGACACCCAACCTGACATATAGACACAGACATACAGGCACACACAGATACAAACATCCATTCCCACCCTCATGCTCTCATATGCACTTACTCCACACTCAACCAACGTGGAGACAGACATAAAGAGACGTTGTACTAGGGCTGGGCGATATGACCCAAAATTCATATCTCGATATTTTTTAGCTGGATGGCGATATAAGATATATATCTCGATTTTTTTTTTAAGCCATAAAGTAAGAACAAAAAGAGAGTTCTTAGTCAAAGCTGTGTCCCAGATGTCACACAGGCACTTTTATTAACATACAGCACAGATGTACATGAAAAATTACTCAAAATTAAATTATGAGAATTCATTAAATAATAATGCTCCATAAATAAAAGAAAACAAGGTTGTTTTTGTGCTAAACAAAGAGCTCACAATTGTGCAGTCATGTAAACTAAAAGACGCTGAGCGTAATAACAAAGACAGATTTCACAGCTGCTCTGTTCCCAAGTTTTACTGTGTGACTGATAGCCTGGAGTTTGAAATCCGCTTCATAACCACCTCTCTTACAGGTGCCATTTATGGTCCTTATACACACACAATACGGTAATATTACGTTGATGCACAGTACGTATCACTCCGCGAAGCTCCTCGGTAGCCGTAATGCGCCGACAATCTATCAAGCGGTGCAGCTCCGTAGCTTACCAAAGTCGTACTCAAACATTTTTGACAGATTGCTGAGCGCCGTGTACTACATAAAATCGGTTCGCGGCCATCAAGCACAACCAGAATTCATACATAAGGCGCGCTATCAACTTTTGAGAGAATGAAAGGATTTTAGGGTTAGCGCTGTTAGCTCGTTAGCATGTTTAGCTCGTTAGCACGTTGACGCCGTCCAGCCCCACGCATGGGGCGATGCGCAGTAACTCGTTAACGGAGATTTGCCGTGTCCGTCTTGTCGCTGCCTGCACGTGAAGCGATGGGGGAGGAGGGGGAGTTGTCTTCAGTGAAGGCGAGGCGGAGTAACGTTGCGTAGAGACAAAAGTGGACGAAAGAGAGGCAAACTTGCGGCTCCACAACTATAATTATAACGTAACATAGACTATATCGATATAAAGGATATTGTCACATCTTATATCTCGTATAAAAATATATCGATATGTTTTAAAAACTCGATATATCGCCCAGCTCTACGTTGTACACACGATCACACTCCCCAAGCGTACTCTACAAACCGGGTCTAGGTGCCCCCGCCCCTGGAGGGGGGAACTGCACCCAGACCCAGGTGGTGTTTCCCTTTTCCCTGCGGTGGGGGGAGGCAGACCGCCCCGACTCCGCAGCAGCAGGAAGGCTCCACACTCCAGACCGCAGTCGGACGGCCAACTCCTCCTCCTAGTCCTAGCCCCCCTGCTCCAGCAGGTCGCAGAGAATGGGGGTGAGAGAAGACTCCAAACCTCCCTCCACCCGCTCATTGTAATGTTGATGCATGTGTGTTCTAAGGTGCATTTAAAACCCAGGAGGGCTTGGAGCTACCTGCCAGAGAGCAGCAGGTAAGCGCATGGTCCCTCCTGCTAGCCCTCAATGTCTACGTGTATTTAAAATTGAGAGGTGGGCAACGATGCCAGGGGTGGGGTGTACACCCTGATGGTACTTTGGACTCCGTGTATCGTGCCCACCCCCAAGATCCTATATGTATGTATAATGAGAGTGTGAGTAATGTGAATGTCTAAGTTGTGGGATAAAATTGAGGCAGAGGCAGCCAGAAGGGGACGGGGGGGGGGGGGGGGGGGTGGCCTCCTCTGCACCCTGGTGACATACCCCTACTCCAAGGCCCTGCATGTGTGGGTGGTTGTGGTGGAGCGGGAAGAGGGAGGCAGCTGGAGATGGGGAGGGAAGGAAGGGAGGGGCAAGTGACCCCTCCCTGGGGCCAGCTCCCCCGCTGACCCCAGTAGGCACCCCCATACTCCGCGACCCGCCAGGGAAAGGGGGCCCAGGCCCATCCAGACCGGGCCCAGTGGTTATTTTTGTCTCTTATGATTACAATTTTATTTGTAAAGATGTTCAGTATGGCGTCACTACTTAGAGCGAAACACATACAAGCTCAAACTGTAGCTCAGACAGACTGGCTACATCATTTGTTTCTATCAGTGATGATCTTTTTTTTATTATATAAGAGCACACTTTTTTTTTGACAAAAGTTTAATGCAACTTCCTTATTAAAGCGCACATTTGTAATGTGTACCAGGGAGTCACATAGCATTGAAATAAAATTGAAATATTAGTGGAATCGCTTCCTTAAACTGGATTACAGCCCTTTCTCATAAACTACCATAATGGAAGTCTTACCTGGTCAGGCAAGAAGAGTCTATTCAGCAACTTTCTAACACATGCTCCCTAGTCCCTGTGCATGCACATTACAGTTTAACGGTTGAATTGGATTTTAATTATTATTAGTATTTTTTTCCATCTCAGCTTAATGTCCGGAAATTCTCAGCTTGGCTTTCCTATTACTAGCTCCTGTCTCTTCTATTAATAGAACAATAGGCTTTCCATCACATACGGCAGTTGAAAGACTTGAAACATTCCGAGATGTTTTTGTGGAAAATTTCATCACTCAATCCTTTCATCACGCTGTTAGGAAATCATAAGAAGCCGCAGCAAGTTTAAACATGAACAGTCGGACCATCGATTGCGTCTCTGAGGTTATTTTTAGCCTGAAACTAAGTGTGAGAAATTGAAATTCTTCATGTAACACCATTTGCAGTCAGTTTGTCATGTCTGATTAAATCAGCAGATGGAAATATAGCATTATATGTATTTTTTTTTAATCTTTAAAAACATTAAACCGCTCATAGGTGGAGTAAAAGTATACAGAATCTGTGCCCAGTCTGGATCACCTAGATTCTGGTGATTCTGAGCAAAGCAAAGACAATTTGAAGGGTTGAACTGCAGGTTAGCAACTTGTGTGTCTGTTTAAGTTAAGGCAATGCCATTATATAACAGGGAAAAGTACCAAAATTCATTGTGATGTGCAGAAGTGAAACACACAAATTGATTAGTAACAAAACTATAGAGACTAAAATCAACTGACACTGTTTGTATGGTTCTTAGGAAACCTGATAGACAGGTATTGTCAACCACCAATAGCATTCAGTTGGGGAATTTCCTCACAATGAAATGAAAAGTGCTTGCAACAAAGAAACCTTTCCACCCTTTCTCATTCTTTTTGCATGAATAGAAATGTATTATGTCATTATCAGTGTTTAATGGACTTCTCCTGCTTATTATTATTTTTTGTTAAAGTTTGTACATAGAAGTTGGATATGTAGTGTGATAACTTCTTAATTTAAAACCCATTTTTTTTTATGTCTAAACGAAAACAGTCACTGTACATCATATCCTTATAAATGGTGAGTGACTTGTTTACAACATTCACCATAGTTTTAGAGAATTACCTGTCATAATATTTGTTTTGCAGAGCTTTGATGTTTTGTCGCTACTGTAGAAAGACAAACTGAGCTACGTCACATTTAAGAGGATGGCTGTCTCAAATGATACAGCCGCACTCAGCAACTTGCAGAAGGCCAAAAACGTCCAGAGCTAGAGGCTGGGGATTCCACTTTAGTTTTATGGTTTAGAGAAAAAAATGTTAGAAGCTAATAAACGTTTGTCCATAAAGGGATGCATGTGACAAGCAACAGGTTGCAACACATACGTCACAAGCACCAAGAAGTGGAATTCCCCACTGTGTTATGCTATAACCAGCCTGCTGTGTTAATACTAGCTAGTTTGACTCTATGGATGTGTGCTGATTCATGAAGCTTCAGAAAAAGGAAATTCCTTTTAGTTAATTGTAGGACCTCAGCAGTCATTTAGGAATGACTCCAGCTAGTTATTTTACACACCTACTATTTATTATGTTCAGCTTCTTGTTAATGCAAGAAGGCATGGAGCATAACATGGTTGTTGGTGCCAGACTGGCTGGACTGAGTATTTCAGAAACTGCGGCTACTGGGATTTTCCCACACAACCATCTCCAGGATTACAGAGAGCAGAAAAAAAAATCCAGTTCAGTCAGTATTTATCTCGGCAAAAATGCCTTGTTGTTGTTTACAGAAGTCAGACAAGAGAGGCCATACTCCTTCAAACTGGACCGTAAGGCAACAGTAACTCAACCAAGATATGCAGAAGAGCACACTGGGTACCACTCCTGCAAGCTAAGAATGGGAACTGAGGCTCCAGTTTGCTTGGACTCACAAAAATTGGACAGAAGATTTGAAAAAAATACTACCCGGTCTGATGAGTCTGCTGTGTTGGCCATAATATGACATAAACAACATGAATGCATGGATCAAATCCAACTATATTTGCATATAATTATAGAATATAGTATATAACATATAGTTTGACATAATTACAGCTTTAATAACAAAGGGCATTTCCAAAAGCACTGGTCAAATGCCAAATAATGGTATGCAATGAAAAGTCATACAAAAAGCAAGAATCTTAAATTAGGTTTACACTAAAGTGAATGCTTCACCACACAGCTAAACTGCTAAACAGTTGTGCCCCTCTCCAGCACTGTGTGCATTTGTCAGTGTAACAACATCGATGGTACAACAGCCTCAAAAAGGACTAACACATCTCTTTTGTGCTGTCAGAAATCTCTCATACGGGTTTCTTTGTGTGTAACATCTCCTCCTTAAATAATGCCCATGGGACAAGTCAATGGCTCAGGATCTGTAATTCTATGCTTTAGCTCTCTGGCATTGGTGAGTCTTTGCCATTTATGCCTTCGGATGCTCTTTGCTGACAAAAATTGAAAGTGAAATGGTCGCCTGCAAATCCATCCACCTCAAGGTTTGACAACTCTGAGATTTTCTTTCTTCTCAGTGCAGTAGTAAACAGTCATAATCTCACCTACAACAGCCTTTCTTTTAGCTCCAAGCAGTTTGACCTTCTCCCTGACCATTTCATTATGACAAAGGTTTTTTCCGCATAAATGCCACTCACCAAAGACTTTTTTTTTGTTATTCGCACCTTTCTGACAAATCTCTAAAGACAGTTGCTATTAGCACTTTATTGGAGTCTAAGATGTTTCCATTATTTTCACCTCTCTTTTAAAGTAGCGAACTATTGCATCATGTTCTGGATGCTTAATTTCTAGTTTTCAGGTTGACATGAACCTTTGAACACAACTGCAATAAATTGACATCATAAAACAACATTCAGGTAAATCATTTCACAGTGAGATTAAAGTTTAGTAGGTTTGTGATGACTGCGAAAGACATCCAGCCACATAAACCCGGTGATCCAGTATCCAGTACAATGAATTAAAAATGGCCGACGACATAGAGTACAGTAAGATAATCCATTGTTTTTATAGAGTGCTCTAAATGTAAGTAATTAAGTAATCAAAAAAACAAACAAAACTGGAGTATATCTGAGTTAAAAGTGAACTAAAATTGCCTCTTTTTCTGTGTGAGCGAGAACTACCTGCTCTTTGACACATGCTTCAAAGTGTCAACCAATCTGTTATTGGTTTACACACACCGCTTTGCATTGGAAAGTGGTCGAAAGGCAGCGCAGATGAAATGTCATCATCCTCACAAAGATGGTAAAAAACAATTCGTATAGCGCTGTTGAGCTTTACCATATATGTATAAAGAAAAAGTAAGCCCTGTTTGTCTGCTGAAGACGAGATCACAGATAAAACACAGTCTATAACCTTTCCAAAATACTGCATGTCATATTAGTGTGTGGGACAAAAATACAGCTTTGACGCTTTGGGTGAGAAAGAACGTTTTTGTTGTTGTTAGTTTTTTTTCTTTGTTTTTCACTTTGACTACTCAGAGAATTGTTTTTCATATTTTTATCCCCGGTAAATTCTGCACATATGCTCTTAATCTCATACTGAGCTGCAGGTTTGCTTTCATGAGGCTTGCAGGTAGCATTGTGGTCTGCCACCACAGATTTGCAGGTACTGAACTCTGACCACAGAAAGTTTTAGGGACATCAAGTAAAAGCTAAAGGCGTCAATGGAAGCACTGTAATTAATACAAATATGAATTTAAGTTACATTTCTAAATTAAGTCACACTTGTCGGTTAGACAGCTTACCTTCCAATCTAATTATACTCCTGATACCAGAGGTGTCATATTCATTTTACATTGTAAGTCACATACAGCCAACACAGCACCTTCTTTCTCCTTCATTATAAAGAAGCGCTTCGCTTGCCGTTGTAAATCCATGAAACCCATCAGTGCAACTCTTTGATTTAGGAACTTTATTGTTTATTAAATGTAATTCTAACAAAACAAACAACAAACAACAAAAGAACACCTAATTTTCAATTACTGAGTGGTTTATCTTTACATACTTACTTGTAGCATGCCAGACTTTGTCAGTTAGAAGCCTGTGAAAACTGATGAGTTCAAAGACCAAGGGCAAGCCTTCTTTTGCGTGTGACATCTGTGATCTATAACCTCAATAAAACAGATTACATGCAGGTACATCAGAGCAGGGCCACGGGAGAGGCTCATTTGAATTCATATGACTCGTGCAGAGAAAAAAACAAAGATTTTGGTGATTCTTTTAGGCTGAATTTCATTATGATTCAACTTGGATCCTTTGTACTTGCTTACTAACCCTGCCTGTGTTGGTTGAGGAGTCTTGGTGCATGTGTCAGTGATCTAAAATGTCAAAAAAAGTAAGCGTTACACTTGGCATGTTACTAGAATTGTTGTTCACATGCCAGCTTTTAGTAATATAGCATGCAACCTGAAGTACTTTAGTGTGGTTGCACAGATCTGCTTGCATTGTTTTGCAGCAACTGTGTGCAGCAAACAAATCTTTACAGGCAGTGTGAACCACAAGTCGCAGCCTTATGAGTTTGGCAGGTATATCACCTTGGTCAAATGTTAGAGAGGGACATGAGAATGTCAAAGGTTTCCAGTAGAACTACTCATTTTACCCTGTCCACTTCAGGTCAGAGATTCATTACAAAACAGCGCTCTTAAAAAAAAAAGCCTTGTTGACTGTATGGCTAAAATTGGGTCTTCAGAGAGGGTACAGGGTAAATCCCTGTGTGGTCAGCAATTACTCCATGGTGGTTTCAAGTTAACAACAGGTTTTCCCTACAGGTAGCATGCTAATAGAAAAATTGTCAAAAGTTGCCACTTTGGTTAAGTGACCTTTGAATAGTTGCTGTTAGTTTTGGTTGTGAACCATTTACTCAGATTTTTTTTTTTAACAGTTACGTCAAGAAGCCACAAACATCCCTGTGTGCCTGTGTGCTTCATGACTTAATATGAACATTGACATTAGGAAATTCAGTGTAGTTAACAGGTTTTGATATACTACTGAATGTAATTTAAAAACATGTTTTTAAAGGTTCTGTGCTTCTGAGTCATTGATGTACTTTGAGATCTTTGCTTTAACCTACCTACACCTACCTAGATTTTGTTGCTGTTTCCCCCTCTCACCTAAGTTTGCTAACTCTTCCAGAAAGCCCAGTTTTCAACTAAATCTTTATCAGACCAATAATTTTGTTTGTAAAATCATACAAAAAATACTTTTGTATGATTTCTTTAATTTTTTTTTATATGTATGTTTATTTTTACTGTGAATCAAAGCTCAATACATTTCTATCTGTGTCATTCATTGGGTTATTCCATGGTGACTGGATTACTGTGGTGCACTTAGATCTTGCCTGACACAAGAAAGCCTCAGCTGGAATAAGGTCGATTATATTTAAAAGGTTATTATGTTTAATTTAACTTTTTATTAACAGTTTACTAGTTTAATTGTTTTTGATCATATGTTTTAAAACATAACATATTTTAAATATCAGACCAAAACATTTGAAAATGGACTGTTAACCACATTCATCAGATCATCAGCATTTAAAAAATTATGCGACTCTATTAAAATAAAACTTTATCATCTCATGTTTTACGACTTTTCCTAAAATGAGTTTATTGGTTACACAGAAAATTTTGGTGTGTGTGAGATAAACTAGAACTGGAGGGGAGATGGGCGGAGGTGTGATTTGTCACAAAAGGACAGCAAGAGTGAAAGGGAAGGTTTGCAAGATGGTAGTGACACCTGCTATGATGTATGATTTGGAGATATTGCACTTGCTAACCCTGCTTTGACCTCAACCTCTGCAACCTCCACCTCAGACAAGGCTGAGGTGGAAAAAGATGGTGTTTATGGAGCTGAAAGGTGGAATGAAAATAGGAAGACCACAGAGAAGATTCATAGAAGCAGTGAAGGACATGCAGACAATTGATGTGACAGACTAAGACGGTAGGGATTGGGTGAGATGGAGTATAAGAATGAGTCTAAGTAAGTTGTTAAACTAATGAAACCCCTAACATTTAATCTTAAATATGTATTTTTGTCAAATTTTATTCATAATAAAAAAATAGATGAAAATTAACAACTTCTTTAAGAAATCACTGCTGCTGTTGTTGTGGGACGCGGTCAAAATGACCCCCGCTGGCAGTTCTAGTGTTAATACATTCAGTTTTTACTAGTACAGTAAAAAGCCATATTCAGCTTCTCCATGAATGCCTCTGTTGACACAAGCCACATTTCAAGAATGATTCCTCAAGTGCAGTTTCTAAACAAACATTATGATGAATGCCAGGAGGGCCAGCTCTGCTGCAGAGCTCACTGCGGTTTCAGGGATCAGAAACAGAATTAACAGTATTGCAGAGTTAATGCAACAGGAAGGCTTTGTAGTTTCATCACAATTAGCTGATGAAGCGTGCAGATCATGACAAATGATACAGTATTCTTGGAACATTTATTGTGAAAAAGAGTTTCATAATTTTCTGCCACACAATAGCCTCATTAATGCCTTGCGTACTGTACAGTGGTGAAACCTGCCTAGTTGAAAACATCAAAAATGACTTCTTGTCTTTAAACTGGGTTTTAAATTTCTAGAACACACATGCAATAAGCAGCTAACAATCGATGTTGTATTTTCTTATGAATTGTAAGAATGTGAAATACAGATTTGGTCTTTTTTGGAGGGGAGAAATAAAGTAAGCAAGCTACCTTTAACAGAAATTTAGTGAAAATGAACTGTAACTGTATAAATAAATGATCTGCCCTACTCTCTATGACTCGGCCATGGTGGGAGTCATGAAATAGTCATAAGAACTTATGAACTCAGCATAACATACAATGTAATTTATCTTTGAATGCCAACCAATTCATTTTAGTGAAAGCCAATTAATCTCAACCACTTTGTTTGGCAGAAACTGTGGGTAAATAGTTGTAGCCTGTCACTTTCTGTGCTTGTTATCAATAGTGCAAACAATGAGACTATGCAGACACTCTTTTCCAACCCCGCAAGCCCGGCCCATTTCAAATATTTCAACAGTCCATTCATTTTTGCTTTGACAGCAAAGAATTTCTTGTCCTTGCAGCACGACTGACCCAGATGGAAATGCATACAACTTTCTGTAGTTTTGTATGCTTGCAACATAAGGTAAAGGATTCTCCACAAGCCTGTGTGTAAATGTCACCCCAACTTAACTCCTAGATGAACATTTGCTATTTGTGATCGTTGAATTATGCATATGTATTGCAAATGCCCCCAAACTTGTTCACATCGCTTCTTTTAAGATGTGATCTAAATATTTGTGGTTTGAAACTGAAAATAAGTAAAGAGGCCTGTGCTCCATTTATGGTGATTCATTTCTGTTCTGGTCTCGGCCATTTAACTGAAAAAACCTTGAAATAACCACAACTTGAATCATGCTCATGATCAGTCTCATGCTTCCAGAGAAATCCAGTCTTGTTTTAATCGTCTGTCATTCTATTTTAGGGTATAATTTCCTCTCGTTTTCTTCCTGGTCCCTGGATATGACACCTCAGTTTCGTAATCTCATTTACCGCCTACAACGCCCACAGTATATGATCTCCGGATTGTGCAACCACACCTTGTCAGATTATTCCGTGAGCTCACACAATGAGAAATGCTCACAGGTCAGCTTCAGGTTTGCCTCGCTTACAGCTACTACTTTCCTGTTTACTAGCCTTACCTGAATGTTTGGTTCCAGCATCATGCTGCTGCCACAACCCTGTTGCAGGCTCCAAACTAACTTTTCATTTTCACAAAAACAAAGACACTTATTATCTATTGATTACCCCAAATTTTAAATCTTTACTCTGCCTGCAATTATTGAAAACATGCAGCATAATCAGTGATTTCTGTAAAGTGATAACTAACCCAGGCCTGTTATCACAGCAGTAGACTTCATAAAGCCCACAGTATGCATGTTTAACATGTTGTCAGCCATTCGCCTTTACTCTTTTGTATATTTCCTATGGATGGTGACAAAGCACCTTTGTTATTTAACTGTGACTCCTCCTGTCCTCTGTTCTCGTGTCTATGACCCACTTTCAATACATCATGTTGAAAGATGTTTCATTTCCTAAAATGCATCGTGAAATCAGAGGAGAGAGGTAGTTATTATATAACTGACACTGCTTAAGCTGATGGCTCCCAGACAAGGATATTTAATTTCAACAATTGCTCCTTGTGTCTCTTCTTCACCTCCTCTTCTCACATCTTCGGTGGGAGGGACTACGACATGAGTAGAGGAAGTGAGAATGTGCAGTTTGGGAAATGAGTTAATGGAGATTGCTTTGTCTCATCAAATGGTATGCTGCTTCACACACAAACCATGTGCTCTCACAACTCCTACACACAGGAGGCTACTCTGTGACAGCTCTAAACACAACTAGGTGACACTTTCCTCTGTGACCTTACAGCTCGCTTCGGGCATGGTTATGGCACATGTTACCAGAAATGCATGATGTCAGTTTGGTTAGCTGTCTAACCACACTGTCTGATAGACTGGAGCAAGTTTCATTTTCTCTGGTTACTGAAATTCTGCACGTTGTAACACGAATGAGATTTCATGGAAAAGTGGCACACGTAAAATAAAGGGGAATGAAGCGCCTTGAGGTGACTTTTGTTGCGATTTGGCGCTATATAAATAAAATTGAATTGAATTGAATATTTGTAATATATAATATGTAACCAGCCTGCTGTATTTTTATACTGTGTGTTTTGAAACTTGAATACAGCCTAATTTCCCCTGAGGATTTACTTAGGAAATCTGTAAAAGGCTGTGTGAAACCTGACGTAACCTCTCATCTGATCGTCAATGAAACTGAGGAGACACAAATGTGATAAGGAAGTGCAGAAGTCTGGGATGCATTAACAGCCAGACAAACAAGGAGTTCTTGTCTGTGTGCGTACGTGCATGCATGTGTGTGTGTCTGTAGCTTCAGTCAAGTCTTAAAGCTTGTGACCCAACCTTACTAGTTGGAATAAGGCCAAAAGGTATAAAACAATGCTGATGCAAGAGCTACCCCTTTGTACACGTGGGTGGAACAATAACACGATGTGATGTAAATGCAGTCAGTTTCTCTGTTGGAGGAATTTCCTGGTAAATAGGTGAAACAGAAAACCTAAAACAGACTGAGACTGAGAGAGAGATGGAAATACCATTTTCGTGTTCTTGTTTATCTTTGTTTCAGTCGAGCTTTTTTTTTTTTTTTTTAAATGTGGACTTGAGTGAAACAGGTGAAGCCAAAAGACAAGACAGTGCATGTATAAGAAATAAATGCTTCCTGCCAAGTGTCATTGTGCAATCTCACTGAATCGTTAATTCTGTGACATAATTCACACTACATGCAGTGCATATATTAGACTAGTGTCATAGGAGACACCAGAGGAGACAGGAGCTTCAAAGTGCAAGAAAAATACCAAACTGGCATCGAGCATGTACAGTAAACAGGCCTTTACAATTATTCCCACATACAACCTGGATATAAGTCAAGTTTTCCAGAATTAAATGCTAAATATCTGACTAATATCCCTTTTATCATTTCACAATAATCTCCTTTATTTTCTCCACCAGAGATCATTTCACAATCGTCTCCTTTCCCAGTCTTCAGGTGACAATAACTAATTGCATCCGTCTTTGCAGGTCTTCACAGGTCTTTACAAAGCTGCAGTAGGGATGTGAGTCAGTTTTTCCACAATTAAATTCAAAATATCCAGTAATGATCATTTCACCATTTAATCATTTCACAACCGGACATAACGGCATCCCAGAAGCTCAATAGCAATACATCTGTTCATAACAAGTATGTAAACTCTTCATTAGCAGATCATAAGAGGCGATCTAAGCTTAATCTTGGTTATAAATATAGACAAACTGATATGCATAGGCTATAATAAAAGCATAGAACATTCCCAGTCTTGCATATCACATGCGCACAACAGCACAACACAGTAAAACTAGAGCGTGTGCCACAAGGCTAAATTTATTTCCATTTGTAGACAGTCAGACCTACATGCCTTTCCAGCTTCAAGCAGGTGTGGAATTGGGGGTAACATCAGCAGATGCTTACTGTGAACATGAATTAGCCAAAGTAGCTACACCTTTAATCTTTTCTTGCTTAAATGTCTGTACTCCCACATGCTATTTGAGCGCACATTAACACTGACACTACTAGTGGAGATGCAGTACATTCGTATTGTTGGATGTGAGGCACTCCAATATCACTTTATATGGTCCTGTAATGCAGAACTGTATTAAATTCAGAAATAACACACAATTGTATAATTACTTTTTTTTTTACTTTGACTTCCAACAGTGCACAAAAAAAAGATTTTTAAAAATCCCATTAATCTTTTATGTCATCCTCTGGTTTTACAGAATGGAAAATTCCAAATTAAACAAGTACAAAACATTGGCTTTTTCGTTTTCCCATTCCACTAGGGAGACGTCAACCTCATGTTTTTTGGATCCTGAAAGAGTTTGGCAGATAGCCAAAATAAACTGCCGTAAACAAAAACAGAAAAAGAAAAAGGGTAATCATTAAACCAGCTTTTATGCGTGGGTGTAAAGGGATTCCCTTGTCCCTTTCTATTTGCTTTTTATTGCATGGGGAGGGAATTGAGCTCGGGATTCCCACTTTCACTGTCTGTACGTGGGAAGAAATGGGCTATATTAAGAGCAGCACACAGCAAGTAAACACTTCACTCAATATGGACAGACAACAGGCAGAACAGCAGGATAAACTAGTGGAGGTGAAAATCCAGACAGACTGTATGGAAGACAGTCTTCAGCCCAGAGGTTCACATGGCTTGATTAAGTGTGCACTGACTTTCATGGCAGGGATAGTTGTGGCTCTGGCTGCGGGCTTCATCCTTCATTATTTTCTGTTCAAACCCTCATGGAACCAGGTAAGAAACACTTCATATCAGTAATAGAAAGTCTTCCATATATGAATTGTCATTGATATGTTCGTTCACTTATATTTATAACTAATCTATCTACAGGATGCTCCAGCACTGAGTGACACATCAAAAGTCATCATGACTTGCAAACTAAAAAGTAAGTGTCGTTTAGATTTCAGCTGCTTCCAAAATCTCATCAGATGTAAATGTTGCCTTGTATTAATGGGAGATATTTCCATTTCTTCTGTAGTGACCGATCAGCTGGAAAGATATGACATCTTCACAGCTAATAAAACTGGAACCTATCTTGTCTACGGATGGGTGAAGGTCCCAAAACCGGTCACCGAAGAAGAAATTGTGCTGGAGCAGGGGAGAGAGGGGAACACCATAGAAATGGAAACAAAGCAAATTATATCCGAAGAAGTGTTTCTGTTCTGTAGAGTCATGCTTGCTGAGAACACTACAGTGAGTGTTAGATTCAAGTCTAATTACACAGACAACTCTTTCCATGTCTATGAGCTCTAATTAAGCTGATACCAGTTTGAATTTGAAAAACTCTCAGCTTTTTTGTGGCACTCAACTGTACTCAACTGAGTCTGCAGATGTTCAGTTTATCTACATCAAGATTTGTACTCATGCAGTAGTTTCATGGCAAGAGAAGCAGTTTCGTGTTTGATATGTCTGCTCTGGGTAGAGTGGGTGTGGCTTTATGAACTCTCCAAAGAGCGGATGCGACTTTTCTCGGGAACTGGGTGAGCAGGCGAAAGACTAGAGAGTCATTCACAGCTTTGCTCTAGGAGGAATATAATATTTTGACAGCAACTCACACTCATAGTGTGATCGTCCTCTGTACCAGCCATCATTCAAACACTTCACCACAAAAATTATTTAAATCTCACTTTCACAAGAAAAAGTTTCCTTTCTTGTCATCTTCTTCTCTGATTGACTACCTTTACCTGTGAAGATAATCCACCTAGCACAAAAAGCTATATTTAAAAGATTGTAAAACAGAATATTTGAAGGTGTTAAAATCATGTAAAAAGTCAAATGACACTTTGTTCTGTTAATGTTGCTTTGAAAATCGAAACTGTGTGTATATAGTTTTGGTATTGTTAATTGTAACTATGTTGGTATTGGTCAAGCTTTGTATTTTGTTCATATCATGGTTGTAACTGTACAGTATGCTGTGCATTATATGGATTGAAAACCTGTAATTAAATGTCACTACTATATTGGGAATGTGATTCTCAGCTTTTACTTGTGTTGTTTCCATGAAAGCTTCAAGTTTGAAACATTTTCAGCACACGCACACACACGCTGTCTCAGGATATGCTTGTCTAAAAACGACTTTTTGGACAAAAAAATGTTAAAAATATATTTTATTTACATAAATTATTTACATAATTACATAATTTAGGAATTTATTCCCTTGATTCCATATCAGCAGGTATGATTTGTTTGGGGTTTTTGGTATTATTCACTACACGTACTTGTATAAATGTGTTCTCACTCTTGATGGAACTGGTGTCACAAGTCAATATTTGGATAGAATACTGACTTACTGATAGTGTAATTCAAACAAAATAAATACAAGTGTTATTTGAAACGTGCAGTCTATGTATAACATGCCTTCTCATTATTAGATTATTCTGTTATTATATGTTACCTTATATATGTAATCACACACACACACACACACACACACACACACACACACACACACACACACACACACGTACGTCTCCAAACACACATGAACACGTGCACTCGTTGAGTGAGTGAGAAATGACACACACACACATTGGAATGCTGATTCACTGAGAAGTGATCCACATACACACACACACACACACGCTGATGCAATGAAGAATGCTTTGCTTATGCTGATATGCAAAATGCTGCACACAAACATCCCAATGCATAATTTTTATGAGGAGCCATTGATTACTTAGAATGTGTTATATGTCACCTAGAAGGCATTTATGTAGATTTTAGGAATAAGCTCTAAAACGGTTTGGTTATGAAAACAATGTCTGTGCGTGATGTCTGTTTATGGCTCAAGGCCTTGACTGAATTCTTTGCTGTGCTTCACACAGCCCTGATGAGGAACAGTGGCACAGAGTGAAAATGATGAATTAATAGTGTAAGTTTAGGTTGGAGTACGGCATTTTCTGTGATTGAGTTTTAATTCAAGGAGGAACAAAAGGTGTTACGGCACCTGAGGTTCTCATTCCCACACAATATTGTCCCGGCAGGAAGCAAAATTTTCCTGTGAATTTCTGGTTGATTGTTTGGTTTTGTTTAGCGCTAGCTTGATTTTATCAGAGAGCTTTGGCTTGTGTTCTTTCTCGTAAGCGAGAGAGGATAGTTTTATGCTTGGACAAGTCTGCAACGGGCCCTAGTTTGTGTTATTGTTGTTAGTGTTTTGTTGGTTATGTCTGTTTTCGTTTTGTTACAGTGCACTGAGATAAGAAAATCTGAGAGGTGTGATCCACCGGTGGTGATATGTTGATATTTTGTGAGTTTATGATTTAACAATCAGCTCTTTAAACCAGGCCTGAAAGATTGAAATTTAAAGCGCTATGAAATATTCTTACAAAAACAGTTGCAAAGTGTGCTTCTCCATGATTGTAATTGGCTTGGGAGAAATTCACTTATAGGGAACACTGAGAAGTTCTGAGTCTAAAAGGATTGCACCGAGTCAATCCGGCCCAAAAAACAACAAGGAATTGTTTTCCTTTAAAATGATGACGTCATCTTGCTGGTGATGGAGGCTCGAATAGGTTGCGCGTGAGACTCCATTATCAGCAACATCTGGTATGAATGTGTATGGAGGTATGCATGTGAATGGACTGTGATGGACTGACGACTAAAAGCTTTGACTGACTTGATACTGAGACAATGACTGCACCCACTTTAGGATTAGTAAATGCCAATAAACAATTCACCCAGCCGACAAGAGAAGGGTGGATGCTTCGCTTTGTTTTGTTTTGTTTTTTCAGGAGCAGGAGGATAAGAGAGACTGGAGGAGGAGACTCTAGCTTCACATAAGTATGAACTGCAGACTTATCACTGTGGTTGCTGATTTTGAGTTACTGATGTTTGCATTAAGAAAACTGTACTATATTAGCTGTGTTTTGATTAAGGTATCATGTTATATTATTGGGAATGCCAAATGCTACAGTGGAGATAACTATTGATATCACTCATGACTGGAATATGTTACTATTAACCACAGCAGGCCACTGTAAAAAAGTCAATTAAATTTTATAGAGGAAAATCGCCAAAATTTAACAATACCTATGAATGACTGGCCACATTCAGAATAGAGATATGCAATAATAAACATTGGTCCACGTGATTTAGGTTCTCACTTGAAATAGTAAGTTATTAAATGTAGAATATAATCGACAGGGACATTTGATAGGATGTGGTACTGAAAAAGAACAAGAGCAAAGTAAATAAAGAAAATATTGTGTTTAGTTTGGATAAATTCAAATTAAAATGTACCATTACACTCAGAGGATCAATATGAAATAAAACATATGCAAAATTTGTAGGAAGTACATGACTGATAACTGTTCTGTCCTGAGCGTTTGTTTCCAGAGCACCCACTTGACCACACCAACAGTTTCTCGCCACCGAGGAGGGGTACTTGCAAAAAGAATAAAATAAAAATCTGAGTTTAACAAAACATTTTAAATGTAAATATCAAGCTTACCTTTCTTTTTCCATGAAATGTGCTTGTGGGCACGCCAGCCATTTTGAAAAGGTGGGCAAAACAATTGGCAAGGCCACACCCCCACACGTGTGATATAATTTTAAAGGTACTGTTGCCCTCTCACATCAGGACTTAGAGGAGTGGCAAGTAGAGTATGCGAGCTACAAGCAAAAACTAAAATGTGTACTACAGTGTGCAAAAATGAAATACTGGGTCATCAGGGGGACATGAGGGACATTTATAAAACTAAAAGTCCCACTAACCTTAAAGTGCACTTGAAAAGCTCACACAAGAAGGCTAACCTAGCTTACCTAGAAGACCTCATCAGGGGGAGCACACTCCCCCTCCTTGAAGAGCTCACCCACTCAACCCGCATCCCCAGAAAACAGCTAACCCCAGATAAGGCAGCGTGATGTATCCCGAGACAACAGGACTGGGACATCTAAATAAAGGTGTGAAACAATCGCCTTCAAAAGGTTATCAATTCACTTCAACCAAAATTAGGACCACACGGTGCGGCAAGAGTTAATAGTTATTAGTCTCAACACCCAAGGATAACCAGAAGAGCATGACTGATATGATGGAACTGGGATTTTGTTACACTTAATTTTTGCAAAACACAAATAAAACTAAATTGAAACTAAGGATTTTCAGAAAATAAAAACTAAACTAAACTAGCAAACAATTGGTAAAAACTGATTAAAACTGATGAAAATTGCAAAACTATTACAACCCTGGTCCAGACTAAGATGGTGTTGGACATCTTCAGGGCGGAAGAGGGTTGGTGTGACCAAGGTGTGGTTTGGCTTGTTGTATGTACATTTCAAAATGTTACAGCTCTGGATGGACCAGTTACCAGGGCATGGAAGGATGACAGACTTTATTACATGAGGAGAAGGGACATTTTCGGGATCGAAGATCCTCAGGGATGACAAGGCTGGAGCAACGGTACTCGAGAGAAGAATTTCTGATACTTTCTGAGATATGATGTCACCAACCTTCTCTTTTAATTGTCTAGCTCCAATGAATTGACACATGGGAGTGTGTCAAAAAGGGGGAAGTTGAGTCCGAACATCAAACAATGGTTTTATGAACATCTTATGACGTTATTTCTGTGTTTAATAATTTAGCTATGGTAAAACTTAAGCTTATAATGTGTTAGACTTAGAAAGGGTTCACTAATTTTTGATTTCTTTTACACACACATAGATTATGATTAGAATAGGTCCTGAACATAACATTTTAAACCAAATTTGAATCATTAGAACAACAATGGATAACAATATTAGATTATCAAGGCTAGGGAGAGAGGTGTTTTGGTTTTCTGTCTCTTGCAGAGAAAGGAAGAGACACCAGACGGGGACACGGAGATGTGAGGACCCTTCACAGCAGAGACAGATGTAGGGACAGCCGAGACAGCAACTGGGGTCAAGTGTCATGACGTTTGGGCTCCTGGAGAAGATGGATCCCACAAACACAGCAATAACCATGAAGGGGTTGGCGAAAACCAGGAACACCAGACCAACGAGGTTCGAGAGGCTCTTGGCAAAAAGGGGGACACGCCGGTGAACCCAAAACACACAGATCCTTGTTTGAAATCGGGGCAGAATAATCCCCAGAACTGTGCAATGACTAAAGGGTGGTCTAACCCCGGAGGTCGAAGAAAGAAGCTGAGAATCACCCAACTGGAAGACACTGGTAGCTGCAGCAATAAAAATAAAGGTTAAAAGCTCCTTAGACAGAGGTTCTAGTCTAAGTACATTTGAAAGGTATAAGGTGGCATTAAAATGGGAGTGGAAAACTGGAGCACCAAAATAAAGCTGTGGGAGAATTGGGGAGTGATGGGAGAGTCATCTGTAACTGCTGTTATGGTTGTAAATCTAACTTTGCTTGCATCTGAACTGCGTGAACACAGAGGTCATCCCACATATGGTCCACCCGTTAAAGGGGGACAGAGGGCCTCAGGATCAAGAAAACCTGGACCTTGCGACCCTGGAGTGCATGTTGTAAGTGATCTCTTTCAGAGATCAAAAGGGGGAATTATTAGATTATTCTGTTATCATATGTTACCTTATATATGTAATCAAAGTAGTTGAATTAGAATACTGCTGTAGATCACATTATACCCTTTAATATAGAGTGTGTGAGCTGTATGTAGTGTAGTTCTCATTATACTTTTGAGTTAACAGAACATATTCACATATTAGTTCATTAGATAAATGTGCATCACTCTGTATCCTTGATCTGCTGGGAATGTGTTACACTGTTTTCTTGACATGCTTAATTGTTGAATCATGAAGAGAAGGTTGTAAGCAGGAGACTCTGTGTCTAAAGACAGGGGAGATAGATAGACCACATTCCACACCCCCACCTTACAGAAAGCAGAGAAACAACTGCCGAGGTCATAACTTAGGCGCTGTAACAGAGAAAAAATGTGATGTTTTGGCTTTTACGACTAGCTGGGGGCCACTAGAGACTATAAAAAGCTGAGCAACCCGTCACCATTTTGAGACATGTGCCTGACCCTCTGGTAGCATCTCTCCCGTCCGGACGTTGTAATGCTCTGACTGTTGAATTGTATGGAAATAAATGATTGTTGATTGAGCATTGATACACCGAGTATTGTCCCTCCTTCAGCCCAAAGATTCAAAGAATTGGGAGATTTCAACATCATTTTGCATATTATTTATCAAAACATGAATAATCAGTCAGTCACTTGAACTCTGTGATGAATCAATGAAAACCTTTCATCACCTTTTAACGGCCAACTCATCAAATATTACTGACTTTGGGAAGAGTTCTGCAAAGAACTAAACAAAACAAAAAACAAAAAATGCAGGCCTAGTGAAGAGTAAAAGTTTTTCAGAAACAAAAATAAAATGTGAAAGATTTTTTCAAAACTTTACAAAACTGATGGAATCGAGAATATATATATACACACATATATATATATATATATATATATATATATATATATATATATATATATATATATGATCTAAGAATATAGCACCAACTACTGTACAGTCCAGTAAAGTCATGCTACACACATTCAGGAACCAGTTTATTAAGTCCGCCTGTTTCACTGCTCGTCACAGTAATCCACATATCTAGTCAGCAGCAACTCAAAGCATTTATGAATGCAGTCATAACCAAAACAGCCTGCTGAAGTTCAAACCGTATTTCAGACATTGCTGAATTCCTGGGATTTTCCAACACAATCAATTCAATTCAATTCAATTTTATTTATATAGCGCCAAATCACAACAAAAGTTGCCTCAAGGCATCTGGAATGAGGACAGGGAGCGTCAGTTCACTGCAAATACCTTGCTGATGTCAGAGGAAAATCGTAAGACTAGTTTGAGCTGATTGGAAGGCAACAGTTACTCAAATAACCACTCATTAAAAACAAGTTATGCACAAAAGCATCTCTGAAGGTACAGCACATCTGGCCTTGAAGCAGATGGGCTATAACAACAGTAGGCCGCACTGGGGGCCTCACCTGTCAGGTAAGAACAGGAAACCGAGGCTACATTTTGCACAGAGGATAAAAGACTAAAAAGCGTACCCTCCCACTCTCACCAGTCGAGTAGAGCATCCTTGGGATGTGGTTTTGTTGAGCAGCTGTGATACAAGACTGTAGGTTTTTATTTGTATTTGTTGCAAGAAATTCTCTGAAAATGTGTTACGGGATTTGCTCTTTCACACATATTTGAGAAAAGCTTGAAGTAATTTAATTGAAAACACTACTAGATTGCTGGACAGTAGTGAGGAAAGTCAGAAATCTAGAGTTGAGACTAAAAAAAGTACAAAAAGTCTGTTTTGATGAGTTGTCATATTCAAGTGAGAAGTGCATGAACACACTAACAAATATCTTTCGTAGTGAAGTACGTGTAGGAACCAGTGTGTGTAATAGCAATAAAAAAAAAGTCTAAAGTGGGTGAGGAAATGTTTTACTGATTTGAGAAGTGCACTAAAAGTAGTGAGAATGACTTTTCTGCTATGAGAATTGAGGCAGAAGTGATCAAGAAAGACAGTAACGTGTAATTTCATACCATGAACAGTGCTCCAATCCTCATCTGACCCTAACTGTCTTTTTTCTACAGGCTAAAGCTTAAAATGAATAGACAGGAACTACATGTGCTTTAAGTAGTATACTTTCACACACAATGCCATCCTAAGTTGGAAACATGTTGACAGAGTGTTTTTAGTGTTGTTTTTCCCATTATAATCTTATGTAGGGCAGAAATACATGTTTGGTCTTACATGCTGAAATTAAAATATCTATAAATAAAGATATTTTGTTTGATGATTAGGCTTTCATCTTATCATCTTAGAAACAATAGTAACATTTATTCAAAAAAGGCTAACTATTTATTGTCCGGTATCTGGATAACAAAAGGTTTCATTGCGACATTTTTACATTACGGCATGTGTCATATCCCCACACAGTTGGTAAACTTCCGTTCTCCTGCTTTTGTAAATCTCTCTTGTTCAAGCGGAAGTGAAAGTTTTAATGCGGCGGCTTAGTCTAGGCTACAAGGCAGTGTTTCATCATCATGATGCAATATCTGAAGTAACACCTCTGGCTCTCCTGCCCCAAGTATCCACCTATACACATTCAAGTATCTGTGCTTCACCCAGCCAAAACCAGATACCTAACACCACGTTCCTATTACACTCAGGGGACTTTCAGTGACTCAAATATTGCCATATTTTTGGGAAATGTGGGAAATATAGATGAGGCTTGGGACTTTGAATTAGAATGTGACTAACAAAGTTGCAAAAAAGAGCAGCTCACAAGCACACGTTATGAGCCTTTTTTAAATACCAAGTATGACTGACAAATCTCAATGAATAATGCACTTGAATGTCATAAAAGTTTCAACTCTAAACTGGAACTGATGAAAGTGACTGAGATGAAATAAGGTTCTTAGTTTAGAGCCGTTCTTAAAACAATTATAGCAAAGAAACAAAATGCAATGTGAGACGACATCACGGTGAATTTAGTTCAGCTTGTCAGTGAATGACAACCTCTACAAAAATAATAACTGCCTGTAGTGGTCTGTAGTTATGTAGGAACCAACACATTACAGTTTCTCTCAGGTTTAGTGGAAGCACCACACTCGAATAACAAAGGTTTGAGTTTAAGGTAGGATGTTTAAAATAATCCAAAATTTAATAAATCACAAATTTAACCCAAGTTGTCTCCAGCTCGGGGGCTACATGCTGGTCAGACATCATTAAAATGATTAAAAGTTTTCTATATCCTGCAACCTCTTCTTCGGTGTTGTCCTTGAGCTATATCAGATCGAAGATATAATACGCAAACCTTTTGATAATGAAGTTTCAGTCTGCCTGAGCTTTATTTGTTGATATTGAGGTTTCTGGGGGGTTTCTTTTCAGTTAGTTTAGCCTTTAATGCTCCCACACAAATTCGTAACGGAAGCGTAATACTCTCTGTTTGTGCCAAGATCTCTTTTAAACTGTTAACTGGTCACATCCAAGTCTCTTCCGCATGAATTTTCAAATCTATGAAAGTTTCCCTAAAACCCAGAAAAATGGGTGCACAGCACAGTCTTTGACCGAGCCATTGCGATGCCTCGATTCTTTTCTTTTTCAGCCATTCTGTTGTAGATTTGATGCTGTGCCTAGGTTCATTTTCATGTTTTGTGATCCACTTTTGGCCAAGTTTAAGCAGCTGAGCAGATAGTCTCACATTTTGCTCTAGAATACTTGTGTTTGACCTGTGGCTGGAAAACAAGTCCAGTTGGTATAGTATTTAGTTTCTTGGTTTTTACCAAAAATGCCATTAGGTGAACTTCTCCACTTTGTTCTTATCAAAGGACACTGATAATTATTAGCAAAATGAAATCATTCGACTTGTCATTTCGGTGGTATATGTCCTGTATTCTATAACCTTTTCTTAGGTCTTGTCCTTGAGCTATAGCAGATCAAAGATAGTGTAAATGCCAAAATGGCAAAGCCACTTTACTTTGTGCTTTTATTTACAAGAGTACCTTAGCACTTCCTCTTTTATTGTGTCACACTACCTGTTCTGTTCTCAGTAAAACGACACAAACACGTTGCTTCAGAGTAAAAAAAAACTTTACTTTTGGAAATATTCATGTAAAACCTTGTACTTTATTTGCCTGTCACATGCTATAACTTGGGAACGTTTATACAATGTGGTTGAATTCTGTGTTTTTCTATATGCATGTCATTTGTTTGTGGTGTGGAAAGACTGGCTAAGAGATGCTCATGGAGGAGGTTGTTAGCAGGTTCAGCATGATTGGCACACTTGGAAGCAGAAAGACTTTGGTTTAATGATTGCAAACGATTGTTTATGCATTTAAGAGACAGAAAGGTTGTCTTTAATTCATTTTATTAAATGCTGTAACATAAATTATTTAAACGCTATTGATTTATGTCAGTGTCATGAATTGAGTTCATCAAAATAATTTTCTATATAGTAAAATGTGAACATTTCTGCACTTTCTACTAAAATGTTATAATGGCATTTGTTTTTGCATCTTTATAGTTTTCACAGTGCCACATTGTCCGTGGTTTAACCCTTTAAGACAGGCATACTGATGTGAAGAAATGTTTTTTTTTAATTATTATACGAAAAATGGTTTAATATGATGGCAGAGTGTTACAGGCATGGCCCTTTAAGACTGTAGCCTCATGGGCGGTGTAGTCCTTGCTGCAGGGAGAATTTGTGGGACCGCCCCTCCCGCTGTGTATGTGTGAGCATGAGGGAGGGAGAAAAAGGAAAGTGAAAAGTACGAGGTGCTACCAAGCAGAAATGGGAGATGGAAGCATGTAAATATAAAAATAACCACTGCAGCCAAAAAGAGTGCCTGACGAGCCCAGTAAGCTATTAAGACTCGACTGTACACTGTGTTTGTATTTTCCTCCCAAACAATAAAGTTCTGCTGGAGCAGCCTTTCAACGCCTCTCTCTCGCTAGCAAAGTTGACCCAGACAGTAAAGCTAGTTCCTGGCTACGAGCCCGACATAGAACCCAAAGTATTAGCCAGAGGTCACCTTACCACGGTTCGGAGCCGCGGACCTGGCCGAGGTAACAAGAGAGTGCAAACATGTTGAGGGATTGGCTGTGTTAGTTCAGTGAGAGATTTATTTGGAAAGAAAACAATTTTCACTTGCAGTCGAAAACTAATGCGTACGCTTATGCCTGCATTTTTATTTTGTTAAATACAAACAAAATTGTAGCAAAAAGTGCTGCCATGTGTCTGGCCAGAAAGAGCTGTTTATTTGGTAGTTCAATGAAACGACTGTACTATACTGCTGAGTGACTGTCTTCTGCTCGTCAAATACATTTCATTGCAATGTTGACCCTGTGCTGACTTACATATGACAAATGAAACTGAAAGGCTTCAGATAGTTAATAGTGAGAAAAAAAATTGCGTTCATGTTTGCAATTTTGTCTTGTTACACAACAAAACAAACAAAACACTACATTTTAGTGGGTGTTTTCGTGTTTTGTTTTTTTGTACTACTTGGACACTAAAGTGGCCCTCCAATGAGATGACGGTGCCAGAAGTGGCCCGCGGCTTATTTGAGTTTGCGACCCCTGCTTTAAGACCTACCATAGAATCAAGTCCGCCAGAGCTTATCTTGATATTTTTACATGCTGTAGAGCCATTTTTGGGAGCATTTCAAGTTGCTATACATCAATATAATCGTTATAGCCCAAATTTTAATAATATCTATGCATTAAATCAAAAGAAACTACATAAATTGCAAAAAAAAGTGCACTAAACTAAAAAAATCGTTTGAAAATCTTTTTTTTTTTTTTTTTTTACATATATTTCTAGTTAGAGAAATTTAAGAGGTTGATTGCTCAAAACTGTAAATATAAAAAGTTGCACAAAATAGTTTCCAATCACAGGAAATTTATTTTGAGTGTCTTCATAGTTTTATTTTTGAGATACACCAATTTTTATATACTGCAAGAAAAATGAAAATAAATATTATAATGCGAATTTGCAAAAAAACAGCATGTGCATCAAAATAAACTATTTCCAGCAGTGCAACTTGAGTTCTAAGCATCCCAGAAACCATACAGAAAAGATTAAAGCCAAATACGACTTTTAAAAACACAAGTATAGGCTTATAAGGCCCTGAAGGTAAAAAAAAAAAGAAATTCAGTGAAAATGACGTCATATTTCTCCTGTAATGCAATACATGTCTATGTTTAAACTGTGACAAAACTATCAATAAAAATTACAGTGCCAAAAAAAAAGAAAATGACGCCACTTCCGGTTTCGGCCAGGTAATGGCGGACATAGGATAGTTTGCGCTGACGTCGATTCCAACATCCTCCGGTTTCATATGCAAAATAATTATTGTGCTACCTTACGTGGTTCCAGTTCTACAGAGATTTAAAAATAGCTATGCTAAACGGAGCGTGCCCGCTCCGATCGGTTTTAAAGGGCTAAAAGAGGAGAGAATAAAGTTGAATCTGTCGAAGCTCTCTGCGTCACGAGTGGTAATTCCAAATGGGCAGCTACAGATAGTGCACGCAAGTCTGTTGATAATAGATAGTAGATTCAATCTGTCTTAACTTTATTTTTCCATATTGAGGTTTCTGGGGGTTTCTTTTCACTTACATGTACTGTCATAAAGTTTAATATTGAACATGCTGAGGCCTATAAAGTCTGAGATGCATCTCTTGGGTTTTTTTGCAGTTTCTCTGCACATCGTCTGGTTTTAGGGTAAATTTGCTGGGACATTCACTTCTGGGAAGACAAGTGTCTTGAATATTTTCCACTTGTGAATAAACTTTCTTGGTGTATAATAATGGACTTCAAATTGTTTAGAAATGGTCTTATAAGTCTTTCCAGAACTTGCTCTGATCATTTTATCATGCATGCGTCTTGAATATAGCAAACTGTCTCAAACAGAGTGCCAAATAAACTGATCTTTAAATATAGATATATAGACTGGCTGTTACAAAAATAAACACGACCCCATTTACACAACCAAAGAAAGTTGCTCAGGGACAGATCTTACTCATTTAGAGAGGCACTATGACAAGGTGAGGCAGTTTCAAGAAATTCTACATAGAAAACAAATGTATGTTCTTCGTGATCCAGATGTTTAAATTTGCAAAGATTTATACCGGATGTCCTTCCTGACGCAGCCCTCTGACGATTGGGGCTTGTGATTCCCACATAGCTGGGTTCAGACAAAATGCAACATATACACACACACACAACACACAAAAACTAGTTTTATATTGATATGTAACTGTATATTGACATTTTCAAATATAAATAAATGATTTAAACAGCATCTGAATTACTTTGGCTCTCAGAGGAGGCGGGCGCATCTTTCACCCTCTCCTTCCCTTATCTCCCCTGCTGCTGCTTCTATGTCTTTGTGTACTCACCCTATTAGAGCACTTCGCTCTCGCACTGCAGGCCTACTTGTTGTTCCTAGAGTATTTAAAAGTAGAATGGGAGGGACAGCCTTCAGTTTTCAGGCCCCTCTTCTGTGGAACCAGCTTCCAGTTTGGATTCGGGAGACAGACACTATCTCTACTGTCAAGATTAGGCTTAAAACTTTACTTTTTGCTAAAGCATATAGTTAGGGCTGGATCAGGTGACCCTGAATCCTCCCTTAGTTATGCTGCAATAGATGTAGGCTGCTGGGGATTCCCATGATGCATTGAGTTTTTCCTTTCCAGTCACCTTTCTCACTCACTATGTGTTAATAGACCACTCTGCATTGAATCATATCTGTTATTAACCTCTGTCTCTCTACCACAACATGTCTTTTATCCTGTCTTCCTTCTCTCACCCCAACCGGTCGCAGCAGATGGCCCCGCCCCTCCCTGAGCCTGGTTCTGCCCGAGGTTTCTTCCTGTTAAAAGGGAGTTTTTCCTTCCCACTGTCGCCAAAGTGCTTGCTCATAGGGGGTCATATGATTGTTGGGTTTTTCTCTGTATCTATGAAGCACCTTGAGGCAACTTTTGTTGTGATTTGGCGCTATATAAATAAAATTGAATTGAATACTCGTCTAACTCTAACCCTCAAAGAGTCTCTCAATCTTGTTCTCTAAAACTGAAAGGATTATGGATTTGATCAACTGATTCCGTAACGAAATTGACACCCTCCTGGGCTTGGGAGAGCCTAATTGTCCTGCTGAGACGTTTGCTGTCGTCGATGGTCGGTTGCATCATGTGTCTGGCGACACTCTCGATGGAGGACATTGAACAACATCTACCAATTCGGAACCACGTTCTGGCTGATTGGAGCTGGCTTTGTGTATTGTATGTATGGTCAGCAAGGTCTGTCATCTCTGTTGTGGGCAATTGAAACTGACAAATAAAGGCTATCTCATCATCATCATCATCATCTACATACAGATGTGTGGAGTGTTTGATTCACAAGAAATTTGGAAGCAGGGCCCACCAAATCTGCAGGTGTACTGAGGCTGTTACTGCTGAAACAGAACTTACACATGATGCAATGATATCACAAAGCGCTTTATTAAGAACACCTTTAATGCACTTATCCAATGAGCCAGTCATGTAACGACAATGCAGTATATAAAATTCAGATACAGTTTGTAAGCTTTGGGATTAGGAAAGCCTTAAATGTGATATGTTTTTTTTCTCAGGATTGTCTAAGTGTTTCTAAAGGAGAGCTAATCTCCTTAGATTTTCAGAACTACAATTTAATTCTCTCTAATTTGTGCAAAACAACAAAACCCTCACCACCACCCTGTATCAATATGGTTTTCCTACAAAGCTATCTTCAGGCCTGAAAAACTTAACCAAACCCAGACACATTCCAGGCTGTTAAAATGTACTGGCGAGATCAGTTTTTCCAAAACCTTGAAGTTTGGGGAATACCAATATCATTCCTGTGGCATTCTTGTTTTGGTTACTGTGAGGAGAGATAAAAGAAATAACATTTGGGTGATGTCTAATCTGCAGACAGTGGTTCAAGGCCATGTTTCTGTCTCGTCTGTGACAGAAAAACTCATTTTCTAAAACAGGTCCAAAATAAAGGTAATCCCTATAAACTACCATTTGTTAGGGGGACGGAGGAGCCCTGTAATCAGGCCAGAATTGCTAGTTATATGGCTGATGGAGTCAGTTCACTACCAGGAGAGAATTTACTAAATAAGAGTCTGCCTGTGTGTGTGTGTGTGTGTGTGTGTGTGTGTGTGTGTGTGTATGGATGTCTTATAATGTCTTTTTTGGCCGACTCTTGATGTTTTTTTAAATGTGCTATATAAATAAAGCTGACTTGACTAAAAAATAAATCAACAAAGGAGACAAAGAGATTAAACATAAAAATTACAAATAGTCTATCTGGCCAGAAAGAATGAACAGCGCTGTGTGGCGATAGGAATAGATAAGAATCGAATGATTCCGATTCCATTCTCAATATCACTAATCACTTATTGTTACTCAAAACAGTAATTTATTACACAGAACACTTTTCTTAAAAGTGATTGCCGCAGTGATTCTACTCTAGAAACATGAGCAGGTAGAAACGGAGGCTATAGTCTGAATGCTCATCATTGCTTTTGTTACCTGTTAAACTTTAGCATCTGGCTGCTGGGCTGGGGTCGCCATTCAGTTTTAACATCATTCTGGGCTCTTGGCAGGATTAGCGTTAGCATGCTGTCTGTGCGGATGCTTGCAAAAAGCCAAAGTTATATTAGTAGCACAATGCAGTTGTTTCTGTCCTGGATGTAGTTTTGCACTTTTCCATTGCGCCCTTGTCCTTTTCAGCAATAAAAGTAAAAGTAATTTCCATGCTGTGGACAGCACCCTTATTTCCCCCCTCCAGCACATGAACAGTACAGCTGAGATCACTTTCTCAGAAATCCCGAAGTTCGGAGAATATAAATGTCATTCCTGTGGCATTCTTGTTGGTTACTGTGATAAAAATGCGGTAGCAGAAATAACATTCGGTTGATGCTTAGACTAATCTGCAGACAGTGGTTCAAGGTCGTGTTTCTGTCTCATCTGTGCATTCATTTTCTACAACAGCTCCAAAAGAAAGCTGCCATCCTACAATGCATAATCAAGTCGTTTTTAAAACTATCTTTACAGACTGGCACAAAAATGGTTTCACTATCTTTGGATAGATTCAAAACAACTGTACAGTGTAAGGTTCTTAAAAAAATCTCATAGCTGTCTGGCAGGCTGCACCTCCGCTAAAGAGCTGTGAAAAAGTTTTTCTTGGTTTTTTTTAAAAAATTTGGTTGGTTTTTTGCATATTTGTCACACTTACATGTTTAAAAAAATAGCCAGAGTAAATTAAAAAAGCAGTTTTTAAATGATAACTTTATATATTAATGGATGTAACAAAGATGTTTAAACCTATCTGGGCTCCATTTAAAAGAAATGTCCTCCAAACCCACTGAGAATATTATAATAAAGCTTTGATTCCTTATTTGTCTCAGAAAAATCTAAATAAAATTGTCCACACTTTTCTTAAACTGGTCTGGTGTCAAGAAACAAAAAGTACCAATGACACAAATACTTGAAAAACAAAAATCTTTATTTAGAATTGTGTTCATTAAACGTTGTAATAAAGCATCCTTATTTGATCTCTCACCCAACCTTTAATGAGCAATCCACACATGACAGGCTTTCATCCAAAATTTGGGCAAAACACAGTGAGTAACTCAGGTTATCAATAACAGCTATAAAAGCCCAACTGTGGCTACTACAGGAAAGAGGGCCAGTGGCTAACTGTAGCTGGTCAGAAACATTTATTAGGGGGACAGAGGAGCCCCATAATTATATGGCTGTGTAACGGCCTGGGGGATCGGCGAGACGCTGATCGGCCTTTTTCTTTCTTTTCTCTCTCTCGCGCTCGCTCTCTCCTCCTCTCTGTCGCCGGGGCGGAACTCATTGTGGGTCTTCGCTGGATCGTTGTCTACCACGCGACAGTGAGAGTCAAGCTACAGCTCAAGATAAGTCAAGTGTCTTTTGTGAATATCGCACTCATTCCTGTTTCCTCATCTACAGACCCCCTGGATTACCTTTCCCGTGTGAATCTGTGTGTCAAGTGTGAAGAAAGGAACTGCAGTCGTGTATGTGGAGAGTTGGAGAGCGAGTGATTCCCCCCTTGGATTTCCCTGGAGCCCCGTCCCTCACATTGTTGTATATAGCACTGCCCGGCACTCTCTGTATATACACCTGGTGAACTCTGTAAATAAATACTTGTGTTCAGCTGATTCAGGAGTCCCGCGTTTGAGTCCCCTGCGTTGAACCTTAATAGGCTGATGGATTCAGGTCACAATCAGGAGAGAATTTACTAAAATTTAATGAAGAAAGGAGACAAACAGAGATTAAACACAGAAAGCACAAATGGTCCATTGTCTAAAAAGAATGAACAGTGCTGTGTAGGGACATCCATCCAGCTTCTTCTGCTTATTCGGGGCCAAGTCGCGGGGGCAGGAGCCTAAGCGGAGAAGCCCAGACCTCCCTCTCTCCAGCCAACTCCTCCAGCTTGTCCGGGAGATATAATCGTCCCGGTGGGACATGCCCGGGAGGCAATCAGGAGGCATCCTTGTCAGATGCCTGAACCACTTCAAATGGCTCCTTTTCACTCTGAGCTCACTGAGCATGGTGCTGTAATAGTCAGTTCCTGAAGTATATCCCCTCTTAAATATTCCACAATCAGCCATCTGTGGTATTATTGCAAAATGGAACCGTTAAGCAACTAAAGCAACTCAGACACAAAGTGGCAGACCATGTAAAACTGTGTGCTGAGAACTTCACGGCAGGGTAATGTGTAGGTGGCCCAGAACAGCCAGTTCAACAAAAGTTGGGAAGCTGTTGTAAAATGCAAATAAAAGCAGAATTAAAAGATTTGCAAATGTCATAATCCCAAACTCTATTAACAATATCAAACATTTAAAATGAGAAAATATTACTATTTTAATAGAAATAATGGCTTGTTTTAATTTTGATGGCAGCAACGTGTCTCCAAAAAAGTTGGGACAGGGCGGGAACTGAGGAGACGAGTTTCTGGACTTCCCATTGTTGTCTGATAGGATTCTAGCTTTTGTTTCAGGTGAAAAATCTGGGCTTTGCGCAGGCTGGTTCAGCAGCTGGGGTCTTCTACTACGATGCCATGCTGTTCTAATAGATATACTATGCAGTTTAGCATTGTATTGCTGAAATTTGCATTGCCTTCCTTGAAAAATACATCAACTGGATGGGAGCATATGTTACTCTAAAACCTTTCAGCTTCTATGGTGCCTTCAAGTGTGCAGACTGCCAATTCAGTAGGAACTATTGCTGGGTATACAGTGTGCAATTTTTGGCTAATTTTGAGACGATTTTTCAGTCGTTCGACCGTTTTGGTGATCGGCCCGAGTTTTGCCTTCATCGTGTGTCGTGCATCGTGGAGGTACGTGGAGTAACGATAAGCGATTAACACCCCACGACTAGCTCCCGATCATCAATCGCTTGGTTGTGAGAAAATCAAACCTGTTTGAAATCCTGGCGACCATCGTGAGGGTGTCAACGCAGCCTCTCACACTGTGCACGCGCAAACACAGAAATGAAAGTGAAAAGACAGAGCAGCACAGCAGTGCAGCGTGTGATCTGGACACAAGCGATTGAGGCACAACTTGTAAAGCTTTGGCAAGCTCATCTGAGCCTTTTTGATGTGGCCGCACAAAATTATCATGACCACAACAACCGTGAAAATAATTGGATGGACATTACTACTCAATCACAGCTGATTGATCAATGTTTTTCAAAAACAATTTAGCTAAGTTGATAATGGTGGTGTGCGTGTCTGTGTGTGTGAAAGACAGAGAGGGAGAGAGAGGGAGAGCAAGTGACAGATTTTCTATTATAACCTTCATGTTATGGATGCACAGTGTGAGCACTCAGGTCGCATCAGAGCATCGGGCCGTATATTGTGAGACCCTGCATCATGAACTCCAAACTTCTAACTCCTGCAAGTCAATCGTGCAGTTTGAGCAGAAGCTGAATAACGTGACTGGAAAAAAATCGCACAGTGTATGCCCAGCTTAATGCACCTCCCAAGACATATGGTCCCTGTCCTCTTATCAATCAATCAATCAATCAATCAATCAATCAATCAATCAATCAAGGCTTTATTCGCCACGTGCAGGTTGCCCTGCAGTGAAATAGGAACCCCCCCCCCCTCCCCGACCTTACACACACAACACAGACATCACATGGGGATACAGGTCAGAGATCAGTAGTGTTACAGAAAAAAAAACCCACTGAAATATACACTACAATGGGAAAGTACAAGAGGAAAAAAAGAGACCTCTACTCATGCTGGGCTCCTGGGAGGACAGCGTGAGAACAGGAAAAAAAAAACTCCTCTGCACAAAAAAGCACATAAATGTCCACAGCACAACATTATGGGACACGTGACAAGCCACAGGGTCGGGTGGGGGGATGAAGTGTCTATGTTTTCAAAGAAATTCTGCCTCCGTAAGATGCTTTGTTTTGTTTTACCAATCATGTCACTGATCTGTTGCCAGTTAACGTAATTAGTTGAAAATCTTTCTCTGTTATTTTAATTACCATTTAATTCTATAGACTTTGTTGTCCCTATCCCAACTTTTTTGAGACATGTTCCTGCCATCAAATTCAAAATTAGCTTGTAATTTTTTACAATTTTGACACTTGATATTTTTTCTGTTGCAAATAAAATATTTGGTTATGATATTTACAAATCATTGAATTCTGCTTATGCATTTTTCAGAGCATCACGACTTTTGCGCAACTGAGTTTTATATAGATAATTCAGTGTTTAAAGATTAATGTACAAAAAAGAAATACAAATTACATTTAAACTGGCATATACAGTTGTGATCAAAGGTTTAAGTACCCTCTTCATGGATACATGAATGGTATGCTAATTGTGTGCTTTTAATGTTTTTTTGAACTGTTCTTGTCCATGGTGGAATGATTGTACTGCATACATCATACAGCATAAACAAGTTTGAGGGTCAAAGTATACATACAGACCCACTAATATTTGGTTAAATATTCCCAAAACTTCAATCTTAACCCTATTAAAATTTGTGGATTGTGCTTAAAAGCTGTGCTTCTGCAAAAAACAAAACAAAAAACAGCCTAGTTTTATGAATTCTAACATTTCTGTCATAAAAGTCAAATATCCAACCAGAATTATGTCAGAGACCTGCTGGTGAGTGCCAAAAGTATCAGATTGCGATATACAGTGGGGCAAAAAAGTATTTAGTCAGCCACCAATTGTGCAAGTTCCCCCACCTAAAATGATGACAGAGGTCAGTAATTTGCACCAGAGGTACACTTCAACTGTGAGAGACAGAATGTGAAACAAAAATCCATGAATCCACATGGTAGGATTTGTAAAGAATTTATTCGTAAATCAGGGTTGAAAATAAGTATTTGGTCAATAACAAAAATACAACTCAATACTTTGTAACATAACCTTTGTTGGCAATAACAGAGGTCAAACGTTTACTATAGGTCTTTACCAGGTTTGCACACACAGTAGCTGGTATTTTGGCCCATTCCTCCATGCAGATCTTCTCGAGAGCAGTGATGTTTTGGGGCTGTCGCCGAGCAACACGGACTTTCAACTCCCGCCACAGATTTTCTATGGGGTTGAGGTCTGGCTAGGCCACTCCAGGACTTTCAAATGCTTCTTACTCCTTTGTTGCCCGGGCGGTGTGTTTTGGATCATTGTCATGTTGGAAGACCCAGCCTCGTTTCATCTTCAAAGTTCTCACTGATGGAAGGAGGTTTTGGCTCAAAATCTCACGATACATGGCCCCATTCATTCTGTCCTTAACACGGATCAGTCGTCCTGTCCCCTTGGCAGAAAAACAGCCCCATAGCATGATGTTTCCACCCCCATGCTTCACAGTAGGTATGGTGTTCTTGGGATGCAACTCAGTATTCTTCTTCCTCCAAACACGACGAGTTGAGTTTATACCAAAAAGTTCTACTTTGGTTTCATCTGACCACATGACATTCTCCCAATCCTCTGCTGTATCATCCATGTGCTCTCTGGCAAACTTCAGACGGGCCTGGACATGCACTGGCTTCAGCAGCGGAACACGTCTGGCACTGCGGGATTTGATTCCCTGCCGTTGTAGTGTGTTACTGATGGTGACCTTTGTTACTTTGGTCCCAGCTCTCTGCAGGTCATTCACCAGGTCCCCCCGTGTGGTTCTGGGATCTTTGCTCACCGTTCTCATGATCATTTTGACCCCACGGGATGAGATCTTGCGTGGAGCCCCAGATCGAGGGAGATTATCAGTGGTCTTGTATGTCTTCCATTTTCTGATGATTGCTCCCACAGTTGATTTTTTCACACCAAGCTGCTTGCCTATTGTAGATTCACTCTTCCCAGTCTGGTGCAGGTCTACAATACTTTTCCTGGTGTCCTTCGAAAGCTCTTTGGTCTTGGCCATGGCAGAGTTTGGAGTCTGACTGTTTGAGGCTGTGGACAGGTGTCTTTTATACAGATGATGAGTTCAAACAGGTGCCATTCATACAGGTAACGAGTGGGGGACAGAAAGGCTTCTCACAGAAGACGTTACAGGTCTGTGAGAGCCAGAGATTTTCCTTGTTTGAGGTGACCAAATACTTATTTTCCACCCTGATTTAGGAATAAATTCTTTACAAATCCTACCATGTGAATTCATGGATTTTTTTTTCACATTCTGTCTCTCACAGTTGAAGTGTACCTCTGGTGCAAATTACTGACCTCTGTCATCATTTTAAGTGGGGGAACTTGCACAATCGGTGGCTGACTAAATACTTTTTTGCCCCACTGTATCTTGCTAAGGGACAGTAAAGTAAATATGAGCCTACTTTTAATGTATATATTTGAGCCAGTATGTACAATTTTGATCCTCTGTGCATGAGAGGAAATCCAAATTAAATTCAAACCTGTGTACCTAACTTTTTTCTCTTTTTTTAAAGTCTTTGAAGTAGTACACTCCAAAATCATTCCACTTTCGAAAATGAACAGTTCAAAGAAATCATGAAAAATTCCAAATTACGACAACCACGATGAAAAGATGGAAATTTTTTACCACAACCGTATTGCATATGGTAATCGATACTTTCCCAAATAGGAAACTAGTGAAACTGAGAGCAGTAAAAAGTAAAAACAGCATAAATATATCACATACACTAAGTATCAAACTATTCATTAAGTATTTGGAAAAAGTGAAGAATCTCTCTTTATAATAACGTATGATCATGTATGTACTTGTGTAGGTGGTGAATAATCTGAATACCTCTGACCTTGCTGTAAGGTCATGGAACTGTATGTTGTAGCTTGCAGGTATACGCAGGTGTCACAGAGTGATAGAGAGCAGCCAAGGTGAAGACACTGATGGGTTTATCTGTAAACGTTTAAAAGGATCTTTTTCACACACGTATCACCATTTAAAACTCTTTTCTTAGGAACAGCATGCAAATCTCGGAGAACTTTGTATTCTCAGTGGGGAAGATTTTGAATAGTCATAGAACAAGATGTCTCTCCTCATTTCAGTTGATCATTTCACAAACTGTAGAACAGTAGAAGATGTCAAATAAGTCAAACTTTTAACCTTATTACTTTTAACCTAATATTGCTTGCATGATATCTTTTTTACTTTTCCATCTCTGAAGGAGGTTTTAAGCTTCTATGTGAATGAGGTCATGGTATTATAAAGACTTAAAATACTGGTCAACAGTGTAGGTTTATTTTCCAGCAAGATACCCTTTACATTTTCATTAAGTGTGAGAATATAATCGTGTGAAACCTTACCACGTCTACACCTACCTATGTTAGCTGACATTTCTGGTAATTTTGATCATGGTCTTGGTTTGTAGGTGATCAATGTCATCTGGCTCCAAACTTAGGGCTCATTGGAGAGAGAGAGAGAGAGAGAGAGAGGGAGAATCATCAGAATCTTCACTTTCAATTTATCTTTCATTTGATCCTTTTTGTAGTTTATTGTTTTCTCTTTTCTGTTCTACAAATTCATTTGATTTTACGTTTCTTGTTTTAAAGTGGCTGTAATGCAACATTTTTAGAAAGGTCTTGACAGAGTATGGCATCTGTGTGGAGCTCCTTTTTATAAAAGTGTCAATGAATTTCATCTCATTGTTTAGCTGTCACTACAAATTTAACTTTCTGTCAAGATTATGTGTAGTGCTCATATCCGATCACGTCACATACTTACACATCATTATGGAAAGAAGCCCAACCACTTCCCGTGACCACACATATGCATGTAATTAATAACAGAAAAAAATGAACGAGTTGCTTATTCAACTTATAATATTAAATTATTTAAACATGACATTCATGCAGCAATGTAACACTTGCATTTGTACTTGGATATGAAGGAATGCAGTTTTAATTACAAAAAATAATTACATAGTGTAGTGCTGCTAGCGTTAATCTCGTTAAAATGATGTTAACGCCATTAGCGAGTTAGCGTGGATCGCCCCATGCGTGGGGCTGCACGCATTAGGGTGGTTAGCTCATTAACGCCGTGTTGCGTTAACGTCATTTTAATGAGATCAACGCTGACAGCACTTCTACATACACATTTCAGTTTCTAATAAAGAGAAAAAAAAAGTTGTAGCCTTGTAAGAGTAAATCTTGAAAATCAGGGTAAAAAGACTATTGTTCATTAGTGTGACTTATGTTTATTTGGCCCATACAGTGTATATGAGAGATGGACATAATTTGAAGAGTTAACAGTGAATCCCCTTAAACCACTTTCATCCTTATATATATATATATATACTGCATATATGTGTACACACATTTTGCTTTTTTTGTATTATTGTTGGGTCCTTACTAGGGGTGGGTTTTTATAATCGATTCATCGATTAAAATAGATTCTGGCTTGGATAAAGTAAAATCGATTCATTAAAATCCTGAATCGATTTTTTTAATATAAATTTATTTTGCCCGAAATGCCAGAATCTCTGGTGACATCTCACAAAATTTCAAGAACCACCAAACAGTTAAGACAGTAAATGACAGCAGGTACACAGATTCTAAAAAGAAAAGAAAAAAAAAGGTACATGGATTCTGCACATAGACTTAAACACACAGCGCGACCCGCGGATCAGAATCAGTTAGATGTCGCCTTTCTCACGGTCGGGGCTGAAAGCCGACAGCTCGCTGATTCTGATCTGTCGGCGGGTCCGTGCTTTGTGTTCACGCCCTTTATGAGCCGATTCTAAAGCTGTTAGTTTGATCTCTCTCCAAACAATATTGACCGAACCAGCAGCAAAAGAAGACCCAAATGCTTCACATAAACATCGTCATGACTTCACTCTGACTTTTACTGTTTTGCTTCCACCGTGATGCACAGCTCTCTCTCTCTCTCTCCCTCCCTCTCTCTCTCTCTCTCTGTACTTCAAGAACAGTTTCCCTTTCTTCATTATTCGCTTGCTTGTTACGCACCAGTCTACTGTTGTTTACAGCGCTGTCAGCCGCTGTTTTTTTTCCCTTTTACATTCTTCCGAAAAGAAAACCTCATTTCTGCTGTTCAATACTGAACAAATTTAAACTTTTTAAAATTATTCAAAATGCAAAACGCTTAACCGTGTCTCTAATAAAACCGCTGTAACTTCAGAGGTAATGTTCATATGTTGATTAATGGTTTTCTTTCGTTTTTGATGTACTGCAGAATATTTTTATAAAATCCCAGGCCAGGAAAATCACCTTCATGTTTTTCTGTGTTTTATCTTCAGCTACTTTGACACAAAGGCATCTGCTGTGATGCTCACACCTTTGATAAAGTCTTGCGTGTGTCAGCTTCCTTTTTATTGATACAAAAATATGTAAATGTACTGATCTGAATTATAATATTTCTGACTGTCAAAATTTCCCAGATTTAAATCGAATCGAATCGAATTAAATCGAATCGTGGATCGAATCGATTCGGGACCTTGTGAATCGGAATTTAATTGATTCTAGAAATCAGTGACGATACCTAGCCCTAGTCCTTACTATACAACAGGGGTTGGCAACCCTGGGCACGCGTGCCACAGCTGGCACGCGAAGGGTTAACTGATGGCATGACCATAGCTGGACTGGCCATCGGGCATATTTGCACATTTGCTCGGTGGGCCGATGGTGATTTTTCGTTTTTATGGGCCAATGATTTATTTATTTTTTTGTAACGGCATAAACAATGAAAGTAACATTAGCAAGTGGTGAAGGCCAGCAGGTACATGAGGGAAAGGGGAGGCAAGAGGAGAGACCTTCAGGTAAGAAGTTATGACCTGCAGTCTATCTGGGTCAGATATAAACAAAGTTTAGGTGGAGTTTATTTTTGTTTTGCTGACTTTTTACAGTCAGTTACAATAACTCGTACTGCATGCTAGCTAGCATGACGGAGTTTCTATACAGCTGGGTGGGTGCTATGATGTTACTGATAGTGAACTTTATTTTATTCATAAGGTTAATTAGTAGAGTTGCCAACCATCCCGTAAAAAGACTGAATTGCCCCACATTCAGAGAAAATATTAGGCATTTCGTATTGAGCTGAAAAGGAACGCAGTTTGTCCCGGACTTCAGCTAGAATGGAAAAAGACAGAAAGCTGGAGTTATTCTGTGTCTTTACACTGCAGCTGCCTCTTCTTTTCTTATTCTCTCCCCCTCTCCCTCCTGTTGCTACTTCAATCATCAAACTGATCAATGATCAGCTGTTGTTAGAATTTATTTAATATTAATTTCTAGTATCAGCTGATGTTTGCTGGAGCCACAGCTGTAAAGCTGCTGGTCATTATGTTGTTTTGGATATGTGAGAGGGAAACATACAGATGAAACCAGGAGATGTTCTTACTGAATCATCAGAACTGAACAGGTGATGGAGAAACAGGTTTACCTTTTAGGTGACATGAATGAGTTGAAAGGAAGTTGTGAAATTTTCAAATGTATATCGTGATAAATATTTTTGGTCATATCGCCCTGCTCTATTTGGCATCATTCTTTTCAGCACAACCTCACATGTCTGAATTTACTTATTTTTTCATTTTGACATACTGTATCAACACAACTGATCTAAAATCACACAAAAAGCATCTCTGAGTAGAAAAACATGATACAACCATTTAAACCAACTACTAAAACTAAAATTAGAGAACAAAAACGTGTCACAATAAGATGCCACACAAATTATTTGTGGAAGTCCAGAAAATATTTTCTGTCAACCACAAAAGGAGGAGCACACCGCAGGCCTAAAACCTGCAGGCCTGACAGCAGGAGACGTATCACTCCCCCTGTTTTCCACCTGGACACAGCATTTGTATTGCAGTTTACATTTGGTGACTTTTTAGCAGCAACTGTGACATTCACTAGTGCCCTCATTGTTGTGACACACAAAACAAAACAAATGACCACACCGCACACTAACTACACACTCCAAACATGCTAAATGTTACAAATCTCTCACATGTGAAAACTCGCTTGCTCACTCTGTCGTGCCGCCGTCACTCCCAAAACATCCCCCTATTTCTAAACAACCACATGTTGCCATATAATTTTTTTGTCCATCCATCCATCCTCATCCGCTTTGTCCGGGGCCGGGTCGCGGGGGCAGCAGCCTAAGTAAATAATTTTTTTGATTGGTCAATATGGTACATTTTTTCACCAATATGAAAGGGGTCATGGTTTTTATTCATGCACTGTCCTGTAAGATTAGGATTTGACCCCAGGGGGTTAACCAGTTGATGACTTCATGGTGGCTAGAGGCATCTTTTATTTACGGTCTGTGGTTTGTACTTTTTCTCTTGATCTCTTATCACCACCACATCTGCGGTAACAATTATTTCCCCCATTCAGATGACATTACTCTTTCCACCACAGATGCAACGTTGACCCCTGAGTTGGTTGTTCAGGTCTCGTATTCAGGAAACCTGCTAGTTCTTTCACTGTAACTTTCTCACATTTTTGGTTTAAACGTGGCAGAAGAGGAAATAAGGGTGATGGTTGGGGATTTTTTTTTTTGGTAAGCATTGATCAAAACTTCCGTTTTTCTGAGAATCAAAACTTAAAAGAGATTAGAGCATGTCTTGTGTCCTTGGTTTTTGGTCATAAAAACCCCCCAAAACAAACAAAAATGCATAGAGATGACACAGGTAGTGAACTGCTTGTGTGCATGTGCCCTAAATATCAGTCAAACTAATGAATTATTTCATAAGAAGGTCATCACAGTTCTTAGGATAATGTGTAACATAAGCAAACAAAAACTCACTGAAACTTGACCACATGTTTTAAATTGTTTAGCATGCTTCCCAGTGGACTCAGAGTAAAAGACGGCCCAGTGAGTTACATGATAGTGAAGATGACATTTAGCTTGTGCTGAATGTGCATTTTAGGAAGTTCAATCAAAGCATAAACTGGGGTTAGTATATATATATAAATATTTTTCCCTTCTTATGTATTCGGGAAAGTCTGTGGTGTGCTGCTGTACGTCATAAAACCATTTATTTTTCCATCTATACCACAGTCCATCAGGTTGCCCCGAGATCAACTTTATACTCCCCCCGCTGTGTCTATCTGTGTTTCTGTGTGTATGTCTTGTACATGTAGCGCACGCCCACAGTCTCTCCACCATCATCCATTTCCTCTATTTTTTTCCTCAGCCGGGGGAGGTGAAGCTGGAACACACTATGTCTAGCATTATCAGTGGTCTTAATTTCCGTTGTGACACATAAACATCCTCTTTCTGTCACCATAGATCGCCCCACACAGGCCAGCTGAGTTCCTCTGTAACTGCCTGGTGCTCAGGGCAGGTAAACAAACTGTCCATTCAGATACTCTCACATATACTCTCAAATTTAGGTATAGTTGATAAATTGATTGTTTATTCAAACTCACAGTCATAGCATTCATATGATTATATTCTACTGTGAATGATAGAGTTAATTTGTGTTTTGTTTGGTTCGTTGCTTTTTTTTGTCTGCAGTAATTGATATTTGGCGTTATGGTGCCGCTGTGGGATCATTGTGCTTTAATGCACATATATGGAAAGCTTAAGGTTGGGTGTGCAGCAGTAAAAGCCACAGCTTAAGGACTTTTTTGGGATTACTGGTGTTGTTTTACAATTGTTTTTGGTTGTATCTATCTGAGAGATCTTTTGCTGTCTGTATGCATCTAGTGTTGTCTGAAACATCAGTTCTGCCTTCCGGGGTATCTCAAGGATCAGTTTTAGGTCCGGATCTCTTTTTGCTTTACATACTCCCTATAGACCAAATTATCAGACGTTACAGTAATATTTCTTATCATCTGTTCTTTTAAAGCTTCTGAGTTTTATAAATGGTCTTGTTTAAATAATTGTCTGTCAGAAATCAAACAATGGTTAAATGACAACTTCCTCCAGTTAAATACATATAAAACAGAAACTTTGATTATTAAACCTGATCACACGTTCTCAGAAATTAAGCAGCATATCAGTTTTTTAGACCCTGCATTTCAGTTGATTCTCAGAAATGTAGGTGTTATATTTGACAGTTCAATGTCTCTTGAAAAACACTTCAAACAACTGTTTCATAACTGTTTTTATCATTTAAGAAACATTTCTAAACTCAGACTACAGGTGTTTTAAGCTACGTTCACACTGCAGGCGAAAGCACATCAAATCCCACTTTTTTCACCCTATGTGACCCATATCCGATCATGGTATGACAGTGTGAACAGCATAAATCTGATATTTTCAAATCCTATCTGGGTCACTTTCGTATGTCGTACTTCTTCTCGTTTGGATTATTTTAATGGTCTTTTTACTTGTCTCAACAAATCAGCTTTGGATCAAGACTCCTAACTGGCACAAACAACAGGTCAGACAGTTTCGGCTTCTCTTCATTGGTTGCCAGTAAATTTTAGGGTTCATTTCAAAATTTTAGTCGTAACTTTTAGAGCTCTTCACAGCAAAGCTCCCCAGTACATCTCTGACCTGTTGAAACCTTATGCTTCATCCTGAGCACTTAGGTCTTCAGGTCAGAGGTTACTATTGGTCCTACGTACTAATTTCAAAACACGTGGGCATTGGCTTATCAGGCACTGGCACCAAGGCTGTGGAAATCTCTTCTGTTGTCTTTATGCTGTCTAGACTCCACTGACTCCTTTAAAAAGCAACTGAAGACATTTTTTTTTATACAAACAAGCTTTTTAATAAATTTTTCATTGTTTTATATTATTTTATTTATATTTCTGGTTTTATTGTGAAGCACTTTGTGATTTTTATCTGTTAAAAGTGCTATGTAAATATTTTATTTATTTACTTACTTACTATCTCAAATAGCGAGACCTGATATGTCACTGATTATGTCAAACATTGTATGAAAAGGAGGGGCTGGAGTTGAAGTTGGTTTGCAAAGAGGCTCATCATCTGTGGACAGGTAAACGGTGAGCCCTATATTGATTTGCCAATTGAATGCACGATTGGCAATTGGCTAAGCTATCGGCTATTGTGCTGACATCAAGTGAGCTTAGACTTTGTGACCTGCCTGTCTGATATACTTAATGTAATAAGTCTCTAAAGGTTCTCAGTCATCCAGGTGATTGTAGTCTAAGCAGCTTGGAAAGAAAAGCATCTGGACTTCTTTAAGTTGCTTGAAGATTGTGGTCTGTGGTTTCAGGCCCAGCCACACACTCAGTCAAAAACTGATTCATCCCAAAGACAGAACTCCTAAACAAAAACTTAACAATGTGGTGTATGCTGTACAGTGTAGCAAGGAATGCCCAGACCTCTACATTGGAGAGACCAAACAGCCACTTCATAAAGCCATGGTACAGCATAGAAGAGCCACCTCCACTGGACAAGACGGCTGTCCATCTGCATTTAAAGGACAAAGGTCACTCTTTTGAGGACGCCAACGTTCACATTTTGGACAGAGAAGACAGATGGTTTGAAAAAGGAGTAAAAGAGTCCATCTATGTCCACTGTGAATGACCATCTTTGAACAGAGGCAGTGGTAATGATACTAAGTGCCTGTCATATATAATCCAGTTTTGAGATCCTTTCCCAGACGCCTTAACGCCTACTCACATCCTGGGCCTTTTGGCCTCCAGAAATCACATGATTAGGGTGGGGCTAGGTTTCAGAATGGGTTCACCCGAAACCTTGGCTGATTGTGACCTACACACATTTTCACACCTTGGCTTGTGCAATTAGGTAGAGGATCAACAGGGGGTCCATGTCTCTCTTGGGGGGTCACTCCCATAGGGCGTAAACCTGGGACTCTCCACCATTTGACCTTAGAACTGAAGAAGCTTCTCGGATGAGAGGCGAAACATCTTCAAGCAACTTAAAGAAGTCCAGATGCTTTTCTTTCCAAACTCCTTAGACGACAAGGAGCTTGTCGTCATGTAATAAAATGACTATTCTCTGAAAAGCAAAAAAGACAGAACAATGCTGATCTGAAAGAATAATAATGGTTTGAAGTTACATTATAGTCACAATCCACTTCAAATGTTTGATAAAAAATACATGCATAGTGCTTTCAAGGGTGAGAAAACAGTGGTCCAAATGGAGATGCAATGCTAAGGCTGTAATGAAGAAAAGGTCAGTGATTCAGGTGCAGATAAAGGGGATTTCCTTCAGTGTGTCACGGCATTAATGGTAATAAAGCTGTCACATCCGAGTCTTCATCTTTCCTTTTATCTGTGTCTCTATCTAAGTGGAAGAAACCATTGAAAGTAAACAGATCGTGGAGATACTGTGGTTTCACTAATCGGTTTATGAACCTGCAATTTTTTTTTTAAACCTGTCCTGTTCAGCAGTTGTAGCAAGCAGAATTATGGGCTGAATGCTTTGTTGTGGTAGACGTATTTTCTTTCCCAAGAGGAGCACCGTAGACTCTCTGTTGGCATCTCTTGGTAATGTTTTTCCCTAGTGGATGTTTTGCTGGAGCAGACAGCGGATAAAGGCCAGATGCTGGGTCTCCAACTGCTGCTTCCACCCCAGCCTCTGAAGTGTGGACTGACAGGTGCCACCCCATAGCCAGCAGTGATCCTGGGATGCAGTTAACCTGTCCCTAGACCCAGCCAACCCCAACGCCAGAATCGTGTAGGAAGTGGGGATGTAGAAGACCCGCCTACTCCCCCTCCCTGCTTGTCGATGTTAAAAATGGCCTGTTTGATTCGTGTGTTGGTATACGTGAGTGAATGAGATGTAGAAAGCGAGTATGACTGTATGAAAACTTGAATGCTGTTAAAATTCACATGAGCCCATTGGCAACAGCATACCCAGCAAAGCCACTTGAATGGTCCGACCAACTGTGGTCTATGCAGCTCATGTTCACCCACCGAGACCCTACGTGTGTCAGTGATGTGTTGTCAGAGGAAGTGGGTGGAAGAGAAGGCTAGGGATGATTAAGACTGAGATTCAGAGGAGAGAGCCAGGAAAGCAGGTTCAGTAAGCTCTTTAGTTTTTATAATTATATTTTTATATTTACAGTAATGCCTTTGGATTTAGTCTTTAACATTTTAAGGAACACTGCAAACATATTAAGCAACTATTTATCAATGAAGCCGATGATACAAATCCACTAGTTGAATTACAGGCACGTCTTGAATTCATAAATTCAGACAAAACTGAATTTATGAATTAAATGAATTAAAAATCTGAGAAACATGGTGTCTAACCAGATACCGATAATGCCACAATCAAAATGCCCATCTTGACCAGGGTATGTCCTTCAGTATGCATATTAAACAAATATGTATTTATATTGTGCATTCGCCCAATATTTTCAAACGTAAAAATTTAAATAATGCCATAAAATATCTCTAAGCTGTCTCATAGTCATGCTGAGAAAACTGGGCTCGATTATTATCTGGTTCTAAAAACTATCCCTGAAAAGTCTTCACAGTGGAGGCTCCTTTAACCTCCTAGGACCTGGCATCCACATATGTGGACACCACATTTTGGGCAAAATACTCAATTTTGCTCTACAAGGGCCTGATATCCACTTACGAGGATATTATACCATTACTGTTCTATCAAAATTTTAAACAAATATCCTCATATGTGGCTCTCATTTTCCTAGAAACAAAAATTAGGTAAAAAAAAAAATCTGGTAATTCTTTGTTTTTACATTCATCAGGTCCCAATATGCCCAAATATCAAAGAGAAATTAAAAATGCATGCCATGAATGAGTTCGGGTCTTAGGAGGTTAAAGCACCCATGTCCTAACTATCTGGTAAAAAAAATTGTATGTAAAGTAATTAGACAATTTAAATAAAAAAAAAAAAGGCATATTCTGACATAAAAGTGAAATAATGTGTCTGTTTCTATCACCAAGTATGTTTAGACTTTGATTTACACATATGTATACAGTGAGCTTCCTCGGTTGCTATTCATCAGTGGTTAAGCATTTAAAACTTGGCTACACCTACAAAAACAAATGAAAGTCAGAACTCGATTAGAGTGGGCAGAAGTTGTACATGACATCACCGTTGTCACCCACTTCAACCCAGTGAGAAAAGTTTGTGTCCTACATCATATGCTCAGATACCAAATGAGAACATTTATTTTAAGGGCCTTCAGAGGGGACCTATTAGGCTCTTTTGCAATTCAGAGAAGTTCCCAGTTCTATATAATAATGTGTCTTAAACTTGACCTTGGAGCAGCAACTTAGTTCATCCACTGCCTGAAATTGTGCCTTTATGTCAGGAAATATTCATTAATGTTGTTTAGGCATTCAGCAGTTATCCGTCGCGCCACCTGTTAATCACAATTTTCTCACATTCCACACTTTGGACTCAACCACATTAAGATTAAAAGAGTCCCAGAAGTCTTTCTTTAATGGCCTAATATATTACATATTGCTTTTAAATGCTTTTACCCAGTGGACCTTGTTGTGATGGCAAAACACAGACTCTGCTATTAGTGTTTCTTTTTTTACTCGCCCTGTGTTTATACACCACTTTACATTTAATCATTGGTTGTTATTATTAATCTCTGACTCTTTTCCACAGTTTGACCTTTGTCCTATCTCCTTCCGCTCACCCACAACCAGTCGCATTAGATGGCTGGTTCTGCCAGATGTTTCTTCCTGTTAAAAGGGAGTTTTTTCATTCCCACTCTCACCAAGTGCTTGTTTCTAGTTTTCTTTCTATTATTGTAGGGGACTGACCTTAAAACATAAAGTGTCTTGAGGTGAGTGCCTTGTTGAGATTTGGTTCTATATGAACTGAATTTAATTTAATATTAACAGAGTCTCATCCCAGCTACCATTAATTTTATTATAATGATCACAGCATTGGCCCACCATTGCTTTGATATACAGCTATATCAATACTGAGTTCACAACTTGTGCCTGTTGTTCCCAGCAGGGGAGGCCAAACAAACATTTAATCAGTTACTGCAGATTTCAATATTTCAGATTTGCCACTTTATTTCTAAAGCCTCTTCCTGATGCTTGTGAGTGGCACTAGGAATACACTGGATGGAGGTGGAGGTAAGCACTGATAACAAGAGAAATGAAAGTAAGTAGAAGATGTGTGTAAAACAGAAATAGGCAGGTAGAAAGGTAAAAATGCTAGTAGTAGAGGTCATGAAAGTGGATGAGTTTAAATAACTGGGTTCAGTCATCCAAAGCAATGGATAGTGCACAAGGGAAGTGGAGAAGAGAGTGCGGGCAGGGAGGAGTGGGTGGAGTGTTAGGAGTGATATGTGATAGAAGGATAGAGCAAGAGTGAAAGGGAAGTTCGTGCGACAGTAGTGAGATATGCCGTTTGGTTTGGAGACAAACAAAAAGGAGGTGGAGTTTGTGGTGGCAGCTGAAGATGTCATGATTTTCATTGGGAGTGACCAGGATGGACAAGATTAGAAATGAGCACATCTGAGGGACAGCTGAGGTTGAGCAGTTTGGAGACAAAGTATGAGTTGTAAAGACGAGATGGTCTGGATATGTGCGCAGGAGGTATAATGTTTATACTGGACAAAGTATGTTGAAGATGGGGCTGCCAGTCAGGAGGACCAGTCGAGGTTTGTGGATGTAGTGAAGGACATTAAAAGGGCTGATGTGACAGAGGAGGATGCTAGGATAGGGTGAGATACAGGCTGATGGTCAGCTGTGCTCACTTCTAAAGGAATCGGTCAAAAGATCTGCTACTAGTGTCAAAGCTAAAACATTGAACCATGCTGTTCATAAATCGTTTTGTGAGAGGTTGCAAAGGCAGCATAATTATCCTTATTACCCTTCTTTGCAACATTACCACTCTTTCCCATGCACTTGATTTGCATTTATAGAAAAACACTTTCTTTCCATTTTCACTTTTTCCAGAAATTTACATTTTGTGTAATTTGTGTGTCTTTATCTTTATCGCACTTTCAGGCTTGCAATCTTGGATGTACTGATTTAAATAAGTAAAAAAAGATAAATTTTTTGTATTCTTGCTTTCCAGTGAGCTTGTCCAGAAAGTAAAAACCGCTTAGTTATTTGCAGAAATGATTGTTTGTTTAATCAAATGATCTGCAGCCCACATTTCTGGTAAATTCATACTTTCCATTTCATTCACACAGGGAGAAGATGGGCACATTTCTTGGACAATACACCCACACTTTTTGGTACTCTGCTCCCAAAACAGCAAAGTGTGATGGTTGTGGGGAGTGGGGAGCACTGTGGAAAAGTTTTCTGCAGCTGGCTGAGTCATTATGAACCTATTTATGCATCAGAAAGGACAGAACCAGAGGGACAATGAAGGGGAGAGAAGCCTAGATAAACATTTGACACTTTTCTATAGAAAATCAAAAGTGCACACGTGGCAGGGCAAGATCAAACTACAGTGGATAGATAGGAGATTGAAATTGAGATACAAAGAAAAAAGAAAGGGAGAGGAGAGGGAAAAAACTGACAGCGAGAGAAAGAGAGAATCAGAGACAAAAAGAGAGATAGGTGTCCCTACATATGGACAGGGGAGTCCCCAAGGCCCTGCTATGGTGAGGCTTATTTGTCCCACCTCCACATTGGGCTAGAGGCTTTATCTTGTATCTCGAGTGGGCTTTTGTCAAAAGTGTTTATGTCTGGCTATTTAATGTCACCTTTCCTAAACAGACTCATAGAGCTTTAAGATGGTATGGGGATTCCCCCCTGTAGCTTTCTGCCCGTATCTGTCAAGTTCTCCAGCCTGCAAAAAGCTTCATAGACATGTTAAAGGCATTTGTGAGCAATTTATAGACATTAAAGGCATACTGTACAATTCCAGGAAGCCTTCTGCTGACTAAAATAATAAAAACTGGTGGACCCCCTTAGAGCTGTTGTTAATGCACTGTCAAAAGAAAAGGTACAGTCCCTGTAGACATTGGATGCCACTCTAGCTTTTTTTTTTCTTTTCTTTTTTTGGGAGAACGTTGTAGTCTCAGTTTCAGACAGGCAGTTGAGTTCTGTCTATGAGTGCTATCTTCATAATAAGTGAAGTTTGAAAGAATCAGTTGAGATTACATTAGAAATCGAGTTTCTGTGACTGCCGTGTTAGTCAGTGGCAGATGCACAGAATGATAAAGATACTACAAGAATGTATGTGGAAAATGCTGAACACTAATCATGCAAATTACACATAAGTATAAGCACGGGCTTGACTTGCATCTTTGTACATCATTCACAGTGTTGGCTTCTTTGTCTTTTTACCCTATCTTGCACAGACACATATGGGTTAGATGCTTAATGATCTCTTGAGACCTTTCTGCAAGAGACCATGTTCTGCAAATTTCACAGAGTCAGAGATCTGTGTGTGCATGGTTAAGGTCAAGTGCATTACATCAACAATAGAAACGGGAGTGCTTAATGTACCTATAAGTAGAAATGATTTCATTCGCTATCTCATATAATGATGTGGCTTTTCAAAGTGTAGCCTGCAGACCAAAGATGTATGTAACACAATCTCAGTGGTGATAGGATTTAGGACAGGACCACCCTCCCCCAGAGTCTAAATGGTGGTGGTGGTGAAGATGAAGACTGAGGTTTGAATGGACCTCTGGTTTAGGTGTCTGAGGGGAGGTGGGGGAGGGGGGGGGGGGGTCTGAAAGGGAGATTTAAACCATGTGAAGCACAAGCTCCAAGATGATGGGTGAGAAGATTTGACTACAGTACTGATGTCAGTATTGTGATTGACAGCGTGGGAAAGATGTAGTCATGTAAGGAACAGAAAAGCAGCCAAACACCCAGGAAAGCAGGCAGATGAGTGATTACAGATCTACCTTATTAAACTTCATAAAATAGAGATAGTATCAAGAATTCGACCAGCCATCTCAACTAGTGGTTAAAAAACCCCCCAACAACACATGAGCACCAATATAAAATACTAAAAGTGCAGGCATTTTCCCCACGCAGCCTTTAATCATATGCTCATACCACTCAGTCATAAATGAATAATTAGAAACTTGAGCTGTATTTCAGGAAGGCAACTTTAAGTGTGATGATTTTATTGATAATAAATGAGAAAAGAGACAATTTGCAATGTTACGGGAAACATTTTGATTGCTTTTACCAAATGTAAGACTGCTGCACCTGTGCAGTTTGGTGTCTCATAAATCCTTTCATATATGGCACAGCATTTAGAACAATTTAACTCCTGCATGGCTCAACAATGGCACAATTAAAGCCAGTGACAAAAGTCCCTATCGTTTTAAAGTTTGTAAGATTAAGTAATTTAGGACTAGTGTTTAGTTATTCAAAACTTGAACTAATTAACTTGAATATTAAGTAGTATGAAAAGGTGAAGGAAATGCCTTATTAATGTTTATTATTATTATTATTAGTCAAATTTGTCAGTGCAACCTGTCTGTTGAGAATTTTTTTTTTTTGCCCGCCCCGTTTGGCTATTTTGCCATCAGAATTATTGTCTAAAGGCGTCCGTTGAGATTTTGAGATGAGGGATGTTGACATGACTGTAAGTAAATAAGTCTGTCCTACACTATTTCTGCAATAACTCAGAGGTTAACAATACTGATAAATTGTAGCTAAAAGTGGGATGGGTTTTTCAGATCACAGCTACATAAATCAACCGTCAGTCAAGAAAAGACCACAACAATGGAATGATTGCATTCAAATCTGCCAGTCATATTGCTTTTACTTTTTTGATATCACAGAAACCAACCTTTATGCTGTGGGAGGGTGATATAACCAAGTTTTTGTTTACTGCTGAGTAAATGAACCGTTTAACTGTTTTAAATGTAATTAGTGGTGGGCCCCAAGTGAAACCTAAAGGGCAAATAAACTCACTGTTCAACTAAGAAGGTAGTCCCAGCTTTGACGTTACTCATTTTTCATGCTAATGCAGACACACACTGACAAGGTGAAAAAAATCCATACACGTGCTCACACACACCTTCACATATCTTAGAAACATTACGCATCATTTAGAAATGATTTACAGCAACAGTGGGGATCTCAGGTCTGTTTTGACCTCCTTTCAGTTTATTCTTTTTTTGGCTAGGAGAAAGATAAAATCTGTACATCGAATATGAAGAGAGACATTGTTAGCTTAGTTGGAATTTAAAAACTGTCATTATGTGAAATTGCTGCCCTGTAACCAAAACCCCAAAGCCCCCAAATTAATATTTTATATCTAATTTGTTACATCTATATGAAAACCAAAGTTCAATCAAGAGCAACATGGCTGCATAAACCTTAACCCGTAGTTAGAGTCAGGCTATTTCTGACCCACCCTTTGAAATCTTGAGTAAAAAAAAACACAAATAAAATCAGTGATTAAACTAGCAGGTGAAAGCAGCAGCTTCTCTTTTTCCATTTTTTCTTTTAGCCAAAAATCTTTAAAGTTTAATTTTGGCTTTGATAGTCTGTTGTTTTCTCTTAAAAGCTGAAGTCTTTTTGTTATCTTTGTTAATTCCTTTAATGCCATTTTCCAGGGCTGACAATTAGACTCCTGCTTTGGATATAGCTTACAATCCAGTTCTAGAAGTCAGAATAGAAACGGAGACTATTTTTGTTGCAGGTATTCCAGAAAAAGATACTACGGATGTGGGTGGCATGGTGGTGCAGCGGTTATCGTGCGAAGCAGGCTATCACTTTCCTGGCTGTCTAAGGCCTTCTTCTCCTTCTCTGGAGTTCCTTTTGGTATTCAACCTTCAGTCCAAAGACAATAATGTTTGGTTCATCAGTGACTTGAGGTGACTTGACTGTAGATGTACAGATGTATAGACTTCTGTATAGCTTGGCAGCCTTTTCAGGCTGTAGCCCTTCTCTCACCCTGTGACAGCTGAAAGAGACTCAAATCTCCCCATGACCCTGATTTGGATGAGTGTTAAATGAAGGAAAACTGTTATCTTTGCTTGAGTAAATAAAAGAAACCCTGCAATAACAGAAAGCCCACTAATTAAAATGTTGTATCTGAGTTACATTTGTATGAAAACCAAAGTGTAGCAACAAGTAGCGTGCATATTCTAACATAACTTTGATATTTCTGTTTTTGTTTTTTCTGGGCAATCCTGCTTCCTCTGGGAATCTATAGAAATCGATGTTTGGTTATTCACTGACTCGAGGAATTTACTGCAGATGTGGATGTGAGAGTGTGTGGTGTGTCTCTATTTCTCTTTAGACTTGCAACCCCTGCAGGGTATTAACATTTTGCAGACACATGACCACTAACCAAGAGACATTAACTTAAATTTTGAACAGGTGATAGTCAGGCTGACAGTTTATGGTAAAGTGTCATGCAGGCCTGCAGGCTTTGGTCAGCGGTCCCCTGGCAACCACCCCTTGCTGGAAAAACATGCATTGCCCAACTGGGTGGAAAAACCTTACATTGCCTTGGTCATGCTATCATATTGCTGTGGTCGTAGTTTAAATGAAAGTGATGGATTTTTCTGGAAACTCTGTCCAGCTACACTCCAAGCTGAAAAGTGCAGCACAAACAGGTAAAAAAAGCAAAAAGTATGCCTTTTGAAACACCTTCTCCGTTATTTATTTTGTGTTGCACTATTTCAAGTTTAATAGAATAGCCTATTATTTTCATTGTAAATGTTCAACAGTTACAGCTGTTGAACATTTACAATGAAAATTGTAAATGTAAAAATTGTAAACCCCCCCCCCCCAAAAAAAAACCAAACAAACAAAAAAAACAGCATCCCCTGTTTCATCCAAGAGTCAGCAAGCTCCATAAAGCACTGGCAGATAGTCGGGAAAGCACATTTTTCCCGGCAACAAGTGGTTGTGTCATGAGGGCCAACTCTTGAGCAAAGTGCAAATTGACATGAGAAATCTCAATATCCCACCTCTATCTATGTGTCACACACACACACAAGCCACCCACACACACACCCACGCACAGGGCTAATACGTAAGGCTAATTCTTACCTGCTGTTATGAAATACCTTATGATTTTTTTTCTTTAAAGTTTCATTTTGGGATTTTAAATGTAAACATGAATTTTTGTTTAATGGCTTACAAAATTTAGTTATCTCTGTTATTTTGTAAAACACTGAATTGTTGTGTGTAATGTCATTTCACATGGCAAACAATAAATACATTTGGAGAACTTCTAATCTTGTACAAACTTGTTCTTGTTCTTGATGCCACAACAGAAAGTGAGAGCATTGGCATGTCAGGTATGCCAGTAAAATATGTTACTGTTGTTTTTGTGGGTTACTCAGTTCCTGGTTTCACCATCCTGGTGGTCTGGGGCCTTTCTATGTAGAGTATGCATCTTTCTGTGTCTCTGTAGATTTTCTGTGAATATTCCAGGAAATCTACAAATACCAGAGGAATAAATGTTTGATTAGTCAGTCATGACTAATCAGTTGATAAGTTTGTAAACTTTAAACTTTTCCTTGTGATTTGGTCTCTTTTCTTTTCACATGGAGATAAATCCAAGTGAACTCCAAGTGAACCAAAATGCACCACTACAAGCCACTAGAGAATGTTCGGCTTGCTTATTGGCCAGGTGTGTAGGACAGGAGCAACAAAAGGTAATACAGGAAGAAGGTGCTGGGTTCCAGACAACTGGAGAAGATGGAGAATTTACATTTATTTCATGGCTAGCTGCCCGAACAGACCTTTGCACATCTATAGTACCTTGTCGTATTCAGAATTAAAAGCATATGTGTCTACAGGAAGTCTTTTTTTTTTTAGCTCATACTTGCAATGTACACTTGGTAGTTGGGTTGGATCAAAGTAAACAAACAAACCGCACTGAACTTCATTTGGAGGAGACCACCTCCTCCAAAGGGTCTTGGTGCGGTTGTTTTTGTTGGCACCTGAGTGCGATTACTGTGTTCACACATACGCAAGCGAACCACACCAATGGGGAAAATTCACCAGTGACCACAGACCAGCAACACAAGTGACATCACACCAATGACCAAATGACCACTGGCATGGATGTAATTGTGTGTGGTTGACTCTCTCTCTCTCTCTGTTAGCTTGTAATGGACTGCCTACCTGTCCAGGATGTATCCCACCTCTTGACCCATGACAGCTGGCAGAGGCTGTTTACTTTTTGCAACCTACTTTTAGTCTATTGTTATTTGTTGTGAAACTTCAAATTGAACTGAGCTATATTTTGAACAATATTTTTCTGGATGCACACATGTCAACCCACGCTAATGATGTCATGATCAAAGCTCGGAAAGTTCCAATTCAAATGCCAGATGCTTAACTTAAAAATAACCATCTTTATCTTAAAAAGCATCTTTATCTTAAAAATCCGTATTGCATGACTGAAAAATGAAGCAACTCAAATACTAAAAGACAAAACAAAAACTGGAGCTGCAAGCCATAGCAATGGTCGAGCAGAGCTATGGCTCAGGTGTCATGCACACTTGGGGTGCACCGATACACAAAATTCACGGTTCGATATTTTTTTGATACAAAAGAATGTTCATGCCTTTTTAATTTGTCATTTATTAAAATTACAAATATATATTTTAACTCAAAAGTACCGTTTTTAAATTTAATGTTGCTGAAACAACAAAGTAATAAAAAAAAAAATCTATCTGATGGAGAAATCACTCATCTTTGGAAAAGAGAGTTTATTACAGAGAAATGGCTCTTTCCAAAATAAAAGCTATACTATATGCTTCTTCTGGGCTATATTCTCAGCAGCATATTAAACATATCAGGTCCCCATAAGGAGAATCATGTGCTAACGGCTGTCTAAATGACTCGGGTAAAGTTTGTAGCATGCGTGCTTGTTGTTTTTGTCTGCTTCCACTTGTCTTTGCACTAGGATGCTGTCGGCGTAAATGTGCCGTCATATTCGTTGTGTTCCCACTAGTGCTGTCAGCGTTAATCTGAAATGACGTTAACGCCACAACACGGCAAATCTCTGTTAAAGAACTACCGCGGATCGCCCCGTGCGTGGGGCTGGACGGCCAACACCTTAACAAGCTAACTGCGCTAACGCACTAGTTCCCACCAATGTAATTGAGCATTGCGTGGCACATCCGACATGCTGTTTTACTTTTGTCCATGACGCGCTTACCTTCAGGGTCATAATTCACATGAAAACCAAAATAGTTCCAAACGCCAGATCTGAATGAGGGTGGGGGAGGTTCAATTTGCCATGTTGCAAGGAGAGCTTAACTTCTGTCTCGCTAGCTTGCCCTGTGCTCAGTGAATCTGCGTTGCATCCCTAATTATCACCTACAGTATATTTCTTGTTGCTACTAGGTGGCACTATGACTCTGACAAAATATTGACACCTACACACCTTCACATTTGGAATCTGGAAAACCTATACTTGAGACATAAAATTTCGGATACTGCCACAAATGACCCAACTACCGCCATTACCACATCCTTTCATTCAAAATTTAACAACACTGAGATCTTTAAATTGAACTCCCCAAAGATCATGTTGATTAAATTAAATCTCCGGGAGGATTTTGTTATAGTACAAGGCCCGAGAATGGCAAAAATGTTGGCAGCATTACAAAATTTAAATCAAAATGGCTAACTTCCTGTCGGGTTTAGAGTATAGCTCCAAGAGACTTTTTTTTCCAACCTTAAGACATTACATAAGGCTGCTGAATCTCAGAGACCTTGATTAAACTAATATATATTTTTTTATATTGTAGGTGGCACTATGGAACCAGTTTGCAAAACCCAGAAAAAGCCACCATAAATTTTTAAAGCCATACACTCCCGGAGGGTGTGTGCTAAGTTTCATGACTTTTTAAGCTTTCCAATCCTCTCCACAACAACTTCTTTTTTCATGGCAAATCGCCATACCACCAGGGTCTGCTGTTAAATAAAAATTCAGAACTTTCACACTGAAGCGCTGCAACTATAGTTAACTATTATCATAGTCATTTGTTCTGGACTGGACAGGTTATCACACTACTATGAGATTTGGGCCTGATTGGATAATGTACATGTGAATGATAGCAACTTAAAATTTCATGGCTGAATGATCAAAATTTAACATTGTGCATTGGACACACTCTTCAATAAAAACAGAAAACTTTCCCAATTTAGATTGATTAACTTAAGCTGATAAAATCAAGGGGCCTTGGGATTATTTTGTACATTGGCATTTGTTTACCAAATTTCATGTAGCTCGAACTATGTGTAGGTTATATTCTAGAGCAGTGCTCCCCAGCCCCTGCACCACAGACCGGCACCGGTCGTTTGGTACTGCACAGCGAGAGTTGAGGCTCAGGTGTAAAATGAATGTTTTTCAGGGTTTTTATCAGTTTTTAGCGTCATTTTTAAAAATAAAAAATCTTTTTTATCGTTAACTTTGTTTCCCTGGTTCTTTCCCCTTGTGTTATGAATAAATCTTCTCTTTTTTTGTTGTTGCATTTATCCGCGACATTTTAAAGGCCGGTCCATGAAAATATTGTCAGACATAAGCCGGTCCGTGGCACAAAAAAGGTTTGGGACCATTGTTCTAGAGTCATTGCACAAAGCCCATTTCCAAAACCAATGAAAGAGGTAAAATTTCACCAGACCTGATGTGAACTTTTATGAGTTTCTAAGCATGGTTAGGCAATCTAAAAGGTGATGAGTTATTCCATTGATGTTTAACCCCACACACTGCACTACAAACTGTCATCAAGACAGCAGTTTTATATCTGAGTGTGTGTACAGTAAACATATAGTATCATCACATTTAGTCAAACTCAACATGTCACATACAATTTACGTTAAATTTAAAGTTGAAATTGAACATTAGAATTGGAATTATCGGAATTAATACAATATTTATGAAGTAATTTTACATATGCAAAAGAGTTACTTGTGCTTCCTAAATACTGGCTGGCAGTACCAAGGAGTGTTATAAAATGATAATTTGGCGCCCTCTAGTGATAGAACCTGAACTTGCATGTTGACATAAAGTGAATCCAGCGGTGGGGAACCCCAGGCCTCAAGGGCTGGTGTCCTGCAGGTTTTAGATCTAACCCTGGGTCAACACACCTGAAACAAATAAATTACCAGGCCTCCAGAGAACTTCAAGACACGTTGAGGATGTAATTTAGCCATATAAATCAGGACACATCTAAAACCTGCAGGACATCTGTCCTTGAGGCCTGGAGTTCCCCCAGCCTGCATTATAAAGAGCAAGGTTCTGGAATATTACACATTCAATTATTTATTTATTTATTTATTTCAATTTTTAAGTAATTTATGACACATTTCATTAATTAATTATATATGTAATTAATTATTGGCACATTTAATTGTGGGTTTTTTTTTTCAAATTTTAATTAATTATTGACACATTTAATACATTATTTAATGATGTATTTATTTAATTCAATTTTTCATTTCTGGCCCTCCATACTGGAAATTTATGGAGCATAGTTATAAAAGGTCCTCTGCTAACTGCCGCTGACAAAATAACATCAGCACAAAAAGGAGCTTCAGGGCAAGGGTTTCTATGGCTGAGCAGCACCTGTAGGCTGTGTCCACATATAGATAATATAGTGGCTAAATATTATTATTAATGCACAGAAAGAAAATTAAATTCAGTTTAAAATTGCACATGCGCTTGTATATGATAAATAATCACGTTTCAATATTGTCTGTGGCTGAAGTGCTGTGGTTTCTAAACGCTTCCACTTTGCAATATTACATCTTATGGCTGGTTGCGAAATGTCTAGGAGGGAAGATTTGATAGACTGACATGTTGCAATGATGACACCTTATTACAGCACCATGGTTAAATGTAGCAACCTCTTTAAAATAACCTTTACAAGTTGTGTAAAAACAGAATGCATGGACTACGCTCTTCCTCACATCAATGGGAAAGATTCCAAGATAAAACATCTATACATTTATATCTTCAGATTTGAGCATTTATTTCACTGGCATTAATAATTATATTGTTATTCCACCAATCCATCCATTTATTTTTATATATTTAGGGTTTCCAGCGGGCTGGTGCCTATCGCTGTTATCATAGGGTGAAAGGTGGGGTATGCCAGGTCACCAGTCTATTCTCACATTCACACCGATTGCCAATTTAGAACTGGAGTCCATGCATATCTTTGGACTGCTGGTTGCTGGTGCATCTGGAATGAACCCATGAAAGCAGGTGGAGAACATGCACTGGCAGGCGGATTAAACGCCCTGTTTTGTTTTCTCTTTTCTTTTCTTCTCTTTTCTTTTCTTTTCTTTTCTTTTCTTTTCTTTTCTTTTCTTTTCTTTTCAGGAAGAGGCTTTTCATTTTCACAGTATAGTTTTAGTCTACCGTAGTGTGATGTGAAAGTAGCTCAGTATGTAAGAATTTTTCTGGATGCACACGTCTGTATAAACACCCACACTAATGATGTCAAAAACAAGGCATGGAAAGTTCCAGTGCTTATCGCTCATAAAATCAGTATCGCATGACTGAAAAATGAAGAAAACTCAAATACTAGGAAAAAAAAGGGCAGTTCATGTGTGATAATGACTTGATATGGGGAATTTTGACATAGCTTTGTATCATGAAGGTGGTCCCGAGCAACTGAAACTCTAGATGTGTCAATAACCGCACTACATGAAATTCCCGATTTAGGCTCTCTTTTAAACAATGTTGCTGTTTAACCCCACTACAAACTGTCAACAAGACAACAGTTCTATATGTGAATAAGTTTACAGTTACTTTAAGTGCAATATTACCTGCCAATCATTTTCATAAAAAACTATCAAGTAGCACAATTTTATCTTCCAACTCAAGTTGTACTTCAATGTATTGTTGTGTTCTTTTCGCCGCAAAATTATACGTAGTTTAAACATGATTTTCACTTGGTTGCACGGTCGGTTTGAAGTTTGGTGACTTCATAGTTTCGTGCAAACATCTGCCCACCTGTGGCTGAAGATGAATTACAATCAGTGCCATGATGTGCTTTTTGATAGAGCCAGTAAAGGGCGCCAAAGTACTACTGTTTGGATTTAATGTGAATCAACCTCTATGTTCAGGAGTAACATCATTACAAGCACCGATATTAATATTCGCCTTAACCCCGAAGAAAATGATTTAGTTCGCCGAAACAGTGTAGTGAGAAAAAATAAAGTGAGCCGTAGCCTTTCACTTCTTGTCACAGCTTCAGCCAAATGATGGTGCCAGGCACATGACTCAGTGGCTGTGTGACTTATTTACAGTAACACAACAGAATAGCAAAAGTTTAGAACAACTGAATATCTGTTCTCAAGATCTAGCCTTTTTTTCTTTTAGTATTAATCCGCTATTATTTATTCATTTTGCTTTGCAAACCCAAAATCTTCTTATTCCGGCTGCTCCCTTTAGGGGTCGCTAAAGTGGAGCTCTAGCTGAGATCCTCCTCTGCAACACCAAACCGAAGGGAGACAAGCCATGCCTCCCTTCACTAAACCTCCCCTGTTGTGTTTTCCTCTTACCTGTGTATCCACCATCTCTCCTTTTCACATTTCCACACCATCTAACCGAGCCTGTCGAACTTTATCAACCTGTGTGTGTATATGTAGTAGTCAGTCTTTTTCTAATGGATGTTTATTTTTTGCTTTTAAACCACTTTAGCTTCAGACACACACTCAAGCTCTCCTTTTCACACAGCGTGTTTAATCTATGTCTCCAAACGCGTCAGTTCCTACAGCTATTTAATGGTGAATCACATTCACCGTAGGCTGCGCCTTTCAGTTTCAGTTTCCTTACCAGCTAACGTAGAAGTCTTTTTTCTTAAATCTGATGAGTGTTTAGTCCAATTACTGGCTGCTACACCGCCGAACAGACATCGGGAAAGGTTTATTCCTGCAGGCCTACCTTTGATGACTGCAGCTCTGTCAAGGCCACGTGCTGCCAAAATAACTGGTTTATCCAAACTGCTGCTTGAGGCTTCGGACGAGGACCTTTGTGATGACTTTGTCTGTTGATGACTCTTACGGTGACAAACTGTTTGTGCATCAAAGCTGGAACACGTCTCACGTGTAAGCTAAACCTTCCTGCAGCCGCTTTGAAGTCACAGCTACGTGGTTTTGCTTTGTCTTTCAGCCTGATAGATGTGAAACCTTATGAAGACTCCTTTGATCTTCCTCAGTCTGATTTTTTTTTTTTAGATGAGTCCATTGCTGAAGTGATCTGTCTTACAAGTACTGAAGGGTAAATTAAGACATAAGCACATAAATAACCTCATTATGATTTGGGGAAATGCTCTTGTTTGAGTCTGATTGCTACAGGGGTGTGTGTTATTTCTTTTAACCAATCTGGACGCTGCTGTGTAACTATGAGATCAAACTTTATTTGATTGCCTTCCTTACTCTATTAAAAACAAAACCCCCTGCAGTTTACTGAATATCAAGCCTGTGGCCAGAGCCGTGGGTTAACCCCTTGAAGTTAGGGGAACTGAAATAAGTGTCTCTGTATTTGTTCTTGTCTGGTGTGTAAAACAGGCAAAACTTAAATTACCTGCCCCACACACTCGAGAAACGTATATCATTACTGTGCCAAAAAGGTGATCCACTGCCAAAAAGTGATTTCCGGTATTTGCCAAAAACTGATTGCCTGTATTTAGAATGCTATAAATGAATTGTTGGCCTATAATATGTGAAGCATATGCCAAATGTATCCCTATAATAATTCATAATATCAATTCATCTTGAGCCACAAACAGCATTCCTGTCACAGGGTAGAAGCCACAATCAAACTTATATACAGTCAAGCGCATAATTATTCATACCCCTGGCAAATTTTGACTTAAAGTTACTTTTATTCAACCAGCAAGTTTTGTTTTGGGGTTTTTGTTTTTACTGGAAATTACACAGGCGTCTCCCCAAAAAATAATAAGACAATGTACAAAAAGCATCATTGTGGAAAAAATATTTCTCAGCTTTTATTTATATTTTAGCAAAAAGTGTCATGTCCAGAATTATTCATACCATTCTTAATAATCAGTTGAAAAGCCTTTATTGGCATTACAGCAATCAAACGCTTCCTATAATTGGAGACCAGCTTTTTGTGTGTCTCCACAGGTATTTTTGCCCATTCATCTTTAGCGATGAGCTGCAAATCTTTCAGGTTGAAGGGTCTTCTTGCCATCACCCTGATCTTTGGCTCCCTTCACAGAATCTCAATTGGATTCAAGTCAGGACTCTGGCTGGGTCACTGCAAAACATGAATGTTTTTGTCTGCTAACCATTTCTTCACCACTTTTGCTGTGTGTTCTGGGTTGATGTCACGCTGAAATGTCCACTGGTGCCCAAGGCCAAGTTTCTCCGCAGACTGCCTGATTTTGTTGTTGCGAATCTTCATGTATTGCTCTTTTTGCATGGTGCCGTTTACTGTGATTAGGTTCCATGGTCCATTGGCTGAAAAACACCCCAAACGCATTAGGTTACCACCACCGTGTTTAACAGTGGGGATGGTGTTCTTAGGGTTGAAGGCTTCTCCTTTTTTACGCCAAATGAAGGAAACATCATTGTGACCAACCAATTCAATTTCTGTTTCATCTGACGTAGGCTGCCGGGGATTCCCATGCATTGAGTTTTTCCTTTCCAGTCACCTTTCTCACTCACTATGTGTTAATAGACCTCGCTGCATTGAATCATATCTGTTATTAACCTCTGTCTCTCTTCCACAGCATGTCTTTTATCCTGTCTTCCTTCTCTCACCCCAACCGGTCGCGGCAGATGGCCGCCCCTCCCTGAGCCTGGTTCTGCCGGAGGTTTCTTCCTTCCTTTTCCTTCCCACTGTCGCCAAAGTGCTTGCTCATAGGGGGTCATATGATTGTTGGGTTTTTCTCTGTATCGATGAAGCGCCTTGAGGCGACTTTTGTTGTGATTTGGCGCTATATAAATAAAATTGAATTGAATTGAATTGACCATAACACAGAAGACCACAAGTCTTCTTCTTTGTCCAGATGAGCATTTGCAAAGGCCAAGCAAGCTTTTGTGTGCCTTATCTGGAGAAGTGGCGCCCTCTGTGGAACACAGCAGTGTGCAGTGTCCGTTGGACTGTCTGCCTTGAGACATTGCCACCAGCAGAGCCCAGATTCACCAGGATGGCCTTGGTGGTGATCCTTGGATTCTTTTTCACCTCTTTCACTATCCTCCTGGCCAGCACAGGTGTCACTTTTGGCTTCTGACCACGTCCTCTGAGATTTTCCACAGTGCAGAACATTTTGCATTTTTTAATAATACTTTGCACTGTAGCCACTGGAACTTGAAAACATTTAGATATGGCCTTGTAGCCCTTTCCTGACTTGTGAGCAGCCACATTGTGCAGCCGCAGGTCCTCACTGAGTTCCTTTGTCTTAGCCATGTCTGTCCACAAACCAACTGCAGAGAGCTGCTGTTTTTCACCTGTTGAGTTGATTAAAACAGTGATTCTCAATTAACCAGGGTACTTAGGATGCTTTAGAACAGCTTGGACTATTTGGAATGATATAGAACTTTGAATTTTCCCAGAGACTGTGACAGTTTGTGAAGCATATGAATAATTCTGGACATGACACTTTTTGCTCAAATGTAAATAAAAGCTAGGAAATTTTTTTCCCCCATAATAATGCCTCTTGTACATCATCTTATTATCTTTTGGGCGACACCTGTGTCATTTCCAGTCAACAAAAAAAAAAAAAAATGCTGGTTGCATAAAAGTAACTTTAAGTTAAAATTTGAATAATTATGAGCGTGACTGTATCCTTTATTTACCCAGTTAAATAAAGTCTTGTTGACATCAAAAATGTAGTTTTGAAATGTCCAAGACATTAACAGAGATTGCAGCTAATATAACATCATAATTCTATAAAGATATTTTAAGTGACCAAAAGGGACTGGATTGATTATAGTGAAGGTACAATAATGCAGTCATAAAGATACCTCTTTCATAATTTCTTTATTTTATATAGAAATTTATTTATAAATCCTGTTCACTATAGTCTATTTACTAATATAAGTAGACAAAACACATATTAAAAAAACACATTAAAACAATTGAAATCACTTTTTGCCCGGCTTACACACATTATTCTAACACAGGTGCGACCTGGCCCTCAGAAGTTTAGGAGATAAATATCCTGAAATATCCAGAGAGGCACCAGCTTGTTCAAAATGTCTGTAAGGACATTCATCAGGGACGGTGTGTGAATCTCTTTTGTGTCATGGTGGTCGATAACCATGTTTTTAATCCCAAATTAGAGAATGATACTCAGATGAGGGGAAAATTCCAAGAATTTCCAGGGGGATGAAGGTCATTAATCTGATGCTTTTCTAACCTTGTAGTTGGTCTTTAGCATGTAACGTCATTTGAATCAGATGTTGTACACCATAGGACGTGTTTCAGCATCTTTATCTACAGTACTATTGTTTTCACTTTTGCACGGGTCTTGTGATGTCTGCCTTTTGCGACAGGGGGTGCTGCAGACCCCCGCCTCCCTCCTTTTTGGGTTCTTGCATGTGGCACTAAAAATATGATGAAGTGTGCAATTTGAAAAAGGTTCTTAGGCTTTGGAAACAGGGGCAGTTGGCAACACAAATGGTAAGGCGGCGAATTGAAGCTTTAATGAAGTGATGTATCAGGCAGCAATTACTCACACATTTAAATTCACTTGATGAATAAGATCTCGGTTTTTTTAAATTTGTTTTTATCACTATGATCATGGGTTTTAGAGCATCACCCTAACGTATGAGACTTATACATTAAAAAAAGAAACTCAAAATCACACCTTTGCGTATTTGTTAAACGTACCACTCCAAAACCATGCCCACTACAATAAAAACTCCACTCATCTCAAGACTCTGGAACTGCAGAGAACAGTGAGGTTGATGGTGATAACGTGAGAAGGTCGGTGTGATGCTTTGCATTCCATCTGAAACTCAGTCGGATACTCAGTGTTGTCAAGTGGGCAGAGCTTGGTTGGAAAAAGGTGATGACAATGGGTATTTTCCTATTTAATCATTAAAACAAACCTCAGTATTTAGAGTCCTTGTTACTTGCATAAATACATCTCAACGTACAAGTTCAATTACTATGAAGCTGTTCTGTGAGTTGGCTCCTAAAATATTTCTATATTGACCAGAATTCTTTCCTTACTTCACATCAGCTTTGGTAAAACCTTTGGCACAGAGAGTGTAACTTCGATCCTTTGATCTCTTGCACTTATTTGGAAAACACTACCACCGTCACTACTACTATGCATAAGAAAAGTAGAACAGAGCGACAGTGCGCGAGAATTCATAATAGCAAAAAATAAACCAGAGACTCTGTATGGGTGGCAAATAAATTTTTAATCTTTCTAGTCATCTACTTGACTTTAATTTTCAACATGTTTGTGTCAGCCTCTTTGGTGGATCTAAAAGCCACAGGGGATGTTTTGCTCAGGCAGAGAGTAACCGCTTATCGCTTAGCTTGATCGTGTGATTGAGTTATACATATATCTATATATATATATATACAACACTCTTTTGCCACATACTATCTAATCTAGTTGTCAGACGTATAAGGTTGCGATTAAGTCTTACCGAGGAACTCATTTTAATGTGTGTTTTTGTTTGGCAACTTTTTACGCAAAGTTACAAAAGCTTAAACGTAAGGATTTCAGTTGCAGGGCCACCACAGTGAAATGTGTGTACAATAAAGATTGTGCAGTAATGCAATAATTTGGATTTGTTTTATAAAGTGCAGCAATTATATTCCTGTCTTCAGAGGTTTAGAGGGCTTTGGAGGCAAAAGCGAGACTTAGTATAGAGTATTGCTTTCAACAGCCAGTATCGAGATGATTATAAACAGTGAATATTGGAACAAGATGAAACCACAAGCCTAGACCAAGGCTTCACCAGACGGATTTATACCGATGAGTTAACGCTGAACACCTTCACAGCAGTGGTTTGAATAACGCTTTCTAGATAACTCTGTACAGCTGCATCTGGAGGAGAGGCCTCAGCAAAGTAGAACAGACGTGGTTCACTAAATGACGTTGAATTTGTTTAGCACAGCAAAAGAAACACAATTAAATGCACTTCACTTGCTCAACTGTAGACTTCCTTTAAGGACTGCACAGTGCATGAAAAATATGTTTCATTTTTGCTCTTACTGATCATTAAAGACTGTGAAAACAGTAACTGCTGAGATAGTTTAATCCAAATTATGATGTTTTAAAGGATTAGTCAGGTCTCATTCACAGTTGTACAAGTGTCTTTTAAGCACAAAGTCTTTCACATAAATCAGGATGCACGCATGCACGACCCTCGTGATAGTCTCACAGGAAGGAAACACGTCAACCCTGTTTCAGTTTTGTCCCTTCATTTGTGCCCAAGCTGCATTTTCTCACATCTACTAACATGTGTGTTTGTGGTGTACAGAAAAAGAACAGAGCAATGAGGGTGCTAAACTGAAAAAAAAAAAAAAAAAGTTGCAAAAATGCAAGTACAGATGCAGCGTGGTCTCTAAATCATCTATGAAACGATTAGCAGGAAAAGGAGCTTTTAATGACTGGCTGGTTTTCAGGCTCCTTTTCAGATTTAACTGAAAGCTTTAAAGAAAATCTCCTGAAGTGTTAAACTGATGCTGAATCTGAGTGGAACATATGGAAATGAGGGTCATTATCAGTAGTAAATTCAGGTTGGTGTCTTCATGTGAATACTTTCCAGTGGTCATACTCAAAACTCATGTAGGTGTTCCTCATAAGACAGACTCCTCACACACCAGATGTCAAATGGAAATACTTTATTTATTAACAAATGTTTGCTCTTTCGTCTCCTGTTGAAAGAAAATAGGAGTATATACTTTATCTGTATATACTTTTAAACTTAAGCATAACAACATTAGTTTTATAGACAAATATTTAGATCAAAACCAAAATAAATACTTAGAAAATGCTGAAATTAAATCAGAACTTTAGTGTCAAGTGACTCCCCCATTATCAACAAAACACACAATACTTCTTTCTGCATGTGGTTAATTTAATGTCACTGCCTTTTTTAAGGTGCCATTCACGAGAATGTGCACTATTTCCCTGTTTTTACCTTCAAAGATCATATTATGCAGAGTGCAGTTATTGTGTATGATAGAAATAACATTCGATATATCAGTCAAATAAAGTAATGAGTAAGTTTCACTTCTGCCTGAGTTGTTTACATTCAGTTGCGTACAATTTCAATATAGGACACAATGCCCAACACCCCGGATTCTTTAGATTTTGTATAGACCAAAGAAGTTGCCATAATGCGAGTGACTAAGATATCTTGGGTGGGATACATTCACATAAACTCTGTCATATTTTTCCAAGTGCTCGACCGAGCCGAGGTAACTCTCTGTGGTCCACGAGTAGCTCGTCTGCTGAGGGCAGAAGCCCCCCCTGTGGGCTTTCATCAAAGTCCGAGGTCGGGTATCTGTTGCTCTCCTCACAAACACAGTGTGATCAAATGAGGATATACGTGAGCATTCCTTAAAGATCAACTCAACCCGTGAGTAAATGTGGTAGAATCCGGTCTCATTGACCTGCAGAGCACCATCTGCAGTGAGATAAGCCACTGCTCCGGAGATGAATGCCCGACTCGCCCTTGAATCCCATCTTAAAGTCATAGGGTATTCTGTTTTCTCAATTCGCCCTGCCAAATGAAAGATCTGATGTTAACAAATGTGCAGTTTGTAACAATCAAAGAGCATGGCTTAAATTTAAAAAAAGACTTACCTATCACATGTGCTGCAGATCTTTTGCTTTTGTCCTGACCATTAAGGCCAGATTCATCAAGACCTGAAACAACACACAGATTAGAGTCACATCATCTTTTCTTATTCTTTAATGGGAAAAAAAAAAAGCTGTGTGATGAGAGAGGCCTACCGATTTGCTTCTGGGGTACACTAAACTCAGCCGCAGGTTGGTTCACCTTCAGTAAAACAAAAGTGACATAGAAGTCTCAATACCACATCATAGACGCTGTGTCTCAGTGCTTATTTCTAAAACTCGCAGAGAGAGGATATCCTGTCTCACTGGACTGGTGACCACAGATGGAACAATGAAGCCCTTGGTATGCCTTTTAAATGTCAAGGCACAGCTAAAGAATAACACATCTGTAAACAGTGCCAAACCGAAGTTAATTAATTAGTAAACTTTGCTGGTCTGCTAAACTTTCCAACTACTCTTCCATTCTCCCACCTTACACCTACCCATCACTCCCCCTCTATGCATGGGTGACAGTAGTCACCTTTTTCACTTTTGGTGCGTGTCACCAATTAACACATCTGAAAAACCAAAACCGAACATAAAGGAATGTTATTAAAATTATGTCTTTGCAAATGTTACTTACTCCCCTGCTTTGTTAAGAGTCATCACATCATTACTGTATCTCTTTCTTGATTGCACTAATCATTAGCTTATTAACTCACTGTAAGATCGTTGGATTTGTTCATTCTTATGAATTTTCCATGTTAGTCCTTACCTCTCCATCACTGTTCCTCAGTTGGTCCTCTATCCTGGAAATCTTAAAGGCTTCAAATCCCAGGGCTGCAAACACGAGCAGAAACAGAAAGAGCACGACCAATGCAAGCCCGGGGCTGATTCCCATGCAGCCCTTACTCTTCCCACGGCTCTTCATTCTCTCCTGGGCAGGCGGGAAGGACCAGCAGGGTATAAGACTTGGAGGCTGAGCAGAATCCTGCTGTCTTCCTCCTCCTCCTCCATCCACAAGAAACATTTGTGGAAATGGATAGTTCTGCTCAAAGTTCACGGTGCAGGCCATACCACTGATCTGTGATGTGTGACAGATATGTGCATCTATGTCCTCTGCAAAAAGGTGGTGTGTGCTTCTGTCTGAGCACCTCTGACTTAAAAGAAGCTGTCAAGGCATTCACCACCCACAACCCTCCCACGCATTGAAGAGAGCATGTCATTTTACATGAAAATTTTAACCACTGCTTATTTCCTCTGGGCTGTTTTGTTGTTTTGGGTTCGTTTGTGTTTTTCAAAATATTGCCATGTAACTTTTTATTTAAACTTTATCAAATAATTTGGTTTTTCTATGCTTCATAGGTCACCTATATGAGTGTACTGTGCAACTAAGTCTGAGAAGAAAGGAAGTTAGAGGTTTCAATTGACCCTCACCTCACTAACCACCTTACAAGTCACTTGAGACATGAAACTTTTTCACAAATTCCACAAAAGGAAAGATTGAGTAACTACAATCACCTGCACTGGATGTTAGAAAAGTGTAAAAAGTCTAGCTGCCCAGTTGACATAGTTCTGAGCTTCTTTACTGGCCTTTCTGGTTTGACAAACTGAAACTTGAAATTTGAACCAGAGAGAGATGTCGCACAAATCTGAATCGTTTTAGAGAATAAACACGTCATTGTCAAATGGTATTTTTCCTTTGATTTACTCTTAATGAGACACAGTCTGTTAGTAAACAGTGATACAGCAGTTTCAATAGCACACAGAGTATTCTTGGTGGGATGATTGTGCTGCCACATAAAAGAACGCACATCTCTGCACTGGCTTTCCTGCCGTCTGCTTGTGAAGACTTGACAGCAACGATACTTCAGAGGTGAGACTCAACCCCAACCAATACCTCAGAGATGGGCTTCCAGGAAAGCTGAGCACACACCGCTTCCCTCCCTGCTCAGTGCATTGTTAATAGCGTTGTGGTCTTACTGACATTTTGGGTTGGTTTCCTAGGATATGGAGCAAATGCGCCTGCCATCTCATAGTTGTGGGTGCAGCAGTTTCCATTACCTATTATCTTTCAATCACAAAATTCTGCTTACAAGCACAAGTAACCCCTATTAGTGGGCTCTTGGGACAAAAAAAAGTGTCTTTCGAGTTTCGACCTTGCAGCTGTGAGAGCTGCAAGACATTTAGAACTGCATCGAAGCAAACGATTTACATCAGCTGTGAATTTAACTAATAACGCCCATTGTCTAGATTCTGTAGTCTTTATCTTTTTTTGGTATTGGTATATTTTAATCAGTTCGGTGCAAGTCCTCAGTCCTGTCCTCAACTGTTTCATTTTTCCAAGTTCATGCAGAGACAGTGGGAACTCCACCATAAAGTGTGCAATAGGTTCGAAGTAAAATGGCAACTACGTCACACTTAACCATAAATTGCACAGACTGCATTTAGTCTACAAGCTGATGTATCTGTTTCCCAGAAGTGTCATGCTGAAAGCGGTCCTCGCAGCAACAGTAGCAACAGCTTTAGCAGCAAAGAATGGGTTAGGTGGGAGGGTGGGGTTTTGGGGTCTAACCAGGCCGTCTACGCGGCTGCTCCAGTTAATATAACCTGAAAGAGAAGACTAAAATGAATCACTGAATCAGCAAGTGACTCTATCAATTAGTTGTCTTCTCACACATTCTTCTTCTGTTGCATAATGGAAGTTGATGTGGTCAGGATGACTGACTTTGCTCAGAGGTGCCTGAAAATGACAATGAACTTCTCTACCTGAAATCAACGACATTACTCATCCTCTTTGGAAACATGCAATTTCCTTACACAGCAGGTTTTGTAACTTTGTCCTAAAATACTTCATAGTTTTCATAAATGAAGGTATTGTTATGACATTATATGACAAGAGACATTTATATGCTAATATAAACTTTGGATGGATGTGCTAAATGAACACAGGAGATGAAAGAGTTTTCAATAAACCATTGTATTATAAAATATGTAATATAAAAAACAAGTTATGTGTCAGAGTCATCATCAGAAGAAGAATAACAGTCTAGTCCCAAGACATGACCAGTCCTTTCCTCCATTGTCTCAATGTTGGATGACTTCCCAGGTATCCTCCCTGCTGCTCCACAGTTTGAGTTATTCTCTTGGAAGGCAGCTTTCTGCCCAACAGTCTCTGATACCCCATCTTTGCTTTTCTCTGAATATATTTGTCTTGAATGGGAATTATTAAGATTTGGCAAGCCACACTGCAGGATCCTGGCAAGACTCTGCGTTTGAGAGGAACTAGGCTGAACTGGTGTTCCTCTGAATGAAGCAGCAGCCACTGCCAGCCGAGTTTGATCAAAAGAAAGCGGCTGGTCCTGAACTGCGCACATGGCCTTTGAGGTTTCAGAGACCAGCTTAGTGGGTGCAAAACATCCTGCCATTCTGCTAATAAAGACACTTTCATTTTGCTGACTGCCATCGTTTTGTGAGTCACAGGTCCGAGGGTTTTTAACTGTAAATAAAAATGAACACACGTGAGATATATGTATGACCAATACCACTGTCTTAAAGCAACAACAAAACACACAATGTTAATTTCACAGGATAACAATTTGTGTTAAAGATGATTATGTTTTAATATAATTTTTTTACGCTACATCTGGCAATTTAAAAATTGTGTTGTTACTGATATAACTGTTTGTTCTAATTTTTATATTGTTATTTTTTTTCCAGGTGGTCTCAAAAATATTATAGAATATTTTACTGAGTATCAATATGAGAGATTGAAATGCATTATGTAGCATGAACGTAATGATGCATTAACCTTCTCTTTCATGGCGTGCATTTTTAATTTCTCTTTGCTATTTGGGCTGATTGGGACCTGATAAAAAAACAAAAAAACAAAACAAAGAACTGACTTTTTACCTGACTTTGCTCTACAAGGGCCTGATATCCACATGAGGACATTTGTTTTAAAATTTGATAGAACAGTGGCAGCATAATGTCCTTGTAGAGCCAAATTTAGTACTGTGGTCTAGACCAGCAGTCCCCAACCCCCGGGCCTCGGACCGGTACCGGGCCGTGAGAGTTGAGGCTCAGGTGTGAAATGTGCGGTTTTCAGGGTTTTTATCGGTTTTCAGCGTTATTTTGTTATCGTTTTGATCGTTAACTCGGTTTTCCTGGGTCTTTTCACGTGTGTTATGAATAAATCTTCTTTTTTTCAGTACCGGTACTAGTTTTATTTTGTTGTATTTATCCGCGACACATTAAAGACCGGTCCGTGAAAATATTGTCGGGCATAAACCGGTCCGTGGTGCAAAAAAGGTTGGAGGCCGCTGGTCTAGACAACCCAAAATGTGATGTCCACATATGTGGACACCAGGTCCTAGGAGGTTAATATTTACAAGGTAAACACCTTACATTAGTCAAATGTAATGTCAGCTCAAAATAAAAAAAAGATGTATATGCTAACTCACAGATTCTATATTGTTTAGTAAAGTCTTGTTACAAGGCCTTGCGTTACAGTTGTGGTCTGCAGTTTCCATCCAGTCATCATGAGCATGAATGTAAGGATAGTTGTAGGCTCTTCATGATTTCCTTGAATTGTTTTTTTTTTCCAGAGAAGATTAATTATGTAACATTAAAATTAAATGACTTTAAAAAACAGGAATTGGGGCGCAGAAGTTTAAATTATCACTTATTCTAATTATTATTATTGAATTTCTCTAATTCACACAAGATCAAAATTTAGGATGAAATATATAATTTGATAACTCTCGCTGGATGTTTTACCACTGTTCTTGGCAAAATTACTAGAGTTCATTTAAATTGGTTATTTTCATGTCACAGACCTGGTTATTCAATAGGATTGAGGCTGTGGCTTTGGCAAAGCCATTCCAGGATCTAAACACATCAAAAAACATGTGGACACTTGTGTCCATGTTTCAACCATTTGGCTGTTAAACTGAAGGGAAGTTGTAGAAGTTGAATGTAGTCCCCTTTCATTATATCGTCTACTTTGTGTAATGTACCTGTTAGGGATGGGTATCGAAAACCGGTTCTTGTTGAGAACCGGTTCCCACTGTTTCAATTCCTTGGAATCGTTTGCCATTTTTGCAAACGATTCCCTTATCGATTCCAGTCGCCCCGAATGACGTCACCACGTTGCGGAGCGTCATTTACCTGGCAGGAAACACGGCCCCTAAGCGGCTCAAACGCTCAAAAGTTTGATTATACTTTATGAGAACCGATGACAACAGGGCAACTTGCAAAGTAGATATTTCATTTAAGGGAGGAAACACTACGAATATGCAAAAGCATTTGCTCACAAAACACGCGATGACACGCGTTTTTAATTCCGCTCCGGACTCGTGACTCTCAACCCAGCAGCAGCGCTAACGTTTGCACGTCCTCTCCCGTTAATGCGGCAGGTAAATAATCAACTAACAGTGCATATTATGTTAGCGCAATCTGCCTTATTACAAGACCTGCCATTACTGTACATGTAGGTGACCATGATGAGAGAGACAGACAGAGTCTGGCTCAGATGCTGGCAGTTCTCGCTGCAGTCTACCGGTAGCGTCTCCTTTCAGGCCAGGATAGACTAATGTCACCGAGCAGTGTCTAAGTTTGTGGTCAAAGGCTTGCACCCATTTGCCACAGCACATGCCCCCGATTTTTGGTAAGTGAATGTGTTTAATTGTGGGCAGGGACATTACTGGATATTCTTGTGTAATTGCCAGAGAACAATTTATGTTATACTTTGTTATTGCTACAGAAGAATGTTGCAGCTTTAAGGCAGGGATGACTCCTGGAGTTGCTTTCTCACTGCATATGCTTTATTTCACAATCAGATCGATTCGATAACAAAAACATACAGCAGCTCCTCTCCTACTCCTAGCCCTTCGCTGCGGTGGAAAAAAGAACGACTTCAATCCCCTTCAAGGAACATACGTACAAAATAGTTTTCCTGATACACCAATGGGGCGTTCAATGCCATCTTGTAAATATGAGTACTCTGGCAGAGTAACAGTTCAAATGAAAAATACACCAGAACAAACAAGCAAACAAAAAAAGAAGTGTGGGGTACCTTTGAACCAATGAACAAAGTATAACAATTTATACTTTTTAACATAACCCGACCCCGTCAATATGTGATATGTCTCACAAGAATATTTATTTTATTATTTTACATTTACAATTTTTTTTCCTGGGGACCCTGTGACACCCCATTGAAGAGCCGTAGGCTGGATCTCTCAAGATCTCACTGTTGGGTTTGTAAGGCCATGTTACTCCTAAATTTCTATCTTGTTCAAAGAGAAGATATAAAACAAAGCTCTGAGCTAATCGACCTTAGTGTTCTCCTTTTTTAAAAAAAAAAAAAAAAAAGAATCGATAAGAGAATCGATAAAGAATCGAATCGTTAAACAGAATCGAAAATGGAATCGGAATCGTTAAAATCTTATCAATACCCATCCCTAGTACCTGTACCACTGACAGCAAAATGGCCCCACAGCTTCATGCTACCACCATTACCAGATTTACCTGAAGGTGCATATACTTTTGACCCTCTGAAAAGAAAATTCAAAAACTCATCCTGGAAAAAGAACTGTTCAAAGAAATCATGAAAAATTGCCATTCATGGTATTGATGGTACCATTCATTCCTCTTATTCATGCCCATGTTGAGTGTATACAAACAACTAAGTGTTTTCACCGTCAACATCTTGGAGTTTTGAAACCTGATGCCACGAGCTGGTGATGGATCTGAATGCGAAACTCAAAGAACACACTCACCAGCTCAGCTTGCCCTGGTCTATCCTGCTTTCTGAAACTAATAATGGCCATCATTTACAAATATTTTATTCAGTATGAACTAAAAGTAGCAAAGTTGTTACTTAGGAGTCACTTAAGCTTTAGCTTCACTTTTCAGACTTGGAAATTATGTATATGGTTTATCTTATTTCCACATTACACATTCAGACTGTATTTTTTGTGACATTCTAAGATGAAATATTCTCATAAGTCAAAAAGAAAAACTATTAGTTTCACTCAAAGCAGAAGATTAACTACTTACCAATTGCTGGAGAATCTTGCATATCTGCTCTTCGTTTGCAATAAGCTCGAGGAGTCCATGGCTTGTGTTTACAAGATGGATCAAGAACTCGTAGTTTGGCAATGAAGCGTTTGTACTCTTTCTCTAAGGCCTCAATGTGCAGCTGAAACTCTCCTATCTTCCTCTCCGGGTAATGAGAAAGTTGTGATTGCTGGAAAAACAACAAGAACTTGGTAAAGTATAAATAAATAAATAATAAAATAAACCCAATCTTGCTTTGTTACAAACACTCACCTGTAGATAATACTCAATTTCATTCTTGATGCTGGGGATCCACTTTTTCACAGCAGCAGCTGAATTAAGAGTAGACTGTGAAAGGAAATGGCTTGATGAAATTAGCCAGTTAAGTGAATTATGGTGACAATTTCATGACTTTTGTGTGTTTTGTTTGCTTCTTCATTACCAGCTTTGGTCGACGCTCGTGAATATCTCTGAGGCGTCCCTCTGTAAAGGAAAAGAAACCAGTGTAGCCAAAGTCCATCTAGAACATAAGTGAGCCCCCCAGCGAGGTGCAATACCATCTTAGATAAAGTGCACAAAGTGCCAGTGAATATCTTCATCAAAACATGGTCAAAGGTCACAAGGAAGATATTACTAATAACATAGATAAATTAACTAACGAACAAAAAAATCCTGCTAAATATTCTTTTCAGTAGCACAACAGTTACTTGCCTTGAGATTCTTAGCATAATGTTGCCTCTTATTAATTATTTTGTTTTCCTGCAGAATAGCCCGCAGGCCATATTTTATGTGTCTGTAATCTAGAAACATGTCTAACCACTCAGCCATCTTGGTCGACCTAAAGGCAGTTATTTGGGCAGTTATTCTGCAGCCTTATGAAAATGACCTTAAATTTCATTAGCCATCTGGGCATGAAATATTTATTTACAGATTCACTTGATGAAAATGCTTCTAGTATCATCCACCTAACTTTATAGATAGATATAGATAAAAGTTACTCCCCTCTTGTTTTATATCTGGGGAAGTTTCTGATTAAGAAGTACTTACTTGTCCCTACTGGGAAATCATCCACAATCACCTTAAAGCTTTTATGTAACAGTCATCTTACTCTTCTTTTTTCTATTTTCGAACATAACAACAGGTAAAAATGCAAACTTATATTTTAGTTGCTTTTGTCTCTGGTTATCTCTGGGTTTCAGAAGGGATCGCTTATGGTCGGATATGCGTTTTCACGTGGGCTAAAGCCTGTGTATTAAACCAAGTGAATATGTGAGAATGAGAGACAGTGGACAAATAATGCTATGTAGTCCAGCAAAACTCCTACTTTTTGAGCTTTGGTGAGTGTGTAAACTACAAGATTTCAATGTATGTTTTTAATTGGACTAGCAGCTGAGGGTTAGCACTACTGTAGTTAACAGGCAGAGCTAGCTGCCCCCAAAGCGGCTTGTTTTTATCAACTGAATGCATATCGCACTAAACGTATTACCCGCTTACCCTCTCTCTCTTTCTGGAGCCACAGTCTGTTCAGTCTGCCCTGCTGTTTTTCCTCATTTCTCGCCATTTCCACTTCGTCCACAAAAACCGCTGCGAATAAGGAAAAACAATATCACGTGACACACAACAGCCCTCACGTGATCTCAACCAACATAACGCGAGAGCAGCAGTTAAAATCGCAAAATACATGCAATCCCTCGTAAAACCAAACCCAAAATGTTTGTCTTGTGGTTCGTTGGTAAGCGAACGAAATGAAATGTAATATATGGGTTAAAGCGTGCAAACCAAGTGCATTTCTTTTTCTTTTTATTATTATTATATTATTATTTTTTTTAAATATTATTATTATTATATTTTTTAATCTATTACCTGCAAAGGAGCAGGAAATCCGAATATTCAAGCAGAATCTGTGTAGAAAATAGTGTACATAACAATCGCCCCTGTTACAGATTTATTACATGCAAAGTTGTTAGACATGATTAGATATGTTTTGTGCTGGATAATTATTTAAAAAAACAGACATTACTTAAAAATATCTAATAATACTTAAGTAGCTTTAAAAAGTTCGGGCGATTTAAAATATAATTAAGCTACTTAAATGTAGAATTGCACTTTTCATAATCACAGACGTTATACATATTCTTAAATGGAAATTATTCATTCATATATGTGCATATCAATTTAATGCAGCCGCTGATTAGTTTACTTACTCATGTACTGATGAGTAAATGTATCTATAACAATTAAGTTGACATATCTGCAACAAAATGTAAACAATCATTTATACTGTTTATTTTATTTCAAGCAACTAAGACGTTCAAATGAATTATATGGAGTAGAAAGAACAACATTTTCATCCAAAATATAGAACAGGGAAAGTAACAAAAAGCCCCTTTAAAAAAAGACAGTAGCGCAACATTGAAATACTAATATAAATTACATTAAACCTGTACTTCAGTAAGGTATTTGAGTAAATGTACGTTAAGTTACATTCCTAATCGCTGTCATTGATATCCAGTGACGTTTACCACTGTAAGATTAACAGCACTCTAGTCCAGCCTAGTCAAGCACAACAACTACTGGCAATATTTGGGTAACAAAATACATCCTCAAACATATTCTTTAAATTTGTTATTTACATATTTCTTCACAAGCCTTGACATGATAACAGTCTAGCCTATGGGTGTGCAATCTGCTCCATATATGGTGGCCTCCATAATGTTTAGGATAAAGTCACATTTCTATAGTTTTGCCTCTGAAGTGCAGATTTTCAAATGTAATTCAAGGGTTTTTACATAAATCGTGCATGAACCAGAATTACAGCCATTTTTATAAACAGTCCCCCATTTTCAGAGGCTCAAAATGAATAGGAAAATTGACTGACCAAGAGGTTTCATGGTCAAGTGAAACCTGTTTCACTGTTATTTCATGACAAACAAAGCAGACATACATCTCAGCAACACCAAAAGGCCAGAAAGATCACAGAAAACAGAGAAGTGAATAATTTTGTATTATAAATTATTTCCATAGTTAAGAATAACAGCTTTGCAATATCTAACCAAGTCCAGAACTGTCAAGAGACATAAACCATGAAAGGAAATACTGAGAGTGCAAACCACTGATTACACTCAGGAACATAAAGGTCACATTTGAGTTTTCCAAAAAACATCTAAAGACGCCTGCTTAGTTCTGTTTAAAAAAATTCTTTGGAAAGTTGAAACCAAGTTGAACTTGTGCCAGAATGGGAGGAGACAAATATGCTCATGAACCAAATTGCATTATCTTTCAAACATTGTGGACTTCAAGTAGTCATTGACTGCAAAGGGTTTTTTTTTTTATCCAAGTATTAAAAAGAGTCTATAGTTTTTACATTTATTTTAGTTTGTCCTATTAATTTTGAGCCTCTATAAATGGGGCACTGTGTATAAAAATGACTGTAAATCTTAAATGGTTCATACAAAAAAATTTAACACCTCGAATTAAAGTTGAACATCTGCACTTGAATCAAATATTGATTGTTTGATTTGAATTGAATTTGATTTAAAAGTTGTATCCAAACTTTATGGATGACACTCATTTGGGAGTTTTTTGGAACCTACATTGACTGAAAAATGGCAGTGTGCGGCCACTGAACCTATAGTTTAATTATAAATTTGTTTAAAAAAGGAGCCGTATCAGACTTGATGACTTTATAAAGCTTTTCAACATATTTTATTTACACTTTCCTCACAGTTGCTGTACACACAGTTAGATGCCGCTCTCCCGCTGCCAGCCACACAACTCCACAACAACAACGACATAGGACCCCAGTCAGTCTTTTAACCCGGCGAGGCGTGATTGCGGATGCCGTTGCAGATGCGTTCGCCTACCCTGTAGCGACACCGCCGACCACGACCCGCCACACGACACTTTCATCGCGCAGCTGGGGTGAAGAAATATAGAAATAAAAAGAAGAATCTGTGAATTCTTTCAGTGAATCAGATTATAGAACTAGTCCAGGCAGTAAAAATGCATTTAAGCTTTTACATTTCCAATATACCCACTTGATGAGACCTGATATTACCTAAACGTTAGGAAAATTTAGTCTAGTTCTTTGAGGACAGAGCAGTTGACCTCTATCTAATTTGCATTGATCTATATTTTGTGTTAGTAAACTTGTAAAACAGGAGCGATGTCATTTAGTTTTACCCAGTGTAGCAGATGGTGTGAGGGATAGCTGAGCAGTGGAAGCACAGATGAAAGGGCCTAAAGATAAAAGGCCAAAACTAAATACAGCAACTAGGAAAATCGTTCAGGCCCAGTTTATTAGTTTATTTTGATGACTACTAATGACGCTCAAGAGGAGTTGAAGTTCTTGCCTAAATAGTCCAGGAAGGACTCTTCCTATTCCTTGAGACCAAGTAACCATAAAGTAAAGTCCTGTGCATAAGTCTTGAGTCACATCTCTCTCTCTCTCTCTCTCTCTTTTTTTTTTATTAAAAAAAATTGTTTCCAATGATTCAGTTTTTCTTGTAAAATTTTCAAGTGCTCTTTTTATGTCTACTTTTCCCTCATTTTTGGCCCATTTTCAGATGATTTTTTTGGAACCACTTTACATTGACCTTTGGGTCATTCATCATGAACAATGCACATAACTCAAGGGATGAACCAGTGTTGTGTCTACACATAATAGAAAACCTAGTAAAGAATCAATTTTCAATTGTATGATTTGCCACTCTTTTTTTTTTTTTTAGCAATTAGACTCTATATGGAATCCTTACGTTGGGTGAGTGCTGAGTGTTTGTATATGTGTGCATGAGGGTGGGAATGCATGTTTGTGTCTGTGTGTGCCTGTTTGTCTGTGTCTATATGTCAGGTCGGGTCTTAGACTCCACCTCTCTGGGAACTCCCAGGCCCTCCAAGGCCTATCTCCCCTCACCACACTCCCTGCTGGTGACTGATGCCCTCAGGGGTCGGTGTGTTGGTGGTTCTTGGTGTCCGGGGCTGGGCACTCAGGTATGTACCAGCTCACTCCCGGTGGCTACCTGGCGGGGCCTGGCGCCTGTTGCTCGGTCAGGCCTCCTCCGGGGTGCGGGGGGCCCTCGGGCCTCCGGCCTCTGGGCCTGCGGCTCGGTTCACTCTGGCACAGCTGGCTGCCGGCAGAGCCGGCGGGCACGCCAGTGCAGCCCCCTCTAGCTTCTGCTCGGTGGCTACTGGGTTACACCTCGTCTGGGGATCCTCAGCCCTTCCCATGAGGGTGGCACGGATGCCCCTCCGGTGGTCCTTCTTGGGCTCTCGCACTCTGAGGCCTCTGGATGTCTGGGGCCTGGATCTCCTCCATGCCTGCTTCATGCCCTAGGGGACGGGGCTATGGCTCGCTACATCCTCTTGCAGACCATTACATGTGGAAACCATTTGAATACAAGCGCACAGGTATGCACACGGGTGTTCACTGCTCGTAGACTTAAATTACACCTTTCTTGGCTGCTACTTCAAAGCACATTGTGCGCTGTCTGTCCTGCGTGCTGCACAACAACATTGAATATTTAGTATTTACTGCTGTTTACACTTAGCTAGATTAATGCGATGGTGTTGTGTTTAGTATATTGCTTTGTTTTTTTTTTTACTTGTTCTCTATTCTTCTTCTCTCAACAGGTGATCCAGGAGATTTTTTTTCTCCCCCCCCTTTCTCACTGTCCCTCTCCCCTTCTGTTTTTCTTTTCCTTCCTCTTTCTTTCTCCCTTTCCTATCCCTCACTCATGTCTGTCCCATCTGTAACATCTGAAAATAAAATATAATAAATAATAAAAACAAAGGTCGATCAAATGGACCAATACGGCAATGCCACGATGATCCATTTGGCAAAATAAATCCATTGGGTATCCTTGTTGGTCTTCAGACAACAATTCTGATGGCTAAAGAACCAAATGGGACAGGCAAAAAAAAAAAAAAAAAAAAGACTATATGGAATTATTGTTGATCGTCAGATCAGTCTTTTGACCTTGAAGGAGAGGTCAAAGGTTAAATGGAACACAAGCTTTTACATTTGATGTTGTACTTTCTATATGTTAATATTGTGATGTGAGAGTGGCTATAAAACTGACATTTTCTGAATCTCTGAAAAAATCTCTAAAGAGTATACTGATTTAATTGTGTTTTTGTTTTTTTTTGGACACATTTTCAGTGAATTATTTTAGTTCACTAGTTCCAGGAGGTCAAAGTTCAGACTTGTGATGTCATCAGTAAGTGCAAGAAGGAAAAAAGTAAACAGCGTGTGGAACGTGACAGCATGGGTTGCTGATGATATGCTATGCTGCCTGTAAACTCCAAACCTGAACTGAGGAAAATAAAGTTGCCAAAAGGAGAACGGAGCCATGTCTGTCTGAGGGTGCAACATTAACAATACGCATCACACTTGTGAATGTGAGAACTGAGAAACTTCACAGACATCTTGTGACTTAAAAGGCTTTTTGTAAAATTTCAACCAACAAATCATTAAGTTGACCTTGCAGACTCCGGTGGATGTAAGCCAAGTTTTAATGGATTGTTAACACAACCCCACTATAAACACCCAAAAAGTTTAATCACAGTTCACTCAAATCTATCTTGTTTATAGATGGAATGATGACACGCATTTGTGCTCACATGCCTGCAAGCATACGAGCACACATGCATGCAATAAACGCTATCAAAAACATAACCACTCAGCAGAGATAAAAATCCAGCAAAGATCTGACATGAGTCCCGAGAGCTGCATCTGGCTGTTTCATACGGTAAAACATAACCATACAGCAGGGGAAAAAAGCTGCATCTGGCGCTTCAGTTGAACCATCTACACTTTGCCAAGCCTAATCAGACCTCATCATGCGCTTAGTGGAAGAGCAGCTGTCAAAAAACATTCTTGAAGAAGAGAAACAGGGACAAAAGCTCAGGTGTGCAATATTAAACACAGAATGAGCTAAAAATCACTGGCAAAAAATACTGTCAAATTGAATCCTTATATAATTTGTCATAATTCTATTACTTAACACCAAATAATACAATACATTTTTATGATGAATATTTTAGCATTGTCCTACGATATTTTTGACCCTTGATGGAAAAAAGTACATTTTACACACTTTAACAGTTGTTAGTGCGAAGTTTCGTTGACATTTCTTATTCATATAACAGCGTTGGAAAAGTAACAGTTAGCCTGATGAGAAGGAAGCGCACATTTTTCCTGTTGTCATTAAACCTCAAAAAAAAAAAAAAAAATCCCACCCTAGTGCTAATAGGTCTTCAGGGGTTTTGCTGCCAGGACCACAATCACACAGGAAGATCTAAATGACGGTAAATGCAGATAATAATCACCGCTGCACAATCATCTACAACATTTTGCAGCTATACCAAGCTTTTGTAAAGCATTTAAATGCATCAAAATCTGTGTGAGTGAAAGATAATCTAGTGTGTGAAATTACTGTTCTTAGAATTTTCAGGTATTTGTATTTTACTCAGCATTGTATTTTCATAGTTTTTATTTTCTCAGAACTTTCCCCCCAAGTTTTCACACAAATTTCTACTCCTACCATTTGCAAAATAAACTCATTGCTTTAGGTTAAAGACATTTGAGGCAAGTTTATATTTATCATCACTGCAGGCCTTCAAACATCAAAGTGATCTGAGCGTGTATTCTCGATCACTGGAGCTTATCAGACAGAAAGAGATAAAATCATATCGTTTATGCATCATTTATAGCAGTTTTAGAAGTGGAGCGAGTGTAAGAAGTAATGTTTTTAAGTGGCAGGTAATTTTAAAATGCAAAGTTTCTAAAACTTCAACAAAAATCAGCAAAATACAGAAAGTAACTCTATTACAGATCTTTTTGGGTTTGTGCCAAGAATACATTTGTCAAATCAAATATACGAGCTATCTGTTGTTGTGATCCCTTAAGGGGGAGCAGCTAAAAGAATCTAAGGAGGCAGAAAGTAGAGTAACATAGAAACACTTAAGTAAATTAAACCTTTACTTCAGTAAGATACTCAAGTACATGTACTAAGTTAAATTCCTACCGATCCTCACTATTCCATCCAATGATGTTTGCCAAGATTAACAAGTCCAATGTGTTGGATGAGTTGCTTAACCTAGTCCAACACAATAACAGCAACTGGCAACACAAGTGCCAGGAACCAAGCAATAAGACATAAAGACAAGGACAAAGGTATAAAAAGTACTTTTTGTAACTTTAATTAAATGAAAAATTTTTAACTGTATCACTAAAATCCAAATCTGTATAGAGAAAGTAGATAAAAGTAAATGCTAAATAGGAGAAAACTCAAAATGAGGTCAACTAAATGAAAACCCTACCCTACCAAGGTTAATATAACATAGCTGACTTGCTTACCAGTTAGTGCACAAGGCAACATTGGCTAGCCTACCAGACACAAAAAGGGGGCTGATGGTTACACAAATACCACATAAATCTAGAAACCCTATAACATACGGTAATTCCATCCTAACCCTAACCCTGCCTTAACCTCCTAGGACCTGGCGTCCATATATAGGGACATCACATTTTGGGTTGTCTAGACGACAATACTAAATTTTGCTCTTTCAAATGGCTTTTAAATGAGCCATATTGCTCAAAGGGGCACAATTGTTGTTTTTCCTTTTGTTTTTGCACTCAGGAAAAATGCTGCTGTGTTCAAACACCAAATAAGGAGTTTTGCACATGATTACTCAATTGTGACTTTATAGTGTTCGAACACTATAAAGTCACAACAGCAAAGAGAAATTAAAAATGCATGCCATGAAATAATTTGGGTCTTAGGAGGCTAAATAAGGCAACATTGTGCCATCTCATTTCAATATTTATGTGAAAAATAACCACTAACCACTAACTAAACAAAAATACTTACACTGAAGGGTGCACTGTAAACCCGAATGTTCAAAGTAATTAAACAGATTAAGTAGTGTATACTCAAAGTCTTTAAAAAGTTCTGTTAACTTAAATATGTCAAGTTCGTATAACATGTTCTTCTTTTTGAGTAAATGAAACTAATAATATTTGATTGAATTGAACTATTTCTATATTAAGTAAGCATCACTTAAAATCATAACTTAAGCACAACGTAACACAGTTAAGTTAGGACATATAAGAATGGTAAAGTCCTGTTATTTTTGTTGTTTCAAGTAGGATTTAATAATAAACTTAATTTATGTAGCACATGCTAAAATACAATAAAATCTCAAAGTGTTTCACCAAATAAGTAAAATCAAATTGTCTTAAATGCATTAGTGGAAGACAAAATGTATTTATTTTAATATTCATTGTTTTATCAATGTGTCCTACATATATATTTTTAATTTTTTCCGTAAGTGTTGAGCAGCTGCAGGAATCAATTTTTATTCCGAGTTAATCTCTGATTCACCCTCCGAAGCGGAAGGCGGCGCTAATGAGCATTAATACGAAACACAGAAGAAGTGAAGGTATATGGGCGAGAACAGCACCAAAGAGGCAACACGGACGACTGGAGAAAGTTGGACCTAACGGCAGCAACTAGCATCACTGGACTTACAGTAAGTTTTCAATGTTGATATTAGTTTATTGTTAAAATACGAATATTTAGTTGTATTTTGGGTGCGTGTCGAAAAGAATAGCAGAAATGTCGGTCCGTGTTTTTTATGTGCTTTGCTGCTCTCCCCGAAGGAAACTTTGCGCTTGCAGAGCTAGCATTAAGTTGTTGTAATGAGGGTCGCAGGCTGTTTAAAAAGTTAGATACTACTTGTTCTAGAGGTGGCGCCTGGTCGCCTAGTATAAAACAAAGTATTTTAATCTCTCTAAATTTTTAAACCCCCTCTCATGACTCAGAATAGTTGGGTCCAAACAAGCCCGTTGTCCCTGCAGTTACACAACGGAGATGCCTGTCTGCAGTGAGAGTGCTTTCAAGCAGTTTTCTTGTTAGAAACGCTATATTTTAAACTATATGTTCAGGGTTAGGGTTGTGAAGGAGCTCTTGGACCTCTGGCCTGCTCTAAAAATGGAGTCTGAGGTAATATGGATCAGCTCTGTTTAAAATGAAAATTGTAATTCTTACTCATGTGGCAGCTTTTTGCTGCTTTATAAAGATGTGCGAGATTCTTCAAATTGAACTGTATTGTCCTTCTGCTGTAGTTGTATGCAGAGTTTCAGCGGATTACAAATCAGAACCTGCCCAATACATTCTACGCTGAACTTGACCGCCATCTTCCTCGACTGATGACCTTATTCAGCCAGGGCATCAAAAACTGGGAAGACAGCAGATGCCCTGGTTGAAATTCTAAGAATTCACAATGAACAGGTAATAATAGATTGTTACACATTTCATAGGTTGAACCAGTGGAACATTGGACAGGTTCAATGATTTAAATGAGCTTTTTGAATTTTGCTATTACTCCACTTTGTGTTTGCTATTTGTCTGACTGTATTAAAGATGTGAACAGGTTATTTGTGGACATATGTTCTGATTTGACTGTTGTTTTTGTTGTTGTTCAGTAAACTCACCAGTATATAAAATTCTGTTTTTATCTGGAAATAGGAAATCCATGATATCCACACCAAGCGCACTACCGTTCTCCCTGCCCTTCCTGTCTATCTGCGTGAGGATGTCTCTGGATTTTTCAGAACCTGCACTGTGAGTGTCCTTAAGTATCTAACAGATACTACTGTGTATATAAACAGTGCATCAAAGTACAAACATGTATTTTGATGCACTGTTTGGACTTATCTTTGTTTAGTCTACCCATAAGGTTTCCATGTATGGTCTTTTCTGTCTCCTCACTACGAATGAACTGAATTGGTGTTTTGTTGAAAGTGATAAGATGTTTAGTAAAACATTTTCCTGTGTATTTCCTTTAGCTTAGTTTCAGTCTATCTCACACCACTTGATTCTCTGGTGAATTAGCTGATTTATGTGTGCAGAACATGGATCTTCTGTTTTTCACCTCTTACAGTGAGACTCAGGTCTCCCTTGTAAAAGAGGTATTGGATCTCAGTGGGAGTTGGTAAAATGAGAAATTATATGTCGTCTGTTGTATTTCTTGGGTTAGATTGTGATTAGTATCTCTTATTCATTAATTCAGGACGAATCTGATGAGTTGGAGCTTGATGGTGTTGAAGTGGCCCTCTTCACTGTCATCAGTGACCATGACACAACAAGTCCAGTTCACTACCAACCTGTGAAAATCTCTGTCGTCATTGTAAGTGATGCCGTGTTCAGTCTCCCCAGATTTGGTGAAGCCTTCCTGGTAATGTTTGGACTGATCTATGCACTTCACCTCAGCTACCCCAAAGGCCTGACCAACACTTTAGAATTTACTCAAAAGATTTTATTTGGTCTAGAAAGTGGTAAACTGTCACCCAGGTTACAGACCCTCAAGAATGACTTGGTTATGTAGGAACTCATCTGAAAGAAGGATGCAGGGTGAAGCATTATAAAAGGCTAGTTCAAAGTTCTCTCCTTTCATCTAAATAATGCCTCAAAACATTATTAGATTACTCTACAGGTGTTCAGCCAATAGGTCCAAACTATACAACGTGCCTTTGTTCTCATTAACATAATGCAAAGCAACACTAATGTTTTGTATGTTTTAATGTTTTTCGTAATACTATTTCCAAAACATTGTGGGCTGCGCAAGATGACCTAAATTTCACTGTTTGATACTGGTTAATGTAAAACAAATAGCATTGTAATTCACTCAAATTGCTGCCTTGTTGTCTTATTCAGATATTAGCCAGAGAGCCAAAAGCACATTTTGATATTATTAATTATTATTTGGCATTATTTTTCATTACTCTGACAGTTTTCCTGACTAAACAATTTTTGGTCTACTTATTTTAATTTATAAATGTTTTTGTTAATTATTTTTAATTAATTTAATTTTTTTTTTTTTAATGTATTTAATTTCAACATAGTGCTAAAAGGGAGCAGGCAAGATACTGTTCAATGGCAGATGTTTATGACTTTTGCATATTAAGTTACCGATACTCAGTGTAATTGAGGCAATCAATTGCCTCAAAAATTTTAAGTTTTGGGTCACATGTTTTTAAGTATCAAGTAGTCAACATATTTGACTAACGTGTACTTAAAATAATGACAACACAAACTAATAAACATTTGAGTTTTGTTAACATAAAAATGTTGTAGTTGTGTACTTATTTTTTATAAGTTCTGTGAACTTATTTCTTTGAATTTGTAAACTTGAAACTTTAAGTCATATTAACTGCAAATATTTGAGTTGACCGTTCTCAAAAGATACAAGTACCATGTAATCCAAACTTTTATGTTCTGGAAAAATTTGACTTTTGAGTTGATCAACTCAAAAAAATTGAGGCAATCGATTGCCTCAATTTTTTTGAGTTCTGGTAACTTATTCGGGTTTACAGTGTGGTGGTGAAGCCGTCCCAATCGAGGTAACACATTACATCCTCAAAACTAAAATGCTCAACTTTTTTAATGTGTCGTTTACATACTTTTTCATAAAGCCTGACAAGATAACTCAGCATGATAACTGATTTTGTGAAAAATGACCAATATACAGTGACTACTGTAATGTTTGGGACAAAATTAGTTTTTTTTGTTGTTTTTTTGCAGTTTTGCCTCTGTACACCACCACCACATGGATTATAGGTCAAATATATGTAAACAACCATATTGTGATTGAAGTGCAGACTTTCTGCTGCAATTCAAGGGAAAAATGCATTAACTATTTTAGAATTGCAGCCATATTTATACACAGTTTCTCATTTTCACAGGCTCTCCTCTTCCCAAGGAGGCCCAAATCACTGTCACTTTATAAGGACCCTTGATTTTTATTTTATTCAACTTAAGTGCATGTGTAATTTTTTCCATGACAAATTTTTCTATTCTTTCCTTTTCCTAATGCAAAAATGGTATTGCAAAATTATGTTAATATATTTAAGACATGCAAAACTTTACTTTCACATGATAAAGTCCAGGGGTGGGTAGAAATAACAAAAGAACCAAAAAACGACCTGGCCCTAAAAAAGTAATATTTCCCAAGAAACATATTGCAAATAAGTAGCGACTTACTATCTGAAGTTGAGGTGTTGAATTTGTATTTTATGGATTTTCACTGTAATTATGTCATTGTCATTTTAAATGTGAGACCCAAAAGAGTTGTTAATGCAAGCCATGCTGTGGCCATCATTAGGCTGAAAACTCCAAATAAACAGAGAGAGAGCAACAGCGCTGGAAGTGGACGAATAAACAATCTGGTGCATTGTTAAAATGAATGAATGACTGCACTGACCAGCTCAGCAACACTAAAGGGGCTGAAAGACCACAGAAGAAAACCAACCAAAGTGGATGATGATTTATTTCCATAATATCAGCAAATACAGAAGCTGTTTGTGTGCAGTTTTTCCACATAATGTGTCTTCTAACTAAAGGTCGAGCTGCTGCATTTCCCAGAAAGAGAAAAGAATGAAAGATAACTTAATTCAGAGATAAAGACAGATAAAACAAGAAGGAGCAGAAGAAGAGAGTTTATATATAAAAGCAAGGATTGCTCAGTGTGTTTTGTAATGTCTTCATTTTTAAATCAAATATTGGATCTGTATATGATGTGACGTTATTTTTTTTCTATTGTGAAACATCCTTAAAAACAAACTAAGCTATATCACCTTTGGATTATTCAAATTCTCAGCAGTTTAGTGCAGGGTAAACAGGTTAGTTTGCCATATTGTGGTGAATCTATAGCACTGAGCTGTTCAAGGTGGGAGTTAGGATACATCAAGAGTAGCAGAAATGTATTTGAATGTAAGCTGATGATTAGATTCCTTCACTGAAGTTAACCCTTATACCAGCTGTATGCTGTCTTGTAAAGACGGTATAAACCGAATGCTGCCAGTGTTCGGGATGGAGCTCCGGCAACATAGCATGGGAAACGTGCTTACATCTAGCTGAATTCAGCTGTGCAAATCCACAAAAAGCAGCAGCATAACTGCAAAAAAACCTACTGGAGCTCGCATTAGAAATGATTGTGAGTTGTGATCCTTCCCCATGCTGAGCCACTAAAACTGCTCTCTCCCCACCTGTTCCCCACCTTCATCCCTGGCTGTAATCATTTTTCTGGCTCCCTCCGGGTACTCTGGCTTCCTCCCACCGTCCAAAGACATGCAGTTTGTGTGGATAGGTTAATTGATTAATCCAAATTGTCTATAGTTATGAAGGCGGGAGTGTGAGTGCGAATGGTTGTCTGTCTCTGTGTGTTGGCCCTGTGACAGACTGGTGACCTGTCCAGGGTGTACCCTGCCTCTTGCCCCATGACAGCTGGGATAGGCTCCAGTGAAAAGGATAAGCGGAAGCGAATGGATGGATATTATTTTATTATGTTACAGCATGAGGTTCAGTTAGCTTTGCACAAAGTTCTACAAAAGGGTACTTTTTACTTTCTTACTTTCAGTACATTTCAGAGCCTGAACTACTTCTTTTTTTTTACTTTTATTTGAGTAAATAAGTTGAATGAGTACTTCAGTACTATGACTGGAGTATTTTTCTTAACACAAGTATCTGTATTTTTACTGAAGTGAAGAACGCCCGTGTCACTTCTTGTGTCAACAACAAACCACTTGTTTTCAACAACAACCTAAAGTTGCAGATATCATAACACTTCCTTCCTGCTTTTTTTTTTTTTTTTTTTTTTTTTTTTAGATTTAGAGATGGATTAATTTAGTGTCAGTAGAAAAAGAGTTAGGTATGCTTAAGTTATACCTACATAGCTTATATATTTTGATATAACAAAAATATCTTGGCATCAGAAACTAATATTTCCAAGCAGAAATAACTTCCAGGGGTTTGCATTACTGTCAACTATTAAGTTTAGTTCAACATTACTTATAGTGGACCAATTCGGCAGTCTTCAGGGAACTTTATGCTCCAAGCTAAACATGGTATACAGAGGAATACCCTCTATTCTCTTCCCTGGGTGGATGGGGGGAGCAGAAGCTAAACAAAATATCTATGGAGAAACAGCAAACATTACCAGATTAGAAAATGCACAAACTGTGCAAGGGACGAGAACCAAAGCTAAATTGTGTCATTTGCAAATAATATTCTCTAAAATTGGTTTGCTTTGACTCCATCAACCAATACAAATTATTTGAAAGGCAATAGATAGACTATTGTGACTTAAGTTAATCTTTTTTTATTATCTTAGATATTCTGCAGTCCTTTTCTAAAGGCCTCGGAGAGCTCTGTAGGTCTTGGCATCACACTACCCCAGACTCTCAGCAGCTTCACCAGCCTCTTCCTAAGGAGGCCCAAATCACTGGCACCTTATGAGGACCTTTGATTCATATTTCATTTAGCCCAAGTGCATGGGTGTACCAACTTTTTCATCACTAATTTTTCTTTTCTTCTCTTACTGCAAAAAGCTATTGCAAAATAAAATTAATATTTTTTTTGAGTTTGAGTCCCATTAAAGCTGGCTTGAACTAAACTTTAACAGTAGTAATGTGATGGTCTGAGGCTGCTTTACTGCTTCAGGACCTGAAAGACTTGCCCTAATTGATGGAACCATGTACCAGAACTCATTCTTGCTAAAGGGGACAATCATAGCTTCTGAGGCCAAAAGCTTGGGTTTTCCTATTACGTCAAATGATATTTTTATAGAGTATTGTTCAAGTAGGCCACCTCCATATACAGACATTAGACCTTTACTTGTCCAAAAAAAACAACAACAAACTGAAATAAAAATAAATAAATGGAGGAATAAAATCGTTATTCAGCTTGCCATGTGCTCTATTCTTATGAAGGATGTGGTTCAAAATAGCTGTCACCAAGCACTGCTGTCTTTCTGTGCTTGGAGTTTGACCCAACGCTTGCAAACCCAGGCTTGCATACAATTTGCATAACCTTTAAAGAGGATCTGCAAAGGTGTAAGCTGGGCTAGATGCTATCAACATACTTTCCTGTATGGTCGTTGAAGTGACTAACTCTAAAACCACAGGTGGGCAAAAAGAAGCAATGGTTAGATTTTTTTTAATGCTTCACCACAAAAAGGTATCAGTCAGCTTAGCCGAAGGTGTATTCGGTAGAAGGTGCTAGGAAAAGTCTGAGTTTCATTTTAATCTGGATGAAAGTAGAAGAGCAAAAAATAATCGACCTTTAGGTGCATGCCTAAGAATAAAATATGAACAGTTGACTGCAAGAATACATAGCAAACAGGAAGAAATACAATGAATCAAGAGCGATATATGCAAAACGAGAAAAATATAACCAAAAATAAGAGAAAGACACACACTAGAGAACAAGTTGCAAAGTGCTTGGATCAACATCGTTCACAAATTATGATGCTTACTTCATAAGAAACATCTTCCTCTTGAGTAAAATTGCAGTGTTCTCATGCTCTGGTGTGTGTTTAGTTTCTGCAACTTGCAATGGTGTCTTCCCTATATTATTTTTAGCCTGCAGATTGGCTTTATTCCTCCATCCTACATTTCCAGCTTGTCCCCAGTTTACAAGTATTTTCATTACTTTGTGGTGTCCACCACGTGCAGCACAGTGCAGAGGTGTGTCTTTATTGTGATCTGTAGCATTTATCTTGGCCCCAGCTTCCAGGAGCCGCAGAGCTACACTATCATGTCCCTTCTCAGCTGCAGCATGAAGTGGTGTTTTCCTCCATGCATTCCTGTCTTCAGTCCCCTTATTGTTGAGCGGCTGAAGAAGGGCTGTAACCACACTGACGTGCCCACCAGCTGCTGCGTAATGAAGAGGAGTGGAGCCATCCATGTCTCTAGCTCGCCTCTTTGCCCTGTGGGAAAGCAGTGAAATCGCCACGTCTACTTTTCCCTCCATAGCAGCCAGGTGGAGGGGAGTTTTTTTCTCATTATCAGTGGCATCTGGGTCAGCTTTGGCTGACAGCAGCAAGTCCACCACACAACTATCTACCTGGGAAAAGGCTGCCCAGTGCAGGGCTGTCCTCCCCAGCCGGTCTTTGACTCCAGGTTCTGCCTTGTTATGAAGAAGTTGGATCACTGTGTCTGTGTGACCCTGCATGCTGGCTATATGCAGAGGGGTCAGACCATCCTGGCCTACTACATTTACCTATAGCAATGACACACAACTTTGCATTAATATACTGAAAATCTACAGAACTGATAGCAACCGTTAATGCTTTGACAATTACCTGTGCTCCACCTTTTAACAGCAGACCAGTTATGTCAGGCCCATCACATTGAGCTGCCAGGTGGAGAGGGGTGTGGCCTTTAGCTCCCTTAATGTTTGGGTCCAGTCCTTTTTCTAGCAGTGTGTGCACTATGGGCTTGCTACCACTGCGAGCAGCCAAGTGCAATGCTGAAGAGAGGTCAGATAAAGTAGCATCCAGTTTTGCATTTTTTGCTACGAGAACACTAGAATAAAAAAAGCCAAAATGTAAGATATTACATATTTGGCTTAGCTGCTAAAAAAAATACAGAAAAGGGACAGTTAAAATAGATGCATATGCTCTGCACCAAATATGTACAACACAACATAAATGATGATATATATAAAACAAACATGGAAAATACATATTTGTTATAGAAGGACAATGATGAGCATTTTGCCTTTTCTAAACCCATTTGTGTCATTGCGCCTGTACAGTCGTGATTTTATTCTGCTATTTGACTTGGACCAGCATCTGGTGCCACAAATATCTCACTGCTATTTTTTTTTAACATATACATAAATTATATTTGTGAATATAAACATTTATGAGGCAGGGTGGATTTTATAAAGGTAGTTAGACAGTGTTCTTCTTATTCTAGTATGTTCTTTAAGTAAACTACATAATTACGTGATTCCCACAATGATATGATTGATTTTGTTGAAATGCTCTTGAGTGTGAGTGTGAAGGCCTACGGGGGCTACTTTATTGCCACTGAATTTATTTTGAAAGAGGTCACCTGAAGACTTCTGAGTGTCCCAGCTCAGCTGACAGTAGGAGAGGCGTATATCTGCGACCGTCGCGCATGTTCACATCTGCTCCACTGTCTATCAGTGCACTCACCGCACCATCAAAGTTCATTCGAACAGCTGAAAAGAGAGCAGAGCCCAGGGCATCTTTGTTCAGGACTCCTCTGGCATTAGCTGTGGTTTGAACAAAACTGACCGTGAGCTTGGATGTTTTGCAGGTTTATTCTGTATTTGTGTAACATCTCAAAAACAAAGCAATGAATTGAAATAGAACTGGACCAAACTCACCAAGCAACAGCTGGAGAATTGATTCTTGATGAAGATTAATGGCTTCATATATGACATCATAGTCAGCTTTAGCCCCTGCATTGAGAAGGACAGTCATTGTTTTCTCATTGCTCTCCTTGACTGCATAAAACAGAGCTGCTTTGTTATGGCTGTTTAAGGCATCAACAGTGGCCCCGCTCTGCAACAGCAACTCAGCCAACCTCCAATCATCTTCCATGGCAGCCATGTGCAGAAACATATTCTGTCTGTGACTTTCAGACTGCCTGGCTTCCTCCTCCACCAGGAGTTTTACAGATTTCAGATGCCTATTTTCTGCTGCCAGGTGAATGGGAGTTTTGCCTTTCAAATCCAGAGTATGTATAGGGGCCCCAGCCTTCACTAGGGTCTTCATGAGCTCTGTGTGCCCTCTGCTGGCTGCTCTGTGAAGAGCTGTGTGGCCAGCGTCATTCTGGAGGTCCAATCTAGCCCCTTTTTGAATCAAGAGCTCAGCGATGGATAAATGCCCATTTTCTGCAGCTACATGTAATAGAGTTTCTTTGGAAGAATTGACAGTGTTGATATCACTGTCTTTTAACAGCTCCTCAAGTAATAAGAGATCCCCTTTTCTAGCAGCCATGTAAATGAGGCTTTCTGGTTTACTTTGAGCTGGTGTATGCTCTGATGTTGCAAGTACTATGGTACCACTTCCTTTCTTTGTAACACTAGATCCTTTTTTAATCCTTTTAGTATAAGTTCTCTGGGTTCCAGTTTGATCTGTTAATTTTCCCCCCCATTCACAATCTCTCTCCAGCAAATACCCAATCAGCTGTCTCCTGTTATCTTGAACTTGCTCGTTCATACTCCTTACATAGGTCTTGATTCGCTGGTATAGTTCAGGTTCTGCCAGCATAAGACACGGATGGAAGAATTTCCGACATGCTCGTTCACCTCTGGCCTCCAGGATGTCCAGGACCCTGGAGTTCTGATCTTTATGGGTCCTGATGGACAAAACAATAGATCTCCTTGCTGTTGTCATAACCCCCTCTGCAACCAAAAGATTCAGGAGATCCTCAGTATGTGAGATACCATAAACCAAATCCCTTCTCTTTGTCCGGATCACATCCACGGCATAAGGGTTCTTAGAATTTGATGCTGCATGGCTTTCAAAACCTTTGACATTATTCCACATTTTAAATTTGCAGGAAAATAAAAAAATGTTCCTTCAGCCTTCATGCGCCACAGTTGTTAGAATTTGTTGTTCTGATTTCTGTTTGTGTATTTTGTACCATATTGCTTAGTAAAATACCCCGCCCATAGCAACTACAACAGACAGAAGCCTTTCACTGTACAGATTCAGCCGGCTCAACCTGACCTTTGTGCAATTACGCGGTCAAGTTTCCATTAGATGCAGTTAATTGTTTTATCTAGTAATAGCACTTCAATCCTCAATCACTGTGAAATTATTGTATTAGTATTGTATTAGTAAGAGGTGACAAGAATAATAGCAGTGTAAAAATAACATTGTTTTGCATGTTTGTGAAAGCGATAAAATAGATAATGGTGTGTGGGGGAGAAGAAAGATTCTCCCTTATGTCTGAATCACTCTTGGCCTAAATGTCAAAATCGGTTTGATATATAATAATGACAACTTTTGATTTCCTTTTATCATTTGATGAAGAGATATAGAGCTATTAATAATATTTATGAGTAAAATTAGCAGAAGTTTTATACCCTGAAAGACACTCCCCCAATACAAGTACAGTTAGACTTTATGCAGCAGAATGCTGCTGCATAAAGTCTCATGGAGACAGTCTAACAGTATTTATTAGCATGAAGCAGCATGTTTTTGTATAACAATCCATTTTATTTTATAGATTAGATGCGTAAATTAAAGACTCTATAGTGTGACTAAGGGAGTGGCTGAAGCCTGTACTATAATGCAAACATTTGCGAAGTAACTTTAACTTTCAAATACATGTAAACTTCTTTAGTAAAAATATACATATGCCCCCTTTGAATGTGGGGAAGTTTAGGTATAAAATAGCCTGGATACCAAGCAACTAGATCGATCAACATATTATTTCTGTTCTATTGTTCCTATTATCATTTATGTGAGCTGTTAGTGAACTATTCTACAGAATGCGGATTTTGTTAAAGAACGTTTGTTTTTATTATGATCTCCTGATATTTAACATCTAGACGTCTGCTTTTAGTCGCCCTTGGAGTCATTTGATGGATTTGCCTGTTTAATTAAGTCCGGTCTATTCTTTAGATTACGTCTCAGGACACATCGTATTATGCAAAGAGGAGATTATGTAGTCAGTCGATTCACTTCCCGTAATAAACGCCTCCTCGGTCCTGACGTGGGTCTTCCGAGCGTTCCCTCTCCTTATATGGCAGGGGAGGGCACTGCTTTCCGGAATGATGTCACAATGCCCCAAGTTTGAGAAATCAGAGCAGATTTGTAGAGAAATCGGGATTCCTGAAGGAATAATTAAAGGGAAAGGGAGAAAAGTGTCTATTTGGATATGTCTCCCACAGAGATTGTCTCTATTAAGGAAAAATAATACAAACAATTAAAACAAAGACAACACCTGAATTCCCTTATTTGACGTGTTCAAACAGGTTGTGTTTTAAAGATATTTGATGTTTGTTTGTATATAAAAGAATTAAAAAGCAAACAAAAAATAAAATCGGAAAATATAAAGATTGAAAAGAAAGAGAACATTTAATATTCTGTCAGCCTTAGCATCACAGTGTGTCAGAGACTTCGTTAGGTTTTCAGTCAACAACCCGTTCTGTTTTATTTACACTCTATATGACAGTCTCTATTAATTTCCACAAAAATTAATATCTGATAACCCGATATAAATTGCAACAGATCTGTGGAGATTTCGAGCACTTCAGGCAATTTCACCGGTAATCCACCCCAATGTATGTCGCCCTCCAGTGTTTCATTAAGAGCAGCACACGTGCTGATGTCCAGCAGTATTTGAAAGCCCACTCCTTTTATCTGCTGTAGGCCACGCCTGAGCTGCACCTGCTGCGTAAGCATGAACGAGACTCACTTTAATTGCTGGGTTTAGTGAAGACATCAAGAAAAAAAATTTACGCCTGTTTTTTTTATAAGTGAAAAATTTGACCCCCCCCAAAAAAAGAAAATCCCAATTTATTTCAAAAGTGCTCATAACATATTTATAGGCCCACATTGCTGTACCGTAAATAAGTTAAAGAATATTCAGCACTTTGAGATACTGAGCTCCAGGCTTGTATTTTCTTTTTTCTTGTGGTTAAAGCCATCACCACAAAGCCTTTGTTTGGGTTATTGTTTGTTCTTTTAGCTGGTACTGACTGAAAGATGACTATGTGATTAAAAAAAAAAGACTCACCATATATATACATAATCCCACCAAGCCACAGTTTATTGTATTAATTTATCCCATACAGAGATTTGCACTTCAGAACCTAACACTTCTTTTTTTCCTTTGACATGCTGAAACCTTTTTGAATACTTACAAAAGGACAGAGCAATGGTGAATAACTGAATGATGAAATAGCAAGGGAGATGTCGTATTAATCAAATCAGTTCCAGATTTCTTAATTAAGGGTTGCACACCTTAGCCTATTGTGACTGAGTGTTACATGATGTGAAAATGTTACTTATTGCTCAAAGCAATGGGAGACTTTATAGGGCAGTTACACTTTTCTTCTTCTGAGCCTGTGTGAGCTGAGACACAAAAGTGGAGATCGCAAACTCTACAACCCCAATTTGCAGAACTGGCCTCCATCAGGAGTAAGTGAGCCCGGCCTGCCAGCTGAAACACAATCACTCAGCTTCAATCAATACCAGTACTAATGGAATTTAGCTTGAGGTACTCAGCACTAGCAGCTCTTACAACATGTTGCAACATGTTTTATTGTTTGACTTCTTCGTGGCACACCCACTTTTTATGTCACACTCTTACAAGTACACAGAGGCGATGTTGCTTCATTTTATCTGGTTTATTTTCTTAAATATTGATTAATTTCTTAAGTGCTCAGAAAACAAACATAAAAAATTATACAGTATTCTTATTACAAATGGTAAACATAAGTACTCCAAGTTGATCTTATATACATATAACAATGAGTGAAACCCCATTAACAGCTTTAGAAAAAAACAAGTAAATCTTGAAGCTTTTCTAACTTAATTTCTTACAATTAAGAAAAAAATGTACATTGTACTTTAACTCATGAGTCAGGCAGCATTTGTTGCAACTTTTCAGCCGTTTAGAGTTGACCAACACGCCTAAAAAGTGAGGCCATTAATTATGGCTACAGCAAGAAAAGTCTGTATTGCGTGTGATTTAAAAAAAAAAAAATCCTCTAATACTGAGTTTTTCCATTGATGGTCATGATGAAGTCCATGCAGGGCTCGGTGTAAATCAAGAAAACGTCAGTCCTGTCCAGTTCTGTAAAGAAAAACAGCACGACACAGAAACAGAAGGGGTTTCTGCCTGTTGCCATGTCCCTTCTGGTTCATGGCTATTGTCACAGTCCTGAGCCCATCTCTAGGACGCGCCACTGGGGAGCGCGTGGCACTCAGTTTGGTACTGTCCCCGGTCCCGCCAGTGTCGCGCCACATCATCCCAAATACCGGAACGATTTCGGGAGTCGCAGACACTCACTACCACAGGAAGCGTCCTATTCTTTCAACTACAGTCTTTTCTCTCTCTCCTCTGTCGCTGACACCACCTCAGAAGGTCTGGAGCTGCTGCGTTAACATAAGCTGGCACCCGCTGTTTACGTGGTTCATCACCTTCTGCTTCAGCTGGGCCACCTGCTCGCGCAACATGTTGGCGGTGGATGCGAGCTCGGAGTTCTGTGACTTTAGGGTCTTCACTTTCTCCTCCAGCCTTGAGATCCGCTCCAGCTTCCTCTTCCGGCATTTGGAGGCAGCGATGCGGTTTCTCATCCGCTTTCTCTCAGCCTTGATGCGCTCCTGACTCTCCATATCGATTGGAGAAAGAGGAGGGGTCTCCCCTGGCATCTCGGGCACGGTTTGGGGCTCCTCTTTGAGCGCAGTGAGCCGGGGGAGCTGGGCAGGGGAAGGCTGGCCGTAGATGGGAAGCTGAGGCGGGGCAGCAGAGAAGGACATAGTGGGGGCTGAGGTGGTGTAGTTTGGTGCCGACACGGTACTGATGGCCGGGTTGAAAGTGTTCAAGTCCTCATAAACCGGCGACTCAGAGCGCATGGCAGCATTGTTGTTGTATACGGTGGCACCGGCAACAGATGAAACAGGCGGCAGCGCAGTGTTGACAGTTGCCGGTGGAGTCGAGGTGACACTCACGTTTGTTGTGCCCGGCATGTTCTGGTGGTGGAGCTCAGCCAGGGCGCGCACAAACCCCTCCGCGAAGCCCTCCTGCTCGTCAGTGACATTCTTGGGGCACAGGAACTGGGTCGGGGTCGGCGTGGTGGTGATGAGTCCGTTGCTGGACTGGATGATCAGCCTCTCCAGCTCCGGAGAGGCCAGCTTCAGCAAACCCACGTCGGGGGAGGTGAGGATGTCGCCAGCTTTGGCGCGGAGGTGAGGTTTCAGAGCGCTCGGCGGGTCGGTGAGGTTCAGTGTCATGTTGTGTTTCAGCGCTTTGGGGTTGCTGTATCCGTAGCCGGCGTTGTCGTGCTGGGAGAAAGCGTTGAGTGAGTCGTCATAGAAAGTAGTTTCCATCTTGGTATACATAGAAGAAAAAATAAAACAAAAACCGAATGTAGCTACACAGTCTTCTACAAAAACAGCTTTCCGTCCCCCCTTCTCTTCTTCCTGGTTACCGAGGAGGAAAACACTGGTTTCCAAACGTCCTCTCTGTGCGTAAAAACTTCCAAACTTTGAGAGCGCACTTTTCTCGACACAGGAATCAGAACTTACTTCTTTCACCAAGCGATGGTCGGTTGTTCTATGTTGAGTGGAAATTGTTCACAAAGCTTTTGTCAAAGTATCCAGACTTATATTGAGTCCGTGAATGAAAAGCGCCTCGCGGCTCTAACTTTTCCTGTCAGCCACCGAGCGTCTCCGGTGTGCTCACCGCTTGCGTGTGTGTATACTCTGAGCGGTCCAGCGTGGAGGCAAACCTTATCTGCTGCCGCTGCCTCTCTAAAAATAACCATGATGTCATGACGGGGCTCTCCCATTGGCTGAGGGGCGTGTCTCTGAGGCGGGGCTGAGTCCTCCGATAAGGCGCGTTGCCTAGACGACCACCACCCAGAAGATTCTTAATCTCGCGGTGGATTGTGGGATGAGGTAATGCTGTAAAGGAGAACGTAAGCGCGCTGCATTGTGGGATGACGTATTGTTTTTGAATATTTGGTTACCCGCTTTACTGTCAGTGGCGGGACAGGCAGCGATCAGAGCAGCGCGTCCAGACCTCAGTCTCTCTTATTACGATGATTTTGTTGTGAACCAGCCCAAATACTCATCTGCTAACTTTTACTGTTACTTTTATTTATGCCTTTTTTTATTTGCTTAAAGTTTTTTGCACACATGGAAGCTTTTCATTTAGTCGTTTAGAACCACGCGAAAGTAAAAAGAAATCATAATATATGATGAATTTCATCAGGCTAAACTTTTCAAAGTTTCTATGACTTTAAAATAGATGATACTATGTGGAGAAGTGATATTTTCCTTCAACACTCAAACTGCTTGAAATTAAATACTTGTCTTTTTATATAGGGTAAGAAAGGTGTATGCACTCAGTAATAGCTCTGGTTTACTAATAATGATAAAGAATATATTGCTGAATTTGAGACAAAAAAATCAAAGTTACACCTGACTCATAATATTTTGTAGCAGGCCTGTATTTGTTTCTTGTTTTTATCAGTTTGTAGAGTTTTATTTAATTTTATCTATGTTACTTTATAAAAGTAAATAAATTGTTTAAAAAATAATAAAATAGGGTGGCTTTAAAGTGTTATATATAGATTATTATTATTATTTTTATTTTATTTTATTTTTTACAAATTGAACTCTTTTTATTGCAGGTTTCTTTGTAATTAACCTCATTTCTTTTGTTTTTGTTTAAGTAAAACATGGATAATTCTGAAAACTTACAGATGAAATCACCGAAACCCTTTTTGTATGAACAAATTACAGCTTATTTTTCCATGTATATGCAGACTTGCGATGGAAAGTCTTTGTGACGTTTTACTTATTGGTCTCGGAATATTATGGTGGTCTTGGGTTGGTGGTCCCATATAATTTGTCTTACCTAGCACATAGACACACCCTGCATTTCCTTGTGACTGTACTGTGTACGGTAAATGCTGAGGGAGTTAAAATTTGACACCTAAGAAAGGTTAATATAAACACAGACATATTTAGTCACAATCCACCTAGCACTGCACATTCTGGGTGGATTGGCATCAACCAGTAGTCTGACATTTCAAGACAACTGTCTGTTGATTCAGTCATCAAGAGACATGTTTTAATCAAGTCTCTTGCTTCTGCAAAGACGGCACACTGCAAAGCCATATTTAAGACCTTTTATTTCTGCTAAAACTGCAAGTTGTTAAAGAGATCTACAGACGTCTGTTTGTTCTCATAAAGAGCAAGTATATGTCCTATTATCTGTGTCAGGGTGTGTAATTAGTGCAGTACACTCCATTGTCCCATGGCCCTTGGTCAGAAATCAAGCTGGTTTAATGGCAGGAGGTTAACTGGTGTGTCTTATGTGTCTCCCCCACACTCCCACTGTCTGGGTCATCCACTGCCCTGCCAGCTTTACTGCACACTCTCTCCAGCACATCCAGTCTAAATATGTCCCCCTTGTGTGACAAGTAAATCAGTCCCCTGGCGCTAGCTGGCTCAGAGAGGCACCTAAGGAGGCTGAACTGGATCATAAAAAACCACCACCGTCTGACTTTTTATGGCTGCTAATGTTGTCTTTATGTACTGTTGTATGTGTCAAACTCGGGCTATTAATAAAGTAAAATATAATCTGATCTAACTGGTTGGCTTAACAGATCTTATTTTGTTTCAGTTATGAGACAAATTGCTTTTCTTTAAGGCGACGGGACACATTAGGAAACGCTTAAGATGAGTTTTGCAAAGTAAATTTATGCAGTGTTTCCTATTATGTTACGTTCTGTCAGTTTCATTCACTGTTTTGTAGTTTCATAACAATCACTCTAGTAACAAAATAAGAGGAAGCAGAATATGTACGAGTTCTTTAGATGCCTGCTTACGATGTTCAACCAGCACATTCTGAAATATTTATCCATCTTTGCTCATTAATCTATTCATGACTTCTTTTCATTTAAATTAAAGCACACACACACACAAAAGAAATCAGTGTTCTTGTGGTCGCCACCAGACAGCAGGGATCCATGTGTATGGCTTCACCCATTGTCCTGAATAGACGAATTAAGTTAAGGCAAAACATATGATGTCATTTAAAGTTATTATCTCATTTAAATTAAAGTGCTTTTAAGAGTCAAATCCCATGGCAAAAGTCAGGCCTTGGTGAATTCTGTTTTATATACTTTCAAATGGTGTTTAATACAGAACCCTTAAATGCTTCAATATGACTGAAGCCTGGATGAATGAATTGGGCCTGCTTTTCTTCCCTGGTTGCCATGCATAAAAAGTTATAAAGGGGTAACCACAGCATGGTAGTTTGCCAAAGTGATTTTCTGTGCAGGAACGTATGGGATAAGTACCCATACATTTACCATAAGAGTAAGAAATCATGTAGTTGGCTGTTCCCGGACCTGGACATTTAGGCAGCAGTGGATGCAAACATCAAGTAGCCATAATGGTAACCATAAAAAATATATAATGTTTGACCTGTAATTTTTACATGCACTTTTGCAGTCATTGTTGAGCATATTTAAAGATTAACATCCACAGTTTCTTATATGATTTTCCTCATGCTCACTAAAAGAATACATGAATATGTTAATAAGTAAATTTAAAAAAGAAAAAGAAGCAAAACAAAACAGAGGTCATCAACATTTTTAAGTGAAAAAAAAAATAGGATGTCATCGTAATATTTAATCCAGATGTGAAAACAAAAACAGATGTTTATTTATAGGACAGATTTTACAGAAACACTTTGTTTTATATGCAACACAAAGGCCAGAGACACTTTCCTGGCTGCTTCTGGGGTTTATTTTCAAGATAAAGAATCAACACTGTCACACAAACATGTTTTTTTTTGTTGGTTTTTTTTTTTTGTCTTTCTTAGTGCTTTGTTCCTGCTCAGCTGCATCCTGTCCCGAAGTGGTACAATTGTGCCTTCTAAGTTGCCTCGTCTTTCCTCTGGTTAACTAACCCTTGCTGCTTGCTCAACATTTGTGTATTTTATCATAACCTTTTCCTCTCCGGCCTTTCATTCGTATGTTTCACCCCCTACATTCTTACGGTACCTCTGCGCTGTTTTCCCTCTGGACTGGATCACAGATGTCCTCCTCACGTATCCCCCCACACTTTGCTTTTCTCTTATCATTCTCATCCTCCTCTCTCACTCTTTCTCTCATCTCACTCCTATCAGTGGCCAACCAGGCAGCAGGATTTCCCCTGTGATGGAAACAGGCTGTGGCCTAATTGTATTGTTACAGCAGCTCATTTCAGTAAAATCTCAGACTGCTCTCCGTGTTTGTGTTGGTATCAGTAGCTTAAACTGAAACACTGGCCAAAGCACCACACAGTGAGAAAGAAAAGCACAAGTGCAAAAGCAGTGAAACGTTTTAGAAACTTTTGCTCTTTACGTCAAACTGGGCATCCCTCGAGATTTGCAGGGTGAGTGAGAGACAAGGAGACAGACTGTTGAAGCGTTTGAGACAGTGCACACACACAATGGTCTTACGCTGTGAGAACAATTGTTGTTTCAGCTGCTATGTGACGGAAAAAAGCACCCAGCTGTGGCGATTGTGTGTGTCCTGCTGGACTGTAAGCAAGCTCGCACATTCGGCGTATGTGTGTAAATGTCTGGGTCTGTAGACTGAGGCCATCATAACACCTGAACCACACAATTAGAGTGCAGTAAAAGTGCACAAAAACACTGATCAAGCAGATAAATCAGTTGATAAACATGCAGATGAAAAGGAAAGCTAAACTTTAGATCCAAATGGCTGAAATATTCAGCTGAAAGTAATGGATTAAAGAAAGAGCAAGCATTTGCTTTAGAGTACAGCTCCAGCTCTGGAGACTCCATGTGGTAGTACTCTCAAATGGACCCGGTTTACAAAGGAACTGAAGTTAAAAATGATCACAATTAAAATATTTCATGCACAGTTTCTTTGGGATTTTGAGGATCATGTCAGAAACTTTAGCTTATACTTCTTGAGAAAGTCATTTACTTTATTTTAAGGTATGTTTAGGATCTGTATGTTGTTTTAGAAGCCATTCTATTCAGCTTTTACATGCATTGTGATGTTTGCCTCCAGGATTTGCTGTGGATTAATTTAATCCTTCCATTCCATGCTACTGACTGCACGATCCATGCAGCCCTGTCCTCGGGATTTGAAAAGGTGTTGCTTTTATACATTTCCGCACCCCTTTTCCCTCAAAACACATTTGCGTTCATTGCACGCCCTCTGAAATTTCATTTTACCATCATCAGTCTACAGGACTGTTTTTCAGAATGCATCAGGTTTGTTTAGACTTTTATTTGCAGAAGTCTGGATGGAGAATTTTGGGTTGTGGATAGTGGAAAGTTTTTCTTCTGATGATTCTTCCATGAAGGTGGCACTCTATTTGTGCAGGTGTCGCTGCTCGGCAGAACTGTGCACCACCACCACAGAGTCTGCTAAATGTTCCTGAGGGGCTTACTGCTGTCAAATGGGTGCTCTGACTTTTTTTTTAAGACGTCAACTTGACCTCCACTGTTTCGTGTTTGCATTATGAACTGAGGAACCAGCGTCCTAAAAATATGTTGCTTCAGCTCTTCTGGTTTACCGGCATCAGTTATTTAGTCAGTTTAATTTTGTGAGGCTTAGAGGAGTCTCGACGGTGATAGTTAGGCAGACACAGCATATAGTTGAGGACACACCGTATTTGGAAGGCTTTGAAATTTGCTTCGCCTCGACTTTTGTAAATGATAACTGTGAACAGATCATAGCCCAAAACAAGCCATTCAAAGTTTGAGATCTTGCTAAAAAATTTCAGAGAGATAAAATTTTCTCAGGACCTTTCCCCTTAATAATACACCAATTTTGGTAAATATGTTGAAAAGAAGGTCTGAATTCTGACTTTGGGTCATTTGGGGAAAAAAGGTTAATCTTTTATTTACATAATTGTTCAAAGTAACACAATTTCTAGTTTTGGTTTCCAAATTTTGCAATGCACATGGATGCTTAATTGTTAGATTAGACGTAACTGAGTGAATTTGAAAAATAGATCAACTTGAGCTATTTAAGTTTATGTTATCTGTCACAAGGATGCCAACCGCTAATTTACTGGTTTAAGAGTGGACAAACTTCACTACAAAGTTTAAACTGAACCGAGGCTCTGAGACAAAAACAGTGGCACAGTTCATCATCCATAACAATGTCATTTTCCCCCTCATGCTCTCCTTTGTTAGCCTCTGCGTCTTTATCCTAGAAAAGATCTCCCCCCCACCCCCCACCCCCCTCCTTGCTTTTTTTTTAACCACCATTTGAGAATTATGTTGGGTGCATGCACACTTTCACGTGGACCCATCTTTACACATGCTCATAGCTCTTACACGGTAATAAGATACCGTGGCAGCAATTTTTATAATGAAAGAGGAAAGACAGTGCTAAATGACAAATGTCCCTCTTTCCTTTCTAGATTTACAACATGGAGTAAAGGAAGGAATCATTGTGTTTGATTATTACACACACTCAGACACACATTGAATCTCCCAGATTGATGTCTCTTTGTTCTGCCCTTCCCTGAGTGTACAATGACTGTTTGATGCCGGACTTTGACGGGGATTTTTAAGGCGCCGTTTTAATTAATTTGCTCGTAAAATCAACACGATTCCCAGCAGCCTCTCTGGCACCCTCACACTCAAAGGACTTTATTAGCTTAGCCAATTAATCGTTGCTAACTACCCTGACTAATCACATCTTAGATTTATTGGTCAGAATCATATGGAATATCGATTGGCTCTCCCTCATTTTGACCCTTTTCAGATCACTGTAACTCACTCACAAGTGTGTGATGACGTCATTGGGTGAGGGTGGGCACACTGCAGGTTCTCAGAGTTGACTTTTTCTTTACAGTTGCTCTTTTACCACGGCCAAAGCAAAAGAACAACTCCAGTGAAAGGGTTACATACTGAGATTTGTATGTTTGTAGGGGTGCTTGTCTGTATTCATTTTTATTTGTTGTCTCAGAGTAATTCAATCTATGAGAGTGAGCCTGGGCCTCATTATGTAAATTAAATAACCTCATCTAAAAAGAAAGGCAGAGTGAGCCGCAGCAGGTCTCTTTCATTTTCTCTCCACGCACGTTTACACACGCACACACACAGACCAAAAAAAGGGCTTTTTGGTACTGTATTATTAGGTTGTGTGCAAATGTGCAGTGTGTGCCTTTATGTATACTCTTGGGGACCTGTATGAGTCCTCAGCTGGCTCTGTTTGGCCTGTAACAGGGAGGTGAGTGTGTGAGTGTGTCACCAGGGAAAATGATCGATAGCTATTAAAACCCACCAGTGCCTCAGTCCAGATGGAGCACTATTAGTGTGTGTCCGTGTCCATGTCTGTGTCTGTGTGTGAGCCTTTTTAGCCACGATCAGGCACTGTGTTTGTACAGGTGGGACACTATAAGGCAGCAGTGCTAACCTGTTCCACTCCATTTACCTCTGCAAGCTGGGGGAACCTTACCCAACCGCACAAGGTGCGTGTGTGTTTTTGTTTTAGTATGTCTCGGGCTGCATTTGTGTGTTGTTTGTGTGTACAAGTGTGACTGGGAGGTTGTCAGCATGTGTTTGGACTTGCTGGTTATTCCAGCCTGGCTTTTCAGAGGCAATAAAAAAGTAGAGGGAAGGGGGAGGGAGAAGAAGGTAGAGGGAGGGAGAAAGTGACAGGACTGAGCGATTGTTTTAAGCTGAGCAGCAGTTTTAGCCTGTGGGTGAAAGAAGGAAGAAAGGATGTTTGTTCTTTTGTATTTACTGAAGAGGAAAGAACATAAATGCAGGGTTGTCAAAAAGCTTAAGATAAATACAGAGTTACTCAGAGCACAGTGAATGTTTTGTTTAAATTATATTCAGGTCTACCTGATATATATATGAATATACGCTATCTCTATCTTGCTGAATGCTCTCCTATGAAACCAGAGATGTGCAACAGTAAAAAGAGACTCTCTTCTCTCTGTTTTCATCTTCCTCTCTCTATCTCTCATGGATCCACACATGTACAGGCCAGCACATTAACACACTCCAGCACATAGAGATCTTTCTCAAAACACTCCTCTGAGACGGCTATGAAACCTGATCATAGATCAATATTGAGTGGTATTATGATTTTAGAGGAGGAGGCTCAGACTTTGATCGCTCTTTGGCTGTTAACGATGCTGTATTAACACTGTAGCAAATACTTCAGTCATATTGGCTTACATGTGTCCATTAAAATGACACTCTAGACCACCAATTTAAATTTATTTTAAACAGAAACATAAGCATTTTAAAGCAGATAGTAAGTTTCTATACTGTAAACTTTCGCAAACAGCCACCGAAGTTGGAACAAGACAAAATTACAATAAATAATAAAACACAGAGTAGCAACAGCAACATGACAGGGTAAGTATTATCTTAGATAAGTTGCTTGTCATACTGATGTGGCAAGATCTGCAGTTGTTCTGAGGCTAGGTCCAAAGCCAGGTAAGCTCCCACAGACTAGAAATTAGTACTAAGGGCCCTGAATTAAAGCAAGGAAATATCTCCCACACTATTACACCACAACCAGCAGGCTGAACCGTTGATACCAGGTGGGTTGGATTCATGAAATTGTGACTGTGGCATCAGAATATTGCAGCAGAAATCAAAGCATTTTTCCAAACTTCTATTCTGTTCTGTTGACGGGAGAGGCAACCGGAGTATTCTTCTGCTGCTGTAGGCCATCACAGCACATCAAACCTTCATGGGTGCTCTCCCAGAGAACTGGATATTTTCTTTGATTTTCTCTGTAAAATGTTAGAAATCGTACCCAAGTAGAGCAGCAGTTTCTGAAATATTCAGACCAACCTGTCTGATGCTCTCAGCCATGTCGCATTCAAAGTAATCTAAATTGCCTTTCTGCTCTTTGCTGGTGCTCAGTTTGAAAAATGTCTGCACGCCCAAATACACTGAGTTGCTGTCAGATTAGATATTTGGATTGGCAAGTAGGTGATCAGGTGTACTGAATAAGGTGTATATGTTGTCTACAACAAGGTACAGAAAATGTTTTGGTGTCTATAGTTAATTTCCCTGTTAATGAACCCTATATGTCTGTCATTGGAATTGTATTAACTTGTAAGATTATGCATGATTAAGGGCGTGGTAGCTTAATCATTACAGTGTGTGCTGACACTGATTTCTATCATCTTCATCAGTTTATTCTATATAAACAGATTCTGCATATCATACGGAGAATCTGTAGGCGAAGGACAAAATTTTAGCAGCAGAAACTTTCTTCTCTGTAGCTTTGGTTGCATGAATTAGATTTACTAAAATGCTCAGACAGCCATTGGTTATTGTGTGATGGTAATTTGGTTTTATAACAGTTTTTAAATATTTATTTGTATTCCTAAACAATTACTGTTCAATGAAAATACATATCTTGGTAACTACAGCACAATTGGTCAAGAGAGTAATCAAAGGATTCACAAATGACTGATCTGGACTTCTTGGCCATGTTTTTGATTTTTTGAGTATTTTTAACCAGCAGACCACCCAAGAAGTCTTTCCTCCAGTGTTTACAGTGCGTGGAGCTTGTGGGGATGAACAAAAGCTCTACTTTCATTTTTATTATGTTTGCACTAATTAACTGGAATCTGTGTGTCTGTGCATTACAGACATTAGAAGATAACGAATTTAATGCACCGAGTGTTTCTTCTTCACTCACGGGTGCTATATAAATAAAATTAAACTGAACTGAATTGAATTGAATAATAAAAATTAACAAAACCAAATGATATCAGTGCCAAATTTTATATACGGTTATCAGATTATACGATTGGGGAAACCTGCAGTCAGCTGAGACTGAAGAAGTCACTTGGATGAGTGACAACACGTTTCTCCTACAAAACGCTATGTCCAGATGAACAGAATCAACTTTTGGAGATTTACTTACCTGGATGATTGAGCACGCATCAAGACGTGAGACTGTCAGTTTATTGAACTGAAAAAGTTTATAGCTTTGCATTCACTTTATCATTTTTGTTTCTCAAAGGGATAAAGACTCCCAGAATCTATTTTGTTCTTTTTTGCATTGTTAACTTTCCACAGTGTGCGCTAGTAATGGAGCATTACATTTCCTAATTTGATCACCTTGCTGTATGCATCATCATATATGGTGACAGCAGACAGCAGAGAACTGGGAGAACATGGGAGATTTCCCTCCTTTGTGTGTGTTTAAGGCTAAGTTGGGTGAATCTGAGGGAAGCAAACGGCCTCCATAGTTGAGTGACAATAGTTTGTTCTGTTCGCCATGTGTTGCTCCACTTGCAGCTGTGTGCAGCTACAGATACCTGTAGCTTCCACTGTACGTGGTTATGTGAACATGTTGGTATTTCCACCCTGCATTTACCAATGTAAAGTCAACAATGAAAGTCACAGGCTGTCTCTTTTTATTGTTCAGCCCTGTTGTGTGTGCGTTTTTTTTTAATGATAACTTTTTGTTCCCTATCACGGCCGTCATTCCTTTTCACTGGGTGTTTCCTCTACTTCTCTGGACTCGCTGGTATCGTGGTAGGGATTTGCTAATAAACACGACGGTTGTCCTGTTGCCGTGCCGACAGAGCAACAAATATTTTGGAACAATGTAGCACCTTCCACCAACATTCCAGGATCTGCTGTTTTGGAAAGTCTTTCTGTCAGTCGTCTTTCTCTTCTCTGTCCTCGCTCTCTGTTAGTCTTCGCTGCCTCCTCCTTCTCTCGCTGCCTCCCCTTAGATAAATGGACTCTTTGTCTGCTGGTAAAATGAACTTGAAAACAGTAGTTGGGACAAGTGGTTTTGTCTAACAGCAGGAACACACACTATGACTGGGCAACAGCACAGATCTGGGACATCAGCTGCTTTGTTATTATCTGCATCTGTACTGTACAATTTATCTGAGAGTGACAGTTATACCAGATAGAGGTATATGGATATGCAATTTCATGCTTTTCTTGAGTTTAGGCTGGGGAAATACAGCATCACTACATTAAAGGGTACTTCAGATTTAAAAAAGTCAGTACATTTAATCCAAGTAGTTTTCTTGTAGTGTTACCTTTGAGTCTACTAGAATAGAAGCAAGCTATTTTTTTAGCTCCTTTTCCTCTGTTAAGCCAGCTTTGTTCTGATTGGCTGCCCCCTGCAAACCGAATATTAGAACAGTAGGTGGGTGGGGCTTCTGTGCTTACAGCTTAAAGAGTTGTGCCTGAGATGACACTGCTCTCATTCAAGCTGATGTCAGTGAAAAACTTTATGATTAGAGCAGCCCAATACCTGAGCATCCATTACTTAACTCTATATAAAAAATATATATATAGTATATTTATATAAAATTCCATATTATGACATATTAGGACATTATGACTCTTTAATTATCCTTGTGAAATTCTTAAGTGCTGCTTTTCAATTTTATGCTACTTACTTTTTGTACATTTTGACAGATAGTGCTACAATAGAGACTTGATGGTTGAAAATATGAAGTCGAATGTTTCCAAGGTTATAACGTTGCAGTTAGGCCCACCTTTGCAGAGAGCTGGAAATACAAGCATATGGTATGTAATGACTTCGAGCGAGGTAAGACTGAGATGACAGATGAGAACTTCCCCTAACTGACATGCTGCTTCGATTTCATTTCGAGTTTTCCTTCCTGTTCGTTCTTTTTAAATTTAAATCAGTGTTGGGCGGCTCTTTGGTTAATCATTGCATTACCTAGCAGAGCAATACTGGGTTGCTGGAAGGCAATCAATTCCTTGTGCACGAAATCTGAAACTTCTTGCATGTTGTACACAGCTGGTCCCTGAAAGTGTGCCCGCTTAAGGATTTAGATGCAAGCTTGCACATATACTGTGCACCCATGTCAGATCAGTTTGAGGAGTACGTGCTATAACTTGCATGCACAAACATTTGTAAGTGTTGTAATGGGCAATAATGCAGCATGCTGATGGAAGCCTGAAGCAGTGGAATTCTGCAAAATTCCAGTTCATCTGGTCCATCTTGTACAATTCATCTAAAAGTGTTACACCATGATTTTACAAGTGTGTGCTAGATGAATTTTGCTTAAATGTGCAGAAAAACAATGTATTCTCTGTTTATTGCTGTACAGAAGAAACGACAGTGACTGTTCTTGTAAACTGAGCTTTTTAGCATCCTGTAACTGCTCAGGCTACAGAATTTATGGGATCAATGCATCTCATTTTCTTTGGCTGTGTGGGGTTTGTTTTGTTGTTGTTATTGATGTCTTCTGTGTTTTAGGACATACATGCAAGTTTTCTTGGTGACCTTAAATCTGTAGGAGACCTTATGTGTCTCTAATTAAACTGTGTTTGCAACCTAGTCCAGTAGGAAAATGAAGGAGCTTAATGTCTACCTACTTCCTACAGAGTTGACAGAAGAGATAGTAGTCTTGCAATATGCAGCATTAGTGTGCATTTATAGTTTGTTGTGCACACTGGCTAATTCTGTGGAATGCACTTCCAGCCTCTCTACCAATCAATCAGTATTTGCTCAGTGCAGACCGGGGCACTCTGGCCGTGAGAAATCTTTCACAAATCACCTCTCTACTTTAGCACACTTGTATGCACATTTTTGTGCATGTGTTTGTTTCTACTAGTGTGTGTGTGTGTGTGTGTGTGTGTGTGTGTGTGTGCGTGCGTGTGAATATGTGTGCAGTCAGACTGGTTTGTCAGAGAGAAAAAGAAACACGTCTCAGCCGAAACTAACTCCGATACATTCACATGTAGGCACACACTGTCCATGTTTCACATACAAACACACACGAGTGATTGAGAGAGCAGTAGAATTCCTGTCTGCACTTAAAGTTCTCCCTCTGTCTCAGAGGGTTAAGGGCTGCAGCACTTATCACATACTGCGACTGTGAATGCACATGCATGTGTGTGATCGTGTGTGTTTGTGTGCATGTTTGAGAAAACACAGACTGACCCACGGGACTTGCTCAGGCTGTATGTTTTGGCTCTGTCAGGCAGACCATTACTATGGCGTCGAAGGTCAGGTGGTCTGGCAAAAAGGCCCAGATATATTTCTGTGTTTGAATTAGATATGCTGGCTGATGAATAATCTCACTGGGAAGTAGATGTGCACTTCCTTAGTTGCTAGTTGGGTTTGTGGGACTTTCAGGACCAGCATGTATATCTTTTAACTGCTTAAAGGTAAATCTGTAACGAGACAATTCACCCTGGAAGTTAAAGCTTCTTCTTGATCCATCAGCTATTATTTCCTTTGTATGCCATTTTGTTATCGCTAAGATGTGAAATAACAGGGACAGGGACATATGAATATATTTATGTCCCTGTCGTTTTCGTTAAAATCACCTTGATTTCCAAACATTTAATTATGGAGTTACAAGAGAGTGACAAAGTATGTTTTCATTACTATTGCTATTTTCTCAGTGTTTGTTTGGCATTTCTTATCAGATCATGATTAATAAGAAAACTTGAGGTGATTGATCACATATAGCAATGCAACAATCAAAACCAAATACTAACAGTAATACTATTAGTTTGATTAGTGGGATTTCTGGCCGACTTTACAAATTCAAGTTGGGACCCATCCTACTTTACCCAAGGTGAGCGTGCTGAAAGGCTAATATTACTTCTTCTTCTCTCAGCTCGTTCCCAATTCTTCAGTGTTTCAAACTGGTGCTGTTATGCATTTTAGCTGTCTGCATTAATAATGAATGTTCAGAGGCCTCCGTTTCTCTCTTTGTTGTTTCTGTCTTTTTAAATCCAGGTCAACAATCATGTAAATCCTTGGCGTTGAAGGCCTCAGTGGTGCTTTGCAATACTGACTGCCTCACAAGTTTCAGCACGCAAAGGTAAAAGGGCAGATATTATCAAAATAAACGTCTTGAACTTACCTAAGCTTCTAAAGATATCTGGAAGCTGTATTTGATGCTATCTTTTAATTCAGAAAAGATGTTCACTTTTTGTCAGTGTTTTTCTCCTGTTCTTAAATGGGATCATATTTATTCAACTTATAGTTGGACGTTTTTGATGAAACACGCTTATTCAGTGTTCTGGCAGAGAGTTAGATAAGTTATTTGCCTCCAGGGTTTGAGTTAGATTAGCTAACAGGCTCCTGGCAATAGCTTCCTAATAACTGCAAATATTTGCATCAAGCTGTCTGCAAAAATTGACAGAAGACTCAGAAAATTCAACAACTCATTAAGAAATTCACATTTATTAATAAAACATGGCGCAAATGTAAAAGATACATTTTAAAACATTTTGTGTCCACTTGATGCACCTGTGACGGGAAAATAAACTAAAACGTGGTCATTTAGACTATGATTGTATTCTTTCTGTTAGAATGTGTGCAGGTTGTAATGACCTGCTGGATGTCAGAGGTTGCAGCTGAAAATAAATGCCGTATTTAAGTTTTGTCAGGACATCAGCTCTTATTTGTGAAAGCATTTGAGAAAGTAGTTAGTAGGTAAAATGCACGTGATTTACATTAATTGCAAAATTGTGACTAGTCTGCCAAGCCCACATGCTTAAATGGTATTTCCACACTGATGTGCATTCAAATGGGCAGTGGAGGAAGTCATTTTGGTGTAATAGCAACAAATGAGTGGGCTAACTGGCAGTAATTACCCATTGTGCATGTATGTGTGTCAGAGTGAGTGAGTCTTTGACAGGTTGTACAGACACCAATGATAACACAGCTGTGTCTTATTCCCCTGGGTCTGGGAGTGATTAAACTGAAACTGAATAGTCCCCTTTTTATTATTGCCTTACCATTTTTATTTAATATTTGTCTTATATTTTAGCTTTATCTGCGCTCATGTTGTTCCTATTGTTCTCCGTCTGTCTTGCACGTGGGATGGAGAAATGGAGAAAGAGATGGAGGTGGAGAGAATGGACAGACGTCACTGTCAGTCGATGTAGGAACAATCAGACACTCACACACTTTCATTCAGCTCATCACAAGCGCTGCCTTTAACTGTCTGGGTGCCATGCCGGGCAGCAGTGGGCGTGTGACGTTATAGGGGGAGTAGGATTCCACTCTTTGCTCTTGACGTACGTCCGCCCTCAGCCACGCTTGTGTGAGTGTTTGTGTTGACGTGGTACTGTGAGGGGACGTATTTGTATGTGTGGTTTTGCAGAGCGGAGAAGCGAAACCAGTGAAGCCTCAGAGCAGGCACCATCCTCCCTGTATCAACCAGAATATAAAATTCACAAATCGAAAGAGCTTCATGTCACGTACAGCCACCTCACAGACCTGCAGTATCTGCTGGTTATTTTGCAGCAACAATTACAATCTTGCACCAACAGCAGAAGTTATAACCATGCTAAAATAAAGTTTATGGATTGCATCTTGACAGTGACACAGAGATATTTCATATGAAGAACACAAAATGTGAGGAATGCACTGCTACCCAGAAGACCAACCTATTTTGTCAGTAAACCATCACACTGGCATTTTACAGTGCTATGCCAGTTTTGGGTAGCATTCTGCCACAACACTTAACAGCTGTGTTTCTGGTATCTTGGACATCACTGGCAAAAAGACAGGCCCAGTAAAGCATAGTTATGCCTTTCGAGAACTGCAGGAAGGACTTACAATACAACTACTCAGGCTGCTTCCTTTCTGTGCAGAGGCTCTGAAAGAGAGGCACAGGGCCAATTTCTCCTCCCCTCGCCTGAGGTGGGGTTTTTATAGTGTTCTGCTCGAGAGTTTGGGAACATACAGAACAAATAGCGTGATAGGCTGTTGACTGATTGATTAATGACCGTGTTTGTCAAGGTGTTGCAAAAACGGTTCAGGTGTGGCATTAATACACATTAAAAACAGACCACGTTATTACATGGCTGTTTTGTTTTATTTCCTATGTGCAAACTGTTGAGTGAATTTTCTTGCATGCACCTGGTTATACGGTTAAAAATAAGGCAAGGTGCTGATGCACACACTCGAGTCATTGTGCTTCTGCACCTGAAAGCTGTGTTTATTTTCACTGCTGCTGTAAATGCAAGATCTGTTTTGTGCTTCAGTCCTGAGAGTCACTTCCTGAGGTTCCCTCCAAGCTTCCTCTCGGAGAAGTCAGAGGTTATCTGCAAATACCGCCCCTTTCAACCCACACAGGTCCACGCAGATGTTTCCTCAGATGATTATGGATCAGCCTGATTCACACACACATGCATACATGTACTGGGATTTAACAAAGGCTGCAAGAAGCATACACATTACTCAGAAAATTATGTTTCTGCAAAGTTGCAATGCCCTTTCATGTGAGAGGGGGGGGGGGGGGGGGGGGGGGGGGGATGCTTTTCTGTATCTGATGTGTTCCATAACTTCCCTTTTTTACTTCAATTTGAGTTTGTACGTGTTTAGAAGAGGTGAAGCTGTACTTTCAGTTCCAGGACAGGAACTACATGCTCCAAATGTGTGTTTGCATCAGTGTGTCTCTGCATGTTTTCTTTAACATCTGCTCCTTGTTGGCTCTCTTTTCTGTATCCTGCATGACCCACCCCTGCAATGGGTGCCTGACTCCCAAGCTGTCTTATTGGCTTTCTATGAAAAGGAGAGCAACAGAAAGGTGAAGTAAGGGAGCGAGATAGAAATAAATCAAGATGCAAGTTTGTGCAGTTAATTTTTTTAGTAAGGTTTAGGTGTTTCTATCTCATCAGGTTATGAAAGCTGGTTTCTGCAAACTGTAGTGTGCCATTCAACTTTTTTCCTCTTCATACTTTCTTCAGTACACTTGGTCTCTGTGTTCAACTTCCTTATAATAGCAGATGTTGGGTCAGTGTCCAGATGTTTTATGTTTATCACTCTTCAATCACATCTGTAAAAAAACCCTCTCATACAGTAAACATTTACGGAGGTGTCTCGTCTACTCTACTGGACAAGAACAGTCCCGAGAAAAGAAAGAAAAGCAATACTGACATGACACAGGCAGCAGAATAGAGCAGAGTGTGAAAATGAAAAAAATTGTTGTCACCTGCACATTCATATTCTTGTTGCTAAGAGCTAAAGCTGTCCTTGATTTTCTCAGTTTATAAGATGAACACACAGTGTACTGAAGCACACACAGACACATGCACGTACACGTGGAAAGAAGTGTGCATGCTCCTCACAGTTTCTGTACTTGTTTGAGTAAAACTTTGCTTTGTGTTTACTTAACAACAGTCAGTCGCCTGTTGTCAGACAAAAGGAAGTCTTCAGATCTTCTTTTGCACTCACTCCAGAAATCATTCATTTCACTCTCTGCTGGCTCCCCTCTTGTTTTCATATCTGTGGCTTCCCCAGATATGAAACGAGAGGGGAGTAACCTTTATCGATTTCTGTTTTGCATTTGACTGACAGACATAATAATTGTATCCCTGCTGCTCTCTCACACACAATTATGAAATGTAGCATCAGCTATAAATTTTAAGCAACTCAGCAATGATATACTAATAATAAGACGATAAATAATTCTCTTGGTCACCTGGCTGAGACTATATGCTAGTTATTAGATATGCATGGACAGAACCAGCAATAATAAACTTAGCTCCTGTACCCCTCCTTTGCTGCTGTTGCATGGACAGAGTTGCTTTCCTTTGCTTTCCATTTTAAAACAACTGCATGTGAGGATGGTTGTGGGTTTGGGGGTGACATCCACATTTCTTGTTACTTTCAGTTTACCCCAAGGCTGACACTGTAACACCCCTTTCGCTCCTTTTCTATAGCCACTGCATTGTGCAATCATCTTTTACATCACAGAGCTAAGATGAAGCCAAAAACAGGTCTGTAGTCAGTGTTAAGCAATAGCTTGTAAATGTCTTTATGCCTGGCAGTCTTGGTCTGACAGCTGGCCACCATTGTGGTCCAGATATGACACTTTTGATACCCAGAAAAAAAACAATTATTCGTTTAGGTAGTGCCCTGACTTTTCTTTTGTCATTACACTGGTATTTGTGGCTTATGTGGCTTAAAAGATGTTTCCCATAATTTCAACATTTTAATTTGTCCTATTCTTTAGTGCATGACTCATCAAATTTTTTATTCAAACAAAGATTTTAAAAAAAGAAAAGGGGATACTGAGAAAGATAGAAAAAGCAGACAAGAGTAATGGCATAGGTAAACAGCAAAGTGAGACGCAAAAAAGAGGCTTAACGTCAGTTGCACGTGATGCTAGAGATGAACAGATAAGTTATATCAATTAACAAGGGAGAAAAGGAGGTGGAAAGGATGTGCAACAGATTAGGATGATTAATACAGAGCTGAACAAAGTGAACAAAATACTTTGAGAAGCTGTTCAGAATCCTAATCAGAAGCAGAGAAACTTTATTAATCCCAGAGGGAAAGTGAGTTGTCTTAGCAGCAAATATACAGCAAACAACAAGCACTCCTATAAAATGAGTGTAGAAACATAGTTATGATAGATAAATATTAAGATAAATAGATAAATATAGAGATATAGGTATAAACATAAATATACAAGTATGTGTGCAAATATGTCATGGTGTACAAAAGTGACAGTGTGATTAATTCTGTTCCACATGTGTGGACCCAAGTGGATGAATTAAAGAGTCTGATAGCACCTGCAAGGAACGACCTCCTGTAACGTTCCCTCAGACAGCGAGGTTGAAGGAACCTGTTGCTGGAACTGCTCTTCAGATTGTCTAGTGTGTTATGGAGCGGGTGCGAGTCATTGTCCATGATTGCCAGCAGTCTTGCCGCCATTCTGTCACTGATCACCTCAGCTCAAGGTGCTGAGCTTCATGCCAACAACAGACTCGGCCTTCCTGATGAGTTTGTTCAGTCTGTTTGCGTCCTTTGCTTTGATGCCTGCACCCCAGCATGCCAACAGACTGATAAAACCTATAGAGCATCTAAACATATAGATACATGTGGAAACTAAGGGGACAGTTAGTAAATCAGGAGGTGTGAAGGATTAGAAAGGAGGACAAAGACTGAAGAGGATGAAGAGCGAAAGAATACCTCAGGGTGGTATGAAAATGTCTTGGAGAGAGTGGCGTGGACTTTGCAGGACATGTATGAGAATAGTGAGACACTGGTGAGGTTTGTGCTCGAGTACCAGATGACTTCAAGGAGGGGGTGGGACTACATCAGTGATCGGCTCGGAGCCCCTTCCTGTTTGGGATGGTGATGGACAGATTTACAGATGAGGTCAGGCAGGAGTCTCTGTGGACTCAGATGTTTGCAGATGACCATTGTGATTGTAGTGAGCTTAGGGAGTAGGTAGGGAAAAATGGAGGTATGCACTAAAGAGAAGAGGAATGAAAGTCAACAGAAACAAGGACAGCAGGAAGAATGAAAGGGCAGCCAGGGAGTTGTCCAGAAGTACTTGCCAAAAGAGAAACATTAACAGAACATCATCTCAAGCTCAAAGCAGAAAGGCGCAAAAAGAGGTGGTTGTTGGAAGAAGGTTCATCAAACACACAGACTTTAACAAGAAACGGCCTGATTACCACACTGGTTAGGCAGACAATCTGGAGACCGGATGCAAGAAATGACACTGAAGTATTAGTTAACTGATGACGAGAATCTGCAACAGGTGCAGCGGCTCCACCCAAAAGTGAGGCCTTGCCCATCCCAACCTAGTCCTCAGGAAGAAACAAAAGACACAAAAACAAGCACAACCATTGACAACCATGACTACAACAGAGGGCTGTGATGAAACAGGAGGATGCTGTACAGAAGGTGAGATGGAGGCAGATAATCTCCTGTGGCAACCACTAAAGGCAACGTGAAAGAAGAAGAATAATTTAGCGTGTCACTGAAACACCAGTAAAATAAATGACATTCTTATCAGCCTCAGCCGCACCTTTTTAGCCTGCATAAAAAACAAACAAGTAGTACGGAGCTTAAACAGATAGGTTGGTAACATGGTAAACCTCATACCTTGTTACTATGTTTTTAATGCTAGTTTATGCATTTTAACATTTGCTTAAAAGGGATTGTATCAAAAATATTTTTTTACACAGGTTGTGACTCTTTGTCGTGTTCTGTGAAAGCAACTGTCATTGTTTTCAAAAGAAAAAGATACCTTATCAGTCATTTCAGCATAATGACATTTTAACATTCAAGTGCTCTCTACCAGCTGCGGGACATACTGCTATTTATAGTGCAACAAAGTTTGTGTAAAGACGAGGTTGAGATGGTTGCATGAGTCAACAACACAGCAAAGTTTAATACACAAGGTTGTCTTGCATTCTGAAAACAATCTTGTGTATACATACTGTATGCATATAGTATAACTGCAAAATTTCCACATGTTAAGAAGCAGTGTTAAACTTTTTAACAGTGAGTTGTTCTGCCGACAGTAGCATCAGAAAAACACTTTTTGTCTTATTTATTGCAAATAGACAAAATCGCATGGCTAACAAGTCAAGGTGCAAAGTATATGGAAAGCAACAAGGGTGTCAGCCTGACAGGTCAGCGGAAAAGAAGCTAAAGGAGTGGCAAGCAAAGTGACAGCAACTAATATTCCAGTGAGTAACAATGCTGAACCTCATGTTGCTGAACTTGACCGCAGGCCCAGACTCTGACATGGAAGTGTGATCCTCGGCTTGACGACATTCACAAGGTGCTGCCAAATACAGGGGATTCCCTCCATCTCCTGCTCGCCTTTCCTCTGCTCCCATTTCACTTTTTCTTGTGTTCACCTGTTCTGTTTAATGTCAGAGCTGACGAATGGCCAACGGTTTATTACTTCCACAGGCACTGCAGATATGGACCCACCTCACCTCCTTCTACAACTGCCTTCCACCGCTTGTTTTTGACAGAAAGCATACTTCTGTATCATACCTTTTTCACTCCTGGTTTCTCCTCCTCTTTTTGCTCTCAGCTCCTCAGCACTTTGGTCATTCATCTCATCGCCCTCCCAGGTGATGACATTCATCTCATGTCGAGTCAGACTGGCTGCTTTGTGTGAAGTCCAGGTGCTTAATCCTTTACTTATATTCAGTTAGCCTCTGTTAGCCCTGTGACACACCGGGCCGGGGACATGGAGCCAGGGTGTGAGCACATCAGACAGACACCTGCTGCTTTTAGGGTGGCAGCCCAACCCCATGCAAAGGTCTCTCCAAAACACAAAGGCTTTTTTTTGACGTATAACCAGATGAGGACGGTACATTGCGTACCTCTTGATAATCATAACCTTATGCCTCACAGCTGAATAGCTAACTCTGCTCTGTCATTCAAATCTTTCCTCTGCAAAGACATATAACGTGTATTCAGTATAAAAACATGAACAAAGGGACTGCACATGTAGAACATGAATATTTTAATAAAAGGGGAGGAAATCCAGCAGACCAGACACCAAAAGATGTACCAGTTGGGGGTGTCGGATTTGTTAGTTTTATATTTCTCACTGAATTCATCTTTATTTGTCATATTTGACTACAAACAGACATTCAGGCTAGACAGTAGACAGTTCTATTAGCTGGAACAGCTCAATACAATTCATAGAAAATGGGAATGCAGCAGCAGTAGCACTTGGCCTTTATAGGGAAGCTTTTCACTTCTATGTGACTGGAAATGAATGATAAGAAATAAGTGATGACTTTCCTTCTCACACTTTTGCTGGCAACATCTGCCTCCATATGACAGGAAATAGTGAGAGGTTTAATATGAAAGCTTACTGGAAGAAAAGTACCCAGGATGGTAAGATGTTTGTTTATGGCTGAAAAAAAAAAGAGTCTGCTAGTAAACAAGACTGCATATGAGGATACAGAACACACACATACACACACGCATGCACGCACGCACGCACGCACGCACGCACGCACGCACGCACGCACGCACGCACGCACGCACGCACGCACACACACACACACACACACACACACACACAGTAAAGCACATTTACTTCTTCCACTTAGTGGTTCTGAGAAGGAGCTTTGCTCCCCATAAAGTACTGAGTCATGAGTATGGCCTAGAATTCAATCGTCACTTTCCCTCTGCTTTCATAGCTTGATTCCCTTCAGGCACACACACGCATATACATGCACATACACACGTATGGTGTCTTTTTCCTATCAAAACAGACTATTGTCCATTGGTGTTTAGTGGCTAATGAATTTTTGTGCCCACCAAGCGATGTGCTTCTCTAGTCTCTTATAAAACACAGGGCCAAATTGGGTTAGTGCATACCCCTGGGTATATGAATAATTAAATAAAAGGGCTGATTTTATAGTAATTGCTTACAGTACAAGGCCCATCCCATAAGGTGCCTGGCTTCCATTTTGTTTATTGTTTTAAATGGAAATAGCGGAAAGGAGTGGATTTCTTGCTTGTGTCAAATATGTTTTGAGAAAAATGTCAATGACAGTTGGCTGAAAAAAAACATATTGAAAGAAGGCATAGAGAAAGGAAAGTGAGAAGATGCACTGATAGAAGATGTTTGGTGGGTTTCAGTTTAGGGGAGGCGGAGGAGTGAGATAGGATGATGAGGAGTATGTGAGATGCAGAGGTCATGGAATGAAAGTAGGGGAAGTCCCTCAGGGAGGCTTATCTGTCCACATATGTAATGAAAAGATAGTGATTCGTGTACCAGCCTAATGTAGTGTATTGATGAACAGCTAATAGCTGCTCTCTCTCTTGCTCGCTCTAATCATTTGTGTTAGCTGAGAGGTTACAGGCTTTGTTGAGGTCTCCCTGCTTGGAGGCAAACCAGAGCAACTCCGTGGATTGTGGACCACCCTGTCCCACAGTGTATGCACTCTATTCCTCTCTATCCCCAGCTCTGTATCATAGGTCACGGGTCAGGAGCTGGCAGGTGATTGGATGTTGTCGTGGTAAGGGAATACTGCACCACTAAGTGCTGCAAAAACACCAACTGTCTCTGATATTACTGCCCACAGGCCTTTAGACTGCCTGTAATGAATGTGTATGAATGTGTGCATGTGTGCATGTGTGTGTGTGTGTGTGTGTGTGTGTGTGTGCGTGTTTTCAGGTCAAGAAGGGACAAGGACCAGATTTTGCTGATTTTAGTCTTGAACTAGACCTTGTAAACTCCCCCTCCACCTGGAAACTAACAGGATCCATGTGTCTGTGTGTGTGTGTGTGCACATGAGACCAAATAACTTCACATTAGTGGATACCAGATCATTTTTTGCCATTAGGTTGTAGTTAGAGCTTTAAACAGACAGGCAGTAACAGCTGGATACATACATGCATTCAGACAGCTTGTTTTCTGGACCTGTTAAGTCAGGGGGAGAGCAGACAATCTCTCCAGTAATGTTTTTGTTGACCCAGCTGTGATATTGTAAAGTAGAACCAGTATGGGGGTGTAAAGGGGAAGATACAGTATATTAAAGACAAAAAAAATAGCTTGTTGAATCAACTGCCTCAGGAAAATATTTCTTGAAGTGCTACCTAACGTTTTGCTTCACATGCTATGTGGTTACTGGGATGCTAGGTGTTAAATGGTTGCAAGTCAGCTGTGGTTGCTAAAGGCTTACTTGTAGTAAAGACTACTACAAAGATTTATAGCACTTTCCTGTTTTAGCTGCAGGGCGTGATCATCTTTAATGCGTAAAGTTTAATGCATAAAAGACAGCACAAAAAAAAGTTTAACTGATCAGAATTTGTGTGTGTGAATATGCACAATGAACAAAAAGTAGACTCTCGCCTCGCTTGTATCTACAACTGATCAAGTTTCAAGTTTTGAGGAGCTGTGGTCTGTATCAGCATGTGTCAGCGTGTAAATGAAAGCAGCAACACACTGATGACACGTGATGTGACATTTATAGAGTGCGTACATAGATTTTGAGATGTGACTCAGAGTTTGGTAGCTAGATGAATGACACAAGTGTGCACGCACAATCACTGTTTTTCCAACAGAGGTTGAAGAATGAAAGAATTCTCTAGTAATTGTGGGTCTGTTCTCATCACTCTTCATCTGAAGGCTAAAGTGCTCTCTTGGCATTCCCTTCTTCTTTTTAGTTTGATTGAAAAGCCTCTGGTTTAGCTGAAAAACATACATTACATACACACAGAACATGCAAGTGATAGAAACAAAACACAGATGCAAACGCACACCGCAGCTGTTGTATAATATATATATATTTTTTTTCAGAATTGTTGTCTAAAGGCAAAGAAAGATGCCCAACGGATTTACTTTACCAAACTGACCATCCCAGCCTTGCCGTAATGGTCCATTTGATTCACCTTTTATTTGTTTATTTTATTTTCACTTACTGAATACGGGACAGACTTGACTGGGGGAAAGAAGGGGAGAAAGAAAGAGGGAAAGAGAAACAGCTGAGAAGAGGGACGGGGGAGAAGGGCAAAAACCAAAAACCAACAGAACGGGCAGAGAAAAAAAGAAAAAAAAAAGAAAAAAAATGCATATATCAATCACCTGGATCACCTGCTGAGAAAGAAAAAAGAAAGCAAGCAGAAGAGAACAAGAGTAATAGAATAAACAACATCACAGTGATATATGGGAATATGACAGTAAATACTAAATGTTAAACATTATTGTGCAGCACATAAGATCAACAGAACACAGTGTGCTTTGAGGTAGGAGCCAAAAAGGGTGTAGTTTGTGGGTGTGATCACCCGTGTGTACACCTGTGAGCATGGACGCGCTTGTTTTTTGTTTTTTTAAAAGGTTCCTTCATGTAATAATCTGCTAGAGGGTGTGGGGGGGCCACAGCCCCGTCCTCCAGGGCGTGAAGCAGGTGTGGAGGAGATCAAAACTCCAGACATCCAGAGGCCCCCAGAACACAAGAGACCAAGGAAGACCAACAGAGGGGCAGCTGCGCCACTGTCCCGGAAAGAGCTGAGGAGAGTCCCAGATGAGGGCTCACTCAGCAGCCGCGGAGCAGAAGCCAGGGGGAGTTGCAGTGACGCGCCCGTGAGCTCCGCCGGCAGCCAGCTGCGCCTGAGTGACCGAGCCCCAGGCCGAGAGGCCGGGGGCACCCCACCTCCGAAGTGGCCCGAGCGAGCCCCAGGCTCCAGGCCCCGATAAGCGGCCGCCAAGGAGTGAGCCGGTGTGTACCTGGACGCCCATCCCCGGACACAAAGAACCACCAACGCACCGATGTCTGAGGGGGTCCGCCACTGGCAGGGGAAGTGGTGGTAGGGGGAGATAGGCCTCCAAACCTTGGAGGGCCTGAGATGTCCCCAGAGAGGTGGCGCCTGACACCCAACCTGACATATAGACACAGACATACAGGCACACACAGATACAAACATCCATTCCCACCCTCATGCTCTCATATGCACTTACTCCACACTCAACCAACGTGGAGACAGACATAAAGAGACGTTGTACACACGATCACACTCCCCAAGCGTACTCTACAAACCGGGTCTAGGTACCCTTGCCCCTGGAGGGGGGAACTGCACCCAGACCCAGCTGGTGTTTCCCTTTTCCCTGCGGTGGGGGGAGGCAGACCGCCCCGACTCCGCAGCAGCAGGAAGGCTCCACACTCCAGACCGCAGTCGGACGGCCAACTCCTCCTCCTCCTCCTAGCCCCCCTGCTCCAGCAGGTCGCAGAGAATGGGGGTGAGAGAAGACTCCAAACCTCCCTCCACCCGCTCATTGTAATGTTGATGCATGTGTGTTCTAAGGTGCATTTAAAACCCAGGAGGGCTTGGAGCTACCTGCCAGAGAGCAGCAGGTAAGCGCATGGTCCCTCCTGCTAGCCCTCAATGTCTACGTGTATTTAAAATTGAGAGGTGGGCAACGATGCCAGGGGTGGGGTGTACACCCTGATGGTACTTTGGACTCCGTGTATCGTGCCCACCCCCAAGATGTTGTATAATATTTTTACGAGTGCACAATGCTCTCTTGGCAGCATCTTGCTTCATCAAAGTTCAAGCACCCTATAGTTGATATTCTGGGTTAATGCCAAACTGACTCACTACTCTCTCTTAACACACACACACATACACACACATACACACTCGTACGCAGCCCTTAAGCTTTGATTGTTCAGTGCCCTTGCCAAATGTTTCACTGCAACAGGGAACTGACTCCAGCCATTCCTCATGTAAGCTGCACTCTTCTCTCACCTTTTCTCCACTGCTCTGGCTCAACACTCCCTATGCGCGCAATAAATAATCACAAAGTGATGCTCAATAATTAGTTGGCATTGGTGTGAGAGGGCTATCAAAATGAGGAAATGCCCATAGGAGTGAGGTGATACTGAGGGAGGGAGTGGAGAATAACGGTAGACTGAGAGGAGACAAAGATTAAGAGGTGATGGAAACACACAGGAACAACCAAACGAACCCAGTGACCTCTCTTTTCATCCAAGTGCTTTCCATTTCTGTTGTTCTTCTATTTTGGCAGCAGCAAGACATCTCCATCCTAGTCTGGCCTTGATCATCCGTTGAGCCTCACCTTGTGTACCAAACACTGGTCCAGACCAGAAGAACAGCGTGAGCCAGCCCCGCCCGACAGCTCATCCAGCCCTGCAGGAGGCAAAGCATGAAACCTCTGCTGCTCACATGAAGCAAGCGCTGGAAAACTTTTATAGCTCCATATTAAACCTCTCCCCTCAACTCTTTTTTCCACTTCTCTTATGAAGCAGTCACATTCTTTGTTCACGTGCCCTAGCTTTCCTGCCTTTATTGTAGCACTCTTACTGCCATCTCATTTTCCTCTCTATCTCTTTCCTTTTCTTTGATTTCTCTTTCTCCATCTTCACCCCTCACACCCACTTCACCACAATCTCCACCATTTCGCTGCCTCTCTGTCTCGCTGGCTTGCTATAACAGGATCATGGGCTTAGAGAGCAGTCAGCACTGAGATCCTGCACAATGCAAAGCAGATGTGTGACACACACAAACACACACACACACATTCACACACGTGGAAGAGCAGCCTAGAGGATTTTGGGCCAGAGGGTGGAGAGAGAAGTAAGCAGAAACAGCTCTGTTGCTAGGATATAGCAAAATAAAACAGACTCTGACGCTACAGTCTCCAGCTGAAACAGGCGGTTTGTTTCACATACGCTACTAACTGTCAAGAGGAGAAAACAATGTTTTAAAAGAGTCCTGGGAAAATGAACGGGTTGAGCCTGTAGACTTTTATAAAAGTTGTTGTGTCAGATGTCGCGTACAACCCCCAACTCCACAAAAATTGGGACGTAAATGAAAAGAGTGCAATGATTGGAGATTTCATAAACCTGTATTTTTTTCCACAACAGAACATTGTAAACAAATTTGTTGTTTAAATTGAATAAATATTCCATTTAAAGAAAATTTTGATGGCAGCAACACGTGGGCGCTTTTAGCAACATTCCGTAAACATCTGGGAACTGAGGAGACCCGTTGCCAGATTTTTGGGAGAGGAATGTGGTCCTGTTTTTGTCCGATAGGGGATTCTAGGTGCTCAACAGTCCTGGATCTGCTTTTGTACTTGTAAAGTCTGAACTGCAGGCAGGCTAGTTCTTCACCTGGACTTTTTTACTGCAAAGCTATACTGTTGTGATAGCTGAGGTACATGGTTTAGCATTGTGTTACTGAAACATGCAGTAACTATGTTGCCTGGATGGCAACATGAGCATCTTTTACGTCTTTGAGTATTGACGGTGCATTTCCAATGTGCAAGGTGCTAATTCCATGTGCACGAATGTGCCCCTCTTTTCTGAGATGTGTTTCAACATCAAACAAACATTTTCCTTTCTTGCATTCTGTTTTTATTTGTATTTTACACAATGTCCCAACTTTTTGGAATTGTGGATGTGCCTTTCTGTCTGTGTCAAGTGAAAAAAACCTGCTTGCTTTTGCATTTTGTTGCTGTTTATATTTCACAGTCACACTTAAGAATCTGGGAGAGTATTTAAGTGTGTTGTGTTTAACAGATTCCTCTGTTTTGGTGGATCAGGTAAAGGCCTGCTGCTTCATGGAGAGCATGGTAGAGCAGTGTGTGAGATGCAGGGTGGCAGATGTTCATTGTTGTGTGTCATTCTTTCATAGGTTTTCTATCATCCACCTCTATATTTATCTTTCTTTTCCTGTTATTTTCATTTTTTACACCTTGCTCCAAAGTCTGCAACAGGAGGAGGTATACAACACAAGAGAGGTGTTTATCCCCAGTGAGGGGATATGTATGGGCAGAGTAAGAAGCCACTTATTTAAACCTAGTCCACTCCTTCACACAGAAGTCTTCAGTTAGTGACAGCAGCTACACACCAGGGTATGGATCTCATTCCTGCAGATTTATACACAAGATGTCCTCTGGTGGTGTTTCATTATGCATTACATCAGTGATTTGAGGCTGTTACCCCCAAAGTTTGATAATCGTAAGACAGGGGCAGCATTTTACAAAACACTGGTATGTGACTTCCAGGGATGAGATGCATTGCACGCATGGTATTCCTTTTAGATGTTTGTTTTTTGTTTTTGACCTAACCTTCCTCAAACACAAAGACTGCAGGAATGCTATTTCCCTGTTCTTCAGAACAGGTGCTATCTTCTGAGAAATCTGATGGTGTAAGTACTGTGTTTCTCTTTCTCTCTCTTACAAACACACACACACACACACACTGTGTGCACGTAACCCAGGACATTGCACTGACTTACATTCATTTCCTGGAGAGTCTAACCGTAACCATAACTACTCCTTGCTTAACCATTGCCTTTACAATAACTTTAAAAAAAGCTTAAAACCTTAAAATATACTGACCTAAGCTACGGGGACTTGCTTTTTCTTGTCGTCATAAGAAACAAATGCAGCCAAATAGTGAATGTGTAAACAGAAGTGCGTCCCCACAACACTGAAACAACCTGGTCCAAACACACACACGCGCATGCTTGCACACACACACTCGCACATACACATGTGCACAAAGCCATGGGGAATTCCTGGGACTAATGTTTAACAGGGAGAAACTGGACTGCACCATCAATTTTACCTTTTTTTCCTGCAGACTCTGCGGTTTACTCTAGATAGCCCGGCCAAGCCTCAGAGATAAGATGACTCTCAGCCTGCTTGTGGGAAAGATGAAAGCATTCTCTTTAAAGCTGACTTCTCTTTTTGCTAACCACTACCCCCCACTCTAAGTGTAGCGTGTGTGAATGTGTGTGAAAGAGCAACACTATGTGAGTGACCTGTAAGCCTTGAGAACATGGAGATAAGTCATGATTTTGCATCTTTAAATTTAGATACATGTTAATGTGAGTAAATTTAAGATAATGCATGCATTTGCAGTCACCATGCACAGTGCTTGGATGTTATTATTACCCATCAAGGAATACAATCAGGGAGACATTTAAATGATCCCAGAATACTAATTCATTCTGAGGTGTAATTCCTGTTTCCAGACCAAACTTTGCAGGTGACTGGATGGGACAAATGGGAAGATATCTGGAAATTTAACATCTTCTCATCATTTCTTCCTAGATGCTATCTGAATGTATTTGCTAGCAAAAATGTGAAACAGCATAACTTGGTGCAAATGTATCAAAAAAAGACTACTTTTGTGATTGCTGCACTGAAATTAGTTTGTAACTATTTTCTTAATCTTTAGGTACGTATAATCAGTACATTATGTTTGTTTGTATTATAACTGTTATTTCTCTTCCCCTCTTGGCCAGGTCATTCTCGAAAATTATATTTTTATTTTCAGTGAGGCTTTTAAATTAATGAAGTATACAATAACATAAAATAAAATAGTTGAATAAAGCACAATGACCATACACATACGCTGCAGCGTCATCAAGTTATTGAGGATACTGAGGAAGCCTAACTCACAAAAGAATGGCGAGTTCCAAAATACGTGCAGCTTCTTAACCTGATGTTTTAAAAGCAAATGCATTTTCTGAATTGGTGAGCATTACTCACTTCACCTATAGCAGCTAGGGAGTTCTTTGCAGTATCATACATGTCAGATGTTCTCTACTTTTTTAATGGGTGGCAAATCAACACCCATTAAAAGATCTTTCCATATTTGTGCCGTTTTGGAGATTAAATACATAAACTGTCATATATGATGAAAACCTGTGTACTTAACCGCATGAAGTAAGACATTTTCAATTTGACTTGGCGACAGCTTTGGATTTTTACAGCTGGATATCATCATGTTTTCCATTTTTGCTCCTATAGTGGCTTTTGCCAGTAACTTCTACAGGTAAGTAATTTCTATTTGCTAAATTTCTGATTCCCACAGTCTTTAAAACACATTATGTCACAGTTTAACACAACATGCATTTAACTGTCATGAATTGTGTGTCATGAATTTGTCTTTCTTTTTTCTTTTTTTCTTTTTTTTTTTATCTCAGTGTGAGTTTATACACATATTTATGACCAACAAGGATAAGCAGAAGGAAAAATAGTGGTTAATCTGTGACTTGTCCAAGCAACCAGCCATCACACACATACTCTGCGCATATGCACATGCACACACTCGTGTACACCCATGCACAAACAGACCTACAATGATGAACCCACTGAGTAACTGTAGATTACAGAGCTGTCAAACTGGCTGCTGAAAGGAGGCAATCAGAGGAGAGGAGGTCTTGCTAATGGGCTGCCTGACCCTGGGCACACACTAACCACACCTACATACAGGCAGAAACAGAATTTCTCAATTACCTTCTTGCCCCCAAACAAAGGCAGAGCACTGTTAAAATTAGAAGCCTAGAGGACTACACATACACACACACTTAAACCTAGAGTTCAGGATATGCAGAGACATGCACCACACTAAGCCCTGACTAACAGGTATGAAAAAGACTCCACAAAAAAAACCTCACTGCAATACTTCACTGTTTCCCAGGATCTCCCAGTTATTAATAAACACTATGTGTGTTTTGTGTGTGCATTTGAGTGGTTCCTAAGACTATATATATATTCTGTGTGCATGTGCGGGTGTGTGTGTGTGTGTGTGTGTGTGTGTGCGCGCGCGCAAGTGGGCGTGTTCCATTTTAGAAACACAGAGGATTCATTGTGATATGTCTATGTCCCTGAAGGCGCTGGAATCTGGCGCATTGTCTTTATCGGAAACTCAAACTATTCGCAACTCTTGACTTGTTTTGATCCTTTCAGAAGATTCCATTTCCTGCGGTCGTTTGGGGAGCGACTGCAGAAAAGCCTCTGGAAGGAAAAGTCTCATTATGGCTTCTGTGTGAGTTGGAAGACTTTACTTGAAGGTCAGTGCCAGCCAGGCCGCTGTAGTTTCCCTCCATGTGAGAAATGAAAAAATGACTGTTAGATTAATAAGCACTGGGAGTTCTTTTCATTGGGAGGTGGTGGACGGGCAAATGTAATCATTTCAAAGGGATACACCTGCTAATAAAATGTGATCATTGTGATGGTTTGTGCAGTTTTTAATACATTAATTAATTTGAAATGTCAGCACGCTGTAGTGTTAATAAAGTCTAAATCAACTATTCTGGAGTTTTCCTGAGTCTTCATGTGCGCTCCTTTTCCACTTCTTTTAATCCCAGGCCTCGCCCTGCTCGTCGGACAAACTTCAGTTTTCTCCAGAATAAGGAGATGGGCCCTCACATCACCTTAGGTTAAGACTTAAAGCCTCAACTTGTTTCTTTCTACTGTTTTCTACAGTTTGCTTTTGCGCCCATACAACACATGTGTCTGTTTGTCAGTTAGTAAGGATACATGTGTGATTTTGAATGTGAGGTAATGTCTAAAGGAGCCACTGTGCCTGCTGCCAGAGTGCCACTGCTCCAGAAATACAACAAGTATGACATCAACTGATGCAAATTTCATACACCAAGTGAATCAAGGAACTGGAGCATAGTAAGTAAAACAGTACATGTGGGGGTTAGGGTTAGGGGAAGCTTCTGTATGCTGCCAGAAGTATGTCACCACATGTCTTGTGCACATATTTTTGTTCAATTTTGGTGCATAGCTTCTATTTTAGTAATATTGAAAGCTAGGCTGTAGACTGTATCACATCATTTACTGCCAAGATAGTATTTGGCATTTTCTTGAAATGTTATCTAGTTTATGGTTGTGGGGGAACTGGTAAATGGTAAATGCACTGGTTCTTATAAAGCATTTCTCTATTTTACCTGAGCACTCAAAGCTCGTTATACAGCTTGCCTCATTCACCCATGTTTTGCTCCACCTCCTGAGCTACAACCACCTCTATCTTCGCTTGAAGATGGGAGCGGCTGTAGCTTAGCTTCACTGGCAGTGAGTGCGAGATGGGGTACATGCTGGACAGTTTGAGAATCCATTCTAGGCCTAAAGTAGAGAGACAAAAAGTAATGATTCCCAGTCACATCCACAATTATTGCCAATTTAAAATCACCAACCAGTCTAACAATGCAGGTCTTTGCACTGAGGAAAGAAGCCAGAGTACCCAGAGAGGACCAATAAAAATGAAAGGCCTCAGTCTGCCAGCAGCTTTGAAGCCTCTGATGCTAACCACTGCACCACCCTGTCACCAAGCTTTGATAAAAACGGTTAATATTCCACAATAGTAATGTAAGTGCACCTCTTATGCTCAATCCCAGCTGCATTTGTTTAGTCTCTGACTATACTAGAGTAGCTATGCATGAGACACAGTTGAAAATGATCATAATTACACTTGGTGTAGCTAGAGATCTCATTTTCTGTGCGAAACAAGCCATTTTAGCCCACCTACCACACTCTCTTTTGATTGGTTGCCTCTTGCAAACAGAAGGTTTGAGAATCAGGTGTGTGGGGGTGCTGTGCCAACAGTCACAATTGTTGCACGTGTATTGTGTCTGCACACACAGACACACATGCTGTCTGTTTGGGGTGAACATGTTCAATGAAGGGGATTTTCTGAGCCAGCTCTCTGACAGATTTCTTCTTCTTTTTTTTTTTGTTTCGCTATGAAAAATGTTCTTTATACATACATGTACACAGATGTATGTATGCAGATGAATGCTGGGTTTGTGTCAGGAAGAAAGAGCAAGAGTGAGAGACAGAAAGAACGAGGGAGAGGTTATTTGTGCATGACAGAGACTAGGCTGTATCTGTAGCGTGTGACACACAGTGCTCTCTCTACAGCAGCTAGGCCACAGTTTAGGGACCTGTGCCAAGGGACAGAATAGCGTGTCTGTTTCATGCCTCTTACTGAATGCTGATTGACAGCTGGGCTTCTTTGTGTGCGTGTGTGTCTATGTGTCCCACTTATGTTACTCCACGCGTACGTGTGTATCAAACTGACAGGCTGGGAGAAACACGCCACACATCGCAGGAAGGCAAATGTAAGGAAGTTGGGTTTTCCACAGAGAAATGACACCCTTTCGTCAAATTGTCAACTATTCAGCGGTGTATTCATCTACTCATTTTCTTCACAATATCGCACATATGTAACTACACTCATGTACACAAGCCTGTAGTTCACACGCATGTTCACATACCAGTCAGCCTCTAATTTAAATAAACAATTTCTCCCCAGAACACGCTGCACTTTGTTTACTCAGTATCATATTACACAGATGAACACGCATGCACACACATGCACAGTCACTCATCCGGATCTAAGTTGCCGCTTCTCTTGAGTGTCACGTTTTGAAGAGCAGAAAGGGACGCTTCACCTCTGACCTCACCGCGGTCCTTCGAGGTTGTGAAGACTGCAGACGCGTAACACGTACATCTGAGATTTCAGAATTCTGAAAGAGGAAGACCAGAGATCGATGAAGCAAGGGTTAGGGTGTGACTGGAGGTCAAACCATCTGCAGAGGAGATAAAGCACAGAGATGAAAAAATAAAAAATAAAAAAGCTGTTTGCGTACAGGAAAAAACTTATAGAGTTAAGGATGCCGCTGAAAAAAAGCAGAAGTTAAAAGTGGTGTGATAGGAACCTGTTTACCATATGATTTGTAATGCAAAAGAGTCTGTTAGAATATTTTGTCCTTTCTCAGGCTGAGTACATACTATAAGAAAGACTTTCAATCAATAAAAATGATTAAATTCTTATGCACTGGCTGACCCATAACTTGGGTTGTTAAGAACAACTCCAAAAGTGACTTCCATGTTAAAATGTCCGATTTAACAACCTTCAAAACATGTTCACTGCCTCGTACAAAACCAATTTTGGTTTCCCGTCATAACAAGTGTCCAATGTGTCATTGTGATATATGATAATTTGCTCACACATTCTCCCTCATTCCGCCATTAGGACGCAAAGTCCACCATGCAAGGCGATGGGATTAAACCAAAAGTCCTGTTGTTAGTGGATACCCACACTTCCAGTGGAGCACTGGCCACCAAGTGAAAGCTACAACTTAGCCGTGAATCCAAAACTATATCTTGTGTTCAGGGTGATTCAAACTTCAAGCCTTCCACAACATTCCTGTTGCTTCTTTTTACTGCTGTTCTCATGGGTATCATAAAAACTCACTAGCATTCAGTGGACAGTTTATCTTGATACAGATCTAGTTGTGTAAGAGGCATTGACTGAAAGTGAGTTTTCCTTTTAAGACAAGTTGGCATAAACAAACTAGGACATCCATTCAGCCATATGAAAGTGTCAAAATAAAAATACTGTATTTACAGAAGATGCATCACTTTAGATACTAGCTGAGTTTTGTTTTTTGCGCACTCAGTGACGCTGTTTGTGACGAGGCAAAGTGGTTAAAAACGATGAAAAGCAGAATATGAAGAATATATGCGTTTGCTGAGGGCGCTGTGTGGTTTCTGTGTTGTTCCTTAACTCGAGTGGTTGAAAAAGAGATGCGAGCAGAGAAAAGAAGTGAAGCAAGGAGACAGGAACTATAAACAACAGAAACTGGACACATCATCAAGAGTAACTGATAGTCCCCCCCCACCCTCGAGCAGCCCCGCCTGTTCCCTGCAGTGAGCCCCCAGAAATTCACTGGAGGACTAAACAGGAATCCCCCACAGCCCCACGACAGACTGACTGACTCTGCATGGTCTACATCACACATACACACACACTGAATCACTCGTATTCACATACAGAGACACTCATATACACACATGAATTCACACACAGGCTTTTACAGACAGTCCAGAAATAGTCCCGTCAGGGGTATTACCATACACGCTATCTCCCCCAAACATCACCTCATCCTATAATATCACTCTGTAGGGCTGTATGTCTGTGCCACCTGGAGTCATTTATATTAAAAAAGTAAATCTTGCTCATATGTTTGCCACTTGGTCATATTCATTTCACATTTTTCACCCTACACTCTTTTTCCTCTGACTGATCTCACCTATTACTTTCTTTTTTGTTTGCCTTTTCTTCTGTTTTCATTTCTGTTTCACTTTCAGTCAGAAACACATACATTAACATGCAAAACTAATCTGTTGTGTGTGCTGTGCTTCCTGAAAGCATTGTTCATACTCTGTTTTCTGTTGTTTTTTAAAAATCGGTTTTCATTCTCCCAGCCCTCCCACATTTCACAATGACACTCAGTGATGCATAGATGTCAGATTGACAGAAAGTACAGATGATAGGAAAGGTCAGGAGTTCCTCAGCCTCTAGTTCCTGACATTGCAACACCTCCCACAGCAGCACCAGTGTGCTTTGGTGTGCCTCAGTGTTCAGTGAAGCATGTGCCTCACGTACCGGGGGGGCTTTCTTCCACCCTTTCCCCTCAGTATTTGCATGGGACTTACAATCAGGGTTTTCCCTCAAACAGAGAATACCACATAAAGTGAGACACAAGGGAATAGTATGTATATTACTGTATGTTGTGTGAATAATTGTATGTACGCTGTGCTGTGTTTGAAAATTAGAGCTCACTCGCAAACTCAGAAACTGGACAAACAAGTTTAAATTGCTAAAAGGTATGACATAACTGAGAGTCCTCATGGACACTGAAGCCTTTCGCGGAAACACTTAAAGGAATTTACTAGGAGCACATTTTCTGGTTTAGGAATCAAACCTTCAGCAGAAAACAGTTTACAGGAAGCTGCCCAACTGAAAACAGCTTATTTTCAGTTGGTTGCTGCTGTGTGCAATCATGTCAGCCTCAATCCCTATAACTGACAATGCAGCAAATCTTTTAAAGTGCCCTCAACTCAGTTTGAGATGAGCTATGAGCGAAAATAAATACAATAAAAAGAAGAAGAATAAAAAATACAAGTTTCCAATATGGTCTGTGAACTAGCTAAGCCTCACACATACAGATCTGTCTAGATTTATATATTTTATTAACTTGATTATCTTGTGTCACTTTTGCTCCTTTTGATTTACTGAAGTAAGTCATTTCATGCCTCCAATAAAGGGGTGAAGCGTCTTCATCAGCGACATTCAGATGATTCAGTGGTTTCGAGCAACAGAGGTACTCAAGCATTAAAGAGTTTTTCATAAGGTTGTGTCATGTCAGCAGCAATATTGGCTGCTGTGTTTAGCTGCTATTTGATGGTGCTAACAAGAGGGCAGATGGCATCATCGGCACATGGCCATGGGCTTTGAATTTAAAAGAATGAAAGCATGATTTGCTTTCTTTTCCTGTTTGTCTTAGGGAGTTTAAACCAGTATATGTAAGTTTGCATAATGCTAAGATTGGAAAGAGCAGGAGTGTCTGTTTATCCCAGTTTTTTTAATCTTATTGCTAACCTATAATTGCTAATAAGTAATAACATGCTTCATATTAACCTTTATGATATTTTCAGCTATCAGTAAGTTATGAATATTCTTATCAAAGTCTCAGCAAGATATTACAAAAGTTTAAATATTTATATTAAAACAAAGATTAAGCCACACAATTAAAGTTATTAAATATTCAACAAACTACAGTGAGAAGTCCAAAAACATTGATAGCAGTTATCAGAAGGTCATGATGTGAATGGCTGGATTCTGTTTTCCTCTGCTCAATAGGCTTGTCCTGGCCCACATGCTAACAACTTAAAAGAAATGAGTGGCGTTTCCACTTCAGGCTGACGTTCAGTTCTGCACGAGGCTGTGGGCAGATTTGCTTTGTCATGATGGCCGCCCAGGACACACGATCCTCCCCGCAGCACGCACCCTGCTGCTTTCTGTATCAGATCAGGCTTGCCGTCAAGTATGCCATCTATTTCTAGTTCGCCTACCATGACAGCTAGTTATAAACCAGGGTTATGTGATTTGGGCTGCCCGAGCTGAGGAGATGGTGGAGGATGAGGAAGATAAGTGTGGGGTTTCCTGAGAAGCTCCCAGCCAGACCACCTGCTGCCATCAGTCTATCACCCTCCCACCACTTCCCTCACACTCTGCCATCATACTGTCACTGTACCTGCTTTTACCCCACTTCTGTGTCAGTGTGTTAGAGATGGCTCTTTGTGGCGAGCAGCAGCAGCTCACTGAATAATTCAAAGAGTGGGCACGAACAGAGGGCGAATTAAGTCCCTGTAGAGGAAAAGGCAAAGCGATGAAACAGCAGGAGGACAGGGGGGATTTTAGCCCATTAGAAATGTGGAAGGGAAATTTGATGGGAGGAAGAGGGTAGCTGGGGGTGCCACTGTTAAACCAGGGGGGCAGCTGCAGTCAAAAGTGAAAGAAGAAAGGGAGGTGAGAGAGAGGAGAAAGCTTGTGAGCAAATGAATGGGCACATGTCAGGTGACCGTGGGGAGATCCCTGACGAGAGCTGGTCACCTGACTGACTGGAAATGCAGCCTGCTGCTTGAGAGCAATTCCCAGAAGTCAAAACAAGTTGTTAACACAGACTACAGTTTTTAACAGCAGTGCTGTAAATGATCATGATGATCATGATCATTTTTTAAAATACAAAATATTTAAATATATAACATCAGAATAAAAAAAAAGTGTATTCTTCAGTCAACCATGGCAGTAGAAAAAAAGAAGATGATGGCCCACAGATGTCTATTATTGCTTAAGTGCTGACAGTTTCAGAGGTGCTGGAAGAGTGGAGTGTGACGGATCACAGTCTAAACTGGGGTAATTCTCTTTTTATTTCTTCTGCTGCTGCTGGACTTTTGGGCCAGCTGGCTCACACCCACTCAGTCACACTCAAGCGCACAATTTTACACAACAAAACAGCCAGAATGGCATTTACAGTTCAGCATGCTTATCGTTTAGAAAGTCAGGGGGATTTGATCAGTTGCCTTTCTCAGAATAACAGTACTCTAAATCTTAATTATACACTCTCTAAGTGGAAGTTCACTGCCAAACCTAAATATGTTCTTGATAATAAGATACCACATGTTGGTCCGTAAGCTGAGGCCACGGTGGTGAATGACTAACCAGTTAGTGGCTATATGTGGGTGTGATCAAGATTGTTTGATCAATCCAGTTTCTTTCATTTGTAAAATGTTTTGCGGTTGAAGATTGTTTTTCCCTTCTCACTCATGTTTTTCAGTTTTATATTTAAATTAGAAAATCACTATTGAACTGAATTGACAGAGCTGTTTTAGATCTATAAGTTTCTTAATCAATATAATGCTTATTGAAGTTCCATATTCATTAGATATGAGCAGATGTAATGCAAGCCATGAGAAATTTTAATTAATTGGGAATGAAGCAGGTAGCATTAAAAGTTTCAAAATAAACCCTTATAATGTTTTTTTTTTCTTTCAACACTTTATCTCAAAGAAGTCTCGATTTCAGCTTCTATAAAAAATAGCAAGGGTCCTGACATAAATGCTTTGAGTGAAAAGTAGTAAAAGGTTTTTCAAAATATAGATTTGATGGATAACTTAAAATGCAGTTGCCTTATCATGCCACACTTCATATGAAGGACAGTGCTGAGAAGTCATTAGTAATAGGGGTCTGAAAGAGGTTTAGAAGATAACTTCTGCTTTTTGGAAAGTAACATGCAACATATTCTGCCCCAAGTGTTGCTCACACCACAGTTGATCAGCATTTAAAGCGCTGTGCATTCTGGGTAACTAAATAAACACATTTCAACCATAGCCGCATAGTTCGTTGATGGACTTTATGGCCCGTCTCACTGCGTGCAGGCACTGAAAAACGCGCTCGCCATGAAAAGACGTTAAATACTTTCCATGCGCACATACTGGTTTATGTGCCCTGGAGGATGCCCTGGCACTAGTTTATACATCCCTGATGGGAATCTGCTTGCTTTAGTTCCGGGTGGTTTGCTGGTCGCTTTGCGTGCCAGTAGCGCCAGAAACAGGACGAGGCTGAATTTCTTTGTTTTTAAAAGGAAGTGCTGTAGCTGGTGTCTCTCATTTCCATCAGATGTCTGTAAAGGAAGGAGAATCGTGAAAAAAATAATCAGCGGTTCCAGGTAAATGTAGGAGAAATAAATATTCTTACAACTTTACTGAAATACACGTAACCAATCTGGTTTCACAGCGCCCACGCCTGTTTCAGAGCATCACTAAGAAACACAGTTCTGTTATGATCTAACGTAGGCCATCATCACGGCAATAATAATAATAATAAACAGCTCTGTTGTGGCAATAAATAATCAGACAGATAACTAGAGAGTTTTTCTGTTTTGCATTTGCTTTCCCTTGCCACTGCCCCCACCTTGATTCATCTCTCTCCATCTCTCTTCCTCTGTAGCATAATTGAAGCGAGTGAGCTTTTGCTCTCCTATGTAACCCAATGCTCGTCCCACAGCACTGAAGTGTCGTTTGGGCAGCAGCTTAAGTACTCTGTGTGCTTTGTGCTGTGCTCTAACCCTTACAGATCAGCAGAAACCCAGATTAGACAGATGAATAATTCACATGATTGCCTTAAATGCAGTTTGTAGTATAAGACGGTATTAAAAACTATTAGACTTCTGATTCTGTTTATTTCACTGTTGTCACTCGTGTAGCCTGTCTTGACCAACAAGATGGAGCAGATCAAAGCAAGTGGAACTGCAAAGTATCAATCTTTTGCTCTCTTTCTTCCTTTTAAGGGTGATCTCCTCAGAAGTATGCTTACTTGGAGGCTGAACAACATTTATACACAAGGCTGTGTGACGGGCAGAGGCGGGACCCAAATGCTGGACTGAGAAACACAAGCTGGTTTAATTAAAGTAAAATGAAACACAAAACAACATGAATAACGAAACTCACACCTTTGCCACACCAGTGACCACAGACTGCTAGGGAGGACTGTCCCATGAGAGAAATGCAGACAATATGTACACAAAGAGGATAACGAGCGAACAGGCCACAGGTGGAGCACAGCTGACACTAATCTGACTGAAGAGACAGGGGAAGCAAAACCGAACATAATACACAGTAAACAGAAGACTATCAAAATAAAACAGGAAGTCACACACACAATGAGACGCAGGCTAAGACGTGTGCTTCATACAGGAAATAGGTAGAAACAGATGAATAACCAAAGCCAGAAACTAGAAATAAACTCAGCAAACTCAACAAACTGAAAACGCTGGGTCAGAGATCCAGGACCATGAAAGACATTAATCATTTACTGGTAATTAGTTTGAAGTTTTTCAAAAACTGAAAGAAACGGCAGTAAATGCTCAGATATTCAGATCATCCAACCTTCTATCTGATCTATGCAGCATCTACTTCCTCTTCTTCTTCTTCCTTTTCTTTTGGCTGTTCCTGTCAAGAGACGCTACTGCGAGTCATCCGCCACCATCCCTTCCTCATCTTGCATCTTTTTTATCCTGTCACACCAACAATCCAAACATTCACACTCACTACATCCACAAACCTCTGTGGCCTTACAATGCAACCTGTCCTTTGTTTTTGCTGCCTCAGAACACACCTCTGTCATCACCCAGCAGTAGCACAGTTTCCACCAGCACCCTCCTTGTTGACATCATCGGTGGTGTTATCCCAGGCCAATTCAATATGAAAATCTACTTCTTGATGATCTGCATGTTTTATTTGGCAAAGACTTTATGCCAAATGCACTTTGTGACACAACTATACTCATTTATCCTGGCTTGGAACCAGCACTAGGATTGTGGATGACTTTGACCTGTGTAATATTGTAATGTAAATTAAGATGAAGATGATGCCAACATCAGTTATTGATCAAGAATAAAGTATAATGCAGGTTGTGTTAAGCAAAGATAATGTTACATTTTAGTGCTGATACTCTCCAAACAGATAAGGATGATAAAACAATAATGTTTTTAATCTGTTTCTGCTTTGTGCTGATCTGTATCTGGGTGAGATTAAACTGATGATCTCATACTCTGGGTGATGCAGTGTTACCGCAGGTGAGTCATCAGGCGATGCTGTGGGCCTCTTACTGGAACTAAGATATGTTCAGATGATCTCCTCTGCAGCATTTAGTTGCTGTACGTACTGCTGCATCATCTCCCCATCCTTCCTCCCTCTGCCTCCACCTCATCACACAGCACATCTCACATTCCTCCTTCATCCTCCACCCGCTACACTGTTATGACTTCACTGTCCTTCACTCTCATCTTCTTTCAGTCCCCACAATCCGTGGGTTGTTCTGTTTCTCCTCTTCTTCTCCAGCCTCACCGCAGTACCTTTTGTCTTCTTTCTAACCTCAAATCAAGGTACGCTAACACATAAAAATTACAATTCAGAAAGTATAAAATTCTGACAAATTAACTTTTGGAAAATTAGCTGTTGCACAATAAAGAATCCAACAAAAAAGAACAAATACAGGTGTAACCATATTCACAGTTAGAACAGCACAAACACTAAAATCAGAAAAGACCAGTGTTTGTAATTTAATGAGTCATTTTTATATTTTCTTGGACATATTAAACAAATAAGGCTTACATGTTAACTGGTGAACTTTAGAGATTATTTTACATTTTGGCATATCCAGATAAGCTATTTCCCTATATTTCCAGTCATTATGCTATCCTAATTGAACCAGCTGCTGGCAATGCCTTCATATTTACCAAGCAGAGATCACATTTCAGTAAGAAATAATTAGACACAAATGTCAAACAATTCCCACTGCACCAAAAGCCAATAAATAAATGTTTTTTTCCCTCAAAGCCTTACTTAAAGCCGACTCCTCTCTCATCAGTTCATTTCTCCTTTCTTTGTCCTTTGCCTCTTTTCATCTGGCTCTATGTCACCATGCCTTCTATTTGCATTTCTACTGCTGCTTGTATTTTATGCCCTCCATCACAGAGCAGTAAACACAAGAGCCGCAGAGACGGCTGGTTTGTTTTTTTAATTAGGTAAATGGGCCTAGGTCTGTGGGACCAGACAGAGAAATCACTCTTTGGACTCCAGATCTGTCATAACGATTTCTTAAATTAATGAGCTTCAACTCAATGTTATTAAAATCTTGCTGTGTAGTGGATTATGCATACAAACCCACTGCTTTATTGCTTTTCTTTCTTAACCTCCTACAAGGTGAATGCTCCACTTTCCAAGGACCAAATATTGTTGATGCCAAAAGGGGGAATTCACCCACACAGTGGGTGACCTCAAACCTCAGCCTTATGCCTGATCCTGACAGGCTGCAGTCTCACTCTCCCACACCCACACCTGGCTGAGTTCAGCTGGTGCAGAGGTGGCACTGCCCATCTTTCCAGGGAGGATCCTTTCAGACACAACAACAAACATGCACTCAGACAGAGCGGTATTATCTGTTGTTATCATTGGAGATAATTATGTTGGATAATTATATCTATTAGGTACACTGTGTCTTTTTAGCCACTCCAATGTCAATATTTTTTCAATTTAAGTCTTGAGTGTTCGGGAGCCCCATGGGAAAATACTGTGAGGTGGTTGTAGAAGGGGCTTCTCGGGACCTAAAAAATGAATGGGTTCTGTGCATTTTGTTTAATTTCTGGAGTAAAGCTCAAATAATAATAAGTTAAATGTTTTGTATGCGTGCAGCGATTTTTGAGGCATGTAATGACACGTCTGATCAAACAAGACAAAGCCAAATTATAATTTCGTTTTTTTAAAAATCACTTAGAATAAAAAAAACTGAAAAAATGTGAAAATAGTTGCTATTAATCAATTCAGTTTACTCCACTAAAGCTATGATATTAATACATTTTATGTCAACCTGTTGGCTTAATAGAAAGTCAAGTCTACCTTTTAACTTATTATGCTCAACATACCTTGTTTTCTTGTCGTAGACAAGCATTTCTGACTTTTGAGTGACTGTTTCGCTCACAGAGGGCTTTTGTGTGCTGCAGGTGTTGAGGTATATGAGGCTGTGCTGAGGAGTGTTTTATTCCTATGGGCCCCCTGAGGCCCCAAGGCCTGTTCCAAGAGAAAGACCAGAAGCTGTTTCAACTTCCTCCACTGTTTTTTTGCATGGAACACCACTTCAAACACTGTACGTCAAAGCACGTAGCTGCACACACAACACATGAATACAGCATGTTTTTATTACACAAACTGCCCACAAAATTAAAGCTGTTTTTTCCGTGGGGTTTCTAAAATAAAGACATGACCAAGCATTATTTTAGCCTTGAACAACAATGTTTTTTTCTTTTCCCCTTTTGTAAAAAGACAGCTTAAAACTGAACTTTTTGTATGGTTCAGATTTTCTAAAGTGAAAAATTTGCAGTGACGTTTCAATGAAGGAGTGAACTGATATGATTTTGGCAGGTGAAATAATCAAGCAAGTGTTTGCTGATGTTATGCTGCTGAGCTTTCAATAAAAATCTATTTTGAGCTTCTCATATTGTTAAATTTTTTTTTTTTTAAAGTAGAGTATGTGAATCTGTACTTCTAGCTCAGCTCAGTTATATACCATGTGTTATTTTTTTCAGTAGTGGAAGAAATGTTAAGATTGGTTGCCAGTTACACAAAGTTAATATCTTTAAAAAGAAATAAAAAAAGCCCTTTAAACTACACACACACTGCACACAAGTAATACATATCCAGAATTGTACTTTATTATTTTTCAGACACGTTGCTAAATACATAAAGACGATTCCTTTAAAATATAACAATCATGTGTTTTGCATTTAAAATCTTCATAGCTACTGCTGTAAAAACTACAGTAAAACTGTATAACGATATGAACATTTGTTTAATATGGTTTCTTGTTTCCATTTTAGGAAATATTGCTGGATGCGATGTCGGATATAAATTGGATATCTGAGTTTTCCTAGACGGCACTTCTTACTTTCAAGATAAAACAACTTTAGAATGCAATTGTTAAAAGATAAAATCCCCACAGAGTAATTTGTGCTAAATATAATATAGAAAATCTGAGTCCAGAGATAACTGATGATATATGGTGATATACTTTACAGTGTTTAATATTAGACTGTAGCAGTAAACGGAGTCCAGTAAACTGGTACTGTAGAGCAGGAAAGCAGCAAGCTCCCAGAATGGATTTTGTTAACGTCTCTAAAGCCCCTGGAGCCACAACACTGACCTTTCCTGTTATGGAAATGTACTGCTGGCTGTTCTAGGCCCTCAGCCACACGCTGCCTGTTTGAATGGTCACACAGGCCCCCTTTTGCTGCCTGCCTCTTTCCTGAGGACTGCTTTTGCAGTTTGTGCTGCTCTGTGAGTGCAAGTTCATAGAGCATTGTTCAACATAATGGGCACAACTTGTTCCCTTTTTATTTTATTCTGTCTTTATTTTGGCACCCTTTTACTCTACGGCATGGCACAATTGAGTGGAATTTTACTTTGAACAACCCAATAAACAAAAGCCTGCTTCTATCTGTGTGTGTGTGTGTGTGTGTGTGTGTGTGTGTGTGTGTGTGTGTGTGTGTGTGTGTGTGTGTGTGTGTGTGTGTGTGTGTGTGTGTGTGTTGGATGCAGACCAGTTGATACGTGACTCAAAATAAGACTGCTTACTGATCATCTTGCAGATCACTTCAAGGCGCCTGCCTCCTTCCAGCCAGTCGCTGTGATTATTGGCTAAACTGGGGCAAATGAAGTGACATGTTTTCCTTTGCAATGAAAACATAGCTGTGCTAATACTTGCATACAGCCGAGAAGCAGCGCCATGCTCTGTCCGCCATTATCTGAACTTTCCATGTGTGATGTGATTACAAAGCAATTTGCTTCTTGACAATCTGACCCAAGAAAAACACCTTCTTTATTAAAACAAAACAAATTACCCAATTTAGCCCAAAAGACACAGAACTGAATGGTTTAGCAGCCTTCAATACATCACATGGGTGGATTATTATAAACAAATGGAGGCTTTAGCAGTAAATCAGAGAACACAGAACATGATCCATATCGTGATGTTGATTGTAGCGGTCCCCTAAAACTGAAGGTCTTAAAGAAACCGAGTTGAACAAAGCTATTTAAGCCAATGTTTCTAAGTGTCAGAATTTTAGTAAAGCATACACAAAATTTCCCACACTGTTTGGCATCTAGGTCCCCCATTTTAAAAAGGTACTTTTTATTTTATCCTGTGTAGCGTAGAATGAACTTCAATTTTCTGCAAAGCTAGCAGAAGCATGCAAAGGCTTTTTATATGATATTGGGGTTGTATGCATCATTTAAAAATGAAACATATTGCACCTCAGGGAATTAAACAATGTTGGATTACATACAAAACAAGCTACCTTGTAAAATAAATGTTCTTTGATTGATGTGGCTTAAATTAGAGAGATCTGCAGCAGTGTTTCCAACACGTTCTGTATAAATGGGATTTTAATGACAATGCCTTTGGCTAGAGAGCTGTAACCACAAGAAAGCCTCCTCAAGCAACGGGGATTAAACACTGTGATATAAACAATGATCAGCCTTTCTGTGCTTGTAAAAATAGATTTACTAAACATCTTGCCAGCAGGAATTTGTGTTAACTTGGACTTGGATTTTTATCCTAGAAATGCCATGCAGCTTAGCTCTGCTTGTGCTTGTGACGTCTTTAATTGTGAGACTGGGGGGGGGGGTTCCCAGCAAGCCCTTAGAGAACGTTAATCGTCTTCCCAGGATTGGTGAGACATTAGAGCGCAATAGTGTAGATTAGTCAGCTGTAAGCCTAGATTGTTTCTGATTTGTCAGAGAACATAAGCACAGCTTGGTAATTGTGAGGCTTCTGGAATGTCCTTTCAGTTTTGATTCTATAGCTTTTGGATGTTGCACATACACAATGAGGAGTTTTTAAAGATTTGTTAGACTAGCAAACCTCAGCTGGAGGTGTGTTTCACTCAGAAATCAGTTTCAGTTCTGAGGTTCGGCAGAAATCTGTGGTACGCTGTGCATTTTTTATGGTTGCAATTTCCAGGACACACTTTTCCCCAGGTGTTTTCAGATGAGTCCTTTGTATGAGAAAACTCTATCAAGCGTGACAGTGGTCTTCTGTAGAAACTCAAGAACTCTCGGGGTTATCTCCCCTTTCCAACAGGGTTTCTCTGTATCGAACAGGGTTACCCCCCCCCCTCCATCTATCTTTATCTCCTAAAGACGGTAAGCTCTGTAAAAGGAAGGAAGAGCAGTGGCTCCAGCCTGACATATATTTCCTGTTCCTCTGTGTTCTGAGATGGACTGTTTTCTCACTTCTATATGCAAAATCATTCTTCTTCTTTTGTATGCTTCAGAGGATATTTGCTTTCAGCTTTTTGGTGAGGTTTTTCTTCCGCTCGCTCTCTATTCCGCTAAACATAGATGTCCAGTTGGTCTTTGTGTCCGACTGTGTTGCTTTTTTTTTTTTTTCGTGAGTAGGATGCAAGACAATGATGACCAAAAGCAGGAGCTTAGACACGTGAAAACAAAACTAAAAATACAATTCTGAGCCAATATTTTTATACAAGTAGTTCCAAATGTTTTCTCATTACGCTGTGCTTCATAGTAAAGTCTAGACAGATTTTACTGTTAAAATAATGATTAGGGGTGGTTGCAAAAGCATCAGTCATGAAAACAGTTTGGGTTTTTTAAATTTTTAACTGGATTATTACAGTTGCCACATTTACCTTGATTGTGGTACATTTATTTTCAGTTTTCTTAACTAAGCTTCAGGCTTAGCTTAACGAGAAACCAGAAAGTACACTAAATACTACTTCAATATCCCCCCACTAACAACATAACCTCTGAATATAATTGAACCGTGCTGGAGTAGAGCACGTCCAAGTCACCAAGCGTCGGTTCAGATTCGCCGGTCATATCCTTCGGCTACCGGACCCGAGACCCGCCCGCGTTGCGGTCCTGTGGAACCTGAGAAATGGAAAGAGACAGCGAGGAAGACCCAAAATAATGTGGAGGAGTACGTTCCTCAAAGATTTACACTTGGTCGAACTGTCATGGGATGAAGCAGTAACCGCCGCGATGGACTGAGTTCGATGGCATTCTCTTGTCGTCCAATGCGCCGATCAGTGCGGGAGGACCTAAGTCTAAGTAAGTAATGGAATAAACCAGTAATTTATTGGAAAACGATTTAATTTTAGCAAGCTTTTTTTTCTATACACAACAAAGTGCTTGCTTACTTTTCCTGTCATGATTTTAAGTGACCTTTTTGCTTCACACAGCCTGAAATTAGGCCCTACAGCTATGCTACTACTTAGTGGTGCTCACAAGGCATAACTAAAGCTATGGTGCTAATGGCATTAGCTTTGCATGTAATTGTTTAAAGACAAAACTATTGGCTAAATTCAAACTTAAAGCTGATTCTGGTCCCAAAAAATATCACAAGAGTGATTTATGACCTTAAATAACTTTAATGTTTCAGTCTTGTGAGGCAAAAGTTAGCATGCAGCTGGCAGGACAAAAATTAAGACAATCATTTCTTTTTTATTTAACAGCCTACAGCAGCGTGGTTTTAAAGCTAAGACAAACTTTTGTCTCGCTGCTGTTAAATGCCAGAGTCAGCCGAATATAGCACACATCTGCTGCCAGCGGTCACGTCTTAATGTCCGTTAAGAATATCAGACGCATTGATGTTTCACACATTTGATTTATGAGTTGAATTTAGCAACGGCTCAGTATTATTTGAAAAATGACCCGTTGCGTTCTCTGGCAACAAGATACCCACCTGACTTGGCTATACAAGGATTTTAAGCAAATGATACTTTGTTTTTCCAGTATTTATTACGACCACAGTGACAACTCCAGGCCAACGGTAAGCAGGAATCTGTCTTTCGAGGAGTTGGCCTACTTACACCAAGAACACAAAAGTCTAAATCTGTTCTTTCAGCACTTCTCGGCATCACAGCAAGACAGACAAGGTTTCAGCACTGGTGCCAGCCCTAATAACATCCATGCCTGTTTAACGACCTTGTGCACGTGCATGAGTTTGCGAGTGTCAGCACGGATGAGTTTGTGTACAAGAGAATGAGAGTGTTAGTGATTTTCTGTGAGCAGCGTGGTTGGCTGAAAAGAGAGATGAAGCAGATGCTATTTCTCAGTTAGGATAAACTCTGGACTGTGCCATGAGGCAGCAGGGACTAAGTGTGCATGTGTGTGTGCATGTGTAGTGTCAGACTAATTACAAATGTATTAGCTGTGCCCTTATACAGGAAAGATGGGAGTGGGATATAGTGTTCTCACACTGAAATGCTATATTAAACAAACACCATGCAGTGGGTGGTGAAGCAGTATGTGTGTGGAGAAATGGTGTCTATCTCTGTGTGAGGCCTTTACTGGCTTCACAAGCTGGAACACCACAGTCCTCTTGGTGTAAAAATAGACTTTTACATAGTTTTACTTTCTACTTGCTCTGTATAGACAGCCAAAAATATTCAGGCTCAATTATTGTTAAGGAGAACTGTTCTTCTTAAATGTACTGGTTGCATGAAAATGGACATGAGGATATAATTGCGAATATTATTACTGCAGGACGGTAAAACATTTAACAATAATCACATTCCTCAGATAAGGTTACAAAGATTAACACAAAAACATAATACAAAGGCTGGAAGTTTGTTGCCCATTGGGTTTTTGAACAGTTTAGTGATGTGTGTCATGAACTGTGTCCCCCATCAGAGTATTTATAGCCTAAAGCCTCAGTCACATAGACCTAATGATTGGTCAGTGACCTCCTGACAACCTTCCCAACCAGTTGGGGTGTGGCTGCCTGGGGTTTCTGGTTGTTCCTGAATGAAAATGATCACAGAGAGGTTGTTGCACCAAAACCCTTGAGACATTGTTGGTGACTAGCAGAATGCTAAGGTCGCCCATGGTGTGAATTTACTTGCGAGTACTCATTAGCTAACCACCAAATCTTGAAAAAGTGCAAAGCATCTCAGAAATTCAGTATATTTGCCTTCAAAGGAAAACATGTGCCTTACCACTGACACCAACACACTTCCAAATGTGGAATTTTTACTATGAAGGCAAATAGTTTCCAGTTTTTGTCCCAATGCTCTTAGTAGTTTTTGAGCTATGGGCAACCACAGCATCCTGCTGTTGTCCTAAGGAATCACAACCTGCAACCAAATTCACCTAGCAACAGCAAGCAATCTTTCACAACCATTCGCCAGCAAATTGAGGAAGCAGTCCTTGGCAACCTGTTATTATCAAGGGGTCACTGACCAGTCTTTAGACCTGCGTAAAGGGGTCTGTAGGAGTTGATTTCACAGCAACTTCCAACAACCTTTGTATAGACAAACACTGCATTTCGTACACTACAACCATAATTTCCTGTGAGTTAGTTATGTTCTGTGACGGCAGACTGCCTCCGACAAAGAAGGCTGCATACAGAAAGGTAGGTAATGCCCTTAAATTCATTGAAAGACTACGACAAGAAACATATATCACAATATCAAAATCTAGATTTTTTAAATGATTTTTTGGCTTCATATTCACTCATAGTTTGATGTGTCTCAGTGTTTAAGGTGTTTTCCCTTCCCCTTTCTTCCCTTGTTCCTTCTTCCTTCTCTCAGTTCTCATCTTTCCTCTTGTTTCCCTTAAGGTCACAGCTGAGCATGTGTGTGGCTCACTCCATCAGCTCCAAGCAGCTGGCCCAGATTGACCCCAGCGGTATGATCCAGCACCAACACACGCACACACAGTAAACAAGAAGGCATACACAGAGATGTCTGCATAAAACACACATGCACACACACACAAGCAGTTTATTATGTCTGTGCCACGTTGTGTTGTGTGAATCAGGCTCTATGCATCTGATAAACTTTCACTCCTCTTTTATGAAAATGAAGAACACATGGACACTAAATTACTGGGTAGAACAGTCTACTTAAAAGAAGCTAGAAATATATAATTAAACATACTTGCATCATCCTGTCATTTTAAAATCCCAATAATGTGTTTTTAGAAGCTATTTAAGAAGCTCGTGGAGAAGACTGGACTGCTAGACTTTCACATCCTAGGTCAAGTGGCTGAACAAGACGTTAAACTGTCTTTCACTGTGTAGCAACCCCCACCCATGCACATTAATTGATTCATTAAGAGTCTTTAGCTCCACTCTTTCTGCTACAAATTGAGTGATTTTTGAAAAAGTCAAAAATGAGCATGCAGCTACTAGAGTAGTAAACATATGATTCATATCTCTATACAAGAGGCTGTTCGCAAATGTCAACCTTTGCATGCATGCACATGGCTTTATAGTGGAAACGTTTGATGATCTATCTATCTATCTATCTATCTATCTATCTATCTATCTATCTATCTATATATATATATATATATATATATATGTATATATATGTATATATATATATATACATATATATATATATATATATATATATATATATATATATATATATATATATACATATATATACATATATATAGATATTCCATTTTGGAATTTGCACAATTTGGTCATTTAATGGGGTTCTGATTAAATTTTATTGTCTGCCTTTGAAAATGTTGATTAAAAATGAACACTAAATCAAAGTCGACATAATTGACCCAAATCATTTTGCTCTGTTGAGTCTCACTATTGAATGAGCATACAGTTGTTTTCTGGGACTGGAACCAGCAGAGCATCTTTACTATACTCTTGCCCAGAGAAACAATGGATTGGCTGATTCTTAACATTGGGGTGTTTATGCTGCTCCGTGGGTATCCGTGTCCATGTGTGTTAATATGTGTAGGGCTCCTCGCAGATGTAGGACTGGCCGTTTGCCAGCCATAGGGATCTTTGGGAGTAGGCCTAGGCATGATGTCATTGCCAGTCAGGCCAGGGAGCTGCAGTAATCTGTGACATGATGCCTTTCAAGGAAAAAGCCAAGCAGCTTGTGTTTTAACATTACTACTCAATAGTGTGTGACTATGCACATTTGTATGGTGATGGAATAGTTTTTTTTTTTTTCAGCTTTCTTTGGATCAGTCACACGCCTTTATGGTCTCCTCTGTCCGATCATGGAATGATGACCCTCAGATATTGTTTTGCGGTATATATTTCTTAAGTGTGAGAGCATTTGTGTGTTACTCTTGGTAAAGAAAGGCAAGACTTTCTTGCTGTTTTTCCTCATCTATTTCAGGTTTGTGACTATGAAGAAGAACAAGCAGATATCTAATGGGATGGCAGTGAAGCAGTGACAGTCAGACAGTCTAATCCAATTGGTCATTTTATTGAATGGAAACAACAAAATTTACCATGACGCTTTTTGCTTTTACTTGTTCACTTACAGGCTGGTGTTTCTTTGCGATGTATGGAGGCTGTCTGATGCTTTTCCATGTCATATTTATTTATGCTTGGAAACTGACGAGAGAGGTGAAGGGTGAGGTTTAGAAAGAGGAATCATTGAAGTGTTTGCCAGTGTTTATGTTTGTGTCTGGGTTTCCCTCTCTCTCCTTTCCATCACACCCATAACAGCAAGCCACTTCATTCTCGTCACTACACTCTCTCGCTCGCTCGCTCGCTCACCTTCTTTTCCCTTTCACCCTACCTGTCTCACCCTCTCCAACTCTGAAAGTACAATTCAAGTCAGCCCAACTTTCCCTTCACCCTGCTGTCTCTCTATACACCTGCCAAACCTTTACTCTCCTGCCTGTGTTTGTACTCCAGTCTGGGTTTTGGCGTGGTCCGTCTGGACGCAGAGGAAGAGGAAAACCTATCAGGTGGGGCGCAGATGGGAGGAGCTTCTGAGCTGCACAGAAAGAACGCCTGTGGTACTGGTTTCAGGATTTTCCATTGGAACCCAGACGTCTGTGCAAGCTTTATCTGGAGGAAGTTTGCTTCAAATGCACATGCTGTGCAATAACACAGACTGCTTTTGAGAGAAGAAGATGTGTGCTTGTTTGCGAACTCTTTCTTTCTTTCTTTTCTTGTCAGTGCATGCTTTCGTGAATGTGACCAAATTCAATCAGCACTTCAGGTTTCACATGTCACCAGAGTGCTCTGTTTTCAGAAGCTAGGTTTCAAATGACAACCCAGTCCCGTGTCTGCATCTCTTTCCAACCAAACACATTAACACTCACACTACTGCTGCAACAAGGCCTCTGACCTATGAAGTATGACATTAATCCCGCAGTCTTTAACTTATTTTACCCCATTTTAGCACTTCAGAGGTACCACCACATCAGACATACAAAACCACTAACTGTTACCACTCAACATGATGTAAGACATGATATAACACCTCCACCCAACTCTGGATTTTTGAGCGGACCATAAGCATTAAATGCTGAAAAGTATAGTGCAATATAGTAAAATATGTGGTAATGCCTTTTAACCTTAGAGGATCTTTGTCATTCACACAACATGGGCATGAAAGCTACCATGCAACTGCCATGCAGAGTAATTTCAGAATTCAGTGTTTTTATAATTGGACCACCAACCATGTGCAAAAGCCACCCAACACCTACTACATAGGATGCATGCCTACATAAAACACACAGGAATATGTGTAATATGAAGATAACTGAAATATTCTTAAACCAGCATCCATTTTTCTCCAGCATCAACGTGTTTTGAGTTACCACACGCCAACCGCATCTGCGTGTGTTATTTCCAAATTAGGCTACTTGCTTCTGCTCTATTCAAGTAAATGTCACAAGTTTGTGCCCACACATACAGTAACGGAGGACTGCTGTTTTCCCAGAAGACAAACAGTCAAAATGGCCGGTCATTTAACACAGGGCCACCAAGCTTGTCAGCTGAACTAACTTTTACTGGAAGTAAAAGTTTGTATTTTCAGTATGACTCCTTCTTGTGAAACTGCAAACTGAGCTCACTTTGTTTATGCAGTGTTTGTTTTTATCCTTTTCCAGGTGAAATTGATCTCTCTTGATGTTTATGAAGTTGCATCACATAATTTCCCTTTTTGCATTTTTAAATATCAGGAACGTATCAACACACTGATATAGACAGTCATCAAGTTAAGGCTTCTCAGGACATTTGTGACTGCTGGTTTACTTGAAATTAAGGGAAAGTTTCCACGACACCTAGCTGTTTCTCAGCTGGGATTTTTTGGTGTAATTTACAAATGAGAAAAGTGTAAACATGTGAAGAAACCTTTGACCTTTCTGTCCACCTCTGCACCATCTGCAGAGCACTGAATCTCTACAGCGCAACTTCAACTACTGAGGTTTAATTTATGCGTACATCTGTATCCTTTAACTCACCACACCTCTTCTGAGCAGCCTGAGAGGGATTCCCAGCTAGTTTATGGTTAGTTTTAAACCCCCCTGCATCGCTCTCACCTCCCACCTCCTTTGTGGTTTTTCTTGCCTACACTGTGGTGAGCGTGTCACTGTTTGTGAGTCAGTTAAATGCAAAGGTGGAGAAATGCTGTGGTTACCTGATCTTTATGGAATCCATAAGGAGACCCCCATCTCGTCTACTCATAACCGCACAAGGACACAAATACAACAAATACAAAATCTGCACTTAAACTCTCGGTTATGCAAAAATGAAACTAAGTTAAGTGACAGGTTGGATTGTTTTTGCAACTATGAGATAATTAGTTTTTCCTAAAGCTTGACATTGTGTAAATATTACATATCTATGGTGAAAAATTATATTAACTTTATACATCATGGCAACCTGTGATTGTTAGGGAAAATCGTAAAGCGGGTAATGCAACAAAAACTTCCTCATGTTTGCTTTGGTCTCTAGCAGATTGCTGCAGTTGCCCATAATTTGCATGGAAGATGAAAACTGTAAACTGAGAAAGTTTGTCTTCAAAGTAAATTTTGCCCCTCACAGCTGCAACTAACACCTTTGAAAAGTTGTCACTTTTTCTTTCAAGACAAATGTTCTCTGTTTCTGGTTTGCATCACACATTTTCACTTGGTGTTTACAGACAAATCAGTAACTTCTATGCAAACTATAGGCAAGCGTGGCAACCAAAGCAATCCCAAGGAGGTTTTTGGTGCAGCACCGTATACCTTTTGTGACCAGTTTCCAGGAAATTCCAGCAACCATTTGCCAACTGGTCACAGAATACATATTTTTCCAAGTAATGGATGGTTTCTGGGGATCACTAAACACCAGGCCTGCGTGAACAAGGCTTTAGCAATTGATTTTAGAGTGAGTCTGACAACAAGTGGTTAGGAAATTATTTATATTTTTTAATACCAACTGTAAAGCTGGTTTTGCCACCTAAGGTAGCATGTTAGCAGACTTGTTTTTACCCATGAGCACTAAACACAAAGAGTCTGTTTTTTGTTTTGCAGGAATTTACCCAGATCTCACCAAATTGCAGTGAACCAGAATTGCACTTTAGATGCTCTGTAACTGGGTGTAACAGTAAATCAGAGGACTCATTTTCTTCGTTTTTTCAGAATTGACCTGCTGCTGACAGATGAGTTTTTGATGAGAGAAAATTTACCATAATCCGTCAACCTTTTACGATACCGCATTTTATTTAAATGTCACTTTGTGGTGCACAGGGGATCCCAAGAAGACACAAACCCAGCAGAAGATCACAAATGTAAGCAGAGCGCTGACATGGACCCCACGCTGTGTGTGGGCAGAGTGATGCTCGTCAGTGTCTCAGCTGTGGGGGAAACTTGTGAGGGAAAAGGAAAGCCCTCATTGCACAAATTTCATGTGTCTGTGTGCATGAGTGAGCACTGACGGTTGACAGACAGAGTTGAGGTTGAGAAGACGGTGGTCTTTATCACACCCACGCATCCTCTTTTTCAAACCTGAAGCTGCTTTACTTGATTTCGCCAACTTCCACTCATTCTTAATCTGCCTCACTACATTTCACACACTTTGTTCTGAACCACACTTAGAAACGGATTAAGTTTCAGAGAGGCATTACATCTCCATCCATCAAACATGATCCTTCAAGTGATAGATGCCATTTATCATGTGGTTTAAGATGAAGTATGTTAAAATTACAGGGTTACTTCTTTTCTTTTTTTTCTGCTGCTGCTGCTGCTTGTTTGTTTTTCATATATGCTGATTACCAGTTGCCATCCAGCAACATTTGCAGATGCAGCAATAAGGAAATGAACCACTCCCACTAGCACTGAAGCCAGTTTTCTTGCCAACATATTTCTGTTAATTAAAAGTGCAGTTTCACTATTTTGTGAGGACCTTAATCTTACTGGAAGTCCCAGCTTTGTATGACTGGTCATGGGTTCAACTCACAGCAAAAGAGGATGCACGACCATTTAGCATAAAGGTGATATAGTGCTGAACTTTAGCTAGCAGAGGATATGGGGACTTAGCATAAAGCTGCGAAGGCGCTGTTGTTCTCAGCAAGTGGCTGTCCTGGTCGATAATTAGGTCAGCACAGCCCTCCTGGGAGAGGAGGGCAGAGGGGACACTGTAGAAATCCCTTAGCCCCATCACAGCCAGATGAAAAGAAAACAGTCCCAGTACAGGTTCCACATGTCGAGGCAAAGGGTAAAAATGTGTTTTAGATTTTCCTCCTTCCCTCTCCTCTCTGCTCTTGTTTGATTCTGAGCTGCAAGGGGATAACCTCCTAAGAGCTCCTATAACACCTTGCTATCTTGGCCTTTAGGTTTTTTCCTACAATATATGAGTTTGTGTGCATACTGTGATGTGGTCTAGCATATCTATTTCTTCCTTCCTCTGGGTTTTAGCTAATCCATATCTCTAGGCTTCCTTCCCAGAACAGTGAGACCTTTTTAAAGAAAACAGAGCTGAGCAGCACCTTGGAAATCCCACCACCTTTCTCATTAAAGATGAGGATGAAGACGAAGTTGATTTTCCTGATTCAATTTAAGCCCATGAAACTGGACCTTAGCCACAGCACTTCAAGAAAGGGATGAAAGAGAGACAGCTGGAGAGAGAGGAGGGGTGCTTAAGTGAGCCATGATGGCTCTGTTAAATTACTTTTCTTCAGTCCTGATTTCAGGATATACAGGTTACTGTGTGGGGAGCATGTTTTTAACATCTGTGCATGTGGTAGGCCAGTGGGTCAGTCACGGCTTTAGTGTGACGCAGTCAATAAAAACACTGAAAAAATATTTTTGTCCTTTTAATATACTGTTTGGTACATACTGAAATTTTGGCAATCTGATTAGTAAATCTGCAAAACACAGAAAAAGAAAGCTAGGCGATAATCGCAGTTATATGCTTTATGCTAACTGCGACTCTAATGCAGCTAAACTGTCTTTCATTTGAATGCGGGACAGTTTAGCTGCATTCAAATGTCAGTTTGACTTTAAGTTGACAAGTCAAGAGGTAATGTGAAGAGGATGACCTTAAATTTAGAGATAAAGACAGACACATTCGCGTGTGTGGCTGTACCCTGCACGTGCACATCCAAGCACGTGCATGTGGTTGAGAACGACATAATGACCCACCAGCAAAACTGCACGCCACGCAAATGACAGACCTACACAGATAAAGACTGTTCTTATGTTCATGTAATTCAAACAATAATCTACTGTGGGCTCACTGATATCCTGCCAAGCTGGGTATCTTCTCTGTAATCACAGTTGTCACGTTTGGACAGAAGAAGAGAGCAAAGATTCCTGTTCTCTACCAGGCTCCTGCTTTCTTTAAATCTTGTATTAATGCCCTTATAACAAGAATACTTAGTCTGTAGATCTGTGACGCTTGGGTTAAATATATAAAATTGTCACGCATCTAAACATATACATATAATGTGGGATTCAGCTGGCCCCAACTTCATCCTGGCTACATTCAGAAGGCTAGAAGAATCATTTTGGGAAAGTGCAGAGTTTTACAGATTTCAGGTGGATAGTTAAAATCCTCCTCTAACATATGTGAGTGTCCACTCTACAGTACATTTGTCTCTGTCAGCAGGCCTTCAGCAACAGTGAGGATCAAACCCATAAAGTAACAATCCAGGAAACCAAGCTTGCTCAAACTGACCAAAGTCTACAGTGTCTACTGGCAGAGGAAATCAGTAAAAATGTTTTTCTAGGGAGATATTTTTGTCCCGCTTTGGAAAAACGACAGTTGAAAAAGGGAGAAAACGAATCATGGGCAATAGAGAATTATGCAAAGGTGGAGTTTAAAAAAAGACTGTTTCTCCTTAAAACATTAGTAGTACAGATGAGTGTTCAAAATACCCACTGGGCAGTTATGCCTCCTGTTTTTTTTCTGGACCAGGCGCTACTATCTGGTTTTTATGAATCACATGTGGCATCTGCTTACTGAAATAGGCTCTTACTTACCGAACTAAAAAAGGGATATGGCTACTGTATTCTCAATAAGATTAACAGTGAACATTAATATGAGTCAAAATAAAGTTAAATTGAACAGAAAATGACAATTAAATCTTGCTTAACCTAATCTTTGTTGTTACATTATCTTAAACTTAAGAGCCAATTAAACCAATGGCTGACTGTAGTTCCCCTCGGAATATGGTTTTCTATCTAGACCGAAAGTGTGTTTTCACAACGTTAATCTGAGACTTTTTGGTCTCATCTCATACCACCAGCTGTGTTTTTGTTGTCTTTCCCTAAGTTTCTGTCTTTCTCTTCATATCAGAACAACTGTTGACAGGGTCTTTCAAACATTTTGAAGATTGCTTTTTCTTTAGACTCTTTCACTATTGTTCACTCTGAGTTGAACTGTCAAAGTCTTTATGTCCACACAATGCATGTGTAGACTATATTTAAGCCTTCAAATGCTATAAAGAGTCCAGCAGCACTTCATTCTATGGTCCAGATTGTAATGTGTGTGTGTTGTATGAAATAATCAATTGTGTGGCTAATTGAGTATATTAAGCAGATGTCCACCCGTGATTTAAACCTATGGTCGACAACTGCATATCTGCTGGAAAAATCATCCTCTTCACACACCCCCACACCCTTAACTTTAAGCTCCACACACATCCCCTACAGTCTCTCTGGGGAGCTACTGCAGGCAGCCTGGCTCCAGTGTTCTTCACTATGACCCAGGGGGTCTGCACATACCCAAACTGTGATTCCCTCCTGGGGGCACAGGTACACTAATCGTCCTGGAATCACTGGAAGAAGAAGGTCATGTGTGGTCATAAACACGGTACAAACACGTTTAATGAGTCCCAGTAAATCCTGTATCTTGGCTGACATTCTGCATTGTTTGGTGGAAATTTATTCAGGGAAGTTATTGTGGAAAATGTCTGTCTCCCAACGTTTTCACTCATTATCCACAAGCACTCTCTCTGCCTCTCTTAAATCTTTTCCTAAATGTGACCTTCAGTAAAAAAAAGAACTTTGTCTGAACTCAGAAGGGAATTGAAGTTATGTAAAAAAAATAAATAATAATAATAATAAAGATTGCATTTCTTACATTGCTAATGCAACAAAAGGTCACAAAACCAGCAGTCTCTCATTTTGATGCATTTCAATTAAAATCTGCCTGCATAGAATCCTTTAACACTTGATCTTTTTTTTTTTTAAAAAGAGGGTTTTTTATGTACAGTTTGTGTAGCATTTCATAAACTAAACAAAGGACATCTTAACAGTCTTAAGATACTCGATCACACTTCAACTGGCATTGCCAGTTATTTTATTCTTGCTGACGTTATGGCTTTAGGAATTCACCTCCACCATGTTCGACTACCTTTAGTAGCCATAACTCAAAATGATTTTCTGTATGATTGGCTCTGTATCAGTCTCTCTTTCGATGATGCATCAATTCATGGGGGTTTGTTTATGCAGAACTCTCTTGAAGTCTCTTGAAGTCTGGACTTTGACTGGGCCATTGCATCACTTTGACAGGTCAGACAGGTCTCACATTTGATTCTTGAATAGTGTAGCATGCAGAGAGTTCATAGTTGACTCAGTGACTGCGAGACAACCAGGTCATGTGGCTGTCAAGCAAGCCCTAATACACTAATACTAATACACTGTAATAACTGGCACACTGACATGTTATGCATCATTCACACTCTAATGAGCACAACTTGGGGTTCAGTATTTTGCCCAAGAATACTTTGGCATGCACACTGGAGCAGCCAGGGATTGAACCTGAAACCTCCTACTTAGTAGATGATCTGCTCTACCTCTACTGAGCTACAACCAGACCAATAATAATAATACTACTAATGCAGATAATTCATAATTATGATTGGTAACTACTTTATCAATGCAGTGATTATCATTCTCTTTTGCAGACTTCTGTTTTTGCCTCACTGTGACTGATTCATTTGTGAAATCCCCTTTTAGAGACCCACAGGCCACTTAGAGCCTGTTGACCTCTGACCTCTGGGAGGGGTTAAGTATGGGAATGAGAGGGTCACTGAGAATTCAAGGGTTAATTGTCGTTCTTCTTAGAAGCAATCGCCAACATCTCCCACACTTGATACCCTCCCACTGCCTCCAAGCAGACACACACATATATTTGACAGCTACAACAGCAGCTCGGCTTTCTGTCCTCTGCAGTGTCTCCTCGTATCCTAGCCTGCAGGCAAACAGTTCCCCTTTCTGTGGACAGATAGATGTTCTTCTTGTTTCCTGCTACATATTTAGCATACCAAAGGGAGCTAGAAGGTCAAGCCTTGCCAAGGCCTCTCCCCTAAGGACTTTGTCTGGACTCTACCCAAGGGATCCAAATACACAACCCCACCACAGTTTCAGACATGGAGCCCCTGTTTTGTCTGGATACATCAGGGACCATCTTCTAGTCTGATATAGCTGAAAGTTTTGGCCTCTGTAGATAGTTTACTCATTGATAACAACACTGAAGTGGGTCTCACAACTGTGTTTGTCATGTGGGGAGCATTTTTACTGGAATTATCTAAAAAATCATATCAGATCAAAAGAACATCTATCTGTCTACAGAAAGGGGAACTGTTTGCCTGCAGGCCAGGATACGAGGAGACACTGCAGAGGACAGAAATCCGAGCTGCTGTTGTAGCTGTCAAATATATGTGTAATAGCTGTGACTATTACAGCAGCCATCCAAAATGCTCACATTTCAGTTTTACTGAGAGAATTTTCTAATATTCCATTAGTCTGTTACTTATCAGTAGGCACTTAGAAATAATTTGCAGTAACTGTGTATGCACACTGCAGTTTATGGATGCAGCTTACTACCATTAGCTGATAACATCACTCCACCATCTCATCCAATCACAGTCACTTCTGGCTCCAAGAAAATACTCCCAAATAATGCTATTATGGGTGGGTAATGTCAAGGTGGTTACATTCATCTTTTATGTTCCTTTTATGGTTACATCCCAGGACACTTCGGAATGATACTGGAAAATGTAACATTAGTTGGAGTGGAATTTTCTTTTTTTTTTTAATAATTCTTAATTCTTTTATCAATTATCGTATATCAATTTATTCCAGCTGTTCATATGAAGGACACTGGCACATGTGTGTGAAGAGTAACAGGCATGTGTGTGGTCATGTGAAGCAAAATAGATCTGATTAGTGGACTGGATGGAGCGCAGCAGGGTAAGAGGGTGAGATGCAAAGACAGAGGAAAGCCAGGTTGGAATGGAAGGGTAATTGGCTAGGATGAAAAATGAGAGTCCTTGACCTTTTGTTACCTCCAGGGATTGCTGATAGCATGAGAGCCCATCCCATTGCCCCATCTCTATGCCACTCCCTCACCCATAAAGATCTTTAACTACAGGGATGGAGGACAGGAGGGATAGAGGTAAAAACAGCCGGAGAAGCTTGAGGGTGGGGGGGAGGTTCTTGGCCGTTCTGGGGTGTGGTGGTGATCTTTTATTGTGTGTGTGTGTGTGTGTGTGTGTGTGCGTGTGTGTGTGTGTGTGTGTGTGTGTGTGTGTGTGTACATCAGGGTCTCAGCTGTCTTTGCCTCCATTAGTCCTTAATAGGGCTGTCACTCTGGGCTTTTAACTCTGCTTGTTAGCATGGCAGACAACCAGCAAACTCGCTGCTGATGGCTTTCTGTTCACCCGCTTCCAGTTCCACAGATGTCTCCATTAGAATTCCTATCAATCCAGGTCAATGCCCTTCATGTATAAATAAGAGCGTGTATGCATTATGAGGCCTACCTGAACTCCAACACCTGGAAAGATTCTCAACAGTGCTGCTTTCTTTAGAGCAGATCAGCAACTACTTCATAATCTGATGTGCAGTACAGTTTAGCAGGAATTCCCCAGCGCCCTCAGTGTGACCTGCTGGGTCTGTGCACAGCATGGTGACAGGTGTGTCCGTTAATTAAAGCTCTGAGGTAATAACAGGGTGGCAATTGAAGCCTGGCTGTAAAGAACAGAGGCCCAGGGGATGGAGAGTTACTGGCACGAGTTTACCTGTAGACTGAAAAATCCTCTTTGTTGAAGAATGGTGAAGTCTGGTGAACAAAAAGGTATACTGATTTTGAATTTGAAGTTTTCAGTAGAGTCAAGTTAAATTTATGCATGTTGTTTTGGAAACTGCTGCTCAAGGTCGGCCTCAAATGTCCACTCTACTTAAAAGAAGTACATTTTGCGCTTTAGGGTGTCACAGCAAGTGAAACAAGCGACATAGCCGTCAGTGTCAGGGAGCTAAGTGAGTAAATAGTTTGGGCTAGTTAGTCAGAAAAAGTGATCAAGGAAGGGTTTCAGAGAAAGGATTCAACTCAAGAGAGCAAGCAGCTGTGAGGAGGTGCAGTTTGTCCTTGTTAAACTCACAGCCATATGGCTGGCATCTGAGCTGGTTTTGGAGGTGATTTTTATGGCTGCTTTTATAACCTGGCAGGCTCACACCGCTCCAATGAGAAAGTGCCTGCCTACCTGCCAGTACACGACCATTCAGCTGATGGAGAGGAATAAACGTGAATAATGTGCTGAACTTTATTCTACATTTGGTATATTAAAAGGCACCGAGATTCTTGGTCTTGAAAAAAGATTAGTGAGGATAATTAGGAAATACTTTTAGTGGCTGCTCACATGTCCTTACCCTTTTGTCTTTGCTTTTCTTTGTTACATTACTTTGTCCCCTGCTCTATCCATCATCCATCCCTTCAGGCCCTTTACGCCTATTAAAGGCTCCCAGTGAAATGTGTCCATTTGAAATGAAAACAAACAGTGCTAATTTCAGTCCCCCCCCCCCCCCCCCCCCCATTCTCTAACCTGATGGGTGTGCTACAATAGCTGTGTGTGCACTGAAGACCTCTCTGAAAGTGTCTCTGTGAAGTAGGATTGGATCACAATTTAAGTTTCACCAACCAGCAAAGAAAATATTTTACCCTCCACTTGTTCTCCGTCACATGTATCCCATTACTTGGCCATTGCAATCAGCGATAAATGCTTAACAAACAATTATGCTTGATACTAAAAACAGTGTGATTACTGCATTTTTCTTTAGATCTGCACATGCTTATCTGTGCACAGAAACAATTTTTTACTGTTACATTGCTACATGGTTTTCTTCTTTGTTAAACAGTTAAAGAAGCTCAATTAATTCTAAGAAAAACCATGGTATGGGAACCTGCCCTCAATCAGACTCACACACATGCATTATATCTGCCACGAAACTAATTGCGATTCATCTTTTCCCACAAAGTTCATTAGGTTCTGCTGCCGTTGTTGTTTGACTTGCCAAGCCTTTCCACCAAATTGCATTTCTCAGGCATTTCTTTCAGCGTTTGAACTTGAAATATGAGGGAGATCAGGTTTCTACTGAGGAGAATTACTGAGTGCGTGTGTTTGTGTGTGTGGCTGACTGGCGGTTTCTCGTCTGCTGAGAGACTCCTGTGCGGACCAACAGATGCTCCACACACAAGCAGAGAGAAGGGGTTAAGCTTTTGCACTCAAAAATCTACTTTTACTGTAGATGTTTAACGTAGCTTCTTGTTGTTCTCAGTTTGATACATCTGGTATCAAACTAAAACGGTAATGAAAGACTGCATACTTTGCCAAAGCAAACAACCCTTCTGGCTCATTTTATTATCAAGAACATTATCTGGATCTGCACCAACGGTTTATGGTCTTTTCCTTTAGCTATATGCTCCTCCTCATCGAGTTATAAGATTTCCAGCTCAGTAATTTTTAAGTAATCTTGCTGACAACCGAAAAAGCAACAACAAATAAACTTCTGTCTTCCAATGTGCAGTGGAAAATAACTGTTGAAATAAACAACAGTTTAAAGCATCCTTTAAATTTCTCTGAAGAGACAAAAAGCTTGCAACATATGAAATCATGAAACAACTTTATCTTCATGGATTCCATCATTTGATTCTTATAGTCTGTGGGTTTTATTGAATTAATACAATTTATGGCACAAACTGTTTATCTCTAGAACTAACTATTCATTCCGTATGGCAATATTCACTAATGTTTCCACCTGCATGGAAATTCTATTCAAATTTGTGCTAAAATAATTTTGCATTATATTCAAACACACTATGTAAACAAATAACTTCACATTGATCTGAATGAGAAAGCTGAAACATTTTAGATGTGTCAGAGGTAAAAGGCCAATCCTCCACTGTACACGGTACAGTCTAAGATAAACTTTAGATCCTTCGTGAAGATATCGGTCAGAATTGATCATCAGATTTCCATCCACCAACCTGGCAGCAAAGATGCGCTTGAGATCAAAGTGAAACTCACACTGACGCACATGTTGGCTGGGGAGGTGATTCAGAAGACTGATCGTTTATCTCTGTGTTCAGGTAACCACATCTGTGGGTGCTGTATTCATGTTTACATCACGATGATAGAGTCTCAACTAACCACACTGCTTCACTCCTCTCTCTCTCTCTCTCTCTCTCTCTCTCTTTCATCGTGACATTGTGTTGTGGAGGACTCATGGATCACGGCCAGAAAGCAGTTCCCCCTCTCCTCCACCCTCCCCTCGCCTCCTTGCTCTCACATCAAACCTGACCTTCAGAAATTAACTGCAGGCCCACTTCAAGCTTGTGTTGCGGTTTTGGCAAATGGCAAAAAGAGGCAATGTAGGAGGGAGATGGTGATAGGAACGCAACAATTACATTGGAGGAGAAAAGATGGTTAAAAAGATTTGATTTGACATTATTCATGCAGCTATGTGGAGGCAGAGAAAAGGATAGTGGAGGGGAACTGAAAAGAAGGGTGGTACAAAGCTGAAATCTGAACTGCTGCCAAAGTATTGTAAGAGTAACTGCTCCGCCTGCAGCTGTCCTGGTAATCTTTCCCACAGCACTCCCCCCCCCCCACCCCACCTCCACATCTGTCCTCATTCCTCCTCTCCTCTCCTCTGATGAGGATCCGATCACCAAAACAAAGGAGCATTCTTGGTGCTATAGGAAACCTGGCCACACACTAACATAATCTAAAAGTGGGTTTTCCAAAGAAAGAGAGAGACAAAGTTGAAACGACTCCCGAGCTGATGCACTTGTGTTTAAATGGAGGAGAAAGGAGGGGACGTTAAATGGAAAATGGCTGTGTGCCAAGTGGCAAAGTGCCCTTTCAGCTGTCTGCTTGTTTTATACCGACTCCTCCATCACAAACATTGCCGAGGACAAGCTTTGGTTTATGTGTGCGCGCGTGCAAGCGTACCTGCAATAACTTGTTCTGTTTACCACCCACTGTAAAAGGCCTTGTTTCGCAGACAGTTCAGACGTGTCTGTTTTGGACTGGGGACAGAGAGACATGTAATTTAGAGTGCAGCCTTATTTCCTGTCAAAGACTCATAAAGACAGATGATAGCACACTCGTGAACGTGTGCCTGTCACAGACCTCTTGACAAATATGCTACTATGTGTGTGTGCGTGCCTGTAAGTGCGCTGATCAGTCAAACTCCTCTCTTCCCTGCATGCATTCAAAGAAATGTATTGTCTGCTCTTATCTGTGCATCAGTGCAGAAGGAGGAGAGGAGGAGGAGCTGCAAGGGTGTAGTTAACCCTCCTCCCCCATCCCCCCATCCCTACCCTGCTTTTGAGCTGTGAGATATATTCACCTTTTAGCGCTGACAAAACAACATATAGTGCATGCTACTGAATGATGAATGTTGCTATTGATGGCGAAACTGGTGTCCTCTCAGTCTTTGAGACGACTTCAATTAACAAGGCAGAAAATTAAAGATGGAAAAGCAAAGACAAAAATATTATACATATGAATGTTTCCTTACAGAGGGGCTGAATGAGCATACAAAATGTGGACATTATATATATGACCATCATTGTCAGCAGCTCCCAAACTAGGTGACTACATATAAAATGTTTTGAAGAAATATGTTAAACCACATTCATAACAATACAAAATCGTTCACAATGAAGCCAATGTTCCCTTAAGCCAGTACTATTGACGAACGGTCTTCATAAGACCCTTCATGTTGCTCTTTTCCATATCTTGGCATTTATAAGGAAAATGTAACAACATCCAACCACAGTGTATGTAAAAGGTGAACAAAGCATCAACTTTTGGCATTCCTGATTTTTAGAGAAACTTCACAGATCCTGGTGAGTCTAAATGAGAAACTAAGGGATGCTGAATGCTAATACAATAGCAATGTGTGGATTACAAGGTAGCCAGGCTCTAAGAATACCCGGCTTTCATTTTTATTTCATGCTACATGAAATTTAAGAGGCGTTATGTTGAATTAAATAAGACATGAATCTACAAAATCTGAAGATAATCTGATTAGCAAAACAGTCACAGAAGCTATAAAAGTGAGCGGCAGGGACATTTTTTTCACAGGCGTCTATATAGTTCAAGGATCAAATAAGTTAGCCCCTTGTCTACCATTGAAATCATAATTTCTATATGGTCTGTGCATGGAATAAATATAAAATATGTATTTAGAATATGTGTTTACTAATAGTGTCAAAGAATGCTAATCCACGTAGCCTTTATCGTGGTACCGCTAGCGCAGCCTTCTGGGCAAATAATGGGGAGTTTATTCCTGTTTTGTGGTGAAAGGAGCCACTGGTTGCTTTGTCTTGCTGCTTTGTCTCTAATTCAGAAAATGTTTTATAGCCCTTGTCAGCATGGTGGACTTGCAGCCTTGCATGTCTCCTCATGCAGGATCAACAACATACACTATTAATAAGGGGAACCATTACAAGCAATGTTTCAGAGCAGAACTGAATGAATAAATGAATGCAGTTACACTGCAAGCAGGAAAATTTAAAAAAGGTTAAAAATGTCTAAAAATCTGTGAACTCATCAACATCCTCCAAATTCTTTTAAAAGTCTCCTTCATTCATTGACAGTCAGTGAATGAATATTGATTTCATTTATTATACTTGATTATACCTGAAATTGACTTGCTATTGGAAAAATATAATTACTGCATTAACGTTGTCAAGTAGAGCAACTTATATTAAGACATCCAAAAAGCACAAGTGCATAAAAAACTACTTAACCTCAGTATGAGGGTACTTGTGATTAGTTAACTTCCATAAGTGTTTAAATGTTAAGTAGTTTGAGTTGGCAAACTTGAGTCTCTCAGTACAGTATGGTAGCATTGGTATATAAAACCATTCACTCTGGTACAGTATAAGTATTGTTTCTGCTTAGTTCCCAGCAGAGTAGTAACAACAGTGAATGCAATAAAACAAAGACCTCTCTTTAAAAAGGTCTCTGTTTGCTGTTAAATCCTAGAACAGATCTGGAGGCTTTGCCCAGTATATTCTGTAAATGGTATCAAGTGGGTTTTAGCTGCTATTTTGTTAAGTTAAGATAAGAAACATGCTCAAAATTCCCCAGCATCCAGTATACCCCACTGTGCCTGATTGTCTGTGTCCTGACATGAGAAAGCCTGGCTGGGTACAGGCCAGCTGGAGCAGCGTTGAGCTCCTCTGAGAACCTGAGTTACAAAGACTCACTGTGCTGGAGTGGCACAGAAAACCTCTCCCTGGCAGCAGCTCTGAGGGTTAACCAATGCTGGGCAACACTTAAAAAGTGATTTTCTGTCTGCCTTTCACCTCCACGCTCTTTGCTCTGCTTTCTTACTGGCATCAGCTTTTCTGTCTGTCCCTGTCAATCGGTTCTCTCCGGTTCTCTTCAGGTGGATCCATTTAGCAGGTTGAATGACTCATCCCGTCTTTCTCTTTCCGTCCGTCAACTTTCTCTTTCCTTTCCTGTCTCTTTCTTTTTCATTTGTCTCTGGCTCTCTGTGTAAGTGTGATTGGTTATTTATCCAGCAGCCACTACATGTGATTAGTTTCGAAATAGCTTGCCCTTTTGTCCGTTACTCCATCAGCAGCATTGTTTTTTCAAAAAAGAGTCAGAGTGATTATCCTGCCCTGTTTTTATAAGTGTTTTATACATAATCCCTTGACAACAAGACTGTGATGTCATCACCGTGAGAATTTTAGACCAAGATCAGGCTCACTGAGCTTGAAACATGGCACTAATCCCACTGTAAGTGGCCTAAAATCCAGTCCAGGTGACAACTGAGCAGACGGAGAAAGTAAGGCTGCGGGGAAATCCCTTTCTATTTGGAGATCTGAATTCCCCACCCTCCCACCCGCTCTTCCCCGTCCTGCTGCCGTTACCTTGAACTTAAGCTGTTTACAAAAAATCCCCACCAAAAAAAACTGTCAAAGAGCCAAAGCCCTACCTGAGACAAGGTAGTACACTAGTCTGTCTTTCATTGCCATAGCTACAGAAGTTTTAATCACATTGCCGTTTTGTGGAAAAACACATGTAACCCCAAAAGTTATCTGCAACATTTAACAGGATTTCCAATTTTTCAGATATTTTTGTTTTGTCATTCAGGAGTTAAACGGAAAGCCAAAGAATGTCTTGGACTGAGCTTTGGGTGTAATCCCTTGATCCCTGCTGGTTACTGCAGTGCTCCTGTCCTAAACACGCTAATGCAAATACTACACCGTATCAAGAATAAGACTAAGACCTTTGAGAGAGCCATAAATACCCACTGGTTATTCAAATAAGTCACATTTTATTTTCTGTAATCCAAGAACAAACAGCAAATATTTGACTTTCAGTTTTTGTTCAGCATCAGATAAGCTCAGATCCTACAACAGGTGGGGACTCTCAGCTTTACTACCCTGAAGGTGAGCAAAGACCTGATCAAAGAGATGAGCAAAGGTGACCAAAGAGAAGAGTCATTTTACTGCTAATGGCATGTAGGTTTGTCAAAAGCTTAGCTCTTTTAAGTGTTAATATTTAAAGTCATTATGGTTTGACTGCTTATTTACTTTCCTGCCAAGAGTTAGATGGGAGCAGCTATCCCAGCACAGTAGTAGAGGAACCCAGTCATGTACGTTTCTTCTTCTTCTTCTTCTTCTTCTTCTTCTTCTTCTTCTTCTTCTTCTTCTTCTTCTTCTTCTTCTTCTTCTTCTTCTTCTTCTTCTTCTTCTTCTTCTTCTTCTTCCTCCAGCTGTTCCCTTTAGGGGTTGTCCTTAGTTCCCTCCTCTGTCACACCTTGAGCATCTTTAAAGTTCATTAATTGACAAATTCTAAACAATTTTATTTCTACAAAAACAACAATTTGCCACTTTTTGGAGTCTCTTGGCCAAAAACCATGCTCTTCCAAATATCTTAGCTGGATGAATCGCAAACAACCAGAATAAACAAAATTGCAAGAATAAAGAAAATATATTATTAATTTTGCCCAGACTGCTGAAAATGAAGTGTTTTGCTTAAAATCTCTCGCGGATCTAAATTTGTTGTAGGTCTAGTTCCTCGTGTCAGCAGGTAATAATGTAAAACCTAATCAAGTGTTGGCTATAACACACATGTGTATATTAGTTTGCAAAGTTCACTTGGTCAGGTGACAAGTTTGTATTCAGCGGCACCCTCAGGTGAACTATACCCACATTCATATGGACTTCAGTAAAGGGCAGCTCCTGACCTGTGACCCCTATAAAGGTTTGGGGTAAGCTAGAGGGGATGAGTAGCTGACTTAGTTGACCTGTTTAGCATGTTTAGAGCTAAGGTTGACCTCAGAATCATGGCCACTGGGTCAGTCCAAGGTGTGAAGCCAATGACCCGACATCTAAGCTGTTACTCCTTTGTCTTTTTGCTTCCAGTACAGAAACCCAAGCAAGAAATCGAAGTCACACCAGCTTATTCTCCCTTCCCTGTTTCCACCTTCTCAAATCCCCGGGCCGACCTATGTAAATAAACGTGTGTACACGTGGTCGACTCACCTCTACTCCCCACCATCTCCTACTTAAATAAACATATGGGGGGAAGTGAGGGGTTAATAAGGCCAAGTTTAGGGAGAAGAAGAAGAACGGGGGGAGCGATGGAGGCATGGAAGGAGGGGTGGAAGGTGAGGGAGACCCAGGGGAGCTCATTATACTAAGTCAAAGTGCACACGCACACACACACATTCTGATGCACACCTCCAAACTTTTTTAACACACACACGGAGACTTGTTACTCTCCATGTGTAACATATGCTGGCTTAAAGCCCCATTAACACACAAGTTTTATAAGCGCACTTACTGAAAGCAGTAACCCACAAACCTTACTGTTTGCTGGTGAGGTGAAGCCCACAAGTGACAAAATAACAGTAACTTTCAAGGATATTAAACTGAGTGTAGCAATGATCTTAGTGTTTTTTTCTCTCTCTCTCTAGAGTTTAAGATAACATTTTCTTCAGGAGCAGGCAGGTATATATGTGTTGCACTACAAATATATTTTGTTTTTTAGCTTTTCTCTGAATCTCTAGCTTGACACTGTTTATTTACAAGTGCTTGTTTTATGATCATCGCTTTAATTGATAGTTAACTATGGCTCTGCACTCCCACTGTTGGATGAACATAAACAAGTGCTAAAGAAAAACACGTGTTACCCTCTCTCAGCTCTGTGTGTGTGTGCATGCACATGACCTGGGGTGTGAGAGCCAGGAAAGCCAGACTGGTTTCATTATGCTCCAAACTAGCCCATTACAGTTCAGGGAGAATCGTCCAAACCTTTAAAAAGTTTCTATGGCATTACCATCTCAACTTCAACTTTCCCCACTCTCTTCTTGTTCCTCACCTCTGCCTCCACTTTCCTCCCCCTCTCTGTCCACCACATGACACACACACAAACGTGCAAATTGCCACGCACGCAAGCTCACGTGCGTGCAAACACACACACACACACACACACACACACACACACACACACACACACACACACACACAAATGTGCAAACTGCCACGCACACAAGCTCACGTGCATGCAAACACACACACACACATAGAGGAACGTGGCATTCATTCTCTTTTCCCCCAGCGATAAAGTTTCACAGCCACCTTCTCTCTGCCCTCTCAGATTGACTGCCCTCTGCTTAAACATAAATAAACTGGTGGAAAAGTTTTATTTTCATCAAATATTCTTATTGCTGGAGCATTTTGGGCTCCTCACTTTCATTCCCTGTGATGTTCAATTCAGGTTTCTGCGAAAGGGCGACAACAACAGGAGGACTCGCTCTGTCAGAGCCTGGTTAGTGGTCAGTTTTTAACTAGGTCAAGGTGATTTTATCACAGTGGATTCACAGTGGTTCTCAGACTCTAACCCCCAAATAGAAATGTAACAGCTTTTATAGTTTTAGGTCTTTCTATAGTTTAATACTGATAATTAAACTTCAGGACCTGAAGTGGGAGCCCACCATCACCTCCGTCATCAAGAAAGCCCAGCAGAGGATGTACTTCCTGAGGCAGCTGAAGAAATTCAACCTGCCAACACGGACGATGATGCAGTTCTACACCGCAATCATCGAGTCCATCCTTACCTCCTCCATCACCGTGTGGTACACTGGAGCCACTATCAGGGACAAACAGAGACTGCAGCGTGTTGTGCGCTCTGCTGAGAAGGTGATTGGCTGCAGACTCCCATCTTTGCAGGACCTGTACACCTCCAGGACACTGGGGCGTGCAGCTCGGATCTCAGCTGACCCTTCTCACCCTGGACACAGTCTGTTTGACCTGCTACCCTCAGGCAGGAGGCTCCGGTCCATTCGCACCAGAACCTCTCGCCATAAGAACAGTTTCTTCCCCTCTGCTGTTGGACACATGAACAATAACCATATGACTGTCCCCGCCACTAACACATGACCCTACGCTGTGTCACTGCATCATTCCATGTTTGGCACTGATCACCACCTGCACTCATGTATATATCTATCTACGTAGCACTTTTAATTCTTATTCTCATGTATATATCTCATGTATATCTCATGCACATATCTTTCTACGTAGCACTTTTAATTCTTATTCCTACTTTTATTTTTTCATGTCTATTTAAGTGCTATTTATGACACTATGTTTGCACTGAAGCACCGCAGCAATTTCCTAATGTTGTAAACCTGCTCAACATTTGGCAATAAACCCCCTTTCTGATTCTGATTCTGATAATGGTGAAATTCATAGACTCCATAAGAAGGATGGATGCTCCCACCAAGTCACCACACTAAACTTTAGAAAGATGACTGTCACCATCTTGCTAAAGTTGTTTTTTAGTTATCAGAAGAAACTTGTCTTTGGATTTGGTGCATCACAAAGATGTGCCTGCTAATCAGTGCCAAGTTACATACAGATAAATACTATGATTTCACTCACCAAAACTAACACTGACACCACACACATGGTTGAGAGAAGCAGTTTGGGGACTCCATTTAACTGAGTATAGGCCCTAATTATACAAAATTAAGCTGCAACAGAATTTAAACCTCTTCAGTTGTAATGAATGGGGGAAAATGTCAACCAAACCAAATCCATTTCTTCTACAAGGCTGGAAATATGTGTATTTGCTGCTCTAAAGTTAGGCATTTTACCACGGGAGTCCATAGGGGTTAACTCCCCTTTTTAGTTAGCCTTAAAATAACTATTGGAGGAACTACCATGTTCACCCTTCCATGTTTGCTTTATTTTTCAGGCCCAGTTGCCACCTGGCAGCCTTACCCGATTTTGCATTAAGCCAAAAAGGAGCTGAGCAAACAAACTGTGTGCTTTTGCCAACAGATTTGACATCAGTTTCTTCATCTAACTCTAACCAACAAATGAGTATGTTTCAGAAAAGTCCAAACTACTCATTTAGGAGAGAAGTAGGAGAAACTGCACTTTCAATAATTACAGTGCAGATGTCTCTGTTGCAAAGCATTTTAATGACTCAAAGAGGTCTAGCACATCTGCGTTGTATGGCAGGGCTGGTGGTCTGTGATTCTTATTGGGTTGTGTTTGATTTCTCATCTTAATGTGCCCTGCATTATGATCGTGCACACATACACATCGCACACTCTATTATATGAGCCATTTACCGTGTCGCCATGATAAAGCTCTTGGCGCTCTGCTGAAGCTGTTTTAAAGCCCAGACACCCTTAGCCATTACTCAGGTGATATGCCAGCAGCCCGTGATCAATGTGTCTCTAATAGAGAGGATGAGGGAGGGCAAAAAGCGAGAGAAAGGCAGCAATATTGATAGAGAGAGGCAAAGATAAGCACATAGAGGGATTGCACTTTTACCTTCACATTTATCACCTTCTTCATTCAGAGCAATAGCCGGCCCTGACCTGTGCTGCAGTAATAGCCTGTCTGGATGCTGTATTTACGAGGTGCCATCAAAACAATTGCATTTATCTCGGCACCCAGATCATACACTTTCATCATTATGTCTTCACCTCTGTGTATGCAGGTGTGTGTGTGTGTCATGACCCATGCTTCAGCAGGAGTGAGGAAAGCTCAGGGGTGACTGTTGACTGTGATGCGGTTAATACTTCTTAAAGTTCAGCCAAATCCTGAGGTCATCACTCATGTGTCTGACCTTCAATCTGTTCACGTAGCTTATGTCCTATCAGTAAGTCTATCTAAGTCATACTTGGGCGGTCGGTACACAGAAATGCCTTCGGGCTTTGCAGCAGTTTTCAGAATGTAAACACTGTGAATCATAAAGAGGATTGAAGAGCACTGTGATGGAAGAAGAAACAAAGTGAGGGCTTTGGCTGTGCAGTGTTATGTCTGTGCATGGGAAAGGGAAGCTGAAGAAGCGAAAACTTTGATAAGCCGGGTTGAGTGAAATGGGGGAGGTGCCATTGTGTGAGTGTGTGTTAGACTGGTTTAACATGTGTGGGAGATGTGGAGAGCGGAGCGGGTGAGAGTGCCAGGCGATGTAGGGTGGAGAGAGAGCGGGGGCGCGTCTGGAAAGTATCAAACCTCAGCTTTGCATATGTGTGAGTGCACGTGCATATGTGGTGCGTTGTGGAGCCCCTCTGGTCTCTGGCTTGTTAACCTGCAGGTCACGGGCAGCTTCAGGTGATGAAGTCAATGCCTGGCACACAAGACGAGAATAATGAGCTCTTCCAGAAAAAGCACATGTTCGTGAATAAGAATACATACATACATACATGTGTTCGGGTGTTTTTAATGCTCTTTACATCGAAGTGCTGTTTTCACATTTAGGAAATCGTGCTTACTTGTCAACCGATTCCCCTCTTGTGGCTAAATAGCAACATACACAGCAACCAACTGGCTGTAGATTCATATGTAACCTGCAACATATTTTGACTTACAGTATGATTTTGGCATACCAGGTGCATGCATAAAGCTTATCTCCATTCTATTTAAATCACTTCTCCAGAAAACCCTCATCTGAAGCATCTGAGAGGAAAACATCTTATTTTCTGAGATGGACTGAAGGCCACTCCTTTTAGAGCAGCCTGTATTTCTTTGATCATGGGTATTGTGTGTGTGTGTGTGTGTGTGTGTGTGTGTGTGTGTGTGTGTGTGTGTGTGTGTGTGTGTGTGCTCATTCTACAGAAAGAAAGAGGCCAGCAGCTGGTATTGTGTGTGTTACCCCGTGAGACCTGGTTGGGGCTGGTGTTGTATTACATGTACTGGTGTTGCTGAGGCGAGGTGGGGTGAGTTGGTTCGATAGCCAAGAAGTGAGGGGTGATAGATGAACATGGTGATGCAGGGTGAGTGGTGAGGGGGTGGATACTGGCCAGTTATGCCCAGACACCCAAAGCCGTTCTCATGCTCTGGCACTGGCTATTGTAGTCTGGAATTTGAGAAATCCATTTGATCAGCACGGTGTGTCTGTGTGGGTGTTATTTTGGATGGCTCCTGAGGACAAAACAGCCATCAGACAAGGAAAAGAGAGAACAGACAGAGGAGACACAGTGCAAGGCTTACCTGATGAATACACGAACCTTCAACACACATTTGAAAGCTTAGGCCACGGCCTAAGACTCAACATTTTCATCAGTAAGAATGCAGCACTACATGTTTGGAAAACTGCAAACTATATGCAATCTTTTAGAAAAAAAATGTTGTCCAGGCGATGGAAAAGAAAAAAGAACATTCCAGTTCACATTGTGTGGATGACAAGGGTGGAAAGGAGGAGCACTCTGAGATATTTTATCTGCCCCTGCACTATTTTGCACCTCTGCACTCAAAGGGAATCCCATCTTTTCTCTTTGACCTCAGCATTCCTCAGACTGAGAGTGAATGCAAGGTCAGAGCATGTGTGTGTACGTGTGTGAGAGACACAAGTGCTCACCTTCAGACTACTTAAGGTAATTAATTCGATCCTCAGCCATGCAGTTTTGATGGTTGAATAACCCAAAGAGAAAACCTACACCTGGGTTTAATGTCTCAGTTAAGGTCGTCCTGCTGAGATGATTTTTCTGCAGCTGAAAGTTCGAGTCTTTCATCAGTCTCTGGAAGTTTGTGATGCTTTATAGATTTACGAACACATGACTATGTGTCTTTGAAATGAATAATAAAGTGTGTGTGTGTGTGTGTGTGTGTGTGTGGGGGGGGGGGGGGGGGGTTCAGCTATACAAAACTGGAATTATTCATTTCCTTTCTCTGGCTTTTCACTACACAGGGTGCATCCTGCACAGGCCACCCATCTGTTGCAGGGCTAACAGAGAGACAGCAACTCACACTTGCATTCAGATCTATGGGCAATTTAGAATCACCAGTTAACCTAACCCATTTAATTCTGTGTCTTTGGAGTATTGGAGGAAGCCAGAGTGCACAGGGACAACCCATGCAAACTCTACACAGAAATGCTCCAGCCAGATGGTGAAGTCCAACTCAGGACCTTGCTGTGAGGCAACAGTGCTAATTACGCCGTCACCACACCTCTACATGGAGTGTAGGGAGGGGCGGGTAGCTCTTTGGAAGTACTGCTAAAAACCTGAAACTCTGAAAAGTGAAGTGCCTCAATCCCACATCTTTTAATGTTACTCTTTGTGGCTGGAAATCACAAATCCATTATCTAGCAAGGTTTCTGCTTCATAATTCTAAATGTGGTGTTATGAACTAAAGTACAATCAGATAAATAGTAAAAGATTTAGCTTAATTAAAAACATATTCCAGTAGCATAATGCTCATTGGTACATTAAAGACATAATTATGCATAATCTGCAAGCTGAGGCAGCGCAACGAAAACAGAAAAGCGTGAGAAGGTTTTGAAAGTCTGCATATTATGAGAAATACAACATTACTGAAAGTAGAGCTCACCTTTACTACCAGTGTCCTCTATCATCTTTTTAATGTGTGAAAATACAAGTAGTCATTTCATTACATGTGGTACCACTCCCTATCACTGCAGTTGTTGAGAACAAGTTGGTTCTTTTGCCAATAGCTCAGCGAGGATTCCATTTAACACATACTGCCACCTACTGACAGAAAGCACTACTGCAGCAAAGGCAGCATGGTAATATTTCCATGCCAGGTTGTAGGAGGACACCTAGTGGCAAATTACACATGAGGACCTTGTTTAAAACTGTTGAAAAATTGTACAAAAAGGGAAAGGCTCAGAAAGCACAAAACAAATGTGAAAAATGTGTTTATTTGGGGATAAGTAGTTTGGGGATAAGGCATTTCTGCTTCAGTGTTGGAAATGTTGCATGACTGAGAATACAAGTCACCTAACTGGGTACGTGCACCGATTTATGTGAATTATTAACCAAAGATTTCCAGGTCAAAGAGTAATGTGATTTCAGATGTGGGTGTAGCGCAGGTATTTCTTTCCAGAAGGCACTTCTTCAGTTGTCACACCATTAGGAAACAGAGACGCAGCTTCAGCATCTGAGAGCGAGGGAATGACCATGACTTTGTCACCGGGCTGAAAAACATGTAAGGGTATTTTAGACACAGGGTATACGCCTTTACTATTTCATCATACGACATTCCCCCAATAAACCACTTTTTAGGAATAAACCTAAAATGTTAAATGAAATTTAGGAGGCAGTTAGCCGACCTTAAAAATGGTTGGTGCTTCAGACCAAGAAAAGTTTAACACAAATTTAAAACTGACCCCCCAAAAAACAAGACGTAACATGCTATTGGTGGATTTTGAGTCAGCTAGCTTGGAAAGAACCATTCTGCATTCAGCCTTAGTGCTAGGCCAATTGTCTACTCACTGCAGGCCCATATTTAATAGAACTTAAAAGCACTTTATGAGTCTTTATTAGCAAAAAGTGAATATTTCCCAACTATTTAAATCATTTCTATAAAACACTAATGTTTTATAATATGACAGACTGCTATAGTCTTAGTTGGAGAAAAATTTCAATGGAAAAAATAATAATAATAATAAAATGAACAGGCTGGGTCCCAGGACGATATTTACCAGATACTGAATGTGAGTTTTTACATTTGTCATAATAACATTATTTGCTATTTGCAGTCTAGTTCAATTATGCACACTTGGCATGGATAACTTATTAAGAGCTGCTGCTCAGTAGCTGCGCAGGTGGCGTTACATCAGTTCTTGTTCTCTGTTGATGACCTCGCTTGCTGACTGATGCCTTCACTACGTACCTTCCAGTCAACTGGTGTGGCAACCTTCTTCTGTGCAGTCAGCTGCAGAGAGTCAATAACTCTTAGCAGCTCATCAAAGTTTCTTCCTGTAGTTGCAGGGTATAGGATGGACAACTTCAGCTTCTTGTCAGGGCCGATCACAAACACCTAAAGTGGAACGAGATAACACTCCTTAACCACAACACTCTGGATATACTCTGTGTTTTAGATTTAAAAAAATTCAATATGTCCAAAAATGCTAAAACAGTAAAAAGGGTTTCCTTGCTAACTGAATTAAAATAATTAAATAACTGGCCACCTTGTTAGGTATGTCTGAAGTTCAATGAAGAAGAAAAGGGGATTTAAGTGAACATTGTTGTTTTTGCCATGTGGGCTCTCTGAGCATTTCAGAAAATGTTGAGAATGTTTAAAAAAAGAAAAAAAAGAAAAACATTTTTAAAAACTGTGAGCAGTAGTTCTCTGTGTGAAAAGTGCCTTGTTGATGCCACAGGTCATCAACAATGACACACCAGTCAGGTTAGAACAGGACACTGAGGCTAGGGCTGTTCGATATAACAATATATATCGGATGACCATATAAAAACGTCTATCGTTTCATTTTACGCTATCGTTTGTTTCGTGGTGTCGCAAAATAAACTGTTTACGGCAATATTTTTTCATCATTTTGATGGCTATATTAATTTCTTAAAGTTCTCTCTTTCTCTTATATTTAATATAACCACACTACGGAAGGACAAGCGTGGTTAGCAACAACGACAGTAACAGCATCGCGTGTCCGCTTGTTTATGTTCCACATAAACCTTTCACAATAAAGCTCAAGATCCTGTTGAGACTTTTCAAAATAAACTGAATCACGTGAAAGAGCAGATTATTTACGGATGAGAATTAAAAAAAGAGCCGCCAGGTGCTAAAAAATAAACCTTAGACTCAAACGTTAGAACAGGCTTTTCCTCGCAGCACGCTGTGTAATAATTACTCACAAAGAAAACGGCGGCCTTTACAACTTATGTCTAAAAATGTATAGTTTCATGCATCGGTTAATTAAAACACTCGACTCCAGCTACATGACGCGCAGCTGGAAACACTTCCCACAAGACGAGCTGCCTGAGATTCACAGAATTTACAGAAAATGTTACATTTTTGTGATTTATATCGTTATTAGACGATAGAATTCTTATATCGGGATATGAGATTTTGGTCATATCACACAGCCCTAACTGAGGCTACAGTTCACACACCAAAACAGGACAACAAAAAGGAAAGACAATACTGGATCTGATAAATCTAAATTTCGGCAGTGAGATTTGGATAGTATGGTCAACTTTGACATTTGTGTCATGTCACAAATCTCAAATGATCTCAAACTGGTTTCTTGAACATGAAAATGAGTTCACTATCCACCAATGACTCATTGCTATCCACCAATGGCCCTCTCAGTCACCAGATCTCAAACCAATGAAGCACCTTCGGGATGTGGTGGAATGGGAGCGTCGCGTCATAAATGTGCAGCTGACAAATCTACAGCAACTGTGTAATGCGATCGTGTCAACACGGACCAAAAACCTCTGAGGAATGTTTCCAGCACCTTATTGAATCTGAACATTGCCCGGGACTAGCAAGGTGTGGCTAACAGAGTGGCCAGCAAGTGTACATTTCAGTTTAACTGTAAAAATCAATACTTTTTTCAAGTATTAACTACCAGGTATGGTGGGTAATTAAAACAGCAAGTATAAAGCCAAAACATTTCACAAGCATGCAAGTCAGTGCAGATCTTATGGCAAAATAAAAATATGCATCTAATTGTCTGTTCTTTCACAATTATAGTGCTATTTTTTGTTTTACTTTTATTTATTGAAGAAAATAAAAAGTGAATGGGTTTCTCACACAGCGAGCCGTGAGGGGCATGCCATCTTTGTCTTTCTCATCTGGGTCCAGCATACCCATCAGGACTGACAGCTCCCTCTTGTCATCAGCGATGATGGGGAAAGGCAGGTCAGTATCAGCGTTTTTGCTAACAGCCATCACATCCTGTTCAGAGACAAGAGATACAGTCAGCTTTTAAATGGTTGTTAGTTCACATTTCATCCTCTGTTAATAATTGTGTCCCTCCTGGCAGCCATCTCTCCACTATTGCAGCACAGGTTTGATGAGTGATCACAGATCCTCGGCATGTAATCTTTAACTACTGGATAAGGAACAGCAGCATGTTTTATAAAGGCCATAAGTATATTCGCCTGTAGTACTATCATTGTTAATTTGAAGAATAAACGTGGTAGAAGTAGAAGTAGAAGTAGAAGAAGAAAAAGAATCCATAATAGTTTAACTTTCTTTGACAAACAAAATACATTAAAAATAGTTTACATTGGTAAAAAAAAAGTTTAAATGATATGTAGAATTATATATTTAAGTCAAAATTAAATCTGTATTTTTATAAAGTAAAAAGGTAAAACCACAGCTGGTGACCAAAGTGCTCTACTGTATTATACTCTATTATAAATACTTAATACTCCAGATTATTTTAAGTAGAAGATTTCACAGATTTAAAGAAAAAGAAAAAGCAGCACAGCTCTGATCCACTCAGAGAAACATTTTGTAGACTTTTATAAAAGTTTGGTGCTTTTTGCTTGACCAGGATCAGCTATGATTCCTTACACTCAAAGTAATGTACAAATAACAGCTGTAGTAAAGTCCACATTAAAAAAGTGTGATGATAATAATAATAATATACACTACAACAGAAACAAGAAAAACAAGAAAGAGACAATAATTAAGTAAGTAATCATTATAATAAACATTATTTCTTCCTCAGTGTATTTTACACTTAATATCATTTTCATACTTTAGTTCCAGTTGAAGGTTGTAAATTTACTTTCATATTCCTTCTTTCTTGCCATGCAAAACTATTTCATTACACCCCTTGCTGGTTTTGAAAATAACTACCATTTAGTGCTTCTGATGAGGTGCATTTTTCTATATACTATTTGCAGCACTTAACCTACTGTATGTGCTTCTTACTGGAAACTTAACTCGAGTTGGGACTTGAAGGCTAAATTACTTAATTACTCTTAGACCAGACATGTAGGAGCACTAAAGTTAAGATAAACAGGGTTTTTCTCCCAACGGAGCAGACAGAACCAGATCTTCCCAGTCCACGGACATTAGACAATTATTATCTCTGGAAATGTGAAGAAATTAAGCTTAGGATAGATTGTATAACCTGATAATACCAGGTTGAGTTTGAAGATAATGGTCAATATCTCAATAATATGTACTTTTCAGCAAGGGTGTCCTGAAGAACTTAAATTAAAAAAAAGTTCTTATACAGTTTGTGCTTGTGCATTCCTAACCTTGCTCCAGCTGTTGTGATCAGCAACACTGTCAATGGACAAGGCAATCATCTTTACGCCTCGTTTCTTGAACTCATTGCTGATCTTGGCAGCACGGGCGAGCTCAGTGGTGCATACAGGAGTGAAGTCCCTCGGGTGGGAGAACAGGATACCCCATCTGCAGGGGAAAAGAGATGTTGTTCCAACTCAACAAGGCCTCTGTTTGGAGCATCAATTAAAAGTAAAAATAAAATGTTAAAATAAAAAGTTTCAATGTGTTCGATCATCTTTATAACAGTCATCGTGTGCAATTCAAATCTTTATAGACAGGGTGTGTTACAAAAAACAAGTCACAAGTTCAAGGTAACCACAAGCTGAAGAGACTTGTAAAACAATAAGCAAGTTTTCATGCTTTCACCACCTTGTGCTTCCAACATGCTTTACAAACTGATACTGAGAAATATTCTGAAAGAAAAAGATAATTAAAGAGTAGGAGCCGAAACAAAAGAAAAAAAAAAGGAGGATGAAATAGCAGAGAAAGGGGAACAAAAGGAGGAGAGTAATTTCCAAACACAGGCTAAAGCAACAAGTATCTGTGAGTATGACAGAGAGAACAAGACTTTAAATCCACTAAGGAGTTACCTGTTGGTCTTTTTAAAGTAGCTTTGGAATCATGTGAGTTTGGGGTCTGCCATGACTTCGATGGATTTGCCCTTCAGTCTGTTGTGACCCCTCATCACATGGTTTAGAAGCATTATGATCAGCTGATTATTGGGTGACTAAACCAGTTTGGGTTTTTTGTTTGCTTCTTTGATGTTTTTGGCTAAATATCCTACGACTACCAGGCTTCAAATGAGGCTGAACAAAGTTTGTTCACCTCTTGGGATTAGAATTTGAACTGGTAGGGAAAAAAAAAAAATCCAAATGAGGGGGGAAAGGCACAAGGAAAAGCTTGAAACGGTTTGAACAGATGGCTGCCTCACACAGTCCAACATTTCCGAGGAGGGAAAAATAAGGAAGTTATTATGCAGTCACCAAAACTGGGTGGTGTTCTCATGTTGATGAAAGCTGGAATTATCTGATCCAGTTATACTTTTGATAACGCAATGTGTGCCAAAACTTTAGGATAGCAGAATGACTGTTTTCATTCTTTTTTTCCCCAAATATTCTGCTTTCTCTGGCAAAAACTGCAAGGCGTTTGATTTGTAGGGATATAAAACTGCATATAGGAGAAGCCTGAATTTTGAATGGTTTGCCATAAATCATTGCAAATTATTTTCTTGGGTATTTACAAATCAGCTAACAACTACATGTTTCAGTTTTTCCGAAGGAAAGAAAAACACCCCAGATATTTAAGTAGTGTTGAAAAGTGTTCCTGTTTAAAGCACATCGTTTCCCCCACTCTTCTCTCCTCCCCATAAAAAACGATGTGCTTTAAACAGGAACACTTTTCAACACTACTTAAATATCTGGGGTGTTTTTCAAAGGACGTTGCATCATGTTATTGGGACACCTCACAGCAAAATGTGCATTTCCACATTTCACCTCGAGCTGTGTGTGGGGGTGTGTTAAATATTATACATGCACACAGTGCTCTTTTTTTCTCTGCTCTTTTAACCAATCGAGCCTATTATTGTTGGATGTTTGAAGGATGTGTGCACTGCCAAGTTCAACAATAGGCACACAACAAGGAGTGCAATTAAACCTCAGTGGAGAACAGACTAGAGGGAAAACACAGCCACGCACACAACCGTTTCACATAGTTTACACCTCCAGTATCTAATGAACTGCTTCTTGTAGTCGATTTTATTGTCTAACAGTTTACCTGTTAACAGCGTGTAGTTAAGACTGTTAACTAAGTTTTTTGTTTGTGTAGTTGACAAACTACAAGTGTCTCTAAACCAATAGGTCACGCTTGTGTAACGCCGTCTATGTCAGCCGCCATAACTGGCGAGTAAGATCTGGGAAAAATCTGCTAAAGCTTTTAATCGAGAGGAATCGCGAAGGGATGGTAACTGACTGAGCACGCAATAAGCTGCACTGTTGCAGCATTATTACCAAAACCCACTTAAAACAAGTTACAGTGCGACGTCTGTATGCTGCAAGATGACACTCACGAGTTGCCCAGGAAGTCGTGAAACTTGATCCTGCCGATGCTGGTGTCGGCCTCGAAATTTGGGAATTCGTCTCCCAACAGAAGTCCAGGCATGCTCGACTCTCCTGTTCAGCTCAAACACCAGAGATAACGGACAGGAGCAAAATGCTGACCCCACTGCGCAATATGTCAATGGATCCGGATAGAGGCGGATCCATTCGGTCCAGCGTAGCTCACCGACCAACCAGAGAAGAGTCCTAAAACACGTGGGTTTTTTCCGACATCTTTCGACATTAACTATCGAAACAAACAGAGAATAACGACGCAAACGTATTAGAAAAAAATAATTAAAAACTTTTCAAAAAATAATGTGCAAAGTGTAAGAAAGATATATTGCTAATGTAAAAACGAAGACCAAAATTAATAAATTAATTCATTAAAATATGGCGAACTCGTCATAAATTTTAGGCCTTGTCAGTTTGCTATAAAAAAAAATCATTTTTATAGAAAATGAATTAAACGAACGTTCTCTAAAAAATAAATAGACTTAAAAACAAAAGATAAAAAAGATTGCAAATATTAAACCGTACTAACTCAGTTTTATAGAAATCAAATACATGCAAACTTAAAACTACTCAATTTTATACATGTATTTATTCAATTATTTGTTTATTTATTTTGAAAATACACAATTTCTACACAATTTTAGTCGCGATAACTTCGCTAAGGGAATAAAATAGTTTCGAAAACACAGCTTCCCAGGATACTTTGCGAGAAGAACAACAAATATGGCGTCACGGCTCATCTTTTCCTGGACGTGATAAGAATTGTGAAACGTACAACAGATGAGCTAAAGAAGCGACAACCGGGACAGCACTGCAGAAAATTTACCGCTGCTGTGCATCTACACTACACATACCTGTCTACGCCGGTGAGTTAACGGACACCATGCCCTCTCCTAAAGCGAAAAACCCCGGTCGCAGCGGAGGAAGCCCGGTGCTCGGGAGCTCCAACGGTCGCTACGAGTTCATGTCTCTGACAAAGCCGCTAAACCGGTCTTCACCGCCACACCTGCTCCAGCGCCAGGGCTCCGACCCGACCACGGCCCGCCTTCGAGCCTCTGAAAGCCCCACTCGGCGCCGGGGCTCCGGCTCCTCCACGGGCTCCGCGAGCGGTCAGGGGCCACCTGAAGAGGATGGTATCCGGCTCAACCCCTCCCTCATTCGCGTAGCGCTCAGCTCCTTGTTGGCCATCGACCTGTGGCTGTCCAAGCAGCTGGGAGTGTGTGCCTGTGAGGACTCGTCCTGGGGCAGTGTGCGCCCCTTAATGAAGCTCTTAGAGATATCGGGACATGGTATCCCGTGGCTGGCTGGTACCGCCTACTGTCTGTACAAGAGCGACAGTGCTGCAGGACAAGAAGTCATGCTCAACCTTTTCATGGGTAAAACTCTGCTTTTTGTGTTCTTTCATGTTGCTTCTTCTTCCAGCATCGTATGTAATCACAGATAAACCCCTCTCAATACATATCAGTGCGCCACTGAGCTGGGTTTGGTGTCACAGCTCCTTGCTCCTTCCCGGTCCTGATTTGTCCTGCACAGTTCTTTCATAATTTCTTCACTTAAGCAACAGAAGAGCTGATCCCACCTCTCATAACGCGTCAGATAATGAGTATATAGGGTTATCTTTGTGTAATTGGTGTTGGCTGGCTCTCACCTGTAGATGTCACCTGTTACACCTTTTGTGATGTTCCTTCACAGCTTGGGAAACTGGTAAAAGTATAAGATTATATGAAATAGGTCTTAATCTGGAAAACTGGATAGCTATGTAAAATGTTGACTGAAGTGCCAAAGTGGTCTGGGGCTTCTTTGCCTCCAGGGAGTGTCCATGTGATGCTGTGTGAAGCCACAGCAAGGAAATGCATGTGATAGTGATGTTTTCAGAAGAGTAGGGTCAAGACCGGAGTATTCTGCAGTGAAACCAGAAATGCCAAAGACCTATATTTGGATTCTAGACCGAGTTATAAACAGTTCTTTAATTACCGAGGTTGTGTTCAGAGTCATAATTGGATTAAGCAGTTGGTATCAGTAAAGCCCACAGTGTCGTGATTGCATGTACTTATTTATTGTGGTTTTACATTATACATTTATTGCTGTTCGGTGGCAGTATTACCTCGGTAATATCATAGGAAAACAAACATGCAGAGTTTCAGAATGTTTAATGGGCTTCTAAGCTAAAAATATGAGTAATAGTTTCATATGAAATTGACCTATGACAAAGTGTGATGGACATTTTCTCTATTTTATGACCTGCTTTCCACTTTCAGATATTAAGGAGAAGTCAGAAACTGAATTAAGCTGCCGTTTAAGCTGGATCAGGCAGAAACTTTATGTTAAGGGGCATTAAATAACAGACTATTGAATAAGGGCTTCCCTAGTTAAACCTCATTTACCACAATAGAGAGATGTGCCCCAAGGGTATTGAATAAAAAGTTCAATATGTCCCCATAGTCTTTCAGTAATCATTTAATATTTACTTGCCAACCCTCCCAAATGCATAATGTTAGTGAGTAAGCACCAACTACTGTGGTTCATATCAGCATTAAATAAACACAAGGCTTTAAGAAGTATTACCTTAAGTAGTTTAGAGCCAGTAAGCATTGGTATTGGTAAAATCCCAGCTCTTCATCAAAACATGTTTGGAACAAGACTCCCTCTTACACAGCACTCTGATGTGGGGGCTAAGTAGTGCACTTACTTCAAAAGAACAGCTTAAAAGGGAAGCAGCAAGCTGCTGTGTGATAATGCAAACCGTCTAAACCCTTTTCTCTCTATGGTTATTAACCTCAGGTCTTAAAAGCAGCAGATAATAATGTAACCACATAGTAGTTGTCAGTAATGATGGATGCAATGTGCATTTCTGTTTTCATTTTGCTGAAGCCCTTTCATTAGATTCGTAGAAGCGAATTGGCTTCATGCCACCTGAGTGTTGCATTAATTTTTCAGTGCTGCAGCCCAGGAGACCAAAAGCTTTTCATTCTCTCAATGCAGAAACACGACTTAAAAACTGCAGTCATTCCTGTAATCAGTGCTGCTGTTGTATCTTTCCCTTTCATCATACTGTGAAATTCTTTGTGATATCATTGTGGTGCAAATAACAGTTAGGTTTTGTTTTTTGTTTTTTTCAATAAGAAAACCCTGGTTCAAACAACAACAATCTTTACCAGATTGCAGATTATTGTAGGCCTTCTACAAGTCTAAAAATCTGCAAGTCAAGTTAACTTTTCACTTTTAATAGGAAAAAATAAAGGTTAACACAAAGTTTAATTCATCTGCTTAATCTTCAAGATCCTGGAGGATTTGCTGGCACTGAAATGGACTAAATAGTCTATGGTCTGGTTCTTACCTGGTGCTTTTCTACTCTACTTGATCACTGTAAACACTTCATACAACATGCTTCATTCACATTTGTTTGTTTGTTTTAATGTGGCTGTGTTGTTGTTGTTGTTTCATGCATTGTAGCATATCTCCATCTTCTTCCCCTGCAGGCCTGCTGCTGGACCTGATCTTGGTTGGCATTGTTAAGGCGGTGGTGCGTCGGCGTCGGCCAGCACATAATCGTATGGACATGTTCGCCACCTTTTCTGTGGACCGCTACTCCTTCCCCTCCGGACATGCCACGCGTGCCGCCATGTGTGGCCGCTTCCTGCTGGCTCACCTCGTGCTGGCTGCCCCGTTGAGAGTCCTCGTTCTGCTGTGGGTGGGCCTGGTAGGGTTGAGTCGAGTGATGCTGGGCAGGCACAATGTGACTGATGTGATGTTTGGGTTCTGGATGGGCTATTGCCAGTACAACCTTGTGGAAATGCTGTGGCTGTCCCCTCAAACACTGCAAGGGCTGCTGGGACAGTCAGCTTAAGGACTTAAGGAAATGGTAGTTTATATTTGAGTAAAGGAGCACGTACACACCTTTTTCCCTTATAGTAATATATTCTCACTGAATTGAAAGCAGCACTATTTCTAAGGTTGGGATCATTTTAAAAATACATTTACTTTGTAACAAAACGATATTTGCTGAAGAGAAATATGAATAATGTTGTGGAGCATAAAGTTGTGTTAAAACAAAAATTGTTTTGTTATAAAATAAATGTTTTTATACATTCAAATAAATATTAAGAATACTTTTTACATCCCATAAGTGTTGTATTGGAGATTATGCTGACACTAGAGAGTAGATCTTTATCAAAAAAAACAAAAAAAAACGAAGAGTTTTTCATGTTGTGTGACAACTAAGTCCACTACTAGCCCTCTTTCTGAGGTAGCTGCTAGCTCGTCTATAACAAGTAGCAGGTTAATCCCAACAGATTACAGGAGAACAGGTTTGACCATTTACCTTGAAGTTCTCTAACTCACTTATGACACTTCTGTAGCTTGATTCAAGGATACAATATAAAGTCTAAACTCAATTTTACATTCACAACACAGTTTAATGGGCTCTTACTTACTTTACACATCCACAAACTTTATAAGCAAGCTCAGTTCAGTCTTTACAAAATCTAGCAAAAAGTTTTTAAAAGTGAAACAGATGTGTTGAACACAATGTTATGCTACCACAACATTCCACCAGTGGCAGCTTATTCGCGTGCATCAAAAGAAGTGTACTTTAGAGTTGCTGCACAGCTTTAAACACTGTCTGAAAGTTTACAGTGAAATAAGTTGTTCAATCTGGAAACCATGGCAAAAACATATTAAATAGTAGTATTTATTAAACATAACGGGAAAAACTGAATTAAAAATATCCAGAATGTAACTTGTTTTATAATTTATGAATCAGACATGCTGGGTTTTTGTTTTTTGTTTTTTAATGAAAGATTGTATAACTACTCTGTGAATAGTTTTTTTTTTTTTCACAATTCACATTTACTTGCTGACATCAAATGAAAACTGCACATATAGCAAACTTGCTTACCTGTCTTCACCTGCCCCCCTCTAGCCTTTCTAGGTGCTAATCATGATATAAGCCCTAACATGTCCTCAAAGCTTTGTTCACAGAGCACAGAGGGCCTTTTTTCTTCTTTACGTGACTACTGATCAGATAAGAAGACATAACATTCTTTTAAGGAAGCACATCCAAACCCTCATAAAGATTAATTGCACCCCATATATTTGTCTGTTTCACTTTAACACTATCTCTCTTTCATTATTAGTCAACCAAAACTGTACATGTAACTGATAACTTATCAGCTCTGAAGGATTACATACACTTAACCGTAATGTTATCAGGTCGTCTACATATATCACTTGCAGAAATTTGCAAACGCAGTATAGTTGGCATATCAGAATTGTACAGTGTATTTGCTTAAAGGGACAATTCACCCAAAAATCAATTGGCTTAAGAGTTGTCTTCACTTAAATGGAATAAGACACTGCACATTTGTCTTTATTAGGCAGGAATGCAGTATAATGCACACACTTGGGTCTTAAGTACTACAGGAGTATATACTGTATATAGACATTTTCATTGTGAAATTTACTGAAAAACTAATGAAAAAAGTAACTTGATTCACTTGAATGACTCACAGGTGTGCTGTTTTAAATATATATAAAAGATTGTAAATATATTGCATGGTTAGGTTTTTTCATTCACATTTAAATGCTCTTGGACATTAAATACATAATCGTATATGAAGGGGGAAAAAATAATGATCTGTAGTTTCATTAACCAATTTTTCAGTCTTGTTTTCTGGTTTTCTTTTAAGCCCTTTGCTGCATTAGAACTTTGCACAAAAAGTAAAAGTTTGGTTGATTATGTCTTTGTTGTAGCAATGCTTCTGGGCGATAAATCTTATACTGCTGGAGAACCTGTTGTTTCCCCCTAAATGGTGCCACATTTGTAAGGGAAATGCATTTGTGGGTTGTGCAGCAGAGTTGAGTATTTGCGTTGCACCTATGAGAAACTTGCCAAATCTTCTCTGCCAATGCCAAACAGCTTATTCTGCTATTGATTCTTTGTTTTTGAGCTTCTGACTAGCAGCACCAGTGACCCTGCCAGTTAGTGCTCCAAACATGCTACGTTTGACTGATCTGGATAGGGCTCTTGCCAACTTCAAGAGCAACTTCAAGGGGATGTTGTCCAAAATAAAATTGCAGCATTATTTGGAGTGAGCTCTAATACCTTCTCCAAATTAAAGATCAAGTTCCATATAACGGATGAAGTCAGAAGTAGGCCATGAAGCGCATGTCACAAGAAGACAACACCACATGAAAACCGTTTCCTCACCCTGTCAGAACCTCGAAACTGCAGGCTGTCTTCTACAGAGGACAAAATGCTGGACAATATGGTGAGACAATCCAGAACAGACTCCACACAGCCAGTCTTATGAGGCCGCCAGGAGGCCTACCATGACTGCCCTTCACAGTAAGGCCCATTTGCATTGTTGGTGTGAGTAACATGTGCACTGAAACCTGAAAGTGTGGAGGAACATTCAGTAATGCGTCCAGATTCTGTCCACAGCAGTCAGATCGCCTCTTAAAGTATGGACTCACTACTTTTGAACATTGAACGGGGTCCTTCCAGAGTTTGGAAGTTGAGAGGATGGTGTTCGTTGATTTCCAATGAACACATATGGGATCAACTTGTGCGTGCTGTTTGTGCGAGAGTTACCAGCACAACCAGACTGGCTGATTTGTGACAAATACTGGTTGAAGAATGGGATGCGATCCCATAGCAGTGTGTGACCAACCTGGTAACCAGCATGAGCAGGAGATGCCAGGTTATTGTGGCTGCGTATGGTTCGTCCGCATGCTACTGAAGCCCGATTGTTAATTTACAAACTGCTAAATTGCCAACATGTCTTGTGTCTTCAAACCTCAATAATTCAACTCAATAAACGACACAAACAAGAGTAAAGAGCAGACTAAGTTTTGCATTGCCAGAGGAGATTTGGCAAGGTTTTCATGGGGGCAAACCACGTACTCAATACTTCTGCTCAAACCACAAAAGCATTTTTCTTACAAATATGGCAGCATTTAAGGGGAAATAAACAGGATTTCCAACGGTATGAAATATATAGTGTTACAACAAAGAAATAACTGAGCAAACACAAATTTCCTGACTTTTGTGATAAATTTGGAAGCAAATTAGAAGATAGCTGCAGGGGCGTAATTTCCAGGGGGGTTAGGGGTGTTATGACCCCCACCCCCCCACCCAATAATCAGACCCAACCAATATAACCCACCCAATAAAATTATGAATTATCTTGCATACATAGACTGTTTATTTTCTTTACTCATTTCAGTTATTATCTACAAAATAGTTGGATGTTTAATCATCTGGGAATTTACCCACATTTATTTATTTAGACAGAGATCTTGACACCCCCCCCCCCCCCCCCAAATGCATGGAATGCATGGGTAAACACCTGGAATGAAATAATTTCCTCAAGTCCATACCTGATTGCTCTGTCTGAAAATTAAAAATTTCAGTCCAAGAAAATATTGCCTAAATTTTTCTTATTGAAAATTTGTCCTAATTCCTACACTGTGAAATAATTCCTAACAATACTAGAGTTTTACTTTTTTACTTCTTTTTAATGCTCCACCAATGTTTAAAAAAATGAGGGCAATAATCTAGATAAGTAAATAGAAAACTAATAAGCTGATTTCTTTTAAATTACACAATTTATTTGCCACTTGTGCCAAAGCAGCAAGCAGTTATTTTGTTGGTATCACATTTAGGTGATGCCATGTTAGGTTTACTATTTCATTTATTATGTTATGATATGGTGTGTGCTGCAAGGGGTTCATGGATGAATGGACATGAGGTATATGGTTTTGTTTCTGCATTGTACATGTACTAAGATGCATCGATAAATGTGGAATATGCATTTGTGGAAATCGCCATCGCCAAAAGGACTGAATAATGTCTCTTTTTCAACTACAATAATGAGTGATATAATGTTCGTAGATTATATATTTGATGACCTGGCTCTTTGACCTACTGAACCCGATGTGAATTTCAATTTTTAGTCAAAACACAAGAAACAGTCATGTTTCACTGGGTTAGGTATCACTGGGTTAATAATTATCCACACCGACCCAATGACTGAACCTGTACGCGAAGTTTTTCAGTTCACATATTGCTGTATTTCCCAGATTTATTTTGATGTTTAATCCATTTTGGTGCAATGCCACTATCAGTAGTTGATTAAATGCCCAAGTGAGGTCCAACATTAACAATAAAATTTTAAATGACGCAAGTAGTTAAGATGTTGTAACTGAAATGTGTGTTTGACGTTGGCATTGTCACAGAGGCTATTGACCCTTCCCATTAGAACGTGGAGGGCGTGAGAAGAGACGTAGTTAACCTTTTTGTGTCCTTGAAGCTGCTCCACTTGTGTGCCAAATCTGAGTGAATGTTTATTTCTTCTTCTTCTTCTTCTTCCTGGTAAAATTGCAGTGTTATTTAGGAAATTTTGCTTCTACTAGGGATGCACATTGGCTCCATAGATGATGGCAGTGGCTAATATTTAATCTGTAATCGGTGCATTCATTTTGCACTCACTTACTGTTCAAAGATGTGGGATTAGAAGGTGAAAGTACATTTTCAAATAGTTTTTTTAATGATAAATATTTTTTTCTTTCCCAGTACAACAGAGAAAATGAAGGGATATGAACATTAGCTGCCAGTCGAATCAATACTTCAAATAGCAGTATCAGCTAATCACCATCAGTCCATCATTATAAAACTAAGCTTAGTAAGTTGAATGGGAATTTTAAATCCTTTTTGATTGGTTTATAATTCAAGAAAGGAAAAAATAGTTGTGCTAGTACTACAAAGAAAAGCAAAGAAACATTATGAATATGTTTTTGAATCTGTGAATGAGTTTTAATGCCGTGTTTGAAGTGTATGGCTAAACCACTCTGTCAGGAGGGAGAAAATACTTGAGTCAGTTGCACAACAGCTTGCTCACTTCAAACACACACCTCAGTACTGCCAGAGACAAGAAGTTACATCAGTTTTTTTGTCCTGTATTACGTGTATTTGACAAAAAGAAAGTTTCGTGTCCGTCTCTGGGGTCTTTTTTTTTCCCACCGGTTTGTGCTAGTTGGTCTAAGCCAGATCCAGATACCTGTATGAACTCAGCAGACTGTTCCCACTCAGATATTTTATTGACCTTGTGCAATCTGTGCTGTCTCTGCAATAACTAACCAATGATCTTCCCAGTGCCAGTGAGAAAGGTTTCAGCTTTGAAGATTTTCACTTCATTACACTTTGGTTGTAAATCTAAATATGCTGGATGGTAATTTTTGTGACCAAATAATTTTTATGATTGATTCTTTTCTTTTTTTAAGACTAAAAATGTTTAAAAAAATTAGTTGTGTATGTTGTGTACTGAAAGATTTTGCACATTTCTCATAACCTGTACTGTAACAGTTGAGAAACTTTATGAACAAAATGTATTTCTTATTCTATACATTTTTCAAACATGAAGCTTCTATACATTTTACTGCACTCATTGCCTGCTAAATACTATGAACTTCACTGTACATCACTTGTATAGATCTTATAATGCACATTTATGTATACGTCTGTGTGTGTGGTTATGCTGTATTATAGTCCGTGGATTTGAATTTGCTGTTGAAAATTATCCCGTAATTTGATTGTAAGAATTTGTAATTAAATGGGGAACCAATCTAAAACTGTTTTGCGTCATGTGTAATAGATGGATACATTAATAGAGTTCTGTGCGTATCATTATTGCTCCTTCTTCCCATTGCTCACTATTGTCACTCATTTGCACTCCTCTTCCTACTTAAAATAACACGAATTGAACTTTAGTCAAAGTCAAACCCATTTTGATTTTGGTAAACATGGTTCAGCTTGGTAGCTTCCTTTTTTGGACAGGACTGAGAGAAAGAAAAAAAGAGTGTGTATTAGTTACCCTCTCTGTATAAAAGTCTGTGGTCAGGTGATGCTTGCCCCACTTGAGAGGCACACCAAATCACCACAGGAAGATCAAGGTAAGCAAAAATAGACACTTTCTGCAATATAAAGCTTCCATATGTGTGTCGGGATTTTTAAATCAGCAATATTTCTAAGTGTGTCATGGGGTACAAAGGGTTTAAAATAGCTTGTGATTACTTGAATATAAGATGGCGTATTTCTTTTAATTTATTAACATAATTTTGCATTGTTATGATATTGTTATGATAACCATGCTCCAATGATATAATGACAAAATGGTAAATGGCCTGCATTTGTATAGCGCTTTACTCAGTCCCTAAGGACTCAGTCCCTAAGGACTTCACACACTGGCAATGGCAAGCTACGTTGTAGCCACAGCTGCCCTGGGGCGCACTGACAGAGGCGAGGCTGCCAGACACTGGCGCCACCAGGCCCTCTGACCACCACAAGTAGGCAAACATGGGGTTAGTATCTTGCCCAAGGACATTTGGCATGCTTGAGGTCTTTCAAAGAACTTTGATGTCACCTTTGCTCTTCTGTTTCTGAGAAGAATGTTTTATGACAGATGCCAGGATTAGGAATTTGTAGAGTTCAGTCATGTAAAACATGGTTAAACCATCAATTGCTCTAAATTGTTGCAGTCACTACTTTAAATCAAGTAAACTAACTGAGGATTATTGGAAAGGGATTGCCACGTGACCGTTTTATCTCGGTCTGGTAAAAATCTCTCGAGCATTTTAAACGAGCTGGAAACTAATTTAAGCTTCATTCTTAAACAGGAAAACTGTTCAGTATTAATACAGTTTTCTATGCATGTTTTCTTTTGTATTTCTTTTTTAACATTAAGATCTTGTCACCTGAATATAGTGCAATTGACGGTTTCCTTGGTTACAAATTTACATTTTCATACTTAATTTCACAAATGTTCAAAATTACAGGTACATTTTCCAACATCTGGTTGCAGGTCCATCATGGTGCACAGAGTAGCAGTGATCGGGGCAGGCCCCTCTGGTCTGACCAGCATAAAGGCTTGTCTGGAAGAAGGCATGGAGCCAACCTGCTTTGAAAGTAGTGACGACATGGGCGGACTGTGGAAATTCAAGGCAAGTCTACATTTAAGAAGACAAACATGTTGACAAGCAAACTGTTCGTGTGAAACTGAGTAAAATTCTTTGTTGTCTTTTAAAACTATTTCTCTGCAGGAAGTTTCGGAGCCCAACAGGGCTAGTATCTACCGGTCACTTACAATCAATATCTCAAAGGAGATGATGTGCTACAGTGACTTCCCCATTCCCTCTGATTATCCCAACTACATGCATCACTCTAAAATCCTGAACTACTTCCGAATGTATGCAGACCACTTTAAACTCCTAAAATACATTCGCTTCCAGGTAATAAAAACAAAGAAGAGTAGAATGAGAGAAAAGCACATTCTTCAAAACTGTTTTGGTGACATTTGGCAGATATCTGAAAACCTGAATCGGCCTACATTGTTATTTTTTAGACCTTAGTGAAAAGTGTGAGAAAAGCACCGGACTATTCTCGCACTGGCAGGTGGGAGGTGTTGACTGAAAAGAGAGATGGACATGAGGAGAGGCATGTCTTTGATGCAGTGATCTGCTGCTCTGGTCACTACACCTACCCTAACCTCCCACTCAAAGATTTCCCAGGTAAAATGTTTTGCATTTATCCTGAAAAGGCTTTGATTAAAATATGGCTGATTTTTAAAAATCAACCCTTAAAAAAATAACTGTCTTGTTTTTATACCTTTGTGTGTTAGTCTTTTCATATGACACCTCTGTTATGTTGCAGGAATTGAGACATTTGAAGGAAAATATCTCCACAGCTGGGACTACAAAGGACCTGAAGACATGTATGGAAAAAGAGTGGTGGTAATCGGAATTGGAAACTCTGGAGGTGACATTGCTGTGGAAACCAGCAGAGTTGCAGAGCAGGTTGAAGAAAGCTTTTTCGTTCTTCTTATCTTCTTTTGATTAGAGATAGAAAAAAAACTCCTTCATGAGTTTTGGTGAATTCTGTCTTTCCCATTCTCCAGGTGTACATGAGCACTCGTCGTGGTGCTTGGATCATCCGGCAAGTTTCCGACAATGGTGTGCCAGTTGACATGAAGTACAACACACGCTTTGTTCATATCCTGTTTCAGCTATTCCCAATCAACTTCTTCAATTGGTTTGGTGAGAAGAAACTCAATGCCATGTATGACCACACCATGTACGCCCTAAAACCCAAACACAGGTAGGTGGTGTCACGCCCACATAGATTTTGACTCAGGCCAAGGTAATGAGATCAATCACAGTGCGTTAGTTCCCTATAATATACACCAATCAGGCATGACATTGTGACCACCTGCCCAATACTGTGTTGGTCCCCCTTTTGTTCCCAAAACAGCCCTTACCTTTTAAGGCGCTGGCTCCACTAGACCCCTGAAGGTGTGCAGTGCTATCTGGCACAAAGATGTTAGCAACAAATCATTTGAGTCCTGTAAACTACAAGGTGGGATCTCTGTAGGTCAGATTTGTTTGTCCCACACATCCCACAGGATTGAGATTTGGGGAACTTGGAGGCCAAGTCAACACCTCAAGCTCATTGTGCTTCTCATATCATTGCTGGACCATTTTTGCTTTGTGGCAAGGCACATTATCCTGCTGAAATAGGCATCAGGGAACACAGTTTCCATGGAAACTGCAACAATGCTTAGGTTGGTGGTACATGTCAAAGTAACTTCTCCATGGATGGCAGGACCCAAGGTTTCCCTTCAGAACAGTACCTACAGCATCACGCTGCCTCCGGCAGCTTTCCTTGTTCCTATAGCGCCATCCTGTTTACAGATGTTCCTCAAGGTAAGCGATGCACACTTAGCCAGCCAGCAACGTGATATAAAAGAAAACATTAACAATACTAATCCCTGCAGACTGGGAACACCCCACATGAGCTGTAATTTTGGAGGTGCTCTGCTCCAGTCATCTGGTCATCACAAACTCTCTCAATCCCCTATGTTTAGCCAATTCTCTGTTTTTAACACATTGAATCTGAGGACAAAATGTTCACTTGCTCCCTTATAAAGAGATAACTGGTGTTACTGACTTCACCTGTCAGTTGTCGTAATGTTATGCCAGATTGGTGTATAACGCTGTGCTGTCAGATGAGGGATTCTGCTTCTCATTAAAATACTCTACTCTAGGCTCTTCAGTCAGATCCCAGTAATCAATGATGACTTACCAATGAAGATTCTGTCCGGGGCAGTCATCATCAAACCAAATGTGAAGGAAATCTGTGGGTGCACTGTGGTGTTTGATGATGGAAGTACTGTGGAAAAGGTCAGAGAAGAGTTTTCTTCAACTTTCTCCAAGATCTTTGTTCAGTGAAGACTTAGTTTAATACCATATTTCTTTGTTGTCACAGGTGGACACTATTGTATTTGCCACAGGGTACAACTATGATTTCCCCTACTTGCCAAAAAACGCCATGTACAAGTCTGGGCACCGTGCGGGTCTGTACAAGCATGTTTTCCCCCCAACCCTAGAGCATCCTACTTTGGCTGTCGTGGGTTTCATTCATGCCCTTGGAGCCATCATGCCTCAGGCTGAAATGCAGGCCCGTTGGGTCACTCGTGTCTTCAAAGGTAAGGTAGTCTGTTATTACTAACAGTTAGCATGCCTAACTGTTAGTTACAAATTAGTTCATTTATATTTACAAATTACCTTTTTTGCTGCCTAGGACATAAAAAACTGCCGTCAAGCCAGTCCATGATCAAGGCTGTTGAAAAAGATACAAAAAATATTGAAAAAAGGTAACTATTTGTCTTATTAAATACTTCAACCTGTCTTTTACCATTGTCCTTTCTCCTGTTATATGTCAGAAGATGCTCTAGCTATAGTGAGATTGGTTAGCAAGGTGCATAGCGAGGTTAGACAGGTGTATTGTCATAATACCTAAACATACAAATGCTCATTAGTCTGAACATGTAAATAAATTAATACTCACATTCTTTTTTCTTTGTAAGCAAACTGTACACATACATAATTTTCATTATCCATGTAATTGCATTTAAAAAGCAAATGGCACCATTTTAAAAAATCCAGTTAGAAATCTGAATTTGAAGCCAGCTGCTTGCATACCCTGACAATTCTAGCATGTGATTTTTTTTTTCCTTTTTTCCTTTTAAAGTTCAGACTGTAAAGGTTGCAGCTGCGTCATACCACATTTTAATCTTACACATTTTATAGCCATTAAAAGGTGTTTAATTTTAGACTTTTAATATTGCAATGATCAAGAACACTTAGCATTGGAATTTTTAGACTCTGGAAGCAATCATAATATCAAACCTAAGTATAAACAAGGAATGCTTTATTCTAGCATATCTATTCTGCGCTATACTCTTATATCTTATACTTCTATACCATGTTAGTGCCACTTTAGAATAATACTATTCTTTATATTATTCTCTCCACAGTTACATTGTTTCAAAGCTGACCCCACTGCAGGTGGACTTTGTTTCCTACATGGATGAAATAGCTGGAGAGATTGGTGTAAGGCCAAGCCTCCTCTGGCTCTTCTTCACAGACTACCCCTTGTTCAAGAGGGTTCTCTGGGGGCCCGTTACCGCCTACCAGTACCGGCTGATGGGACCAGGGAAATGGGAGGGAGCCCACAGGGCAATCTTTACCCAGTTTGATCGCATGTTCCAGCCTCTAAAAACCAGAAAGGTTTGATGTTACACTTTTTCTTCTGCAGTCTTCTTTGTTACTGTTGTGCATGATTTTAACATGAAGTAAAAATCATCACCACCCCCACCCCCACCCCCACCCCCCCGTAGCTGGAACCAGAACAGCCCTCCACTGCTCGTCGACTGGTTAAAATGAGCTTGACTGTCATGGTTGGAGGAGCTGCTATCTACTACTTTCATACTCGCAAGCCAGATGTCATCCCCACACTGCTGTCCAACATGCGTCCACAAAGAGTCTGATCAAGCTTCAGGGTCCAACAATGAGCAGAGGACTCTGAAACACACCAAATGAAATAAAGAAAAACACAAATTCTACTATTTCTGTAGTTCTTTAAAATATTTAGTTCACTATACTCCTGTTTGGAATTATTGAGCGATTAAAAAGGTGTCTGCTGATTTGTGTGTTATTCTATTTTTCATATGTGTGGTTATTTTAATGCATAGATTTAAAGCAACATTTTTTCTTTAAAAAACCCAGAAACATTTAGTTATAACACATTTAAAGTGCATTCCTTGCAGTACAGGAACTTAGGCTGACAGTGGATAGAAATGAATAAGTTCATACCAATGCAGATGACAGATTTTTTAAAATTATATTATTATTCTTTATTCTTTCTTTTATTGACAGATTTTCTGGATTGTTGAATCTCAACCAGGAAAACAGTTAGAAAAAGGTCTTATTCACATCACATTTTAAGTTATAACTGTAGAGTGTGAGTCCGGTGTGGATAAAGTAGTGTATGATCTGAATGGTATCTTGCTCTACTCAAACAAAAAAGGGTATCTTCTGAGAAGAAAATGCAAAATCATTTCCTGATTCCCAAGTTCCTAATGTTGCAAAATGACTGGTGGCTTGTGTCAGCCAAACACTTTTATTGTGATAATAATGAAATAATGAAAATAACTATTCAAAATATGAAAAGGCATATCTGCTGATTTAAGAACTTCTGGAAATTACAGCTGTATACAGTACAGCTAGTATGACTAAGTCATTTATTAATGTATATATTTCCACCTCTGAGTAGCTCCCTATAGCACAGGTGTCAAACTCCAGGCCCCGACGGCCGGTGTCCTGCAGGTTTTAGATGTGTCCTTGATCCAACACAGCTGATTCAAATGACTAAATCACCTCCTCAACATATCTTGAAGTTCTCCAGAGGCCTGGTAATGAACTAATCATTTGATTCAGGTGTGTTGACCCAGAGTGATATCTAAAACCTGCAGGACACTGGCCCTCAAGTCCTGGAGTTTGACACCCCTGCCCTATAGTAAAAACATGGTGTCAAAGAAAAAAAACACCTCTGGTTTTTAACTTGGGAACTACTGCAGGCCAAAATACCAGTTAGACCAGACAGTGACTGATCCTGTAAAGGAAAATGTTTCTTTAAAAAAAAAAAGGGGGGGGGGGGGGGTTTATAAACCCGTTCAACCCCCTTTGCCGTCATTTGATACCTTTCCATGCATTTCAACACACTGAACCTTTTTTAGCCAAACAAAACTGTACAGATGGAAATCAAGCCAATTATTCACACTCCCCAGCATGTTCGTACATACAGAAAAAAGCACACTGTATCTATTGAAATATTTTTTTAGCCAAAAAACAATAATAAAAGCAGGTTTGCTTTGCATTTCAGTTTGTTACTACCCTCCTGACTAAACCTGAAAACCATAAAGAAAAGATTTTAACATGAAGAACACAGAAGTGTGTTCCAGACTGTCCCAGAATTCAAAGCTTTTATTGCTTAAGATTAATTATTGTTTCATTTATTTATACGTATAGTATTGGTGGAATGTCTCCGTTAACAACTACAATCTAACGAGTGGACCTTGTTTTGTTGTTTTGCATTATGCTTAACTTAATCTGAACATTAGATTTCGTTTCACTGCCAGAGTGGAAATTTCCATCAGGCTGGGCAAAGTCTGTTTCTCTCTGTCAGTGTTACTTTTCTGTCCTTTTTCCCTCTGTATTATCTCTCCACTACCTTGTATGCTCTCTTTGATTTTCTGATATGCGGCTTATTCTTCTTTTTTTTTCGTCACTATTCTGCAACTCAAATGTACATTTTTTTGGTTGTTGTTTTTTTTTTTTACACCCAACTCAGAGAAGCAACAAAGTGGGCACTGGGGGCATTTTTTGAACCCATGAACCTCTTGACCCCAATTTTAACTGATTTATGGCTTCTAGTAGCCATTCATAATTACACAATGAGTTTGCAAGCCATCTGTGATCTATGTCCAGGCTGGGCACACAGTCAGGGAGGCAGCTGGCTATCAATCATTTACCTATTTTGCGGCATGCGCACACATTCACGCACTACAAAGAGCATCTCTTACAGTTGTTTATTAGCCTCTGCTCAAACACACCACCTACTGTAAAGCAAAGAATATTTGTTTTACAACTAGATCCAGTTTTTGTTACCTTTTTATAAAAGTCATCTAACAACATGCTAAATTAACAGTCCGATTAGCTTTACTTCCCTAATGAGCTTATGCCTGTCCACAGCTACAAAGGACTCTGGGTTGGCTGCCAATTACACCCATGAGGTGAGAACTGCTTTATTAAATCATCCGAGCTAAGACCGCCCCCATTTCCAGTACATGCTACAGGAATATATTATTACTATTTTTTCTGTATGTTTCTTTGAAAGAAAAAACAACTTAAATTCTTTTTTTTTCTTCAATATTCAAATAAAATGCATCTATATACATGACGCATACCACGTCCTTTCTAATCGATCTTAGAAGAACATTTGGTCTTTTCATCCCTATGTTGGGGAGGGGGAAGCCTGTCATTGGTCGCTGTCTCAGTGGGGCTATAAAAGTCGGTGCTCTGATGATTCTCTTTCCTCTTTCCAGACACAGAGCCAACAAACATACCAGGATCAAGGTAAGAAAGAAACCTGGCGTCCTTCAGTTTTGTTTCCCTACACACTCTGACACACATGCACACACATTTTTTGGGATAGCACAAGTAAATTTATCATTTCTAATCCCTGAATTTTCTGCATTTTCAGGGGCTGATTCCCACATGTGCACATAAAAAATAATTGCATGACAGTCGAGGCTGAAAAATTATACAAAGTGACTACCCAAAAAAGAATATTTGCATTTTCATTCTTGCATTTCTGTGCTGTGCACGGTTGCGATAAAGAAATAATCTGTAAAATGCATAACTGCAGAGATGAAAGTGAAAAGTACAGAATAGGTTTGACATCCAAAGCAAGCTTGTAAAAGCAAAGTATCAACAGGCTGCAAAAATATGACTGCAGAGCAAATTAGCTGAGCAAACTACATCCAAAGGGTCATTCCAAAGTTTCAGTGCTATTACAGCAAAATCACCTTTGGCCTTCATTCAAGTTCTAGGAACTGACAAAGTTTTATGACAGAAGTGGGGACTAAGGGTTGCTGTGCTGTGCAGTATCCTGGGAATCCAGAAATATAAATGAAGCTAAACCCATTAGTGCTTACTGTGTAATCAGCAAAATGCTGGGAACAGTTTGTTCTGCTATTTGTACTGTAAAGCACCTAAATGACACATGAAGTTTGTTTTTTTTAAACTAAATAATGATTTATTTGTATTCCACTTGGAGCTAACCCCCATTTTCCACTCAATAGCAGTATGCTCACACTTAACTAGTGGCAAAACTATTGTATTTCTAAATAAAACATTATATAGCAGTTTCTCATGACCACCATATTTACATGTCATAGTGCAGCATGTGACAAATGTAAACAGCTAACACTGTGCACTTCTTAAAGCATGGAAACAATCAAGGGGGATTCACTTCTTGTCTTTTTGGCAAAACATTGCAGTAGTGAGTTGCTGCATGTTAGATATATCAGTCTGAAAAAGTGTGATTATTTCAACAGATAATTTTACTGTATAAGTAGAATGAACCAATATTAGGTGATGGAGAAATGACTATTGTTATATATATATATATATATATATATATATATATATATATATATATATATATATATATATATACATATATACATACATATATATATACATACATATATATATATATATATATATACATACATACATACATACATACATACATACATACATACATATATATATATATATATATATATATATATATATATATATATATATATATATATATATATATATATATATATATATATATATATGCTTCCTAACCTGATGGTGTATCCAAAAACATGGAAAAGCTGAGGGAATTTAGATCAAAGTCTATCTAGTTAAATGTTTCTGTGGCTCGATTGGCTTGTGGGTTTTGTAGGTAAGCTATTATTTAAGTCGATGGTGTCTGAGGTGGAATGAGATATTTTTAGATGTGTTAGGCTATTTACATTTTTATATTGCTTTTTAGCTACCCTAACTTTCACAGGAGGCTTCTTTTTTTCCCCCCAGGCCATCTACCCATTCATTTTCTGCTGCTTATAGAGATTAGGGTTGCAGGGGCAGGAGTCTAAGTAGAGAAGCCACTTCCTCCAGTTTCCCCACGGGGATACCGAGATATTCCCCGGCCAGCTGGGATATAAAATTTCTCCAGCATTTCCTGGTCTCCTCTTTTGGTCATTACCCAGAGCTCATAGCCCTAAGTGAGGGTGAAAAAAGTACAGACATTCTGTGCTTAAGCAGAAGTGCAGATACTAGTGTTGTAAAGTACTCTAGTAAAAGTTCAAAAACAAATTCAAATTCTTTACTCAAGTGAAAAAGTACAGGTTATGAAATGTACTCAGAGTAAGAAAGTAAAAAGTAGCTCTTTGGAGGAAGTTCCACCAGATATTTTTGTTTAAAGCTAATTGAACCTTGTGCTATATTCATGTAATAATAAAGTATTATCAGTAGGGGAATGCAATTTTTTATTTCAGTCCAAATATTAATTCTAATAAATGTATTCAATTTGAATCTGGTAAGTAGAGCATGAGCAGAGAAAAAAAGGAAGGGAGATTCAGCCTGTGGGGAAACCTAAAATCAGTTTTGGAAGCACCTCTTGGATTATTCCTCAGATGTCCAGCACATGCAGTCTGGCGGTGGAATTCAAAATGGGGAAAATGTGGAAAGAGTAGGGACTCATAGGGAAGTAGAGGAGCAGAGAACTATAATGGAATCTAAAGAAACGGAAGTGGAACCATTTATCCCTGTCAATGGTGCTTATAAGCCTCAGAACCACTCACAGTCTTTGCTTGTCTACAAGTTAGCACACAGCTCTCCGTGACTGCCCAGCCACAGCAGCTTAGCCAATCCTGGCACAAAGATTTGAAAATCTCAGGTCAGTTCGATGAACCAGGCCAGAAAGATACATTGACATTTTCCCACCTTGCTTATCAGATTTAAAATGGACTGAAAAGGGGTTATAATGAAATCAGCTGTTTGGCCAGTTAAAGAAATTAAGTGGAGTGGCTGGGTCTCAGACAACATTCTATCAGCCAATGGGGAATGGTCAGGTGGAAAGGATGAACGGGACACTGGTGCAAAAGCTTAAGACACTGACTCACACAGAAATCAAACTGGAAGGAGCCCCTAAACAAGCTGGTGTATGACTACAACTATAAACAATTGTGATGTGACCTGTTATTTACCATTCTATATTCTCCATGGGAGATCACCCAGACTTCCAATTGATATGTTTTTGGGCTGCACTCTAAGTCAGCGTTCAATGATCAACATGAGTATGTAGAGAAATGGAAGGAAGGTATAGAGGAAGTCTATGGCATTGCCAAACAAAATGCTCAAAAGGCTGCTGAAAGGAGTAAGAAGTACTATAACACAAAAGAAGTTCAGTGCTGCAACCCGGTGAACATGTCTTGATTAAGAATCTGACACCCAGGGGAAGACCAGCCAATCTGTTCCTGGGAGAACATAGTTCACATAGTAGTGAGCCCAGTGGGTTCTGACCTGCCAATCTATGAAGTGAAACCAGAAAGGGGAAAAGGACGCTCCAAAGGCCTGCACAGAAACTTCTTAATGCCCTGTGATCAATCGCCTGTTGACACAACTGGAGCCCCCCAGAAGGGACCAAAGAAAACAGGAAAGGAGGCACCGGCCTGAAACGCAAATTCAGGAATCTGAGGAAGACAGTGGAGATGAGTATGAGCTACATTAATAAGCACTCCAAGCTTCCACCCTGTCAATGGAAAGAAACGGCCTTCTTGGTCAATCAGAGATGGATATTGTACATAACTGCACACCAGCAGGAGGAAAATTAGAAAAGCCAGTTTTCGTAGTTTTCGAGTTCAGTGAGCCTAGTGAAAATCTGGACATAAACTTACATGCTTAAAACTTGCCTGATGGGAACCTACCGCATGCATCCCTATCCTCAAATGCAGTGGCTGAACCTGAAAAGGCACCTGCCACAGAGAGCAAGAGAGGCACCCAGCAAGATGCATGACCTATGATAAGGGCAGCATTCCTTCCTTTTACAGTGTCCAGCCAGTATCCGTGTTGTTACCTGTGTGTCACGCTCCATTTCTCGTCCCATGGCTGCTACCCCTGCAGCCATACTTTCAGCCCTCCTTCATGTATGGACTCATGCAAGTCTGTGTGCAGACTGTTGCCATGAATAATTCATAGACTGTTCACAAACACCATTGCCATGGGCACTGAAAATGCTGTCTGCATAGTTAATTGCTCTTAATAACTCGTGGACTTTCCAAAGAATACCCATAGACTGTTTATGTGGTACTCTGTTACCAATTATGGATTGTGGTCTGTGTCTTTAAACTGTGACCCCTGACCTTTGTTCGTGTGCAAGCTGGCAGAACAAGAGCTTCAGTGTCAATTTCATGAGAGACTAGTAAAAAAAAAAGAGAGCGAGAGAAAGTAGAAACATTTGTGAGAAGATTTTGCAATTGTTTAATGTCGAGACAGCATCTATTTTGTTGGGAAGCGTGCAAGAAGATAAAATAACAACAAATTTTAACACATTTTTTAATAAAAACAGTATTAATATTCTGTGATTTATCTAAGGAGGTTACACAGGTATAGGACATGTTTTATAAGATACGTTTGAGAATTATTTTTAAAGTAAACTTTGTTTATTTCCTCCCTTACTGTTAAATATTAAGTGTTATCTGTGATCTACGAAGTGGTCTGAATCGGGTCACTTGAGATTGATTGCTTTTGTCTCCACCCATTTAGCTGGGGGAAATCCTCATTCGAGTAAAAGTTCTCAGTGAGGAAGCACCAGCTTGTCACTTTTGTGGTTATTTCTCCCTTGCAGGTATGCTTACAGTGTTGAGTGTTACTAAAATGAGTTATGGAGGGGAAAAAAGGTGCATGTTAATACTATTCCAAGTATGAAAAGAATATGTATATTAGTTAGAAAGTTTTGCAATGTGTGAGCAAACTCCCAGCAATGGGTTAAATACAGCCTGTGATAGAGCTGTAATGTACGAGTGTAAACCCATTAATCTAGTTAATTCTAAATTGTTTATATATTTGAGATATATCATTTGAGTAAAAGTTTTCAGTGAGGAAACACCCGCTTGTTACATTTGGGATCATTCAGGGGTGTAACATGAGACCCAAGCTTTTTACTCTCAGATTCCACAAAGGGTGGGTCAAGAGTGTCATGGGGGTTGGAATCTGAAAGAAGCCTTCTGCCTTTCTTGGCAAAGAATACAGAAAGAAGTGAGTTCTCGCCAGAAATGAGGCAACTGTTGTTAGCTGGCTCTATATAAATGAAATAAAATTAAAATGATTTGAACTGGAAGCTAACTGACAAAACAAGCAGAAGCTGGATTTAGTTTGGGAGGAAAAAGGAAGAAAAAAAGAAGAAAATTAATTATATCTGGAAACTGTGTGCGAGCGTGGGAACACAGAAAACAGAGATCTCAAGCGGGCAGGTCCCAAGGATTTAGGATAGGGTAAGACAAATGGGACCTGTGGAGAGTGCCAAGCCAGACAGGAGTTTGGCAACATAGATAAATTCCTTGTGGAGACTGGTCATGTGGCCAATGGTGGAGGCTGAGATGGTTGTATCATTTGCAGGGGTAGATGATTTATACATGAATGAGACACAAGTGAGAATAATCCAAATAATTCCAAAGGAGCAAGTAAAAGTAATGCAAGATACTCAGGAACTAACCAAAACATGGAGACTAGACTTTCACTGGACATAGAGGCAGGTAATCAGGCATTAACAGAAAGACAAGAGGGAGCTGAAATCACTGCAAACAATAAAAATCAAGACATAAACCAGAACACACAATCTTAAAATCAGACTCATCACTTAAATATCCATCAAGGAAAACAGAAACAGATTCAATTATATCAAAAGAAATAACACAAAACTGCTGGAAAAACTAGATGAATCAAAACAGGAATCCAGATACTAGGGAAAAAACTACAGATACTAGGGAAAAAACACTCAAAACTCAAACACCACAAAATAGCCAAGGACTGAAACATTGGGGGCATTTGAATACTGCAAAGTCTGTTTGCCAAATTTCAGAGAGCTAAAGATAAAAAAGAACATAAGGTTGGTAATCTGCTTCTCAAGGGTTCGAATCTGCAGCATGTTTACTTACAAAAGAAAGAGAGAAGCCAAAGCATAGATACTGAGTCAAACCTATCAATGCCTCCAAACACAAAAATCGATTGGTCTGATAAGGAAATGCTGACATTTGTGTTTCAAAGCAAATACTTTATAAAAATGTGCAGAAGCCCCTGGTCACGTAGAGTGTTTGGAGTGCCTGTGTCTCACTCTTCATATGTTTAGATTTTCGCCTTTCTTCAACATGAAAACAAACATGATGAAAAGACATTTTATGTGGTTTATAGACTGCCTGTGCAAATTAGATCAATATTCAGATTGATTCTTGCCTGAACTTTTACGTAAGTGTTATTTTCATGTAAGATATATTTTAAGTGTACAAAGAGCAGGTAAGGTCAAACTACTGTTTTTGCTTTTCAAACTATTTTTTAAAGACACTTATTGAACTTATTGATCAACAAGAACTCTCTCGTAATATCTTTCCTGACATTTATCCCCCTCGTTTTCAGGACCTATATTTTAAGTTATATTTTAATCAAGGTATTCCATTTACACGGCACACAGTTTTGCATTCTTCTTTACATTCTTAATGGTTCTAAATAGCGTCATAAAAGCAATGCAGAAACGATCTTCTTAAGAGTATTTCTTAACTTATTGACTTGTTTTGGGACTTTTGAGCTGATCAATCATCAGCCTTTCATGTTTGCGTGTTTGTTAAAATCTGACTGAGTATTTAAACTGGAGGACAGGATCACTCATTTCATCTCGCTCTATACAGAAGAGGTAAGGCTGACACAGGGCTCGTGTTTATGGTAATATGACTTTTAAATGCAATCGGTTACAGACTGTAAGATATGCTCTAAGACGTACGGCTTCATTATCTGTGTAATCTATCTGTAACAGGAGTTATCTGACTTTCGTAAAATTTTAAATGTGTAGAGTTACATGAATATTACGGCAAGTAAATGTGCAACTGTATAAGCAATGCAATACATGTTGCAATGGAAACAACCAATAAGGTTTCCCTTTTTCTTTACAAAAGCTTTCGGTATTGAGTTTCACTGCAACTTTGTCTCTTCCTGTACGATATCGTACTATACGGTGTCTTGTTTAACTTTAATTTTCCCTTTTTTCTCCTTTGATAAATATTTTTCTCCTGTTGCAGATCCATCATGGTTCACAAAGTAGCAGTGATCGGGGCAGGACCCTGTGGTCTGACCAGCGTAAAGGCTTGTCTGGATGAGGGCATGGAGCCAACCTGCTTTGAAAGCAGTGATGACATGGGCGGACTGTGGAAATTCAAGGCAAGACTTTAGTCTAGAGAAAGATTCACTACTGACTGTGACTATTTTTCATATAAAATTTAATGTACAATTTTAAACTATTATTTCTTAACATCTGTTGTCTGGAACGTCTTCTCTGCAGGAAGTGTCAGAACCAAACAGAGCTAGTATCTATCGTTCCCTTACTATCAATGTGTGGAAGGAGATGATGTGCTACAGTGACTACCCAATCCCTGCAGACTACCCCAACTACATGCACCACTCTAAAATCTTGAACTACTTCAGAATGTATGCAGACCACTTTAAACTACTGCAATACATTCGCTTCCAGGTAGCAAGATAGAAAGAAGAGCGATCAATTTTATTATACCCTATATTAATATTTATATGTATAAACTGACCTGCTATTATATTTATTGTATCTTAGACCAAAGTCAAGAGTGTGAAACAGAGACCGGACTTTTCTCGCACTGGTCAGTGGGATGTGGTGACTGAGACTAGAGATGGATACGAGGAGAACCACATTTTTGATGCCATTATCTGCTGCACTGGTCACTTCAACTATCCTAACCTGCCACTCAAAGACTTCCCAGGTGAGTGAATATCTGTACCACCACATGATAAATGTTAAAACATGACTGTATAAAAATTCCACTCTGTTGTCTGAAAGGAATTGAGACATTTGAAGGAAAATACTCCCATAGCTGGGACTACAAGGGGCCTGAAGACATGCATGGGAAGAGAGTTGTGGTCATCGGCATCGGCAACTCAGGAGGTGACATCGCGGTGGAGGGCAGCAGAGTTGCAGAGCAGGTTGGTAGTGCTCTCTAAGTGCTCAGCTTTCTTCCTAACATTTTAGTGTCCCTTTTTTTGTCTGATAGTGTGCCAATTTGATGTGCCTTTTGCATCCTCATTCCTCAAGCTTTACCTCCTAAAATAAAGAGTACAAGGATGCCCTTCATCCCGTGAGATAAGACAATTTCACGTTAGTGTTACTTCTTTCTTTCTGTGTCTTGTCTTACAGATGTATCTGAGCACTCGTAGTGGTGCTTGGGTCATTCGTCAGGTTTCTGACAATGGTCTTCCAGTGGACAGGTTCAACACACGCTTTGTCCATATCATGTTCAGGCTGTTGCCAATGAGATTTCTCAACTGGCTTGGTGAGAAAAAGCTCAACTCCATGTATGATCACGCCATGTATGGCCTCAAACCCAAACACAGGTGGGATATGTAAATTCTTCCCTAACGCCACGGTTTCGCTGGATGCAATCTATCACATATAAGCTGATTGTCTCATCTTGTTTGCTAAACTGTTCACCATACCAAAATTGTCCATAGACTGTGTATCTGCTAGGAAGTGAACACTATTTAAATCATAATTTGTCTATTGGGCATGTGGGCAATCGTGGCTCAAGAGTTGGGAGTTTGCCTCGTAATCGGAAGGCTGCCGGTTCGAGACCCGGCTTGGACAGTCTCGGTCGTTGTGTCCTTGGGCAAGATACTTCACCCGTTGCCTACTGGTGGTGGTCAGAGGGCCCGGTGGCGCCAGTGTCCGGCAGCCTCGCCTCTGTCAGTGCGCCCCAGGGTGGCTGTAGCTACAATGTAGCTTGCCATCACCAGTGGGTGAATGTGTGTATGAATAGGTGAATGACTGGATGTGTAAAGCGCTTTGGGGTCCTTAGGGACTAGTAAAGCGCTATATAAATGCAGGGCATTTACCATGTAGTTTACCACGTAGTTATCAGAATATATTATTATATATGAATTTTACATGTCTGTCTTTCCTCTGCTGCCCTCACCTCATCAGGCTCTTCAGCCAGATCCCAGTGATCAATGACGATCTGCCCTTCCGGATTTTGTCTGGGTCGGTCATCGTCAAACCAAACATAAAAGAGATCCGTGGTTCCACTGTGGTGTTTGATGATGGCAGTACTGCAGAAAATGTCAGAGAACCAAATTATCTGATGTGCTTTAAATATTCCAGTTCTTAATGTCATTAAAAACAATTTCAGCTCTTCTTTCTTGTCCTCTTTATTACAGGTGGACCTGATTGTGTTTGCCACAGGATATAACTACGATTTCCCCTACTTGCCAAAAAATGCCATATACAAGTCTGGGCACCGTATTGGACTGTACAAACATGTTTTTCCTCCAATCCTAGAGCAGCCTACCCTAGCTATTGTGGGTTTTATCCATTCTGACGGAGCCATCATGCCTCAAGCTGAAATGCAGGCCCGTTTTGTCACTCGTGTCTTCAAAGGTGAGGAATTTCCAATAAAAGAAAATTTTAAAACTGAGGTGAAATAAAATCTTTTACAGTTAAATATCAAATACATTGCATTTTACTAATGATTGTCGCTGGTCACTGTGTTGTCTTCGTAGCGCTTGTTAAAAATAACACAGCATCCACTTATGATTGCGAGCTACCGCTCCAAACATTTTATTAACATCCTTATACCACACCACAGACCAGTCTTCTTTTATGCGCTCTCCCTGGAGGCATTCATGACCTCCTCAATACAGGTTCTGAAACAACTTCACTTTTCTTCACAGTCTCATGACCATCTAGTAGTTTCAAATCAGACACCGTCTCTGCATGTGACACATAAGCATTTTCATCTTCCTCACCACATTGTTCCTCCCTTAATGTCTCTTTAGTCTTCAGTAAGTTGCGACGGTTCCTTCTGAGCACATGACCTTCTTCAGTTCTTACATCATATAATCTTGGACCTGCTTCCTGAAGAACAATGGCTTTCCTGTTCCATGCATTCTGATCTTGGATTCTCACTACATCATCCTTTGCAAGCAATCCAAGTGCTCTTGTTCCCTTGTCCCTTGTCCCTGTGGATGTTGAGGACTTGATGTGACATGTTTAAAGCCACATTCTCTTGCGAAATTCTGCCATTCTTTGCAATTATAGCAAGGACCATTGTCACTAATGACAGTTTCTGGTATTCCATGCCTGGCAAAGATGGACTTCACATGTGTGATCACATTATTAGCAGTTGTACTTGTAAGTAGAGCAATCTCAGGAAAGTTAGAGTAATAATCTATAACCAACAGATAGTCTTTCCCATTAAAATGAAATAAATCTGTTCCTACTTTCCTCCACGGTGCTGTAGGACGTTCAGGAATCATCATGGGTTCTCTTGCCTGTCTGCTCTGAAACTTCTTACATGTTTCACACTTTCCGATCATGTTCTCAATGTCTTTATTAATACCAGGCTAGTACACAGTATCTCTAGCCGTCCTTTTACACTTTTCTATTCCCAGGTGTCCCTCATGTATTCTTTGAAGTATCACCTGTCTCAGACTATGTGGTATCACGATCCTATTGCCTCTCAACAGCAGTCCATTTACCACGCTAAGCTCTGATCTAACATGATAATACTTTGAACAGGACCCTTTGGGTCAGTCTCCTTGGATATTTTCCATCACTGTTTGCAGCTCCCTCTCTGCAGCTGTCTCCTCACATACTTGTTTTATCTTTGCGTCAGACACTGGCAGAGACTCCACTATCATATTAACATGATCATCTACTTCTTTCTCAGTGGAGCTTGCTTGACACACCTGTGATGCTCGTGACAGTGCATCTGCTAAAGCTAAATACTTGCCTGGTGTGTATATCAAGTCAAAACTATACCTCTGCAGTTTCATCATGAGACGCTGAATCCTCGGCGACATCTCATTCAGATTTTTCTTAATGACTGACACAAGAGGACAATGATCTGTCTCAACTGTAAAGGTAGGAAGACCATAAACATAACAGTGAAAAATATCAAGTCTATATGCCAGCCCAAGACATTCTTTCTCAATCTGAGCATATTTGGTTTCAGCCTTAGTCATGGATCTAGAAGCATAAACAATTGGTTTCCAGCTCCCCTCTTCAGCTTGAGGTAAAACAGCTCCAAGCCCATTCTTTGAGGCATCTGTTGAGATTTTCAGACTCTTAGTTGGATCATAATATGCAAGCACTGGGCACGTTGTCAGTGTGGTCTTTAAATCATTCCATTCTTGTTCATGCCTCGCTGTCCATTTAAATTCCATGGAATCACGAAGTAACTCCCTTAGTGCTGATGTTCTCACTGACAAGTTAGGTATGAATTTTCCAACAAAGTTGATCATTCCCATCACTCTGAGCACACCTCTCTTATCTGTTGGGTGTGGTATGGTTGCAATGGCTTTTATTTTTCTTTCATCTGGCTCAAGACCTCCAGCAGAGAATTTGTCTCCCAAAAATGTTATTTCCTTTACACCAAAATGACATTGCTTCTGGTGGCTTCAAATTTCCATCTCAAACAGAACTTTGAACTGCTATCGCTTCCACAGTCTCGCTTTTACTCCTGGTACCATTTGTTGTCTTCATAGCGCTTGTTAAAAATAACACAGCATGCACTTATGCTTTGCGAGCTACCGCTCCAAAACATTTTATTAACATCCTTATGCCACGCCACAGACTAGTCTTCTTTTATGTGCTACCCCTGGAGGCATTCATGAGCTTTCTTAAATACAGTGCCCCCTGCTGGTAAACCTTATCATTACATCAACATCTACATATCAACACAGTCACTATCTTTACTCTTGCTTTCTCTCTTTTGCTCTTCAGGACATAAGAAACTGCCCTCAAACCAGGCCATGATCAAAGCTGTTGAGAATGACACCAAGAAGATTGCAAAAAAGTATTTAAAAACTAATTTTCCCCTCTTAGATTTAGTAATAATAAGAATATTTTTTGCAAATCATTTACCAAAAAAGTGAAGAAATCATTTAAACCTTTCAACCCTTCCTTGTTTAAAACTAGGTGTGTGGGTCTAATATTCTATTGGTTAACTTATTTGTTTTTTGACTTATCCTCTTTACAGCTACGTTGTGTCAAAGTTAACACCTCTGCAGGTGGACTTTGTTGAGCACATGGACGACTTAGCAAAGGACATTGGAGTGCAACCAAATCTCCTCTGGCTCTTCCTCACAGACTTCCCTCTATTTAAGAAAGTTCTGTGGGGGCCTGTTACAGCCTACCAGTACCGGTTGATGGGACCAGGAAAATGGGAGGGGGCACGCAAGGCAATCTTCACTCAGTATGACCGCATGTACCAACCTCTAAAAACTAGACAGGTCTGAAAAAAGCGTTTATTTTGCATACTCTGAGTTTTGCTGTATGCACCAGTCAGCCAATCAAAGATGCATTCTTATAATCTTTTCATATGTCTCCTCCAGCTGAATGCACAACAGAGTTCAACGACAGGTTTCCTGATCAAGCTTAGCTTGACATTCATGGCTGGAGGAGCTGCAATCTACTACATCCACCGCAACCCAACCACCATCTCCACCCTCGTGTCCAAGCTGCGTCCACAATCAGTCTGATTGAATGAGAAACCCAGCACCAGTATCTCATCTTGCACCTCCTTTGATACTTAGGGTTTCAAAATAATTTGAGAAATAACAGTGAAGCTATTAAGAGACAATACCAGTCACTAATTCCCATAGTTAGTAACACCACACTGAAAACAATGACAGAGGCTTGACTTGGATTTTGACATGTTGCATAAAATACCATCGTAAGAAGATCTGTTAATGTCATATACTGACTCATTTAAGTACTGTAACCATTTCTAGGGTAACATATAATTAGGATCCTATGATTACTTATTTCTTTGATATGCTAAGAGGTTATACACTGTAAGATATTACAGCAGATTATCATGTTTTCTGTCAGCAGTATATTACATTATTAAAGACTTTAAAAGCTGTACTGAATAATTTATAAATATTCAGTATGTGCTCCGAATTGTTTGTTTTATTTATTAATTTATACGTTCTGTTTTTGATGTCTCTTGGCCTGTTGTATGAGGTTTAACAATATCAGTCTCTGTGAATCTGTTCACTTAACTTCTTATCAAATACAAGGTCAAGGGGTCATCGACACACTTGGTGTATGTGAGACAATGAAATAAGATAAACTTCTGTCAGTGCGTCCCAGGGTGGCTGTGGCTACAATGTAGCTTGCCATCACCAGTGTGTGAATGTGTGTGTGAATGGGTGGATGACTGAATGTGTAAAGCGCTTTGGGGTCAATAGGGACTAGTAAGGCGCTATACAAATATCGCGATGGGCGTAGCTCAAGAGTTGGGAGTTCGCCTTGTAATTGGGAGGCTTCCGGTTTGAGCCCCGGCTTGGACAGTCACTGTGTCCTTGGGCAAGACACTTCACCCGTTGCCTACTGGTGGTGGTCAGAGGGCCTGGCGGTGCCAGTGTCCGGCAGCCTCGCCTCTGTCAGTGTGCCCCAGGGTGGCTGTGGCTACAATGTAGCTTGCCATCACCAGTGTGTGAATGGGTGGATGAATGGGTGAATGACTGGATGTGTAAAGCGCTTTGGGGTCCCTAGGGACTAGTAAAGCGCTATACAAATACTTACCATTTACCATATAAAAGATGTGGTCAAATCATTGTAATTTTGTCATTAAACTACCTCAGAGCTGTTTGACTGAGAGAAGGCAAAAATACTTTTAACTAATATTTAACTAATATTGATGACCTTTATTACATTTTCTGTTAGTTATCTAAAAGATATAGTTTGGAAAATATTTTAGAAGTCCCTGTCCATGAATGTTGTTTTCTGCTAGAGAAAGTAGTTAAAAAAAAATAAAAGACCAATGATAAGTTTATTTATTACACTGTCAGAATCAGAAAGACATATCTTCATTGATACGAAGACATGTCTTTTACATTCTGCCCACTGGAGGCGTTGTTCTACAGCGCAGTCATGACTGTTGCAGGGACAAACACAAACATCTGCAGGTGCAATATCAAACTGTAATCTGGGTATAGTTTTACAAGGATGATGATTTTGTTAATAACTCTGTAAGTGATTATGGTTTTTGTAATTGTTTCAACTGTTTACACCTTTGGACAGTGTTGGGGAGTAACAGAATACATGTACCGCCGTTACGTATTTAAAATAAAAAGTATGAGTAACTGTATTCCGTTACAGTTACCGTTTAAAAAGGTGGTATTTAGAATACAGTTACTTTGTTGAAATAAATGGATTACTTTATTATTTTCCTGTTTCATATTGTGGCGGGTCAGGCCGGTTTGGGTTTTTTGTTTTGTTTTTTTGCCTGTTTGGGTTTTGTTTGACAGCTATGTTCTGTTGTTCCAGGCAGCAGCGTTACGGTTGCCATGGTGACGCGCTCTCTCTGCGAGCGCTTTTGTTGTTGTTGTTGTTGTTGTTGTTGTTGTGCTAAGCTAATAGGCTTAAAAAATGTAGCCTAATGGTATGGGGCACCGTTTGTAAAGTGAAACATGCTGAAATTAACGGCAACATTTTTCCACATTTAGCTCAAAACAAGTCCTTTTTTTACAACATTTAGTAAAATATTTGTAACTTTTCATATTTAAAACAGAATTTTAAATGTTAAATATTCAATCTAAATGTTAAATCTAAATATTATATTTATATCTAAATGTTAAATGTTAAATCTAAATATTATATTTAAATCTAAATCTAAATTTTAATTCTATATATTATATTAAATCTAAATGCTAAATCTAAATATTATATTTAAATCTAAATGTTAAATCTAAATGTTTAGGCTAACATGCAAATTTATTGCACGGATCAGCGGAAATACCAAAATAAAAGCTTTCCGAAAACCTCCGGTGCAAAAGTGTGCCGGTAGTGGTCAGACACGGTCTCACTCCCTGAGCGTAATAATTTTCGCTAGGTGACAAATTGTCAACATTTTATGCTTTCGGGTACACAACACGTTCCTAAATGATGGCATCGAAAACAGGAGAGCACATGAGAACCGTTTGGACTCAATCTACACATGTTCGATCATTTTCTAAAAATCGCTTTGGAAAACACTATTTTACGTAATTTAACTGCTAGTTAAGGTTAGGAATGAGGTTATGGTTAAGGTTAGGTTTAGGGCTGGAACACATGGCTGGAACGACTATTATGGCGGGACCTTCATTCCACTGGAATTCAGCCATAACCCGGCACAGACCACGAGAAAGCACGTCCGGCAATTTAGCTGAAAACATCGGAAGATCCATTTTGTCGGCCATCCAAAGGTTCAGCAGTAGTGCACTCTTAGCAGCTGCAGTCTCCACTTCACAATCACTGCAGCACATGTCCAGCGATTTTGCTGGACATGGTCGTAGGCAAGAAGTGAAGCAGCACATGGCGAGGAGAAGTGAGGGGGAGAGCAGACACAATTTTGCACCGGAGGTTTTCGGGAAGCTTTTATTTTGGTATTTCCGTTGATCCGTACAATAAATTTGCATGTTAGCCTAAATATTTAGTTTTCTGTAACATTTAGATTTAACATTTAGCATTTAAATATAATGTTTAGATTTAATATTTAACATTTAGATTTAATATTTAACATTTGATGAAAAGTTAAAAATATTTTACTAAATGTTGTAAAAAATTACTCGAAAAAACATGTTTTTGTAAGGTTTGAGCTAAATGTGGAAAAATGTTGCCGTTAATTTCAGCATGGTTCACTTTACAAACGGCGCCCCATATTATGGCAGTGTAGTCCGTGCTGCCGGGAGAATGGACTGCCATACCCATTATGTGTCTGTGAGCGCGAGGAGGGAGAAAAATGTGAGTGGAAAAGTACGAGCTGTCACCGAGCAGAAACAATAATAACCACTGCAGCCAAGAAGAGTGCCTGACGAGCCCAGTTGTAAGTAAGCTATTAAGACTCTGCTGTAGGGGAGACCGGGGATAGTTGTAACATTTTTGACATTTCTGTCTGTAAATTGAAGCTCTTTTAAGGTAGTGGATTCAAAATGTAATGCAAAGTATTTACATGTCTCTGCTATTAAATAGTGCAGATATTTTCTCTGCAGCACAATTACCCATTGCATGGTATGGCCTCAAACACAAAGAGTGAAATGTTACAATTAACCCCATAGTCTGGGTTAGTTGTAACATATCCTGGGGTGAAATGTAACACAATGAAATAAGGGTACTAACAAAATATTAACATGTAATCTTTGTTTATTCAACAGATGAATTCACTTACATCCATTTATGTAGTTATGTGTGTGTGTGTGACAGAATGCAGAAATCTAGCTTTTGAACATATTTCAACCCCTCAAAAAAGACAAATTATGGAATTTTCTGCAACTGAATATTTCATTAATTTTGGTTGGTCTTCCTTGAGTTTGGCCTCATTGGCTCAGTGGGCATTATAACCTACAACTCTTGCACCAATTTTGAACATAACAATGAAGCTGAAAAAATGTAGTTGTTCACCAGCATCGCAATTCCATTACTTTTTTTCATGGCTTACCTTGGTGTGGTTTGCAGAGTGCTTCAGAAAGATGAGGAAATCTGTTTCTTGCACCCATCCTGATTTATTTCCACTACCAGTACTTCCTACTGGTCCATCTCTGACACAGTGGTCTGCATAATGTATGTGTGGGAACACAAACAGTGGAGGAATTGTGTTGCCAATGGCATTAACCGCATATACAAATGCGACCAGTGAACCTCTCTCTGCTGATGTCGTTGCCCCAACTTGTTTAATATAAGTTAAAGTAATAGTGTGGTAAGTTGTAACATCTGTATTATTGTTACAACTGACCCAGACTCCTATAGCCATGAACTAGCTAACATTACAGCCAACGGCTAAAACATTAGCACTAAAGACCTACACAGAATATATCCCCATAGACATACAAATAACATAATTTAAGTTTGATGAGTTTAACTGCAAAGCAGATAATGCTATTAGAAATTGAAATAAAGTAGAAAAACTTACTTTTTGCCATACAAATGACTTTTTTTCATGTTAAATTGTCTGTGTTTTGACAAAATGTCCTGATTTTTCACATGTGATAGCAGAACTGAATTGGGCATGCACAGGATGAGTCACATCATTTGAAACTTAGCCCTGATTGGAGAAATTGGAAGTGTTACAACTGACCCACGTTACAACTATCCCCGGTCTCCCCTACACTGTGTTCGTGTTTTCCTCCGAAACAACAAGTTCCGTTGGAGCAGCCTTTCAACGCCTCTCTCTGTCTTTATTTTTCAGCTACGAGCCCGACACGGAACCAACGTATTAGCCAGAGGTCCCTTTACTACAGTTCGGAGCCGCGGACCTTCAGTAATAGTAATAAATCACACAGCAACAGTACATTCATGCAGTTGTAAAAAGCATGATAATATATTAAGTAATCCAAAGTATTCAGAATACGTTACTCTCATTGAGTAACGTAACGGAATCTGTAGTGGAATACATTTTAAAAGTAACCTTCCCAACACTGCCTTTGGATTATATCATCAGATAATTCAACAGGCTGATGTTTTTGGTGTCCTTAAAAGGAATGTTTAGGGGCAAGAGGGTGGCAACATCATCAACAATGTTTTAATGAAATAAGAAATAAATTACAGGGAATTCAGCCAAACTAACATTAGTTCAGAGAAACACCCAAAGCATGCTGTGAACTTCTCTGTCCTTCTTCCGAATCACTGAGTGCCCCATTAATTCTCCAGGAAATAACAATACCATTAGCAAGATAGCAAGAAGATCTAGAGTCTTTGTCTTTCCTGTCTTTACAGGATCAGTAACAAATATAAATAAATTCTTACTTGTCATTTTATGTCCTGGTTGTTTTCCAAAACACAGGCCATATTGTTTGGTCCTCCACTATTAAATGAGAGTTAAAAGATTACCTGCACTTTAACTCGTTTTATTAAAGCACCGGTTAAAAATCTTGGTGTAATCTTTCACACAAATTTAAAATGTGAAAAGCAAATCAGCGCTGTGGTCAAGAGCAGTTTGTCCCAGCTCAGGTGAATCTCAAGATTAAAATCTTTAAAAAAAGAAGCACATCTGGCAATGATTATGGAAATGAATATGCATTCTTTTGTTATGTCTAGAGTGGACTTCTGTAATACACTGTATACTGGAATTAGTTAATCATTAATGTCTGCTTTCCAGTCACTCTTCATCCAGTCATGTTGTGGTTGAAGCTTATTTTGAAAGGGGGCCATACACAAATCTAAACAATTACTAAGAATGACTAACACAACAATTATTATCCAATTATTATCTGATTCTCCCATGAATTACTGAATACTGAATAAGTCCGGTGTTGGGGGAAAACTCTGTAAAAGACCCAGGAGAAATAAAGACACAATGAGACAAGATCACTTTTTATGCTTTAACGTGCACACGGGTAAGCTGTTCAGAACAACTCACAACGTGTACAGAGGCTGGGCACTTTTTATAGGAAAGACAGTGAGAACAGGATAAGAAAATACAAAACAGATAAAATAAACAACTCCATATGTGGCGCTAGTCTCGTCAGCAGAGAGCTGGGAGAAAGCTGTGAGAGATAAAACAATCTAAAACAATATGTCCCAAAACAGTATGTCTTTGCTGAGAAAGTCTAAAAAGATAATTCTAAACTAATCTAACCATAGACAAAAGGGCATGCTTGCACATTTAAAAGAAGGTAAAGAAACATAGAATCATTTTTCCTGTAGCATTCCCTCCTGTTTTAACTTATTTTAAATGTATACAACAATTGTCTGTGAAGGTTATTTATTAAGTATCTTAAGCAATTTTTTAATTTTCAAAATGTCAGCATAGCAGAAATGGAAATCATTTGGTCTAAAGAATAAAACAAAATAAAATAATAAAAAGAACAAAGAAAATCATAGTAAATGAAAATCATAGTAAATGAAAATCATAGTAAATGAAATAACAAGTGGAATAAACAAGAAAAAATAATAAAACTAAACTACAAAAAATAAAGGATAAAAACCTTATATTTAAAACGAAAACTACAAAAAATAAAAGGATGAAAACCTTATATTTAAAATGAAAACTTCAAAAAATAAAAGGATGAAAACCTTATATTTAAAATGAAAACTACAACAAATAAAAGGATGAAAACCTTATATTTTATTAAAATATTTTCGTGTGAATTATTTGCTTTATATTCATTTTATACATTGTGGGCATGGTCATCATGCCAACTGTGTTTCATTGTTAATATCACTTTACAGGTTGTTATCCTTGCTATTATTAATTTCAAATACTCTAAAGATAATTTCTACTGTAACTTTCCCTTTGTTCATCTTTATTTCGTACTTTTTATATTTATATCTACTCAGTGGGGTCTGTTTTCAACCCTTTTAAACTACTACAAAACTACTGTGATCTCTAGTTTTCACTTAATAAGGGATTATTATGTTCTTCCTGATATGGGTGTTGCTGCAGATGCGGCTGCAGGAGTGAGTGATGGTTTACTAAAAGGATTGTGGGAACTGCACAGTGTCTCATCTTCTGGTTTTACTAAACTGGCAGTTGAGTTCTGTTCTTCTGATTGTTTATATTTTGTTTTCTTAAATCTCTCAGTTTACAGACACTGTTTTTGTCCGGCGTCTGGACTTTTCTTTTCTCACCACTGCTCGTAAGCAGGAGTGAGTTTTAATTTCACTTGCTTGATTACCCATCTTATTTATGTATTTACTTATTTTTGTTTAAGTAATATATACACAATACAGCTGCTATCACCTTCGCTGGTATTAGAGACGAGAGTGGTTGCTCACACGCCCTTCTACTTTCGGACTATTTCCAAAAGCGGTGTGAACTTTACGAGACGGAACTCGACCGTTCTCTCAACTCACCAGCACGTCAGTGAATAGCAGTAAAAGAAAAACACAGTAGGAGCAGCTCAGTCTCTTATTGGACCGTGAAAATTCAGCTTGCTCCATTAATTAAAACAATACACACACACACACACATTCACATTCACAGCTTCGACACGCGCGCGACCAGAACCCTTATGATAAGGGGAGCTCCCAGAGCTACTTACTCCCTAGACCCAGTCTAGACCCAGCTGGGGGAGCTACCCAGAGCTCCAAAGCTACCAGTCGACGAGCTCCCAGAGCTACCAGTCGACGAGCTACGCTACCAGTCGACGAGCTCCCAGAGCTACCAGTCGACGAGCTACTTCCGCTATTTTAAATTCCCTGAATTCAAAATGCGCTTTTACGCAAGATTGTGTCAGTGTGTCTGTATCTACCTGGTCAGTGTCGCCGGGTCTGGTCCACCTCGATCGGGTCCCACCACCGTGGGTCGCTTTCTAAGACGTTGGCCAAGACCCGAATTTAAACGCTCTTGGACTTTTATCACACACCTGGTGTGTGAGCTGTCGACAGACGAACAACGTGGACTGGTCACGGAGATGGGACACGATGGAGGCGATCCGGCTCGAAGGACCAAGAAATGTTGGGGGAAAACTCTGTAAAAGACCCAGGAGAAATAAAGACACAATGAGACAAGATCACTTTTTATGCTTTAACGTGCACACGGGTAAGCTGTTCAGAACAACTCACAACGTGTACAGAGGCTGGGCACTTTTTATAGGAAAGACAGTGAGAACAGGATAAGAAAATACAAAACAGATAAAATAAACAACTCCATATGTGGCGCTAGTCTCGTCAGCAGAGAGCTGGGAGAAAGCTGTGAGAGATAAAACAATCTAAAACAATATGTCCCAAAACAGTATGTCTTTGCTGAGAAAGTCTAAAAAGATAATTCTAAACTAATCTAACCATAGACAAAAGGGCATGCTTGCACATTTAAAAGAAGGTAAAGAAACATAGAATCATTTTTCCTGTAACATTCGGTAACTTATACAGTTTGCTTTTTGGCCAGCTTTCCTTTTAGTCTGGTATTAGAATAGACTTTATTAAGATAGCATCTCCACTTCAGTCTTAGTGACTAAAGTACAAACCTTCTTTGTGGTACAAACCCCAGTGATACCTGATTCCTAAGTACAACAAACTAGACTCCTGAATCTTACTTCCTATAATATGTAAATCAAGAGAAAACAGTGAAAAAAAAAAAAGAAGGAAAGAAGCAGTTCAGCCTTTATATATGATAACAAATTTATGTATTTACATGATAGAACACTTAATACAAACCACACTAACAAACACTGGGCCTAAAGAGACTTCTCCTCTATAACAGAAAGAGTATAGCAGGGTTTGGAGGTCTGGGCCAAGTTGCTGTCAGGAGAGTAATATAGAAACCCGAACCTTTAAACAGCAGGATGTCATGGAGGAGCCAATCAGCAGCAAACACATCGATAGGCAAGCCCAAGAATCAAGCCATTCAGAACAGAGCCATTGAAGCCTACAGAAGGATCTTCAAAGATCCTCAAATTGAAAGATGTCACACTATTACAAAAGATTTGGATAAAAACCGCAATAAAGGACACACACTACATCACATATGACCCAGATGCAACAATGCAAAGATGTACAGATCTGAGAAACTGAGTCTTCCCATCATGTGGGTTCTAATAAGAAGCACCTCTTTTACTCATTCCAGCACTCATTTATAGAATATTTGAAGAGAAGGGTTAAAGTCCCTCCTCTGGCATATTGTTTAACTGATTGCACAACAAGAGTTCAGGTCATGGGAGCTTACACACCGTTTAACGCCCAACACCGGCTAAACAGGACCGACAAGCATATAACTGAAGAAGGTGAGAACAACTGACATGTCTTTCAAACTTACCGGTACCTATTTTTGTGCACATAGCTTACAATGTTACTACTTTTGAGGTAGTTGATTATGGAAGACAGAAGAAGAAACATAAAAATGTGCATGCAGTCTCATGTTTGTGCATGAAACATGTCTGACTCACAGTGTCTTTCCATACCCAAGTGTTCAGTAATGGTTCGACGTGTGGCAGTAGTTGGAGCAGGCTGTTCTGGTTTGGCCTGTATCAAGATCTGTGTGGATGAGGGGCTCGAGCCTGTCTGCTTTGAAAGCAGTGATGACATTGGCGGCATGTGGAATTTTAGAGTAAGTGGGGGCACAACCACATTGCAAAGTTTGATGATTGTTCTTACTGTTGTTGAATCCTGTTATTACTGTATATGGAGAAAGGGTTTAGCTTGTCCACAACAATCATTATAAACACTGCATTAAAGTGTAGAATGGTTGCAGAGAGATGTTTTTACCTGCTTTGCTCTTGTTTTCATGTGTGTCAACAGGAGACACCTGAGCCAGATCGAACCAGCATCTACCGGTCCTTGGTGGTCAATACCTCCAAAGAAATGATGTGCTTCAGTGATTTTCCAATGCCATCTGACTATCCCAACTTCATGCATAACTCACAGCTTCTGCAGTACTTCAGGCTCTATGCTGAACACTTTGACCTGCTTAGATACATTAACTTTCAGGTAGATGGCATCTCATCAGCTCAAGTATTCTATGAAAGCAGTGTTGTTGATATTAATGTATATTTTTCTGTGAATGTGGGCATGCACACCTCAGACCACAGTGAGGAGTGTTTTGCAAAGGCCGGATTTCTCTCTATCCGGCCAATGGGAAGTAGTGACCATAAACAAGAACGGACAGGAAGAGAGGCACATCTTTGATGCCATTCTGGTGTGCTCAGGTCACTACACCCATCCAACATTACCATTGTCTGACTTTCAAGGTAAATAAATGGACATCTTAGAATAATAGTATTTAAATTATGACATTCTTGGAAAAAATGTTTTCCTTGTGACTGTAGCAAAATCTGTATTCCTCCAGGGCATGAAACCTTTTCTGGCAGGTGTCTTCACAGCTGGGAATATAAAGATGCAAATGCCTTCACAGGAAAAAGGGTGGTGGTGGTCGGCACTGGCAATTCTGGAGGTGATATTGCTGTGGAGATTAGCAGATCGGCCGAGAAGGTGAAATGCAAACGTTTGGTTTGTCACGGAGGTACGGGACTGAGAGAGATGATCAAATGTCGACTGTACCGCTTTTGTATCGACAGACCTTTCTCAGTACACGTCAAGGGGCCTGGGTGCTGGGCAGGATGTCCACCAATGGCGTTCCTCTCGACATTGCAGTAATCAAACGGATCAACAACGTCCTCTTCCAATTGCTCCCCAAGACTTTGGTCAACTGGGCAGCAGAGAGAGCACTGAACAATAAATATGACCACATATTGTATGGTCTAAAACCCAAACACAGGTAATGTACGTGCTTTTGAAATAGTCGTCACAACTTCACGAAACTTTAAAAAAGACAGCACAATCCCCTCAAACCTGAAAGACACTTACAATTGTAATTCCTACCTAATAAAGACGAAAATTAATCAGAATTATTTCTATATTTTTTCTTGTCTGACATAAGTCTTTCTCGAGTTTTACTCATAATTTCATCAGTACCAGCATGGCATGAGCTGACAATTAGACAACAGCATTTGTAGCAACAGAGACTTCACTACTTTACTTCTTTCACAGACTTATGGAGAGAAACCTTATGATCAATGACGATCTCCCAGGCCGAATCCTTCAGGGGGCAATAGTCATGAAGAACAATCTGGAAGGGTTCAAGGACTCTAGAGTTGTATTTGAAGATGGCACGGTGGAGAAGAACATTGACGCCGTGGTATTTTGCACAGGTTACATTGCAAAGTTCCCATTCCTACCATCAACTCTGTCAGAGGGACCATATGAAGAGGTGACACTGTACAAGTAAGTTTATGGTGGACAGAGTGGATCACTGACTTGCATGGGTATCCTCTCAAATGTAAAGTCTAGAGATTAAAGTTTGAATCATACATGATACGTTTTTTGGGGGTTGGTGCTGCAGGCAACTTTTACAGTGCTATCATATTAAAATTCTTAAAGTACCACCACAAAGTTTTATCTTTCATGTTTTAGGAGAGCGTTTCCTCCATCCCTGCAACCTCCCACACTGGCCGTCATGGGACTTTTCCAAGTAAAAGGTCCACTCATGCCTACAGTGGAAATGCAGGCTCGCTGGGCTGTTAAGGTCTTTTTAGGTAAACTCTTCAAACAAACACATAAGCTTACACTGGGTTTGGGGAAATAGTAGCTGAAACATCATATCTTTAAGGTCAGAGTCGTCTTCCAACCAAAGAGAAAATGCTGGATGTCATTGAATCTGAGAGGAGGAGAAACATGCAAAGGTAGACATCATTTCTGAAAGTTATTAAATGGCCCTGGTCGATTACTTATTCCCACTAAGTCCTGTTAATGACACAAGCAAATATTTCTTTCTCAGCTATCCCTGTCCACGGCAGGCTGTTCTACAGGTTGATTACATCCCATATCTGGATTTTATGGCTGGGGAAGTGAGTTCACTTTAGCTATAAATAAAATTTTCAACATTAATCATAGACAAATCCTTCATAACAGATTTTTATTCACAGGTAGGTGTTCGACCAAAACTCCTGAGGCTTTTTCTGAGAGACCCTGTGCTCTGGGCAAAGGTCTTCTTTGGTCCCTGCACACCTTATCAATATCGTCTTAGTGGGCCTGGAAATTGGTCTGGTGCCAGACAAGCTATCTTCACTCAGTGGGAGCGGGTTTCTCAACCGTTCAGAACCAGAGAAATACCAGACAACACCAGTAAATTTGGCTTGTGTTCTCCGCTGATGCTCACATTCACAGGAACTGTAATAATAGTCGTGCTTTTTTCTAAAGGCAAGATCGTTACGACCCTGGAAGCTGCTACTGAGATGCTGAACAAAAGCACAGTTTTTCTGAGGGAGTTGTGGTTCAGCTTACCACAGAATCCTGATATGTAATGTATTAATAGACTTAATTAACATAACAACAATTTTAACAACAAAATTATTTAACATGGATTAAAGAGGAAAGAAAACAGGTCTGTGAATCACAGAAAATCTGTTTATTTTTTATTTCTGTGTATTCATTTCCTGCTGGCCTGCAGGGAAAGAGGAGATAAATTGGGAGTCTCCTTTTCTTGTCGTAGTGTAAAAATCATGTGCTGCAATTATGTAATATTATACAGTTGTAAAAGTACCTTCCAGTTCCAAAGGTCTGCATAATCTTCACACTGAGGCCTGCAAATGCAAATGCAAAAGGAAAAAAGAAGTCATGCACACTACAGTGCAGTTGGAGTGATTCTTAAAAACTATGTGGTTCAAACAAATGGATGGAAGTCTGAAATAAAAGAGGAAATTAAGTTTATATGTGCAAGGCTCATGTCAGAGAAAATGATAACCAACTGCAGAAGATTTTGTTAATGAAATGTTCAGTGATAAAAAAAAAATGAACCTTTAGTTTCTGGGTACTGATGATGAGCAGTGTGTGCCATTTAAAATACGTGAAAATGTACAAATGCACCATTTTCTACCTGCAGTTCTTCTTGTCTAACACTCATGAAAAAAGCAAATAAAGACATTGCCTAAAATACTGAAAAAAATGTTTTCATTTATATAAAACTGTGTTCTTTCGTGGTTCAGGATATGAACACTCACTCCTGGAAAAAATATTTTAATTTGCATTGATTCTTTTGACAGACTTGAGCCTAAAAACTTTTTAGGATATGGAAGATATGAATATGATATAAATATGAAAGATAATTAACAAAACCAAAAACTTAAACAGGCAGACCAATAAAAGAGGTCAACTCAATAAACTAAACTCAAAATAACAACTAACAAAACATCAAACAAACATAAGACAAACTGACTTCCTGAAATGACAGGAGGGAACTTAAATACTAGCTTAGCTAAATCATATGACACACAAGGGGGGGGTGACTGACATATAACCAGCTAACACAAAACTGTTAAACAAACTCCAAACACTCCCCAGGCAATGAAGCATGTGGTTTAGTCCACTGAGGCTGTCAGCAGTACTTCAGATCCCCCAGCCCTTTTGCCAGCCAGGAAGGAGAAGCCAAAACCCCAGGTAGCTCAAACAAAGAAAGATGTAACATAAAACAGAACTTTGACCTTACAGCGTTGATATGTGTGCACCCCATATTAATATTGGAAGGTTTGAACGGGAAAAAAAAACTAATTTAATAAGGAAACAGTATATTTGAAAATAAGTGTAGTGACTGCAAAGTAAACTAAAGTGAAGCAACTAGTGGTGAGGTGTGGAGCTTGCCATGTGCGGCTTGCCATCACGGGCCCTAAACAGGAAACCCAGCGTTTTCTGTTTATGGAGAACAATGCAACCAGGGGCCCGTTCTTCGTACGTCGCTTACTACATCCAAGATCAAATGACACATCCAAGATCAAATCATCGCGCTAACCGTGAGCTCGCTAATCCGGTTCCCCGAACACACCTGCTGTTGACGATTACTACAGCTGGACGCAGGAATGTGACATCACTGGGTGTCGTAAAAGGGGCTACGCATCGATAGTAGAAACATTGATCGGCAACCCGCTGATTGGTCGGCGAAAATGTCGAAGGGGCGTGCTCGGTATTTTCCGGCAGCAGACCAAGAACTCATGAGTGAGGGATTTCAGGAGTTTCAGAGTTTAATTAAAACGCAAGAGAACACTGCAAAGGCTGCAAAAGCAAGGAGAGAGGGCTGGCAGAAAGTTGCTGACAAGTCAAACTCGTAGGTAATTTAATAATAATAATAATAATGGATTGGGTTCATATAGCGCTTTCCAAGGCACCCAAAGCGCTTTACGATACCACTATTCATTCACTCCCACATTCACACACTGGTGGAGGCAGCTACGGTTGTAGCCAGGCTGCCATATCGCGCCATCGGCCCCTCTGGCCAACACCAGTAGGCGGTAGGGTAGATCTATCATATGACACTATATTGTCCAATATCATATGGCATTATATTATATTATAATATGTTATATTATATCCCCTTTCACATTAGAGCCACAACAGGACCCACAAGAAAATGGGAACAAGTAAAAGTGGAATACAGGAGTATTCTACAGAATGGTAATATTTATCTCTTAGATTGCTTTGCGTCTCTTGGCAAGGTAATACTGGCCTGTAATACTCTGTTAGTTTGTTCATAACAGCAACCAAGAAAAGGGCAGAGCAAAAAAAAGACAGGTGGTGGTCCTGCACCCCCTCGTCAACAAGTTGGTTAAGTAAATAATACCCTCACGGGAATATCGATATCTCTCTATGAGCACACTGTCGCGCTGAGGTAAAGGATCCTGTCTGTCCCGCAATATACGCTGAATTCTGAGGACTCTCCTTATCAATCTTGCACCTTCCGCAATGGGTTGGTCGCGTATACGGACAGGACATGGCTGCGACAGGCTTCCCAAATCCACCTTCGCTTTTATAGCCGTGGTCTCTCATCTTGATTACACGAAGTAATTTACAATTACTACTGTGAAATATGAATTACATCTGTAATAATCACATACATGTAATAGAATGTTAATAGTACATTTCCCTTTTTTAGGAAATGACCTGTATGTATCTGTGTGACATCAATAAAAGGATCAAGTGCTGCATTACCTTTAGTTACATTGATAATATTTATTTATGGTGAAACAGTGGAAAAATATCGCTGTTGCTTTCGTATAAATGAAGCGGACATACCTGCGTGGCCGCGATCTAATCCTGTTTACATAAAGTAAACCTGCTCCCGAGCAGGTTTACGCTTACGGCTCTGTTGCTATGACAGCAAGTCCCGGATGAGCTTCGGGGAACCGACTGATCCAGGATCACGCGAAATCGTCAACAATCTAATCCGGCTAACCTACTTAGCGAGGTACGAAGAACGGGCCCCAGGCCCTGTAGTGTGTTATGTGTGTGTTGTCATTCATGTACAGTCTCAAGAAGTTAAAACTGCTGACCTCCCTAAAACATCCATGGTTAACCTGGGACCTCCCAAAAACTGCTAAATTAGAGCTAATCCAAAAGAACTAAGTCCAAAAGGGCAAGTAAGGAGATACAATCATCTATCTTGCTTAAGGTTGAGTTGGCATATTGTAACTCCAGTGTGTCTGTTGAAGCTCCAGTGAGGAGTAGATTATGGTTCGCAGAGTTAATGCTAAAGAAAACCACTTCGATATTAATGCTGGTATTTACTTGGAATCTGATGCTTCCGTGCACAAAGGCCCTCCCACTGGAATTTAAATTATTGCTGTTACTCAAAGACACTGACTTGAGCTCATAACAATGCTTTATTTGGCCACTTGAGCATTACTAAGACATATAAATTAATAATAATATATTTCCTATGGGCCTGGATTGAAGTCAGATGTTATATTTTCATACTTGTCACATATGTCACATAACCATGTGATTCCTCCTGTACCTCCTACTAGTACTACTATTACTTCGTTTGGGGAACTTTTTGTTACAGCATGAAAATCAATGGAGGAACCCCTTTTTTGCGACTAATGTTATTAATCTGTGTTTTACAAGTGAAAATCTCTACAGTAAATTAGGTCTGTTTGCTCCAAACACTTAGGTATTAGACCAAATCACAGCACCATTGCTAAGGACAAGTAAAACTAATTGGATTCATTTTTGCAGGAAAACTGAAGAAAATGTAAATGTTCAGTCTCATTCAGCACTTCTCTGCGTGCTGCTGAATTTAATGTAATTATCCTTGATTGACTCAAGTAATGAAAAAAAGGCACACTCACATGCAAGTTAACAACTCCAAAACAATGGGTGTGAAACAGTCATGCTATAAACATAAAACTCAACCATTTTTCAAACTGCAAACATCTGTAACAGATCAGCTAGCTGTGCAAGCATGGTTCAGAGAGTGGCAGTGATCGGTGCAGGACCCTCGGGAGTGACGAGCATCAAAGGCTGTCTGGATGAAGGTCTGGAGCCCACATGTTTTGAAAGCAGTGATGACATTGGAGGTCTTTGGAGATTTAAGGTGGGAAACAATGGGGTTTTTGGGGGGGATATAAATGACAGCATATTGAAGTGAAGCTTAACATTCAAATTGTTGAATCGTTTCTTGCAAGGTTTACTGTTTTTAAATACAGACACATAAATGGAAGTTCAAAATTTAGAAAAGAAATTGTAAAAAAAAAAAAAAATGTAAAAAACGAGCTTTTGAAAAAAGTTGAAAAATTAGTTGCTTTAAATTCTTGAATCATGTATTTCAAACAACCTTTGTTGGGAATATGTGACAATGTGATCTGCAGTGCTATTTTTTCTGTAGTGACACACACAGAGATGCAGCTTTGCTGAGAATGACTTGTGCAACGTTAAAGCAGAGATCCCAGAAAATGTACTTAACTGGCTGGTCTAACATGGATCAAGTGTTAAAATGAAGAGCAGTTCAGTTATTTTGATACTGAAGTGAAGTGCAGAATCTGTTCTCAGCTGTTTTGTGGTTTTAACAAAAGCTACATTACTAAAGTAGCTTTGTAAAATGTAAATTCCTTAATGCACTGCTCATACATCAATTCAAAGTTTAAAATAAACAATTTAAATTTCACTGGAGTGAAGGAGAGAGATGGTATCAAAGTTGGAGAGAGTGGGCAACTATCCCACAGAAACGTGTGAAAATAGAGAAGACACATCCAGGGATTAAGAGACCTGTAAGACACTGACAGAGTTTTGAAATATACTTAAAGTCAGAGTTTAAATAGAAGCAAAGTTGCATTGTGTTTCGTTTTTTGTCTTTATGTTCTCCTCCTTCAGGAGAAGCCAGAGCCGGGGCGGGCCAACATCTATAAGTCAGTGATCATCAACAGCTCCAAAGAGATGATGTCTTTCAGCGACTTCCCGCCTCCTGCTGACCTCCCTAACAACATGCACCACTCTGAGGTCCTGCTGTATCTGCGTCTGTATGCTCAGACGTTCAACCTGCTGCCACGCATACGCTTCCAGGTTGGTGATCTTCATAAAAAAGAAAAAACTGTGTTTGTGTTTGTGTCAGACTACTGTAATCAGCGTGAGGCAGACGACAAATTTTGAAGTGACGGGTCAGTGGGAGGTGGAGACGGAGAGCAGAGAGGGTCAGAGGGAGACCCGTGTTTTTGATGCCGTGATGGTTTGCACTGGACATTTCACCCAGCCTCACCTGCCACTCAGAGACTTCCCAGGTAAATTTAAGAAATGCAGCAGCTGCTCTTGCTCCAACACAACAGATGTCACACACTGTGTTGTCTGTTAATGTTTCCAATGGTGGTTGAAATGACTGACAAATATTTATATTTAGCGACAAATTCAGTATTTATTTATTTTTAATCATTCCAGGTATTGAGAGTTTCCGAGCCAAATATTTCCACAATTGGGAATACTGCAGTGCTGAGGGTCTGGAGGGGAAAAGGGTGGTGGTCATCGGGATTGGGAACTCTGGTGGTGATATTGCTGTGGATGTCAGCAGGGTTGCGGAGAAGGTAAGCTGCTGTGCTACATTTCTTTACTTCTATGTTGTATTCAAAAAGAACAGTGATGTTTATGAATATGAAAGCACTGTATTCTTAAAGGAATATAACTCGTGAATCTGAAACCTCCTTGTGCTGACATGACCTGCAGGTGTACCTCAGTACCAGAAGTGGAGCATGGGTTGTTGGCCGTGTAGGGCCAGGGGGACTTCCACTAAATGTTGTCGGGAGTTCTTGAATGGACGCACTGATACGAAAGCTCTTCCCCTCATGGACCAACACAATGTTGGAGAAGAAGCTGAATCAAGCGCTGGACCACAAACTATATGGCCTGAAACCGAAACATGGGTAAAAGCATGGTCAAACGTTTGAATTAAAAATACATCATCATAACCGAGAACTTCAAAAATTATGTGTTAAATGTTCCAAAGGAATTGTAACAAAAGGTAAATGCAATACTAAAGTACTCCCTGTACAACGCATCCACTTAACACACTGTTTGCTGCTACAACTACACATGTTTCTTTTCCAAATATTTATAAGTGACTTATGTATGTATGTATGTATATATATGTATATATTGTACTATTCTTAGTTAGCGTATTGTCTGTCTTGTCTTAATGTTGGTTTAAAATGGAGCACTGTAACAAAAAATAATTTCCCCCAGGGATCAATAAAGTATTCTGATTCTGATTCTGATTATATTTGTTAAAAGAGCGAGAATCTGAAACACACATGGTGTAATGTGCAGCATGTTTATATAAACAAAGTTTTTTATGTATGTATGAATGTATTTATTTAGATAACAGTGACTTGATATCTTGCCATGACTACTGTATGTTTGCACCAGGTATTTGTGTCTAACTGCCTTGGTCACTAACATAGCTCCTGTAAAACTGCATTCAGCTTTTTTGCACAGATTCCTGTAGTGAATGATGACTTGCCGGCTCGAATCATCTCAGGTCGTGTTGCAGTGAAACCAAACGTGGGGGAGTTCTGTGGGTCTACAGTAGTGTGGTCTTTGTTGATGGAAGCACCATAGACAAGGTGTTTATGACTTCAACAACTATTCTGTTCAGGTGAAAAATATAGGATATCCAAGTAGTAATTCTTGGACTGTCCCTTTTCATTTGGTTTTATTTTTGAAATGATGTAAAGGGGATTTAAATGCACATGTTCATCTAATCCCAGGGTTGTTTGTCTGTCATACAGGTGGATGTGGTTGTGTCTGCCACAGGGTACAACTACAGCTTTCCTTTCCTGCCCTCAGCTCTACAGGCTAAATGTGGTTACAGGCTGCAGCTCTACAAACATGTGTTCCCTCCTGCACTGACCTCACCAACACTGGCAGTGGTGGGCTTCATACGTGGCTTTGGTGCTATTAACCCTCTGGCTGAGATGCAGGCTTGTTGGGCTACAAGAGTGTTTAAAGGTAAAACATAAAAACGTATAGGAGAATATTTTGATTGTGCAAAGTCATGGAAGGGGTTTCAGTAGGAATTCTGCGATGTATACTTTATATTTTGAATTGAGAAAACACTAGAGCTATTAATGCAAACCTAAAGTATATGCTCCAGTGCAAAAGTAAGATCATCATGCAATAACTCTGTGTTTGAAATTGTTCTGAATTTTTCCATGACAGGTTTAACAGCCCTCCTCACAGAGGAGAACATGATGAAGGAAATTGAGAAGGACACGGCAACCATGTATCAGATCAGAAGAAGGAAATTATTTTTAAGATATGTTAAAAGGCTGCTCATCTCCACCAGAATCCTTATTTTTTGTATTCTGATTAATGTTTTACAAAGTCTCTTAGCTTAGACTGGTTAATATATGCTTTTTCAGTGTCATCTGTTATTTCTTTATTTGCTTCTCTGTTAGGTTTGCATGCTCAGAACGCAACCCACTGCAAGTTCACTACATCCCTTACATGGACTCTCTGTCTGAAGAGGTGGGGGTAAGGCCAAACATACCATGGCTCTTTTTTAAGGACCCAACACTGGCACTGCAGGTTTTTTTAGGACCCTGCACACCATACCAATACCGTCTGACTGGACCAGGAAAGTGGGCTGGAGCCCGTCAGGCTATCCTCACTCAGTGGGACCGGGTGTTTCAGCCTTTTAAGACCAGAGTGGTAACAGAACCAAAGCCAGACATCAAACATTCTTCTAAACTGAGCATAATAATGTTTCTCTCAGGTGCTGCTCTGTTGTGTTGTATCTTCTACAATAAGCTCCACTTTGTCTCTTACTTCTCTGCTTCTTCATTCCAGAGATCTCTTCAGTTAATTGCAGGGTGAATGAAGGAGATGTAGGCAGAGATTGTTTTTACACTACAGTGCATAACTTGTCAAGCTGAATAAGAAATAAAAAATATATATTAAAATTAAAAATGAAAAAACTGGATTTGTTAAATCTGCACAATTGATTGTGTTTGTTTTTCGTGGTGTGGTTTTTGGTAACTGTTGCTTTTTTGCATCATGCCTATCTACAGAAACTTGTATTTGAGTCACTGTTTAATACTGGCAGCAGAAAATTATTTTCAATGATTAATTTTATATGGTATGGTTCAAACAAAGTTGCTAAAGTTAAACTTATGCACTCACTGGCCAGTTTGTTAGGTACAGAAAACTCAATGCATTTAAGCCTTCAGACATTGCTAAGACAACATGTTGAAGTTCAACCCGAGCATCAGAATGGAGATAAAAGTTGATTGAACTGACTGAATGTGGCTTGCATGTGGTTGTTTGTGGCATATCCGATATTTCAGAAACTGCTGATCTGTGGGATTTCCCCGCAAGTCACCTCCAGAGTTTTTAGAGAATGGTCCAAAAAATAGAATAATGGATTGGATTTATATAGCGCTTTTCAAGGCACCCAAAGCGCTTTACAATACCACTATTCATTCACTCACACATTCATACACTGGTGGAGGCAAGCTACAGTTGTAGCCACAGCTGCCCTGGGGCAGACTGACAGAAGCGAGGCTGCCATATCGCGCCATCGGCCCCTCTGGCCAACACCAGTAGGCAAGTAGGATAAAGTGTCTTGCCCAGGGACACAACGACCAGGACAGAGAGCCCAGGGATCGAACCAGCGACCTTCCGGTTACAGATGCGATTCCCAACCGCCTGAGCCACGGTCGCCCGAGAAAAATGTTAACCACACATTATAACTAAGGTATTCAGAAGATCATCACTGAATATACAAAAACACATTAAAGCAAAGGGGCTACAGCAGCATACCATTGTGGGTGCAACAACCAGAAAACAATTCATACAAGCTCAAAAAAAATTCTCAAGATTGATATTAATATCGCTGAACAATCAAAGTGCAACAGCATGAGCTATTCAATAGATGTCAGCGATTAGCTGCTATACACAGCATGCCATGACATTTTCCTCACAGTAAAGTAAGGTGCACTAAAGTTCATCAGAAACTGAACATTAGTGCATCTTACTTGTGGAACCATAAGAAAATCTTTTATCCATAGGAATGAATAATCATTAAATATTGTTAGTACAGATAAAAGTGTCCAATCTGCAAAATGAAGACTGAGTAATTCACCCCCTGGTGGTACATACGAAAGCCTGATCCTGTGAGCCTGATCCGCAAGGTCAAGGAATCATCCACTTACAGACAAACCAATCCACACCAATACAAATCACTGCACAGATCTGTTGCTGTGCAAGTGTAGCAAAAGTCACGTGTTTAAAAAAAACAAAAACCAGCCAGAACTTAAGCATGGTTGTGAATACGCACACCCAAACAGATGAAATCCCACTTAAAACACAGTACATTACAAATGTAAATTAAAAGAATTCCTTTTTTTCCCCATCCTGTACTGTAGTAATTGGAATTATTGTCTGAAGGCCAAGAAACAGGAAAGTGACAGGTGACAGGAAAGAAAAAGAAAAAGGAAAGAAAAGTTGGGAAGAGAGTTAACAGAAGGAGAGGAAAGAAAAATGGAGGAGAAGAGGGATAGAGAGAAAAGACACTGGAAATCTGCTTGATCACCTGCTGAAAAAAAGCAACAATAAAGCAACAACCAACATAAGCATAAGTAACAGTAAATAAGTAAATAATAACAGTAAATAAGTAAAAGAAATGCTAAACTAGCGTGGACAAAGTACCCCTTGCACTTAGCCACAGAGTTAGCCTCAGTCATTGTAGTTGGACCAGAGATGGTGAGTTCAGAGTTCATTTCAGTCTCATTCTGTTTACTCATATTAACTCTCCTTATAGGTCAGCAGTCCATCCAAGGGCTTGCTTGCTTTGGAATCAATGATTAGCACCCTACTTGCACAGCTCTCACTCTAGCTACTACTAGGCTACAGGCAACACAAAAATTATTTTTTTCTTCAACGTACTAGAGGTAAGAACTTTGTATAACATTTGAGTTCATAAGTGTAGCAGAATCAAGAGTAATGTTTACAGCACTTTGTAATGTATGTAGGCTACCACTCCTGCAGGCAGTAGCCTATTGGCTATCAGTGATTCCTGAGATTAGGGACGAAACAGGTTTTAATTTTCTAAAATATATTTTTTGATTTTTCAAAAACATATTTACATATAATTGTTACACAAAGTTTTGGCTGTCTCACCATGTTTTGGTACAATCTCCCAGGTGTAACATTTTTTAATAATTTATGTTTTTGCTGGAGAAGTGCAAGGTTTTTGTCAACACCGTCAGACACAAAGAAATGCAAAAATATATATTTTTAATTAAGTTGTTTCAGCTATTTTGACTATTAGCAGCTTCTCTATTCTATTGTTTATGCACATATGTTTTCAAAGTAATTATACTACATTCAAAAGTAAGATTGTTTTGGCTTTTTATTATTAAAGTTACAGTCATACATATTTTCAGAAGCTTGTATTTAATCTCTATAAGAAACAATCATATTAAGCAGAATGCAAATTACACATTTATTGAAAAAATTAAGTATTTTTATTGGAAGCTCATAAGGGAGGAAAATATATGGTTCTCCAAAAGAGAAAAATAAACCAAAACTCCATATTATGGAGTTGACAAGGTGCTGATGGTGGTGACACAAATCTGACGGTGTTGACACACTAGTAGCAAACAAGATATTATTTCTTTCAAAATAACTATTAAACCTTAGCAACCTTTGTAATATCACAAGACACATAACAATTCTGTTTTTGCACATGTCAAGTTCTACATCTTAATAGTTCACCAGCAAGTAGCTACCTACTACTCCTTGATTCCTAAAGTACTCTGTGGTTGTGTGTTTAGACCCTGCTGTACTTCCTCTCCTTTTGTCTCTCTGTGCTTTCTTCCAAAACCTTCTCTTCTGCCTTTTTTCTCTTTCTTTCAGATCACTGATGTTCTTTATTTTTCTCTTTTTCACTCTATTTCTCCATCTTTCCCTTTCCTTTATGAGAAACTCTTTCTTCAACTCGGGCTGGCTGTTAATTTTTTCTCTCCTTCTTTTTTGATACTCCCTGTTCCTTCTCTTTCATTTCTCTACTGACAGGTTTCCCTTTGCTATTCTAGCCTGAAATGAACCATTTTGTAATCACTATAATTTTTCTGAACCTTATGCTTTTTTACAAGATAACAGAATAAAGATCAACGCTGTCAATAATAATAATATTGAACGGGTTGCATTGTTGCACTTTGTCATGTTTCTCAGGTCTTTGTCTGAATGTCCTATGAACATTACCTGTCATGTTCTCATGTTGTTGCTAAGGATTGTCTCATTGCACTGAAGTCACACTGGGTTAAATATTTACACTTAGGTTTTAAGGGGTATTTTTTTTTTTCTTCATTATTTTATTTACGGGTTGTACGGAAGCCCCAAACGCAATTTCATTGTTCTTTGACAATGACAATAAATAAATACTTGACTTGACTGTCGTCATATCATCTAGGGCAGGACTAGGCAACTCCAGGCCTCAAGTGCTGGTGTCCTGCAGGTTTTAGATGTGTCTTTGATCCAACACAGCACTTTCAAATTGCCAAATTACCAACTCAGCATGTCTTGAAGTCCTCCAGAGGCCTGGTAATGAACTAATCATTTAATTCAGGTGCGCTGAGCCAGGGTAATATCTACAAAATCTAAAAACCTGCAGGACACAGGCACTCGAGGCCTGGATTTGCCTACCCCTGGTCAAGAAGAAACTGCTACATCAGGTTAAAAGTCTGTTTCAGCTTTTTCTGTTTCTTCCGAAGGTAATTACTTGTTGCGTACAGCTCTTTGGCTGCAGTTTGTTAACAGTAAACATTTTTGAACCGATCTGATGTCTCCTTCGCAGAGCTGCAGCATGAGTCGTCGTGTGGCAGTGATTGGTGGAGGGGCTTCAGGTCTGGCCTGTATCAAGTGCTGTTTGGATGAGGGGCTGGAGCCTGTGTGCTTCGAAAGTAGTGATGATATTGGTGGTCTGTGGAGGTTTAAGGTTGGTGCTTTCCTTTTACTAGATTAATTATGTAAGCGGTAATAAAAAGAAACATCTGGATGAGCACTTTAAAACTAATTGGCCACAGGTTTATTTAAATTGGAGACTTCTAAGTACAAAATAAATCTAAATTTGAAACCCTTTTTAGAAAAAATGGGTGCCTATTCTCTGGACTAAAAATGTGAGGGACCATCTGGCAAACCTAATCAATGTGGAAAGGTATAAAAGCGCTACAACTTTTTTTTTTGAGTAGTGTTGCTGCCATAAATTTTTAAAATTACATTTCACACAGCAGAACATCTCAGCATCTCAATTTTAAATTTTCATTTTGAAAATCATCAGGTACAAGAGCCAAACTAAAACTGACTGAAAAGACAGCCGATGTCTAAAGAAAATCTCAAAAACCTCCAGAAAGCCTGGAGAAGCAGCACTCAAGACCACTTTATAAAATTGTCTGGTTCCTTTCAAGAAAAATATAAATGGATGGCTCAAGATTTTTGCACAATACTGTAGATATTATTGAAGTAATTAAGTCTCCAACAGCAAGTGTTATATGAAGTATATGTCACCTTATGCACTGTAAAGTAGTCTTATCAATAATACAGCAGACTTATATTGGTAGATTTATACTCTAAAATAAATGGCGTGAAAAACAAAGTACAATATTTGCAGTAGATGTGTAATAACATAGATATAAATGAACTACAAATGTAATAAAACTGTGCTCAAGCCTATGACGAGCATTGAAAGAGTAATGGTGCTTCAGCTCAATTATCTTTTTAAATAAATTTCCCCCTTTAGGAGAATCCAGAGCCAGACAGGGCCAGCATCTACCACTCTGTCATCATCAACACCTCAAAGGAGATGATGTGTTTCAGTGACTTTCCCATCTCGGCACACTTCCCAAACTACATGCACAACTCCCTCATCATGGACTACTTTCGGCTGTATGCTGACCACTTCCAGCTCACCAAGCACATACGCTTTAATGTAAGAATGCTTTATGATGTCTGAAATGGTAAATTGTATCACATAATTAAAAAATAAATAATTTAAATTAAATCCTAATTACTCCAACATTAATTTCATAGAAAAAAAAAACTTTGTTCTGTCCCCTGCGTCTGTCTTTCTGTTGTCCAGACCAAAGTCTTGCAGGTGAAGCAGAAATCAGATTTTTCTCATTCAGGCGAGTGGGTTGTTGAAACGGAGAACAAGGATGGCAAGAAGGAGAAACACATTTTTGAAGCTGTGATGATCTGTATTGGACATCACTGCAACCCCAATATGCCTCTTCATGACTTTCCAGGTAACCCTTGCACTACAAGCTATCAACATTCAATTCAGTGCCAGTTTGGGAGTAAGCGGATGAAGACAGGACAAAGAAATGCTGTGGAAGTGAGCCAGAGATTAATAATAACTAATAATTAAATCCAGAGAGGTGTATTAACACATACTAAGCAAAAAAGATGACTGATGAAGAAACACAAAATGCATCGGTGGAATCCTAGACCTATTGCAGTATAACTAAGGGAGGATTTTGGGTCACCTGATCCAACTATATACTTTATCAAAAGGAACGTTATTCTTATCTTATAGTTCACTCAAGGGGCAGAACTAATCAACCTTCAACAAAGCATGAGTGAAACTTTTGCCTGTCTTCAAATATAGATCAGTCTTTTTATAGCAGAAGTATTGAAACATTGTGTCTACCCACCATAAGTCTGTCTTATTTTCTTCAGGCATTGACACTTTCACGGGGAAGTATTTCCACAGCAGAGACTACAAGACTCCCGAGGAGTGGAGGAATAAAAAGGTCGTGGTGATTGGAATTGGAAACTCTGGAGGAGACATAGCAGTGGAACTGAGTAGAGTCACCAAGCAGGTTGGAATGAGTTGGTCGCATCATTAGAGAAAAAATGTGTCTGAACTGGTTGAGTATTTAACATTCTTAGTGATGAAAATAATTTCACGTGACGTTTCAACATTCTCACAGTTTTAGGCTGAAAACAGTTTAAATACTACACAAGCAGTGACCTGTGACACATGGATGTGGACATTAAAGAAGACGTAACAGCAAAACTTGCTAATTTTTTTTGTTTCCTTCATTCAAGCTTTACCTGAGCACTCGAAGGGGAGCATGGATTCTGAATAGAGTCTGGGACAATGGGATTCCTGTTGACTTGTTTTTTAACAGGGCGACAGGTTTCCTAAGAAAAAATCTTCCCTTTGGTGTTTTCTGTAGTCTGAGAGAGAGCCGGCTCAACAAAAAATTTGATCACGCTCTGTACAACCTAAAGCCAAGGCACAGGTATAGTATTCTACTAATACATTACATTTTACAATGTAATTGGTGTCTGGATTGTTTCATGTCGGAATTTGTTTTGTTTGACTTTTTATTTCAGGGTGTTCAGCCAACATCCCACAGTGAATGATGAGCTTCCCAACCGCATCCTCTCTGGAACAGTTCAGGTGAAACCCAACATCCGCAGATTTCAAGGTTCCAGTGTGGAGTTTGATGATGGCAGTGTAGTGGAAGATGTTGACTTGGTGGTAGGTCTGGAATTACATACTTTTCTTCACCTTCATAGAGATCAGTGAAATTGACTTTTGACTAACATGGACCGCTGTCTTTCAGGTGTTTGCTACAGGATACCAGTTTTCCTTTCCATTCCTGGCTTCACAGGTGGTCTCTGTGTCTAACAACAAAGCATCTCTGTACAAATATGTGTTTCCTCCTGAGCTCGAACGCCCGACTCTGGCTATCATTGGTCTAGTGCAGCCACTGGGAGCCATTATGCCCATCTCTGAGATGCAGGCCAGATGGGCTACACGTGTCTTCAAAGGTAAAAAATTACTTTTTCTTTAACACAGCTTTTTCTCATCACTCAGGATTTTAGAATTTTTATAGAGTTGTTATTTTTACTACAGTAAACAGCTTTGTCCCCTTTCAAACAGGCTGCATAAAGCTTCCTCCATCAGCTGCCATGCTAAAAGATATTCAGTGTAAGCAGGAGGCCATGGCTCAAAGGTAATGAAGTGGATTTACTCAGCTTTATAGAAACCTATGTTTAAGATCTGCATCTTCATATGTTCAACTCAAACTTTTTTAGGTATGTCACCAGTCAGAGACACACCATCCAGGTGGACTACATCAGCTACATGGATGAAATAGCAGAGCTAGTGGGAGTTCAACCCAACATCCCAAGGATGCTGCTGACTGACCCCAGGCTGGGAATGAATGTGCTCTTTGGTCCCTGCACGCCGTACCAGTATCGTCTCAGGGGGCCAGGAAAGTGGGCTGGAGCCCGCCAGGCAATCCTCACTCAGTGGGAGAGAGTGACTCAACCTATGCAGACCAGACCATGTGATGAGCTCAAACCCAGCAGATCATATAAGTGGCCTCTGCTTCTGTCGGCTGCTGCTTTGTCCTTCACTGTCTATGTTAAAAGGAACAACCTTCCAGCTTTCCTTCAGGATCCCACTGCTTTGCTATACAGGCTTAAAATAATGAAAGTTTAATCAGTTTACTTGGCTGAAGTCAGCCAGGCCATCATCACATAGTGAGAACGAATGGTTCGACTTCTAATGACCACAGTGGCATGAGGACCACAATAGACCTTCTAATAGTATAATAGTACTAATGTTAACGAAGAGGCTGCATTAGACTGTTTTTAACAATGAAAGACATGAGTTTTTAAAATATACATTCTGGATTTGTTTAACTCTGCACTAGAATCTGAACAGAAGTGTTTCTGCAGCTTTCTTAAAATTTTGTTTTTTAATTTTATTTTCTGGCAAATAACTCAGCCAACAATCTGTGGTCGTTCCAGTAGCCAGTAATGAAATTTTCTAATAAAATTTCTAATAAATAATTTCCATAAGTCTACATGTTTTCTACAGTTACTTTATGGCCACTTGCGGCTTTTGCTTAGTGTCAAGCTTAAGAGTCCATGATTTTTCTTTCTTCTTTTAAAGTATTTATTATTTTTAGGGCTCAAAGATTTGTGTCATGTTTAGAGGCAGGACTCGCACCCACGGCTGCATACAGTGCATTTATTCACAGTCAACAGAAAAAACACCGTTCAAAAAATATCTTAGCAGTTGGAAGGTCCAGTCTCCACAAGGTTTCCTTTTAGATGCAGACAAAGTAGCTTTGTCACACCAGAGTCAGCTCACCACTCGATATCTCACAATTTCTAAATGCTGTGCACAGGGACAGACCAGTTAACGTATCTTCACAATTAACCCAAAAAATAGGAGCAGGAGCAACGCTTCATTTACCGCTTTCAAGGCAACAATCCAGCAAAGACTGATCCACTGCTCCTTCCTTATGAAGCTGCCCAAACGAGATCATCAGAGCAGGTGTGTTCCTGCCACCAGGTGTGTGTCTGAAACTTGGTCCCCACAATGCAGAAAGGCCAGTGCATACAAACGCACATAAATACAAACAAACAGAGAAAATGAGAGAATGAAGACAGACTAAAACGCAACAATTGGCAGGTTGAGGACTTGCAGTACCCTGGCAGTTTTTTAACACTTAAAGGTTGATTTAATAATGCATGAAAACATACGCAAGCATATCAGTGCTGTTTGACAGTGTTTCATTAGAAGTAGCAAAGTAAGTTAAAAAAAATATTTAAGCAGTGTCACTGCGGTATTTGAAGATCCTGTTTCATCAGCAGGAAATGTCCCTGCTTCCTTAAAATCCTTTACTTACCTCTCAGCTGGTCCAACATATAACAAAGCTTGATACTGCTTGACGTTTGTTGCTGAATTTTCAGTTGAAACTGGTATCGACATAAATGACTGCTTGGAAAAACTTTCAGTTGCCACTGTAGAATTCAGCTTGTGGCACATAATTTGAAGAGGGAATTGATGCTGCTTCACTTTGTCCGGCTGTTTCTGAAATTTAGGGTCATGCATTTCATGGTGGAAAGCTAAACCAGGTCATTTTGAAACAGTCACGTCTGACATTGGACGTTGGACTTTAACAACTTGAAAACAAAACCAATAAGCTTTTCATTCCAAGACCCCGGGTAGTCAGTCCCACTTTTCCTCTGATACAAAGACATATCTCTATCGTATAACCTCTTAGGTATAGGGCTTTATGAAAGGTGCCGCTCCTTGACTTTAGCCCACAGAAAACCCTAAAAATGTAACCGTTTCATTTGAGTCCAGAACATTTCATATCCTTTTTTTCTTTTTTAACACAAAGAAGACAAAGACTTACAGAAGTAAACACATATTAGTATGACAGTTTTACAATGAGGCTTACTTCTTTATGCAGAAAAAGATCTTGAGTGAGCTTGTAAATTCACACTGACGTTATACACGGTTGGATTTCTGTAAATAAATAACCAGAACAAACCACTGATCACACCGGTTGGCTGGCAGCGGGATCCGTGCCTTCTAAAGACAAACACAGCATGTAGTATCTCCGGATGACTGTTAAATGCAGCATATAACATGATGTTTTTCATTTTACATGCTTTGGAAATTGAGTGCAAAACACAACAAAAGGAAAAATTCATGAACACAAAATAAAAAATAAATCTGAATGTCCTTTGAAATGTGATTTATTTGTAGTTATTTTATCTTTTTTCTTCCTCTTTTGTAATAGAATATATCTCCTGTTGTGCTCTTGCGCTTTGTGAACTATTGTTTTTCTATTTTTATAGGTGTGTTGTGCACATCAGTCCTGCCATGCAGAGGCGTTGTCTGTTTGCTTTTCCCTCGGTCTTATTCTGACGCCACAGTGAATCAAGGGTCAGCATGCTACTTTATAAATTCAGGGGAGCAGCTCTCGCTCCGCCCACAGTTGAGTTGCTTGCAGCACGATAAACATTGTTTCTTTCTTCGAGGCATCAAAGGTAGGAAACGAGCATATGCGATCGCAGCTGATGAGTGCTTCCTGGAACAGATTTAAAGCCGATGATTGCGGCTGTCGGAGACTGTTTGTACTGTCCGTGAAGTCTGTTAAAGTTTGGCAACGATTGCACTCTTTACTGAGTTGTCTGCGTTGTGTGGCGTTTCGAACAGCTAATAAACATATTAAGTCACTTTGATTTTTGCCAAGTTTTAAATGTGGAACATATTCAGTATTAGAGGAAGTGTTGTTCGGCAGTAATGTAAACATAACTGGAGAGCCTGCGATTTAACGGGGGAAATGAATGTAACGTTGTTATTACTCTTGTTTTCTGCACAACTTCCTGCTCTGCGTAGCTCATTGGCTGCAGCTTCTTGTTAACAGTAAACATATTTTGCACTGTCTCCTTCGCAGAGCTGCAGTATGACCCGTCGTGTGGCAGTGATCGGAGGAGGGTCTTCGGGTCTGGCTTGCATAAAGTGCTGTTTGGATGAGGGGCTGGAGCCTGTGTGCTTCGAAAGCAGCGATGACATTGGTGGTCTGTGGAGGTTTAAGGTTGGCTGACGCTATGTGAATCACTTTACTTTTTGGTCATGTTTTATCATTTTTCATACATATGAAGTGGATTTCCTTCATTTCGGGGGCACATGGTGCGCACTGAGAATCAGAATTTGATCCGAAATAAATATTATGCTAAAAATGGTGCGGGCACAAGGGTTGAAGCACTGTTTTGAATTAGGCATCTTGTTTGCTCAGTGACAAAACAAGTATTTAGATTTCTTACTTGAGAAAAAGTGGTAATCTTTCTCAAGAAGCCTAATACCTAGTTCAAAAGTTTTAGCATTAAATATTCTTAATTTCAATAATTATCAGTAATAGAGCAGATTATATTGGGAAATGTAAACTCTAAAATAAATGGTGTGAAAAACAAAGTACAATATTTGCATCATATTTATTAGACGCGTAAAAACATAGATATAACTAAACTACAAATGCAATAAAACTGTACTCAGGCCTCTGACGAGCATTGAAAGAGTAATGGTGCTTCAGCTCAATTATTTATTTATTTATTTATTTATTTATTTATTTATTTTTTAACTTTAGGAGAATCCAGAGCCAGACAGGGCCAGCATCTACCACTCTGTCATCATCAACACCTCAAAGGAGATGATGTGTTTCAGTGACTTTCCCATCCCGGCACACTTCCCAAACTTCATGCACAACTCCCTCATCATGGACTACTTTCGGCTGTACGCTGACCACTTCCAGCTCACCAAGCACATACGCTTTAATGTAAGAATGCTTTATGATGTCTGAAATGGTAAATTGTATCACATAATTAAAAAATAAATAAATAAAATTAAATCCTAATTACTACAACATTAATTTCATAGAAAAAAAAAACTTTGTTCTGTCCCCTGCGTCTGTCTTTCTGTTGTCCAGACCAAAGTCTTGCAGGTGAAGCAGAAATCAGATTTTTCTCATTCAGGCGAGTGGGTTGTTGAAACGGAGAACAAGGATGGCAAGAAGGAGAAACACATTTTTGAAGCTGTGATGATCTGTATTGGACATCACTGCAACCCCAACATGCCTCTTCATGACTTTCCAGGTAACCCTTGGCCTACAATCGATTACCTCTTAGTTACCTCAAGGGGGGGAAAAAACTACTGACTCTGCAGTTGTAGCAAGATAAAGAGGGAATTGTGTTATTGTTTAAATCAACCCTTGATACTTTCACGTATCTTCAAATATAGGTCAGAGCAGAAGTATTGAAACATTGTGTCTACCCACCATAAGTCTGTCTTATTTTCTTCAGGCATTGACACTTTCACAGGGAAGTATTTCCACAGCAGAGACTACAAGACTCCCGAGGAGTGGAGGAATAAAAAGGTCGTGGTGATTGGAATTGGAAACTCTGGAGGAGACATAGCAGTGGAACTGAGTAGAGTCACCAAGCAGGTTGGAATGAGTTGGTCGCATCATTAGAGAAAAAATGTGTCTGAACTGATTTAGTATTTAACATGTGAAACTTCATGATTCTCACAGTTTTAAAGCTGAATCCAATATAAATACAAGCATGTAAAACCAAACAATGGGCATAATTATTTAACTTGTACATCTTCTTAATGCTTTATTTACATATTAGTAATTAGTAATATTAGTAGTTTAGAAAGTAAAATTGAGACAATTCAGACAGAACCAACAAGAGAGCTAACTACTCTTTCTTTCCTTCAAAGCTTTACCTGAGCACTCGAAGAGGAGCCTGGGTTCTGAACAGAGTTGGAGACAATGGGGTGCCCCTTGACCTGACTTTTAATAGAATCCTGGACATTCTGAGGAAAATCCTTCCCTTTGATTTTTTCTGTAGTATGGCAGAGAGTCGGCTCAACCAAAGATTCAATCATGGTCTTTACAATCTAAAGCCAAAACACAGGTACTGTATTTGTAGCTAGTATAGAATGTAATATAATCTGCCACGTTCGATTTTTCCAAGTAGTTGTTCTAAGACAAAAATGATGGCCTTTTTGTGCTCACCTTTGTCCTTCTGAACAGTGGCACACACCAGAAGCAGCGTGATATGTTACTTGCAATATTTTGCTTTTTTAGGTGTATCATGCACCCCTTGAGTTTTGTAACCTGGCCCACAAAGCTGGCACAGTGAAGCTGGATGAGTGGTTTGGCCATTTCAGTGATCTATCAGTGCAGGTTCTCAGAAAAGTCCCAGCTTATGCATCTGCAGATGCTTCAGCAGCTGGAAAAGATGAGAATTTTCTGCATGCAGTCACTTTGCTTCCTGTATTGATTACTGCATATATCATCATTGTTGCCTCTTTTTTTTTTTTTTCCTGAGCAGTGACACATATTGTTCAGGATACGATCAACTCTGACACATTTTAAGCACCATTATTAATTTTGATGGGGCTGTGCTGGCGTCAATGTTGGTGTTATTTTATGCAACAACAGTGCAATGTCCAGTGTAAACAACCAGTTCAAAGTATGAAACTTCTGGCTACAACAACAACCCCTTGTCAAAATCAGTGCCTGACAACGTTGACATTTTCTGATATTCATGTTTGCAATTAGATTTTTTTGTATAAATAAAATAATATGAAAAAACTCCTTTCTGAATTTGTTTTGTATTTTTGACTTTTTATTTCAGGCTGTTCAGCCAACATCCCACAGTGAATGATGAGCTTCCCAACCGCATCCTCTCTGGAACAGTTCAGGTGAAACCCAACATCCGCAGATTTCAAGGTTCCAGTGTGGAGTTTGATGATGGCAGTGTAGTGGAAGATGTTGACTTGGTGGTAGGTCTGGAATTACATACTTTTCTTCACCTTCATAGAGATCAGTGAAATTGACTTTTGACTAACATGGACCGCTGTCTTTCAGGTGTTTGCTACAGGATACCAGTTTTCCTTTCCATTCCTGGCTTCACAGGTGGTCTCTGTGTCTAACAACAAAGCATCTCTGTACAAATATGTGTTTCCTCCTGAGCTCGAACGCCCGACTCTGGCTATCATTGGTCTAGTGCAGCCACTGGGAGCCATTATGCCCATCTCTGAGATGCAGGCCAGATGGGCTACACGTGTCTTCAAAGGTAAAAAATTACTTTTTCTTTAACACAGCTTTTTCTCATCACTCAGGATTTTAGAATTTTTATAGAGTTGTTATTTTTACTACAGTAAACAGCTTTGTCCCCTTTCAAACAGGCTGCATAAAGCTTCCTCCATCAGCTGCCATGCTAAAAGATATTCAGTGTAAGCAGGAGGCCATGGCTCAAAGGTAATGAAGTGGATTTACTCAGCTTTATAGAAACCTATGTTTAAGATCTGCATCTTCATATGTTCAACTCAAACTTTTTCAGGTATGTCACCAGTCAGAGACACACCATCCAGGTGGACTACATCAGCTACATGGATGAAATAGCAGAGCTAGTGGGAGTTCAACCCAACATCCCAAGGATGCTGCTGACTGACCCCAGGCTGGGAATGAATGTGCTCTTTGGTCCCTGCACGCCGTACCAGTATCGTCTCAGGGGGCCAGGAAAGTGGGCTGGAGCCCGCGAGGCAATCCTCACTCAGTGGGAGAGAATGGCTCAACCTATGCAGACCAGGCAATGCGATGAGCCCAAACCCAGGAGATCATATAAGTGGCCTCTGCTTCTGTCGGCTGCTGCTGTGGGCTCGGCTGCCTACATTAGCAAGAACAACCTTCCAGCTTTCCTCCAGGATCCCACTGCTTTGCTGGACAGGGTTAAAATGTACCTGCCTACACAATGATGGAAAATTCATAACTCATCAGCTTACTAAGTGAGTGATGCAATTGTATATTAACATCAAAGACCAGCTGATCTTAAATGACTAAAAGCTACAGTTATAGCTACATTCATGTGTATTGTCTCAGGTTTCTTGCTTTATACCTTCAGAATTGTGTAACTGGAAAGATCTCCTTTTTCAATTACACAATTTCTGCAGGTTATTTGTTTTAACCCTTAACAGGATGCTGTGACATAGAATCTAATTTAAGCCGATTAAAAAAGAAAAAAAATTGTTTTCCAACAAAAAAAAAATACATTAATAGCGCTTTAATCCAGATTTGTTTGCAATATATGAGCATAAACATGGGTAAAAAGAAATTATGCTAGCACAGAATGCCATTGTAGAGGGGTAAACTGTTGTTATCCTTTTTTTAACATCAGCACTGTTACTCTACATTGACATGCTGCTCTGTTTTCTTTCATTATATTAATTGAAGTATTCAAATGTTTTTACAACATTACTGATACACAGCACAGATGGTTTGCTATTGTTTCTTTCAAATAAAAATAAATCACAGTGTTGTCACATCTTTCACTACATTTTTAAAATGTTGTTTTATCCATTACTATGTCCCAGTGACTCTAAAGTATGAAAAACATGACTCATAACTATAAATAAAAGTTCAGCACTTGAAACAAATCCATTTTCATGTCTTTTATTAGTAAATAAATCTTTTAAGCCACAAAGATCTGAGATTGTTTGCTGAAAAAATAAAGATCTCTTTTCTCTGCTTTGACTTGGTATTAATACTAAAGACCAGTGCAAGCACGCCTCTTTTTGATGGTGATTGATTGATTGATTGATTGATTGATTGATTGATTATGCTTTTAATTGTCACTTGCAATGTTATACGTACATCTTACCTGCAGTGAAATGGGACCCCTTCCTCCATACATACATTATTGGGGTGCTCAGGAGGTAGAGCGGGTCAGCTGCTGATGAGAAGGTTTGATCCCTGGCTCCCCCAGTTTGCATGCCAAATATCCTTGGGCAAGATACTAACCCCGACTTGCTTTCCAATGCTTCCATCGGAGTATGAATGCGTATGAACGATAGTTAGAAAGCACTCAAAGTAGATAATAGTGCTTGTGTGAATGGGTGTGTGTGGGGTGAATGCGGCGTGTTGTCTAGAGCGCTTTGAGTACTCCAGGAGGCTAGAAAAGCGCTATATAAGAATCAGTCCATTTACCATCATTGTTTGCAATGATAATGGATGAGGCTTCAGTTTTAAAGCTGAATTGAGCTTTCAGTTAACTTTCTAGTGTAGATTGTTAATAACTCAACACAATCTAAACCCAAAGCACAGGTACTGTGTTTGTAGCTTGTATAGAATGTAATATAATCTGTCATGTTAGATTTTTCCAAGTGGTTGTTCTAAGACAAAAATGATGGCCTTTTTGTGCTCACCTTTGTCCTTCTGAACAGTGGCACACACATGAAGTGTGTGTTACAGTTGCTGACGTGCAGTGTTTATTGTGCACGTCTTCACTTTTATATTCTGGCACTTACAGCTGGAACAATCAAGCTGGAGACTCCAGTGTGTGAGTGGCTTGGTCATTTCAGTGATATACAAGTCCAGGTTCTCAGAAGGTCCCAACTTATGCAGATGCTTCAGCAGCTGAAAAAGACAAGATTTTTCCGGATAAAAATTTTCCAAAATTTTCCAGCCTCTGCGTGCAGTCACTTTGCTTCCCTTATTCATTACTTCCTATATCAGCACCTCTGTATCAGCAGAGGGTTTTTTTCTGAGAAGTGACGCATATTGTTCAGGATATGGTCAACTCTGACATGCTTCAAGCACCATTATAAATTTTGATGGTGCTGTGATGGCGTCAATGTTGGTGTGCGTAACAACCAGTGCACTGTCCAGTATGAACAATCAGTTCAAAGTGTGAAACTTCTGGCTACAGTGCCTGACAATGTGACATTTTCTGCTATTCATGTTTGTAATTAGATTTTTTGGTAGCAGAGATAAAAGTGTTAAATAGAAACAACTAACAAAGGAGGAGACAACATAGGAACTGAGAGAAAAGTGTGATCCAGGGAGGGAGGGGGTGAATCTGTACGCAAGTGAGAACTTCAGTCATCACCAATCATCTGAGAAACGTCAGAAAGGTGTGCTTATCCAAGTCATGCAAGAATATGTACAAAAAAGTTTGGAAGCTATGTACATGAAAATATGAATGCAGTGAGTTTCAAATATAAACCCGTAATTCATTATAGAACACTAAAAACATGCCCGTCTACAAAATTTTACATCAGGGAACGTCATCCTAAAATTGCTGAACAATTGTGCCCCTCTGCCAATCTTTACCTCTGAGAAACTTTTTATAGTTACGTTCCTGACTTACTGCCAGTTAACCGAATAACTGGCAAACTGTTCCTCCAGATATTTTTCAGTAACACTTACTATTCCGGTATTTTGTTACCACCTCCCAGCACTTCGGAGATGTGGTGGTGCCATCAAATTCAAAATGCGCTAACATTTTTAAGCATTTGATGTTTGTCGTGTTCTGCTGTGAATAAAATGTGGGTTAGGGGATTTGCAGATTGTTGTTTTTTGTTTTCTGTTTACAATCTACTCAGAAACCTAACTTTTTCAGAATTGTTTTGTATTGAGTGAATCACTGAAAAGCAAAGTACCATTTTAGAAAACCATTTAAATCCTTTTAAGATGAAACTCGGTATATTTTCAAATTTTACTGTGCTTTTCTTTTTAACACCAGGTTTTGTATAATGGTAATTTTTGCTTTTTGGTGTCACTGACATGCAAAATATAACATACTGAGGATTTGTTTGCTTTTCCTTCAGTCCTGGAGTCAAATAACTGACCCTCCTGTGAAGCAAGGGTTCATAGGCTCCTTTTATATTTAGACCAACCATTTTCATTCCTACTCTCTGCTGAGTTAAATGCAGTATGAAAGCTCTCTTAATTTCTTCAAACAAGGTAAGAAATTTGGATTCTTTATCATAACTGCTGAGTGCATTAAGGGCTGTTGTATCAGGGTTAGCTGTTTCTTCATTTTTAGTTCTGAACTGTACATTTAGGTGTTCTCATCTGTTTATGATTGCTTCGTTTTGTTGTGAGATATGGGGCATGTGGCAGTTTATATATGTTTATAGAAAGTTTCTGAGTCTAGGTGTTTCACAGAGTATTGAGGATTCAAATTCAAGAAGCAAAAGTCAAAAAAATATATATTTCAGTCAAAAACATAAAACAAACTTTAGAAATCAAAGGCAAGGCAAGGCAAGTAGGTTAACAGACACTTACAGTGAGCAAAGAAACAACAGGACTATATATACTCACACAATGAGGGTTAATGGGGAAACAATAGGCAAGTCCACACAATCAACGCAATCAAAGGAGAGGAAGTAAAACTATAAACAAGGCACAGAAAAAAACAACTAGCAAACTAAACCAGGAAATAAGTAACAATGACCAAAGAGGGAAACTTAGACACAAATGTAAAGTCAACATGAGGAAAACACAGAAGGAAAAAACACATTATTGTGTATAGAAACTCAGATATGCACAATAATGGGAAATAAGATCTTAAGATTCAAAATACTAAGGATATACATGAAGAACAAAAATGTGAACAATAAGTTGAACTATAAATCAAATAAAAACTATTTAATAGTAATAATTAATAATAGAATAATTAATTATTATCAATCCTGCATTGGCAGACTGAGGTGGGTGTTTCCATCTTTAAGAAGGGGTACCGGAGGCTGTGTTCCAACTATAGGGGGATCAAACTCCTCAGCCTCCCTGGGAAAGTCTGTGCCGGGATGCTGGAAAGGAGAGTCCATCCATTGGTCGAACCTCGGATACAGAAGCAACAATATGTTTTTTTGACCTGGTCGTGGAACACTGGATCAGCTCTTTAACCTCTGATGATGATTCTTGGGAGTTTGCCCAACCAGTCTACTCTACATGTGTTTTGTGGACTTGGAGAAGGCATTTGAGCATGTCCTGTTGGAGGTGCTTTGGGAGTATGTGGTGTGTGGCCCATTGGTACCGGCCATTGGATACTTATGCCTCCATTGCAAGAGCTTGGCTTCGTCAAGTGACAGCCTCCAGCTTGCACTGGAACTGTTTGCATCCATCCGGAAGGGGCTCAGAGTAGAGCCGCTGCTCCTCCAAATCAAAAGGAGCCTGTTGAGGTGGTTTAAGCATCTGACAAGGATGCCTCCTGGGCGCCTCCTGGGTGAGGTGTTTCGGGCATGTCCAACTGGGAAGCAGACCCAGGACACGCTGGAGAGATTATATCTCTTGGCTGGCCTGGGGACACCTTGGCGTTTCCCTGGAGAAGTTGGAGGAGGTGGCCATGTGTTCTGCCTGCTTGCCTACCTGCTTAGTTCCATGTGTATTCCCAGTTTAGTTAGTTTTATATATCTGGTGTTCAGCAATAAAGCTGCCTTTTGAGTTCTTTTGAGTTGGTCTTATCACCTGACTAAATGTTGACTCCCAAGAGTATTTTGTGAAGACATGTTGCCTTGCAACATTAAATTACCTGGGAACGTGAAATCCAAAGCCAGAGTGGACTATAGCTATGGCCAAAACAAAGCAGCAATGACATTGGTGGTCTGTGGAGGTTTAAGGTGGGTTAGACAACATACAGATCGGACTTTGCTTTGCTCTGACAGATGAGATTTGTTTTTCTCTATTCATGGCTTTCTCTGCAGGAGAATCCAGAGCCAGACAGGGCCAGTATTTACTTTTCTGTCATAATCAACTCTTCCAAGGAGATGATGTGTTTCAGTGATTTTCCCATCCCTGCGCACTTCTCAAACTACATGCACAATTCCCTCATCGTGGACTACTTTGGACCACTTCCAGCTCACCAAGCACATACTCTTTAACGTAAGGATGTTTTGCTATTTTTCTGTATTCTGTTGGCAAAACTTAACGTATCACCAAGTTTTCAAAGAAAAAAGCTTTTTTAGTACTTTTTTAGTACTGATATATATAAATGGGGCATACCCACACTCTTATCAAAAACCTGCGTCTGTCTTTCTGTTGTCCAGACCAAAGTCTTGCAGGTGAAGCAGAAATCAGATTTTTCTCATTCAGGCGAGTGGGTTGTTGAAACAGAGAACAAGGATGGCAAGAAAGAGAAACACAGTTTTTGAAGCTGTAATGATCTGTATTGGACGCCACTGCTACCTCAACATGCCTCTTCATGACTTTCCAGGTAACACATGTCTGCGGGCTAGCAATAAACTACATGTAGATTTTATGTAGCCTTATAGAGTTTGGCTGTAGCAATAGAAAGAGGAAGTAATAATATTTAATAACAGTGTTTGACATTCTTTAACCATGTCTGTCGTGGAAACAGAAAGGGAGATTGTGTCTTGTTGTTTTATTTTCTTCAGGCATTGAAACTTTCCAGGGGAAGTATTTCCACAGCAGAGACTACAAGACTCCTGAGGAGTGGAGGAATAAAAAGGTCGTGGTGATTGGAATTGGAAACTCTGGAGCAGAAATAGGAGTGGAACTGAGTAGAGTCACCAAGCAGGTTGGACTGAGATGAACTGATTCCTCATTTAACATTTTTTTAAAATAATAAAAATTTACCCCAAAATTCATTCAGTTAAATTCAGTTCTGTCATTTTTGGACCTGAATCCATACCACCAAAACATACACCTTATACATGAATTATTAACCTATCAGTAGTTCAGACGCTATCAATATGATGAGAATTACATTTTTTAAAAAATATACCAAGAACCAGAGCAATGGCTGACAATGATTAATTTCATCCTAGGTTTACCTGAGCACTCGAAGGGGAGCCTGGATTCTGAACAGACTTGGGGATAACAGGATTCCCATTGACTTGTATTTTAACCGAGTGTTCGACTTTCTAAGGAAAACTGTTCCCTTTGTTTTTTTTCTGTAGTCTGGGAGAGAGACGACTAAACAAAATATTTGATCATGCTCTGTACAATCTAAAGCCAAAGCACAGGTATTGTGTTAATATCTACAACTGCACTAATGCAGTAGGCAGACTCCCTTGAATCTTGTGTTGGGCAAATCTTTATTACTATTTTGATGACTTTATTGCATTTCTTCCTATCAGATATTTTGGACAAAAACTTGGCTTCATGATTGCATGACTGGAAAGCCAGTAAATTCATTTTTTTCATCATATCAGTAGGGCAACGTTTAACTTTCCATTTCAGGCTGTTTAGCCAATATCCAACATTAAATGATGAGCTTCCCAACCGCATCCTCTCTGGAACAGTTCAGGTGAAACCCAACATCCGCAGATTTCAAGGTTCCAGTGTGGAGTTTGATGATGGCAGTGTAGTGGAAGATGTTGACTTGGTGGTAGGTCTGGAATTACATACTTTTCTTCACCTTCATAGAGATCAGTGAAATTGACTTTTAACTAACATGGACCGCTGTCTTTCAGGTGTTTGCTACAGGGTACCAGTTTTCCTTTCCATTCCTGGCTTCACAGGTGGTCTCTGTGTCTAACAACAAAGCATCTCTGTACAAATATGTGTTTCATCCTGAGCTTGAACACCCCACGCTGGCTATCATTGGTCTAGTGCAGCCATTGGGATCTATTATGGCTATATCCAAGTTGCAGGCCAGGTGGGCCACACGTGTCTTTAAAGGTCAGAGTTTAATTTAAAATACTTTTCTTTTTCAACTTAGGCATTTACAGGTTTTCATTATTACTAAAGTAAACTGTTGTGTTCTTTAACAGGCTGCATAAAGCTTCCTTCTGTAGTTGTTATGCTGAAGGATATACAGTGGAAGCAGGCAGCCATGGCTCAAAGGTAATAAAGTATATTTACTTGATTTTGTGGTTGCTTAAATATATAGGATCTGTAACACGCCACTTTTTGTTCTGCACATGTTCAACCTAAATGTCATTTTCAGGTATGTCACCAGTCAGAGACACACCATCCAGGTGGACTACATCAGCTACATGGATGAAATAGCAGAGCTAGTGGGAGTTCAACCCAACATCTCAATGATGCTGCTGACTGACCCCAGGCTGGGAATGAATGTGCTCTTTGGTCCCTGCACGCCGTACCAGTATCGTCTCAGGGGGCCAGGAAAGTGGGCTGGAGCCCGCGAGGCCATCCTCACTCAGCGGGAGAGAGTGACTCAACCCCTGCAGACCAGGCAATGCGATGAGCCCAAACCCAGGAGATCATATAAGTGGCCTCTGCTTCTGTCGGCTGCTGCTTTGTCCTTCACTGTCTACGTTAAGAGGAACAACCTTCCAGCTTTCCTACAGGATCCTGATAGTTTGCTGCACAGGGTTAAAATCTACCTGCCTACACAGTAATGCAAAATGTATAACTGAACAGAAATAAAAGATCTGATTAGTCTTGTAATAGTTTAATAGTTGGTAATGCTTTTGCAAGAAATAACATGAGCGTTGGAAATGGACTAATTACTGAAATATATTAGTGAGTGGTGCAATGATTTAATTACTTCAAAGGCCAACTACAATATGTGTCACAATCTGCAGAGGCAGACTGCATGAATTGTTTATGTGAGGACCCAAAAGCAGACCACAGACAGATGGAAACTGGAATTTAACTGAAAGTGTGCTATTTATTAAGGCAGATATACCAAACAGGGAGAAACATAAATAACAAAAATTAAACACAGGATCGTCTGAACTGGAGAGACTAAGAAAATAAGACAAGAACTGGAATACTAGAAAAACCTGGGGAAACCTTGGAAACACGAGAGGAAGCATGGAAGAGCCGTGGGGGGAAAACAGACACAATACAGCAAAGGTCAGAGGAAAACTCAGACAATATATACAGACAGGAGGTGATCAGGGGAAAACATGGGGAACACAGGTAAATGAACAAGACGCCACAGTGGAAGCAAAACTAAACACACTGAACATGGACCATGAGACTGTCAAAATAAAACAGTAAAAAGGCAGACTAAAACACTTGGACTTAACAAGAGAACAGGGAATTGACAATGGGAGACAAGACGCAAACATAAATATGGAACACATACAGAGGATATGACGGGCTGGTGAGAACACACATAACAGATGGGGAAGACCTAGCATGAGACACAAAGGGAAACATGTAAACAAGAGGAGGAGATGAAAACAGAGAGAGAGAGAAGGAGGGGTGACCCGAGAGAGAGGGAACGAGAGCGAGAAGGGGCACAAGGGTCAGGGAGAGACAGGCTGGGGAAACATGGGCAAACATTACAGACAGGGGAGGCATGAAATAAATGCAAAGAGGGGAACATGGGGACTAAATAGGGAAAACCCAGACATGAGCATCACACACACGCATATAAACGGAGACACCGAGAGAGGGGCACAGAGGACAAAGACTCAAGGGAACCTAATAAACAAGGAACTAAACTGATGATAAGTGAACTCAGAGATGTAATAGGAATGAACTCAGAACTAACCAGTTAAATCAAAATAATCATAATAATGCATAACAGATATGAAAACACAAGAAAACTCATCAAATAACCCAGAACCATGATAATATGATTGTTTCTGTATCATCTTAGCATTATTCAATGGAACGGATGCCTCGTTCAGGAGTGTCATTATGCCTTTCTGTGCCCTCTGGCTAGAGTTTCAAAAATTCTATTTAAATGACTAATTATAGTTTTTTAACATTTATTATGAATTTCATTGAGTCTGAACAGTTAAAAAATCGTAAAACATTTTCATGTAAAGCAGTACTGTATACCCCTGTGTTCCTTTCTCTGGTTTACATTATTGTTTCACTTTTGTATTGAGTAATATAAAATGCTTCTCAACTCTCAGGCACCATTTTGGCCGAGAGGTTCTGTAGAGCTTGTGAGAAGAAAACAGCTCGAAGTAAGTGTAAGGTTAATATGATCATTGTAGACAATATTTTTTCTAAGTGTCCTATAATGTCAGGACTTAAAATTGTAGAATTGCATATGCTCAATTTATGCTCAGATCTAGCAAAGGAAGTAAATAAAAAACTTTTTCTAATAAGAAATGAAACAGCCTCAACATTCCCCTTAAAAGTTTGTTTTTTTGTGTTTTCAGTTCGTGCTGTTGACACTGTGTTAAAGGTTCATGCCTCCTATTCATTTGGCTTGTCTATAAATCAGGTTGTCATGAAAAGTTTGGACACTTTTTTATTTGTGTGTGTGTGTGTATGTGCGCGCGCGCGTGTGTGTGTGTGTGTGTGCGCGCGCGCGCACGTGTGCGTGTGCGTGCATGTGCGTGTGTGACATTTAATACATGCACATGGCAAATGAGTCCGTTTTTCAGTATATTGCACACTGGAACTGATGCATAATTTACATAATGCATAATTTATCCCAAAGGAGTTTTGTGTACTCATAATATCTGTTTCTCCGCAAATCTGATCTAAAAAAAGTCAGCAGATTTCTGAGGTATATAGTTACCCTATGGCATTTATTTTACTGACTTCACAGTCCATTTTGACTGGACTTTGATCTTCTCTGTTATATCAGCTCCATGAATGAGATAACAAAATTCCTGAATGAACACAGGTTGCCACTCAGTGTTGCACAATTCCTGTATTCTATAAGAGCATTTGCAGTGTCCACCTCATCAACCTGTGCAAAGCAGACCTAAAGGTGGGTTCTGTTAGCTTGTTAAATGCTATTAGATTGTTGTTATAACCAGAAGGCATAAGGGAACAAGGGATGAGAAAAGGGTGCTGTTACATGAAGTGGATGTGGGGCCTATTTTAAGGAGCTTGGAAAGAAAAGCGTCTGGATTTCTTTAAGTTGCTTGAAGGTCTTCAAGCAACTTAAAGAAGTCCAGACGCTTTTCTTTCCAAGCTCCCGATGCCCTGGATGACTGAGAACCTTCACAGACATGTGGGGCCTATGTTATTTTCTGTACCCAACATCTAGACTAAAAGTGAAACAACTAATAGCTCAGTGTTCCAACATTAGGGACAAGCAACTGCTATCACAACTAGAGATTGATGAGCTACAGCATAATTGTTACGACAAGGGGAAACCAGCATGTCAGGTCGGGGGGAGATATTATCATCCCCACCCCACCTAAGATTGAGTACCGAGCCCCAAGTACAACTTGCACATTGAAGGCGTTGAGCGCTTTACCTGAGAGATAGTATCATGGCTAAGCTGAAAACTTGGACCCTCCATGACCAATTTTGTGAAGTACCCTCTGAAGGTCTACTAGAAGATGTGAATGCAACGTCAGGGGAAACCAGGCAGAAACAAACTGATCTACAACATGTCTGTGAAGGTTCTCAGTCATCCAGGTCATCGTAGTCAAAGGAGCTTGCAAAGAAAAGCATCTGGACTTCTTTAAGTTGCTTGAAGACGTTTCACCTCTCATCCGAGAAGCTTCTTCAGTTCTAAGGTCAAATGGTGGAGAGTCCCAGATATAAACCTAGTGGGAGTGACCCCCCACAGAGGGACAAAAGGACCCCCTGATGATCCTCTAGTCGCCTGAGCCAAGGTGGGTTTACGACACCAACTCTCTGCCATCTATAATCCAGTTTTGAGATCCCTTCCCAGTCGTCTTAACGCCCACTCACATCCTGGGCCATCTGACCTCAGGAATTCGCATGATAAGGTGGGGCCAGGTTTCACAATGAACACACCCGAAACTCTGGCTGATTGGGACCCACGCCCAGTTTCCCACCTTGGCTCAGGCGACTAGAGGATCATCAGGGGGTCCTTTTGTCCCTCTGTGGGGGGTCACTCCCACTAGGTTTATATCTGGGACTCTCCACCATTTGACCTTAGAACTGAAGAAGCTTCTCGGATGAGAGGTGAAACGTCTTCAAGCAACTTAAAGAAGTCCAGACGCTTTTCTTTGCAAGCTCCTTTGACTGATCTACAACATGAAAACAGTGATCAGCTGTGCCTTTCTGGAAAAAGAGACTAGAGGCCAAGATCAAGATAGCACACAGGGAAGCCAACTATCAGAGCTGCAGAAAAGTGTGATGAAGAAAGGGTAGTACAGCAAGGAAAGCCTAAGAAATACAGCAAGCTATCCATACCTGAGACTTGACATAACCCATAACAACAGTGCTCAGTGGCTATAGTGGATCTAAGAGCAGACCATAGCAACCTCCCTGAACAGCTCCAGTAAGCATCACAGTGGCAGACATCCAAGAAAGGGTCTCCTTAGGCTCCTTAGGCTACGGATACCAACTGGGGAATGGAGCAATTGTCAGCCCCCTAATCTAGATAGATGACATCAAGCTGTATGCCAAGGATGAACGAGACATTGATTCACTGATCCACACCACCAGGATCTATGGGATGTCATTCGGAGTCAAGAAGTGTATAGTCGGATGGTAACAAAGAGAAGGAAGGTAGTCAGAACTGTGTGTGTGTGTGTGTGTGTGTGTGTGTGTGTGTGTGTGTGTGTGTGTGTGTGTGTGTGTGTGTGTGTGTGTGTGTGTTGAGAGAGCTCATTGGTTGATTTTTTGACATGTTCAATACTTTTTCCCTGTTTCATTTCACATTGTTGCACATAATGTGTGGATTGGATGGGTTGATACTAACATATGGTGAGGATTCCATGTCAATGGCAACTTCACGCAAGTACATTTACTTAGAAAAAACGTCTTCAATAGCCAACTGCTCACATATGCACCATCCTCTTGTAACTCACCTAAATCCTCTAACACAGGGGTTTCCAACTCCAGTCCTCAAGAGCTACTGTCCTGCAGCTTTTAGATGCATCATTACTCCTACACAGCTGAATCAAATGGTCGAATTACCTCTTCAGCATGCCATCAAGTTTGGCAAAGACCTGGTAACAAGCCAATCATTTGATTCAGGCATTCCGGAGCAAGGATGCATCTAAAAGCTGCAGGACAGTAGCTCTCGGGTACTGGAGACCTCTGCTCGAGTCCATGCATGAATTGCACACACCAAGTACTTTTCTAAATTTATTACCTTTACCCCCTGGGCAGTTCTTATTACATAACTCCATATCAAGGCTGAATCATGGACTGATAATGTAGCCTAAATTAATCAGTAATGCCACCTAATGGTGCTTTGGGTATTTGCATGATGTTTTGCTTCAAAAAGCCACATGAAACTACAGTATGTTTTTCGTATTGTCCTTTGTGTCTCACTGCATCACACTGGAAGCCACATGGAAGCATGTGATTATGAATCTCCCTCTTGCAGCCAAATCAGTGACTATGATTAACTAAGATTGCTTTTTAAGGATGGCATAGTACCATTGTGTCATGCAATTGTCCGTTAAAGCAGGATAAAAACGTGAGAAAGTTAAAATAAATAAATAAATAAATAATAATAATAATAATTTGATGTTTGTAAGAGTGAAATGAGAATTATAACCCAAAAGGTAGTTTGTCACTGTGTTTATTATTCTATAAAATTCTATAAAAGTTTACAAAAGAATTTTTTTTGTCTTTTATTTTAGTTCAGTAATATATAATCGTTGTGTTTTAAAATAAACCTTTTGTTTGTTTGTTTTTATTAATAGATAGATAGATAGATAGATAGATAGATAGATAGATAGATAGATAGATAGATAGATAGATAGATTGATTGATTGATTGATTGATTGATTGATTGATTGAGTGATTGAGTGATTGATTGAGTGATTGATTTTTTTTTTTTTTTTTTTACTGTACATACTAAGTTATCCGCCGTTCACGAGCCGCCGCTAAACACCCCAGAAGAAGCTTCGTCCACGCGTGATTTCTTAACATTTGGGTTGCCAGATTTAGAGATAACAAGATATGGAGAAAAATACGTGAAGGAAAATTCACGTATTTGACGCTAGAGACTGCTAATTTGTCTTTTGAGTGAGTTCGCCATGAACTGACGGTGTATAAATAACACTGAAATGAACTGAACTGAAATGATAACATGCTAACTTAAAAATGCAACGTCTGGCTTTACTTAGAGAAGTCCAAATGAATTTATTCTAAACCAAAAGATGCCATGCAAGTAATGAAAGCGCCACACCTTGACTTCCATGGCACTTGACTCTAGTTTCTGAAGGTAAGTGTCTGACAAATGGACAGAGAATACTAAACTGGAATTTTTTAAACATTCCAGATAGTTGTGGGGTATTTATTTATTTGTTTATTTATTTGAGTATTGAGTAAAGAATAAATACATTAAAAAAAATAGTAAGTTAAAAAATCCTTTAGCTTTTCTCCACAGATCTTCCTGTCTTGATGCATGTTCGATCATTCGGGTAAGAAAATCTAAGAAAGTTGAGTCTGTTCACCCGGATGCATGCATTCTCAGTGGGAGAAACCTTTCATTCCAAGATACTTTTTCAGTTTCTTGGTGTCTCCCACTGATTTCCAGATGAGCAGAATCAACTTTCGGGCATACCTTCTCACCTTCCTCTTTTGGGTATTCCTTTTAGAGGTCCCGACAGTGGATCATCGGTCTCTCACCTTATCCACATCCTCCTCTAGCACATTGACAAATTTGCATGTCCTCCTTCATCACATCCAAGAACCTCCTATTACTCTTTTCCCCCTGCCTGGCACCTCAGTATTCAACAATATTCAACATCCTTTGTCCAAAATGTCCTCTGCACATGCCTAAACAATCTCAGCTTCGCTATCTTTATCTCCAAATGCTCAACCTGAGCTGTCCCTCTGAGGTATTCTTTTTCTAATAATGTTCATCATGGTCACTCTACAGTGCTATAGTGTCCAAACCATACATAATGGCAGCTCTCACTACTATATTTTAAACCTTCCCTTTCACACTTGCTCCTTTTGTGTCACAAATCACCCCAGGACCCCCCCCCCCCCCCCCGCCCCCCTCCACCCAGCCTGCCTGCACTCTCTTCTTCACTGCTTTTGTGCACCATCGGGATGGATGGTTGACTCCAGGTAGATTTGGAATCATTATTCAGAATCAGAATATTTTATTAGTTCTAGATGAAATTATGTGGTCACAGTTGCTCCAAGACAATACGAATAGTAGTGACCAGGTTAAAGTACCAATATTAAATATTACAAAATATTACAAAATAGCTCTAATAATCCAGATAGTTCTAATAAATAAATATCCTGATATATTACAGAGAATTGAAAGTTGGACTTAAGGTGACCCTTTTATACATTTATAACGGGTTTTTGTCTCTGTAGAAGATGAACAGATATCAGGTTTGTGCAACATATGCAGTGTATGCTTGTGCTTTTAGATGGGATATTGTTGCACATTAAAACTTTTTTTTAAATATATTTATAGACGATGTCAAGATCTAGTTGAAATAAGATAGTTATGGGGGATTGGTTAATTGTGATCATAAACAAATCAAGGTTCAGTAATACTTACATGTTGTATTATTTTAACTCAGTATAACAGAAAACAATTTAATTGCAGCGTAAAAAAAGGATACCTCAGAATTTTTCAATTATCATCTCAATTAATTATAATTTTTTAATATAAAATCTGAAATCTGGAATTTCAATCAAATGTTGGTGCACCTGCACGGGATGTGAGAAGCTTTTAGAGAGGGGGATGTCAGAAAGCATATCTGGCAACCGCGGTCTGCCATCTTTGATTGTGAGACAGGCCGCGGCGCGAGCGGGGCCTCACTCAACTACAAAAACGGTCTGGTACGAGATAACGGGTGGGGAGACATACGGAACCACGAGAAGACTGCGAACCGGTTCCCGCTGTAACGGCCGAGCAGACGAGAAGAGACCGGTGGCGTGAAACTGCGGAGAAGACAGAAAGTGCAGGACCGCGCATGTGGAGAGCGGTTTGTTGGCAGCCAGCGAGCGGAGTAGCTAACCATCGTTAGCCGAACTGGGTTAGCAGGCTAGCCAGCTTTTGTAATCCGCCGGCCAGACACTCACTGGTCCACTACAAACCAGGCCGAAACCGGATTTCAAGTAAAGCCGTACAGCACCCGAAAGGATAAAGGAGGCACCGGCGGTGGCAGGTGGGTCTGTGTGTCATGCAAGTTGAAAGTGTGAAGTTTTGTTCAGTCACTGATGGGCTGGTGTGCACACAGCGTTAGCTGGTTAGCATGCTTTGGCCACTGACGGGCTGGAAGTGGAGGTGATGGCGACTAGTAAGAAACGGAACTGTGCTAAACCGTGCAAGCTGACGGCCTGCTTTCAAACGCCACCTATAATGACATTTTACGTTAAAAGCTGGCCCGTTGGCTGCGTTATAATGTTGGCGGTTTTGTGCCTAGCTTTTGTGAGAGTGAGGTGATATTTGAGCCCGGTTTGGTTGAGTTCCGGCGAATAGGGCCTGCACTCCCCTGCCGGTATGAGCCACCCAGCCCACCACAGGGTCGATTCATGGGGAGAGATGGCCTGCAGATTCATGAATGGCAGTAATTTAAGAAAAGTAAACTGCACGGAACAGTGAAACCTTTATATCTGATCTGGCATTTAACCAAGGAACATGTCCTGGTGTTATTTTCCTTTATGTTAAAATGAAACTTTAGCGCACTGCTTTCATTTCCAGCCATGATGAGGTGCAGATTTAACGAATTGTGGTCGTAAAGAACATTTTTACTCTGTGAGTATGCATGTTGGCAGGGTTGAGTTGTCTAAGACTCCATATGATTCATAAGCATCTCTTGGATGTGGAAAATACTTGGAAGATAATTAATTGGCTTCATGGTGATGCTTTCTGCTTATGCATTTTAGATTAGTAATGGGTCTACATCTGAATGGTTTCAAGGAGGCCATTCAGGGAAATATTGATTAGAGTAGTACTTATTGATCCACCAGTCAGTGATGGTGCCTGATCAGAGAGGCACAGGGACAAGAAGGGAACAGTCTTTGGGAAGCAGTGATTTATAAAGATAAAGAGAAGTTATTTTTATCCTTCATTTGGCATAAAAAAACAACTTTAAAGGGACTGATATCAGTTTACTTTTTTATCACACCACTTAATCCCATGACATGACTTTAATTCATTTGAATGTCCAATCTAAGCACCTACCCATCCTCATACTGAAAACAAAACCATACTTCACCTTCTTATGGGCACAATGGAATTGCAGACAATTCCCAAAGGAAATGGATTCATTAGGATTGATGCCATTGAATAAACATAATAATTTCCAGTCCTTTCACCCAGCTTTATGTTCACTGTGCCAAAAACACTAAGCAGTCATTAATAATGGCTTACTTAAGCCTCTTTCATTGGCCCTGACCAATGTGGATGTCAGTTGATAGATGCTGAGTGGGTTCTAATTATTAATGTTTTCTATTTATGGGCCATATCATGTGGCAGGTTATTATTTGACAGATATTGCTGGCAAAGTCGATTGTTGACAGGGCTTATTAAGGGTTTAATATTTTCTGTATTCTCTGCATTTTCTCTAACTTTGACTGGTGTATATATAAATTGTAGCCCATTATGGCCAGTGTAGATTCTTCTTTTTCTTTTCTTCTTCCTTTTTTTTTTTTTTTTTTTTTAAACTGCACCATTACAGTGCAAAACATAGAGGACCATCAAGAACAAGACTGTTAGTCACATTACAGGTGAAAAAGTACTGCTATCAAGAAGAGACAAAACAAATGCTTTGTAGTAGTAATCATATTCTAACGTTTATTTAGTTGTATTATTGCTGTAAATCAAAATTGCAATTGCATTATGACCAAATTAATCATCTAGCCCCGCTGCAAACAGAATGGTGTAGACATCAGCAATATACAGACACGTAACCTCAGTCTACTAAACTTGCAAGTAGAGCTCACCTGTAAAAGGGAGTCTTGCAAATTAAAAAAATTATTTTTACTAGAGATGCACAAATTAAACTTGTCCAGTTTCGAGTTGAGAGAAATCACACTGCTCAGCTTATTGTTACCAACACCGGAGTCTCTATTGGACCATTATTTAATCCAAATGTCAGATCAGCGCATCCCTTGTCCTAACCTTCATTTAGAGTGCCAATAACCACACAAAACCAATAGTGTTCCTAATTTTTGAGTGTGGATTTATGAGCAATTTTGAACTCTAGTCATATTTCATTGCAGAATAATGTCCACATGTGTTTGCATAATGTGTGTATACATTGTTCTAGTTAAGTGGTTGTATGGCAGTTTACTCTGACACAACCAGCATACAACAATTGATTTTGCACTGCAGAACCACACCACTTTCTTATCCACCTTGCCTGTTTACAACTTCCTGTCACAATGTTAGAGGGGAGCAGGTGGCAGCATAACATCTGAGACCCAGTAGTTACCTGGCATATTTAGTTTAAGTATGTCTTTTCCTGTCAAGTGAGGGCAGCACTGTTTAAATGTCTTGTTAATTAGTTATGCTCTACTTTCAAGTGTAAGCACAGTGGCGACAGTTATTAATGCCTTCTCAAATGTGTCAAAAACATCATCTTTGTTTATTAACTTTGTTATCCAGAACAGGAAAATATTTTCACTGCCAACATGCTAGAGCTGAGCGAGTAATAGTTTTATTTTTAATTAAGAATTTGGGCTTCCAGCGATTATTTAAAAAAACAAAAAAAAAAAAAAAACAATTAAGATGAACTATTATTGTGCTGTATTATGTTTAATAGTGAAGCACTGGACCGATCTTGCTCTGATGTGAAACTTGGTGTTAATGTTGCCCTGTGGTGATTTTGTTACTGCAGTAGTAATCCTCAGAATGAGAGGAACTACAGCTTTGCTGCTGACTTTGGTCTCCCCTCTTCTGTGTTTGCGGGCAACTTTGGGGCCACATCAGTTGCCAATAACCTGTTTTATCTCACTCTTTTTAAAATTCAACTCAGGAAAAAAGCTAGTTAAAGAACATTTTACAGTTAATTGCCAATTATTATTTTCTAGTGTTTCATGTCAAATGATTCTGATCTTATTATTTAATAAATATCTGATCTAGACTCAGTAATTTTACCTTCATTAAACCGTCAAAATCTCTGAGAACTGCACACAAACTATTTGATGCACAAAAGAAACGCCAAAGTGCTGATAGTTTGAGTATTTAATAAGGGGAAGAAAAGAGCTCATGCGTGTAAACGCTAATGCAGAGCAGTTGCAGGTGTGCAGGGTTGCACTGGAGGTCAGGCTAGACAAATTAGGGCTGGAGAGCTGGGATGTTATTACAAATCTTTCTCTCTCACTCCTAATATAATCATTCAAAAACTCTTACAATATAGTCTCTTTAAGTGAATGTTGATTAAGAGCAAGTCCACAACATATTAAATACTAAATTACCCCATTTGGTGTAGAGAGCTCATTCTTGAGTAACTTCAGACTTTGGATTTTTATAAATGTGCTTGTTGAACGTTTAAGAAAAATTGTATTCATTAATGAGCTTAACAAAAGAATCTTGATTTAGTTTCCCCTGTGTTATTCTTATCATCTCAGGTTAATAGGACCTGTCAAAACTTGTCACCACTGTAGCCCCTTTTATCACTTTATAAGTGATAAAAGAAGAGCATCACTGGAGGGACACAAAAAGGATTAACCACAATAGCTGTTTTACATCTGTTATCTTGCTTTCATAAGTCATCATGAAGGCCTTTACTGATAGTTATTTTATTTTTTTTACCTCCCCTCGTGCAGAGGGATTCCTACTCAATCACCTTGGAGTTAGTGGCACCTGATGCCAGTTCTCTACCTGCGAGGGGGTTTGGTTAGACAGATCCTTTTTGAGGAAACAGCTGGATGAAGTTGAGAACTGCCCTTATAGAAATGTGGCCAGCAAACAAAAAGCTTGAGTGAAGAATTGTCTGCTAATAAACTGATTGTGGGTGCCTCTGGGGAAAAAATGTAAAATTCTAAAATGAGTCATAAAATCTATTTTGGGGCAATTAATAAACCTGGTCTAAGTTGGGAGGAAAAAGAATGAAGAAACCAACAAAAAATAAAAAGGTTTCTTTTTAAAAATGAATAAATAAGCTGAACTGAACAGAATGGAGATGTGTTTTTGGTTTAATAAAGGCACTATGGATTTGTATTGGCTACCATCGCTACAGAAACCAGGGGTAATGTTCATACTCTCATACTTACAGAAAATAAGAGGAAATCTTTTTGAAAGTATTTTGTAAAATGAGAGCCACATTGTCCTGAATATGATTTTTTTTTTTTTTTTTTTTTTTTTTTCCTTTTAAGTTAGTTTGTTGGTGTTCACCGGCAGCATTTTGGATAGTGTGGACTGATCTGAGCTGTCGGCTCCCCCAAGCGCGCACATACACACACCAACATAATCTCACACTTACAGACTATGTTACACCACTTCCCCCGTTAATAATAAATGACCTTTGTGTGACATAGGAAAGACACTGCAGCTGTAAATGTGTCGCCTCTCTGTTCTTGGAGCTGCTCACTCCAATTCACTTTCTGGTGTTTCCTTTTCTTGGTTACTGAACTGTGTATCTTAAATCCTACTCTATTTCCTGTCATCGCCCCATTGCCATAACTGAGCAGAGTGCCTTTTCTTGTGTCATTTCTTATGTTGTCTTTGTACTACTAAAAGGTTTTGGTGGGTATTCTTTTTTTTTTTTTTTTTTTTTTTTTTTTTTTTTTTTTTGGATAAAAGTCATTATGGCTACGTTCACACTGCAGGCAAAAGCGCATCAAATCCGATTTTTCTTTACCCTCTGCGACCCATATCCGATCATGGTATGACAGTGTGAACGGCACAAATCCGATATTTTCAAATCCGATCTGGGTCACTTTCGTATGTGGTACTGAATCCGATACATATCCGATGTTTTAGAAAGCGACTGCTGTTTGAACGGTCATGTCGCATTAAATCCGCCTTTTACGTCACTGACACAAGACAGACGCCAATTATCAGCGATTAGTCGACTAGTCACGATTACATCAACTATCAAAATCGTCGACGAGTAATTTAATAGTCGACGCGTCGTTTGAAGCTTTGTAAGATCCCAAAAGACGCTGGAATAAGTAGCAGGATTTAAGAGTTTAATAACGGACAGAAACAGAAGATGGCAGCACTGCATGTACAAGGATACCAGCTGCTGTTAAACCCCGAAGAAGAAGAAGCTGTGTCCCAGTATTCATAGCGCGGCCCTGCTCAGTTTTCAACAATGGTGGCAGCTAGTTGGTTTTAATATTACTCTTATTATTCTTTCATGGTCACAAAATAAACTTAACAGATTTTCAGGTGAGAATATAACTGTGTAAACCTCAAATATTTGCTCAGTTTATCAAGAGACCACATATTTTCCAAAGCGCTCCGACGTTTTTGGAGACGTCTTTTACCCACCAGCTCGATAGCTAACCGGGGTTCAAGGCTCACTAGAGCCCGTGAGAACACCGGACTCGCGGCAAATCGTTTTCAAACCCACCACAGTCTTTCGCTACTCAGGTTAAACATAATATATGAGTGACTTGGATAACTTAAAAATTATATTGTTTGGCTTTTTTTAGTATTTCATCTGTTCCTGAGTAAATCGGTTTGGCTGAGATTAAAGTTATCGTTTTTACACAGCTGAATAAACGTCAAACAGGCAACTGATTATCAGAAGTGTGACATGCTCGAGAATATACTCCGATGTCCTGTTATATTTTAGATGGCAAGGAGCACACGGCTGAGTTTATTAAACTCCACTGAAACAATCTGCACATTTCATTAAAATTTAATAAACTATCATCTTGTCTTTATTTTTAGTTAGCACATACCTTACACACTTAAAGCTGTAAGCTAATGATAGTTATATAAGAGTAGCAGATGCTGGTGCAATAAGCTGTACATTTTATGTCCAATGGGTGCATGATCTGATTAGTCGACTCATCGCAAAAATAATTGGTGACTAGTCAACTATCAAAATAATCGTTTGTGGCAGCCCTACTTCCAATTTGGCAGACCATTAAAAGATGATCTGCTCACTAGGTGGATCAGGGTTCATGCAAGTTCATTATGAGTGTTAACGTAGTCCCTGGAGGGAAAACCCCTTTTAAATTTAATACCAAGTCAAACACATTGGTATTTTAGCCAATAAACTTTGGGGGGGGGGGGTCTCTTCTCTGATCTTATTTTTCTCTCCCTTGTGCTATAGGAGGCTGGTTCTGGGGGCGAGGCCAAAGGACCAGACTCAATGAGTTTCCAGCGAAATGTCCGAGAAGTCAGGGCAGAGCACCAAGGCAAAGGATGGCAAAACAAAGTATGCAACCCTTAGCCTCTTCAACACCTACAAAGGCAAATCTCTGGAAACCCAGAAAACTGCAGGTAAGCTTCCAGTAATAAAGCATGGAAGCAAAGAATTGTAGGATATTTTTTTTAATCTAATTATTCTAAGTACTCGATGAATCTTTGATTTGGCTTAACTGTTTTTATATTCATGTTCATAGGCAGTTATGAGGTTGTTTGTTGGTATACTTCAGATAAAGAATTATACAGAGAGAATGCATATAAACAAACGGGTATCTTTTGTCTGTGTTCTTTTTAATTGTCAAGTTTATCACTGACGTGTTGGGACTACACTGCAGGCTGCATGAGGAGCAGTGTGACAGCTGTGTTATGAATAAATCCAAAATAAGTCAAACAAGCTGACCCCTATTACTCATGTGAACATTGTTTAAAAGCAGTTCAGGGGGGCAAAATATCCTAATCTTGATCTTCTTCTGCATAATGTTTCTTCATTCCAGTGGCTGCCAGACATGGGCTCCAGAGTTTGGGCAAAGTTGCTGTCAGCCGGCGCATGCCCCCTCCGGCCAACCTCCCCAGCCTGAAAGCAGAGAACAAGGGAAACGATCCCAACGTCAACATTGTCCCCAAAGACGGCAGTGGATGGGCATCTCGAACTGAAGCCGGGGAGGAGAGGTGCATTTAACTTGCTTGCATTAAATATCTTAGATCCACATTTGTTTTTTTCATACAGAGGAAAATAGTCTAAACGTTTTACCCCAAGTTACTTAACAGTAGCTGTAATTATCTAATATAAAGTGAAGTACCATTCATATTTCAGATTCATGTTGTTGAAAGCTTTACCCTGTTTTTATGTACCATAGGCAACAGGAGACACCACCACCTCAAAACAAACCAGCAGTGGTCCAGCCACAGGACCTTTCTGTTGGGGGCAGTCGTTCCTGGGCAAACAGCAAGCAGACACAGCTAGACGGTAAATATGCGTACCATTTGCTCCGTAAGCCTTACACCTGCTCAAAAAACTATTATCTATGTGTACACCATGGTTGTGCTAGGAAATTATGTAAAAGATTGTAAACAGTATCCAGCACATTCCCTACTTGTGTTCACCAAACAAAGTCCCAATCCTCAGTCTGCCATTATAGTCCGCTTGGAATGCAGATCATTTGAACTCTGCATAATGTAATGTTAGGGTGTAGAACTTCTGTGTACCAAATTGCGGATTAGACCCTTCAGTGCATCTGTAAATGACTGTTATATATTTAACCTTGTGATTTCTTCACATTTATAATGATCTGCTTGTCCTGGACAGGTTCTCCCCGTGTGAGCAGCCATTTTCACCAGGAGTTTCCCAGCTTGCAGGCGGCTGGTGAGGTCAAGGACGGTCAAGAAGAGGAGCCTTATGGACCAGGCCCAAGCCTTAGACCTCAAAGTATGGACACAGCCACGACGGGGGAACGGGGGGGATTGCATTCACGTTTGCAGTTTTCTCTTGTTATACAATATTTAAAATTTAAAAAAAAAAAAAAAAAACTACACTTTTTGAAATATTTTGGGGTGTTTTCTTGTTTGTTTGGTGTTTTTTGGTTTTGGTTTTTTGTACTACTTGAACACTACAGTGGCCCTCCAATGAAATGACAGTGCCAGCAGTGGCCCACAGCTCATTTAAGTTTGAGATCCCTGGTCTAAAAGATTCCTAACTGTAATCAGACAATTAAAACCTCTTTTCTGTCTGTCCTGGTAGATGTTGGCAGTTGGCGTGAGGGTGGCGGCAGGAATTTGAACACTGCACCTAGCCCCCCGGAGATGGAGAACAGGGCTGTGGAGGAGGGTAGCACGGCCCCTGGTACCTCTACGCCACCTGTCGAAGCAGATGAACCTGGCCGAAACACAACCACTGATGGCCAAAGGGAGAAGAAGGATCCCAGGGAGAGGTTACCTCCCTCTGGCCCCCCTCAACCTAAAGTTAATGGAGGCCAACAGCCTCCTGCTGGCGTACCAACTCACTTTGACCCTGCTTTCAGGAGCATGATGCCACCTTATGTACGTAATATTGTTACATATTCTGGATGGGCAAAACAAAAATATCACAACTGCAAAAACTAGTGGTTGTTTTTCTTTACGCTGTGTGTTGATTGCTGTCTCTGTGATTTAGATGTTCCACGCCTATCCGCAAATGTCCTTTGGTGCAGGGCAGGGGAACTTCAGATACCCTGTACCACAAGATGGGGCAAAGTGAGTTTAAGGGATAAGCGCTTGATACTTGGATTGCAGAAAAAAAAGATCAATTTTGAGTTTTTATTAGTACGGTATTTTTGGATTATTTTAAACATGAAACATTAACATCATTACTACACAAATTACATGATCACAGAAGCACATTGTGTACACAAGTAATTTATGTATTTGTTAGGTTTAAAAATCAACTTTCCTTTATTTTTCAGGGCTCCTCGTTCAGCACGACCTCAGCAGCCACCCCCACAATCCTGGCTTCAAGACCCAGACAGACCCTCTATTATCAGTGCAACTGAACTGAAGGAACTCGACAACTTGGACACTGATGCTGATGAGGGCTGGGCAGGTCAGTAGATTTATATCTTCTATAAATGACAACATCTAATTGTAATAGAAATTTGTGCGTCTCTGATAATTCTAGCTTCTTATCAGTCATGTCTATTTTGCAATTCAGGAGCTCAGATGGAGGTGGACTACACTGAGAAACTTAACTTCAGTGATGATGAGGAGAACCAAGCTGCTAAAGACAAGGGAGAAAACTGGTTAGCATTTTTTTTAATATATTCATTTACTCATTTACTATATCCTGCTTTTACTTTTTGTGTTCTTCACTTGCACCACACAAGTGTTTCCCAGTATTGGCAAAATTTGAACTGAGTTGGTCCAAAGTTTTATTAACTTATGATTAATACAGATGGCTACAGTAGGGGAAACAGTCGTATGCATTTGAATGAGGTGGACAACATTATGAATGATTGTTGGTAAATGGACCAATACACGATAAAACAGTGCAGTAATGGGCAGTTGTTAAAGATGATTTGCAGCGCTTGACCATTCATTCACTTCCATGAGCAAAGAAAGAAATTGATATTCACATATTGCTGGGAGGCCACAGCATGAGAATGGTTGTTTAATGGAAGCATTATTGTCACTTGTTGATGGGCAAAGTGGCAAATAATTTATGCAAAGTGAAATAATAAAACATTTTTTTTATTTTAAATGGAAGTTTGGCTGCATTTGTGGTGAAGTCATTAATGAAACTAGCAATTCAGGTTAGTTGAAAATTGGGCATGCGTGTTAGGTGTTTGTTTGTTTTTGTTTTTTTTTTGTTTTTTTTTTACTTAACTATCTTCTTTTCAGGGAATGGCTGGGTAAAGTGGATCGTATGAGAGCTCGGCCAACGGACGGTCAGGAGGGCTGGAAGGAGGGATCTGAGGACCGTGGAGGAAGTAAAGCTTCATGGGCTGAGAGTGTTGATCCCAGAGCCCCATCACCTGGGAGTATGGGGCAATATAATAAATCAGCTGCTACACAGGACTTTCAGGTAAAGCATGTGCAAGTTACAGAAGCCTACTATCATGTCTTAATTTTATTAACACTGTTACTTCCCCCTCACCGCCTGGACCCGTTTAGGGGAACGTAACAACACTGTGATCACTTTGTTTATGACTTTATTCTCCGTTTTTCAGGCTGGCAGTCGCTCTGGTGGTGGTGGAGCTCAGCGTGGGGGCAAAGCACAGGCTGCAGGGGCACCTGGTGCTGAGGAGGATTCTGAAGCCTGGCGGCAAAAACGGAAAAAGTCTTCTGAAATTTCTGAAGCTGTAGAGCGAGCAAGACGGAGGAGAGAGGAAGAGGAACGCCGGATGGAGGAGCAACGACTTGCTGCTTGTGCTGAAAAACTTAAACGTTTAAATGAAAAACACCGCCAGGCTAATGAGGGCAAGCCTTCCCCTGCTCAGACCACCAATGATGAGGCAGGAGCTCCCCGTGAGGAAGCATCTTTATCAACTCCTCCTGTTTCTAGTCCTGCACCTTCAGTCCCAATTTCACAATCACAAGCCACAGTCATGCAGACTTCCTTACCTGAGAGAGGGGAGCGAGATAGAGCAGAACCAAATGCTGAGGAAGAGGTTCACCTGCCTCGTCAGCCCACCCCGCCTGTCCAGAGACCTGTAGCCTTAGCTCCAGAGCAGCCACAGGGCGAGGGAGAGACCTCCTTGGCTGAGGTTGGTCCCATAATGGACGAGAACCAAACTGATAGGACCTCAGTGCCAATCCGAGACTATTTTAACATGGAGGACAACAGAGGTAAGCTAACTCTGAACAATGATCAAGTTGCAAAAAAATTATCTGACTACCACTTGTTAATTAATGCCAATACTGTTTTTGTTTTTCCACAGTGGATGAGCCCCACATGTCTTTGCCTCACAAGGAAACCCCTGCTGGTGATGAAGTCCCTATTGCACAATCACCGCTGGAAGGGGAGGCAGCAGCTGCTATGCGTCCTTCTGTCATCTCAGGCTATTCCAAACAGTTTCAGAAGTCTTTACCACCTCGATTCCTCAGACAGCAGGTAAGGGTTTGGCCTTACTTGGTAAATCATTATCTGGTTGTACCATAGGCTAGTTGGGGATCTTAGAAGGCCTGTCAAGCAACATTTCCACACCTGAGCTGTTTCTTTGCAATAGCTTTAACTGTGACATATGGTGATCAGGTTGAGCGCTTGGTAGAATAATTTGATAAGATGTGTCCGTTTGATGGGTTAAGTTGGCTTGAGTTTTTTTTTTTTTTTAACATTTCTTAAATGTTCTTCAATGCACTTGTAGGAACAGATGAAGCAGCAGCAATGGCAACAACAGCAGCAACAGCAGAGTGGGGGCTCTGTGTCTCCCTCAAGTGGTGGCAGCGTTCCAGCTGCCCAACAGCAGCAGCAGCAACAACAACAGCACCGCTCCATGTACCAACCCATAGGCCCTCACCACCAACACTTGGCCTCCATGGGATTTGATCCCCGTTGGCTTATGATGCAGTCCTACATGGACCCTCGGATGATGTCAGGCCGGCCACCTATGGACATGCCAACTAACATTCACCCTGGTAAGTAGATATGCAAAATAAATTTGGTGTGGGTGTGATAAGTGTTGCTGTGTGGGGTTTTTTTTTTGTTTTTTTCAAAGTACATCTTTTGTCAACTTCAGGGAGGATGCCACCTAAGCAGATTGTACGCAGGGAGCCAGGGGACAACTCAAGCTCTAGCTCGGATTCATTTGACCACTTAACCCGACCAGTTCGTGACCACGGCCTGGCCTCAGACTCACGGATGGTCTGGGGATCAGACCCATACCCACAGTCAGAGCCATTACCTTCTGTGACTCCTCCAAAAGGAAGGGATGATAACAAGGAGCAAAGGTTAAAAAATATTAATTGACAGAAAAAAATATGAATGGAAGTAATTGGTAATTAACTTCTTTCATGCTTTAAACATCTCAATTAAAATTTGGTGTTTTTATTTATAGGATGGATTCTGGTTTGGATCTGGACAGGGGTCTTCCAGCTATCTATCCCCAAGATCACGGTTCATTGGACTCTCGTAAAAGTAACTTCTTCCGGGACCCTTCAGAGTCTCTATCAGCATTTACGCAGGGCCCGGAAGACTTGCCAGGACCTCTTGACAGAGTCCCTGTAGGCACAGGTTTTGACCCAGAGGAGCCAGGCTTACCAAGTGGGGAGGAGGTAGAAGCTCTTGGCCAAGCCATGCTCCAGAGAAATGTCTCACAGGGCTCCAGCCACTCTCTTAAGCTTGAAGAGCCTAGGTTTGACGGGCTACCCCTGGGAACAAAATCACTAGAGATACAGGAAGCAGGGGAACGAACTGATGATAAGCCCCAGAATGAGCTCTACTCTCAGGCTGCTGTAACAAATAACAGAGCTACCCCTCCTGCTGATGGATTACACAAACAAGAGAAGTTGCCTCTGCCAGCACCCAGCAAGCAGAAGACTGAGCTGCGGTGGGGTGGAAGATCAGGAGCTGGACGCAGAGAAGGACCAGGAGGAGACAGACCTGCACGTAGATCTGGGCCAATAAAGAAACCTGTCTTAAGGGACATGAAAGAAGAGAGGGAGCAAAGAGAAGAAAGAGAGAAGCGTCATGAGAGAGGGGAAAGAGGGGATAGGCCCAAAAAGGAACAGTCGTCCAAAGCTCCATCTGCAGCTGCTGTTGTATCAGAAGACTCCAGGCCTCACGGTGAGGGAAAGAGAGAAACTGCAGAGGCGGAGGAAACTCCAACTGCCCATCAGAGGGCCAGAGACTCTCAGCCTTCTTCTGGGGCTCCCACCTCTTCTTCTCAGGAGGAGAAGGTGGAAAAGGCACCCAGCAATGAGAAACATCCAGAACCCAAACTGCCCTCTCGGAAAGAGTCCAACCTCCCTCCACGTTCCTACCGGCGAGAGGAAAGAGAGAGGGGGCGAGAGGAAAGAGAGAGGGAACGAGAGCGGGAGAAGGAAATGGATAAGGACAGAGAGCGAGAATGGCCGGCAGACTCAAATTTCAAAGGTCGTGGTCGAGGGGAGTATTATTCCAGAGGACGAAGCTACCGTGGGACTTACAGTGGTAGAGGCAGGGGGAGTCGGGGTAGAAGCCGGGCAGAATACCCCTATCGAGAGCCCCGATCACGCTCAGATTTACCATCTGCTGCAGGTGCTGCTGCCTTTCGCAACAGGGAGGAAAGTGAAACGCGAAGTGAGAGCTCGGACTTTGAGGTTATACCAAAACGTAGGCGGCGCCGTGGTTCAGACACAGACTCTGAAAGTGAAGGCGGGAGGGAGTCTGCCAGTGATACTGGACCATCTGACCGTGAGCCTAGCACCAAACCTAGCCGTCCACTGAGAAGAGAGCTCCCTGGGGAGGGCCGCTCAGTATCTCACAAGCCAGGCTTTGGACCACCTCACATGGGGGAAAAGGTTGGATCAAGAGCAGATGATGAAAGCCGCCCCAAACCAGGATTCCTTCCTAAAGGAGAGCCTTCTCGGCGAGGAAGAGGGGGATTATACAGCAGACGAGGTGGAGCGAGGGAGCGTGGAGGCCCACGCTCAGCCCCTCTTAGACGACCAGCACCCAGAGAACCTTCGTCCCAGTGGCCCTCTAAACCCATGGAGACATTCAGGCCTGAAGATGCAGAGTCCACATCAAGATTTGACAATCCTCCTACTGACCGACGACCCCCAAAATCTGAGGGGAAGAAATTTGGGGAGGGGGGTCCTCAAAGTAGCAGAGAGAGGCCTCGTCGATCTAGACCAGCACGGCCCCCAAGGCAAGATAAACCGCCCCGCTTTAGGCGTTTAAAGGAGCGTGAGGCTGCAGTTTTGGCTAGTGGAGAGTCAGCCCCCAGTCCCCCTGTTTCTTTACCCTCAGTGCCTCCTGCTGCTGCTGTGCCCAGCACTGCAACTGCCCCAATCCCCCTCTCCCCAACTCTCTCTAGAGCTCCAGGAACCCCATTAACTGTGCCTGCAGAAACGGCAGCCTCTATGCCCACACCTGACCTGCCGTCTCCTTTAGAAGCGCCTTTGCCTGATACAAGTAGTCCCACTATTACTGCTGCTGGTACCAAGTCGCCTGATTTGTCAAATCAGAACTCGTCAGATCAGGCGAATGAGGAATGGGAAACTGCTTCTGAGAGCAGTGACTTTAATGAAAGGAGAGAGCGAGAAGAGAAGAAAGGAGCAGTGGAGCCTGCTAATGGAGCAGCTACAGCATCTGCACCAGCCCCTGCACCACCCCAGGGCTCTTTGACTCCCAGTAAAAGCTCACCTGATGGAGGGCTGACACCAAAACGTGATGGAGCTCCTGGAGCCAAGAGGAGCTTCTCGAGTCAGAGGCCTACAGAGAGACAGAATCGTAGAGGCAACAGTGGAGCCAAACCAGGGCGCAGCTACACAGGGGGCAAGGGAGAGAGGAGAGGAGGGGCCAAAGCTGGCCGCAAAGGGTGAGTGTAAGACAATGAGGCTTTTGTCACTTGCACAAAGAAGTTGAACAGAGTTTATTTTCAAACAATAAACCATGTGTGTAGTTATTATGCCTAATTAAGAGTTCAACTGAATAGCACCAGTGCAGAATGTAAATATCGCAGTAGTTTGAAGTGGCATGTTCTTGTTGTTTTAAGTTCATGACTGGGTTTCTTTCCCTGGTAAATAAATCTGGAAATGATCTTGTTAAGATGAAAGAAATTTCCAGAAGAATTTCTACTGGAAGTGCATTTAAAAAAGGAAAGGGGTATAATCATCATAGTATATTTATTATACACAATCAGTTTTATGGGATGTAGGAACTAAATTCAATCCTTGTATTTGAGCTTTAAGTTTTGTTAAAAGGGGCCATTATTTCTGCAATTATTTAGAAGGATTCTTCACTCTGGTGATCAGTATGCTATAATTGGCTGTCATAAAAGTAGCTAAATACGGAATCAGACTGGTGGTATTTTTAGACTTTTACTGTGTCTCAGGTTTCTGAAGGAAAGCAGAAAGATTCTCACTGTTTCTTGTACAAGCTGCCTGTGGTTTTGTTTTTTGCATAAATATACAGGAATTAAAGGTTTAAATGTTTTTGCTTTCTACTTGTCTCTTAATGAAACAGCCCTGCAGCCCAGAACTCAGAGACAGCAGCGCTAGCACCTGGAGGAGCAGCCCAGCGACCTGCAAAAGAGCAGCCTGCGCGTCGCAAAGATGAAGCTAAGCAGGCCACCAAGAAGCCCAAGGAGAATGCTCTTTCTCAGTTTGATCTCAATAATTATGCCAGTCAGTAAACATGCTCATAGATTAAGCCTGTACTGCACTCGAGCTGTTTATCACTTGAAAACTGAGGTTAAATTTGTTGTTATTGTAGGTGTTGTGATTATTGATGACCACCCAGAGGTTACCACCACAGAGGACCCACAGTCCAGTGCCAACGATGATGGTTTCACAGAGGTTGTCTCCCGAAAACAACAGAAGCGTCTGCAGGATGAAGAGAAACGGAAAAAAGAAGAGCAAACTACTCAGGTGGGGGAACGATAGTTTGTGTGGTGCAATGTTTAAAGTTAAAAAAATGTAGGTGTGTAACTAATATCCACACATGTCCTACAGAACTGGGGTAAAAAAGGCCCCGGTGAGAAGAGCAGAGGAAGTGGAGGAAAGCTGCCACCAAGATTTGCTAAAAAGCAGTCATCGCAGCAGCAGCAGCAGCAACAACAACAGGCCCCTCAGTCTCAGCCTCCTGTAGCTGCTGCCCCCCAGGCCCAACAGCAGCCTTCAGTTCCTGCTGCCCAACATCCTCATCATGCCTCCTCCCAGCCTGCTGCTTCACCTCAGACTCTGGAAGGAACAGTGGCTCCTCTGCCTTCTGTTCCACCTGCTGCTGCAGACTTCACGTCAAAGAGCCTACCCCCTGCACCTGCACAGACACACAGTACTCTGGGTACTGAATTGTGGGAGAACAAGGTAGCGGGTGGTACCGTCCTTCCGGATGTCAAGAAGCGTGAGTGGAAAAGTTCATTTTGGTCTTAATCTTTTGACTCTTGAAATTATCTTTGGTTGAATTGTGGATGGCTTTCTAATCTAAAATATACAATGTTTATTCCAGTTGGTCCAATAAGCCCTCCCCAGCCACCTTCTGTGAGTGCCTGGAACAAACCTCTTACCTCCTTTACTGGTACTGTCTCCTCTGAGGTAGGTAAAATGCTTCTCGCACCTTCCTCTTTATTGTTTTAATGCTTTTGTCACACGATAAACCGTGAAACATGTGTTTTTTAGGGTATAAAGCCTGGAGCGGAGGGCAGCGTGGAGCTGGGGATAGACAGTATTCAGTTTGGAGCGCCATCATCTGCAGGCAGCACTGACAGTGATGGAGTTCCTGCATTGCTTGAAAGTGGCTCTGAAAACAAACTACCTGCTCCCAAAGAACAGAGACAGAAACAACCTCGAGCTGGCCCAATCAAAACACAGAAGGTACACATAGTCTTCTAGAAATGCAGTTTTGTGTTAAATGACACTGGCTTGTGTCATTTCTGTAAATATTTACTCCAGCCTAAATGTTTAATCACTTCTCCTCAGCTACCAGAGATGGAACCAGTGGAAACCAAGGAGTACAAGCCAGGTCCCATTGGTAAAGAGCGCTCTCTAAAAAATCGTAAGGCCAAAGATGCACGTGGAGGAGAAGCTGATGGGATGGAGGGAGGAGTACCTGGAGGAGGTGCTAGCAGAGCAGCAGACTCCAGTCCTCCCACTAGCGACACCACAGTACCAGAGCTGGGTGGAGACATTGAGGGCATGATCACAGTCCCCTCAGCAGAGTACAACAGCAACTCTAAGGTATACTACAACTGTTTTACAACCGTTCACATTGAGCTAGATGAAGTCCTGCTATAATTAACCCATATAGTCTGATGACTGAAATGGGGGAGAGTTTAGTTTATGTCCTCAATTTATTGTTTACAGATGGAGCTAAAAAAAATACAATGATAAAGAAACCACTTCTCTTCAGACAATATCAGGTCATTATTGACTGCATGTAAGCAAACACCATCCATCTTTTGCTCACCACACATTGTGGTTACTGGCAGGCAACCAAAGTCTGTTCAAATGTGATCAGTTAGTAGCACTTGGGCTACAAGCAAACTACAAATGGAAATCAGAGAACACCGGGCATCAAATCCTGTCCCTCAAACTCTGTTGAATGACTTCATTTGGGACTTCATTCATGGCTGGCACAATATTCAAATTATTACTTAACCAGTGATGTTTTTTCCTCCCCAAAATTCTTTACTTTTTCATCATGAACAACATTTAGTTAACACTTATAGTACTTTTGTTACTCTGTTTTAATATGAATGCCTTCATATTAAATTATTGTCCCTCAGGAGTCTGTCACTGACTATACCACCCCCTCCTCGTCGTTGGCCGACAGCGTTCCCACAGCAGGCAACAAAATGGAAGAGAGTTTAGTGGCCAATGTGAGTATATGTCTTTACACAGGCTCAAAATGTTACACACCATTTTTAATTTGAGGAGATTACGTCTTTTTTTTTCCCTCCCTCTGGTTCTATGTTTTTTAGGTGGCACTACCGCACTCATTGCCTCTCCCTCGCCGCGAGACCCTCCAGCAGAGCTCCAGTCTCAGTACAGTCTCTCCAGCTACTGTTGACCTAACACTAAAGGTACACAGATGTACAGAAAACTCTAAGCAACATTATTTTCTGCAAAATTTTGTTCTCTGAACCATCACTTAAACACTTTTTTCTTTCTTTTACCTCTTCAGATGGAATCCGCACGCAAAGCATGGGAAAATTCTCCAAGTCTGGAGAAGAGTTCTCCTGTCACCACCTCCTCATCCCCCATCACCTCCTGCGCTTCCTCATACTCCTCCTTCTCCTCAGCCTCCATGCCACAGATCCCGGTGGCTTCTGTTACCCCCAGTACCTCACTATCAGGTAATGTAACTCCCACTCAAACATATCCTACTTCCCACAGTATTGTTTTTGCAAACTTGTTAAAACACATCTTTTAATCATTTTCACCTCGCAGGCTCTGCCACTTATACGACATCGTCCCTCAGTACCAAAACCACCACAGCCTCTGACCCCCCTAACATCTGTAAGGTGAAGCCCCAGCAGCTGCAAGGTGGAAGCCTGTCCTCTTCTAGCAATAGCAGCAGTAGCAGCAGCTTCTCTCAGCTTGGCTGTGTGCCTCCCCTCCTGCCCCAGCAACAGCAGACCCCACAGGTGTACGTCTCTCAGTCTGCAGCAGGTGAGGAGAAAACTTCTGTTATACAGATTTTAAAGGTTTTGTTATTACATATTTGTGTGTGTGTGTGTGTGTGTGTGTGTGTGTGTGTGTGTGTGTGTGTTTCTGTTTCTGTGATTGATCTGTAATGTTTAACATGTGTAGGTTCTGCAGCTCAGATTCCAGCCTTCTACATGGACACTAGCCACCTCTTCAGCACACCCCATCCTCGTTTGGCTCCTCCTTCCCTGGCGCAGCAGCAAGGTTTCCAGCCCGGCCTCTCACAGGTAGGAATAAAACAATACAGTTAAGTCTTTAGAGAAATATTAAAAGACAAAACCATTATTTAAATTTTTTTCTTCTTCCCCCACCTTATAGCCAACTGCCGTGCAGCAGATTCCCATCCCTATATATGCTCCTCTGCAAGGTCAGCCTCAGCATCAACACACTCATCAGGCTCAGCTAGGACTCAGCGCCGGCCCTCCAGTCTCACAGCCACAGGACCTCTTTAGCTCTTCACTGCAGCCTTACAGGTAACGGCATCACAGGCTTTCAGTTTGCTTCTCCCTTCCCGCCATTGTTTCTTTCATCTCATTCTTTGGTTTTGTCATCCATCAGGTCCCAGCAGGCATTCATGCAGAGCAACTTATCACAGCCCTCTATGATGCTCTCAGGACCATCCCTCCACAGTTATCCTGGTGTGCAGGCACCTGAGCTGGGCAAGCCTCAGTCCAACTTGGCTTATCAACAACCCTCCTCCACCCAGCACATTCCCATTCTGTTTGAGCCGCAGCTGAACCAGCCCTCTGGCATGGGTGGGTCTCAGCTCATTGATACACACCTGCTGCAGGTAAACGGAAAATCATATGGACAGTGAATTTGATTAATTTGTATATGCATGCATTTCATCTCACTTTTTTGTGCCTTTGGTTCAGACTCGACAGGGAATGAATCAGCACTCGAACATGTACTCAGGGCAGGTGCAACAGCATGGTCAGAGTAGCTACTACAGCAACACACAGTCACCCAGTTCTGCAATGCAGCAGGTAACCTACATGCAAAAATAACAAATAATAATAAATTTATGAACCTGTTCTGGGTTTTAAATGTTGGACCACACTTTATTTTTCTTCTTCTCACTTGGGGTTACCATTGTTTTAATTTCTCCCCAGGTGACGGTCCCTCAGCTGTCCCTGCCTAACTTTGGCTCGGGTGGAGGCCAGCCCCTCTTGGCACTACCTCCCACTCCTCCCCAAACCCAGCCCCCCAATATCAACCGACAGCCCCCAGTCTCTCAGCCGTACCGAGGCATCATGGGCCCCAACCACAGCATGATGCAGCCTCCCACCAGCAAGGTATTGAACCATCTGTATTTGACAATTTAAATAAACAGAAGTTTTTACGTGAGACTCAGTGGCTTATTGTGACGTGTTGTAGATGGACATGGATATGAAACTATTTGGCAGTGGGATGGACGTGAAGCCAGGGACTCCTCCTGTCAGCGGCAGGAGCACTACACCCACCTCTAGTCCTTACAGGTAAATGCGTAAAAGTACAGTTAACATTGTTATCATTTTTATTTGAAGCCTTATTTAATGTGGACAAAACAGAAGAGAACAAACTGTAATGAAAACCAGTCATTTTATATAGATATTCCTGTGTCACAAACTAAAAATGTACCTTAAGGCGCTTCTTATTCTCAGGAGTGTTCATAGGTTTTGTTAATATCATGTTTCTGTAATGTTTCTTTGACTTCTCTCTGCAGGGCCAGCTCCACCTCTCCTAGCAGCCAGTCAAGCAAGATTAACAGTATGCTCTACCAGAAGCAGTTTCAGCCCAGCTCTGCCGGCATGAGAATGACGCAGCACTTTCCTGGCCAGTTCAACCCACAGGTAATAATCAAATTTTGTTTTTCTTTGGTAACTTGTATAAAGCACTAATTTTGAACTATTAATTCCAAATGATTGAGTTTATTCTGCTCCCTTTTTATTCAGCTTCTGTCTCAGCCCAGCATAGTCTCTCCTCTGGTTCGCCCTCCTCATGCTAACTCCTTCGCTGGAGGTGTCCAGCGCTCTCCCATGGGCCCTCCAATGTCACCCAATGTAAGCGGTGGGCTCATGCCTCACCCCAGACCGCAGCACCCACAGCACAGCCACCACTCCCCACGGGGACCACCTGGCTCAACCCTTGCACCCAGAGGCACGCAAGCAGCTCTAAAGGCTGAACAGGACCTAAAGGTGTGTCTGCTGTTATTTGTTTGTTGGAGTAGCCTGTGCAGTCTAATGGATATATTAGTTGAATTATTTGTATTTTTCTTTCCCTCTTTAGGCAAAGCAGCGGGCTGAGGTGCTCCAGTCCACTCACAAGTTCTTCTCAGAACAGCAGCAACAACAGCAGCAGCAGCTCAAGGCCCCGCAAGCCAGCAAAGCATCTCGAATCGATCAAGGAGGAAAACCCCCGCTTGACACATCAGCTCCAAACCACCAGACAGGAGGCGAGCGCCCAGATTCTGAAAAACCCTCCGCATCCACGGCCAAGCCCATACGGACTGGCCCCATAAAGCCGCAGGCCATCAAACCAGAGGAGGGAAAGTAAAGCACTTCTGACCCTCTTCAGATAATGAAACGAAAGGATGGAAGAGTGAATCTAGCCCCATTCACTCAGCCACCACCTCACATCAGCCCCGAGGACAGCGTGGGGGAGGAGTTGGGTAGAGATACAGATGGTAGTGGTTACTGACAGTAGGCCCTTTGGAGTGTAAACAAAATCCTCTTCCTCATCTTCCTTCCCCCGTCTTGTCCCGCTGTAGGTGGGGGCATTTGAGTTGGGTTGTTCCATCACATTTAGCTGCCGGTAAAGTTGCTGAGCAAGCTGTTCCATAGAAATCTACTGTGACGGTAGATGACGAGAGAGTTGGGGGGAGAGAGAGAGAAATCTGAAATTTGCTGCTGAGTTTGCCATTTTTTATAGCTCCTCATTTCTGTTCAGTTTACCCTCCCACCCACCAAATAGGATCACACATTATATCAGATCCCTGTTTTGTTAACAAGAGAATGAATCAAATTTGATTTTGTAGTTGAAGCAATCTTAAGATGTCATTTAGTGAAGCACACGTTTTGTTCCCCAATCTCCCATTATAACTAATCCAGAGATCCGTGCAGGCGTGCACACCCTCTCGCTCAACGGTTTGATCCGATTACTGCTCGAAGATATGAATTCTGAAATCCTGTTGTCATTTGTTTTGTTTTCTTTCTTTTTTTTACCAGAATTGAAATGTGAAAATCGCAGCTTTTGATTGACTTTAATAATCGATTGAGTTCTTGATTCGTCTGCCTGTGAGCCTTTGCTCCTGCCTTCTGCTCTCATCTCCTTGCCTGAGATTTTACCGATGTGTTGGGGTGGGTGTGTGTCGGGTCTGTGCGTGTGGTAAAAACAGAGGGAGAGCTTGTAGCTGGACTCTCCTGTTTATTTAGCCAAAGGTTAAAGCAGAGCAGAGATGAAGTCGCAGCCTTTTTAAGATTGCTGAGATTTGAGTGGATTTACAGGTTTACATGGATGATGTATGATCACTACTTGCAGTTGTTCCAGTGTAGGAGCTGCTGTCACACACACACACACACACACCCATTCACTGCTTTCACACCCATCCTTGCTATCACACAAACACACACATACACACCTCACTGTCAAACACCGAGACCTGCTGCTATTGACTGATTTTTAGAGTTTAGCTAGAGTTTAGCAGGATAGGGCTGGGTAGAGGAATCAGTGAGCCGATCGTTTAAAACAAATCTTTGTGTGTGTGTGTGTGTGTGTGTGTATTGACCTTTATGGCGAGAGGGAACAGGAACAGGACGGAGAACAAGTTTAAAATAAAAATAAAAAAAGACGGAGGGAGAGAAGCCTCAAATTCTGAAGTGTTTGGGCAGAAGGACAATTATTATTTTGTTGTCTTTGCTGATGAGAGCAATCAGTGCTGTTTTCTCTCTGCCTCACCTCCACTGGCTGCCCCACCCACAATGCTCTCATCTTGGGGTTGTGGTGACAATGGTCCTTCAGAAATGTACAGTAGTATGCGCCCTGAGGTGGTGAGGGGACTCCTCACGTCTACCCTGGTTGAGGGAAAAGTCCTTACTCTGGAGGGGGGATTAGGGAGGGAGGGTAATGAATTGTTTGTTTTGTTTTGTTTTTGATTTTATTTTATTTTTGTTGTACTTGTACAGGGGTTTCATCGCTGTATTAAAATATGTACGGTCTTATTTACATTCTCTTGGTTTGGTTACAGAAACTAATAAATAATATACTGTTGAGATGTTTTTCAGTGAAGTGTGCTTTTTACTTCCAAATCCTTTTCGATGATCATGCTGTGAAATTTCTAATCAATTTAATTCGGGTTTTGATTGCATCTGACCACTAGGTGTCAGTAAACACCATTTTAAATGGGAACAATGGAGAGCTTACATGAGGAAAACCCATTTTCTTCTAGTTCCACCTTCTTTTGAAGAGCTGATGGAAAGGTCTTATGACTGGTCAGTAAATCACTGATGTTTTATTACCCCTTAACCCTCTCAGGCTTAAATTAAACTTTTTGTTGCTAATGCACAACCAAGTCCTGCAGTGGTACTTCTGAGTAAAAGAAACTCATAAAATATGTATGTTGGGTAATCACGTTAGTATTTAACTGTTGCAAATCTGCAACGCCTGCCTGGAGAGGGTTAAAGTCACTGCTTGACCAGGTTAACAGGGTTTTGTCTCGAGAGAAAGTACTTTAACCCCTGGAGGGTCTTGGGTCGATTTGTGGCTATTTTTCGGCTATTTTCAAATTTTGATTACCTGCCATTTGCACAGTGTTGAATGGAATATAGCGAAAGTCTGCAAAAAAAAAGTTTGGTCACATTTACTGTTAAAATTTCAGTATGACTTCCGGAAATTAGCTTCAGGGGCTAAGCTAGCGATAAACTTACGCTATTGATCCTAGGGTCGATTTGTGCCCCATTGAAACCCTTTATAAACGCTATTTTTCACGGCAAAAAAAATACGGTCAAATCGATCTCGATCGGTAATGCTTCCGCTTCCGCTTGCAGTACTGGCCTTGGAGTTGTAATTTTTTTATTTGTCCACCGGGTGGCGCCCTTGCTCCACATTTGACCCGGGGCTGGAAAACAGCGGGCTGCTTAAAGAGACCTGCGGGAAATGACGCCTCTTTTCCGGCGTGCTGCCGCGGTTTCGCCCGCTGATCGTGCGGGACAATTTTCGGCCCCAGGACCGTTTGAGGTTGGATTTTTTTTTTTTAAATCAACAGGAAATGACGTATTTGTTGTGACGTGGTACCGGATGTGTGTGTTGGAAAAAGGGGTCCGACGCAACATGCCCCGGTCATCGTCGCGAGTCAACCCGGGAGCATGCACCGATTCCGGGCTAGAGGAGGAGCATTTGCCGCCTGGAGACTATTTTCTGGTCCTGAAAAAAAAAATAAAAGGCGATCGAAATGACTGTTTGTGCCAATCTTTAGTCCATCTAAAGGCCTAATTATAATAACAATCAAATATTACTTCAAATGTTTTTTTGGGAAAATATTTAGTTTTTTAGTTTTTTTTTTAGTTTTTTTGTAATTTAAAGGGTTAAAACAACGAAAATATAATTAAAACTTTATATGAATATTTCAGGGAGAAGTAGTTTTAAAAGACTGACCAATTTAAAGTGAAAAAAAAAATTAATATTTAATATTTTTATTGCACTTTTTGGGCGTGGTCGATAGTGTGCATTTTATGAAATGCGCTCCTGGAAAAAAAATAAAAGGCGATCGAAATGACTCTTGGTGCCAATCTTTAGTCCATCCAAAGGCCTAATTATAATAACAATTGAATATTACCTCAAATGTTTTTTTTGGAAAATATTCAAGTTTTTTGTTTTTTGGGGCAAAAAAAGCAGTGCGCTCATGTGACGAAACCGGGATATAAAGGGTTAAAATCCGCGAAATGTAATTAAAACTTGACATGAATATTTCAAGGAGAAGTAGGTCTAAAAGATTGGCTAATTTAAAGTGGAAAAAAATATTAATATATAAATTTTTTATAGTGCTTTTTTGGGCGTGGTCGATTTGTGGCTCTAAGACCAATAGTGTATGCATTTTTCTAGGACCCTCCAGGGGTTAAAAACCTTTCAAATATGCTAAATATCATTTTATTTATTTGAAAATTAGATTAAATCTTTGCTAATTGGTAAGACTTGGTTTTTATTCATTTGAATCGCCAGTAATCAGCAGTGCTTTGAGCCCTTTCAGTTTTCCAAGACTTAGAATGGTATTTTAGTAGTATTAAAGTAATATTTCCTGAACCATATAATTTGAAAACCTCAGCTTATGAGCTAAAAACAACAGTTCCGTTTTAGCTGTGTTACCAACAACGACTTTAGACACCTGTTCAGCTGAACATATATTATACTTCAGGGATATCGAGCTGTCCATTCTACCTGCTTTGGTACAAATGAAAGTGGCGAGCAGCAGCTCAACTGGCAACTTATTAACGTCTACCAGATGCTCTGGGTTAAACTGCTGTCATCTGTGAAGTCGACAGTGGTGTTCTCTGGCAGATACCAGTTCAGCTGCATAATCTACAGCTGTGAACACAAGTCTCACTAAAGGATTGCAGAACCCGATGAGACCCTTATGGAATCAATTTCTAACTTTAGTTGGACATATCCACCAGTAGCCCTCTGGACATAATTTGGTAGTGCTTCTGTTCTTCCTTGCACAAAGGAGCATATGCTGGTCCTTATGCGGCCCTGTCCAGGTGCCATCATGTAACACCCCATCTCCACACTCTTGAGACTGTTTTGGGAGAGACGACAAACTTTGCAGTGCCTGTGTATGTGTCATCCTGGGGGAGCTGGAAGAAGTTGGGACATGCCAGTCGAGCTGCATGGTCCTGGTGGTGAGAAGAGGGTGCAATAAAAGACCTGTCTCATGGTATCTTCTCCACACTCTTGAAACTGTGCTGGGAGACTGGGTGTGAAATGGATTCACACTGGTTTCTGCTCCCTACCTGGATAGATTTATACCCCTGACGTTTAAGTGAGCATGTGCAATACTTTGATCAGAATAATTGTTTTATTTTTAATCAATCTAGTTTTAATAGCTAGAAAGCGATGAAATTGCATTAAATCTTTGGCTTTTCTTTAAAAATTGAACGTCTCAACATCTTAAGATAACAAATAATCACTCAGACTTTCTAATTCAGGTTTATTTCATGATGATTTTGAACATTACATCATTATTTTGACTACATTGTACAAGTACATGCATTATTCAGTAAGTAAGAGCGCAGTTTATTTGATAAAAGATGTTGACTGGTGAAACAACTGTATAGGGTGTATGTAGTACCACAGGAGTTTTTGTCATATATTTTTAATTCCACATAGAAAAATTCTGTGTTCTTTTCTTTCAACCTCAAATATACATAGCTTAACAAGAAAACAACAAAATTATACATCTGGATTAAAGGCGGTACAAAAATAATTCCTCTAAAAACATGTTTGTGGACCATACCACAGCCAAAGCTCCTCACATCTGAGGAAAAAAGCACCTGCCTGGAACACTGTTCCTCAGATGTTTTCATCTCACTTTTAAGTTTGGTAGTTAGGCTCCTCTACACATGGATACTGAAGGTGTTAGGTTTCTAACAACTGCTGCCACTCATGCTCTAAAGCTGTGAGTCTTTGAAGCGGGAACAGCCAAGCAAATGTCACTTTTCAGCAGTCACTCTCGTGCTGGCCTCAGTTGGCCTGCTGGCGCCCGAGCCTGACGTCATAGGACACTATGTGGAAGTTGTCCCAACCAAAGAGCTTCCTCTGAGCCAGGCTGTAGTCGATCATGCTGTTGTAGCCGTACTTGTTCTTGAAGGGGATGGCCAGGTTCTTCCCCTGGCTGGTTTTGGTGTCGTACATGTAGTTGATGGTGGTTTCACGAGATGCATAACTAGCTACGGTGTACAGCTTGCCGCAGATGATGAAAGAGTTGGCCACAGAGTTCTTCCTGATGTTGGTTTCCCAGCTCTTCTTCACCCCCAGGCTTTCTGGGTCCAGCTGTGAGATAACGATTGCTCCCTTGGCCTTATTGGTGGAGTAGACGGCCCACAGCCCATTCTCGTCCACAGACAAGTCGATGTCGGTGTAGCCTCCCCAGGAGTATGGGAACTGGCCATGGAAGCCAGCGTGAGGAAGCTCACGGCGAGCTGCGACGCTCTCAGAAGCCAGGTCGTATCGGATGAGAGTGCGGCTGTTGCGTCTCTGATAATACAGGGAACCTCTATACACAGTGGCACCAGTGCTCTCTAACAACTCCGGCAGCAGCAGGACCTACCGAGGGGAAACAAGAACAATAATCAAGATTTAATTAAGATCAAAGATGTGTTCCATCCTGAACATCAACCATGTGACACCTGCCTTGGATGGGAAGCCTTTAGAGAGTTGCTCCAAGTCCTCATACCCAAACATCTGCTTGACCTCAGCACCAATGGCATCAATGCGCCAGAGCATGTTGGGTCCGTAAGGAGAAACAGCCTCAGGGTCTTGCATCCAAATACCATATTTACCTGCTATATTATCAGCTTTCCTGTGAGTTACCGGCTCACCAACTGAAAGGAGCTCCCCACATCCTGCAAACAGGAAGGATAGAAATTACTATTATTTTCTCAAAAAACACAAATGTTCCCTGATAGTTAAACATTTAGGCCATGGGATCATTTAAGGTGGCTCAAACGAGGAGATCTACATGCGCATGACTGAGGGGTGATGACAGGAATCTGATCGAGGTCACGGTTTCTCCTCATGGAAGCAGACAACAGGTCTGGAGATGCAACTCGACAACAAGTCCAACTTTGCCTGAGTCACCATGACCAGAGCAGCAGCAGCTGTAGTACGACTCATCCTGCGCGGGAACTCTATGCTTCTCTTATTTGGAAAACGATAAGGCAGGCTGTATATTTACCACTTCCTTAAATACACCCTTGCTCTCAGGTTCAGGAAGTAAAGCCGGATTTAAGGTTAAATAGGAGTATGTCTTATAAATATACTGGTTAGTGTGGCCTCATCTAAGATCTAATGACTATCTGTGTTGACTGCATGTGTATTTTCATGATGTCCATGAAAAAGAAACTAGCCCAGAAATGAGCGGTGACGTGGCTTTGGGAAGGTTCAAGCGTGTCATCGCTAGAGGTGCTTTCCCTCTACACTTAGAAGACAAATATGAAACTCAGGATTGCGCTCATACCTACAGACAGGCATGACTGTGGTATTCTCACCCCAAATGCCCCAGTATTAATAGTAGTATTTGCTTTGAGACTGTCAGCAGAGGTGGGGGGGCGAGTGTCATGTTTGGCAAGTCAGATGGATGCACGGGGAGAAGGGTGGAGGGAGGGAGGGAAGTAGGAGCTGTAAAAACTGGACACTTTAAAGGGTCATACTGGTGTGTTTGTACTATAAACCTTATAAAACGTAGTCATGGTGACATCATCCACTGGTTTATGAGCACCGTGTTTTTCTGGAGTCAGGAGTGACCATGTCGGGATGAGAGGATGAGAGGGTAGAGTGCTACAATATCATCTCTAGTAATCTACAGTATAATCTGTATGGGTGTGTTACACAGACACACATACCTGCTAATTAGACTAGAGTCTCACAAAAGTGGTGCACAAGACCAACACCAGGATCTCATAGGTTAATTTAAAATATTATACCAAAGGAGACAAAACATTAAACACAACCTATAACAATATAGTTTATATCAGGTGGAAAAGTTAAATAATATCTCACTGAGATAAAAATGACACAGAAAGAGAACAAAAATAAAAAAAAAACAAAAGTGAAATAAATAATAAGTATTGTGGTATTAAAACTCTTCAAAAGGCACAAACATGTTCAAGGAGTCCCGTTTTGGAACAAGTAAGTTATTTTAAAGAAAACCACTTTTTAAATGACCCACCGTACAACTGTAAAATATTTGTTTCCATTATTCCATTTTGCAACTAGTAGTTCAGTACTGCACAACATGCATTTAATTGGTGTGTATAGACAATATGTATCTACTGGTCTCTATTTGTGATTCCATAAATAGCAATAAGCCTCAGTTCAAATACACCATCCAACTACCTGTGTTGTCCTCGTTGCCACCTGGAGCGGGTACCTCTGTCACGGCAGCCTTCAGCTCCTGAAAGCCCGGAGCTCCATACTGCCATGCTGAATCTGAACAGAGAGAGACCTGGGGTGAGCTGAAGAAGATACAGGAGACAGTGAAAGTTCTGCAGAAAAGTCATCTCACCTCTCAAATTGCTGCTGTCTTCCTGCCTGCTGGGTCTGGTCAAGAGGCGAGACATCGGATTCAACCCTAAACACAGACAGGCACATCATAGGTTTTTGTTGCACACTTTTCTTGTAGTTGGAGAGAGTTTATGTATACCCAAATATGTCTATGGCATCAATGACAGCAGGGAATCTGACAGCAGAAAAGAAACACCCCTAAATGGATTCCCAGCTGCTCTGGAGTCAGACAGTCGGTAGATTGACCGACCATAACACACACATACATAACACACAAGTCAACACACTTGACACCCCGTTCCACCCCACCGTCAGCTCAACTTCAAACCACCCGTTTGCTCTTCTTCCCCTATATCACTCTTCTCTTCTCTTCTCTTCTCTTCTCTTCTCTTCTCTTCTCTTCTCCTTTTCTCTCCTTTTCTCTCCTTCATGAAATACTCAAACCTAAACAATGTCAAACAATAACTGCAAACTGTGTACCCCTCAGAAACTTGAAGACGTAAACACGGTGATGTTTACAAAAGAAAAAAAATGATACGCAGTCTATGTCTGGGTATGGCCGTCCTCTGGGACTAATTGCATGGGTGTGAGCATGTGAAAGCCGTGCTTTTCATAATCAAGCCTAATGATGCAGAGAACGTTTTCATCTGGAAGCAAATCTTGATTTATGATAAAGACGGGAAGAAGGATGGTAAATGACGAACAACAGTTGTGTTGTAAAAAACGTTCCCAAATGTTCCCAAAAATTAAAGGTTTTTAAAGCAAAAGCACCAGTCGTGATTTAACTGTAGCAGGAAGTTTAATGTCTGCCTCTGCTCTGAGGACAGTCCCACAGAGTAACAGCCATTTATCATCATCACAGGTAAACAGCCACATTCTCCTACTGTCTTTTCCCTAGTGTGTATGGCAGTGATTGCCATATGGGCCCTCATATCCTGCCTCTTTTGTTTGGGATGTCACTGAGTAAAATACCATAAACCTCATTAATTTCCCGCCGGAGGATTTATGTGAGGATGGAGGAGTCTAATTGACCCCAGCTAGCAGACTTCGGCTCGGCTGCTGTAAACATTTTGCATCTGGATATTTATTCTTCCTGTATACTCATGAGTCAGTGTTTGAAGTATACCACACAGAAGATTTTCTTAAGCTGCAGTTCCTCTACCTGTTGCATGTGAAGCCCTGTGCCTGAGGCATCTTGCAAATATTATTTACTACTGCAAATCCTGCTGGCTGCACATTCAGGAAGTTGAAGAAACTCTTCTAAAAGACAATGAAGCAGACTGTATTTATTCCTCTCCTGTGACTTAAAACTAAAATAACCTTTTTCTATATAAATCTGACTTCTACTGCTTGTCTTCTACTGGCTTCATCGATTTTCCACCATTTTCAAGTTGTAAACTTTGATTTTCTTGGATCTTAGTTCAGCTGTCTACCTTAAAAAAGGTTTGTGTTATCACTTCCAGTGTAAATTCTATGTGAATATCTTTTTATAAGACCTAGAATAACATTACACAGTGCGGCTCGTATATTTTGAGTGGCAACTACTACTAGAGATCATAACCACTGCATGGGTTGTAAACAATAAAAAAATGTTCCTGTCAGAGTTTCCTTACTCCTAAACACAACCTGGTTTGACATTTATCTCTTCTCTCCTCCTGCATGTCTTCCTCAGACTCTGATCTATTCGACATCTGCCTGTCACCCTGAGGGAGCCTCTCTGTGTATTTCAGTCTGCAGGTGCAAACATGAGGAGCTCAGCAGATAGCCTGGAGTATGCAGGAGATAGAGCTTATAAGCTCTCCTGATGCACAGGGAGTAGGGATGTCTGGCAGGAATTAGAAAAGCAGGATTTACTGCTGATGGCAAGCTCAGCCTTAAAAGCAACTTACGATGAGAGCCAGGAGGGTGGACGGAGTGACGGCGTAGAAAAAAAGAAGAGAGTGCTTACCAACAATATTATGGCCATGTCAGTTCTACTTGTGTTTGGCCACTTATAACCTCAGTGGCTCTAAGATAACTTCTAAGCTCCGTGGAGCCCTCTAACCCCTGTTCTTGGCCACAGACCCACATCCTCAACAATCCCAGCCCACCAGCTATCATCAAAAGCCCTCAGATGAGATCTGGGCAAAGGAACAACCGCTTCCAGAGAGTGCATCACATTTCAGTCCCCCTTCCCTCCCCAGCAGAGCTATTCGCACACTTCTTGCCATGCAGAGGGAAACACCAGTCATAAAGAAAGCAACCTCTGCCCATAAATACTAAGCTGACCCCCTCTGGGCTGCGTGTTTATCATCCCTAAATGCAGTGCAGGAAGTGGGAAGCACAGAAACCTGAGCTGAGTGTAGCTGCAGACAAAAGGGGCAACCAAAACATTAACAGCATGCAAACAGGTGTGAATCATTAAAACATGAACTCACTGATGAGTTTGCAAATGTTATTAAGCATTGCACGTAAGTATGTGGTGGTTCTCTTACCACTACCAGGTCTTTTTGAGACCCTGTCCTGCAGAGTGGGGCTGGGTGGGACCATGGGTGTCTGTTGAGGACAGGGTTTGTTCCTCAGCCTCTCTGTCTCCCTCCTCATCTCCTCCATTCGAAGCTGAAGCCCATTCAGTTCCCTCTCTAGGTGCTCCTTTTCGCTCTGCAGCAGGTTCCTCTCTCCAACAGCCCGGTTCAGTGCCTCCTGCAGCTCAGACTGAACTCTGGCTCCAGACCCTTGTTGAACCCCTGGGAGCCGAGAGTCCCCTGCACTCAGCTGGGACACCAGGACCTCCAATAGGTTGAGTCTGGCCTTCAGTCCTTCCACCTCCGGACCTCCAATTTGTGGGCAGCTGGACTCAACAGGGCTAGGAACCGTGAAGGTGTAGTGGCATCGCCCACCTCGGTCATTTCCCCTCCACAGAGTAGCTCTGTCCTGTGCCTCACCTCGCATCAGAAGACCGCATAAACAGAATGAGAGTAGAGCAAACATGTTTGAGACAGCTCACAGTTAACTCTAAAAACTTTTTCTTTCTTTTGCCCACTCTTGGATTTATTGTGGAATTATCCTAAACCTTTCGCAACTCCTAATTTCAACTGATGGCTTTCTTCTTCTTTTTTTTAAGTCTTCCCTCAGGTATTTTCTCTTTTTCTGCAGTTTTGCCCCTCTCCTCCCACTCTTGCTCTCTCCTCTGTCTCTCCTCTATAAACAGGTCTGCAACACTGAGCTCTCCCCCGACAGCTCACAGATATTTATACATTCTGGAGGGGACGAAAGGAGGGAAATGAAAAGGAGATGAGAGGAGAGGTGTAGAGGAGGGAGGAAGAGAAGGGAGGGAAGAAAAAGAAAGTAAAGAAATACTGGTTGTTTTGAGAAAAAAAAAGTCTCATTCATGCACAAGCTGTTTATGCTTACAGATTTAGGAATCAGACGTTACAGCTTGCTGTCTTTTCATTATTTTCAATTACTGCTATAATTATACCTTTCATTGTGTAAAAGCCTCCAATAATATGCCTCATCCTGTGTGTCAAAGGCGATTTGCTTGACATTTCGGTCAATAATAGAGGGGAAAGCTTGTCCTTGTTGGATACAATTACCTTCTGAGAAGACAGTGTTCCCTTCCCAAATTGGAAGGGGGGGGCGGGGGTGATGCAATCGGCAAGTAAGAGCCGTCCTCCTGAGTGGTCAAAGGTTATAAGTCCTTTGACAACTGGATACCTGACGTTGATCCCCATGAGTGAAAATTCCCAGCACTTGTTGCCTGAGTGGATTTGTTTCTGTCTTTTCTGACACACTGCCTGTAGTGACTCATTCCTACAGTTATCAGATACGAGGATAGCTTTAGAGAGCCAGAATAAAATATCTGAAAGAGAAACACTCCAGGTGCAGATAAACATACTTTCCAGTCGAAACTAATCTTTACAGCTCTCAGCTTACCTTCATATCCTGCCTTTGTTTGCATTTCTTGAATCTCTCTTGGCTCCTTTCCTACTCCTCTTATTCTCATGCCTCCTTACTTTTCTATGTTCTCAATTCTTGACCTGGCAGATCACTCTGATGCCTAAATCGTCTACTTTAGGGATGCCAAAGGGAAAAGAGGGAAAAGGAGAGCCAGTCAGCTAGAAAGTAAACAAGATAAGACATGCAGACGTAATACTGCTTCTGGTAATACTTACTTGACACATTTACCTTTATCGAAGCAATGACTGGCTGGAAAGATGGATGAACAGATGAATAGGGTACACTATGCTTAAAATCAACTTTTCTTTTATGTGGTATTGTTAGATATTAATTTCATTAATATTTTCCAATAATTTAAATTAAAGAGAAGTTTAAAGGCGAAACCAAAAGAACCACAGGTAAACACTCACGAGGAGAATTAAAATAAAGAGCAAAGAGTCTCCTAAAACCACTGACACTATGATCTTCTGTTTGATCATTCTCAGATGAAGAGGGTGTGTGCTCGTTAACTGGCTGCCATATTATCCATTCTGCTTTCTTGTGGGTTTAATTCACTTTTATACGACTCATAAATTCGTCGCTATGCCCGGAATCTGAAGTCATCAGATATCAGCACCTTGCAGAGGACCAAAACATCCTCGGCTGCCAATGTGAGAGTGTCTCAGCAGGGGCAACGGATAAAAGTGTCTCATAGATTTAAGTAGTAGTGTGGCCCAAATCTTTTTTCCTGACCAGTAGCAAAATTCAAAACTCTAAGCTCTAACTCTTGACAGGGCAGCAGCTTTTACAGCCAGGACTTTACAGCCTCTGTGATTACCATCGAGCAACATGCACCTTTATCACCACAGCTTTAACGACATTCAGGCAAGTGCATGACATGAAATGACCTCTCTCCTCTTCATAGCTGAAATTAAGTCATCCCCCCTACTGTGTGCATCACTAATGAGCACGAACTGGAATGCCATTTGCGTATGATCAATAAAAGGCAAGGTCCCTATGGGCCAATTTAATTCCTCCTCCTTTAGAAGACTTGGGTAGTGCTGGCTAAGTAAAGGGCAGAGCTGTCAGTGTGCGTTTGCGTCTACTGTCCAGGGAACGAGAGGCAGCGCGTCTGTCAGAACAATAACACCTCACGAGCTCCAGTCCCTCCAACTTTAGTGCCATCATGGGACGCCAAACTGCCAGTAAAGCCACAAGCCAATAAAACTGTCGGGTAATGAGAAGAGATAAAAGGACTTTGCAGGCTCTGTGAGCATGAGGATAGTTAAGGGTGTTTCAAAGTGGAGGTACAGCATGAGAATTACTTTTTCCCCCTCTATACATATTTCCCCATTTCCATCCATACTCATCTATTCTGACTTCCTATAAGACAGTGTACTAGTTCAGACCACAGCAAAGCAGACAAGTGCCCTTTAAAATCATTTTATTTCAGAGCAAAAAAAAGGATCACAGTCTTCCAATGCAATGCCAGAGTATTATACATCATTACAGAATCAATATTTACAGCCAAAATAAATAAAAAAAAAAAAGACCATGTAGAGTTAATTCCAGACAGTTACACCTACTCTTGTTTCACAGCTCAGCTTTCACCACATAAATCACCCCCCCTCCTTATAACGTAACCATACAGTGAACCATACAATCCCTCCAACGACGACGGGAACACCAGCAGCTAAACACTTGAGCGAATAAGAAATCGAAAACGGTGGAGAAAAAGAAAAAGACAGAAGCAGCCTATAAACCAAACAGAACCATCTGCAGCGTGAGAGATGATGTAATGTCACAAGCGGGAAAACAAATTTGACAGCTGTGACCAAGCTCAGCATCTGAGAACAGAATGGTTAGGAGACATTCATAACCTTGGTGTTTTGGTTTGACATGGTTCTTCTGTACACTAACAATCTATGGTGATATTTGTTACAGAGCAGGTTCTTGTATGAATACATGTAGTTCCTTTCTAGTCTCGTGTTTCTGTGAGAACGAGGAAAGATACCTGAAAAGTGAAAGCAGTCAAAGCCACTGAAATGATTAAGAAAGAAACACCACTTTAGACCCCACAGATGAACCTCAGATGTTCTCCCACCTTGTGATGGGCAGAAAACATTCTCAGTGTCCAAGCCTCAGAGTAAGTGAGCACACAAGGAAATCGTGGGCAGACATCAGAGGTTTATCTGCTGGAAGTTCACAGCCTCTTTATATAAGACTGCTGCAGCAGAAACAGACTGGCTAAACTAAGAGATGGTTGGCATCGATTCCCTGCCTTTACAATATCGATGTATATGATGCTACATGCAGGACTTGTTGTCACGTCCTGCATGCGATATGTATCATGGAATGGAGCACTCCTTCACATTGACTAGAGGGCTGAGAGGTTTCTCCCAAACAGCACTGGTGGAATATCTCCCCATTTTTTCCCCATGTGTCCCATTTCTGGAGCTTAGTTTCAAGTTGGGGATCAAACCAAGCCTTAGTACCGACCTCACTGTAGATTTATGTGAGAATACAGTGATAAGATCTGTACTAAGTGGAAAGTAGAGACCAGATCCTTGAGGGTATACAGGATGATACTGAAGAGGGTGTGGGAAGCTGGCTGCCGCCCCCTAGCTGGAGTGGAGGATTGTGTGCAGGGGTAGCTAGAGGAAGAGGAAGGTTGTTCCCATCCTCCTCCGAAGTCACTAGCGATATCGAAGAATCACTGGAACTGATGAAGAGAAGAAAAGAAAAAGTAACAGTAAGAGAGAAGTCCCGCGCACTTTGTAAATTTACACTCTGTTCATGTATTTGGTATAATACTTACTAATGATAATCAGCAGGAGAGCAACCACCACCAGCGCAATAATCATCTTCATCTGAGAGAGAAACCACACATTAGACACAGAACACACAACGGTGAACATCTCCCGTGGAGGACCAAAAACTGTCATAATCGTAAATACATGCAAAAAATAACTCATTAAATGCATTAAAAATAACACTAAAAGTTAATGTAGGCATTCATTAATATGTAAAATGTTCATATAATTTGTATAATTTCTCCTTCATTATCCAAATGAAGGGCGCTATCATGGGGTTCAATGCTTTGCCTATTTGTAGATCAACTTTGGAAATAGCTACTTGCAGACTACAAATAACTACAGAACTTAAAACTTTTGCTAATCAAGCTGATTTGCTAGATTACCTCCTCATTTCCATAATGAGCAGATATTTAAATGTTATCTGTGTTGCATTTAAATATATATATTAAATAAGAAATGGATGCCCCACCTTCATATCTCTCCACCACATCCTCCTGTGCAGCTGTTTGGCTCGGCTGCTGAAAGCAGAAGCGTTGTCCGATAGGCTCTCTGCAACATCACATGATTACGGCACAGATGAGTGAAGGACACGTGAGGAGGGAAGTAAATCGAAGAGGACAAAAAAAAAAAAAAAAAAAAAAAAAAAAAAAAAAAAAAAAAGGACATCTGTTTATTAGTAAAGTAAACAATAAGCTGAATATTGTTTTCATTTTCAAACTGGATAGGGTCACTCAAGTTTTTTGGCTCGGTGTTGTGCATGTGTAGGAGTTATGTAAGACTTAACTGTGATGGTGAAGTCACTCCTCTAAACAGCTTCTTTTTTTTTTTTAAACCAACTCTATTGGCATCAATTGTTGTACAAGTTTCCACATTAAAACACAATGGAGCAAAAACACATTTCCTCCAGCCCTTCTCCAAACGACTCACCCGCACCGCCGATTTTCTGTTTCTTGGATACTGTTGTTAACTTTATGTTTATGCATGATAACATGAAGGTAGGGTTGAGCTCCCTAGTGTGCACTGTATTACTTATCTAAGCTTGCGTCCCTATTTAAAGTCTTTGTCTCTGCTGTTTCCATCTCCATGTTTACAACCTGTCACCACTACAGAGCAGTGCTCAGGCTTCTAAAAAGACTCTTGTGGAATTTAACCACAGACTACCTGCACATGGGTCAGAGGGCAAACTGCTAGTGTCGATTACATGATTGTAAATTTCTCACGTAAACGCAGAAGGAAGGCTGAAGGGCGACAGGCACAGCGAAGCCACAATTAGACACAGACATGTCCACATGCACAAAGACTCACATCAAAGACACACAAAGATGTGTTCCAGATGTGCGTCATTGTCTTGCTTGTCTGGTCAACACAATAGACCTAAGCTGGAGTACAATGTACAACATCTGTGTGTGTGTGTGTGTGTGTGTGTGTGTGTGTGTGAGAGACACCAAAAAGGAAAAAAACAAAAAACAAAAAAAACAACAACAACAACAACAAGTGCAATGCAGCAATGTGTTTTCATTAGCGGCGAAAAAGATGAGCTGTGCGTGTCCAACAAAGAGCAGTAAGAGCACAGAACCTGTCGAACGCTTTAAGTTGCATACCTGGAAACAGTTACACAAGGATGCATGCAAGGTATTTTTAACATTGCATGTATGGAGCCTATTCACATGCCATCGTTGCTACTGCACACCCGAGTGTGTGCAGTAGCAACTTTGCATAATGTTAATGCTTTTATCCTTGTTAAGAGCCAAAACATATTTAATATTTTAAGGTTTACAGAAATTGTTCCATTTAATTTACTTAACACACCGACACAATGTAAAGGTAGGATATCTTCAGTGCACAGTAACACTTGGCTGTTTGTTTGACTTTGGACCTTCTTACCAGTTGAATACATCTGTTAAAAACTATTCTAAATTAGTCTCACACTGTAATGAGAGCTAACCACATGCTTGCATTACCGTTAAAGTTGAGGGCATTCAACTTTAAGGTTGTTTGCATGCTACGAATGTCCAAGCCTCATTAGTAAATGACTTTCTTCTGAATTTGATGCACATAGCATCAAATTTATTAAATACCTAGGTAACCCAAAATAAAATAAGTCTGTAGGGTCTTTCTGGAAACTAAACCTTAAAACAAACAATAATAGTAATGGTATTTCCTGCCTTTCATGCTTGAGTAGTGCACACATGTCTGGTAAATATGCACACGCGGTGGCTGGTGTGTCTCACCTGACTTGTCCTGCAGGTCATCGAGTCGCTCGCCCCTCTCTATCACCTTGGAGATGTTCTCCTGCATCACATCAATCACCTCGTCGACCTGCGACTGCACCCTGAGGACACAGAATCACAACGGTAGGACCGGTCTTATTTTGGTACAGTAGAAAGATTCTCTATGTCTGGCCTTGTCCAGCTGGCAGACAATGAAAAGCCTGACAGCCTCAGCGTGACCTGTCTGCACCTGTTAGGTATCTGCAGCATTAAGTTCAAATCCTTTATTTATACTACTCATAACTGAGTATGGCATGAGTAGTTCACATTACCCTTAGGTCACCCTTATTTTAGAGTAATACCACTTGGAGGCCTGCATGGTTAACAAGCGGAAAGAAGTTGGCAAGGAAACTCACGAGGGAGGAAAAGTAATGATATAAAACTGTGGAATTTCTCTCTATAACAACTGTCTGCTCTCACTCACAATCAAACTGACTGTTTCAAACAAAAGCTCTGCAGTAAATTATCAGACTTGGCTTTCAGCTTGATTGCATGCTGAAGGTAGTATACAGTCATAAGCCAGAGCAAAACAAACAAGAAAGAAAGACATAAAAGAAGTATGAGCTGCCATCATGACACATAAACAACTACAGTGACCACAGCGGTTAAGGTTCAAGAGCCCCGTGAATTTAACATTTGTCAAATGTGCAGCTATGGCATCTAGTTTCATATGCTCACAACAATAACAAACTATAAAGTATGAATGGAGTGTGGAGAAACAAGTCAGAGTGTGAGACGATCTAAACAATGACCTCCTCTGTTCTCTGTTAGTCTGCAGAGGGACTGAGACATCCTGAGAAGGTTACACAATAACCTGCACATGATGGGTTCTCTTACACAATCTGGTAATAACCAGCAGCTTTTGGTAAACATTACGAACCATAGTTACATAACACCAATATCAAAACCAGTAATGGAAATACTACTCTGACCTCTGATTCTTTGTTGTAATGAGGTATGCGTTTGTACTTACTGCTTGATTTTGTCATTCTGAGGTCCAAACCTGGGTCCTGTTGGCCCTCTCCTGAAAAACAAGCATGGATGAAGTCAAATGTACAGACTACAAGCATGAATTGTGCTGATTAGTTAGTGTACTATGCTCTAACAATCAATATTACTCCCATAGACTGGCTGCAACTTTAGACTGGCTATTAAACTTTCTCAATTTGGTGGTTGGTTGTTTTCTCCATGCTCTAAAACCTGGTCAGTATATGTCAGAAAAACATAACATCTTCACAACCTGATTCATCTGAGCAAATTAATGCTCTACTGTTTGAAATGCAACTTAATTTTAAATATCTAATGTATTATTAATAAATTAATTAACAAACACTCACAGAAAGAAGTCTTCCTCCTCATCAGAGTCCTCCTCCAACAAATTCCTCTGTAAAAGAGAAAAAGGTCAGAGGTCACAGAAGTTGGGACTATTGCCTGCCTGATATCTACTTTGGATAAGGAGGGACTTGGTCAGAGCGCTAGTCTATAACCAATATTAAAGCCTGAGCAGATTGCTGAGGAGTAGTCCTGGTGACGAGAACTCAAGAAACTGGATGCACTTTATTCACCAAAAGGCCACAATGCTGCTTTAGGGATCAATGACAGTCTTTGACTTACTATCCTTCGAAGGTCAATACAGTGAATACAACATTAGCCCAGTGCATCGATCAGCCAAAACATTAAAACCACTAACAGATTGTCTAAATACAGTCAAACTGATCAGCTTGTTAAAAAGCAGTTGTTTGCTAGGAAACCTTGGGTCCTGGCAATTAATCAACATGTTACTTTCACACCTGAACACCCTGCCTAAACACTGATGCCAAAACAGCGCAACCCCATAGCAGCCCACTGCAGGATAATAATCCCCAGCACACTGCAAGAAAATCACCCAGGAATACAACAAGTCTGACTAATGCAGGCCCCATCCTACAAAATTCAAGTTCCACAGGATCCATGCTACAACGGGCCAAAGTTACAAAGGGCTCCAATATCAGGCTGTTGTATGGTGGCTGAAAAGTAGAGATGGACCGATCCGATATTACGTATCGGTCCGATACTGACCTAAATTACTGGATCGGATATCGGAGAAAAATAAAAAAATGTAATCCGATCCATTAAATATCACGAAAGCACCTCACAAAACTTGCAACACGCCGTAACTCACCTCAGAACGTTAGCACGTTGGAGCAGTATGCATCACGTGATAGTGAGGCTGTGGCATGCGGGACCTGTCGGTGGTCTGGATAGCATGTGGAGCTTCGCTAGCAACCCGGCATTTCATCTCCGACAAAGTTATCCCGAGAGAAGTAAAGCAAGTGTGTAAGTCCATCTCTGAATGTTTGTAAAGCATTCCTGCGTTAAGCTTAACAAGCGACTGCCTCTCCTGCTGCTACTTCAATCATGAAACTGCTTAACGATCAGCTGATCGGCTTTTCTGTCGCGAGTCCGTGTCTCTAGTTTGCTTTTGGCCCACTTTGCACCAGAAAGAGGAAACCAGCGGCTGAACAACAGCAGCACGTTTAAGCTTGATCAGCTGTTGTTAGAATTTATTTATTATTACTTTCTACTCGAGGATCTTTTTCTACGTAGCTGACGCTGGTAACTGTGCAGGGGCGGATCTAGCAAAGTTTAGCCAGGGGGGCCGATAGGGCATTAACAGGGAAAAGGGGGCACAAAGACATACTTTTCTTTCTTATTCTCATTTAAAATGTCGAGCTTTTAATAAATAATTATCTGACACCCAAAGTTTTAATTTGATGTAAAATGAATAGAAGTCAATTACTGTATATAGTAACTATTAAGTCTAATATATATACCCTAGTAAGCTATAGTACTTTTTCCTTTGGGAAGGTACCATCTGTGCAGTCTGCAATTTTGTTGAAGAAAGATGTTGAATCTATTTAATATTTCTTGAAAAATAATTGATTTCTGTGCATTTTTTTTCACACTGCATCAAATTAAGGTTGATTACGTCGATTAAGCATCATGAGGTGGAGCGTGAGGGGTGGTTCCCTATTTTTTATTTATTTATTTTTGTTGTTGCTGGGAGTTGGAACCCTATTAGTTAGGTTGCTTAATATTTATGCTAAGTACTCTTTAAAATACCAGAATAGGGAGGATGGTGCAGGTTTAAGTTTATTAGATTGATCAGTATTGCTGAACTATGAAATTTTTTTTTTTTTTTGCATACAGGTATAACAGAATAGCTTTAGTGTAGTTGTTGTTTTAAACTTGAGTATGAACTTATACAAAATGCAACAAGATATTTAAAAAACAGTTTTGTTGATTAAAAAACACTATATCGGATTCATATCGGTGTCGGCAGATATCCAAATTTATGATATCGGTATCGGACATAAAAAAGTGGTATCGTGCCATCTCTACTGAAAAGCAAAAAAAAAAAAAAAAAAGCTGAATTTCTGCTGGCCAAAGCCCAATAAAAACTCCTTCATCTGTTCTAAGTAGAGGTTGTTAGTGATGACCCAAAATAAGGGCATCACTAAAATAATGCATAATAATTGGAGGAACACATAACCAATATGTGTGTGTAAACACACTGCCTACTTACAAAGAGCTATGTGACTACTAAAACAGACACCCGATGTGTTTTCTTGTCTTATTTCTAAGACAGGCTCAATACAAACCCAAGCTTCTGTTGCATGACTGGCTGAATTCAGGCACACCATTAACTTTTCCCCAGATTTTGTTTTCCAGCCTGGTGCCTTGTTATTACTGGCCAGGTGGGCAGTCGTCACAGTGTGCAGCAATAAAAGTTCAAGTCTGTTGATCTAAGAATGTGATGTGTGAGAGCAGCCACTACATTACACAAGCACTGGAGTGAAATGGTTTCAGAGCAGGACGATCATTATGCTATATCACTACCCTCACCTATGGTCATGCTCTTTAGATAGTGACTAAAAGAATGAGAGTGTGAATTCAAGTGGCAGAAGTAAGCTTTCTCTCAAGGGTGGCTGGCCTCTTCTTTATATTCAAGAAGGGCTCGGAGTACAGACGCTGCTCCTCCACATCAAAAGGAGCCAGTTGAAGTGGTTGGGATGCCTCCTGTGTGAGATTTTCCAGGCATGTCCTGCCCGAAGGAGGCCACAGGGTAGACCAGGGACACACTGAAGAGATTATATCTCTCAGATAGCCAGGGAATACCTTAGTGTTCCCCTGGATAAGATGGAGGACTAGGATAGGGAGAGGGAGGTTTGGGTGGCTCTGCTTAGGCTGCTACCCCAGCGAACCGGATAAGTGGAGGAAAATGGAGGAATGGATGGACAATCAGTATGCTGAGAATCCAACATAAAAATTTACAGATCAGATAAAAAAGTAAAAAGAAAAGGATGGGACAAACTGTCTGGCATCTTACGGTGAATTACGCCACAATATCCCTGCAGTGACGACAAGTCTGAGCCACTGCTGGCTGTAATCAGGTCAAAAAGCACTCTGGTGTAAATTGTTAAGTATAAAGAATAAGTGAGGACAGCTGCATTGAATTCTCACAGGAGAAGAGAACGAGTCTGTTTCTTATTGGACTGAAGGCAGGTGGACTTTATCCACTGCTACGAGATACTACACAAGAAAGGTAATCGATATTAAAACCCAACAGTGTGAAATTTTTATGAGAAAGATCAATTACATTTGAATTTCATTACCTTAGCAGTAACCAAGGTTAAAATCTCAATTCTTTCAGCCATGGCATTCACCTTCTAATAACTGCGGCGCCTATGGATGCACTGTAGTGTCAATTCTGCCAGTCAATGTCGAGCCAATACAATTTATTCTCCTGTAAATAACACAGCATCTGCAAAAAATCTGTGGGAATGGTGGCCATATGATCATAAAATGCTTTATAAGTTAAGGCACTAACAATCTCCTTCTGTACAAACGTCTTTCTTTCTTTCCATTTGAGACAGCAGACGTGAAGGAAACCGTTAGCAATTATTGTAAGACAGGAGGCCGGGCACTGAAGGAAAAGCATGGGAGGTTATTTTGTTATGCAAGCCTCCCGGTAAGCTTTGCTTTGATCTCAGCTCAGCACAACAGCAAACAGGATGACACAGAGGAATGAACACAATAAAGAATAGGATGGAGGACAGGGGAGGTGCAGGTGCGTGGGACGGGGTGATCAACCTGATGAGAACCAGACATTTGGCCGTAGCAGTTTCTAAAGCTTCACCCCTTAAAAAAAGTCGCTTTGGTTCTCTCCCCTTATTTTTGTTGTTTTTCCATTATGACTAATCTGACAAATAAACTTGGAAAAATCTACATCTGATACGGGGCTTTTTCTTGCTCAGGATGGGCTCAATCAGTCAATCCACAGTAAAAGTAATGTGTTACCCTATGAGATAGAAGTCCAGCATGTCCAATACCCTCTTGCCTAACATCTGAAGGAACAGGCTCCATCTCTCTCCAACCATGAATGGTATAAGTGGTTAAGAAAATATACTACATGTCCTACTTTACTTCTCTAACTGCAGATGCAATTTGTTGCAAACCCAAATGCCAAGCACCAGCTCCTTCATGTCTATTTGTGTCTCACCCTCTCGCTGCGAATGGATCCCGTGACCTCATCGTCATTGAGGTGTCGTTTAAACTTCGGTGGCATGTTGTCTTCAGGCTGCTCCTCCCGGTCTGGCTCCCTCTGTAGGGCAGGAGAAGAAAAATCATCAATGAAGCTTTACCACACTGTGGGAGAACTTAAAACAGAGTTAGATACCTGAATAGAGAAGATTTCAGTATTGGTAAGAGGAAAGGAGTTACAGACATAACCACATGCAGAGTTTACAAACATACTGAGAATCTAAACATTATAAATGACTAAATGTGAATTCACGGTTCAGCAATACAACTCTATTTGTTTGTTTAGCTACTTTATTTCACTCTTATTGTTCTGGATATATTGAGCCACTTTAATGCAAGACATCTGTATTCTATTTTATTCACCTGAGCTATTTTACTTTACATAGCCTGTTTACTGTATCAGGTTTAGGACTCTCAAGAGTGTAGCTCAAGATAACTGATTATTGCAGTCCCCAAAGTAATTGGATGTGATGTTGGATCAGATATTGAGTTTCCAGCTTCTCATATACAAGAAACATAATATTTTTTTAAAACAGTCCAAAAACAGATATCTTATTTTCTGTTTTAAATCCAAATCCTTCTGGTGGAGCAGGTGTTGAGTCTCACTAGATATGAAAGGAAATGTCATCATTGCTCTCCATGTAACACGGAAATGGAAAACATGCTGTTCTTCCAATTATGCACCCTGGAGTCTGTGTTTGGGTGTTTCATGCTCCAAAGAGCGAGACAAAACACACACAGATGCCTCATTAAAGGGCCTCTGTGACACTGAACTAAACAACATGTGACCCTCAGTGGTAATATAATCACAAACACACACACAACCTCTGCTAACCCAACAATACAACTTATACCATTGAATCCAGCTAGTTCTGACACAGTGGCTTTCTCAGATTCTTTTTCTGGCACTGCAGCTGGAAAACTGGGCCTTTCAGCGGTCAGGAGAGGAGAAGAGCTTTCCAGTAAACAGAGAAGAGAGGCAGGGGACAGATCTGAAGCAGGAATAGTGTGAAGAGAAAGAAGCCAGAGTTACAACTATGTAACATGTTAAGGCTCAGGCAGGAAAGCAGGATGAGTCAATTTTAAAAAACAGAAAAACAGAAAGAAAAGCAGTAATTTATTACATAAAGGAAAGGCTTGATTTCAAATTGGAACAAAAGACCTGTGGAAATTGCTTAATGTTGGCTGTTGATTATTAATGACCCTAATCAATTAATTGATTGCAACTTTACGCAAACAGAAGAAGAATGAAAAATCAACCCCACAATCAATTTCTATCAAGGGAGGAATACCAGATGAGTAAAGCTTGGCTTGGGGTTAGGGGTTAACCCTTAGCTTGGCCGATTTCCCCCCCTTTTTTCTATTACATGTAAAGTAATAGCTTTAAGGGTCCCTCAGTTTAGCAAAGGAGTAAAACTGAACACTCAAGCTCACAATCTCATAAGCTAATTAACATTATATCACAGCCGTCAACAACTTTAGCAGGTCGAGCTATTTGACAACCTAAATCTTAGCAAATAATATTCCTGTCAACCTAATTAACAATGAAGCTTCAACTCCACAATACGAAAAACAATTTAAAAGCTACTATAGCTTAGTTACACTCTTCTTTATTATTTTACCTGTATGAAACAGGCCGCTTAGCTACCAAGCTAAGCTAAGGATGCTAACGCGGCTACCTGCTGTTTTCCACAGGATCCGCCGCTCGCTCGAAGCAGGTAAACTCCTCCACACAGAAACTCAGAAATTAACACGAAGGCTTAATGCGACTTTACGGATCTGTTTGATTCATCGCAAATGCTATCAATGACCATGAAACACGATGATCATTGTGGATGTCAGCTCTCCTCGTCCTATCTTTGCTCGGTCTGAATCAGCTGACCAGGAAATCAACACAAACAGCTGGTGGAGGAGGAGAGAATGCCGCAGATGTTTGACGGCCTGCGGAAAATGTTTTACCTTACGTTCTTTTGAGAGTGAGTGAATAGTGGAATTGTACAGCGCTTTGAGAGCCCCGAAAAGCGCTATATAAATGCAATCCATTATTATTTTATGCAGTAAATATTCCACTTCTACACAGAAAGTTCAAATGGGATCAAAGTGATATATTTTTGGAAAGAAGAAAAATCTGGTCTCTTCAAAGAAACAAATAATTTTACCAATGTATTTATGGTGCCTTTACCTTATTTATTGCAAACAATCACCAGTGCTGAGACAGAGAATTGTGCCAAGGGTATTGCCACTTGTTTCTTCAAATAAATACGATAAAATAAGTTTTAGCTGATCTATAAATAGACAGGTTCTTCCGCTCTTTCTGTACATGCTTTCTTCCTTGTTACATTTGGGTTGCTTAAAAATGTTGAGCTGATAACACTGACAACTTCACATTTTCAAACAAAAAATACGTTATTTTTTACTCACAAAGGAAAAGACTGAGTCGTTTCTTTCCCACAAATCCAATTGAGACCAAACATAATTAATATACCCAACATCTTTTAAAGGTACAATCCACCCTCCCAAAAAAAGTTGAAAAAAAAGTTGAATCCGTATCCAAGGTGTAATTTATCACATAAAGGCAAAGTCTGATTTCAAATTGGAACAAAAGACCTGTGGAAACTGCATAGTTATGGCTGCTGATTATTAATGAACCTAATCAATTCATGCAACAAAAAAATTAATGTAAATCAATTTATCCATCTTTTTACCTCGTTAAGGGAGTCTTTTGTTTATTTGTGTCATTTGTCATTTGTGTCATTTCCAGGTAATTTGAAAGAAAGTTGAATCTGGCTATGAAACAGAAAGCAGGAGTGGGATCATATAAGTTTATACTTATCCTTTTAGCACAAAATTTGTGTTACTTTTATGCAGATGAATAATATATTGGGAACTTTGTTTTGTTGAACGTCCACGTCATTTGGACATTCAGCATTTAAATGTTCGAATTAAACCTACTTATATCTTTCTTTCTTTTTTGCTATGTATGTTATGAGCTTTAAAACAAAATCAGAAATTTTAGATTTTTATTTTTTAAGTTTATTCTGCGAAATCGTCTCTGTCGAGGTCTGCCACACCTGTAGGTGGCAGCAGCGTGTTTGTTATAATGGCAAAAAAAAAAAAAGCCACACGCGCAAGAAGAAGATTAAGTTTTCACCGGAACCACATTGAGCGTGCAGTGGGAGGTGAGTTGGTGAGCTGCAGATGTGTGTTTATAAGCTTCTTTTTTTTCCTTTACAATTTTTGTTAAGTAGGTGGTGTTTATATGGGTGGAGACGGTCTCACCTGTGGTGTTTCTTTCTGTTTACAGGCTTCACAGAGAAATGCAGAGTGCAGCAGGCAGCGCTAACGAGGCTCATCCTCTGTTTGGAGGAGCCCTGTCAGCTGTGATCCCTCACAGCGCCACAGACATCAGCGAGCTGAGGGAAATCCCGGACAACCAGGAGGTGTTTGCCCACGCCCACACAGACCAGAGCCTGATCGTCGAGTTGGTGGAGTACCAGGGTCAGGTGGCTGACCAGGATGCAGCCAGGTACCACTTTGAGGACATCGCGGGTAGCAACAAAGCTCTGGAGCCGGGGGCTTTTGAAGTGACCAGTGTTGTGGCTCTGCCCAAATCTGAGCTGTCCCTGTCAGAGTGCAGCACTGCGTGGATGCTGTCTGGGACTCAGTGCGTCTCTAAGTTCAATGAAGAAGCAAGGAATTCAGTGACCATCCACTTGGGCCTGTTCCGTCTGCCGCAGTTCTCCACAGATGTCCTCATAACATTTAATGACCCGCAGAGTATCAGCCCTGAGAGCAGCAGTGCCTGTGCAGTGGGGACACACCAACAGCCCTGGATGGTGAAGGACTTCCAGCACCTCGTACAGACTCTGACTCTGCATAACCCTGGGGTCTTCGGGTAGAGCAAGTCCACTTTTATGATGTGGTGTCTCTCGGTCTCTCTCCCTGGGGGACATTAACAACATTTTTAAAAGGCAGGCTGGTTATAGACTATATTTTTGAAATTCTGAGCTTATTCTGTTTGCATCAAATGTCACACAACACATCTCCCCCGGTGGAATAGACCCTTTATTTAAAGCCACCTTCCCCCTATACCATAATGCAGTTGCTATCTTTTTAAAAAGTGCTATTATGGGGGGAAATGCTTTGTTGAATAACCTCATAGTTAAACTTTTTTAAATCTCTCAATCAGTTCAGTAGTTAATTACATATTTTAAGAATATTTTATGCATGGCGTCAATGCTATGGTCTGTTTTAGGGCTGAGATATAGTCAGATGTATGTTTTGATGCAAATAAAGTTTTCAGAGAGCAGCAGTCATGCTTCTTCCCTGAAACACAGGAGTCCCTGTTATGCTTTGTTCTATTTAAAAACTGAACTATTGTTTAGTTTTATTTAAAGTTCAAATGATTGGTATGTACCATGCCACTATATTCTGTAGTAAATCTCACATATTGGATTAATATGAGCAAGTTATCGTTCATTTGAAGACATTTCCTTTCCATGTAAAGGTACAGTTGGGTCTTGAAATGTTTACAAGGTGATAAAATTTCAAAATCAACTTTAATTTAAGGGCTGAAACAAAAACAATTAAATGTTGAAAAAATTAATGACTTTATTATACATGTCTGGAATTATTTGTCTCATTCTCTCTGTATTTTACTCTAAAACACTGCTGTTGTACTCAAGCATGTTTTATGCAGACTTACTTATTTTATTTAAACTTTATTTATACAGGTAGTCCTATTGAGACTCAGTGTCTCATTTACAAGAGAGACCTGTTTCAGACAAGACACAAGTAAATTAGAAATGACTAACGAAGAGAAATACCTTATTCTTATGTATAAATCGCAGTCTTCCCCTTAGGACTACTTGATTTTAAGTTTGTAACACTCAGCTTCTGATATGCTCTTTATACTGGCTGTTTTTACAGTACAGTGGTGATAAAAGTAGTGCCAAAAGTCATTGTACAAGTCAGAAGGTTTTGGCTAAAATTAGATCCCAACATCTCTCTGGAGAAGTTAAAAACAGGAAAATATTCATGGAGCCCTCTGTGCCTCCACAGAGAGCTCCATGGTTTTGTCATAAACAGTGAAAATGGAGAGGAGCAGTCCCAGCAGGAATATGTATTAGGTCAACTGTTTCCATCATGCACACCAGTGGCCTCATGGTGGATTAATTCATTAGTCTGAACCCTAAAATCCCTTGGAGACACTTCATTCAAGAGTGAGTTTGGTGAAACCAAATTTATAGAGTGGAATATGGCCTCTATTAAGTGTCCTTCTGCAGTCAGTTTTTTTTTTAGATTTCAGCATTGTAAGTCATGTGGTGTATAATCAAAGCCTTTTCCAGGTACACGTGTTATTGTAGGAAGAAAAATTTTTTTTAACTTGAATCTGCTGTTAAATAAAACTTGTCACAGCAGGAGAATTCAGGTGAGTCGTGCATAACAAATAAAAATGAAGTAAAGTCTGTCTCCCCAGTGCCACATCAAGCCCTCCCTCTCCTCTGGCACAACCACGACTGATTAAGAATCTCGTAAAGTCAGGCGTCCTTTCCTCTCAGTGATCCCTAAGCAGCACATTCCTTCTTTAACCAAAGCATACTCTCTTATTAGAACAGCAAGTTTCCTTGAATAAGCATTGTGTTGGTTCTGTTTGTAATAAAGAATGAAAACATCCTGTGTTTCCCCATGAGGGCTTTGGGGAAAGGTATTTGATTTGCAGGTCATGTCAGGAGACGCTTTTCCAGCTACCATGGGCTTTCAGTGCCTGGAAAAAAGCCTACTACTGACGGGCTCCTGGGCAAGTTCTATAGTCTCCAGGTTTTTGGCTTGCAATGCTTGTCGTATGCACATGAGTGAGAGTCAGTTTCAAACAAAAGAACCATTGTCTGTTTCTGCCATGGTAAAGGAAATTGAAATATAAGAAATATAGTCACAAATTTAAAAAAAAGAATAGATATATAAGATAAGATAAGATAACCTTTATTAGTCCCACACGTGGGAAATTTGTTTTGTCACAGCAGGAAGTGGACAGTGCAAAAGTTATGAGGCAAAAATTAGAATACAATAAGAATAAATACAGTACACAACTGTACAGAATAAAATAAAATAAATATACAATAAGATAAAAATAGAATACAAATACAAATACTATATACAACTGAGTAAAAATACAACGATGACAGAAAGGATTATTGCACTTAGTATTACTGCATATGTATGGATGTGTGTGCTTGATCAGTTAAAGTCTTTATTATGGAGTCTGACAGCAGTGGGGAGGAAAGACCTGCGAAATCTCTCCGTCCCACACCGTGGGTGCCGCAGTCTCCCACTGAAGGAGCTGCTCAGTGCTGTCACAGTTTGCTGCATGGGGTGGGAGATGTTGTCCATCAGGGATGACAGCTTAGCCGCCGTTCTCCTGTCACTCACCACCTCCACTGGGTCCAGAGGGCATCCTAGAACAGAGCTGGCCCTTCGGATCACCCTGTTCAGTCTCTTCCTGTCCCCAGCAGAGATGCTGCCGCCCCAGCAGACCACGCCATAAAAGATAGCAGAAGCCACAACAGAGTCATAGAATTTCTTCAGGAGTGTAAATATATGTAAATATATGTAAATGGAAATATGTAAAAATATGTAAATGGAAAATGGCGCTTTACACAATCAGTCATCCACACACTGGTGATGGCAAGCTACATTGTAGCCACAGCTGCCCTGGGGCGCACTGACAGAGGCGAGGCTGCCGGACACTTTTCTTCCAACTCTTGAGCCACGATCAATATATATATATATATATATATATATATATATATATATATATATATATATATATATATATATATATATTAGGGGTGCAACGTAGAGCTGGGCGATATGAGATTTTTTTCATATCACGATATGTTTTTTTCATTTCAGGCGATAACGATATCTATCACGATATAAGCCAAATAACTATATTTGTAAGATTTAAATGTGCCGTTGCTCACAAGTAAAATGTGAAATAATCAGCAGCTTGTTTTGATTTAAATATTTATTTCCCATAATAAGTTCAACAGGGTAGATGTACTTAAGGAACATGAGACTTTTTCAGATAAATAAAGGCAAATATTGCAAACTACACAAAAGGCAGCCGCTAAAGCGTTTAAGTTTCAAAATAGAACAAACGAAACAGACTACTAAATTGTCAATTCCACTTAGAAACAAAATATTAATTCTAAAAATAAATCTTAGTTTGTTTTACAGAAGAACAGACAAAACTGACTAACTTTTGTCAATATCAAATAAACTGAGAACTAAAAGGAAATTCTCAATCTCTCCTTGTTGTATAGCTGAGCTTTTCAAACAGTTTTAACAGTTACTTTAGTCTGACAAAAGCCGAATGACGAATTAGCGCTTCCAGTCAGAGACTGAGGCTACGTCCACACGTACACGGGTATTTTTGAAAACGGAGATTTTCCGTTTTCGTTTTAAAAAATAATCCCGTCCACACATAAAGGCAGAAATGAAGGAAAACGCTGCTATGAACATGCCAAAGCAGCAGGTGGCGCTAGATTCCTAACCGTGCCTAAATGTTGGCCAATCAGAAGTCTAGAAGCCTCGGTGGGAAAAAGTAAACAAAGCTGGGGCATAGAAGCAGAACCGAGTCGTAAGTGTGGAGGGACAGTAACTGTGTGTATATGTAAGCATTTAAACACTGCAGAGAGTAGAATTAACAGTAACAGTATTGTAGAAATTCATTTCACCGAAACAATAACGTGGCGCACAGTGTGACGCATGCACCAGTTTATTGTATTTCCAGACTTGCTTTCGGCACAATTTACAGTGCACGCTACTCTGTTTTTGTCAGACTTGAAATAGCCGAAATACCTTCACACTACGGAACTTCTATGGCTCTTCCGTTTGACAATCTCTCCGGCATTGGAACCATCATCTGTTTTCTCTTCGGTCACGCTCGGTTGATTTTTCTAGTCGGCACACTCATTTCCTCCATTACGCGCTGGCTCCATTACCCGCTGGCTGCTTCCCAAACAAACACACGTGCGGCTTGGCACTTGTGCTGTACGTAACAAGTCACGCGACGTGACGCTGCGGCTGTGATTGGTTCGGCTCTGCGCTACTTAATTTGGATTGGCTGACCTTTTTTTTTTTTTTTTTTGAGGACAAGAGCGGCGAGGTCTATCGCGATAGCTTAATTTCTCTATCGAGTAAAAGTTATATCGCGATACATATCGTTATCGTTCTGTCGCCCAGCTCTAGTGCAACGATACTCGTATCGATATTGAACCGTTCGATACAGTGCTTTCGGTTCGGTACGCATATGTATCGAACAATACAAAATTTGTAATTTATTTTATCAACTTTCCTTCTGACGATGCTGTCTGTGTTGAGCAGAGATGGGCAGTAACGCGTTACTTGTAACGCGTTACTGTAATCTGATTACTTTTTTCAAGTAACGAGTAAAGTAAGGGATTACTATTGCAAAATCGGTAATTAGATTACCGTTACTTTCCCGTAGGAACGCTGCGTTACTGCGTTACTAAAACCGTGATTTTTTTTGCGAGAATGTCTCATGACAGTGACGTAAGCGAGTGCGACGTTGGTGACAGCAGCTGTGTGCAGATCAACAATGGATAATATATCGAGTGGTGCAGCGTTTAAAGTGTGGAAGTACTGACCTTACTTTGAGTTTGATTCCATAAAAAGTGACAAAAACATTAGCGTCCATCGTGCGTGGGAAGAAAACTTCTTTTTACAGCGAAAAAACCCCCTAAACTTCCGAGCAAGCACCGAGTAGCTACGACGTGATGGGAAACTCACAGAGACACTCGCGCGGATTCTTCAACTGACCGCAGCACACCTACACCAGGGTAACCCTCCGCCTACCCTGCTCCTGCTTTACAGGTGAAAATAGAGCAAAAGGACCGCTGAGTCTTTGACTTTATTTATTTTCTGCTGTGTTTTACTTGCATCTGTTTGAAAGAGTGAGTGAAAACACAAAAAATATTTTATTTTATGTGCTGGAATGTGCAGAAAATGGGTTTAAATGTTAAACTAATTTATTCAAGTCAGAGAATGTTGCATATAATTAAATGTTTTGCTTGATGCATAAAGTTAAAAGATTAAAACTGATAAAACAAGTTAAAAAAAGAGACTTTTCCATTTGATTACATTTTGTATGATGGATTATGTAGAAAAAGTAGAATTGGGCTGAAAGATCTATCACTTTATCACCTCTTCAGGTTGTAAATCGTGTTTTTAAAAAGTAACTAAGTAATTAATTACTTTTGAAAATAAGTAATCAGTAAAGTAACGGGATTACTTTTTGGGGGGAGTAATCAGTAATTAGTTACTGATTACTTTTTTCAAGTAACTTGACCAACACTGGTGTTGAGCGCTCAGTAAATCTGCGTTCGACTACTCAGCCTAGGCTGCACTGTCGAGCGCAGATCCACTGAGCGCTCAACACAGACAGCATCATCAGAAGGACGAGCGCAGGGCAAGCTAGCGAGACAGAAGTTAAGCTCTCCTTGCAACATGGCAAATTGAACCTTCCCCACCCTCATTCAGATGTGGCGTTTGGAATTATTTTGGTTTTCATGTGACGTATGACCCTGAAGGTAAGCGCGTCATGGACTAAAGTAAAACAGTATGTTGGATGTGCCACGCAATGCTCAATTACATGGGTGGGAACTAGTGTGTTAGCGAGCAGTTAGCTCGTTAAAGTGTTAGCCGTCTAGCCCCACGCAGGGGTAGCTCGATAACGGAGCACTAGTGGGAACACAACGAATATGACTGCACATTTACGCCGACATCATCCTAGTGCAAAGACAAGTGGAAGCAGACAAAAACAACAAGCATGCATGTTACAAACTTTACCCCAGTCATTTAGACAGCCGTTAGCACATGATTCTCCTTATGGGGACCTGATATGTTTAATATTGTGGCGAGCTCAGACAAGGAGGAGAGGGAGGTGTCGTTTGGTCTTGCTTACCATGAGCTAGCCAGGGAGCACAGCCGTTTATTGACATCTGCAGAAGAACACTGCCGCTAGCTAACTGCTCAGCGCGGCAACCGCACAGCCACAACAACAACACACAGGGCGCCCTCTGACCCCGGAAGGACACACCGGCGCAGCGAGAGGGCGTCACCCGTCACTATGGCAACATAAACAAAACATAACTGTACAAACAGAACCCCGAACAGCCCTGACCCGCTACAATATGCTGCTGAGAATATAGCCCAGAAGAAGCGTATAGTATAGCTTTTATTTTGGAAAGAGCCATTTCTCTGTAATAAACTCTCTTTTCCAAAGATGAGTGACTCCTCAATCAGATACAGGTGTTACCGCGCCAGATCCGCGGCCCCGAACCGTAGTAAGGAAACCTCTGGCAGTTACTTGAAGGTTCCGTAACTGACTCGTAGCCGGCAACAGCTTACTATACAGGTCAACTCCGCTAGCAAAAAGATCGAAGGAGGCGTAGGAAACTGCTTCACCGAACTTTATTTCTTCTCTAAGGCACGAACACAGCGTACAGTGGGCTGAAACAGTTTACTCACAGCGAGCATCGCCGACACAACTCTGGCTGTCGAGGGAGTTATTATATTCCTTTTATTTATTTTCTTTCCGTCTCTTCTGTAGCTAACCGTTACTTTTTCCCCTTCTCCGCTCTCTCTCTTCACACACACACACACACCAGGCAGTCCCGCTACACACATCCCGAATACATTTCCCATCAGGCTTCATCCTTAAAGGGCCATGCCTGTAACACAGGGCTTGCAAAATCGGGCTAGCGATTTTTCCAGTCCGGCTACCAAAATCTATCTCTGCCCTGCCCGTCGGGCTATTGTAGGAAGGAAAAATATATGTCAATGCTTTTGCATTCTTTCGGAAATGTAGCTGGGTAATTATGTCATTGGCATCGGTGAGCCACTGTCAATATGTGACATATTGAAATCGCGTTTGAATTTGCGCTTGTTTTTTGCTTTCACTTTGCAAATATCCAGGTGCCTTCTTTTGGCGCACCGCCGGTCACGACAGGCGGGGGAAAAGTCACTCGGGTCAGAACATGGGGTGCCACCATCATCCCACTTCTGACACCAATGTGGCGAGCTCAGACAACGAGGAGACGGAGGTGTTGTTTGGTCTTGCTTCCCGTGAGCTAGCCAGGGAGCACAGCCGTTTATTGACATCTGCAGAAGAACACTGCCGCTAGCTAACTGCTCAGCGCGGCAACCGCACAGCCACAACAACAACACACAGGGCGCCCTCTGACCCCGGAAGGACACACCGTCGCAGCGAGAGGGCGTCACCCGTCACTATGGCAACATAAACAAAACATAACTGTACAAACAGAACCCCGAACAGCCCTGACCCGCTACAATATGCTGCTGAGAATATAGCCCAGAAGAAGCGTATAGTATAGCTTTTATTTTGGAAAGAGCCATTTCTCTGTAATAAACTCTCTTTTCCAAAGATGAGTGACTCCTCAATCAGATACAGGTGTTACCGCGCCAGATCCGCGGCCCCGAACCGTAGTAAGGAAACCTCTGGCAGTTACTTGAAGGTTCCGTAACTGACTCGTAGCCGGCAACAGCTTACTATACAGGTCAACTCCGCTAGCAAAAAGATCGAAGGAGGCGTAGGAAACTGCTTCACCGAACTTTATTTCTTCTCTAAGGCACGAACACAGCGTACAGTGGGCTGAAACAGTTTACTCACAGCGAGCATCGCCGACACAACTCTGGCTGTCGAGGGAGTTATTATATTCCTTTTATTTATTTTCTTTCCGTCTCTTCTGTAGCTAACCGTTACTTTTTCCCCTTCTCCGCTCTCTCTCTTCACACACACACACCAGGCAGTCCCGCTACACACATCCCGAATACATTTCCCATCAGGCTTCATCCTTAAAGGGCCATGCCTGTAACACAGGGCTTGCAAAATCGGGCTAGCGATTTTTCCAGTCCGGCTACCAAAATCTATCTCTGCCCTGCCCGTCGGGCTATTGTAGGAAGGAAAAATATATGTCAATGCTTTTGCATTCTTTCGGAAATGTAGCTGGGTAATTATGTCATTGGCATCGGTGAGCCACTGTCAATATGTGACATATTGAAATCGCGTTTGAATTTGCGCTTGTTTTTTGCTTTCACTTTGCAAATATCCAGGTGCCTTCTTTTGGCGCACCGCCGGGACAGGCGGGGGAAAAGTCACTCGGGTCAGAACATGGGGTGCCACCATCATCCCACTTCTGACACCAATGTGGCGAGCTCAGACAACGAGGAGACGGAGGTGTTGTTTGGTCTTGCTTCCCGTGAGCTAGCCAGGGAGCACAGCCGTTTATTGACATCTGCAGAAGAACACTGCCGCTAGCTAACTGCTCAGCGCGGCAACCGCACAGCCACAACAACAACACACAGGGCGCCCTCTGACCCCGGAAGGACACACCGTCGCAGCGAGAGGGCGTCACCCGTCACTATGGCAACATAAACAAAACATAACTGTACAAACAGAACCCCGAACAGCCCTGACCCGCTACAATATGCTGCTGAGAATATAGCCCAGAAGAAGCGTATAGTATAGCTTTTATTTTGGAAAGAGCCATTTCTCTGTAATAAACTCTCTTTTCCAAAGATGAGTGACTCCTCAATCAGATACAGGTGTTACCGCGCCAGATCCGCGGCCCCGAACCGTAGTAAGGAAACCTCTGGCAGTTACTTGAAGGTTCCGTAACTGACTCGTAGCCGGCAACAGCTTACTATACAGGTCAACTCCGCTAGCAAAAAGATCGAAGGAGGCGTAGGAAACTGCTTCACCGAACTTTATTTCTTCTCTAAGGCACGAACACAGCGTACAGTGGGCTGAAACAGTTTACTCACAGCGAGCATCGCCGACACAACTCTGGCTGTCGAGGGAGTTATTATATTCCTTTTATTTATTTTCTTTCCGTCTCTTCTGTAGCTAACCGTTACTTTTTCCCCTTCTCCGCTCTCTCTCTTCACACACACACACACACACCAGGCAGTCCCGCTACACACATCCCGAATACATTTCCCATCAGGCTTCATCCTTAAAGGGCCATGCCTGTAACACAGGGCTTGCAAAATCGGGCTAGCGATTTTTCCAGTCCGGCTACCAAAATCTATCTCTGCCCTGCCCGTCGGGCTATTGTAGGAAGGAAAAATATATGTCAATGCTTTTGCATTCTTTCGGAAATGTAGCTGGGTAATTATGTCATTGGCATCGGTGAGCCACTGTCAATATGTGACATATTGAAATCGCGTTTGAATTTGCGCTTGTTTTTTGCTTTCACTTTGCAAATATCCAGGTGCCTTCTTTTGGCGCACCGCCGGGACAGGCGGGGGAAAAGTCACTCGGGTCAGAACATGGGGTGCCACCATCATCCCACTTCTGACACCAATGTGGCGAGCTCAGACAACGAGGAGACGGAGGTGTTGTTTGGTCTTGCTTCCCGTGAGCTAGCCAGGGAGCACAGCCGTTTATTGACATCTGCAGAAGAACACTGCCGCTAGCTAACTGCTCAGCGCGGCAACCGCACAGCCACAACAACAACACACAGGGCGCCCTCTGACCCCGGAAGGACACACCGGCGCAGCGAGAGGGCGTCACCCGTCACTATGGCAACATAAACAAAACATAACTGTACAAACAGAACCCCGAACAGCCCTGACCCGCTACAATATGCTGCTGAGAATATAGCCCAGAAGAAGCGTATAGTATAGCTTTTATTTTGGAAAGAGCCATTTCTCTGTAATAAACTCTCTTTTCCAAAGATGAGTGACTCCTCAATCAGATACAGGTGTTACCGCGCCAGATCCGCGGCCCCGAACCGTAGTAAGGAAACCTCTGGCAGTTACTTGAAGGTTCCGTAACTGACTCGTAGCCGGCAACAGCTTACTATACAGGTCAACTCCGCTAGCAAAAAGATCGAAGGAGGCGTAGGAAACTGCTTCACCGAACTTTATTTCTTCTCTAAGGCACGAACACAGCGTACAGTGGGCTGAAACAGTTTACTCACAGCGAGCATCGCCGACACAACTCTGGATGTCGAGGGAGTTATTATATTCCTTTTATTTATTTTCTTTCCGTCTCTTCTGTAGCTAACCGTTACTTTTTCCCCTTCTCCGCTCTCTCTCTTCACACACACACACCAGGCAGTCCCGCTACACACATCCCGAATACATTTCCCATCAGGCTTCATCCTTAAAGGGCCATGCCTGTAACACAGGGCTTGCAAAATCGGGCTAGCGATTTTTCCAGTCCGGCTACCAAAATCTATCTCTGCCCTGCCCGTCGGGCTATTGTAGGAAGGAAAAATATATGTCAATGCTTTTGCATTCTTTCGGAAATGTAGCTGGGTAATTATGTCATTGGCATCGGTGAGCCACTGTCAATATGTGACATATTGAAATCGCGTTTGAATTTGCGCTTGTTTTTTGCTTTCACTTTGCAAATATCCAGGTGCCTTCTTTTGGCGCACCGCCGGTCACGACAGGCGGGGGAAAAGTCACTCGGGTCAGAACATGGGGTGCCACCATCATCCCACTTCTGACACCAATGTGGCGAGCTCAGACAACGAGGAGACGGAGGTGTTGTTTGGTCTTGCTTCCCGTGAGCTAGCCAGGGAGCACAGCCGTTTATTGACATCTGCAGAAGAACACTGCCGCTAGCTAACTGCTCAGCGCGGCAACCGCACAGCAACAACAACAACAACACACAGGGCGCCCTCTGACCCCGGAAGGACACACCGTCGCAGCGAGAGGGCGTCACCCGTCACTATGGCAACATAAACAAAACATAACTGTACAAACAGAACCCCGAACAGCCCTGACCCGCTACAATATGCTGCTGAGAATATAGCCCAGAAGAAGCGTATAGTATAGCTTTTATTTTGGAAAGAGCCATTTCTCTGTAATAAACTCTCTTTTCCAAAGATGAGTGATTCCTCAATCAGATATATTTATTTTTTTAATTATTTTTGTTTCAGCAACATTAAATTTAAAAACTGTACTTTTGAGTTAAAATATATATTTATAATTTTAATAAATGACAAATTAAAAAGGCATGAACATTTTTTTTGTATCAAAAAAATATCGAACCGTGACACCAAAGTATCGAACCGAACCGAACCGTGAATTTTGTGTATCGTTGCACCCCTAATGTATATATATGTGTGTGTGTGTATATATATATATATATATATATATATATATATATATAATTTTTATTTATTTATTTTCCTATTCCAGAAATCAGTATCTGGATTACAACATTTTTTTTAAAACTCTGTCCAAAAACTTTAAATCTGAATGGCTTTTTAAGAAAATTCAGAAACTTTAGCATTATTAATCTCTATAGTTTGGATGGTACCAGGAGTAGAACTCTTTTTCTTGGAAACAGATTTTTTAAGTGCTGTAGACACTCTTTAGTACAAAAAAGGCAAGAAAAAATGAGCTGCAAGTAGTACTAAAGTAAGTAAAGTGGAGTGAATGAAATATATTGTGAGATTTCTACATATGAGGCTGAAGACACTTAGAAATCTACATAAATAGACCCCAGGGACGACATAACACATTATCAGCCAAAAACTGTATCATATTAAAATCATGAATATTGTTCCTGTTAGTAGGCTTGGACAGTGTATTGAAATTTAGGTATCATGCCCTTATCATACCTTTCAAATGATCCAACATTCACACAGACAGTGGGGCTTTGATTAATGCTTCAGCACTTACAGTAATTGTTTTGTCTTTTACCTCTAGTAACCTGAAGCCTGGCAGGCAGACTTCGTATTCTGGGAAAAACTGGTAATGTTTCCTGACGAGAACAAAACAGCTCCCATGTTCTTTTTTTTTTTTTGCAACTTGTTATTTCAACTCCCAAATGAGAGTCAGAGGTCTAGGGAAACAGGGTGGTCGGTCCTGTGTTTGCACTTTTATTTCTGAAACTGTTACTTTTACTGATTATCAATGTTATTAACTAGATGGGAAAAATTTACAGTGTGCAGTGCTTCATGTAGGAAAGATAAGTGAGAACAATACACAACTGATTCAAGTGATTGAAGTGATTAAACAGTTGGTAACAGTAGAAGCAGACACATGCTTCTACTGCTGTGGAAGCATGCATCACTGATTCAATACATGTGGGAGATATTAGTCACAGGTGTATGCATAGTTCCTGCTTGGAGGCTTTCACTTCATGGGTCATTTATAACCCAAGATTCTTTGTTATCACTGTGGTGTTTGTACTGAACACCCCGCTCTCCCTTTCAGGGACCCTCCCCTCTCTGGACTCTAGCCCTGTGCTTCCCTCCCCAAATCCAGGAGCCAGTCTCAGCCACAGAGGAGTCTGCTGCTCTCATCAGGACCCTGGAGCTCTTGTTTTTTATGAATTATACTCTTCCTCAGTCTATCTCTGTCAGTCCTTGGAAGCAAAAACTCAGAAGGTTGTCTCAGAGTATCCAAGAGGTAATATTCAAAGAGAAATGTTCACATGGACTATTGCATTTGTTCAAAACCATTTATTAAAAAATAAGAGAAAACAGATATTACGCAGCACTTTGCCCGCTTAAGAGACTACGGGTACGCATCAAAAATGTTTTATCTTTTGTATTTTTCTGGGCTAACAAACAGTGTCTTATTAAGGAATATTTTCTCCCTTTATATTTGATGCATAATACTGCAACTTCAAAGCCTGAAGTTGGAGCAAAAGTTATCTTTAGTCTTCCTCCTTTTTCTTCTTCTTGGTCTGTGGTATGGTATTGTTGGTTTGCGAGAAATACTCAGACATGGCAGCAAGCGCCCGGTACCGGTGGGAGATTGAATTTTTAACTTCTTTGGGCAGTTCAGCATAGCTGCAGAGAAGTGAGAAGAAATTAGTAGTGAAAATTATTATTTGATACAAATGTTAAATAATAACAGTAATACTTCATCCCAAGTGCACCGCATGAAGCAAAAAGGATTTTGTATGGTTGATAATGCAGAGGCAGTGTGTTAACCTCTGGCTCCCCTTGTTGGTCGAAAGGGGGAAATGCAAATTGTTTTGCTTACGTTTTGTCATATCCATCTGGCTGGAAACAGGGATCCCAGCCAAAGTCTCGAGGCCCTCTGGGTTCTACAATGCACCCCTGAAAATACCACAGGAGTCAATTCAAAATGCACGCACAAAAGCACAAACACCAGGACAGATTTACAGAGACAGACTGACCTCTGTTTTCCCTCTGAAGAGCTGAATGGGTTCATCTTTCCCAGCAGAGTACGCAAAAGTGCAGAGAGCCCATGCAGATTTATCCTCAAATCCAGCTAGAAGTTTGTACAAGCCTAAAACGTATTTTAAAAATAATAATTTAAAGAGAAAAAAAAAACAAAAAAAAAAAACAACACCCCTCAAAAGTCAAGACTAGTTTTTCTAAAGAAGCTCTGCATAATACCAGAATGTTGATTTGGTTTATGTGAAGTGACCGTGTGACTTCTTCAGTATCAGCTGACTGCAGGTTTATAAACAGATTGTAAAATTTAACTATTAAGGTGCTTGCATAAGAATGAGCCACACGATCAGTTGATGACTGCTGATATGCAAATATGAATGGCCATGAGTACTACTAACAAAGAACTGGGGAATGGCTCCAATCACGGCATTGTAAGATGGTAGGAGATTTACTTTTAGAACTGAGGAAGGGGGCCTCTATTTTTATATCAATGCCCTCCTCGCTCAAACCTTCATTCTTTCCTGTCCAGAATCTGCACATCTTCATCAAAAGATTGGCCTCTGGCTTGTAAGTGTAGACTGCCAAGTTCTGGCCTGCTTAGGTAACACTTCCGTGCAACATGCCTAGCCAGCAGTTCTTTGGTTTTTCTGAAGAAAATTCTAATTGGCATATCTGGTCACGTGAGTCATTGTTAAGCAATGGTGCTGATCTTTATGCAACCGTACTGTCTATAAGGTTTGGGAGCCTGCAGTGAAGTCATCTGGATAAGGGATGACAGGTTTCTCCAATTGAAAGCAATCTGCCCAAATGAACTGAATCAACTTTCTGGGATTTCCTAACTTGATTATCAAGCATTCATCAAGCTCTGAATACGTTTGTTTAAACAACACATTTTGATAGCATTTATTTCATTACTTACCTTCTGGTTTGAGTTTTTCCAGGAACCATTTACTATGGAAACAGATATTTGTTTTAAAATTGACGCTCACTATCACTATGTAAGATGATACCGTTGAATACATACTTTAGATAGTTGACTTACATGTAAGGACCAGGTAATCCCCCCAAAGCTCTGAAACATAGACAGGTGTCCTCTACTATGACTGGTCCATCAATCTGAATTGGGGGGGGCGGGGGTGTTAAGGCACTGTCTTTAATTAATACGTGATATGGCAGTGGTATTACATTGTACCTGTCGTGCAGCCTCCTTACACTTCTGTATGGAGATCTCATCTGGCTCTCCCTGGTATTCAGGCACTGCATAAAGAAAATTTTGCAAAAGCAATGACCACATAATTTTAATGTATTTATTTTTCTTTAGCCGGTGGTGTTACTTTTGATACTCACAGTCGATCTTTTTCGCCACTAGTTTGTAGGGAAACTTGTCGCCCAGTATCTGAATGACCTGATGGATCACAAACAAGCAGACGAAGCATAAATCTTCATAAATCTTGTGAGGCCTTTTTGTGGCAAACGAAACAAGGGATTTCTGGATTAAGTTACTGCTCCAGTCTCAATCTCACTTTAACTAGCTAGCTCAACATGCAGCATGAAAAGGACCGTTAAATGAACACTATTCTTCCTGGAACGGATTAGAAAGGCCACTCCGACCGTAAACATACAATCCATCTCAGGTATGAAGTATTTGTTTCTTACTTCTTCAAGTTTTTTTGCGTTCCCTGTCACGAAAACCACAGACCTTCCAGCGGGTACCGCCATGATGAATTGAACCCGGATGACTAACAACAGCGAACCGAGCACTTCCACATATGCAGCGACCAATAACAGCAACTCTGAAAGCCTCAGCCAATCATCGTTAAATCTGTAGGGGCACTCCACCAATCAGCAAGCGGTACTGGAAGCAATGTTGTCCGGGTGGAAATCAGAGCCAAGTGCCATGTGTAGAAGTGGCTGTAGGTAAAGTTACGGTAAAATCTGCAACGTTTTGAACCATCACAGACGACCATGAGTCTTTTACCTCGCACCGCCGAGGAGTTCAGCTCTGCTGAGTACTGGGAGAAGTTTTTTAAGAAGAGAGGGGAGAAGGCTTTTGAATGGTATGGAGACTACAACAAACTGTGCGGTGTGCTGCACAAATACATCAAAGTCCAAGATAAGGTAAATTGGGTGACGAAGGGGTTTGGCGAAACACTCACTGTTTCTTTTAATACTGCATTAAGAAATTTAGTTTGCCACATGATTTCAAGAGCAACAGTGATATGCAGAGCTGCAGTAACTACAGAGAGCTGATGTGCCAGATCATCAAGATTGAGGAGAGAACTGATGATCAGCAAGCAACAGTATGCCTTTATAAAGAGAAAGAACACTACAGAGGCAATGTTCGTTTTGAGTGTTTTAATGGAGAAATATAGAGAAGGTCTGAAGGAGTAGCACTGTGCTTTAGAGAAAGCATATGATAGGGAGTCAAGAAAGTAACTGTGGTACTATGTGAGGAAGTCAGGAGAAGTATGGTAGGGTAATGCAGACATATATGAGGTGTCCGGTAGGGGTGACAGATTGGTTGAAGGTGGGGGTGGGATTACATCGGGGATCTGTTTTGAGCCCCTTCTTGTTTGCTGTGGTGATGAATAGATTGACCGTTGATGTCGGGCAGGAATTTCTGCAGATGACAGACAGACACATGACCTGTGGTGAGAGTAGGGATGCAGACGGGAGGGAGCCTTGAGAGATCCAGTATTCTCTGGATAGAAGCCCAATGAAAGTCAGTGAAACGAGACAGAATACATGTTTGTGAGTGAGAGGGAGATAGGTGTAAAGAGGAAGAGGCGTAAAGGTTGCAAGTTTAAAAAGTTGGGGGCAATGAACAGTGAACAAGAGAGATGAAGTGGGGTGGAGAATTTTCAGGGTAATTTGTAACAGAATTATGAAAGCAAGAATGAAAGTGAAGGTTTACAAGATGGGACTGAGACCTGCTATGATGTATATTCTGAAGACAGTGGCACTAACAAAAAGATAGGAGGCCGAGCTGGAGGCAGAAGAGTTGAGTGTATCAGAGGAAAAACGCAGGTCAAGCAGTTTGGAGACAAAGTCAGAGAAGCAAGGACGGGTTTGGACCTTTACAGAGAAGAGATGGTGGATATATTGGACAAAGAATGCTGAATATGAAGCTGTCAGGCAGGAAGAAAAGAGAAAGACTTCAGAGAAGGTTCATGGATGTAGTGAAAGTGGACATAGGAGGATGTGAGGGACTGGATGAGATGGAAGCAGGTCATCTGCTCTGATGACACCTAAATAGGAAAGCTGAGCAAAGAAGAAAAGTTTACCAAATCATCCACCTCCTGAAATGTTTATATACTTGGGTGTTGCTAACACTGATTGTGCCTTGGTATATTTCTTGCCTTGATAAGTGACCGCTAGGCTTTATTTCTGTCCTTCAGGTGCTGGTGGTTGGTTGTGGTAACTCTGAGCTGAGTGAACAGATGTATGATGTTGGCTACAAGCATCTGACCAATATAGACATTAGTGAGACTGTGGTCAACAACATGAACCAGCGAAATGCTGAGCGCAGGCCAGGCCTTACCTTCCATCAGGTGGATGCTACTAAAACTCCATATGAGGATGCAAGCTATCAGGCTGCTCTGGACAAGGGCACCTTAGATGCTATGGCATCTGAAGAAGAAGGAGCTTTGGCCAGGAACATGCTCACAGAGGTGAGAAGCAGGTTGATCAGGCTGTGCATCATCAATATACACCTCTGCATGAACTTCACTGTATTTTTCTTGTGTTTCCAGGTGGGTCGTGTGCTAAGTGTCGGGGGTCGTTATGTCTGTGTGACACTGGCTCAGGAGAGCGTGATCAAGTTGGCTGTGGAGCATTTTGTTCAGCTCGGCTGGGCAGTGAGGCTCCACTGCCTGCAGGAAGAAAACAGGACAGAGGAAGACTCGTTTGCTCTGCCTGTTTTTGTTCTGGTTTGCACCAAGTTCCGTCAGCCTATGCCCACACCCATTCTTGAGATGTGCCTCAGAGAGGATGGAGCCCCTGTCCGTCACACGCATGTTTCTGAACTGTTGTCAGCTGTGAGGGAGCATCAGGCTTACTCCGTCTTGAGAAAGAGGCTCCGGACGAACACTGATGCCAACTCAAACCTCTCACTCACGCTCTGCCATGCAAAGACCGGCCTTCCCAGATACACTCTTACAATACAAGATTCTCCACCAGGTGCTAAGGTTCCAAGAGCAAACCAGTTTGCTATATTTATCGGTGAGCCCAGGCTTCAATTCATCAAGTTTCTGCCTTCTAATGGAATTGGGTGTATTTAGTCCTTTGATTTGTTGTTTGTTTTGTCAGTTCCTCAAGGGAGTGAGACAGCCTGGCTCTACAGCTCTGGTGAGGGGCGGAGGCAGCTAGCAGCCAGTGCTAACTTTCGGCGCTTGGTTATTGTATCAATGCACAGGAATCAGGAGTACACAGAGATGCAAGCTGTCCAGTCAGAACTCTCACCAGTGGTGATGGACCTGGCTCCCCCGGGTATGCCAGCCAACCACCAGGTAACCACTCATAAGCATCCCTTTTTTAAAAACATGCTATGTAAAATATTAACAGTCTAAAGAAGCACTTTCCTTTGTGCTCTTTTCCCTGTTTTCAGGTGCCATTTCTGTCTGTGGGAGGTGACCTTGGCTGGCGAGAGGAGGTTAGCAGGGGAGTGAGTCAGCTGAGTGGGGAGTATTGCGTGGAGAATGTCAAAGGAGAGGACGGAGAACTGTATCGCCGACTTGTTTTCCTGTCTAATGCTGCCCTTGTCCAATCAGAGAGCCGTCTGGTCTCATCAAATACAAGTAATGTCTTGTACTTTCCTGATTTGTTTCACTTAATAATAAAGTATTTTTTATGAATGGTCTTTTTACAAGTAAATAATTAACCTACTGAGCACAACCAATGATGCACAGACATACAGTATAGGGAGATTACCAGTTAATACCAGAATGCATGAAACTGAGCAAACCAAAACGCAAAAGGAAAAAACAGAAGATGTTGAAGTTGTACAGCTCTTAATTTTATTGTTTTGTATTTGGGCAGCGACAAGTCAGAAGAAAAAGAACAAAAGGAAGGCCAAGGCATCAGCAGCTCCAGTAGCATCTTCAACCTCCATGACTGTGGACAGTGGCTTCCTCTGCTGTGCTCACCATGAAGTCATGGTGGCTTGTCTTGCTATGCTTGGCGTGGGCATGCCACAGAACAAAGGTGTGTGTATGTAGGAAGAACCTATCATGTAATTCATGCATTTATCACTCTTCAGTTGCTCTAAAATATCACATTCAATTAAACTTCATTCCCTAATCCTTCCTAGACATCCCAGTGTCAGTGCTCCTGGTGGGGCTCGGTGGAGGAGGCCTTCCACAGTTTCTGCGGGACTTTATGCCCAATGTAACTATTGAAGTTGTGGAACTAGACCCAGTTGTGTTGGAGGTGGCTAAACAATGGTTCGGGTTTCAACCAGATGACCGTTTGACTGTCACTCTTGGGGATGGTCTGGAACGCATTTGTGCACTGGAAAAAGAAGGTCAGTGAGGGTGTGGATTACAGTGCAATTAAAAGTAATCCAGTGAATATAATGGTTCATCGGTATTAAAAATAAAGTATGTTTTTTCCTTTTCTCTAGGTGGTCATTTGTTTGATGCCATCATGTTTGATGTAGACAATAAAGATAGCACTCTGGGTATGAGCTGTCCTCCTGCTGCCTTTGTAGAAACCCCAATCCTGCAGAAAGTCCGTAACTTGCTAACTCCCAGAGGTACAGAATCATTTTAAAATACTTTATCTCTTATGCTTAAATCTTATCTTTTTTGCTAAATTGATGTGACACTTGCAACCAAAATAAAATAGACTAATAAACAGCCATACTTTTATCAGTCTCAAATATGACATGTTACTTTTTGATACAAACAGTTTATCAAAGTTATGTGCTTAGTTTTCAAGTAATATCCTTTCTTTATCTCTCCCTGCCAGGTCTGTTCATACTGAACCTTGCATGTCGAGACCCAGCCTTGAGGAAAAGCGTGCTTGAGCGTGTCAGCGGCGTGTTTCCCACCATCCTGTCTCGAAAGATCGAGGAAGAGATAAATGAAGTCCTTCTGTGCACTCGTGGTGAAAAGGAGACAACGGACGCCACCCACATTTTGCCATCCTTAAACCAGGCAGCCAAGAATCTGCAGAGTGCACTGTGCTCCAGCGGGACTGAACCCAGCCGTAGGCCGCATATAGACATTGCAGAGTTGCTAAAAGACTTGAGAATAGTGTGAAGCATGTTTGTGACCATTGAGGGCTGAGGTTAACCACGTGTCGGGACAGTGTTTGAGATTGTACGACAAACATATTAAAATATGGGAAAAAGTGCTTTGACTTTGCCATTCAGTACAATGTCATTTAAAGTGTACATGTGTAACATAAGCAGTCACAAATAAACGTTTTATCCTTTAAACTTAAGTAGTAGAGTGGTACTGAAACTATTCTAACTATGCTGTTAGATGTCATAGATGGGACTGCATTATTTCACCACTAAATGCCTTCACTTTCTCTTTTACTTGTCTGTTTTCCATTGCACTGCACAGTGCTGGCTCCCTGCTCTGGTGAAGAATGCAGCAGCGTTATTTACAGTAGATGAATCGCACACTCTGGTTCTTGTTGCAAGTGTTGAGAGGGGAGCAGCGCAGACCTCCCCACACTGGATACGTGGGATTTTAAATAGCTGGAGGAGTGAATCCTCGCGTGCGCTCTCTTAATTCGGGGTACCTTCATAACTGGCTGTGAAGTTTGTCTATCTCCTGTTTAAGGGGTGGGGGCTGCTGAGTTAAACTTCTTTATTACCGCGCATGCGCACAAAACTGTTCCGTAAGCTGTCAAATCAGAGCGTTTTCTACTGAACAGAGACCAGACATAGCACGGTGAGCGGTGACTAACTAATTAAAAATGTCCCGAGTTTAAGGAAAGCGACTCCCGTTACGAATTGCTGGAGTTTTAAAACAACGGAAAATGACTTCGAAGAGCTTTTTTCGGAGAGCAGAGGGGCGTGAGTACAAATGTGGACACTATCGTCGTTCCCAGACACACTAACCAGACCGTACTAACGACTCCTTAAAGCTGCGGATCTTTAAAAGTTCACACCGATCTTCAAGAAAACTCTAATTTGCAGTTTTTAATAACAGCAATAATAATTCTGGTTACCAGCAGCCACTCACTATGATAGTTACTTTATCAAGTGGTGTAGACTAGAAGCGGAGGTAAAGAGGCTTGGCAGGAGCTGGACAGGTAGCTACTCCCGTTGCGATGGGCAACCGCGGGATGGAGGATCTAATTCCGCTGGTCAACCGCCTTCGAGATGCCCTGAGCAGCGTGGGGGAAAGCTGCAGCCTCCACCTGCCCCAGATTGCTGTGGTGGGCGGCCAGAGCGCAGGCAAGAGCTCCGTGCTGGAAAACTTTGTTGGCAGGTAAACCAAAGATACTCATCTCTATACAACAGAGACCACTGATACCAAGAGAGCATTTTCATTTGTAACAGATCTTTTACAAATTAGTCATAACCATTATGAACAAGTTTCATATTCATGACTTTCCCCTAAGTGACTCACTCTTTACTAAAGAACGGTGAAGTTACAGTGTTATAACTGATGATGATTATTTGAGTCATACCAAATCTATGAACCATCATGAACCAAATGCTATACTCACCATTAATTAATCAAATTGTCACAACTTAGTTAGGCTGATCATAAACCAGTGAGCTTAATGTGGAGTAATGACTACGTTTGTGTGAGACTACTGGGGACACATTACTCGGGTTTGGCATGGCAAAAAATGTACTGTATACACTTTATATACAGTACTTTAAATCATTTTATATATATTACAGTATATACTTGTTATACACACAGTATTATACAGAAAATACTGTGATCTTGACCCACAGCTCATTTTTTTGTTTCTAAGTAGCCAGACTTTCTTGTAATTTTTTTTAAATGTTCTTTTGTTGAAAATTGTCTTTTCCCCACCAATTTTCTGTCAATTTCTGACTATTTTCAAAGGTATTGTTTGTCTTCTTTTTTTAACTTAACACATCTAAAAATCACTGAAGAATCAAAAAGGCAACTAAGTAATGAACCAGTGTTGTGTTTACACATAACAGACAACTTAGCAAAGAATCCACTTTAAATTGTATCTTTGGGTATTTTGCTGCTAACAGCCTGTTGCAAAAACACACAGTTTCGTCCAATTTCTTTAGTTGAATCTCCAAAAAACAACAAAGAAGATTGTCAGGCATAAGTAGTATTTTTGCACCAACAAGATGATAGGCCCCTTCAGCTGATCCATCCGCTGTTCACTGCAGCTTCATCTTAAATTATCTTAGTGGAAAAGTGGCTGTCAATAAGCCATTCCCAATGAAGGGAAACAGGTGGAAAATACTGAGAACTGGATTGAAAATCAGTGGTAACAAGTCTTTGAAGCGATAAATTCAAATTTTGATTCAAATTATCATCAACAACATCGTCAACAGCCTGCATCGTTGTCAGAAAATATGTATTTTTTTTATTTAAATAACTTGTTAATTGTATTAAAATACAATTGGTGAGTTTTTTCTGTTGTCAAAACTGTTCAAGGTTGGGCCTGTGAAATGCATGATTTCCCTAAAGTGAAAGGAAAACTTAATACAGCTGCCTGTGTTCATACTTTCTACATCATGGCATCCATCCAACTCTAGTCTTAAATGCTATGTTGCTAGTCTGGAGTGGTGGATGCCGGGCATGTCAGGGTCTGTATGTAAGTAGTCAGTATAGCAGCTTATCTCATAGAGAGATGTCACTGAATAGGTGACAGTTAATATGACTTCTGAAACACAATCAAAGCAGAATTCTTGCTATCTTGTAAGTCATTACGTTCACCAAGGTGGAGCTAAACAAGCTTTGTTTTGTTTCATCTTTTTCTGCCCTTTAACAGATTTCAAGGTCCTAAAAATATCCTCGCTTGCTTATGAATAACAGTGTTGTCTGGGTAAAGTTTAAATGCAACTGAGAGCATTTGGTGTGTGATGAGGAGACCAAGTACTTCTATCCTGTCCGGAAGGAAAACTGATGATTAAGTCAATAGTCTTCAAGCTTCCTGAGACAGTAAAGCTTTGTTAGCCGTAGGAGGCCTATGCATTGTTCTGATCTGTAGGCCGTCTATGCAATAATCTGTGGCATTCCAGCAGCAGGCTGTTCACGTCCTGATATTTTGTAACATACCTGTTGGACATGAGTATGTTCTTTTTGTGAATGACTGCAACAGCTGTTTAAACTAAGACAGGATGTAATAAAACAAACTTCCTGAATCTGATTTTAAAAGGAAAGGGAGTGTTATTTATACCCGGTGCATTTGGTTTCTCTAGAATTAACCCTTTATTTAGCTTTATTACCCAATCTAATCCATGCTGTTTTAATGCAACAATTGACAGCAACAGTCACCTCAGACTGCTTTATTTTGTAAGGTGCTATACCCTATAATATTGGAGAGAAAACCCCAATGATGAGACAATCCTTTGTGAGCAAGCACTTGGAAACAGTGGGAAAGAAGATCTCCTTTTTAACAGGAAGAGACCTCGTTTAAGGAGGAGCAGTTATCTTTTGTGACTTGTTGGGGGTTGAGAGGGGAAAAAAGAGAGAAAAGGCAAGCATAGCAAGACCACGAAACAAAAAGGACAAAGCACAAACTATGGGAGAGGGTAGAAAAATTTATGACATGTGATAGTTATATTAAAAAAACACTGGGAGTGAACAAAAGGGAAGTGGAGAAGAAATACTGTGTTCCTCATGGAAAGTCCCATGGCAGCCTGAGTTAATAGCAACAAAAGTAAGGGATGGTTCAGGGTCAGCTGATTCAGTGGAAACTGTTAGCTGTATCAAAAAGGGAGGCTTTAAGTCTATCTACTGAACCTAAATTGGGAGCTGGTTCCACAGAAGAACAGCCTAGCAGTAAAGGCTCAGCCTCCCATTCTACTTTTGGAAACTCTAGGAACCACAAGTAATCCTGCAGTCTGACAGAGAAGTGCTTGGTTTGGATAATATGGGATAATATGATTTTAAATTCAACTGGATTTAAAAGAGCGTTAGTGAAAAGGAGATGATATGGGAGAAATTCTCTTTCTAGTCCATGTTAGTACTCTTATTGCAGAATTTTAGATCAGCTCAAGGCTTTGGGGGGAGTGACAATACAGAATTACAATAGTGCAGCCTAGAAGTAACAATAGAGATGAAAGAAGGCAGTCCTATATATCAGTTTATTGTGTCTCTTAAAGGACATATAGTGGTGAAAATCATAGGTCTCTTTACAGTATTACTAGAGGCCAGGTTAATACCATCCAGGTTACATATCTGATTATTCCTCAATTCTTCATCTGGTTCAGCGGATTAAATGCTAATCATTTTCTTGGTCTTGGTAACAAGAACGTTGCTGATGTTTTAGGACAGGGCTGTCAAACACAGGCTCAAACCTGGCCCAGCAGATGGCTTACAAAGACCAGGGAAGTTAAAATTGTAGTGTCTTGTATATCTTCACTTTACTACATAGGTATACACATGTACTGAAAATTTGATTTCTAGATCTTGACAATTTGTACAGTAACGTAAATTAAAGTTATGCAGTTGCTTTACTGGTCCGGCCCAGGTGAGCACCAACAAAACACATGAGGTCCATGAACTGAAGTGAGTGTGACACCCCTTTTTTAAGCAGTATGGCAACTGAACTAAACCTAATACTGGGTGCTATTGTGTCTAATGCTATAAAGGTACTCCCTAAATACTTTCAGTTTAATGGTCATATCTGTGGGCAAAGTATGTAAAATTATTAATATGGTATGGTAAACTTAATGTTTTATATTTGGTTTGGTGGTGGCGGGGAAGATGAATCAGCACCAGTAATAATACGCACATCTATGTGTATATTCTTTTATCTTTCCTCTAACAGAGACTTCCTTCCGCGGGGTTCAGGAATTGTTACTCGGAGACCTTTAATTCTCCAGCTGCTAAGTGATAACACAGGTAAGAGAGCTCATAGGGATGTCATGCCGTAGCATTTCTTTAAAACTGGCACCAGATGGCAGTATGGCGTCTTATGATGACTGTGCCTCATAGAGTCCTGCTTTTTATTGCCCTTTTCTATAAAAAAAAGAGGATTGGCATGATGGATAGCATTTTTATTTTTTCTCAGAAACAGTCAAAGTATTTTAAGACAGCTGCTAGAAGAAAACAGTTGCAAGAAAAATTGGTTATATTGAAAGTTAGTGCTATGTTATTGTGTTAGCCAGTTGACTAATTTTAAGAACAGCTATAGATTTGGTGGACTAGGCAGAGTTTTTCCAAAGATACTGTAATGCTAAGATGATATTATGAGCCTCTTATTGTTTAGGTGCTGCATGTATTCAAATGCTCTGTGTCTCCCCCAGAGTATGGTGAATTTCTACATTGTCAGGGAAAGAAGTTTACAGATTTTGACGAGATCCGCAAGGAAATCGAGACAGAAACACACAGACTTACGGGATCTAATAAAGCCATCTCTCCTGTTCCCATCCACCTACGGATCCACTCACCACATGGTACTGTGCAGGTCCTTGTGTTTTACTTGCCCCGCTTAACTTACTTTTGGTCTAGTTCTTAAACAAACCTTATGTCCATGTGTGTTTATTTGTATGTGTACAGTGCTGAACCTGACTCTTGTAGACCTACCTGGCATCACCAAAGTGCCTGTAGGCGATCAGCCAACAGACATAGAGTACCAGGTACGAGACATGATCATGCAGTACATCTGTAAGGAAAACTGTCTCATCCTGGCTGTCACACCTGCCAACACTGACCTGGCCAACTCTGATGCACTTAAACTGGCCAAAGATGTTGACCCTCAAGGTAAGCCCCATGACTGTGAATGTCCTGCTGTTTTTAAATAGTGACATTATTAAAATATAAAACCAGTTCCAAAGAAGTTGGGATGTTGCGTAAGAGCTTATTAAAAGTAAAGATGGGTAGAATTTTGGAATTGTTTCTTTACATAAGGCCTTACAAAGACCTTGCATACTTAAGTAACACAATACTAAACTGCATACTGCATGTATCAAAACAGCATGGCTTTGTAGCCCAGAGTTTTCACCCGCTGAAAACATTTGGCACATTGAAGAATACAACAAAGAAGACCAGGGACTGTTGACCTAGAATCCTTTTTCAGACAAGAATGGGACAACATTTTCTGCCAAAAGTCCAGCAGCTGCTCTCTTCAGTCCCTAGATGTTTATAGACTGTTGTTAAATGAATAGGGGATATTACACAATGGTTAACAAGCTGCTGTCCCAACTCTTTTGAGTTGATGTGTTGCTGCCATCAAATTTAAAATAACTTTCATTTTTCTTAAAATCATACATTTTCTCAGTTTAACCATTTGAAAAAAAATTTCATGCTCTGTTGTTAATAAAAGATGGATGGATGGATGGATGTTATATTCCTTATTCACATTTGTATGGAAATATGCATGTTTTTTCTCTTCTCTTTAGGGCTGCGCACAATAGGTGTAATCACCAAGCTGGACCTGATGGATGAAGGAACAAATGCCAGACAAATACTAGAGAACAAGTTGCTTCCTTTACGCAGAGGTGTGTTGCTTGTGTGTGTGTTCTTGCTCAGTGTGCTATCAAATCGCAATAGAGACTCTCTGGAGAGGATTGACATAATCATTGTGTATTTATTACCAGCCACAAGCTCACTCACAGCCAAGCACAAAGATAACTTTAGCTCTTTACGTGACATCACTGTACTCCCATTCAGTGTGTGTGTGTATGTGCATGTATTCTATGTATGCAGCAAGAGATAAAGAGTAAGAAATGGATTATTGATGGTGTTGGTTTGTGTATCAGCCAGAAGTGTAGAGTCTGACAAGTGGGAACTGATAGGCACCAGCCCAGCTGTTAGCTTAGAAAAGTTTGTAATTTGTGTCTGTGAGAGAGCGGAAGAGACAGAGGCCTGGAATTGGGCAATGCAGGCAGTGTACAGACTGGCTAAAGCACCACCAGGTGCTGGCTGCTTCATGCTTTTCCTACAGCACTAATGCATTAGCCATGGAAGCCCTCTGAAATAATTCCGCCGGTAGCAGCATTGAGCTGAAGTATTAGATGTGAAGCCTAGTGCTATTACATCTATTACTGTACCAAATAGGCAATTTGGCCTGCCCCTCACAATCCGCCCTGCTGTTGCAGAAACACACACATTTCCTGCTTGTATGCTACAGTTATAATGGAACAAATGGTGGTCTGGGAAGAGTTCCCAGGCACCCTCCAGAAAATGCGAGTTGAATCCATCTTACATCAGAGGCCTGTAATTTCTCCTTCCTGTTAGTGCACATTGTCATCCTTATCCTTACATACCTTTTTATAATTTCCCTTTCAACTCCTTCTCCCCAGGTTACATAGGGGTGGTGAACCGTAGTCAGAAGGACATTGATGGGAAAAAGGACATTAAGGAAGCTCTGAGGGCAGAGAAGGAGTTCTTCCTGTCCCACCCAGCCTACAAACACATGTCTGAAAAAATGGGAACACCTTATTTACAAAGAATACTCAACCAGGTTCAATATGTGAACTTTTAAACTGAGAAATATTACATTATGTGCTTGTGTTATTACTAACAATATTTGTTTTCAGCAATTCACAAACCACATTCGGGACACACTGCCAGCCTTCCGTAGTCATCTGCAGAGCCAGGTTCTGGCATTGAAGAAAGAAGCTGAAGATTACATGCAGTTTAATCCAAATGACCCCGCACGAAGGACCAAGACATTGCTACAGTGAGTCAGTCATTCTGTGTATACATATTCTATGTATATATATTTCTGTGTTTTTCATAGCCTGCATGTTTGTCTTTTAGATTAGTTCAGCGCTTTGCTGTTGACTTTGAGAAGCTGATTGAGGGCTCAGGTGACAAAGTAGACACCGTCAACCTGTCCGGAGGAGCTAAGATCAATCGAATCTTCCATGAACGTTTCCCCTATGAACTAATCAAGGTGTGTGTGTGTGTGTGTGTCAGAATGAGAATCAGAAACAAAATACTTTATTAATTCCTAAGGAAATTATGTGGTTACAGTTGATCCAACACAATAAGAACAGTTACAGACTGGACAAAATTAAATAATACAATGTATTACAAAGTTACAAATATAAGAAATAGGTTCAATATATACAAATAGCTTCTAGAATAATACAGAGATTTTATATATATATGATTGGCATCATTTCATGTGTGTGTGTGGGTGCCTTGTTTATTTGTTTGGATTATGATGTTTATGGTTTTGGTGATTGGTTTATGTTCTTCGGGCACCTGCATTTCCTTTAATAAGTGTAATGATAAACCAAGTTGCTCCTTAGCCAAGTGCTGTTTTTTATGAAGTACTGTGCATCTTTGCATGTCTTAAGATCGGGTCTGATGAAGGGAAGCTGCGGACGGAAATCAACTATGCCATCAGAAACACCCATGGTGTCAGGTTCAGTACAGTAGCAGTGTCAAGTGATTTTATTGTTTTGGTCTTTTTTTGTTTTTCTACTGTAACATCTTATATTTTTTCCCTACAGGACGGGTTTGTTCACCCCTGACACGGCCTTTGAAGCCATAGTAAAGAAACAGATATCGAGGTTAAAAGGGCCATGTGTTAAATTTATTGACATGGTCAGTCAGGAACTAACCACCACTCTGTACCAGTGTATCGACAAGGTATAAATACTCTTGTTTCATGTATTTGTGTGTTGCTTTCTACACTTCGTGGTGTAGTAACTGTGTCATATCTCATTTGTGGTCTGTTTTTACTCTGTAGCTCAGTTCCTTTCCCAAGCTGCGAGATGAGACAGAAAGAATTGTTACCACTGAAATTCGAGAACTAGAGACTAAATGCAGAGACCAGGTAATCCATATTTGTGTAAGGGATGAATTGTTTTGGATTACTCAGTTGCATTCTTATGTTGTGTATTGTTTTATTTCATGAGTTAACATATGTTCGCACTGTCCAGGTCATGTTGCTTATTGACATACAGGTAGCCTACATAAATACCAAACATGAAGACTTTGTTGGCTTCAATAAGTGAGTCTCCACATCACCTTTAAGATTTCTAGCTAATAATAAGCATCGTTAATTATACACTATATTAAATCAGACTTGCTTTTCATTTATCTTAGTTCCCCCCAGATGCACAATCACACCAATACCAAGATTGCTGCACGGATTGGAGGAAAACAGGTGAGAGTCTAAATGGCTTGGCTTAATAAAATGAACCAGGGATCATGCAGCCCTAAAATGCAAATGAAGGCATTCTGAGACAGTTTGTCAGTTGAACCAGTCCATTGATCCTTAGCTTTACTTTTGTCTGAGTTAAATCTCCTGACAACTTAATTATTATTAATTATTATCAGTACAAGGAATCTGCAAAAATACAAACAAAATTCAAACTTTAAACGCATTTAATTTATGTGCTGTGGCACATAGCATATCTGTGTGCCACAGCAAAAATAAGACATTTTAGTCTTTTTCTATTAGATTTATATGTAGACATATTTATGTGACACATTTTGATTTAGCAGTGATAATTAAATACACATTTCTACTATAACTGGAACATTGATATGTGGTGTTGTTAATATTTGCTAAACAGCAGTAAATTTCAACCACAGCTTCAAAGGTAAATAAAAAAAAATTTATTTTCAAAGTCCCGAGTGATGCTTTGCTAATAGTTAACTGTTAAATGTAGTCATTGTTGGCGCCATCCCCAAAAATTGTCATATAATGAAAAAATTAACTCCATCTTTCTGTTGCTGCTTCATCTCCTGTTTTTTCTCTAGGGTGTGGCGCCTCATTCAAGTCTAATAGTAGGAGACCCGTTTCTTTAAATCTTCTCACTCACTGCTGCCTCTGCTGGCAATATGTGTGCACAGCGGTGAAGCTTAAGGGTTGTGGGTTGGCATGCTACTGATTGCAGCAAACACAGCAAAATGGCTCCTTGTAGCTTTAATAATCACATCTTTCATCATCTGCAACTTTCTCAGAAAGTGTTTTTTCTTTTTCTTGTTCAGTCTGTGCTAATCTTATAATTTCTCTTTCACAGTCCCCCACTGTAAAAATATACATTTGCAGGAAGTATATGTTATCTTGGTATAATATGTCTCATTTCCTATAACTTGACACATCTTTCCTTTACAGTGCCTTTGTCTGTCACCTTTGACCGCTCTTCCTGTTTTCTCCCAAATTTGAACAGCCAGGCTCTGATTTCTGTGCTTGCTCGACCGTCTTTACCCTTTTAGGTTCTCTTAAACACCTGTGCAAGCTGTTTTTCAGTTAAATATTTTGTTGATTGCATCACTGTGTATCTCACAAATGTCTAACCCGCACAAATGTTATTTTTTTCCTCCAGTGTCAGCTGTTTGACTTTTACTCTTGTTTTCGTCAGCACAATCTGCTCTCATTGTATGACCTGCTTTTCATGCTTTCATGTGAATTGTGCCTTGCTGTGAACAATTGTCTGCTGTGTTGCCTTCTGAGCTTCTTACCCTTGACTGATGCAGGTCATACGCAAGGGTTGGCTGACCATCAATAACATTGGCATCATGAAAGGTGGAGCCAAGGAATACTGGTTCATACTTTCTGCAGAGAACCTCTCATGGTTCAAGGATGACAAGGTAAGGCCTTCACATTTATTTAATGACAAACTGAATTGAATATCTATTATCAAGATGAATTACACTTCAAATATTTTATTTATATAGTCCAAAACACAGAAATGCACTTAAGCCATCATCAGTTTATTTAAATAAATAAACTAAGCTTGAAATAGTGTGTTAATTGTTCATTTTAGAGAGGCAAAGTAAAATTGTTCATCTGTTCAGATCACATTCTTAAAAAAAAGAAGAAGTAGGTGGCAGAGATCTTAGTGGCCCTCTGCTCTGATGTCAGTGGGGCTGCCATCTGTCTGCCTGTCTGTGCCTGCTGTACAGGAGCAGAAGGTCTGCACAGCAAGTGTAGACAGGCAGACACACCACAACAGTCTCATCCTGTCACAGCTGATGTCATGGGAAGAGGGAAGGGCAGAGTAGAGGGAAAGAGATCAGAGAAGGGGAAACACATTGGAGCATTTCTCTACGGATAGAAACAAGCACCTGTAAACATTCACATCTGGATGAAAACTCTACGGCTGGATAGTTAACATTTGTGACTGTGAACGCGATAAAGAAACTTTGACATTGTTTGACAGACTGAGAATTGAGTGTTTTTTAGCAACAGTATGTTGATTGTTTTACAAATAAGTTATTGTTCTTGGTAACCACACTAAAATAGTTTGAAGGTTTAAGCTAAACAAACAGTGACATCATTCTAGTCACAACTAAAAGCACATCTTTAACCCCCTTCTCTCTGTCCAGCTAACTCTTGCTGTTCTCTCCTACCACCTGGACCTGTAATTGAACCCCACCATTTCCTCCATTCATTCCTCTGACACCCCCCTTCCCATTCGTGCTGCTCTCCCTTCAGTCTTCCCCCTTGCTCCCCCCTTTTCTTCCTCTTCTGGGAGTTTAGGCATTTGGAGCGGCTCACTCTGACACAGCTGGAGCTGCCCCAAGCCAAACTGAGACTCACACACATACACACATGCACACACAAACGCACTCAGTGGACAGGGTTGTATATACAGTATACAGTACACATGCAGACTCTGATGTAAACAAAGTGACATGCAAATAGTGGAGAAAAATATACACTCACTCAGACAGACACATGGTCACTTTTCAGATAAACACTGGATTGCTTGAACGCTGTGTTCCAAACATAGCCCCAGGCATCCATATTATACACACAGTGTTTTAGGTTTCCTCTTGCTGTCATTCCCTTACTAAGCATTTGCAAATCAACTCAGTCATACAAAGCCTTTTTTGCACACAGGCAAGAAGTAATACAACTGCAGGCAAGTAATCATCTGTCGACCACATCAGAGCAGCAAGCTGGTTCTCTGCTGATGATCAAAATGAGACATGTATGCTTCACTACATGGATTAAAGCTACTATAAGAATTAAAATTTAAAAAAAAAATCTTTATACATTTTTGCTATGGTTGTTTAATCTCTGCACCTCATCACCATGTTTATCACTCGTTTATGTGCATTTTAAGTCACCCATGGTATCACAGGAGATGAGATCTACTGATTTTTTTTATGTGCACATAGACATACACACAGACGCATAAGCCAAACTCCTGCTTCTTCTCCCTCACAGCTCACAGTTCCCGCTCTCATAACCCCCCGCCCACACTACCTCCACACATTACTTTTTTCTTTGACTGCTGCCCCCCCCAACACGCACACACACTTATTTTTTTCTTTCTTTCTCTTGCCTCTGTTGCCTTTTACTCCTCCTTTCTCTCTCTCTCCCTCTCTCTGTCTGTCTCACCCTCTTTCTCTCTTTCTCCCCCTTTCTGTGGTTGGCAGTCTCCCTGGGACTGTGCACATTCCTGGCTGGAAAATCTGAAGCTTTGTCCAAACACCAGCTTCCAAGATCTGCCCAGAGAAATCCCACATGGCTGTTTCTACACTGCAGACCTCCCCTTTTGACTCCCCCTCTCTCCTCTCAACTACTCCACAGTCTTACTCCCAAAAACCCCTCTTCCCCCCTCTTCACCCCCCAAAACTCCACTGCCACCCTCCCTTCATCATCTCTGTGTTGATTGCTTCCATGCACACAGTTTTAACCTGTTTGAATTACATCTTCATTCTATTATATATGTACCCTGCACTGACCTCATGCTGAAAGTGCAGCTTAACCGTTCAGAGTTTAATCTTCACAGCACATTGAACAGACGAACATTCCTTCACCCCTCAACTGCCAGAACTCCACCAGGGAGCTGAAGAAAAACAGACGGCTCATGACTATACATTTAATCTACATGCACTCCTCTATGTGTTTGCATGTGAGGCCTATCTCAGGTCCATTAGCCTCTAGGAAGGGGGGACATAGCTTCAGACACAGCAGCTCTGATGTATGATCCTTCACGACCACCCTGACACCACTGCGATTACGACACACACACATAAATACACAAATGTGTATACAAAGCAATGCCACAATGTCCTTTAACCACAAGAGCAATCATATTGCAAAGCAGATGCACATGCAAAATGTGTGAGGCAATCTGTGGAAAAAGTTAGGTTAGAGCTTTTCTGAAGTTGCTGTGCGCAAAATAAGCTCAGCTCATTAGCTGATTTGTAGCCTTCTTAGTTTGCAGCCCTAAAAGACAGGAAAAACAGTCAAGTTATACTTCACATGTGTTATTCTCACTAGTCAACAAAGACAGTTAATTCAAGCTGACAAATACCACAAAATGGATGAGAGATTGTGCAACTTAGTATAAAGCTGGTCACAGTGATTAAAGATATGAAATCGTGTGATAGTATATGCATATTTAAAGGCACTTGCACATCTGCAAGCGAGAAACATCACAAAATAATAGACCTTATATTTGCCAGCATAGACTATGTGCAGTTTTCATCTTCTCTTGTGTATTTGTAGATGGCATTAGTATAAGCTGCTGATGCACTTCCTTGCACAGTCTAACCAATGTGCAGACTACTGTACACCAGTAAGATCCTGAACAGGTAGTCTGAACACTGGGATGACGGAGCAGGACCCTTTCTCGTTTGTGTTCGGCCTTGCCTTTTCCATCTCTGGCTGTTTTCTTGCAGTCCTGCATGAGGCGTTGGAGAGTTGACAAAAGGTTTCCTCTGTTTTTCTCATATTTCTTATCCGGTTCCAATGCTGGGTCGTAGGGCAAGACACACACATCAGACATCCACTCCTATGGGCATCTCTCCTTCAGACATGTTAGTGTACCTTGATTCGGTCGTCCGCAGGGCTGTGTCCCGATGTAGTATCCAGTCTTGACGTGGCACATTCACCCATTCAGCCAGGGATCTGCCTGTTCACTCAGGGAAGGCATAAGGAAATAAGGGGAGTGAGAGAAGGAGAGAGAGTTAGGGAGGAACTTAGCAGCCATATATGGGTTGATGGGACCCATGGGGGAATCAACTTTGGAGTGGTCTGGAGTTTCTCCCCATTTCTTCTTCACAATCGCTCCTGCTTTCTATGTTCCTCAACATTTCCTTGTCTACTTTTGCGAAATTCACCTCCCTCTGTCCATGTCTATCCCTCCGCTTCCTCTCTTTCTCATCTCTACTTTCTATTTCTACCCCATCGGAGCACCCTATACTCACTCCGGTCTCCTCCCTCTCCGTCTAAAGCGATCCCAGATGTTGCTGTATGAGCGCCAATCGCGTTCTGTCATTTTTTTTCAACCTCTGTTACAGGAAGTGGGCCCCTTTGTTAAAAAAAAAAAAAAAAAAAGGAAAGGAAAGAGGAGCAAAGGAAGAGAGTCGTAGGGTTCAGGGAAGCACTGGGAGAAAGACTGATGACCAAAATGTACTTCCAGAATAGTCGCCTCTCATTTCATTCGTGCACATGATCAAACGCATGAGCACATATTCGAATCTACACATTGTTAAAAAATGCTCTTCTGGCGTTAGGTATTCTGACTCTGGTGGTCACTTTTTTCTTTGAACTCTCCATCCATCCATGGCTGTACCTATAACCAGGCTTTATGGAAGGCCCTTTCTCAAAGGCTAGACAGAAAGAGCAGGCTGGAGAATAGAGAGATGAGGGGGAAGGGCTTGACTTTAGGAGAAATGTTGTGTTAGAGCTTGAGTCTGAGTAATGACTTTCACATGTGGCCCGGCCTCTCTACCTCTTTTTTTCATACTACTTCTCTCGTTCCCTCCCTCCCTGCTTCACTTTTCTGCATCCTGCCTCCATACTGTCTGGTTCTCCTCACACTAGCCGCTCCACTCCTCCAACTGTTCTCCGTCATTCATAAGTCCCCATGGTGATGACAGACTATAGACTTATGGCAACTCTCCCCCTCCCCCACTGATTCTCCTGAACTAGTTTGTGAGTTGTTAATGTGAGTCAGTCTGACAGTCAGACACATCATCTTATATGAACTCGGATGCACTCCTAGCACAATGTTCCACATCTCCATTTCGCCTTGCCTTCTGACACTTTTCCCATTACAGTTCATGTCTCTTGGCTCCACTTTCTTCTCTAGGTGCACGCTAAGAAATATTTACTACCAGACACATGCAAACTGGCCTTAGTCTCTGGTGGTTTTTGCTATCAACGCTGTTATTGCCTCTATGGTGTCGTATATTACTCTGCATACCAATGTCAAAATTTTATCTTTTCATATTCTGTCTTTTTTCAGGAGAAGGAAAAGAAGTACATGCTTCCACTGGACAACTTAAAGCTCAGAGACGTGGAAAAGGGCTTCATGTCCAGCAAATATGTTTTTGCTATCTTCAACACAGAGTTAAGGTTTGTGTGTGGTTGGAGGCGTGTGCTTTTTCATATGTGCCTGTTTGGTGAGTGAATGCGTGAGTCAGAAAAGGGAGTTCTGTTCTTGTCACCTGCTCGATGAAACTTTTGTGATATTTTACGAGGGTGGACATGTTGGAGGAGGAAAGGGAGGAGATGTCAGAGTGGCGTTTTGCCCTTCCGCCGACCTCTTCCATTCAACTTTGCCACCGGAACCAAAAGGGATATCCAGCGGGTACTGGAGCGGATGCCGTTTTTTTTTTTGCTCTCTAAGTATATGCCAGGCTTTTGAGGGCAGAGCTGGGTTTTGGGTTTGCTAAGTTTATGGGTGTGAAACAGATTGAGAAGGACAGAGAGACAAAGGGAAAACATAAGAGGCAAGAGAGAGAGAGTGTTTAGGAGCTGGAGCTGACCCAAAGCCTGGCTGATTGTACCAGAGCATGTGGGCTTTGTTTATAATGCTTTGCTATGCTACATTCGGACACACAAACTGAATTCATAAGTGCGTGTGTGTGTTTCCACATGTGTGTATTTCCACATGTGTGTATGTGCCTTTGCAAAGAGCATGCGTATAGACCACAGCATACCGACGGCAGGCTCATTAAGCAGCTAATCAAAGCCAGAGCGCTTGGATCAGAGATGAGGCTGCTCTTGTTTGGAAAGAATTGCTCGACTCACCACAAAAAGGAGGGAGAGGGAAGAACTGGAAGGGTTGGGGGGGAGAAAGAAAGCAGCAGAGAGAGAGAGAGAGAGTATCAGAGCCAATGGCCAGGAATGTGTCAAAGTCTGTCCTGTGGCGCCCCCCCCCCCCCCCAATCCAACCCCTCTACCCCCCTTTCCTGCGCCCTCACTCTGTTTCTCTTTCTGTATTTGTGTGTGTGGCTTTGTCCCTGTCTGACAGTAATCAAAACCTCAGGAAACTCTTCAAATCTAAAGCAGTCATAGCGCTGCAGAAATTCCTTCAGATTAGTGAAAAAGCTCCCAGTGAGCTGAGGAGAGAGCATAAAAAAAGGCCGTTTAAAACAAATGTTGGTGTAAGTGATAAATCAACATAGAGAACAATTTTCTTATGTGCTCACTGGTGTAAACGAATGTTCAGTGTCCTGATCTTAGTGTAATAGCACTCCAGTATTGTCATGGTTGGCCCGGCTCCCCGTCTGTTAGCCACCACACCCTGATTTATTAGCCTCACCCATACTAGCCCAGTTATAAGCACACAAACTAAAAGCCTATTTCTTCATCGCTCTGTATACCTCTCTGTCACCACAGTGTAGTTTCTCAGTTTCTGCTGTCTGTTGTTCTCACACACAGTCTTCACATTTTTGAGGTTAATTGCTACGTGTTCTGAATGTGAGGAGGGAACAACAAAAGGGGGAAAAAAACAATCGAGTGATTAAAGAAAAATGTTTAACAGATGGGCCACGGCCTGCTCCAGATTCTTTACTTGTTTCTGACTTTGTTACTAAGCGTTGAGATGTCAGATGATGTGAAGAGGGACGTGAGAGGACAAACAGAGAGCAAGCTGAGTTTGGGTATGAATCACGGTGAAAAAATACGTGATGATGATGATAAGGAGATAAGCTGCCGTGAATAAGGTCGTGTGAAGCATTGCGTTTGGGAAGCAATAAATGATGTATGTGTTATATGTGTGTATATCGGTGCCGTGTATGTTTCTGTGTGTGTTTTAATCTAGTTGAAAGTGTCTGCGTCTGTCTTTATGCCCTTTAGATCTGCAAGTGTCCAACATGTTACACGGGGAGGGTTGCCTACTTGAAAGTGTAACATAGACCTGACACACATCAGTTTACATAGAGCCTGATAGCTTCTGTTACCCGTGTATCACTTGATGTATACTTATATTTTTATTATTACTATACAGGATGCAGTAATGGGACACAGGTCAGCCAGTGCTCCATTTAAACAAAGTAAATTTAAAAAGATTCCATTGGCTGATTTTACAAACAAATTTATCAGCATGAACGAGAAATATTTGCAGGACACACTGCACATTGCTTTACAAAGCAGACTGAATAATACGGTACCCAGACTGACAAACAATAAAACTGTTAAACGTTTGTTATGGAAACACAAGAAATTATTTTTTCTGTACAAACAAAATGCTACTTATGTTTGTTTCACACAAAGACTGTATATAAAGATATATATACAGTCTGTGGGTTAGCGCATGAAGGCATCCTTGTGCCAGTAACATTTCACTTGTGTACAGATTGGGTCAGAGGCTTAGTAAATAATATTTGTATATAAAGAATTTCGAACACAAACAGTGAAATCGTCCAAGTGGCCTTGATGTTCTCTTTTAAACACTCTACACCCTAGCTGATAAGTTCGCAACTATAACTAAATGTTTGGCTTAATCACCTACACAGAGTTCACAAGAAAAGGTTAAAGTTCCTGTTATGGATAATAGGTCTTGTATACGTTCATCAGAGTTCCCATGAAACACATCGGAAAATGTGTTTGGTACGAACTGTATATTTTCTTAACCGTAAGGTAAGCACTGGGCCAGTCTCCCGTACAACGTATATAAGGTTTTGTGTATATTACTCCGTATTGCAGAAAGCTCCCTTGAGTTAAAAGTGTTATTGCTGTATATTTTTTGGACATTTCTGACAGGATTGTAATGAATTGCAGGAATGTGTATAAGGACTACAAATGCCTGGAGTTGGCCTGTAACTCTCAGGAGGAGCTGGACAGCTGGAAGGCTTCTCTGCTACGGGCCGGAGTCTACCCTGAGAAAGTTGCTGTTAGTACTTTGACCCCTAATTCAACGTAATTAAACCCAGTCCTGACCTTAGCTTTGGGGAACTGCACCTGTCTGCACCTTACCTTTGAGTTATATGCACTCATTGGCTTTGCTAACCTTAAACCCTGTCTGTAACCCCTTACCCCTCTCTCTCCATGTTCCCCTTTCTCTCCCCCTGCCAAAGAGAAAAAGCAAGTCCCCCACCCCTTCCATCCCGCTCTGTCGTTGGCTCTTTAGTACAGCATTCTTGGTCCATGATGTCACTACAATATGTGTGTGTGTGTGTGTGTTCTGGTCTGTTTCTAATCAGCAGTTCCTCGTCCCTCACACACTCCCCCTTTTTTTTTTCTTCTGCCCATTCCTCCTTGACTCCTTCTTTTTTGTTCCTTGTGTTCAACTCTCCTTGTTCTTATCCTATCAAATGTGTTTCTTCTTGTTACTAACATGGAATAGATGTGGCCACTAAATATAAAAGAAAGCTTTGTCTCTTTACACATCTGTATTTGTATTAAATTACTAGCTGTGGTATATCAGCAGTCCCTGTAGCATGGCACACTACACTGTAGATTATTGCTTAAATGGGTTGTCTGTATAGTGTTAAGATGTATGTATATGTCCCAACTTGTGTGTTTTTTACTAAGGTGGATGAGCAGGGGAATGGACCTCCTGAAAACCTCTCCGACCCCCAGCTGGAACGTCAAGTGGAGACCATTAGTAACCTGGTTGATTCCTACATGGGCATCATCTATAAGACGGTCAGGGACTTAATGCCAAAGACCATGATGCACCTCATGATTAACAGTGTAAGCTCTCCAGACCACACTTTTAACTGTTATTTTTATTTTTTATGGTGCAGCAAATCCTTTTCACTTTTTTTTCTACATTTTTTGTTTTTTTGAAATTTGAAATTCCACTTGATCCATATCCTGACCAACAGAAAAAAGAAACTTTCAGGGGGTAAAAAAAACATTTTTTGCCACCGATTAAGAATATAGATTCGTTTTTCTGAATTAGAATAAAATACCACTTCACAAAGTTACATTTTAACTTCTCACAGTAGTTTATAATCCCTCTCTGTAGGTTAAGGAGTTCATTAGCTCTGAGCTCCTGGCCCAACTCTACGCTCTGGGAGAATGCTCAGCTCTGATGGATGAGTCACCAGAGCAGCAACAGCACCGAGTTGAAGTGCTCCAAAAGCATGCTGCCCTGAAGGAGGCGCTCGCTGCCATTGGAGAAATCTCCACCTCTACCTGCACTACCCCTTTGCCTCCACCTGTGGATTCTTCCTGGATAAAACCATCCAGGTGCAAATGTACACATATACATAGATGGATTCATTGAAACAAATCTGTACAACCTATCACTTAAGCTTCTCTCGTCTTCTGCTTCTCTTGCCAAGCCTCCCTAAAACTGCAGCCAGTGGTAAGCCTGGGATCCGTAGCCATGCTCCACCTGTTCCTCGGGTGCCCAGCGCTGGACCCAAAAGCTCCCCTAATGGCTCTCGGCAGCACACTAGTCAACAAAATCGTACCCCAGCCTTGGTGCCAAGGTGACTGTGAAACCAGAGAGATTAGCCCATGAAACCTGACCTGTTGTATAAATGATGACCTCTAGGCTTCGCCAAGCCTGGCATTTATGCATACACATGCGCACACATGCAAAATCAAATGTTCCCGTACAAAGGCACAGGGTTAGAAAAAGTTGTTATTTGAGCTGGGTGGGGGTCTGCTGGAAAATGTGTTTCTCATATTCTCCTTCCCATCAGCCTCAGTAGACAAGACCTCCGCATGCTTTCTACTGGAGCCAGATACAACAGGCTGAGCGCCCTGTCAACTTTTCATCTTTCTCTCTGTCCTTCATTCCCCCTTTTTCTTCTAGCATGCATTTGTTTTATTGCCTTCCTCAGTTTCCCTCATGCAATAACCATTATTTTTCCTTTTGCCCGTACCTCTTTTTCTTCAACTTTTTCTTTACTTCTCCTCTTTCACTGGTTCCTCCCCTGCTTTTGGCCCGTCTCTCCTTTTTCTCTCTGCCTCATTTCCTCTGTGCTCTCCAATGGTTCTTTAGGTTCTTTCCCTCATACACTCTCTTTCCTTGCCTGAGTCTTTCCATCCAGCCTAATGCTTGTCTGGCTCCCCTATAGATATAGAGTCATTGGGACACGATCTTACTGTAATCAGTCTTGTACTTGTACTCTACTTGTATGCTCTATGCAGCTTTATGAGTCTTGCCTTTATGTGCATTTTCTCATCATTATAAAGTCTATTTAGCCTATCATGTGTGGAGCTACGGGCAAATAAAAACACAGTAAAGAAATATAGAAATATGTAAATTATAACTTGGAATTAGGAACAACTGAAAGCCCCAGCTGGCACTGCTACACTTGGATCAACTCCTTGCTAATAATAAGGCATCTCCTAATTCATGAACATCTTTATCCAGGGTTCAGAATTATCTTATTCCTTTATTTATTTAGGAAGGCTGAATGTATAAAGCTTATAAAGTCCTGACTGCTTAGCCCCAGACTGTACCTCTCTGCAGATTAACTAGAAATTTAAATGCGGATGATTAAGAAAGCTACAGTGAGAGACAGCACCGTCCCATCAGAGATACCATGTCCTCAAAATCATGCATAAGTCTTTCAAATTTTGAAAGATGTTATAAGATCTAATGTAGAGAAACTTTTATAGAAACTTTGCTAATATAAACCATATAGTAATGTCTTTGATCTAATATTGTCTCCAGGAGGCTTCCCCCAGCAATCCCAAGTGTGAAATAAGCCCCCTCTGCTCTGAACTCCATTACCCATCTGCCCCCATGGTCCTTTCAGCTGCAGCTGGCTGCTACCCGGAGACACTCCTGACCTGCATGATGTATAATACAGCTGAAGCACGATGATGGGCTTTTCTCTGTCTCCTCTGGGAGCTGCTGTCTGCAAAACTCACTCCATCCTGAGCCTGTTTTGTACATAATATCAACGGCCACAAACGATGGAATGTGCACAACTGTCTGCTGGCTTCTCTCAAGTGCCTGAACCTTTTGTAGATAAAAATATCAATCTGAATTATTATACTGAAAAGAATATACATGCACTGTTTCTATTTTCCGTGAATAAACAGGTATTTTATTTTTGAATGCATGTGCAAATGTCATTATTTGGAAGCTAGCTATCGCTGACTTGATCAGCATTAGTGTAAGCAGAACCCTATGCTGATTTATTTTATTTATTTATTTATTTTGGGGGGGGGGGGGGGGGGGGTTCAGTGGCCTACAAGGTGTTAAAACCAGCTAACTCAAAACCTTAGAAATTACCTTATGGGGTTGCAGTGGTCTCCAGTAAAGTCGTTAAATAATTTTAGTTGTAAAGCTAAAGTATGGTCTTCAAATCCAATTTGAAGATAATGTTCATAATACTAGTGATGGGACGTTCTGTATCGAGGCTTCGGAGCGTGTGTCGAGTAATGGAGGGGGCGTTTCCGCGAAGCGCGTATCGAGGCTTGCTTCATTTATGGGAGGAGCTGAAAATGATGACGTCCGAAGCCTCGCTGCCCGGCTGTACCACGTGACTGGTTCATGAAGCGGTTCGAACTTTGCCGCGAGATATGACAGCGATATAAACCCCTCAGACTACATTCAAAAATGTGGGTGTTTGATGGAGAGTTGTTAGTGAGAGTTTGGAGACAGTTTGGAGGTTTATGAGAGTGAGGAAAGTCAGGAGAGAATGGAGCCAGCTAAGAAGAGGAGGATGTCCTCCCCTGTGTGGGAACATTTTGATCTTATTCCTCCCAACAAGGTATGTAAATTTCTACAGAAGATGTATTTCCATGATACTGATGGTGCAATACAATTTATGTTGAGCTGTCTTGACTTTTGTACAAGGTGAAGTGTTTGCTATGTGCCAGGGAGCTGGGATATAACAACAACACCTCATCCATGCTTAGGCACTACAGAGCTTTGCATGAGAATAAGGGGGACACCGATTGTGGAGCAAGACCAGGTGAGCCATCAAATGCAGTGATAATATAGGATGCAGTAATGTTACTAAATGATATAACAATATTATACAACTGTTATAAGTTACGTGTGTGATATTTATATTTGTGCTTTATCTTTATTGTCTTTCCTCAGGAGAACAATCTCAAATAGATGAAGACCTGGTCAGCATGGTGATTGAGGACTCCCAGCCATTTAGCATTGTGGAGGACAAAGGATTCAAAAGATTTGTTAAATCATTAAATCCCAGCTATGTTCTCCCCACTAAAAAGGTCGTAAAAGCAGTGAAAATTTAGTTTTTACAGAATAAAATGTGAACAGGCAGGACTGAGGCTCAAAGCCTCAGTGTGTAGCTGTCCATACCTCAACGTTACAAAAGCACAACTACTGTCCACACCCCAACCACACCTCACCTCACAGTAAATGATCATTTCCATTTCAAGCATTTCCAAATAATCATTTCCCATACTGCCAGTATAAATATACACAGTGTACTGCCATCACTACAATATACATGTTTTACACACTCCTTTTGTTGTTGACATTTACAGGCTGTGTGCAAAATGCCACACTCTTCAAATTCATGCCAGCTATTATTTTTACGTCCAGTAGGTGTCCTGCTAGAGCAAATGAAGCTTCATGAAGCTTCGCGTTGGGGTGAACCAATTGGATGAAAAGCTTCAGTGCTTCATGGGGCTTCATCTGCCCATCACTACATAATACCCGTTTATATGTAGGTGTGTGTGTGTGTGTGCGTGTTTGTAAAGTGTATGCGTTCTCACTGGTGTGTAAATAAACTCCGACTGGAAGACGAAGGAAAAAAAACTAAACATAAACATTTTAACCTGTGACGCGTTGTTACCACGGCACACTCTCTACTGTAGTTCTTCGAAGGAGGCCGCACAGCTACAAGCAGCTCGGCTGAACATCTTACCTGCTGCGCTGTTCAGACCATGGGGCCAACACTGCAGTCAAAACCAGCTGCAAAGCCCGCCGTCAAACGTCGCACCAGGACAAAGAAAGAAGTGAAGGTATGACACCTAGCGACCACCGCGCATTGTTGCCAGGTCGGCTGCACTAGTGCCCGCTGATGCCGTCATAGCTCACTTATTTGGTCATTAGCTGCTAACCCAGAGGCTCCTAAACAACATATAGCAGTAGTTCTGGTGTAGTTTCTACAGCAAATTTTTGTTTTTTACATGTTGCAATTAAAGCAAAAAGCAAGAGGAGACAATGTGTCGCCATGTAGTTGTTCTTTAATCTGAGCCAAAAATTAAAAATAAACAGAGGAACCCCGGTCTGTTTCACACTGTGTGCTGAGCAAACTGGGAGGTCATCAGCATAAAGTTGTTTTTGGTTTTTTTAATGGAAGTTTGACTAAATTAGGTAGGCAAACTTCCGCCATGTTGCTCTCTGTCGACCGAAAACACCTTGTCAACAGGTGTTGCTCATCGGATGTGACGTCACTGATTGGGATTTGAACGGAAGGCGACATGAAAGACCCTCATCTTTTTCATTGACTGTAGAAAACGTCTACATTTTCTTACCTCAGTGCTCATGACACATTTCATATTTCGGGCCATATTTAAATTCACAACACAGCAACAATGTTACAACATATTGTCCCTTTGTGTGTATGTGTGTTGTTTTTTTTTATTAAAAACACCTTAATAGTAAAGGACAGAAAGTTTGATAACAACTGAAACATGACCCCCCCAAAAAGTACCATATTTTACAAGATTCATGAAGTTATCATTATATGGGGTGTGTAGCTCCACTGTGTAGTAGCTGAAGTGAACGCAACCCGGTTTAACCCTGGAAGGAGACAAATCCCTTCCAGGGTTTTTAAATCAAGAATGACACCTGGTGTAAAAATCTGCCAAATCAAACACTAGGAACAACCTGCTGTGCTGATGACTTGTGAACAAGGGACATGGTAACTCTAAAAACTGCGGCTATGTCTTATATTAAGCTTGTAGTGTGTAGCAGGTAAAACAGCTTCTTGTAGTATTGTATTGAATAACACTGAAGAAATACTCTCATTACCAAAATACACAATGAAATCCTAAAAGTCTTCTAATATTTACAAATAATTTGTGGAAAATGGAATTACAGCCCTTTATATGTGATTTCATTTTTTCTTACAGAGATTTGCAAACCATTAACATCCTGTAACAAGTCATATTATTAGTTGAGACCTTTCGCACAAACGGAGGTAAATTACAAAACAGTAGCAGCTTGAACATTAAAAACCATCCTCATACTACCTGGAAGAGAATAATAGTTTGTCATTGCTTTCCAATCATACATGAACCAGTGATAAAAAAAAACAAAACAGTTAAAATTAGTCCTTTTACATGCACAGCACCAAGAAACCAGCACTATGACAGTGAATTGGTTCATATAAAATTCAGTTACACTTTTAATATCAGTTTGTTTAGGAGCTGCTTGTGCTAGGCTGCTTATTAGTGAAGGAAGCGGCTCAGGTCCTCACGAATCTCAGCCTCATCCCAGGGTCCATGAATGTTGTCTTTGTGCCTCTGCAGCCTGACAAGCAGGAAAGGACAGAGCAGTGTTACACTTGCTAAAGCCAGGGTTAAGAGCACAGCTCCACCCAGCGTCTGAGACCCCAGACCTACTATCCCTCCAATGCAAACTCCCATGCACACCCCAGTAAAATGGCCAGGGGCATTCTCCCTCAGCGTCTGCAGCAGGCAGGGCCACAGAGCAAACACCAGCAGGGCGCAGCTTAGCATGGCGAAAGTGTGCAGAGCTCCGGGTAACCTAGAGGCTAGGCACACCGAGGCAAACAGAGCTGCATTTAAAGAGAGGCTTCCAGGAGGCGATGGCTGGGCGTAAGGAAACGACACCAAATGGGCCAGCAGCATCAAAGCAGACATGGCGTACACAGTGTCTGTACTCACAGACTCTGTTAGTGTCTTAAGAACTGGCGAGAAGCCAAAGGTGAAGGAAAGGAAAATGGCTGCACTCTGTAAATCGGCCAGATGAGTGCGGGGTTCACCACATGATTCAACGCGAGATGTCAAGGCTTGATGAAGTCCATAACCCAGTAGGGCACAGATGAGGCTGGACCACAGCAACGTCTCAGGCAGCAGCAGACCCTGTGAAGAAAGTAGAGCTCTTTAATAACCCGCTCCATTTGGTAAAGACACTTTGTGCTTCAAAGATTGGGGGGGGGGGGACCCAAAGCAGTACCTGCTCCATGTAGAGCCAGAGGGTGATAAAAATGGCCACACAAGACAGCTGCTGTCCTACAAATCCAGCTTCCTTCACTACAGCCCAGTAACGGTACTGCCGGATGCCCTCGTTCCTGCGTAACTCCTCCAAGAACCGCTGGTCTACGTAGTTATCTGGAAAAGGCTGGCGTTCCCACAGCACCTTACGCCATGGCACAGCTGGACCTGGGGCACCATCTGGCCCCATCACCCTGATTTCAACACACAAAACACAGACGGTGGAGAGTTTGAGACCAGCAGGGGTGTTTTATCCACTACTTAAATGATCTGTCATACCTGCAATCTTTGTTATGTGGTTTTCATTATTTGTGGTTTCCTCGTAGTCTTTTGCACTGCTTACCCAGTAATGTCCCATTATAAACACATTATGTTTCTGAATATTGCACGACTGGAAAGCCCTTTGGTTAAAGTTACTACCGTTTTGTGACATGACTTGACTCAAAGTGGCTAGGGAAATTTATCATTATTTTACTAAACATATTAAGCCTTACAGACAAGGCTTAAAGTAGCAGGCCAACCAGGGTCCTTTTCTGGGTTCATAAAAAGACTTCAAAAGCTCTAAAGCTGATATAATATTATGTTGTTTTTAGGTAGTTCACCCACAGCTCTGTTAGCCAAACAAATGTTGGATCTGAACAACATTTGAAGCGTTTTCTTTGCTGTCAAGTGAATGGATATAATCTCTGAGTCTGTCTATTATAAAACTACTGGTTCTTCCGGTTTAAAAAAGGGACAATAAGCCCGCGCATCTCCGGTACGCACGAGTGTAAAAACAATAATGTGCTGAGTTAACTGAAATACCTACAAAAATATTTCTTAGGTGTTTTCCACCTACCTGGAATATGGTTTTACTCAGCGCCGATGCTACAATCTCATCCTGACAGTATCCCGGAAGTAAAGCGCTTTAGCTGCAGCGACCTCTTGGAGAACTCTGTTCTTCTTCTTCTGGCGCTCTCTGAAGTAGCTACACTGGCGTGCTGCTGCCCTCTACTGTCTGCTGGTCAGACTCTTCTTGACATTTTTATATGTCATTAATACAGTCCAAGACCTCTTATTATATATATTGTACGATATAATAATAATAATAATAATAATAATAATAATAATAATAATAATAATAATAATAATATGATGGATCCACCTAAATGAGGAAAAAAAAATTATAATCAAGCAAGGTGTAAAGAATAAATACAGTTTATTTACCTCTGCTCTCAGGTATTTAATCAACCTCTGAAGTGAGTATTTGCTTCAGTGGTTGTTTCTAGTTATTACTTGGATATTTTACATTCACAGCCAGCCCATTGAACATATTAGGGAGTGAGCTAGGAATGTGGAGATTTAGCTCATCCCACAACCTGGGATTTCTCTTTCTACTTATTTCAGGGAAGTAAGAACTCCTCTTCCACCTTTCCCCACATATCCTGACTCAGTTCTTTAACAAAATTGTTTATACCAGATTGGCATCATGAAAGTCTGCATGCTAAATGTTTCCCTCTACTCCCATGTGTACTGGTACTAACATCATTAGAATTGCCTATTGTATACAGTATGATAAATGTTTGTATATGAAATCTGGGTTTGGATATAGTTTTCTCTTGCTCTCTTCATGAATGTGAGTGCATCTTTGCAGGGAACCTTACGATCTGATATAATAATCTGTGGTTAGCATGCCACGCGCCTGTGCTGAAAATGAAATTGTAGATCTGTGTATGAATTTCATCTGCGTTCACCAGTCTGAAAGGGTATGCCCCTTGATTTTGATTTTTTTTTAATATGTCAGGATTCAAAAGTCAACTTTGGTATCTGTGAATAACCGTGCTTTGTTTGAAAAGCACATTGGCGCTGTCTGTCCACTTTATGACAGTACCTTTTTTTCTTTTGCAAGTTGCCTGTGCTGAACATACGTAGCCCATTCTGTGCTGAAGTTATAAGACCAAACCCACAGACCGAAGTGGCTTCAAAAAGGTAATCAGGCATTTTAAAGTTCTAGGAAAATATTCTTAGAGTGGCAATAGTTTATGTCAATTTTAAAATTGTTTGTCTTGTTGATTGTGATATTAATCAATACGCTCATCTGTATCGTGATAATAACAGCTTCTCAAAGTGTAGACCACAGCCCCATGTCTCCCTGACAACAGCTCAGGCAGCCAGCAGTCATGTCAGCTCCAGCTCGGGGTCAAAGGAGCCACAAACGCCGACCACCACGGTAAATTCTGCCAACACAAAGAAACCCTGGAAAAGAACATTTAATTCCCAACAAGGTTTCTACATTCTCTACTCTTCCACTTTCCACTAAATTCATGTTGTTGTATTATTACTTTATGATTTAATCTTTGCCACATCTGTTCTATATTTGACTTTACAGAGGAAATCATTTCATAACGGTGTTTCCATGAGTACCCGGTCGTGCATACAGGGTGTGATAGGCCCGTAAGTATCATGAAACGTGATATTTTGTGGATTGACTAAAGCAAGTAAGTCGCAGTAACGTTTTCATTCTGCTTCTTCCCACCGTGTTACATTCACTGTACTTTGGAAGGGCCTGTGTTACTACACTACAAGAATGTCTGATCATCACATCTCTGCACCACCGCACCACGAAGGACATGTTAGAAGCCAAGCAGCTTCACGGCAGGGTAAATTATCCTTACAGATACCCTAGGTATTCTACAAGCATCTGCATAACTGGTTTATACACCCCGCTCATATGCAGTAAAACCAGGCTTGTTACTGTATGCACAAACATGTCGAAATGATTGTAAAAGAAGGTCTATTCATAACGCTGTTTCAAAAAAAGGTTTGGATGCTTTGGAAAAAGATGATATTTACAACATATCAAATGCTCCAAGTGAGAATCTTAAATTTTTTTTTTTTAAAAATATATATATAAATAAATATTAAGTTGATTTGTTGCATTTTAACTTCCATAATTATCGAAACTGTTGTAAATTTGTATTTTTCTTTTTTTGGTGACTGGTCTGGACTGCTGGTTGCCATGTAGCTACTATAATACAGCCAGAACATGGTTTGCATTGTCTTACTGACCTAAGGAAGCCTTCTCTGAAACAGACATCATCTAGATGGCAGCATTTGTTGTGTGCCAAAATCTGTTTAGCAGATGCACAAGTTGTCCTTGCTGTATGCATGACCGCCCCTATATACTGTCACAGATGCTGGTATTTTTAACAGTACAGTGAGATTAAGCCAGATGGTCTTCTTTAGCCTGAAGAATACACCAACCAAGAAAAAGATCAAATAAAATTTTGAATGATTTGATAACAGCTCAGTTATCATTTAGCCAGGAAGTCTTACGTTTTTAAATCTCTTTTTCTTAAATGTCCTGGGCCAAGAGAGGCAGCACACCTTGTACGGTTGCATGCAGTAGTTTTTCAAAGTATTCCTAAGCCTATTGAAACACTTGACACTTCTCTACGGGATGCTCTTTTTTTTAAAATACCCATCCCTATTACTAATAAACCTAATTACCTGTGGGAACATTTCACCAGATGTTGCCCTTGTCTCACCTTTTTTGAAAGATGTTACTGTCATTAGCATATGCTAACCAAAAAAAATAAAATTTCTCACTTTGAGCATCGAATATAATGGCTTTGCATTGATGACAAAGATAATTTCTGTTTTTAAATCTACATTTGAATCACAGTATCACACTCTTTGGGGGGGAATATAACAACAGAATGCAGAGGTCAGAAAAAAGGTGAAGCTGTTTAATCTGCAGAAATTTTCAACTGCAGGATATTAGCTAAATAAATATGATGCCACTTTCCCTCTTCTCCCACTGCTGTTTTATGACAGAAAACATTTCTCAAAGACAATGAAGCTGTAGACACAAACTTTTATTACTCAGTAACATAGAAATACTTAAAAAAAAAACGTTGTTCTTTTGTTTTTGTAGAATTCTGAAAGCATGTTAAAAATTGATCAAAAAATATTTTTTATTACCAATACATCACTTATTAGAATCCAGACATACAGTACGTAAATACCAGTGACAGCAACCATACATGAGAATAAGGAAAAGCACTGACACTGAGGCAGATGATGACCATTTCTCACAACCAGACATCCAATATTATTACAGGCATCCAAAGAATTTGTGATTGACATATGCACATACCGTGTGGCAAAATGTTATAACTGTAAACCAATTAGTCTACTCAGTTTGGTTTTATTCACTTCTAACAAAAGATAAACTCACTGTATGATCTTCACCTTACAGCACAAGGCAAAAATCAGAAGACTGCAACATGAAGCATCGAGCCAAGGTAGTGAGCAGCCAGGGTTCCACAGTGGAGATGAATAAACATCAATAAAAACTACAACCGCAGTAGCAGTTTAATACAATACAAGTAACAGGTAACAAACTGGTGTTATTCCAACCGTGTAGACTGTGGACCCATTTTTGTTTGCCAAAATGGGGTTCTGTGGGATCTGAGGCAGTGCAAGGACCTGGAAAAGTATGTTGAAAAGAGGAAAAAAAACAAACAAACAAAAAAAAAACAAAAAAAAACAAACAAAACCACAAGGCAAAGGATAGTTTATGCATATTAAACCAACCAGTGCATTGAAGTAGTGGCAATGACCTTCCAGATGTCACTCAGATAGAAATAGACTTCTGTCACAGGAGAGACGGGCAGGCTCAACATCTTCACACAGTAGGTGGCTGTAAGTAGACACCCAGCAGCAGCAGACAGGCTTCACAGCGGCGGCGCTGGCTGGCAGCCATTCAGGCCACAAGTCCACAAATCATGGCAGAGGAGAGTGGGGCAGTAGTTATAAAGAGATTTGGAGATGGCCCGTTTCCTTCTCTTGCGGTCTTTTGGGTGCCAAAGAGTAGCATTGCAGTGCAGCCCTGTATTTTCAGTATTGGCATGAAGGGGAATATGTGGCTGAATTGTAACAACATAAATATTTGTGGCAATAAGAAAAGTATTCAAAGGCCTCACCAATAGGCAAAAGGCTGGGAGCGAAATCCAAATGAATAAGGCATCTTATTGTAAGGGGAAGACACACTAACAGACTGGCAGCACCTCTCACTCCTATCTGACAGAAATAACAGGCCCCAGACCATTCCTTCATCTAGTTTAGCTTAACCTATGTTGAAATTAATTTTTTTTTTTTTAAAAAGGAAGAAAAAAAGAAGACATTTTTGCATTTGGCCTGGCTCCATTAGAAAAATAGTTGCATTGTAAATGTGCTTCTATCACTGATGAACTACAGCAGTTGGGGGGACCTATCAAACAAGATGCATGTTTTTTCAAGAAAGACAGAGCTAGGTTGTATGTAAAGTTGAGAGTCATAAGTTTTTCCAAACCTGGGGTTTCCTTCAAGCTGCAACGACTTAAAAGACCAGAGCAACAACTGTGGTAAATTGGCTCTTTATCATTGTGTGTGTAAGTGTGCATATATATATATATAATATCCTTGATTAAAAGTCACAAAAGGGGAAATCAGCTGAAAAAATCCATAAGGTTTTTGTGGGCAACTGTGTCAGTCTCTCTGTTTCACTCCATTTCAGGTTGTGTTATGTTCGAATTTTCCGTTTATCTTCAAACAGCGAGCGGACTAGGTAGACCTGAACCCCCGAGACCAGAACCATAGCAATGAGATTGACCACTGACCAAAAGTTCACCCTTTCAAAGTTACTCTCCTGGATGTTTCGGTCACGAGCCTCGAACGCTCGCAGAAGCGTCTGGATCTGAGAGCTTTTTCCCAGCCGAGCCTTCACATTGTTGATGGTGTCCTGAAGGAGAGGAGAAAAGCAGGTCATACTGAGGGAATCTGAGAAGAAAGCTAATAGATCCACTGTACTCTTTATGTAAATTTTACTTGACCAATGTTAAACAAAAACAAAGCAGGTAATCAGAGTGAGTCTGAAATGGTGTTCCTTCCTCCTTGAAAAAACTACTTCCTCAACAGCTGGGGGACAAATTTCCTACCTCTTACCAAGATGACAAGGCTATGTGACTTATGCCACAAATTTAGGCTATTTTTAGCAAATGAGTGGTGCAAGCTGAAACAATTGGCCGCCCTCAGCCAGTAGGTGAGAGTTCATGACATTGTCCTTTCTTGTGACACACTTCGTGTAACTTTACATGTTGGTGATGGATTATGTGCTATTTTGTTGGCAGTGTGTTCGGTCACTTTGCACCCCCCGTGTCATCCTGGATGATCCTCTGAAATATCTCAGGCAACAGAGGGACAAAGTCTAAAAATGCAAGTGGGAATAAAACCAACACACTCTGAATCTAATTTAACCACCTACCATCTATCAGTGCTATTAAGGTTTAAAGCTCACACATTCAAATCTATTAAAACGACAGGTTTGGAATGTGTTGAATTTATTCAAACAAGACCAACTCTCACCATAATGTCTTCCAGCTTCATGTCCAGGATGTCTGTTCCCTGGACGTACTCCTTCCAGTCATCTGGGTCTTCATCTGTATCCATGTTGTCCAGGATCAACTCGAAGAAGATGAGCTTCTCAGAGACTGAGCTGAACGTGTTGTCAAAGCAGAACATGTAGTCTCCCTCCTCAGTGTCTATGCTGGAAGAAAGCACAAGCAGTAAGATCTTCCCCCAAACACCTGAGTTATTAATGTCAGTTTTTAAATAGAAGATCGGAGCTACTTACGTGTGGACACCATCAGACTTGTGGTAGTCACTGAATAGCATTTGGCCCGATGGAGAGAAGACAGTGAAGTCTACATCAAGGCCTGCACCATCTAACACCTGCGGATGGAAGCATTCATATCAGCCCTCAACCCCTGAGAAATTCACATCTGTTGTGGCTTACTAATGCTTGTTTTAACACATGAGATGTCAGGAATATTGTTTTTTTTGTAAGGAGTCTGACATTTATGCAGCTAAATAACAAATTAAAACTCTGTGACGTCACACAGGAAGAATAGATTCCGATTCTCTGCGTAACCTGCACACTGACCTGCAAAACAGGTTCCCAACAATATGAAAATCAAGGTGTGAACCAATTTACTTGTTGCTTCTTTTGCTCTGGATTTAAAACAGTAGTAAACGAGTGTAGGCTGCATGTGGTTTGAATGATGTAACTGAAGAAAGTATTCACATCCTGTACTGAAGTAAAAGTACAAATGCAACACTTTTAAATGTACTCCGTTACAAGTAAAAATAGCTACTATCGAAATCATTACATTATACTTAAAGTTTTAAAAGCATCACCCAAATTTTAATGTAACAGTTAAGTTTTACTGCTGTATCTGGTTTAAGTGGACTCCATTTGAGCTCTTTTTAAAATTCAACTATTTTCTGAACATTGCGAATATAATACTGAGAAATCTTTAGAATTTCTGGCACCCAGTAAAATGATTATTTTTATATCTCTACGCCTTTACTTGTATGGACTGCTCGGTAGCTTAACTGATAAAATAATCATTAGTCAAATAAAAGCTGTAAAGCAAATAGCTACCAGTAAAACACTTCGAAATAAAAGTAGAACATTAGTTAGATATAGAAAGCATAAATACCTTAAACGTGTACCTGGCTAAATTGCCTTAATTATATTCCATTATTGGAATAAGTACCACAACTAAAGATCTAATCAACAGGTTTCACAAGTGTAATATGTCAACGCTGATTTGATTTGGCAGATAGCAGTGTGAAGTTTTGGGTTGACCAGCTAACCCCATACAAACCCCAAAACAACATCCCTATTTTATGAGGCTTTATGACCTGATATTCAATCTCCAGTGAGGCATCATTCTTCATGGTCTGGTAGAAGCACTCCTTTCGACCGGCGGGCAGAGTGAACGTGAAGTCGCTGTCAAGAGACTGAGAGAAGGCAGCCAGCACCACTAACCTCTCCGAGACCAGTGAGACAAACACGGACAGGACACACAAAAATAGCCGGACCATCTTCATGGTCAAAGCCATGACCCTAAAAGTCCCAAAGACCCAGAAATGTGATTAAAGAGGCCGGCCACAGTGCTGGTCAGTCAGCGGCTGTTAGCTACCTTCGCCCGAAGTTGACTTCTAGTTGAAATGTTCTGAAGATTGGCGACAGCTTAGGACCCCGCCGAAATAAAAATTAAAAAATGTGTTTTATAATTTGCTAAAAAAACCCCACCTTTTTATTTCACTGTTGATCCAAGCATCTGGTGTATGTACTTTTTTGTATTTATTAAGTATGTGAAATAAACCACACACAATTTTAAAAAAGTCAGGCAAATTATTCAGGGCCTCAATGGAATTGCACTTTGGGATTTGTAGTCCTATTGTTCCATGCGGTATGAGCGTACGTAGAAAACCACCCTACTTTAAATGTGTTTTATGTGGTAAATGAAATAAACCAAGACTTGTATTTGTTTTGATCTTTTTGTTTTCCACAAACGTGTAAGTGACGAAGTGTTAACTTGTTAAAAGCAGAGTTTAAACAAAATCTAAAGTAGGAACGTGACTAATAGCATGCAAAAGTGTAAAATGTGTTTTTAACGAACCAGATATTTTTGTTCTCTTGTTTCTTTATAGTCTAAAAATACAATAGAAACGGATAAGATTACAGTTAAGATAATGTCCCATTATATGATATATAATAAATATAAAAAATTATGTCGGCAGAAAAAAATAATTAGCCCATTTCTCATTAAACACCGATAACCATTTTCCAGGATTTAAAAATATTTATGGGTTTAACTACTTGAAGGTGTTTTCCAGTGGTGAAGAAGGAAGTATACAGTGTACAAATTCTTTCACTCACCCTCATTCATACACCTCATATTTGAATGAATGTAAGTTAATTTACATTTTTTTAAAAAGTGCTAGGACTATATATTCACGTCGACACATTTCACAGTTGAGCAATAACTTTAACTATTGCATGCTTAAGTGATTTGCTTATCAAGAAATAGGTGACGCGTCCTGCTCCACAGCTACCAACTCATCCTCAATCGAAAGGGGTGGGGCTTTCAAATTAAACTAGTGTCGCTAAACGCCTTTTCATTGGGCTACGAATTCTCAACGCTTATTTGATTGGTTAGATTTTTCAGCGGGGGTTGAACATAGCGAGATCCAGCTACTCGTCAACAGCAGTGGCTACAGGAGCCTAAAAGGAGGCGGACAGCTGGTCCGCATAATGAAAAATAGCACCCCCTCAAGTGTGGGATTTGCTGTTTTTCATGTTTAAATTAACACAGGTACTTAAAGATTCTCTTCGGTGTGTTGTGTAGCCGTGATCCATTAGGAGAAAAACCCCAAGGAGCGAGGATGTTGGTCCCCGCGGGAAGATAATGAAGAGACTGCGCGTTTTGTTGGTGTGCCTCATTGTAGCTCTCCTGTGCTGGTAAGCTTTCATCGACATCTAATTCTACATCCTCACTATAATCAACATGTCAGGCAAAACACAGTCCTAACAATAGGTGGAGCAGGCTTTGTGATGCTCGTCCCCACGTAGCTTTGCTTGGTGTCTTCTGCCGCATAATATCCGTCAGTCATCAATGCCCCTGCTACACAGCTAACATTAACAACATTAACAACAATCTGTGGCGTTTTCTGGACTTTCTTATCCTAAGAACAGCTCTGAAATTGTTTTGTTTGTACCCAACTTACTGATAAGCTTTATTTATTAAATGACTTAAATTATGTCAGAAGGTTTGGTAGCCAGCTGTTGACTAGCGGCATAGCTAGCTAACCTAAAAACCAGTGAAGTCGGGCTACTTGTCAGGTAACATCAGTGACCACCAAGGCAAGCTGGAGGCGACCAACTAAACTCTTTATCTCTTAACTTTTTAATGCTAAAAAAATTCAGTCCATCTCCCCTTGATTTAAACTATATTTCATGACTGTTTATTTTCCAATGCCAAATCCATAAGGGCATCAACTGCTATCCTGAAATCGACCAGTCAGTCTGACCGGCTCATAAAAACTCGAGATGACATGTATGTTGTCATATGAAACAAAAAAGCAGCTAAATCAAGGAAATGCTACCATTGTTTGTCCAATGATTTATAAGTTACTACAGTTATAAAACTTCAATGTGTCTTTGTATATTGTACAGAGAAAACCATACTCACAAGAGCTAGCTTATTGTAAAATCATTGTAAAATCACCGAACTTCTACATACTTAACATAGATTTAACAGCGACATATTGGAGATCTGTTATTACATTCTGGTAAATAAGTTCCCCTCCTAAAAATGATAGTTGTTCTCCAAAGTATGTGCGCACAGAGGTCTGGTAGATTAAACAAATTCATGAGTTGTATTAATCTCGGAGGCATGCAGCAGGTAACAGTACGCAGGGTTTGTGGAATGGGATTAGCAGTCTGGCTAAAGTGCCACCTTTATCCAGATTGGTGACTCAGAAGCAGGTAGCTGTCCAGCTTTCTCTGCCATTCTGGTAATTTCTTTGTGATAAATATGTCAGTCTCACTTTATTTGAGAATGTAGATTAGTTTGCTCTTTAGGAGACTAAATAACCTAAAAAATAAATAAATAAAGACACATTTGATGTACGTGAAAATCCACCCATCCGTTTTCTTTGGCTTATCGGTGCTCAGGTTGTGGGTATAGCACAGCTTTTAACTTTTCCTGGGGGATACTGAGGTGTTCCCAAGACAGCCGAGAGACATGGTGTGTGGCGTAGGCCTCCCTTGGGGTAGAGGCGGAAATTTAAAACTCCCAAGCTGTACAAGAAAATTTCACGTTACTTAAAGTGTGTAGTACGTTTCCAGGAAATAATCACCTAATATTTGTGTTCCAAGATCCAGCAATGGTTCTGGTTGCTTTCCTGTAATGGTTATTTGATTCACACTGTTGACTATAGTGTTAAAGGAAGCATGTTTGTCCTTATTTCCTTAAAGCACTGAATTTTAGTAGTCATGTTTTATGGATCATGTCAGGCATTCGTCTTATATAATGTCTTCATGAATAAGTAAAACTTGCACTCCAGCACTTAGTGTACTGTAGCTCCTTCATAGGGTTGCATATTTTGAAAAAGAGTTGCATATTGGCACAAGCAAACAAGAGCTGTTATTGGATTGCAAACCTGGTACTTCATAGCTATTACACAAATAAGATTTGATTTGATGATGAATTGTTATTTATAAATTCCTAATTTAGTCATTTTAAGCACACTTTATATTCTTTTGTAAAGACCCAACATATTATATAGCAAGAAAGCTAACTATTCCAGCAGGCCTGCTGCTTGCAAGTCAAGTGTCTGCTTGCCTATATTAATGGGCCCTTTTTCCACTTTCCCACAAACTAATGACAATGCTGCTACACATACAAACTTCATTAGTAATGCAAACCCTTTTTAGCGTGCAGCTTCTCACTCCTCCTTGCCAACTCTCACACGTCTTGGTAGGAGCAAAGAAATGGGGAATGTGATCCTTGCAGTAATCCGATGGTCTCCAAGGCAGCTGTGATTTTTAGGCTTTGAAAAGGGGGCTCTGTATTAGATTGCTGGTAACAAGTGTCTATGGGTAGGTGTGTCATGATCATTGACCTGATGCTTTTAATAACTCTGCTTGTCCTGCTTCAAATGACCTAGCCTGATGTTGTTTTTGTTGTTCTTTTATGGATCAAAATCTATGCTTTTATTTTATTTCTTTGTGTGTGTGTTTGTGGTTGAATTGTTGCCTGTTTTTATAGGGTGTTTTAAAGCTGCTTGGCAGTACATCTCTATGCTGCAGTACTCAGAGAAGCACAACAAAGTGTTCTGCATGTGTCATGCTGCCCCTTCACGTGTGGTCAGCAAAAGGGATCTTACTGTGCCCACAATAAGCTAGCTCAGACTGTTGACATCAGCATTGAGGGGAGGTGTGTGTGTGTGTGTGTGTGTGTGTGTGTGTGTGTGTGTGTGTGTGTGTGTGTGTGTGTGTGTGTGTGTGTGTGTGTGTGTGTGTGTGTGTGTGTGTGTGTGTGTGTGTGTGTGTGCGCGCGCGCTCTTGACACCGTTTGCATGAAACTGCATATTTCCAGGATGATTATCTGTAATGATAGCTTACCAGATATGTATTTTCTTCTTATTTAGATGCTAACTTTAGCGCAGAAATGTTGTCTGAGTCTGGTGGTTCAGCATTTAAGATAAGAGAGAGATAAGATAAAACTTTATTAATCCCTCGGGTGGGTTCCTCTGGGAAATTTGGTAAGCTGTGAATTGGGATTCATTAGAAGCAGAAGGTAACTTAAAACCCACACAGTCCTCACTCTACAGGTGATTTAGGAAAGTAAACGGGTTGGTCTTGCATGTGTTCTCCTTCTAGGTTAGCACTAAAGCAAATGAACAAACACGTCTTTTGGCATCACAAGCAGATGCAAATAAAACGCCAAAGCACCCTAAAGCAATTTTAACTGCACTAATATAATGACATATGGTAAATGGCCTGTATTTATATAGCGCTTTTACTAGTCCCTAAGGACCCCAAAGCGCTTTACATATCCAGTCATCCACCCATTCACACACACATTCACACACTGGTGATGGCAAGCTACATTGTAGCCACAGCCACCCTGGGGCGCACTGACAGAGGCGAGGCTGCCGGACACTGGCGCCACCGGGCCCTCTGACCACCACCAGTAGGCAACGGGTGAAGTGTCTTGCCCAAGGACACAACGACCGAGACTGTCCAAGCCGGGGTTCGAACCGGCAACCTTCCGATTACAAGGCGAACTCCTAACTCTTGAGCCACAATCGCCATATAAAAGTCCAAGTTAACAGCACAATTAAATTATTCCAGGTTAGAAACTGTTAGAACTTGTTTGACTTTCTGTTAGACAATTGGCATCTTTCTCTTAGTTGTATATTCTGGAAAATTACCCGAGATCCACAAAAGGTTTTCTTTATTTAATTTTTGGGGTGTGTACTCAACGCCCTTTACTGCATATATTGTCACCATCTCATTCTGTCCTTCTGAAGGATGGCATAGAAAGATAATTATTATATAACCTGATTAGTACTTAAGAGATACCTCTGCAACCAAGTGATCAGTTGGGGGTTTTCTATTATATTCCATTAGAGTGTAGATATTGTTAATCATCCAGTTGTTAACAAAATCAGCAAAACATACAGTTTTTGAACATGTTCATTTAGATTGGGCTGTGTGCTGATCGTGTTGAATTTTAATCTACTGACCGTTATGATTTTTATATTTATGATTTTTTTAATTAATTAATTAATTTTTTAATTGTGCTGTTAACTTGGACTTTTATATGTCATTATATTAGTGCAGTTAAAATTGCTTTAGGGTGCTTTGGCGTTTTATTTGCATCTGCTTGTGATGCCAAAAGACGTGTTTGTTCATTTGCTTTGGTGCTAACCTAGAAGGAGAACACATGCAAGACCAACCCGTTTACTTTCCTAAATCACCTGTAGAGTGAGGACTGTGTGGGTTTTAAGTTACCTTCTGCTTCTAGTGAATCCCAATTCACAGCTCCAGTCCTTGAGCAACTCTGAGGGTGAGGCTGTGTTTTGCAGTGCAAATATTTTGCTAGGAAGAAAACCTAATAGACGGCTCACAATGAGCAGTAGTTCAACAAATATAAGATGAGATCATTTTCTTTTCACTCTATATAAGCTGAAAGAGACAGAGTGTCAGGCTTCAGACTGCTCTGAATGCTCCGATTCAGGCTTTAACTTTACAAAGTTAAAAAGTGAGGATTTACTGACGTTTAGCAAATGCAACTTGCAATCTCACCCACCTGATGCTCGTACCTTGTGTTTTCAAGAAGCGTCCAATCAGAAGGAATTTGGCTTTTGTGTAATGTGTTCTTAAAATGAGAGGTGCTAAAATTGCTTGTTTCGGATAGTGGGTAAACTGAGGGGCTTCACCAATGCCCAGTAAAAGATTAATGAGGATTACTTGGAGCACTTTCATACAGTATTGTGCTACTAGAACAAAATGAAAGAAGTGGAAATAAGTTTAATAGAGCGTTTGTACAAAAAACATATTTCTTCACTGTGAGCTCCAGTTTCTGTCAAATTTTGCTGTTAGGGATTCTGAGTGCCTTACAAAGAAGGAAGTCAGGATATAGCTTGTGGACATTCTTGTTATAAGAACTGTGTTCTGCCCACATTGTAAAAGTTCCTTTTTGGTGGGGGTAGTTGTTACATAATACAGTCCTCCTTATGTTCCCCACATGCACCATGAGTACACACTCACGGAGCACCCATACTGGGAACTGTAAGTAAATGTCACAGTGAAAACTTTGTGTGCTTTGGCTGTTTCAGCTGGGAAATGGGAGGCTGGTTGGACCGTAAATCGGAAGGTTACAAAGGAGGCCTTGAAAGAAGACAATAATGCTTACTGGGCGTTCTCGTAGCTCACCCCCTCGCAGCTTCTCATTTCATCAGCTGGCTTGTGGCTGTACTGTGATGCGTCTGTGATTCAAAGAATGTAGCACAATGTCATAAGCTCATACATGTGTTACCTGCTCATCTGTCCATGTGAACGCAACTTGCATAATAGAAAAAGAATGGTCTGCAAAGATGCTTTTAAGGGTTATAAGTTTACATAGTGGTGTGCTATTTTGTTTTTTTTCTTCTTTATAGAAGTTGGACTCTAGGGACTCTAGGTTGAGTGTATACAAACATTGCTACTGCCTGCGCCTGCTCACTGACTATTTGGTACAGTAATTTGGGGGTTTATGGTAAGCTATTTACACTGTCTTTAATGACTGAGTTTAAACATAAAAACAAAACTTGCTAAATCTATGCATGTAGGAAGAAGGAATATATAAGTAATAGATTTGTTTTGTAACATAAGGGATTCCATCATGAAATATGCCAACTGGAGACCTGCTCATTGCTTCCATTAACTTGTTATCTTACCCTTCACTTAATTTTTGAGTGAAAAGGCAGTTTATCTCAGCTAAGGTCCTATTGATTTCAAATGCTGGATTTTAAAACGTTGAGGTATGTAACTGAACAGGTTTCTAAAGAGGGGGAATAAATAAATAAATCACAGCAAACATGACATTTGACCTAAAAGCCAGAAAAATCTGGAGTCATCCTTTTCATGTTACAAACCAAACCCAGGCACTATTGTTCGCAGCCTTTTCTCTTGAGTTTAATCCAAACCTTTTACACAATCCATCTCTTGCTTCTGTTTTTCACAAAAACAGGACAGAGCCAGGAAGTTTAGCTCGATCATTGTTTATTTCAGTCAGTATTGAATAAAATAAATTGCTTTCTGAATTTGTTTTTAAACTGATCATTTTAAAATGCGTTTGTTTTTCACAGCCAAAATGCGCAGCTTGAATGCATGATTTTTGGAAGCTGTAGGTAATCTCACTTTGTCTCTGCTTGTCTCTACTGCAAGCCCAGAGAATAGAAGCTGAGTAACACAGTCCAAATTTGTGTTGTTGTTGTTGAACCAAGGTCTTGCCCTGCGGGCTGGTTGCTTTAGTTTTTATGTGAGGAGACAGAGCTGGACTGGCACTAAAGCACATGCCTTTGTTCCTGCCCACTGGCCATGGAGCCTGATGAGCACATAAAACTCTCTTGCTTTCTAGCCTTCTCATGTCCCAGCTGCATACCCCTCTGTATGCTAATGCTTTCTGCTGCCACTTTTTCTTTTAGCAGTCAACAACTGTGAAGTGTGCCACCAAGGCAGTGCTAGACAAAATGGTCTGATGTGGTTTATATAAAACTGCCCTGAACTTTTCTAGCCATTACCCAGAGTTGCTGCATGTTAAAACCCAAATGTCCACATCAGTTGCAATCTGCATTAAGACTTTACCCCTGTTTTTTACGTTGGTCTTGTCTTGTGTTAAAAGTTATGTGCAGCCCTTTCATTTACAGCAGTTTTGATTCTCCTTTGTTAAGATCAAGCCAACATGCCTGGAAAGAGAACCTTTTAATCAACAAGGTCTGTGAGATCTAGGTAAACCTGTCCATTAACGGTTGCCTTCACCTGATTGTTGTCTCCAAAGCTCCAGTGGTCTCTAACCTGATCTGCTTTCTGTGACATGAGTGTCTGATACTTGCTGGCTCTCTTGTGCTCCCCATGGCTTCTATGCAGGTCTCCTGAGGTGCACAAAGCCACCTGGTTGGATCTCTGTTGTCCCTGTCTGCAACCATCTGGATGAATCTATGCCCATCACCATCTCTTTATTTATTTGCTTTACACTTGAATCATTAACAAAAAAAATCACCTTTGAAATTAGACTTTTAAAAACCACCAGTCCATTTGTTTTTGATCGTTTACAGGTAGCCAGAATAATTGTAATAATGAGTTTTGCTGTTGTCAATCTGCCAACTTCACTTGTCAACTTGTCAATCAGAGCAACTTCAGACTTGGGTACTGCGTGATTTTTTTTCCTGACATTTTCCAGAGCTTATGTTAAAATAGCTTTTGTCTTGATCTCTCACTTCCGTCACTTAAAAAAGATTTTAGTAATCACATTCAAAGTGTGATGTCCCTCAGTTGTATTTAAGACGCACAATACATATATGCGTAACTTTAAATTATTATTTTTTTTTAATCTCAGACCTGATGATATGAGGAGGAACGTATTTGCACAATCTTTCTTCACAAACATAATAATTTTCTGGGAAGTCGTTCAGTGAGCGCTGAATACGGGCCAACAGCCTGAGGCTTTGTCAGTGGTTTGAAAGAAAATACTACTGTTTGCTGCGATGGAGAATAGTATTCAGAGGGTGGAGATTGAAAGGTTTTAAAGGTGGAGATGTACGTCAGAAAACTAATAAAATATCACTGCATGTGTTTACTTGTATGACACAAGGGCATGGTAAAGGTTAGGGAGGGGATTCATTTCACTTGCTTTTCTTACTAGATCTCCTTTTCTTCTTGTGGTTACATTGTTTATGATTCCTGACTAATTAATGCTGCAAATAATTTACAACATTTGAAAGTATATGCTAAGTATATAATAAGTCTAAAATAATTCATAGAAGATGTGTTTTATCTTCAGTTGTGTTATGGGTCTGAGGTCATTTGTAATAGCTGTATACAGTAAATACTCCCAAGTTTGGTGTATAAATTTCCTTTGCTTTTTCTTGCCCTTTTTGAGAAAGGTACTACTTTTTTCCGCCCTGTGAAAATCTTCTGTTTCTTCTTTTCTCCCTTCCCCCTCTCACTCACTGCTCTTCACTGTTTACCTTTTAGCTGCTACTGACAGGCTCTCATGCATGAGTTTTGTGTGTGTGTGTGGGACCATTTCTGTCCCTTTTTCTTGTTGGTATGGTTTGGTCTTCTAATGGATGAAGCGTGTCTGTCGGCAATTCCCAGCAGGAGGCCTTTTTTCCCACAAGGCTTAGACAATTTTAAAGATAAAGAGATGTTTTGCTGGAGCTTGTACATTAAGAGAATATCATCAAATCGTCTTTACTTTACTGAATCCAAATTGATTGATAAGCTGTTATTATATTAAAAATCAACATATCACAGCATTTTTCTTTGCAAGCTCCTTTGACTACGATGACCTGGATGACTGAGAACCTTCACAGACAACATATCACAGTACTTGTCACTTTCCAGTCTTTTATTTTTCAAACCTGGCTCCCTTCTGGGTTTTTACAGGGTCCAGTTTGCAGTGAAACATCTACGACAGATGTAAATGTTTCACCACGCTGCAGCACTTTGGTACACTTTGTGCCAAGTTGAATTTTTAATGGGTTTTTGTTCTCCTGCTGTGCTGGGTGATGTATCCATGCAGGCCAAGAATGCACATGTATTGTTGTATCCACAGCCACCCATGCTAACTCTCACTGGCAAAGTGGCTTTTCCTATCAAATTGGATTATATCACATGAGTGCATCTTTCAGTCCCATTGGTCTGGGTCGATGGTCCTGATGTCTCATCGGCAAGCCTCTGTGGGACGACTGCAGTAATGTACAATGTCACTGCTGCTAATGGGATCTTTTCTCTAGTAGAGATTTGTTTATTTTTGGCTATAATAGTTTTAAAGCGTGGTGTTTAACAGTAAATATGGGTGTCAGCTCAGTTTTTAATTAGTTTTCCTTGGCCTCATATAGTTCCTTAATCTTATAAAAATGAGTATAAACATATTTATGAAATGTGGAGGCTGAAGTAAGACAGACATATTTATTTATAAGCCATCATCATTCAGTGGAAATTTAAATAAAATGCCCTTACTAGGTTTAGTCCTATTTGATTATAATACAAAACTCAGTGTGGTATGTTTTTGATGTATGATACATCATATATGGAACACAGCAGGAGCAGGGCATTGGCAGCCAAAAAACACCGTTAAATCCTCCAATTTTCTCCTTGACTTTTTGGGTTAGTAGCACTCAGGACTAGCTGTTTATGTGTTTGCATTCATGCTAACCACTGCAGTTGAATTTCAGCAAAATTAAAAGGATCATTTTTATATTAATTTAGTTTTGTGTCAGACTTATAGGGAGCCAGATGGACAAAAAAGCCACATAAGACTCTGGAGCCCTGGGTTTGAAACCCCTGGGTTAGGCATTTAATCAGTAACAATTATAGTATCCAGTTCATGAATGCTAAAGTGCAAACATTTTCTGCAGGTTTTTCAGTGTGAAGTTTTAATGTTCATAGGGGAAACTGGTTGCATTTATTGATGATGATGATGATGATGATGATAATAATAATAATAATAATAATAATAATAATAATAATAATAATAATAATAATAATAATAAAAAAAACAACAACAATTAATTGAATTATTTAAAAAATGAATAAAAATAACTTTATCCACAAAATCATACTAAACAATCTGGATATGTGACAAAGGGCTGCATGCATTTGTTTCAGTTTATGCAGTTTTATTTTTCTTACTAGATCGAAGAACTAAGCGAAACGTGAATGATGGTGAAAAAAAATCTGAATAATAAAATACAAATCTTATTTGGCTTTGTCTTTGCAAATGTGTTTAAAATTAGGTGCTCAATGGTGTTTTTGCGCAAACGGTCTTTGCCAGCGTGACTTTAAAATGTTTATCCAACTGGTGTTAAAATGGTTATTGCATTTTACTGTAGCTCTTTTATTTTGGATTCATTTTATTTGCAGCTGGATTCCAGAGTCCTGTTTTAGTCTTCCTTCTTTTTTTCTTTTTCTTTTTTTTTTGTTTCAGTTTTAGCTGTTTTTATGATAGAAGTGGCATTTATCAGAAGTTAAGAACCAGTTTTACAATAAAAGCAGTCATGCATGTAGAAGTGTCACTGTCAATAGGCATTTTCACCAAAGCCTCAAACTGGTTGCTTTACCAAATTAAGTAAAGACTAAAACTTAAGACTTTTTTGTCTTTTTTTTTTTTCAGTTATGTTGTTTTTTTGTTTTTTGTTTTTTTCCCCTCTAAAATATATTAATTTATTTGTGATTTATTCCCAGGTTTTTTTTTTTTTATAAAATCAGTAGACTGCTGGCTGGTTTAGTGAATTATGCCTGTAGAAGCAGCAGTGCTGGTGACTTGGCCTACTTGGTGCACCATGGGATAGCTCCCAAATAGAGGTGTGTCTGTTCATTCAAACTACATCCTGGATAAAGGCTCCTGTGTAAATGTTGAAGGTGCTGGTATACTCAGAGTGATCCGTATAAATCATAAAGACAAGTTTCACAAATACTTTAAAGTGGTTTGGATTATAAGCGTATGTGTCCTTTCAGGATCTAAAGTCTACTCAAGTGTGTTATTAAATTGTAATTATGTGATATTGAGAAGGAACAGGATGAGGTTTTGGCGTTATGTAACAAACTGTCACGTACACGTTAAAGTCTGACGTCTGTTTTAAGGGATGCAGAATAAAAGCTTTATCACTCTGAGCTTTAATACAGTTTAAATATTCATTTGTGACATGCAAATTTTGGCTCAGCGTCCGTTTTCGTATCAGACAGCTTTCAAATAAATGCAGTTAATTGAATAATAAAAGTGGCACATATGATTAAAACTTAACCAGAACGTCACTGATGATGCGTTTCATCTGGTACCCAATTAATCAAAGTTCTCATTATATTAGCTATAAAATCACAGATGTCACCTTGTTGTTGACCTTGGGACACCGTTTTAAGTTAAGACACTAAGATCTGACAAGTACTCAAGGAAAGGCAGTATTTCTTGTGAAAATGGATAAGTGCCTGTAAAATGACTGATGTGGCCTTGACCTTAGAGCAGCGGTCCCCAACTTTTTTTTTTGGCGCCACGGACCGGTTTATGACAACAATATTTTCACAGACTGGCCTTTAAGGTGTCGCAGATAAATACAACAAAATAAAACTAGTACCGGTACCGAAAAATAGATTTATTCATAACACACATGAAAAGACCGAGGAAAACAGAGTTAACGATAAAAACGATAACAAAATAACGCTGAAAACTGATTAAAAAAACCCTGAAAACCATACATTTCACACCTGAGCCTCAACTCTCACGGGCTCAGGTACCAAACGACTCACGGACCGGTACCGGTCCGAGGCCCGGGGGTCGAGGACCGCTGCCTTAGAGCACACTTTGGGTGAGGACCCATCATGTCTTTATTGCGTGTACACTTGATTATAGTCTGACTAATATTTGATGAGGTGTAGCCATTAATAAATTTGTGAATTGTGGCTTGGTTAATGATGGACACATTGCCGAAACAAACTCATAGCCCATTGACCAGATAACCTAACTGGTGCTCTGCTCCTTCAAAACTAGCTCTAAATGGTCCATTAGACTCCATTATTTACTGTTGCAACTTCCTCAGTATTATTTTGTTCCACACTTAGTTGGGTTATCATAAAGCAGTTTTACGATTTAAATTGGTTGATCCCTCGTTAGCTGTTAACAGACGCTTAACCTTCACCTTTTCTATCTATCCATTAGTTGCGTTAAAGCTTTTGTGCAATTAGTCTGGCAGGGATTTTTTTTTCCCAATTTGTCCTTTAATTTAATCTTCTGTTCACTTAGTTGTTGCACAGACTTTTTTTCCTTTTACTTTCCAGCTACTGGGAAATCCTGACAGATTAGGACAGCTGCGAACTCCACTTTGATTCTAAGGAAAAGACTGAGATATTTCAACCTGTAAGCAAAAATTAGGCAAGTAAGTAAATGAAGCAACACCCTCTGAGTCAGGTGTGACTGCTTTCTGATCTGATCTGATGCTTGATAAGTACAGGCCTGTATCTTTGTGTCAGAAGGCAGGGCTAGTTATTCTTAATGGCTGAAGTATATTGCAGTGCCTCTACTCCTCCAAAACGTCAAGTCAGCACATAGCATTATAGCACTTAGGCAAATGAACCCAGTACTCAAACCCCATTACAGTAACTTGGGTCACTCCAAGCGGAGGAAGGCAGTAAGAAAAATGCAGCATTGCTAATGTTTACAGGTTAATGCGTCTGCAGCACTAGGTAGTAAACATGAGCATTTGACAAGTGTTGAATATAGAGGGGGAAAATGCATTCAGTGATAGTTATCAGTCACCTTATAGGTGACAAAATAGGGTACAAATTTTGACATGGTTTTTCATGGAAAGGTTAAATTGCATGGCAAGTTTGATGATTGCAGATGAGGAAAAAGATGAAATGATTATCAAAAGATTTAAAAAGAAAATGTAGTCTGCATAAAGACTATAAAAAGGCTGACATGAGACTGGAGATAATCAGAAAAGGGAGATTCAGTATTTTAAAAACAAATTAAGAATTTTGCGGTCAGCGGTGAGGAAAATTCTTTATTATCTTTGATAAAGAATTTTATCACTCTCGTTGCGTGACGAGAGTGATAAGGAACTCTCGGAGCTCTCAAGGCTGAATCATGTGAACAAGGAGCTGTGTAAACTAGTCCATGACCATGTAGTGCTTGAAAATGAAAAATCTTGAAGATCCCTGATGTACTTCACCAGCGGTCAATAAACCAGGCCAGAACACCTGCTTATACCAGCAACGTGCTGCAGCTAGACCCTGGTTAAGAACTCTCTGAGTTGGGAAGCGAGCAGTTTTCCAGTTCAGCCGCTCTGTCCTGGTGGCTACGAGGATGCATCAGTGAAGAGGATTATGGAGGATCAGCAAGCTTTAGAACAAACTGCTGTTGTCCGTTATTTCATGCTTCAATGTGGAGCAAAACTGGCGTGCACACAGACTCCAACTTGCACACGCAAACATGGTCAGTCCTCTTAAGGCCGAGCTTTAGGCACTGCCCTCTGTTTTCCTCCAAACAGTGACGGCATGTTTTTGTCTGCTTGGCAGATGCTCTGGCCTACTTTTCCAGGCAAGCCCTGGCACATCTCCACGCCCCATAATCCACCTCTGGCCACGTGGATCCTGGATTCTCTCCTCAGCTCTTTTACCTCTCCCATGTTCCTGTCTCTATTCAGTGTGAAAGTAAAACATTGTGTGTCTTTCTGTCAATTTCTGTGGCTAAGGAAAATAAATCCTCAGCAATTGGGATTTTTGAATTTCTTGTTTGTTCGTTTTTTAAAATTCTGTGTGTGGTTAGGCTGGGTTGGCTTTACAGTCAAATTTAAAGAGAAAAGTTGAACTCAAGTTTAAGCTGTTATTGACATGGTTTTCCTTCTTAACTCACTCCAGCCAGCAACTCCCCTCATATCTGGAATAATGTGAACATCACAAGACTCTCCTTTCCCCGTGGACACAGGACAAATAATGTAGTATTCACTCTGCTCTTTATTATGAATTTAAAACCATAGTAATTTGAGTAATTTAACCTTATTTGACATTTCTCCTTTTAACTTGTTGTTTGTGTCAAAATAGAAAGTTTTTCTTTAATGGATTTCTAAACTTATCACATGCTGTTGGTTATTTAAAATGAATATGTGTGTCAGGGAGAGTTTATGTAATGGAGAGCAACAAGCTGGTCAGAGATTTAGGTCAGGAAATCGAAAGACGGCAACTAATCTCCTGTGACTGACGTTGAAGGCTACATGTGCTGCAGTGTCATGTTGGGACCAAGATCAGTTTGTATGACAGGGCAGGATGATGACCTTTTGTATATGTTATTGATATTTCATTAAAAAAAAAACTAATTGGTGAAAGAGGAGAAAGGTCATAGGCGTACATCAATATGTCTGAAATCTTTAAGACAGAAGGAAAACTTCCTGCGTGACAAGAGATCAGAGGGCACTTTGCATGCCGTGCAGCTGGTGATAAAATTAGACTTGTTGTCGGCAGATTAAACAGTTCTCGCTTTGTTGCCTCTGCAGTTTTGTCTCCTGTGTCAACCCAGTCAGTTAGTATAGTACAGTTGATTCGATGAGGCTGAATCGTGTCTCCCGATTCTGAATGCGCCTAAAGCCAACAGGAAATATCAGGGGATTTGTGTGCTCGGAACCAGCACAGACATGTAGCTATTGCCTCTCTGTGCATCTGGCTATAAAGTGTTATCTTCATCATTATTAGGAATATTTCTTGCTTTTAGAGACTAATATGCAAAAGGCAAAAGACTTACTGAAAATCCTACGACCGTATGAGTTCGGTCAGGAAACAAGAAGAGAAGCAGAATGGGGAAGACTCTGCCGACTGCTGACTCATGCTCGTCCTTCTTGAGGTTAACCCACTACTGGTATGTAATAAATGCCATACAGTGTGTTGCAGTGTTCTCCCCACTTCTTCACTTGTGGGTACTATGTTCCCCCTCCCACTGTTGCATACACTTTTGAATTTTAAAAAGTAGGTCACAGTATACCCCCAAAGCTGATACTCTCACATCGGCTCCTCTTTTTTGTTTTTATTTAGTTATATTTTATCTGTTTTTGTTTTGGTTTGAGGTTTTTGGGGGGTTTTTTTTTGTTTGTTTTTCCTCCTCTCTTCACCAGCCTTGCCTCCTTACCTTTGGAAGAAATGTCTTTCTGCATCATCCCCATGAATGAATGGAGCCAGGCCAACCGTGCCTCCCACTTGTTTGACATTTTGGTTTGGGTTTAAATGTCTCAGTACAAACAGCATATTTTTGTCCTCTTGAATTGCTCCGTATACAACCCCAATTCAAAAAGCAGAACACTGTAAAGCTAAAAAAGGAACGCAATCATCTGTAAATATTGTAAACCCATATTTTATTCACAATTGAACTTAGAAAACTTAGCAAATGTTTACCTGCCTTTTACACAGTGTCCCACTTTTGGGGGGGAATTGAGGTTATTTATTAATCTTTGTATTTGAATGTTTTTCATTTGATTAGACACATTTATGACTTTGCAAGTTTCCCTTTAAACATTTTCCCAGTGAGTCACATTGGGGATGATTGTGAGATTTGCATTCATGATCAAGGAAGTTTATACAGACGTGTACTGTACTGTGAGATCTGTTTGTCACCCATCTGCATTTTACACAAGGGCGCTTATCTGAGAGATTGAATGATAGCTTTAAAAAATGATAACAAGCAGTGTTTAGTTGATGTGTTTAGTTGATGCATCACTGAGCATGCTTTGCACAGAAGCAGAAGCTGCAAAGTCACTTCTGAAGTCACCTTTTTTACTTTTTCCATTTGACCTTATTGGCCTTTATCTGAAACTTGAAAGTGAAAAAGTCTAGGTTTCATCAGGCAAAAATAAGGAAATAATCATATCAGAACTTGGCAAAGTATCCAGAGGATGTCCGATCTTTGCAAAATTTGAAATTATTCTAAGGCTTTGTGGCAGTTGTAGAACGGCTTTACGTAAGCAGATCATGCAGAGTCAAGAAATCACAGGACAAAGCTGCAGGCGTCTTATAGCTAAAGGTTTCTGACCAAAACCACACAGGATCTTGTTTTAAAAAGACAGCTCAGACTCCAAAATTATCTGGTACCTGTCACTCATTCTATTTCCTCTATAACAATAAAAGTACAGTTGGTGTGAGATGCACATTTAAAATTTATATGTTAAATTGATGGGTTTGCACTGTATTTCAGCTTCTGAATTGGTGTAATACATGCATAGAGGGAAAGTGAAAATAACATTATTACTTCATCTTACTCCTATTTTTGCTATATTGATTGTTTGTTTTCTTTCAGACTCTTAACTCAGACACAACCTCTTTTATCTTCCGTCTCATGATCGACTGCTTGTCTCTGTGTAATTCCAGGCCACGCATGCACTTTCAAGTTATAAATGATTTTTGGATAAGTCACGAAGACTAAAAAGGTGGAAGCAACCAAAAGGAAGCTGCACAGCACAGCTGTTGCATGTTGACGTGATGTGTTTTCACTGATTGTTAGCAATGCCATTATTGATTCTGCTTTACTGGTCAGATTATTTCCTTGACTCGACACACATGTGATTCAATAGATCTGCAATGCAACAGTTGATTGGTTTAGGAAAAGCTTGCACTACAAGCTTTACGACTATGTACAGGAAGAGAAATAAGGGAACAAAAACCATCACTGCAAAGAGTATGGAAGAGTTTTGCAGGCAAGGACCTGGTAAGCGATTTGAGGTGGCTGTAGCCTGAAAAGTTTAACAGAAGTCTATTATAATCCAAAATAAAATGAATTGGCATGTTGGTGTCAGGCACATGGCATGGATTTTCCTGGAATTTTTGTTTTTTCAGAAGATTTTTGAGTACATTTTGTTCCTTTTTGATATTAGGGTAAAGAGTCTGTATTTGACTGTGTGGGCATCTATGATTCATGTGTCTGTGTGTGAAACACTGGTTTAGCTTTTGAAGGCATGGAGTAGCTCTGACTTGACTAAACATGTGTTTTAATGATTTTTCTGCTCTTTAGTCAGCACGTGATTATTAGGTAACGAATCAATATTTTCATGAACGTTCATGTTTGTTTAAAATTGAAGTTAAAAGTATTTTAGGATAAAAACCATTAATCATCCCTGTTGCATACATGGATGCCACGCTGACCTCAAGATATGCTAATGGTCTGTTACATAATATCGTGACGTCACTGAATGGACGAGGTCTTCCCTTTACATTCATGTGTGTTTGAGTTATAAGGGGTCACAGGAGACATTTGAAACGCAACACAAAATAGCTTAAAGCTATGGATCTAAGTTTAGTCAGGAAGATACATTAGCTTGTGCTCCATATTTACTCCTTAGTGTCTGTCTAGTGATTGGCTCTTAGGGTTCCCCCTCTGGCTTTGTGGCTCATTTTATCACCTTTGGGGGAACGCTTACACTACGAGGTGTTAACACATATACGTTCGTGCACATATTTCATCATTTCATTTTGACAGCTGTGTCAGGGTTTTTGCTGGCTTGGAGATGGCTATGCTTGTAAGCATGAACAATCCACATACAAAAGAGTCGATGAGTCTGTATGACTTTAATTTAAGAGCGATCTATAAATTTTTCTGTTTAACAAGATAAGATGTCTGTAGTACTTGAATAAATGAAATGACAATTAACAAATGTGGTTAAAATATGCTTGTGTAGCAACCTGTTTCTAAACCAATAGTAAATTTAATTCCTCGGTTTTAGAGTTTAATACTCTTTAGAATTGAGCTCTGGCACAGATATAACACTTTGCTCCTCTGCCCAATATATATACTGGGGTAAAACCATAGACTGGGCTGTGATTCATTTTGTAATAAACTGAGTCATCTTTATTAACAATGGCTTTGTTGTATTACTAAATTGATCCCCTTTTAAATTTGTTGCATTTATTTTTGTAAGGACTTGTAGATAACATGTTATTCAGTTATATGGGGGGAAAAAAAGCACTTTATCAAATCACCAAATGTTGGCATCAGCCGTGTTATACTGGGGCTTGGTGAATCCCATCAGTAGAGCCTGACTGACTATAGCATTTGTTTTTAATGATATTATTTTTATTATTATACTGATGTGATAATGATATTTGATTGTGGGTTTGTTAATTTTTTTTTATTGATTTATTTTGTTCACTTTTAAAGTGAGAATTCAGTCGATCACCATAAAGCATGAACAGATTTCCCTTAGATTTATGTAATTATTTACACTCTGCCCAACTCTGCTCAGATCTGCTGATTGTGTTTTTGCTGCATCAAGTGTTTGTGTACACTTGATGAATGCTGTTACTGATAAATCAGCAAAAAGCATATATCGCCTGATGATATCGGGCCTGCCACCAAAGACACTAGACCTCAGTTTCTCTAATATCTGAAAGAGAAACAATCTAATTTAACCATCCCTTTAAGCCAGCTTCTTATTGCCTGACCTTCCTAAACAGAAGGTTTGGTGAATGTCTGTGCCCGAGATGATTATATTAGAGGGGTCAAAGCTTTCAAAAGATGTTCTTCTCATGTTTTTTGTTTTGTTTTGTTTTTTTTTTTGGTCTTGTCTATTTAGTCTCTTCAAACATAGAATATACGGATGGCAGGGCTCTCTGAGTGACAGGACACTGACTTGCACAGATGCTTGTCTGTCAGTGATTGCGTATGTTGCTCACTGTGCATCTCCTTACTCCTGACAGCCAGGCTGACAGAGCGCTAACATGATTGTCCATGTGCTTCGCTCTCTCCTGACATTTGAGCACTCAAGGCTAACTGTTTCAGCCTGAGGATCACATGGCACTTGCGAGTAGAGTTGTGTCTTTCTGTCTGTCTGTGCAACAGTTACTGATGGGTGTTTTTTATGCTTCAGGTTTGAGCTTTGTATGCTTACTTTCATAAGTGCACATGAGCTCTAGTTTAAATGAGCAGGCAGTTTCCATATTGTGGTTTCTTACATTGGAAGCTTTGACACGGTTTGTTGATTTTTCACCGACGTGAACTAAATTATTTAATCAGTTTAAGTTTTCTGTTTTGCTTCCCAAATGTGTGAGTTCTTTCTTTAAAGCTAAAGCCATTCAGTTTAACTAAATCTATAAGCCAAATGAATGGCTCAAAGTCTGTATGCTGACTAACTTGTTCACCCTGTTATAATATCAACTAACTGACAGATGGCTTAAGTTAACTTGTTAACACAGTTGAGACCTACCTCTTGTTTCATTTTGCTTTTCATTTCTACTCCACTAATATAGTAATAACTGAGAAACAGTTGTGCCTATCTTTCCCGCCTCCCTGCCTTGTTTCTTTGTTCGGTCTCTTGCTTTGTTTGCCTTTTATTAGCTCTGGTCTTGTGGTTTCATAACCTTTCCATCCTTGTTTGATCTCCTTTTTATTAACTTACTGTTGAAGTTGACATTCATTTGATATAAGGTTAACGTGCCCCCCCACCACCACTCGCACGCGCGCACACACACACACCCCACCCCAGTAATTTTTGAGATTATGTGAGTTTGAACACGCTGCAGGTTGGTGGAAGTTGGTGAACATAACCGCGAGTCATGGGAATCTCAATATCTCACAAAATGCTCATTTCACCTGAAGTATGAAACTTGTGTAATTTAAAAAAACAAAACAAAAACCACAATAGTGTGTGTCTTTGCAACTTTGTCAATTCAGTAAAAGTACTTTTATTCTCCTCACAGTCGGTGATTTAATGCGACACCATTAAGAGCTACGAATTAGCGAAATTTTCAGAACAGCTGGTGTAGAACACCTGCGTGTTTAAATTGATAGGCATTAGTAGTTTGACAACAAGATACATGAAGAAGCAGTGCAGAAAGTGCTCAGGCTACACTTTTTTTTTCACTTGACTTTCAGATGGCTAAAAGAATTACAGCAATATCCTAAGCCAAATTTGAATCAAAGAAAATAGTTTGCCTTGAGCAGCTTATAAGAATACACATGACAAAAGGAATTTGGTTTACCCTGTTTTGTTCATGCAATTCTGTTCCTGTCACTCTCTCTCCTTGTAACTTAATGTGGACTCCTTCCTTTGGTTTTAGCCCTTGTTTTGAATCTCTACTTTTGCTCTCCTGTACTTGAAGCTTTCTTTGTTCTCCTATAGTCAGTGCTTTAATTAACTGTGTGAGTGGCTCTTTCCCCCAAGGCTACTTAGGCTAGCTTAAGTATTTCTATAGTAATCCTTGTTTTGTTTGTTGTGTGTGTGTGTGTGTGTGTGTGTGTGTGTGTGTGTGTGTGTGTGTGTGTGTGTATATAAAGGCTTATAAATGTTCTAACAAATCTTCTCTTGTTTGTCTTTCAGGTACCCTAGTCAACATGTCTATTGTTCAGAGCAGAGCTTGTCTGGCTCAGGTCAGCCTCGACAGGAGAAAGATCCTGATGGCCTCGAGCAGGAGCAGGACTCCACGCAAAACAAGGTGTGTAGAAGTTCTGGCCTTTTCATGTATCTCAGCTTTTGACTGTAACAGATTACAATTTGGAGACCTGTATAATCGTTCTTAATGTGAAAAACAGAAACGGTCATCTTAACACCAAGTTCTACCTGTGGGAGTTGGGTCATGAACTTTAGTGACCCAGTAAACGTTGACGAAAAATGGGCTGGTGTGTTTGCTAAGTTGGCACCTATTGATCCAGTTTTGCGCTCCAAGGCCCTTCTTTTTTGGCTAAGGTTCTTGTTATTTCAGTGACCTGCTGTTCTGAGTAGGAAAGTCTTCAATTAGCAGTGTTTAAATGGAGTACACCTTTAAGTGCTTAAGTGCTTAAAAACTCACTGATATCCTGGAGACCAATATGTTGGTCGGTCAGAAGTGGATCACTGTCTGCCCAACTAAAATTCCTGTTTTACAAATAAGGTTAGGGAGCATTTTCGAAGTATCCCTCCAGCAATTAATAATTATATATATTTTTGGGTAGGATCATATCAGACACTCTGAGCTTTTATTGCCTATTTATCTTCTTCCTGTGATCTGATGGCTCACAAGTGCTGTATTTCAATTAATACTTTGCCAGTGTTGCGATGTTTATAATAGCCTAAAGATACCCAGCTAGCTGTTGAGTGGCAGATAAATGTGTCAACTAGTGTAAAACCCTCCAAAATCTTTCTAGTATTTACTTTTTTCTTCTTTACATCAATCACAACCCATCTTTATACATCAACTAGGTAACTATAGCTTACCAATACCTTCTAACATCTGGAAGAACGGCTCAGCTGATCACTTTAATGGAGTTTAGTGAATCTGGGCTGTTTTTAAACATGAATGGTACCGCTGAACATCTTTGCTTAAGGCAAACAAAAGAGTATTTGGATCTGAAAATAGCTAATTACATCAGACTTAACAAGCACAAAGAGAACCAGAAGACTTTATCTGGGAACACATTAAAAAATAGCTTCCTGAGACTATCCAAAGTGTAGTCAGTGGCTATCCAGGCCAAGACTTCCTGTTCCATCTGCCACCATCAAATGTTGATAAGATTAATAAAATGACAATCTGAGTAGTTGGCAGACAATAATCGATGGTTATGACACTGCATTTTGGAGAGAAAAAAATAGACAAAAAGTGGAACCAAATCCAGGTAAATGGTTACTCACAAAGCTGAGTAACCAGCCCAGTTACACGCAGTCAGAACCTGGTCTGCTCTGCAGAATCAGTCATAGAGGTTGATGTGATTTAGGTTAGGACCTGCCCTATGGGTTCAAAGCGCTACATGTTTTCTCAGGCTTTCATGGCTAAATATTGTCTAAACTGAAAGTAGTTCATACAAAGTGTGTCGATGTCATTGCAGCCATTCGAAGTAGGACGAGGAAAATTGTAGATCGCCTCACTTTTAAAAACATTTGAAATGCTTCTCTGTATTCATGTGTCAGTGAGTATCAGAAATGAATGATAATTTGGGGAAGTGAATGAGTTTTGGTATGCATTTGTGGGCACAGAAGAAAAAGAATCATTGTTTGAGGTCCAACAACAAACAGCTCTGCCAGCAGCCCTGGCAGTCAGTCATTAGCCTTATAATGTTGCCTTTGTCCATCGACAAAAGGCTTTTTCACATCAGGAGGTGGAAAGACCTTTTGCTTTTGACATTTTTACATACAAAAAAACTAATTTTTAGAATAAAACTCAATCTAGTAACAACGCCAGTAATGTCATTAACTTGTATTTCTTATCCTGTGTTCTTATTATTCATTTTCTCCTAGGTGGTGGAAGAGTGGAAGACACACACATCATACGATATGGGGCTAGAAACCGAGAGAGCAGCACGAGAGAAACTACAAAAACAGAGCATACACCATGAAGAGGTAAAAAGACACATCAGTTATTGGACGTTTTCCAGAGTATCGCTCAAAAAGTTAAGTTACAGTGAACAGGATACTAAGGCAGGCTTTAAAAAAAAAAGAAAAAAAAAAGTGTCAATATAAAAAGGGAAATTGAGGTTGTAAATACCTTAAAGGTGGAGTGTGAGGCAGAGCTCAGCTTTTAAGTGTGCACCATAAACTCTTAAAAGTATATTATGTATGTGGGACACAAACACATGAACTGGAAAAGGAAAATGATAAATAATGTTGATCTTAATCTGATGGCACTGATCTAGGTGAGCAGTTAAATTGCATCAGAAATAGGGCTGTGCGATATGATCAAAACCTCATATCCCGATATAATACATCTATCGTCCGATAACTATATAAATCACAAAAATTTAACATTTTCTGTAAATTCTGTGAATCTCGGGCAGCTCGACTTGCGTGAAGTGTTTCCAGCTGGGCGTCATGTAGCTGGAGTCAAGTGTTTTAACCGATGCATGAAACTATATTTATTTTTTTTTAGACATAAGTTGTAAAGGCAGCCATTTTCTTTGAGTATTTATTACACGACGTGCTGCGGGGAAGAGCATGTTCTAACGTTTGAGTCTAAGGTTTATTTATTTATTTATTTATTTATTTATTTTAGCACCTGACTGCTATTTTTTGCTTCTCATCCGTAGATACTCTGCATACTCTTTCACGTGATTCAGTTTATTTTGAAAAGTCTCAACAGGATCTTGAGCTTTATTGTGAAGGGTTTATGTGGAAAATAAACAAGCGGACAGCGATGGTTTTACCGTCGTTGTTGCTAACGACAACGCATAAAAACAGGCGCTTGTCCGTCTGAAGTGTGGTTATATTAAATATAAGAGAAAGAGAGAACTTTAAGAAATAAATATAACCACTACGGTGACTATCAAAACGATGAAAAAATATTGCCGTAAACGTTTATTTTGCGACACCACGAAACAAACGATAGCGTAAAATGAAACTGTAGATGTTTTTATATCGTCATCCGATATATGTCGTTATGTCGAACAGCCCTAATCAGAAATGTACTTTTTCTTCTGTTACCAGACTGTGAAGCCACAAGAAGCTGGAGAGGAAGAGACAAAGCTAGACCCAGAGTCGGATACTGTACCTGTTGCCCCTGAGCCAGAACCTACCCCAGATCCCCAGGCTGACTTGGGCCTGCAGATTCACACACAGGACCACGACCATAATGCCCCAGTGCTCGCCACTCCAGAACCAGTTCCAGCACAGGGCCAAGTGACCACAGATACCCCAGCAGAGACTTCAAGTGAACCAATTCCCAATCTAGACTCAAACCCAGACACATCCCCCGATGAAGCTGAAAACAAACCTACCTCACAGAGTGCTGGGCTGACCCACACAGGGTAAGCTCAGATTCACTTCATCAAGCCAATGATCTGGTGTCTTTCAAGAGAAGTTGGCTATAACCACAAAACTGAAATTGGAGAACTGAATTTCTAACCCTACATCGCTAAAAAAAAAAAACATAGAACATGTTGTTCTTCTTAAGGTTAAAGCCAATTTCACGACAGTCCAGGTCTAACGTAATCCGTTTCAGTGCCACTATTGTCATGTCAGACATTGCAAATGTGTTTTGGTATTTTTGTTTGACTTATGTTTCCCTCAGTTGCTTTTTCTTCACAATTATTTACGCAAAGTGACTCATCACACACTAGAAGATGAGTCTAAAGAAGATCTGACCCCATGGATGTTTCAGTTATTTTTCATGGAGCATTGTGCTGGAGCAAGGGACTGTTTATTTATTTTCTAATGGTTTTTGTAATGGAAGTTTAAAAAAAATAAAGAGAATCATCCCTATGGACCTGGAACTTTGACCCAGATTAGTCTAAATATCTCCTACAACAACAACATGTCCTTCCCATGGTATCTTCTGTATTCAGAACTGGGGCATTTCAATCAGCATTTCAAGTCCTAATCAGCTAGCCACCAGCAGCAGCCAACCACTCTGCCCCCCTCTTCCTTTTCTCTCCCTCCCGCTCTCATGCCTCTGTGTCATTTATCTCCTCCCCATTGTCTCCATCCCGCCCTCTCCCCCACCCTACCCTCCACCCTACCCTCCTGTCTACCTTCCCCAGTGTAAGGAGGTGTGGTAAACGCCATGTCCTTTCTTTCCCTCAGTGCAGTGCGGGTTGCCAGTGCAGGAGATGAATTCCCAGTAGACAGCTTTGTCTTTGCTGAGCACTCTGATTCACAGTGCGGGGTCATTCCCCCCGAACTGGCAACCTGTGAAAGCTCCCCTTTTGGCAGCCCTCTCCTCAGGTGAGTTTCTAACCACCAGAAGCCAATCAAAGCACAGAGACTGATAATGAAGGTACAAGCTACACCTCTCTGCTGTGCCCAACCGTCGACCGCTGGCCTTGCTCTCTACTTAATGTTGCTTTTTTTTTTTTTTCTTTTTTCTTTTAAAATTTCCCTTCTTTGTTTTGCCTGCTCCAACCAAGGATTTAAAAAAAACAACAAAAAAAACGTCAAATTCAATTTTGTTGTTATTTTTTTAACTCACATATTTGACATAGCCTTAAACTTAAATTTATTCCATGCCCTTCTGTTCCTTTATTCTTCCCCTGTCCATTTCTTTCTGTTCCCTCTACTCCACATTGGTCCCCTCTCTGTGATGTAGCATGGATGAGGCTGTCACAGAGGACCAGCAGACAGATCAGAGGCACAGCTCTGGTCCTGAAACAGAAATTCAGTCGACTCCAGGCCTAGTGGACCAGGAACAAGAGCAGCGTGAGGTGCTCGAAGATGGGCTGTCTGTTTTGGAACAAGTGGGCAACACCTCACACCACCAACACAAAAAACAGCAGGTTAGAGGCTTTGTGGTGTTTGGGAATTGTTATTTCTGTTGTGAAAGAAGCAAATCGCATGTAGCATATGGCTTGAGGCATTACAAAACTGCTGGTATCATGATGGAAAATTTGACAGTTGGACACGTGGTGGGAGAAAAAACTTAGACCAAGGTACAGTCAACGTCCTTATTTCAGGTGAGATGTTCCTGAAATATGATCTGAGGGAGAAGTTTATTTTGGAACAACTGCAACGACATGAGCACTGAGCTTGGATATAATAAGATTGGTGGCCTGAGGCTGAGTAAGTCCACCTGTCCGCACAGACTGCAAAACTTTCCGAAACCTGCCGTCTAGGTGGCCATGAACATTATAAATATTCAGCATGCACATCTGTTCTAGCAAAGGGCAACATTTGAATGTTTCAGTTTGAAAATGTTGAGTCAGCCTGCTGTCAGTTGCTTTTTCATGGTTGAAGGACGATTGTATCTGGGGAAAGTATTTAGTTTCGGAGGACGGGAGGGCTTGTGTTCATAGTGTATTTGTACCTCATTTTGCTGATTTGGAGCTGAGATCTGATGACTAATCTGTATGTGGCTGGCAATGACTCTTGTTGGGCTGTTAGGGCGTTTTACATAAGAGGCTGTCTGAGTTGTGGATTTTCAGAATCAGGCTGTCTTGTGAGGCTCAAAGGGGCACTTACATAATCCATCAAAATATTAATCACAGCTCAGTGCATCTCAGTGCTTCAGTCACCACGGGCTAGCTTTACTACCACGAATAGAGGATGGGCATCTTTTAGTTGTTCTACCACATGCTATGCTTTTATAATAAGGTACTTGCTTAGTGAGTCACTGATGCCAACTAACCTTGTTAACAGAAATTCAAGGTTCACTTCTTCCACCATGTAAATATTTTTGCATATTTTTTGGTGTCTGATATTTACATTCTGGATATGTGTGTATGTTTCAGACAGGGGAAACAAACGCTCCCAGGGAGACTGATCCCTCTGTGCCCAGCAAAGAGGACATCCCTACCTTTGATGAATGGAAGAAGCAAGTCATGGAGGTGGAAAAGGAGAAAAGTATGTGGATTTATTGTACAGACACGAGACAGCTCGTACAGGGATGACTAGAGACACGTCACATGAACAACTAAGTTCTTGTTTAAGTTTGGGTTCAGGCACCTCAAAAATAGCTTGCTGATGTTAATCTGACTGTGACACAACATGTTTATGCCATTGCTTCTGTAAAGAAGACTACTTACTACCCGTTTGTATGCTGCGTCTTTTCTCGGTTGCATCCTTCCTTATGTTCTGTTCCTGTATAGCTTCCTTCTTTTTTCCCCTTCCTTTTCACGCTATGCACACTGTGTGCAGCAGTCAGTGGAGCATGTGTTTATGCATGTTGTGCAATATGTCTATTCTTTGCGGTTTGGCACCACTCATTTTCAAGGCTCTCGAAAAGACCTAATGTAGTGCTTTCTCTGTCCAGGTCAGTCTCTCCATACCTCAACCAGCAGCAGCCCCCATCCAACAAAGAAGGTCCAGAAAAACTTCAAGAATAACTACGCTTCTGTAGAGTGTGGAGCCAAGATACTCTCTGCCAACAGTGAGGCCAAGGTTAGTCGCACATCACGCTCTGCCGCCTACACACAAACGCGAATCCTCACGTAATGCTGTCATTATGTGTCAACAGATGTGTCAAATGACTTTATACTTGTTCGCTTAGCATTTAAGCTGAGACCAGACATCTAAGCACGCATGAAACAATTTTTGTCACATTTTGACTGCAATTGTATAAGGAAACAAGCAAGATTAACAATGTTGGGGTGATGGTAGGATTTTAATTCAACTTTTTTTCTTCTTTCAGAGCACGTCTGCTATTCTCATGGAGAATATGGACTTATACATGCTGAATCCATGCAGCAACAAAATTTGGTGGGTCCCACAATAATGGTGGGGTTTAACTGAGCCCAATTTTTAGCTTTAAAAGTTTTATAATAATTATTATTTTTTTGTTTGTTTTTTTGCTTCTCTACAGGTTTGTGATAGAACTCTGTGAGCCTATTCAAGTGAAGCAGTTGGACATTGCAAACTTTGAGCTTTTCTCATCTACACCCAAAGACTTTCTAGTTTCCATCAGTGACAGGTATTCACTTGTTTTTTTTTTTTTTGTTTGTTTGTTTTTTTTGTCCTTTTAAGCTAGTGTGCAATTGAAAAACTACACTCAGCATGCTGTCAGACAGTTATAGCAGACAAAGCTCTGTAAGCCCCATGCCACACCATTTACTTCCCCTGTTCATAACGGCATGTTCATGCATCGATTTAAAATTTTTTTTTTTTTTTTTTTTATCTCATTTCGTTATCTTAACCATGATATTTGTAGTATTTGCATTGACAAGCAGTGAAAAATAGTAACCACAAAGCTTCATATGTTCTTTTAAATTACTGACATAATACTTTTGTCCACACTGGGATTCTGTTAGGACTAACATTCATTTAAAGCCCACCCTTTAATACCACAAACTCAGTTATGTAATGTTGCTTATTGCTACGTCAGTATGACTATCAACAGATCTTTTTACTGTCAGTTTTGCTGACAGCCATGCGCCTCAGGTGTAGGGGGAAAAAACTGAAACAAACAGGCACCATGCCAAAAACGAAATTATGTACCGCTGCAGCAAGGCTCAAGCCGTCCCACAAACACGCATCTCACAAGCTGCGTAGCTGCACTAACCTGCTCAAATGATTTGCATAGGCCTTGCATCTACATTTCTAGTGTTGTATAGAAAGTAGTATATTTTCAGTTCATTTCCACATGAAATTAAAAGTCAGTAGATGAGCGAAGGAAGAGGAAAGCTCAATGTGTCACTAAAAAATATTAAAAACCAAATTTTTATTATTTATTTATTTTTAGCTAAGGACATACATAGTGGTTACCAACTTAAGCATATAGAGACCTTTCATGTTTCCCATTTCCAAACTTGCACTGGGGCTAAATAAAGTTTCACAATAGTTTTGCATAATTTTTTTTTGTTATTTTTTTGCTCATAATAAATTAATATTAAATGTTTTTTGTTTGTTAGTTGTTGTTTTTTTAATCAAGTACTTTTCTTTCTATCATCACTGGCTGGATCATATTCAGTTCCTCCTAGAAGAAGTCAGTTGTGAACTGGTGGTATATATAAATACAACAGTTGCCTTACAGCTCTTTATATTGTAAGGTAAAGGTCCTACAATATTAGCAAGAAACTGACAGCTATCCACCATAACCCATTTAGAGATGAGGGGAAAGCCAGTACTCTATAATTAAAGCAGTTTCTTAACCAGTTTTGCATTCATTTTTGTCCCCTAGTATTATCACCTCTAAATTTAGTGCAGTCAGGGCTTGTGTTGTCTTTGTTAAAGATTTATATCTAGCGCTGTCTTGCTCCATAATGCCGATAATTGCCACTCTTAGACATGGCATGAATATAATGACATTTGTATCCACCCTGTGAGGTCATGCCAGATGACATGTTACAAAATCGATCTTCCTCACATTCACATCGTACGTTTCCCCTCTCTCTGTTGCAGATATCCTACCAACAAGTGGGTAAAGCTGGGAACTTTCCATGCTCGCGATGAACGGATAGTCCAGAGCTTCCCACTAGATGAACAGCTTTATGCTAAATATGTGAAGGTACTCCTGTTTACTTGCAGATAGAATAATAACATATCATAAAGTATACATAAAATGTCCCCATTTTCAGTGGTATATTAGAAATCTTAGACATGGATATACACACATACTGACATGGTTATATACAGAAGTTAAAGGTGTAGGTCCAGGGAGTGTCTTGTGACTTAATAGAAAGTTACTGATGACATCAGGGCAGTCATCTTTTGAATAGCTAAATTATGGTGACTGTGAGGGCGTAACTGTTTACATGTGAGAATTGCATAGTAGAGGAACTCGACGACTGTTTTGATTGTATTTAACATGTGAGCGTCACGACTGGCCGTCTTGGACTGTGTGGATTGTACTTACATCACGCTAGAGTTTATATTAAGCCGTGATCCTTTTTCAGGGCGCTTACAGTAGTTTCCACTAAAATGAATTTAAATTTCAGATGGTTAAACATTAGGTTTGCCACTGAATGTTAAGGAAAACTAAACAGACAAGAAGCATTAAAATAATTTTTGTCCCTACGCTCATGGTTCAGATTCCTAAATGCTCCCATATCTGGGATTCTGTCTCCATCCGTAAGTCAAACCAGATGTGCCTCATTTCTGCTTAAATTGCAGCGTAACAAACAAAGCAAGGTGTTCATCGATGGATATCACTTTATTATCATTTTTTTCTTTTTTGTCATACACATAGCCTCCTAAGGAAATTTGTTGTCCATTGTATTTATGAAATCTGCTTCTTTCTGATTAAGTGTGTTAAAGGTTGGCTATGTAGTTATGTCTGTGAGCTTTCACACAACAGCCCATTATTATCTATAAAAATGGGTTTGAAAGTGTGATCTAAATCGGTGCTCTTCTAAACGGTCTCTTTCCTTACAATCACTTTTGCCAATAAATATTCAGTGTAGACTTGTTAAGCAGGTGATTAATACTTGGATAATTATCCTTTTTTATGTAACTCGTGGGTGTTTTGTGTAGGAGCTTACTGTTGATTCACATCTATTCTGAACCAGTTTTGTTTCTATTACATAAACTTGTTTTTTTTTTTTTTTGTTTTTTTTTTAGATTTCAGCTTCATCTATTTTTAGTTTCTACTTCCTGAGCATCTTATTCTTTTTTTTTTTTCTTCTTTTTTTAATGAGTAGTGAGCCTGTAAGTCTGTCTGTCTTTCCCTCAGTCTTGCTTGTGTCTTTCTTGCAGCTTATTAGAAACATCTGTTTAGTGTCTTGCCTGTGTTCTGTTGCAGAATGGTGATCTTGCATATATCAGCTGTGTGTTTGTCGTAGAAGAGAGCTGAACCGTACACAGATTCTTGACTTCCTTGTAGCTTGAATCAGCTCTTACTGATTTCTTTTTCTTGTTTTATTTCTCTCTCCTTCTCTTTGTCTTCTTCTCGCATCAGATGTTCATCAAGTACATAAAGGTTAGCACTCTTCTCTTTCTGTCAGAGGTTATAATGGGCTGAAATAAGAACACTTTTATTTTTTGTATACTCAAATGGGCGAGTAGAGTTTCATCTTTAATGCATGTGGATAATAAACAAGTAAAACATGCACAAACTGTCAAAGCTTGGCAGTTCTACTAATTTGGTGGGTTGTGGGTTCATGGAGTTGTGCATATTTTTATACTGTTTAATAGCTTAACTATTGTACCTGCAGGTTGAACTTCTCTCTCATTTCGGATCTGAACACTTCTGTCCCCTCAGTCTTATCAGGTAAGTTAAAGAATTTCCTTTATCTTTCTAGACCTTTCTCTAATCTTATCAACCCATGGGTGGCTGTAGCTCATCTACTAATTGGGAGGTTGGTGGTTCGATCCCTAGCTGCTTCCTGGCTCTGCATGGCAGCTATCCTTGGGCAGGATGCTAACCACAACTGTTTTACAATGCGTTTATATAGAAAAAGCATAGGAAAAAGTGCTTGTGCGATTGGGTAAATTATGCAAATTGTAAGAAGCACTATTTAATAAAACCAAATAAAAGTTAATATTTTCTAACAGTTATGCCATTCCTTTTTTTTTTTTTTTTGAAGAAGAAGAAGAAGAAGAAGAACAGTCTTATCGTCTTGTCTTGTTCCAGTTTACTTAATTAGATCTTGAAAGTTTCTGGAATCTGTCTTTTAAAACACAACCGCCTTTATCATAAGCAGTGTTGACAAACAAACACTTTGATTTTATTACATCAATGCAAATTGTTATCCAGGCAGCTGTAATTACAGGAGCGCCGCTATATCATGAAAGGTCTGTTATGATTAGATTTTGTTGTTTACTTATTAGGCACCACCTTAATAGTTGTTGTTGTTGTTGTTGTTTTAGATTAAATTCTGAATGTTGTAACACAGCTAAAATGCCTTTTCTTGCACAGTGAGTCTGATGATGAGGGTTCCTTAAGAATGTCCACTTTAAAGACTTTAACTGCACAATCACAATAAGGGAAAAAAAGGAATAAAAAAAGAAACAAAAAAAAAAAGATTGTTTTGGTGTTTTTTTTTTTTTTTTTTTTTTTTTTTTTAAGTTAATTTCCCTCAGATGGTACTTCTTATATACAGTCATCACTTGTGCGTCCATATCCAACACATTGTTCAGTTTCCGTGAGTTTTTATCTTTTATCTCAAAATGTGCTCAACTGGCATTGTTTTCTTAGAGCTGCATCAAAAAATTCCACTGCCTCCGCTGTGTGGTAATTTCAAGTCTTGACCTTTTCTGTAGGTCTGTTTGTGTAACGTATTGTTTTTTTTTGTGTTGTGTAGGGTGTTTGGTACCAGCATGGTGGAGGAGTATGAGGAGATAGCAGATTCTCAGTACCCCTCAGAGAGACTTGAGTATTTGGATGAGGACTATGGTAAGATGTTGACGTCGATTTCAAATGTACAAATTTGAAATTTGTATGTAAAAGACCAGAAATGGATGTGTTAACATTAAATGAATTCATACTGTACTTTCATCATTGTGCAAACCAGTGCCACAAATCTATAGGTTATACCAGGCTCAAAAAGCCAAAATAAATTATTCTTCAAAGTAGTTACCAAATACATTACTTCGATTTCTTGCCTTTTGTTTTCCAATTAATATGATTTTATTTTAACTGCTACCACGTGTTTCTCTTCAGACTATCCTCCTGGCTACCAACCAACAGAAGACAAGGCCTCCAAAAACCTGCTTGGTTCAGCAACCAGTATGTACACATACACACGTTCTTATAAATGCAGTCGTGAAAAATAGATTTTCACAGAACTTTATGCAGTTGAGCTGGTTCACTAGCTTGTTTGAACCACTTTTAGTGGCAATAACTTGAAGATCAGTGTCTCACATCTTTAAGGGGGAATTCTTCATGTTGGCGCAGCCCTCATGAGGTCCCTTCACACCATTTCAGTCAGATTGAGGTCTGGACTTGGCACCATTGTTGCACCCTGATTCTTTTTTTTAATATTTGCTGCTGTGCTCTGTATCTTATATTCCTGTAACGTAACCCAGTTTGGGCCGAGCTTTTGCTGTTGGTCAGATGGCTTCAGCACAAAAGCGGACAGCCCTACCTGATCGAATTTAAAAAAGGAATAAGAAAATGTGTCAACTGTCATGAAAAATGTTAATGAAAATGTTTCGTTACATGTCATCAAACTGCAGCTACAGTAATCTGGTGTTTCCATCCTATGTTAAAGAAGAACTATTTTATGATTTGTGCAAGTTTGGCTTTTATACTGTTGTATCCAGTCATAGTGCACACAGTTTTTTCAATTATCTCAGACCTCATACAGTTGTTGGTACAGCAGCCAACTTTATGGCCTGTTGGGTATGAACTCATTCACATACTGTTCAACTTGAAGTATTTTAACCCACTTGGTATCCTGCGTACACACTGTGGGCTTTTTGAGTTGCATAAATTTTGCTGCTTGGCTTTATTTATCCATTTATTTTTTCCGGAAACCACACACACATGCACAAATACACTGGTGCCCTTCTGTCTCCTGAGTTAGCAAAGGAGGGGAACGGTGCACCCCTGAAAATGTACCGTGCACACAAGTCTCAGAGCTCTAACCATAAACCATAAAAGGGCTTCAGAGTGGATGGACCCTGGAGGAAAGGCTTAAAATAAAACTCATGACAGTAAATCCAGGGGACATAATATAGAAGGAGAATACAGTCATCAGAGAGAATGGTTAAGAAAATAAAGCAAAAACATATGGTACAATATGTGGTTTGGCTTTGATGTGTTTGGCCTGAAGCTGCTGTCAGTCAGAAATCTCATGTCATGGAAAATAAATGCATTGCGTGGATGTTCTTCTTCTTTGTTTTTGTTTTTAGATGCCATCCTAAACATGGTAAACAACATTGCTGCTAATGTGCTGGGAGGAAAGCCAGAGCTGGAGACTGGAGCAGAAACGGGAGGTACTGATTTCTCAGAGGCCACTTTTTAGACCTTTTTTAAAAGTTTACTTTTCTGGTTTTTTTTTTTTTTTGGTTTTTTTTGGGGGGGGGGGGTATTTTTCTACCATCACATTTTCACATGCAACACTTGAACAGTACACCATACACAAGTCAACATTTTCAGCCATCTTACATTCATCAGAGTATCTTAGACTTATTTATATTGCTTCATTTTTAATTTTCTTAAAAAAATAACCTCAAAATAAATCCATTCATACTGATTTTGGGGTTAGCCCAAATGGGCGCTGAAGTAACTTATATTTGCACTGCTCTAAGCATAAGTGTAAGGCAAAGTATAAACACATCCATGCACATGTGTAACATAAGCTAAAATTTGTTTGGCTTCCCATTCAACTGCCAATAAAGAGCTGATAAACTCAAGTTTCCTGTTTTATAGACATCACATTTAGGTGATCTGTTACTGTCTCTTTAAAAGTTAAAGTAAATTACAGATTTAAACTACAGATTGCCAGGAGAACGTTACACATGCTGATTAGGGGCACATTTTTTATGTGTGTAATGTACATGTAAAAATGGTCTAGTACTCGTGTTTCGCAAACAACTTGTGTAACTATACTAAGAGATACTTGGTCCACCTCTGCAGGTCAGATTTAATCAGCAATCTGACATTGATGGCTCAGCCTCTTCACATATTCCCCTTTGTTAGAAAAGACCTTGACTTGAATTCTGTTGCATGTTGCTCCCACACCTTAGCTCGAGGTAATATGACTGGTCTATCTGTATGAAGTGTTATGGAGCAGGGATTTCCGAGTCAGCACTATAAAAGACTTTTACTGAGATTGTTGAGCATGAATCATCCATCCAACAGGTTTTGTTTTGTGAAGGTGCGTGCATGTGTGAAAAGCTAATTGGAAATTCCGGTTAAGAAACGTCCAGATTACATAATAGGTTTCACACCTTCCTGAGGTTTAGATGAAAACTTCCTTAATGTGAAAGCAAATTGTAGTTGTGCTTCTTCTATAGACCGTATAGCGTTATCTTATGAAATCCCTTTAAAAACAAATTCAAATGTATTTAACACTTATAAAGCAAACTGTAATGCTGTGTTTTCACTCCTGTACTCTGCTCTTACTGTGTGACTGCCTTTTTCCTCGCGTTCTCCAGCCAGCCTGTCTTTCCACATCTTGTTTAGATTAACTGCTTCAAAAACTGGGTCACTTTATTTCCTTGGCTAAAGTGCAAACATATGCATAGACTGAATGTTCATGTGTATATGTGCTAAGAGAGCCAGATGTTTACTTGGCTCTTAGCAGGAGGTCCCTAGCGGTATTTCAGCAGAACTTTGGCTATCTTTGTTTCAGTTCTTCTTGGCAAGGAGCTCAGCTAAATTAAGACAGTTAGGCCTATGACGCTGAGCTTTCTTCTAGTTCTGTCTACCACACAGAGCGCTATCAAAATGACTCCTTAGACAACTTTTCTCTAGTGTGGTTGACTTAAAGAGGGGAGGAATCTATTAACAGATTTGGCTCTTATGTTTCTTTATGCTTTTTAAAAATTCATTGTATTTAGACCTGTTGGTTATGACAACTGATAAAAAAAAAAATACATTAAAAACCCCACAAATTCATCCTTTCAATTATTAGCACAACTCTATAGTGTCTTTTTACTGCTTGCTCTCTACAGTGGCTGTTTTTATTCCCATTTACACCCACTGAGTGAGGCAGAATTTGGGAGAGACACAATCAGTTCAAACTGGAACAGACTGGTTCACAGCATTTCTCCCTTTGCCTAAACATGGGCATTCCAGCCTGGAGGGACTGTGCACCTACACTGTCCCTCCTACAAGAGGGTGGAAAGAAACGAGCCACTGCCAAGTTAGAGGGTTCTACGCAATCTTAAAAACGGTAGCCAAGTGTTATTGCTGTGCTGTGTTTGTTAATTGTTGTGTGTTTCTCCAACCCCCAGGTAACGCAACAGAGGGGGGTGAAAAGGAGAGCACAGAGTCAGCTAAACCAACTGAGGCCCTACACACAGTGTAAGAGCCATCAGAGATATACCTTTATTAATTTAAATTGAATTCAGTTCCACGTGATGAGCTTTTCAACTCCAAATCCCACAGAAAGCATGTTTTTTGTTTTTTCTTTTCTTCAGACTGCAACCTTCAAAGCCAGAACAACCTACAACAGAAGAGGTCTCTGTCTCTAGTGACTCCTCCACATCTTCCCACTCATCATCTGATCCACATAAGGATGTGGATCAGATTGTCACTCTAGTAGAGGAGGAGGAAGAGGATGAGGAGATCAGACTGTCAACTGTTACTCTATTGGAGGAGGAGGGAGAGGATGATGAAGAAGGGGAAAAGAGCGAGGAGGAGATGAGGAAGGAGGCAGACAGGAACCAGTGGGAGAGCCAGGCTTACTGTCCTTTCACCTCCTTCTCCTCCCTCTCTCTGTCTTGCATGGTCACTCTGCCTGAGCTGCTCCATCGCTGGTGCTCTGCCAGGCTGGCCAAGGAGAGACTGCGCAGCCTTAAGAAGAGGCAGCTTAGCACTCAAACACAGACTCACCCTACTGTGAGCACACCTGTCCTCACACACACACCTCCACTGATTCCTATTCCTGCCCCCACACCTATCCAAGAACCCCTTCCTCTCACAGAAAAAGCTCCAGAACTCGAGGTGCCTGAGAAGGGGCAAAATGAGTGCAGAGCTCTCAGTGAGGAGTACACCACTGACACGCCTCTCAGCACTGACACACCTGATTCATACACTCCCGAGCTCAACATCCTCCTAGAGCCCAGCAGAACCTCCACCATCCCCCCTCAGAGTTTCTCAAACAGCCACAGCTCCCTAACACAGCCTACCCCAACCCCTAAGGAGAACTTGTTACCTTTAGTTAAAGACGCAACCCTAGATCCTGTCCCCACTCCTCTCCTCCAAGCTGTCTCTATCCCAAAGACGCAGCACGCCAGCAGCGTCACCCCCACGCTTTCTGCCAGCACTCCCCCGTTATCTCAATCTTCTGAGACGGCTTCTCCTGTCGTCACGGTTCCTCCTGTCAAAGATCAGCCTGTTCAGCCTCTTCCCACTGCTTCAAGACCTGAGGATTTTATCTCCCCTCCCACTGAGCTGCCAGCAGCTTTGCCTTCAAATGACATTCACACAGACTCAGTTAAGTCAGGCGTAGACAGCGGGGACTCGCAGAGACAAAATGTTCAGGCCTCCCAGACCCACGGGGAGCAGGCTGATTCACTTCCTCAGACAGGAGAGCCTCATCGGGTGGAAGAGACTGTAGAAGAGGAACTGCTGAATGCTAGTGGTAATGGCAACGCTCAGCGGACGGCTACAGACTTCTATGCAGAGCTGCAGAACGGTGGAGATTATAATGGTGGAGCAGTGAATGGGAACAGCGTGTTAGTTAACGGAGGCGCAGTCCACGGATCCAGCCAGAAAGAGAGTGTGTTCATGAGGCTGAACAACAGGATCAAAGCTCTGGAGATGAACATGAGTCTGTCCAGCAGATACTTGGAGGAACTCAGCCAGAGGTGAAACCACTGGCCATGTTGAACTTTTCAAATCTAAACTGCAACAAAAAGCAAAGTTTCAGTACAGATTTTACTGCCCTAATTTGTTTCAGATATTTGCAATCTGGGAGAGATTATTAGAAGTTATTTATATGTATCTGTGATTTCCAGATATCGTAAACAGATGGAAGAGATGCAGAAAGCGTTCAATAAGACCATCATCAAGCTGCAAAACACCTCCCGTATTGCTGAGGAACAGGTCTCATTGCATTAATCATCTTAAATCACAGTAAAATATGTTTGCAGTTAAGAGTCTTATTTACTCAATCTACTGACACCTGAGCAGCTGTGCTGACTAATATCTTCTTTTTTTTTTTCTTTTTTTTTTTTTTGTATATTTTCAGGACCAGAAGCAGACAGAGTCCATCCAAGTCCTGCAGAGTCAGTTGGAAAACGTCACTAAACTGATGCTCAATCTCACAGCTACAGTCAGCGAGCTGCAGAGAGAGGTATATTGCTATCGTTGATTGCTGAGTAGACTATCTATTGCTTAGTTTTTAACAGAATTGTCTTTTTGTGTTTGGCTTAAAACCTTGTTGCTTGTGTTCAGAGAAAGATTTATTCTTCCTGTTGAAAATAGATCATGATGCTTCTGGCTCATTAACATAATGTAGTTTAAACACCATCTGTTGTCAGATCTCTTGCTGTTCCAGATATAGTCCAGGTTTGATTTTTATGTTCGGAGTAATGATTTTAGTAGTCGGGACCTTGAAATCCATCTGAAATGGAGTATGCCAGATAGTAGGTACCAGCCAGAGTAACTAGAGGTGAAATTAAGTATAATGGAATATAACATTCGTTTTACCTACAAGTTTGTTTATAAGTAGATAAACAGACAATTTAAGTAGTTTTTTTTTTTTCACATAAGTATAGTGTCTGTGTGAAACCTTAATATTCATGGCCATCATGTATTGTTTTAACTTTTTTTGTTTTGTTGTTTATTTAAAGTCTTTTGCTTCTTCCAAAACACGTGCAGAGTTTGACTTGAGTGGAAAACATTTTTCTGACTTGAATATTTCAACATGTTTGGCTTTGACTTTTCACCAAGGCACATTTTCTGAGCCCACATGATTAAATGCAGTTACATTAAAAAGGATAGAGGATAAAGTTTGTGTATCCTTTTTAGAATAACAATTTGTGGGTAGTTTGTCCTGGTTTTTCCTTCTCTCTCTCTCTTTTTTTTATTTTTTTTTTTATTTTTTTTTATTATATAAATTCACTGGGCCTTTTGCATACAGTGTTTAGGCCAAACTAAAAGTGCTTTTGGAGTAAGGTCACGGAGGACATGGTACAAAACATCACAACTGGGGAAAAGGACCACTCACGGTATCATAAGTCGACGTAGCTGTTGAATGTTTGATGTGTTGTGCATTGTTTCACTGTTGACTGCTGAAATCGTCCTCTGCAGGTATCTGACCGTCAGAGCTACCTGGTGGTCTCTCTGGTTCTGTGTCTATTTCTGGGGATCCTGCTGTGTCTGCAGTGCTGCCGCAGCTCGGCCCCCGGCCCCAGCACCAACTCTACTGCTCTTCCCAAGAGCAACCACTACCCCAGTCCCAAGAGGTTTGTCACCCGCATGCATGAATAGGATATTTTATTTCTGAAGCTTTGCTATGACATTTGTTAAGTGTTGTTCAGTGTTTTCGTATTAGACTGAATACTGAAGCTGTTGTCTGTCGGTTGCTGTCATTCCCGTCTTGCTACTAACTGTAGAAAGATTGACAATCAAGGAATGAATGTAGCATCTTGTAAATGTCAGTCATTTTTCCCTCCCTTATCAGATGCTTCTCCTCTTACGATGACATGAGCCTGAAGCGCAGGGTGACCTGCCCACTTGTTCGCTCCAAGTCGTTTCACCTGTCCTCTACAGAAGGTAAGAGGTCTTCTTCCTACGTGCCCATTCACTTTTCAAAAATCTCTCCTCCAACACACTTTTGTTTTACCCATATGTTTCCTCCTTTTGTTTTTCCAACTGAAACATAAGCAGCATTGAGATCTGACACTACAGTCACGCTGCAAACATCATGTAATCTTGCCTTTAGGCACTTTCAGGCTAACTGCTTTTGATCACTGCGTCTATTGCCACATATCTCTCCCCATCCAAACACTACTTAGCCTTGCTTCATTCTCTCCATCGCTCACTCTTTGTACCTTTGCTGTTGCTTTAAGACATTTTGCCAGGTTTAGTGACTGATATCCCTCTTGTTGCCACTGCCTAAAGCAACACACGCCCACAAGGAAAGGCTGGTGCAAGCAATAAAAGTATCAGCTCTTGAAACCTTAAACTCCCGCTGCTGTTCATTACCCCCTAATGACGTGCGTGCGTGTGTGTGTGAGAGAGAGAGTTTGCCCTTGAGGGTGGGAGGCTGTCATTGCCAGCTTGCCACATGCAGGCATAAGGAGTTTAATAATAGAGCACAATGCTTTGCTGGCTCATGGTAGACATTTGCAAGTAGTATTCCTTAATAAAAACAACACCTGCTTTTCTATGATTTCAAATCTTGTTTTAACAACAAGCTATTACTACAATATGGATTTATGCCTTTTCATCTTTAAAACTACTTGCAAGGTCGCTTCATGCTTATTACATGTACGTATTCCTGTATCCCATTCCATCATTAACCTAGCCCCTTTCTCCCCTCCCCAGTAGGTCCAGATGACTTGTACATTGTAGAACCTCTAAGGTTTTCTCCAGAGAAAAAGGTACAGTGTCTGTTGGCTGTGATGGCCGTCGTATACAAGTACTGTGTTTTCTCGTCTCAATGAGTCTTTCTAATACGTCTGTTTTAGAAAAGGGAATTCTTTATTTTGTGGAGTAAATGAGATGAGGTATCAGCTGAGCAGTGGAAAGAATTGGCGAAATACCCATTAGCGCACGTGTGTGTGTGTGTGTGTGTGTGTGTGTGTGTGTGTGTGTGTGTGTGTGTGTGTGTGTGTGTCTGTGTGTGTACTGCCAGCTTTATTCGCTTCAAGTTTTTAATATTTTTAGATAAGCAGGTTGAGTAGTATGTTTTTGTTTTCCTCATTTCCATCATTCCCTTTTGAACTTTCCCACCTTCCTCCGACTATTGTTTGTGACTTAACGTTATTAGTTGTTTAGTTTTCTGCTGATCTTTCTTAAGTAATTTCTCCATCTCTTATGTTTACCTTGCAGAAAAAACGCTGCAAGGCAAAGTCTTTGGACAAAGTTGAGACTCTGAAGGCATTCGATCCTTCTGCTCTCCTCACTAACGGGGATCCCAAGTTTAACAGCTTCCACCCGTGTCTCCCTGCGCCACCATCCTCAACACGCCCCCTACCTCTTCCTCCTCCTCCTCCACCTCCTCCTCCCTTGCCTCCTCCCCCTTCAACACCACAGGAGGGCCCATTATTGCCCCGTCGCACCTCTAAGGAGTTCCCCTCAGAGACTAGCAGCTGCAGCTCGTCCACCCATTCTGAGGAGTCGTACGCCAGCCGGCTCCCCCCTCCTTCTCCCGTCTTCCCCGCTGATGGCGTGTGCAACGGCCACGGCCTTTCTTTCCCCCTCAGCCAGCCGGTTGCTAAGTCCCGTCAGGAGAAGCGCTCAACGAAGCGGCGGAAGTCTCGCCAGACCGAGCTGCAGTTCCCGCACATGCCAGTGGGGAGCGTTGGTTCTCTGCCCAGCCTGCAGCAGCTTATGAAGGGAAACAAGGAGATGAGTGTCGGGACCATCGGGGTGACAGCCGTCACCGGACATGTCTGAATCCTCACGCGTCACCTTTACACGATTATCTGCTCACACCTGTGCACACACTACACGGTAGCAGACATGACAGACAGAAGAGGTCTTACCACAACCCAAAGAACCACATTTCCCATGAGCACCCAGGCGCACCGTGGAACTGAATTGGCTATGGCAGCAGTAGCTCAACATCATTCAGTTCTTATTCACTCCTGTCAAAGACCCGTTTACGGTTATGTGCCTTTATATCTGTTCTAGACCTTCTAACTCTTAAAAACGTGAAATGTAAACAGTTGTTGATGTGCACAAAAAGACACTGTGATAGGAAGTGAAACACCAAGAAGAGTCAAAACTATTGAAGTGTGTTTGAGAGATTTTATTTTATTTTCATTTTTCTACTGGATAAGCACATTTACCCATGAAAGTGGAGCACCAGTGAATTCATTTCCCCACTCTGAGCACAGTGAGGAGAGGTGCTGGTCTCAACTCCGTGTTCCTTGAAAAGTATTAGGCTGCTCTTTGGGATGAAATATGTCATTATAAGAGGACTGTGGAGCATGACAAATGACTTCTCTTATTCTTATTTCCTCCTGTCTTTCATTGCCATCATTTAACCTTTTCCATCCTGCCTTAGTCTCTAAATGACTGCAGGTGTTTGTTTGGGACCAGTGGGTAAAACCGTCTCATTCTCGCCTTCTGTCTCTGTCAGTTTGTTCCAAACCAACCACGAGAGCTGAATGAAGAAAAGTCTACATGAGCGTATTAGCCCTTTTCTTTTCTTTTCTTTTTTTTTAAGTGTCTCAATTAACTTCATAAAACAAATACAGTAGCAGCAGTCCAGCTCCTGTAGACCCTGCTCAGTTTGGGCTGGGCCCAAAAATGCTGTCACATTAGATTTTGTAACTGTGATAAAACAGCTCAGAGGCAAGAAGCTGTAATATATTGTTTCATTACTTTTATAGTTCTTTCATTTGTAACTGAGCCATGTTTCTCTTAGCATTGCTGGTTCGGCTTGTTTGAGTTGCTGTCAGAGCCAGTATGGGGCAAAGTGTTTCCTGTTAAGGGCACAGTTTACTGTAGGGTAACCTTGGGTAACAGAGCTGAATGTTTACGCACACCCTCTCGTGGACCTTGCAGATGGGTCTGACAGATCAGCTTTATTTATCTATTTATTTATTTAAATGAACAGAGAATTTTCTAACCTAGTCGCTGGTTTGCCAGTCTCCCAGTCTTGCAGCGTCACAGTGGCTCAATGCAAGTTTGTTACATAGAATTACTACTCAGTGGTACTGACACATACAGTCATGGTGGATGGCTCAAACACATTTGCTTTCTTTCGTTTTCTTACCTTATAACGTCGTCTAATTGTACTTGGCTCAGCCTGAAATATCGGACAGTAATCGCATTTTATATCCAACAAAATAACAGTTAAAGGCTACATGTATGTTGGGAACACGCTGCTGCTTCTGTGTGTTTTCAGAGCTGCTGGAAAGTTGGAGATGCTTTTATTAAAGAAAAAAGAGAGAGGCTATAACAATGACTGTAGTACTGTGCTGTCTTCTGTCTGCCTTTTCAGCATCTCTGCTGGATTGGCTAACTGATTTTATGTTACCCTGGCTGTTTTGTTAATGTATATTCAATATAACAATTCAGCAAAAACACTGCAGGAAGCTGCAGATTTATTTTTGTTTGCTTTTAAAGAATAAATTTAACAGAGGTTTTTTTTTTTTTTTTTTTTTTTTTTTTTTATTCCCCCTTCTATTTATGCAATTTCATAGAGGTTCTGCATGGTTGGTGTTGGACGTCTTGACAGAATTTTCTTCTAATGCTACCATCCCATATGAGTGTCATTACCTGTTTTGACCAGCTTCTACTGCTCTTCTTTCCTTACATATCTTTATCCAGAAATGTCACCTCTGACCCCCTGTGCACGACTTCTGTCTGTGACTGTGAAGAAAACTTTAAATATGCCTGCTTTGATTAACCACTCTACCATGTTCCTATTGGCTTCAAATGCTTTTTCATTCTGCTTGCCTGCTTTTCTGTCTAGCTTTTTTGCTTTTTTTTTTTTTTTTTTTTTTTCTTGTGCATTCTTACTGTGGTCGTACACTCCTTTTAAGTCTTTTTTTTTTTTTTTTTTTTTTTGATGTCACGTGTTTGCCCCACATCGAATGACAGCGGTCGTTTGTGAGGAAGAAATGAATTGTTGCTGAATAAAAGGGAACGCAGTAAAGATTAATCCAATTCAGAACACTATTAATGTGGTTACTTATATTCCAAGAGCCGAGCAAATCCAGAGGGTGGTTTTTGTTTTTTGTTTTGTTTTTTTTTTTTTTGTTTTTTTTTTTTTAAATCCCTGTTTGAATGTGTAATATGTTTGTGTGTAAACCTGTACGCATGCGAGATTTTTTTTTCTTGTCTCGTGTGTGTGTGTGTGTGTGTGTGTGTGTGTGGGTGGGTCTGTGTTATGAAAAAGACTACTTTAAATCGATTTAAACACATAACACAGCAAACAACAAGAAAGCACTTGGAGAGAAATTCTAAATGCTCAGTGTGCACTTTGTATGACTCCTTATGCCTTTTTGTTTTTCTACCCTTTATGTCAAGTGCTACCTTCTCTCTATCCCTCTCTCTCGCCCTCTCTTTGTCTCTGTGAGTACTCTGAAGAGCTGCACAGTATTTTTGAGCAGGAGTGAGTTACTACAAAAAACTGTAGTGCCATTAGAAACTGTGAATTCTTTCTAAATAAAATGTTTTTGTTTCTTTTTGTCTTTCAGTTGGAGTTGTTTCATGTCAGATTTTAGCAAAATTGCTATTTCACTTCTGTTGTCCCTAGGCAGGAAACATTTATTAAAGAAAAGTAGTGATAGCAGTATACAGATTTGGGTATACACGTACTTCATAGAATCCCATCCTCAGTCTCAAAAGTAATTGGAAAGTTGGCTTAAAAAGAAATTAATAGCCATGTGACACCTGTTGTTTTGTTCTTTTATGATGAAATGAGTATCAGGAGCGACCACATCAATGATCTGGTGCTTTCTTAAAAAGAATGAATACGCTGTCCAGCTTAGCAACAGCAAGAAAAACCCTTCACAATATCTAACCAAATCAGTAACACCCTCAGAGAGAATGGCATATCCCCAAAATCTACAGTTAAAAGATGCTTTCATAAATGCAAATACAAAGGTTTTATAAAAAGGTGTAAACCACTGGTTACAGAGCAAAATGTGGCGAAGGTAAGGAACGCCACATGACACAAAGGATACTGCATTATCTGTCAAACATGGTGGGGGCAATGCTGTGTCATGGGTGTGTATAGCTGCCACAGTAAATGGATCATTAGTTTACTGATGTGACTGCTGACAAAAGTAGCACGGGGCTATACTCTCTCCTTACGTTCAGCAAAAAGATGCAAAACCAATCAGAAAGAGCTTTATAGTGCTAATGGATAATAACCCAATACAGTCTCAAGGCAAAGAAATGGCATAGTCCAAGTCAGTGAAGATCCATGAAGAAGTAAAAACTAAAGGTGGTTGTGGTAAAAGTCTAGCAGAGTATCTCAAGGGAAGGGAAACAGAATTCGGTCATATCAAAATGCTGTAGATATCATCAAATGTGGATATGCTGTATCCGAAAGGATTCTCAACCTCTGGAAGACAATGAATGTAAGTTTTAAAAGGAATCCTCATATTTAAAGCTGTTTGTTTCTTCAATGACTTTGAACCCTCCCCGGGCTTTTATGCCTACTCATTCCTATGAGTTTCTAGGGAATCACTATCCATCTTTATTATGTTGGGGGAAGAAATATATCAATAACATATAAAATATTACATATGTAACAGCAGTATATGTTTAAATTTGATGAATTAGAAGTGTAATACAACTGAACATTAAAGTGCGCATCTTATGCTCATCATTATTTATTTACTTATTTATCTTGCGGTGGGCATCACAATGATTTGCGGTCTAAAATGAACCATTTTTACCTCTTCTCACTGCAGGGACAGCTTCCCTTTAAGGCTGACTTGCTGCCGCTATTAAACAGAAGGTTTAAGGGTGGGTAGTTGGGACTGTTGTGCTCATGATATCCTGTAATATGTCTCTGACATCATATAGATCCAAGAGAAAAATAAGAGCAATTAGAGAACTCTGAAGCCTGAACTTAAGGATAGCAACGTTTTTTGTTTTTGTTTTTAATAAGCGTCCAATATAAAAAAGCATAATAAACCCACTTTAAGGTGAATTTAAACCAGAAGGTGGCAGTAAAGCAACTTTAAACATATTAAACGACATCCAGCCACAGGGTGTCGCTGTGAGTCACACTGGCCTCTGTTCTCCTCCAGTGCGCGTTCTCTGTTTTCTCTCTGCTGTTTACGTTTATCGAGTAACATGGAGGACGAGGTGGATGTTGACATCGAAGGAGATGACTTTGATAACAATATTGGGTAATGACGCCTGTTTATTTGGATTAATTGATGGCTGTGCTGTTTGGTGGGCTTCTGTGCTGTGGTCTACGCGAGTTAGCGGTGACCCGGATGTTGGCGCAGGATAACAGCAGCTGGGATTAGCTCTGGAGGCATCTGCTCTGCTGATCACAGCTTCTTTCCTCGCTGTTTTAGGGAGATGGACGGAGGAGGTTTGGTGCAGGAGCAGTTCATGCAGCCTACAGGGAAGAGCAGCGCCTGGATACTGGTATGACTTCGTCAAGCTCCGTTGTTTTTCTGGCTGTGGGTGCTCGTGTTGACTCTCCGTCTCTCCTTTGTACAGCCCTGGGAGCTGGACAGCTCCATCAGCCCGGAGAACAGAGAGGTGATAGAGAGGATGCTGCTAGAGGAACAGTATCCTTTTACTGACCTTAAACGCACTGCATAGTGATGCATTGAGGTTAACTACAGGAATCACAGGACGTAGCTGGGAAAGCTTCGGATTACCTAATAACTGCCCCATGCTGTGGCTAATGTAAACATACGGACAGATGACAAATTAAAAGAAAAAAATGTAACGCTTGACCTTACAGTAAATGGAATTACAGTGGGGGAATATGTTATATTATTTTATGTTCACTTGTCCTGTTAGTGCAGGAGTAACCCAAAACATCTCAACCTAGTTTCAACCAGTAGCTGAAGCTCCTTATATTGTGTTGATTACATAGTTTAAATACTAATTTTGTTGCTGGTTATGAAATCAGTTGTCCTCAACTATAATCGAAGATATTACCTGACAGGTAAGGAGATTCCCGACCACATTTGGCACAGTGATCCTCACAAAAAAAACAAAGTGAAAAAGTGAGTAATTTCTTCCATCAGCCTTGATGATGAGCGCAGTACACTGATTCCTCATTTCCTTGCTATTCATGAACTTGTCTGTGTGTGGACAGGTCTCCGGCCAAGAACATAGCTTCGTCTGCTGGTTCATCCTCTCGATGGTCCCAACAGGAGAAAGAACTGTTTGAGGAAGGCCTGGTATGCTTACACTGCAAGTTAACTTTTGTGTCTGAAATGTAATTTCTGTTTGGGAAGGTCAGCTTTTAATGGATTTAATAATTGTTTTAAGTGAGTCAGATTGTGTGTATTGTCCAAGTTGCCGAGGTGTGTTGTTCTACAGGCTCGGTTTGGTCGAAGGTGGACTAAGATTGCTAAGCTTATGGAAAGCCGTACCGTTCTTCAGGTTAAGAGTTACGCCAGGCAGTATTTTAAACATAAGGTAAGACAGTCCACCTGGATTATACTAACAGCACAAGACAGGTTTCTGTTATGTAAGCTTAGTTGTAGTCATCTGCAGATATAAACCTGCAATTTAGTCGAACTACATACGCTCTATGCAACCAGAAGGAGTCCTTAGCAATGGTATGTTGGAAAATAAAAATCAAGAATAAACAAACTTTTGTGTACACATTTTTCAGGCAAAATCAGATCCTGGTCCTGCGGCTCCCTCTGTAGCTCCCATAATACACCTACAACCTCCTCAGCCCACCTCCAGTCAAGTGTCTACTCTTGCCAACGCTGTCCGCATAGAGAAGCTTTCTGACGATGAGGATGAGGATGTAGACATCACTGACGACTTGAGTGATGACGAAGAAGGCAATAAACCACAGGCAGTCCTCAGCAGTGATTTCTGTGGGCCTGAGGAGAAAACAGATTCTGGGAGTCAAAGCCCCACAGAAGAACATGTAAGTCTGAGTGGGGTAGAGAGCATCCATGAGACGAAGGAGAAACCGAGCCACACCTCTCTTTCTCCGCAAAGTCTTCAACCCTCATCTTTCCCTGGTTGCTCAGAAGATCCTGGAGTAACAGAGCGAGATGAGAAGGTCAACAAGACGGCATCGGTATTTCCACAAAGCTGTCAGACACCGCCTCACGCAGACTCAAAGCAGATGTTCTCAACAGGCATTGCTCAACTGGAAGAAGCTTACAGTGATGGAATGGGTACTTCACACTTACTTTGCTTTGTGTATTTACCTCACTGTCATAGGAAAAATTAATGACACACATTATGATGTCCTAGATTCTTCAGACAAGATTGAGAAGAATCTAAATGATAGACCATACAATGACCAGGAGGAGGAGGAGAATGAAGATGATGAAGAGGAGGAGCTGAAGGCCCCCGAACAAGAAATAGAGATGGACACAGAGACCATCACCGAGGATGAGAAGCAGGCTATCCCAGAGTTCTTTGAGGGGCGACCATCAAAAACCCCTGAAAGATATCTGAAGATTAGAAACTATATCCTGGATCAATGGTAAACTAAGTTTACATGTTCGATAACTTTGTTTACACAACTTTGCACAGAAAGTGGTTATTACTGTTTTTGTCCACTAGGCTGAAGAGCAAGCCCAAGTACCTAAACAAGACATCGGTCCGCCCTGGTCTAAAGAACTGTGGAGATGTCAACTGCATTGGGAGAATACACACCTATCTGGAACTCATTGGAGCAATCAACTTCAACTGCGGTAAGTCTATTTCTCTGAGTCTTCTGATTTATGAATTTTTATCTTCTTTTTGATGTTAAAGCTCTGACTTCCTTTTTGTAGAGCAAGCTGTGTACAATCGTCCAAAGGTGATGGACCGCTCCAAGCATAAGGAAGGCAAAGATGTACTGGAGGCCTATCAGCTCGCCCAGAGGCTGCAGAGCATGGTCGGTACCCATAAAGCAATAGACTCTGACACTGGAAGCATTTAAATTTTAAGCATGCCAGAACTTGACTTGTAACTTCTGACTGGTTGTAGCGAACCAGGAAGCGGCGTGTGCGGGACATTTGGGGGAACTGGTGTGATGCTAAAGACTTGGAGGGACAGACATATGAGGTATGGACACTGCACAACAACTTTTAATCAAATTACGATTTACATTCTTACTAATATGTTTACTGATTCTGTGTTTTTTCTTTATCAGCATCTAAGTGCAGAAGAATTAGCTCTGCGGAGAGAGGAGATGAAGAAGCAGCCTAAACCTTACAAGATGTCCAGATACCGAGGGTGAGCACAGTGGACTGATGCAAAATGTACCAAATTATAAGCACAAGGAGGTTTATGATGTGGATGTTTATAATCCCACTCTATCCACCAGCTCTTTTGACCCCTTCCAGCTGATTCCCTGCAGATATTTTGAAGAGGATATAAAGGTCAGTGATCATTCTTATCAAGATTTTTCACCGATACACTGACTAACCACACCACTTTAAAAAAAACAAACCGGAAAAATCATGGATGTGTCTCTAATTGGCGTGGCCTCTATTGATCAGGTTTGTTCTGTTGCATCTTCCAGATACAGAATGGATACTAGACTATTTGTTTCTTGAGAAATTCTTCAGGAGATTTTTCAGTGTAATTAGTCCAGCTGGGGTAGACTAATGAGGGAGAGCCATTTTCATGGGGATGGGGAATGCTTAATCTGCAGTTAATGGGTGGTACATGTCAAAATTACATCCACATGAATACCACCACAGGACTTCTAATGGTGCCTTTGCTCCAATTGAAAGCACACATCCCAGGTTAGGTGGGCAAAGCTAAATTCAGTGTGATGTCAGTGTGTCTGTTGTTGGCCCTGTGAGGGACTGGCAGACTCTCCAGGGTGCTCATTGCCCTATGTCAGCTGTAATATACTTCAGCCCAGCCTATGTTGGATAAGGAGTAGGTGACTGGATTATTAGATATACCTTATATCTAATAAGATTATATTTTCTTCATTTTTTGTTGCATAAACTAAGAGGATCCTTTCTCCAAAGTAGTCATCATTTATTCTAAGCTGTTCTTTACTGATCACCCTAGGAACCATTCCAGGTTATAGTCTGTGCTGAGACTCTTCTCATCATGGATATGGTATGTTATACACACAGTCACAAGCTGATTCGTTTTTTTCATATATGTACAACAGATTTTACCTATACTGACAGATAACTTTTCTGTAATCAGCATGCACATGTGTCAAGGGGGGAAGTCATTGGTCTGCTAGGTGGAACTTTTAATGAAGAAGCAAAAGTATTGAAGGTAGGTCAAGAAGTCTGAACCAATGTGACAAACAGGATAAAACTCTAATCACATTATATTCCGAAAACTATATTTTGTGATTAATAAATCTGTGTTTAGATCTGTGCAGCAGAGCCATGTAACAGTGTGAGCACAGGTCTGCAGTGTGAGATGGATCCAGTGTCTCAGACACAGGCCTGTGATGTGCTGTCATCCCTGGGATTCAGTGTAGTGGGCTGGTACCACTCGCATCCCTCCTTCCACCCTAACCCTTCATTGCGAGACATAAACACGCAGCACCAATTCCAGGTAAAACTGACTGAATGAAATAAGTTTGCACATGAGTTACTTGTGAACTTCTGGTTTTATTTTCACTTCTGGTATTATTATTTATTTATTTTTAATCTTTCAGAGTTATTTTTCACGTGGTGGAGCCCCGTTTATTGGGATGATAGTGAGCCCATATGACCCAGCTAATGCTTCCCCCCACTCCCAGACTACCTGCCTATTGGTAAAAGAGAACCAGGAGCCTTCAGGCCCCCAGAGTAAGTCTAACACACACACACACACACACACACACACACACACACACACACACACACACACACACACACACACACACACACACACACGACTCAAACTTCAAAACAGTTAAGATCAAGAGGCTTTGAAATCAAGCTGACAATGTAGGTCAGTGATTTTGTGTACGCAGTAACACACTTTATCCTCTGGCTCAGTCTCTCAGCCTCTGTTCCTCCCCAGAGCTGCCGTACAGATTCGACTTCCTGTCATCACAAGACATCCCCGACTGGGAGCAGACGATGAGGAGGGCTCAGTGGATCATCCACAAATATTCTCAAGCACCAGGGTGAGTGAGACACAAGACTGTATTGTGTAATCTTGAACTGGTGCCCTAAAGCTGATCCTAAATTTTATTGAAATTGTTTTGGGTGGTGTGTCTAAGCATTTTATTTTTCATTTTTGCCGTGGCTGGTCAGGAGTGTGCAGATGGACAGACTATTTCGGAGAGACTCCCATCTCACATGTTTGGAGAAGGTCAGTTCGACCATCAGTCCTCCCAGTTTGCAAATTTCAGTGACTCTATGGAGTGACTTTGAGCTGCTTTTACAGTTTTAATGTGTGCCTAACTACACGACCTTCATCATGTAGATGCTGGCATCACTGGCGAGATACTTGGAACCCCTCCCAGATGAGGTGGGAGACTCCTTTCTCACCCAGATCCAGGCCCTTTTCAAATCTGACTTTATTTCCAAGCAGCAGTTGCCTGATTCTGAAGAAGGAGAACCTTTAAATATCTCATCCAAGCTGGTGGACTCGGGCGAACTAACTTTTGATCAGCCGATCAGCCCAGAGGAAGAGAAGGACCAAGAAGAATCTGAGACTACTGGCAGCACCGTGTTGCATTTAGGCTCTGTATTGTCGACCGAACATGACTATTTACTGTGAATAACCATACAGCAGCATACTTAATAGTGAATGACACCTTTTGTGAATACATTGTGGCATTCATTACTGGGTGTGTGTGAGATAGTTTTTGTCAGTGAAGTTATCATGAACGTTTTTTCTCAGTTTAACAGATTTCTTTTTGACATCAAAATAAAAATCTATTTTTATATTTCAGGTCTTTTTATGAATGTTCAGTGCAACACATGAATATATATTTTAATGATTTATGTTTAAAGTTTTGTCATTTACTCCTCACTAAGGTTTACTGTCCAAGGGGACAGTACTATGTTTTTAGAACATGTGGTGGCCAAGACATTCAAAGGGGCTCTTGATAAATCAGATAATCAGACAGGCAGTAGTACGGTTAGGTTAACTGGTGATTCTAAACTAGTTGTATGTGTATGATGGACTGTCCAGGGTGTACACTGGCTCTCATGCTATGGCAGCTGGGATAGGATGTAGCCCCCACCTGTGACTCTAAGTTGGATTAGCAGAAGAAAATGGATGGATAGTTACACTAAAGTGTAAAAATACCCTTAAGTGAAAAACCCGCATTCCAGTTCCCATTTATGTTAAAATTAGGATCAAAATAAACTGAAAATACCAAAAGTGAAAGTGCTCATGATGCCAAAGTAATCCCATGAAGCAATCGAACATTGATTGATCATTGATCAATCAGTGGTTTATTTCACTTTAATGTTGAAGCCGGAGCTAATGTTAAAAATACTTTATATACACAACTGGTTAACATAATCAGCGGTTTTCACACACTTGTGTTCATGTCTGAAGTTTGACAGTTATTGAGATTGGTAGTTATGGCATTAATCTGGCACACAATTTGGGAACCTCTACAATAAAATAGGATAATTTATTAGTTGATGTGTGTTATTTTAACTGCAAAAAAAGTTAAATAGTAAAACATGAAAATAAATGTGCTTGAGTACAAAGTAGAATATTTGCCTCCAAACTATGGTGGATTAAAAGCAGTAGCCTGGGTATGATTTAAAAAAAAAAAAAAAAAAAAAGACACACACTTAACATGTAAATATATTCAGTTAACTTCCAGCTCTATAATATAACGCTTAGCTCGTTTATAATATAACTTTGAGCTGTGTGTGCGGAACGTTCGTAACGGGGCTGTTTCTAGGTGGAATCATTTGGGAGGAGCGCGCGTTCCAGAAACTACAGTTAACGCTAGTTTGTAATTTTAAAGCGCGTCCTTTTGGCTCACCGGGCATTAATGTGTTTCAGCTCAGCGTGTAATGGTGTTAAAAACCAACTTTTGGACTGGTGAAGGCATTTCAGAGTTCCGCGGCTCCCCCCAATAACCAAATTTACGTGTACGTAAATTTCACTTCTAGCGATGACATTGACAGCTGAGAGCAGCTCCCCAGGTGTCACTACCGGATTTATTTTGACCTTTAGGATGAGATAACCGCATTGCGTTGACTGTTTTTGGTCAGTCCTCGTATAAATTAAAAAAAATTGTATCATTAAAAAATCAAATTAAATTAAAACATGGCTCTACTTTGCGGAAGTCTTTTCAGGAGCTGTCACTTCAGTTTGCTTTCGTCGCATCTTATCGGGAACCTCCGGGTATGCACACGAGCTGTTTACCCTCAGAGCAGTTGGCGAAATACCATAAGCACATCTGTACGCTTGAGAGCTTCTTTGACTGGACGGACAACGAGTTATCAGATTTACTCCAAAGCCACTGCTCCTCTTCCCTGTGGTCCTGTCCTGACCCCATGTGGACACTACTTCCACACTTCTGCCCGCCTGAGGGCCCTGCCTGCTCCCCTCATTTGGATGATAATCAAACCTCTGCAAAAGATTATGGCTATAATACTGGGCAGGTAGGAAAAACATAGTGTTTGCAGGAAGGTCCACAAGCTTTTGGATAGACACAGTTTTTGTAGTTTGTGCTTTGAACACCACCACAGTGGATTGTAAAAAATTTAAGGGTTCAAATGCAGTCTTTGAGCTTTTATTTAAGGGGTTTCAGAAAAGAATTGCAATAAATATTTAGAAATTACAGGCATTTTTATACATGGCCCCCTCTTCTGAATAATAATTTTACACAGTATCAATTATTTTGTTATGTAGCTCCTTGTCCAATTTGGGGACAAGGAGGCAGGCCAATACACCACAGACTTTTTCATCACCAAGTAATCTCCAATGAACCTTACCCCACTAACTGCATGTCTTTAGACTGGGGTTAGGAGCTGGAGTACAGAGAGAAAGACCCAAGTCATATGGTGGATTCAAACCCAGGAGCTTCTTGCTGTAAGGCAGTTGGGCTAACCACTGTGCTACCATGCTGGCTGATTGTGATGCTCCTTGGCTGTAGTCTCCGATAAAAGGCTGGCAGAATATTGTGAATCCAATGAAGCTTGGATGAAAATCCTTCTTTGGCTGAGAGTATAGCCCTCTAGACCCCAGATGTGCTAGTTCTATCTGTGGCCACATCATCAGTAAACTCTAATTAGTAATTTTTTGGCAGCTATACCTGCCGTGCCATAACATTGCCTCCACGATGTTTGACAGATCTCTGTAACCAGTGGTCTACACCTTTTTGAAAATCTGCTGTATTTCCACTTTTGAATGCATCTTTTAATTTTACACTTTAATGTCGTCTACCTATTTTTGTGCTTCTGACAATAAGGAACTTGGATAAAATTGGCTGTAAACAGCTAATGGAAGACTTTTGTTAAACAACTTGAATTAAAGTTGAAAGTTTGCACTTCAAACATAACTTAATCTTTTAAATAATATTAAGTAAAGTGTGGTGGTGTACAGGGGCAAAATCACAACCAATGTGTCACCCCCCCTAAAAAGTATAGACTGAAGTGGTTAATCAGTATAAATACGACACTATAGTCTATAATGGTCTACAAATTCAAATAGATGTAACATTTTAAATTTGGAATGTAAATAAAAAGCAAGACTTTAATAAGGTGTGTCAATAGAAAAGCTCTTAATACAGATGATAAATTGAGCATCCTTTTTGCTTTAAGGCATAATATCATTTAACAACACTTAATGTTTAATTAAATAATGAACACGCTCCTAATTGTTTTATCAACTGTTTTAATTATTGGATTTAAATAAGAACAAATAAATTACTGTCTAAATTGTTTCCATGCTTTATGTTTTAATTAACTGGTACAAAGTAATCCATGAAACCGAGTGACTGTGATGGTATCATTTAGCAGACATAGCAGACATTATTTTGTCTCCCCCTCCCTGCCTCCAACAGAATAGAGAGCAGGCATTTTTTTTGGCCTTTGAGCAGTACTACAAAATTTACCTGCCGAATTTATGCACGTTTTGGCACTTTATTTGAGGTTAGGCTTCTCTGGAAAGAAAAGAGGTTATTGTTCTGCATTATTATCTTACATTATTATGGGAAACTTTGGTTGCTAATCTTTCATCAGGCTTTTTCTCCGAGCATTTTTTTTAAACATGCTTCAGATAATTAATTTAGTTCTAATTGTTGGAATAAGGTGTTAAATGTACTGCCTGAGCTACATAAGGATTTACAGCAGCACTAAAGCCCCTCTTTTTGTACAGGAGCATAAGGAAGTGGTGGGTGGCCTTACCAGACAAACGGCAGCAGCTGGTGCGCAAATATGCATGGCAGAAGCGCTGGCAAATAGCAGGGGGTGCAGGTGTTGCTATTATGATTGTAGCCATCTTCCTCCTAACGCACCTTGACGAGTCCCCCCTGACAGGACGGACCCGCCTTCTTGTGTTCAGTAAAGAGAACTACATGGAGATGGCAGCTCTGACTTCAGATGCGGTGAGAGACGTTGTGTTGCATGTGACATTGTGAGAAAATCACAAATATCCATTCCACAAACATTTCTAAGAAGATTTATTGAGTCAACAAGTAAGAAGGTGAATAGTTAAATGGAAAAAATGTCATTTTTAATGAAATTCTTCCTTAAATATTTGTTGTCATCTCTGTGTTTCAGTACATGGAGGAGTATGCAGAGCTGCTTGTTCCAGTCACTGACCCTCGTCACCAGGTGGTGAAGTGGGTGGTGCAGCACCTGGCACAAAGGAACAAGGACATCCCTGAAGTGAATGACATCAGCTGGACTGTCCATGTGGTGCAAAGTCCCAGCGTTAATGCCTTTGTACTACCGGTAAGTAAAGACAAGCTGAACACTAAAAATTTTACTATTATAAGGTGCAATCTAGTGTTTACACACCTACAAAGATTAAAAAGTTATTTCCCATTCTTTGAGTAGAATGGAAATGTCTTCATGTTTACTGGAATGCTGGAAGCCATTGCAGATGTTCACCAGCTCACTATTATACTGGGACACGAGATGGCTCATGCCTTACTGGGACACGCTGTAAGTACATAACCCTCCACGGACTGTTTGCTGTTATAGCATAGTTTGTACTCCACATCATAAATTTACCTTAAGACTTGACCTTGAGAGTGAATAGGTTTATTTTTTACAATTAATACAGGGTTTCTCTGGATCATTAAAAAGTCTTAAACTCTGAAATTGAATTCAAGAAAAATAAGACCTTAAAATATTTCATATTTCCCCAATATCTGCTGAAGGTATTAACTTTGGAAATGGTTTGTTTAAGCCTGGTATGTGTGGGAAAGAATATAATGTGAAGTACTGGGTTGTATGGATTGTTGAATTGTTGAAAATGGCTTGTGTATAAAAGCCTAAAAATAGTGCATAATTTTGACATTATTGGATCTTAATTCTTATTTCTTGAAGTCCTAAATGGACCTTAAAAAGCATTTATTTTGATTGTTAAAATGGTGTTGGAACTAGAGCAGGGCGATATGGCCAAAAATATTTATCACGATATATATTTGAAAATTTGCGATAACGATATAACTGACGATATAATTGATGCGAGACAAAATACAACTCCACAACATTACTAACGCAAAAAGACAACCTTCCATTTATTTTCACTTAAACAAGAAGCTGGTTTTTATGTACATTAAAGCTTTATAAAAATGTAACAGTGCAAATGCAAATTCCTAGCTGAAAGTTTAACCAAAAGGCATTTCCAGTAGAAATGGGCTGACATATCCTGAGCATAACCATGTATAATATCCACTGAAGTTAAAAAGAGGTGCTTTGCAACATTAAACTGCAGTGTGCAGTACGTATTTTTCGGACCATAAGGTGCACAGGATTATAAGGCACATTAAGCGAAACAAAGCAGTCAGATAAATCAAACTTTATTAAACTCATTCTTCTTGCTTCCTCCACTTCTGTACCATTGATTCATTAATGTTGAATTCTCTGGCAGCTGCTCTGTTCCCATGTTGTTGCAGTATATTAATGACTGACCTCGTATTGTGGATGGATTATCTCAGTTGTTCTTCTGACTGAAGTTTGGTCCGTTTACAGCATCCTGCCATGCGATTGCATTTGTCTCTAACTATCAGAAACCTTAACGTTAACCTTTTTAAGTGGAAAAGTGTTAGTGTTCGTCCTCCAGCTTCACTGTTTATATTATGCTAACATAGCTGTGTTGCTAGCGATCACGTAGCACATCATTAAATACCAGCTAGCCCAACTTCAGTAACCCTATAAACGTCACTGCTGTTTAGTTTCCTGTCTTCATTTATGTTGGAAGTGATAGCAGAGCTGTACGTTTGATTTTTTTCAGAAATCTCTCAGTCTCTCAGTCAGAACATGCTAGCGAAACTAGCGAGCTAACTTCCGCTAGCTTCCTGCTAACTTCTAACTCCGTTAAATGTAATAAATTTTGTTTTCATGGATGCCTGGAAGTTAAACTTCATAGTTACACCTGGTAAAGCAGCAATGCTGATCGTTTTATTAAAGATGAAAGAATTTAGACAGTTTTTAATTCTCAGTGATGCTGCAGTGTTCGTTTGACCTGAAGATTATGGAGTTTAGGACCCAGATTACTCCCAGATTTAAGAGCATCTTAGTCCGACAATAACGACGGCCGCTTGCATGTTCTGCAAAAAAATGTGCTTTGTCATGTATCTGACGGACAAACACCAAACCAGTTCCACATCACTGAAGTTGCACCATTTTTACAAACCAATTCTGGTTCATTTGTTTCACTCAACAATCGGCCATGTGCTATGAAAACAAAGCCACTGCGCATGCGCGTTTTACTCATATTCTATCGCGATATTTCATTTTCCTATCGTTGCATAACATTATACCGGTATTACCGTGAACGGTATAATATGGCCCAGCCCTAGTTGGAACTATTTATTATAAGTGGAGTTATACAATAGGCAAAGAATTACGCCTGCCACTGGTATTATTAACAGAAACAAATTCCTTGATTGTATGTTTTCTCTCATGCATTGAGTGCACACTCTTCCGTAACAGACAAGCACTCAGTTGAATGCAGCAAACCTCACACCTGTTTAGCTTCTGAGGCTGAAGTGCTGCAGTGCACAAAGACCTGTGCAGTATGCTGACATCTAATAGGCTTAGCTGATCAGCAGCAGATGTTGCAGTGAATGAGTCACTGAAAACACTTAAAGTGCAAATATTGCTCAAGAACAAACTTTAGTCATTTATTAGCCCTTGGCACAGTCTTGGAGGTTCCACACAGCACTGTAAAATATGCATGTGGACCCCCTACAGGTGCAGAATATACTGCATTATACACTGAGATCTCCTGACTATTCATCACTTCTGCGCTGTCTCGGAAGTATCATATCAGCTGAAGTGGCATCTGTTGCAGTCTTGTTGCATCAGCCGTTGATAAAAGACTCGGTGACAATCACATCCAAACAGTCACTAATCCTGCCGGTGCTGTGATGACCAAAGTGACCTCAGGCACTGCTGTGCTTTATTAATTCTCCGCAGATGGCTGTCTTTTTCTCTCTCTCCAGCTTTAAAGCCCATTCTTCTTGTTCTAAAAAAGTGTCTAATGAAGTTGTGGGTATTTCAAGACTTCGTCCTCAGAGGAAATGCTTGAAGGAGATTTTAATTAGATGAAGGGAATGAGCATCGATGGGCTTGGTATTACCCAGTAGGTGTGCTCTATTGGATTGGCTGTTAAAACCTCTAAATCTGTTACAGCGTAAATGTTCCACTAAAATAGATGGGAACAATCAATATGTTTCAGCAGCCTCAATCACCTCCCCAAAACTTTTTACCTCTATTTTTCTGTTCTTATATTTTTCTCTTTTATCCTCCTTCCTTCCTTTTCTTTTCCTTCCCTCACTGCCTCCACAGGCAGAACAGGCCAGTATGTCGCATGTCCTGGAGCTCCTGTCTGTTGTTCTCCTGATAGCCATCTGGGCCATGTGTCCTCACGACAGCCTGTCAATGCTGGGACACTGGGTACAGGGCAAGCTTAGAGAGGTGAGGAATTAATATTCATTATCTGAAAATGTATATGAAGTATTAAAGTTACAGCAGTTTAAAAAAATGACTGGAAGATAAAAATGTACAATAATCTTGTAGTTTTTACACACCTACACAGAAATCTGCTTTTTTCTTTTCTAGCTGCTGTTTCAACGCCCTTTCAGTCGGAAACTGGAGGCTGAGGCAGATCAAGTCGGATTGCAATTGGCTGCTAAGGTATCACTGTCACCAATTTGGTCACCATTTATCTGGCTCAAGCGGTGCCTTCTTTTGTGTTTTCACCTGTGTTTTTTCGTTGGTTGCATTCACTCCGATGATATTTTTAGGGTTAAAAACATGCAACCAGGCTAATGACTCGAGGAAAAGTGTTAAATCCAGCTTTTTGGAGCTTGAGATTGAAAGAAAAATTCAGGAATAATTTTAAAATGTTTTTACTTTTTATAAGCTGTTCTTTATTTTAACCTCATTCAGTTTCCTCTAATGTTCCCCAATCATACAATCTGTCCACGGGACACTAGGGGGCACTGTTGTCAAAGGAAACTAAAGTGAAGATTTTTATCTCAGAACAAAACAGTGGGATGCCACTTCTTGTGTGTGTTTCTGAGGTGTGTGTATTATTTACAGGCATGTGCCGATGTGCGAGCAGGACCTGTATTCTGGCAGCAGATGGAACTCAGAGACCAACTATCAGGAGAGCCCACCTTGCCTGAATGGCTGTCCACACACCCATCGCACAGGAACAGAGTCGCTCAGCTGGACCGTCTCATACCAGAGGTATAGACACACGCAGTATTTTTTCCTTAGATTGTTTCCCCCTAAACTGTTGTGTCGGTTCTTAGTCATATGTTTGTCCCAACTTTGAAGTGAAGAAATCTGTGAGGCCTGTGTGGGGACACAGCCCTACTCCTTTCTGTTTTTCAGGAGAAACAGTGTAGCTTTAGGAGCTGTTGGAAAGATTCTTAATGGAACTAATGAAGCGTCTGGAGAGATATAAATCCACCTGCAGACATGGAGAGGAGGGCAGAAAGGAAGGAGAAACGTGGGGTTTTAGGAAGACAGCAAAAACATTTTGCTGTGCCAGGGCCTGGATGTCTGCTTAGCTGAATGTCTTGAAGGATTTGAGTTGAGTGCCTGAAAGAAAACAGCCCCACATTAGCAGCTCAGTGTTGGCAGTGTGACCAGCCAATCAATGGTATCTTAAGTCTATAAGGAAATCAACAACCAGTTAAGACAGCAGTTTCAGTTGTGAGGACTGTCAGCATCCACAGTCCTCACAACTTTTTCTGTGCGTGTAAGTGTTAGCAGAAAGGTGGATTAATAATCTATGTATTAGACAGCAGTGAGGTTAACCTTGACTGTTATTTGGACTGTTGGAGCACTGTCAGATGCTCCAAGCACAAAGACGAACAGATGGGTAAACCACTAATTGTCCATCAGGTGCCTATGTCGTTGAATATGTGCATGTTCTGTGTATGTGCTCGTGCACCCGGTCTTATCCCTGTGAGGTAGATTGACCTCTAGCAGCAGTTGTTGTCGAGACCAGGCTGTAGCCACAGGCAGTGAAGTGATGAAGACTGTTGTTTGGGGATTAATTGCCCTGCTTTGTGTGTGTGGTGCTGAGAAGACTCGGTTTCTGGTACCTCCAATGCTTAACTGTTCGATCCAGCATAGCAGCATGTATGAGTCAGTTAACAGCCGAGCTCAGTCTGGTGAAAGCGATGCATAATGTGATGTTTTTAACCTTGCAAAGGGTGACAGCCTCAAGCTACCTAACCCGACTCTTGTGGGGGCACTCCACCTCCACGAGCGCGCTCATCATCCTTAAGCACAGCACATCAAGTCCACCGGTAACATGAGAGGGAGAGCCTGTTGAGTGGGAAGTACACGTATGTGCTCAGTCTTGTAGGTGGTGCTAAGTGAGAGATTAATGACTTGGGATGTGCGTAGGTGTGTGAGACAGACGGAGAGAATATATTTATCGGCCGGGGTGTGATTGAAGTTTCCATTAGCTCCGTCACATACTGGAATATTTTTAACCATAACCATTTTAGCCAAGCTAGTTACATGGCTCTTTCATGCTAATGTTGGCCTACAATAGCTGCTTCCATGTCTTTTACTCAGAGACACTTTATAATTTTCTGTTTCTCTATAAAACCATAGAATGTATATAAAAGATGGACGTGGCTTCCAAGTCAGTGCAGAAGTGCATCAAAACTGCATTCTTTCAAATGGCCAGTAGTGGGCAGTACATCTGTTTGTGAAAAGAAGTCTATGAGGAAACGATGCTACTCCTCAGTAAACACTTTCCTCATGAGTTTTTGCTCTTAATTGCTAGTTTTAAGACTGATTTAGCATAGCACGAGGTTCGTTCAGTTAATTAAGATCCCATTAAGAGTAAAGTAGACATTAAAACAGGTATGCTTTAGGGCATAATTTAAAAGTCGCTCAAGTCAGATCCTCCACTTGTCAGATTTAGAAAAACTAAGACAAAACTTAAGTCCAAAGGAGGCTTTAAAAATGTGACTCTGCTGTAGCGTTTGAGCTTTTGACAAGCAGGAGGGCACATGACTGTTTGAAAGGTGTCAGATGGTAACTATAAATGTGACTTTGCATGAATTACGTTTAATGTGCCTGCACGTAAGCTAGCATTTTAGTTTGTACATAGAGTTTTCACCAGCCCTGGTTAATCTTGTTTTGTTTTGCTTAAAGTGTTTGTGTGTCTGTCCTTTTGCTTTATATCTGTTCAGGCTCTGGAGCTGAGGGAAAGATGCGTCTGTCCTGCTCTGCCTGCTACTGATCCTCGTGATGTTTTCTCCAAGAGCGTCCGTGTGTTGCTGAAAAACACCAGGGAGTGAAGGGCCAGAGAGGGGAGACAAACCTGTGTTGACCCACAGCCCCACCTCAGTCCCCACAAGACTGCCTGCAGCATTCATTGCCCAAACTGCACTTCCTTCTTCCCCAGATGCAGATCATTTAAGCAAAGGCCCGGTCCCAGCTGCAATTCCAGAGAGAGTTATGGCAGCCTGTGCCACTGCTACTGCTGCAGAGGAGGGATCCCAGCACGTATTGCAGAGCACCAGCTGACAGGGGTGTTAAATCATCACCAACTTCCTTGAATAAACTTGACTGACTATAGTGGAGTATGAACTGCAGCTAGCAACTTTTCTCTTATTGTCTATTAAATTGAAAAAAAAAATGCACCTGAGTGCGTAGGTGCTAAAAGGGTTAAATTCTCACCCACCATTGCAGAGACTGCAGATACCACCACAATCGAGGGTGGAGCTGGCGGTTGTTTTACAAAGGAAGTGACTGCGGGTCATTATATAAATCAGTAGAAAATTGAGGTAAAAGGCTGACGAAGATAAATCAAGAATTTTATCCATGCCTAATGACTACAAAGATACCACATTAATTAGATAACCTTGAATAGGAAAATACTGAATTAATTAGCTTCCATACATTGCCAGATTAATATGTGCATTATTCATTGACACACGGCAACAGACGAGAGTAAGCACTTACGTGTGCTTGTTGGAGGCAGCGTCCATGGCATCCAGAGGACATCTACATTCTCATTATGACTACTGCATTCTCATGCCACACGCACAGCACTTTATCTGTTTTCTAGCCCGGGGGACTTAATGGTGTAAATTTATGCTGGGTTGTTTGCGGGTTTTAAAACACAGCGCACTGCACGGGAATGCCAATATCAGCCGTCAAGCTTTGAGAAATCTTTCATGGGATTTTCTAAAATCTTATTTAACAAGGCAAGTTGACTGAGAAAACATTCATATTTACAACAACAGCCTGCGGGAGAAGACATACTGTGAAGAGGGGAGGGCAGTTATGGTTCAAATCTTGGTAATGTTTTATGTGTGTGTGTGTGTGCGCGCGGAGACGAAATGGTACACTTGGTTACACTGTGAAATCAAAAATGATACTACTATGTTTTTTTTGGGTGGGGAGGTAAATTATTTCATTTGTGTCATGCTTTTTAGGCACCGAACCTGAACTAGCCTCCAAAAACAACAGTTGGGAGTCTTACACCTGCTGTGGAGGCTTTCTCTTACAGGGTAAAACACAGGGTAGGTCTATATTAGGGTTGGTTTCTCCTTTAGAGTAAGTGGTCAGTCCATAACAAGCCAATGAAAAGCACATATTGGTTTTTTCACATTCATAACTCAGCGGATATGTATTCTGTTTGCAGGTGACTAGCGAATAAAATTCAAACTTGGATATCTCTTCTTTTTTTCTCCTTTATTCTAAAATCTATAAATTGACATCGATCAAAGGGGCGCATACAGCTAAACAAACAGAAATGTAATATGGATGTGCGTAAAATTATCTGCCTGTGTGACATTACGTAAGGGAACATCAAACGCCTCGCATCGTCACACCAACCAATTAGATTCTGGGGTGAAAGATGAGTTTCTTTTGAAGTGTGCGTGTGGCGGCAGCGGTTTACTTATTGATGCTTGGCTCCTGGGGAATATCCTTGCTGTCTGTTCACAGCTGATCAGAGAGATGTAAAGTTTTGAAATCTCATTGACCACATTATGCAAAGCCAGTTGTAATCAAATGGAAGCTACTAGGATATCCATCAGTCAGCCTCATCCCAGCTCTTTTGTAATGTCTGCCAACTGCTACAAGTTGTAGCTTCTTGAATACGAGATCAATTTTGTGTAAATTATGTGTATTAAACAGCTTTGGAGTATGGGCCTTTTCACTATCTGCTGCTGAACACAAGTTGTCTCTTTTGGCAATTTTGACCTTTTTATGGACTTTTGAATACACAGGTCCCATTCATTATAATGTAGATAATCTATTTCAGGGTCATATTGTTGCATGCACACTGTGGCAGCTGGATGCAGCTTCCTCCCCACTCGCAGAGAAATTGGAACATGAGCAAGCAACAGATGACACACTCACACCCAGAGGTAATTGTAATGAGCGTGATACAATACACACACTGCGCTGAGTAATTGTAGCCTACTGCTGGAGTCTAAACAATACTTTGACAGAGGGCTTAATCAAGGGAAACAAAGAGACAGCAGTCAGATGGATTGAAAGGACAGAAATAGAAAACAAACTGGAACCATGGGGATTGACAGGAGAAAAGAAAAGATTTCATTTCAAGTGTGTGAAAGAGAGAATCTTTTGGGGTGATTTACATGCAAATCAGATGTTTAATTTTTAACATGCAGCACGAATCCTGCATGGGAAAGTCCTGTTCGATGTGGTTTCTCTGTTCGCATGCGCAGCCTTGAGCAGATAAGATCTTTTCCACAAACTAAGTTCAAAATCAAATGTCTACTTTATGTCTGTAAATTCACCTTAAGTCTCACATTGTTTTGAGTTTGTATAGTCTTCCACCCACTAGAGACATCAGACAGCTTCTGAGACCTCTGCAAACCGCTCACAGGTATTTTGAGGTATTGACATAAACACAGAACTGTTGAAAAGTAGAAGAAGGAGCAGTGAAGGCAGCACACCCACACCACAGAAAGCTGAATGCTTGATAAGTGGCAAACTAAAGATGCTGTTTTCCCAACAAAAACACTCCCAGAGAGAGTAAAGGCAGTGAAAGAGCAACACAACACATCTGCTGTGTAGGTGGCTGAATGATGTCCCAGAATGCAGTCTGGCTAACCTTTGACCTCCCTGTGGAGTATTGCTCGAAGTGGCTCATCCACGGTTCCATTTCTTGGATCCGCCCCGACAAAGACAGACACACAAATGCAGCAGCTGGCTGTTATGTGCAGAGGGAATATGGTGATGGAAAAGCGTGTGTATGTGTGTCGCTGGTGTAAAAGTTGCTGCGTCCTTCCGCTGCACATTAATTATACATGTGGCATGTGGGTGTCTGATTGAAATGAATATTTTACTCCTTTTAATCACTGCCATTGCCAGAGTGATGGAGCATCTGGATGTGTTACCTGGGTAATTAAAGACGCTGTCTCAAACATGCACACATTCAAGTCTCAGAGGTTGTGTCTGCAGTATGAGACAGGAGCACCCCAGAGGCTTACTAATGAGTCAGAATTAGATTTGGAATGTTTTACAGCAATGAGGCTCATAGAAAAGTAAAGACCGCTTTTTAAAATATTTTGTTATTGTCGACATGAGCCATTAAAAAAAGTGCTAGACATTGTATAAATGTAATAAAAACAGAATGTGGCAGTTTTTAAATCACCTAAAACCTAAATTTGTTATTTGAAAATAGTGCTTTTTTGTAATTTGTACGCTGCATATTTTCTGTGGGCCCATTTATAGCTCAGGCTCTTAATGCAGAGCAGTGCTGTTGTGTTATATGCAGAATGTGGATTGCTGAAAAAAGCAATGTCTTCCCTAAAGAAGACATTGGTGAGCTAGCAGCACCGTTTAGGCTGAAGCGGCACTGTCTAGCCTCTTGATGTCACAGACTTCACAGATCCTGACTTTTTAAAACTCGATCTTTTTCTTAATTTCTTGCATTTTTATGCTAAAAACCATAATTCTTAATGTGTTCCCTGCAGTCTTTCACAGAGTGTTGAAAACCTTGCTATCTTTATTCATAGAAGGCTCCTTTTATACTCCAAAGACTCGTCTTGTTGCTGACTTGTTGCCAATTGACCTAATTGGTTGTGGGATGTTGATTTTCAAATGATTCTATTTTCTTTTTACTTTGTTTACCTAGTGTCCCAGGAGTTTTGGAAATGGGTTTGAATAGCCCAAGGCTTTTCCAACTCTCTTTTGGGCCGTGTGGCATGCAGAGTGTTGGGCTGAATGTGATCTTAGCAAAAAGAGTAGCTATTTTAAACTCCTCATATGCTTTCTGTAGTTATGCAATCTGAGCATATTACAGGAGAAGCCACAAGTATGAACTATATAAACTATTTGTGTATTTACTATACAGCTCTAAATATCAGTGAGAGTTAATCAGTTCATCTTTCACTTTTGGATGACATGATTATGGTGCTATTAGGATTTTTTGTGTTTCGTTCCCAGTTTAAAATTGTCACTTTATGTGCCTTTCTCTCTTCTCTGAATATGTCTGCCACCAACATTTTATTTTTAGCAAATAGGACAAAACCATGTTGCTTAGAAAGGCAAGAGTTGTTCTTTCTCAGCCTGGAGTTGTTTAAGTAGGTTGATGATAGTCTCTTTTCTCCCACATATAAATTTTGTCTAGTGCAGCTTCATTATGAGTTGCACTACTGTGCAAAAGTCACCTTTCATTTCTTTATACTTTGCTTTGAAAGTGGGAAATAGGTAGAGTGATTTATTGAAACATCTGCAAACATAAATGTAAACAGAAAGTAGCAAAAATTTAGTGCGGACAATATTTGGTATGATCACTATAATTCATCAACAAAGCCTGAACTCTCTTAGGCAAGATTTCTTGTAATTTTTTTAAGTAGTCTTCAGCAATAGTTCTCCAGGCTTCTTATTCTTAAAGGGCATTCAAAGCTCGTCTTTGGCTGTTTTCTGCTTTAATAATGTCGAGATCGTTGGGTTTGTGGAGGCCAGTCAATGACTGATAATAGTCCATTGTGTTTTTTTCCATCCAGGTATACTTTTCCTGGATTGCCAATGAGTTTGGGATCATTGTCATGTTGAAAAGCTGTCATGCTGTTGCCACTTGGACACTTTCCATACGGTGTTATATCCTGAATCTGACAGTACTATTCTACATTCATAATTCCATCAGTTTTGACAAAGTCCCCTAAGATGCAAACCATGGCAGAGCCTCTTCTCTATTTTATTACTTAGATACTCTCTGGACCGTCTCCATACATACTGATGATTTGAAGTTAACATTTCAAATTGGGATTCCTCACTCCCTCAGAACTGATTTGACTGATTTTCTGTCCAGTTCTTGTCCTTGTGTAATTTTGCAAACCAGCCTTTTCTCCCTGTTGGCTTTCGTTGAAAATCCTTTCTTGGCTTCTTGACAGCCATCCTTCCACTACAACCATTTCTGATGAGCTTTTGGTGAAGAGTAAAAAGTATGAACTGAATGACCAGATGCATCTCTCGGGTCCCATGCCAAGTCTTTGTTGGATTTCTTATCCTAAGAACATGACTTTCAGATACTATTTGTTTGCTGCAGATTTTTTAAGGCCTACTACTTCTTTCTTTATGACCTATATTTGTCTGGTTTCAAATTTGCACACCATGCTGAGATTTGCCAAGTTTTTCACCTATAGCACTTTGGGAATCACTTTCTTGGTGCAAAAATACTATTTTATGCCTGTCAAACTGTGTTATCTCTGTTATTTCTCATAGATTCAACTAAAGAAATGAGAAAAAAATAATGTGTTTTTGTGACAAAATCAGTTGCTAAGTTGTCTATTATGTGTAGACACATGACTGGGTCGTCCTTTGAGTTAGGTGTCTTTTTTATGCCTGAATGATTAGTGATCAGTGTTAAGTGGCTGGAGAACTATTGTTGAAGACCTCTTTAAAAGATAATTGACTCCTTGGAAGCAAAACGTAAGTAAATGAAAACTTTTGCAGAGTGTTGTATATCTGAAGCTCATATCTGCATTGCTCACACAGAACAGCTGAAATATTCGATTTCAGATACTCCTTAAAATAACACAGTAAAAACTGTAGCTGAATGAATCAATCTGGTGTTTTTTTTACATGCTCTTTGGGCTGTGGGTTCCAGTGAGCTGAGCTTCTTTGTGAACAGCAGTGAAGAACATGTATGGGGTCATCAGGGCTATCTGGGTATGCTCTTTCAGCACACAATGCAGGTATTCCTCTAATGGCTCCTTGTGTCCCCTCAGTCTGTCTTATCATCTTGATCTATGCTTGTGTGCGTGTGTGTGTGCATAGCTGAACTGGTGGAGGTTTTTATAGTCTGGCTGCTCTGATGCTATTAGAGATTAGGATGTTAACACAGTCCCTCATCTGACTGCATCGATCTCAACCCTTGCGGTGGAATCACATTAATACTAACAACGTCAGGTTACAAGCTTTGTAGCTCTCTTTACCCCCCTCTCTCCTTTTACATCTGCTTCTCTGTCAGTGTTGATTTAAATTTGAATAACCAGCTTTCTTGTCAGTCTTTCAACAAGGAGAGGGGCCAGTTTAATGAATGGAACGATGGAAGGAAGATTGCAGAAGCAGAGGGAGACTAGAGGATGTGGAAATGACATGAGATGAAATTGTTTAAATCAGTCTTCCTCAGCTGCTTTGACACTAGTTGCGTTCACTGGTGGAGTGCATCAAGTCACAACTTAGGGTAAATGTAAAACCTTGTTTCATGGGAAATGGGAAAAATAAATAGCATGAATCAGTTTTGTCCATTTGTGGGCGGGCAATGAAAAATAATAATACTGAAAAAAAGGTTTGAAACTTAGCTGTGAATGCAAAATACTACATTTTCCTTCTTTAATACTTGCTATTTTTGTAATGAGTTTGAAGGCACAGTCTGAATATTTTGGTGTCCATCTCTCAATAGAGAAATGTTTGGTCCACTGGTATAAATCAAAGGAAAAACCAAAGTACTCTTTTCCATATCTGTGTCCGTCAGTGCAGTAGTGCATTGTATACTTCCTCTCACCTCCTCTGTGATCCCTGTGAATCCATCAAAACAACATGGGGGAGTAGGATTCAGACCAAAACACTGTCAGTCAGTGTCAGCCAAATTCAAGAAACTGTGACGGAGCAGTTGTGCATTTAGACCTAAAGTAAGCTACAATTGGAAAGCCCAGCAGGTGTGTTTTGATGACTTCCACTTCAGGAGAACACCTTCAACACAGCTTTTAGGGAAAGTTTTCATATGGTGAACTCCCAAATCTCTGAGCCTCTCAATACATGTTTTTTTGTGGTACACAGTACAATACATAAAGGTACAGTAATAATATGACGGTACAAAAATTATAATGTAATCATTGATTCTGAACAGTTTCCTGTAATATTAATACTGTCACCAATGGTGATGAATTGAATAATGTATTTGAATAAGTCCACCTAAAATGTGAACTGTACAACAATACATGCTGGTACCCATGGGCCATAATTACTCTAGGCCTTGACTCTTAGTCAGGGTTCTGTATTAATGTTACTCACGTGTTACTCATAACATTGACGCTGTTTACCAAAAGGCCATTAATTTACAGCATTTATAAAGTTCAGATAATAATGATGGCTAACAAGGGCAACAAGAAATGCAGGGAGATTTTAACTGGGACTTTATCTAATCAGTCAAAGAGAAACCACCTGAGTTTACTGTAGGTCTCCGGCTCTGTTTTTACTACAATTACAGCATTAGTTGTGTCCATTATTAGTTAATATAGTCAGTTAGTTGCTAAAAATGTTTTTCAGAAGCACAGTTGGGATAATTTCCTTCTTTTACCATAAGGTTGCAGCACTGTGCACATCATGTCTTGGCGTTAATTCAGCTGGAGCCGTGGAGAGTTACAAGCTAGCAAAAGGTAAGATGGTTATTTTAACTTAAGGAAAATAATTATTCATGTTTGTAATAAAATAATACATCCATCCATCCATCCATCTTCATCCGCTCATCCGAGGTCGGGTCGCGGGGGTAGCAGCCTAAGCAAAGAGGTCCAGACCTCCCTCTCCCCAGCCACCTCCTCCAGCTTGTCCGGGGGAATACCAAGGCGTTCCCAGGCCAGCCGAGAGATATAATCTCTCCAGCGTGTCCTGGGTCTGCCCCGGGGCCTCCTCCCGGTGGGACATGCCTGGAACACCTCGCCCAGGAGGCGCCCAGGGGGCATCCTTGCCAGATGCCCGAACCACCTCAGCTGGCTCCTTTCGATGTGGAGCAGCAGCTGCTCTACTCTAAGCCCCTCCCGGATGGCCGAACTTCTCACCCTATCTCTAAGGGAGAGGCCAGCCACCCTTCGGAGGAAGCTCATTTCCGCCGCTTGTATCCGCGATCTCGTTCTTTCGGTCACTACCCACAGCTCGTGGCCATAGGTGAGGGTAGGGACGTAGATCGACCGGTAAATTGAGAGCTTCGCTTTTACACTCAGCTCCCTCTTCACCACGACGGACCGGTGCAGCGTCCGCATTACTGCAGCCGCAGCCCCAATCCGTCTGTCGATCTCCAGCTCCCTTCTCCCATCACTCGCGAACAAGACCCCGAGATACTTGAACTCCTCCACTTGGGGCAGGAACTCATCCCCGACCCGGAGTGGGCACTCCACCCTTTTCCGGCTGAGAACCATGGCCTCAGATTTGGAGGTGCTGATCCTCATTCCCGCTGCGTTACACTCGGCTGCGAACCGCTCCAGTGCGAGCTGGAGGCCCTCACCCGATGAAGCCAACAGAACCACATCATCCGCAAAAATCAGAGATGAGATTCTGAGGCCACCAAAGCGAAAGCCCTCCGCCACTTGGCTGCGCCTAGAAATCCTGTCCATAAAAATTATGAACAGAACCGGAGACAAAGGGCAGCCCTGGCGGAGCCCATCACCCACCGGGAACGAGTCCGACTTATTGCCGGCAATGCGAACCAAGCTCTTGCAACGGTTGTATAGGGATTGAATGGCCCGTAGCAATGGGCCAGACACCCCATACTCGCGCAACACCTCCCACAGGACGCCCCGAGGGACACGGTCGAATGCCTTCTCCAGGTCCACAAAACACATGTAGACTGGTTGGGCAAACTCCCATGCACCCTCAAGTATCCTCGAGAGGACAAAGAGCTGGTCCAGTGTTCCGCGACCAGGACGAAAACCGCATTGTTCCTCCTGTATCCGAGGTTCGACTAGCGGACGAACCCTCCTCTCCAGCACCCTGGCATAGACTTTCCCGGGGAGGCTGAGGAGTGTGATCCCCCTGTAGTTGGAACACACCCTCCGGTCCCCCTTCTTGAAGATGGGGACCACCACCCCGGTCTGCCAGTCCACAGGTACTGCCCCTGATCTCCACGCAACATTGCAGAGACGTGTCAACCAAGACAGCCCTACAACGTCCAGAGCCTTCAGGAACTCGGGGCGGACCTCATCGACACCAGGGGCTCTGCCACCAAGGAGTTGTTTAACTGCCTCAGTGACCTCGCCCCCGGAAATCGGTGGGTCACACCCCTCATCCCCAGACTCTGCTTCCTCCCCGGAAGACGTGTCAGTGGGATTAAGGAGGTCCTCGAAGTATTCCTTCCACCGCCCGACAATTTTCTCAGTCGACGTCAACAGCGCTCCGCCAGCACTATACACAGTGCAGGTAGAGCACCGCTTTCCCCTCCTGAGACGCCTGACGGTTTGCCAGAATCTCTTCGAGGCAGTCCGAAAGTCTTTTTCCATGGCCTCTCCGAACTCCTCCCACACCCGAGTTTTTGCTTCAGCCACTGCCCGAGCCGCATTCCGCTTGGCCTGTCGATACCTGTCGGCTGCCTCCGGAGTCCCACAGGCTAACCAAGCCCGATAGGCCTCCTTCTTCAGCCTGGTGGCTCCCTTCACCTCTGGTGTCCACCATTTGGTTCGGGGATTACCACCACGGCAGGCACCAACCACCTTGCGGCCGCAGCTCAATGCAGCAGCTTCGGCAATGGAGACGCTGAACATGGTCCATTCGGACTCAATGTCCCCAGTCTCCCTCGGGATGCTGTTGAAGCTCTGCCGGAGGTGTGCGTTGAAGATCTCGCGGACTGGGGCCTCTGCTAGACGTTCCCAGCACACCCTCACTACGCGTTTAGGTGCACCAGGTCTGTCCAGCGTCCTCCCCCGCCACCTGATCCAACTCACCACCAGGTGGTGATCAGTTGACAGCTCAGCCCCTCTCTTTACCCGAGTGTCCAGAACATATGGTCGCAGGTCTGGTGATACGATTACAAAATCGATCATCGACCTACGGCCTAGAGCATCCTGGTGCCACGTGCACTTATGGACACTCTTATGTTCGAACAGGGTGTTCGTTATGGCCAAACTGTGATTAGCACAGAAGTCCAATAACAAAGCACCGCTCGGGTTCAGATCAGGGAGGCCGTTCCTCCCAATCACGCCCCTCCAGGTCTCGCTGTCGTTACCCACGTGAGCATTGAAGTCTCCCAGCAGGACAACAGAGTCTCCAGGTGGAGCACCTTCCAGCACCACCCCCAGGGACTCTAAGAAGGCTGGGTACTCCGAACTGCCACTCGGCGCATAAGCGCAGATGACAGTCAGGACCCGTTCCCCGACCCTAAGGCGCAGGGAACAAACCCTCTCGTCCACCGGGAAAAACCCCAACGTACCGGCAGCAAGCCGAGGGGATATAAGAATACCCACCCCAGCCCGCCGCCTCTCACCAGGGGCAACTCCAGACTGAGACAGAGTCCAGCCCCTCTCCAGGAGACTGGTTCCAGAGCCCAGACAATGCGTAGAGGTGAGCCCAACTATATCTAGCCGGTACCTCTCAACCTCACGCACCAACTCAGGCTCCTTCCCCACCAGAGAGGTGACATTCCATGTCCCTATTGCCAGTCTTGGCAGCCGGGGGTCGGTCCGCCAGGGCCTCCGCTCCTGGCCGCCACCCGGCTCACAATGCACCCGACCCCTATGGCGCCTCCTGCGGGTGGTGGGCCTGCGGGAGGATAAAAATAATACATAAGGAAAAATTAATTTTAATTCAGTTTGGCGAAAAGAGGCAACATTTTAAGAATTGTCTTCTAAAAAAGCCATGGTTAAAATAAACAGTTGGCTAATGCATTTACCTAAACATGCTGTTAATTGTCCTATAAACATGGTAAACCTCCAGCAGATTAACATTTATGAAGGCAAAAAAAAAAAATGAAGATACCACATGCTGAAGCCTGCCACTACATGATTTTGTTTGGCTAAAACATGCTGCATGTTAGATTTTCTAGGGTAAAGATGCTCTCAAAGTTGTTTTCTGGCTTTACAATGAATGCGAATGCATAGTATCACCTGACAGAATGAACAAGAAAGACATGCTATCTGTCTACTCCTAGTGATGGCTACTTTGGAAAAGAGGCCTGACTCAGGTATTACTGCCCGTGTGAGCTTGTGTGCATTTGTCTGCTTACAGCTACTTAAGAGGGATATTATGAGGGATTAAGTCTGGAATAAATTAGAATAAATTCACATTAATCCTTGTATGTTTGTTTTTAGTGACATTTGTTTTAAATTTGACATTATAATTCCAGCTTGGTGCTCGGGGGGAAACTAGCTTAACATTGTAAGCCACTGCAAGCTTTTAGCTAAGGTTCATAAAACAGACTTAGTGCCAAAACCTCTGTGACTGGGAATAACTGTGTGCTTTCTGTTGGTTTGAGTCCAGCTTAGTTCCGTGGGCTGTATATGTTTAATGAGTAACTTTGATAGCTGAGACTTGGAAATTGTGAAGAAAACCCCCACAGAGCCCTTATTAAACCAAAGCACCGGCTCACATTATGCCTCAAAGTCCTGCAGATCTGCCAAGAAAGTGAAGTTCCACACACGGTGTATGCTGAAGTGTGTGTCTGTAAATGTACATCTGTGTTATTCAGACATATGTGTAAGGGGGAGGGTGTGGAAAACCAGTGTTGAGAATCATATTATTTTTTTCAGCATATATTCTCAGTTCACTTCCCCTTCAGCTGTCCTCTCAGAAAACCCGTCTATCCATAGGTTCATCCATCCTTGCTCACGCTAAGCAGTGCTGTCTCGTTGCTATGGTTTCCATTATACTTCCTGCCTCCTTTGGTTTGAAGGACAAAGCACTGACAATAGGTAGATGGGTAGTATTTAAACAGAAGGGAAAGAGAAAGACTTAGTAAGCACACATATATGCTACTTTTTCTTTATTGTCACCCGTTGTTTAAGGTTATCGCTCACTCTCTGGTCTTTGAGCCACATCCCCTCAGTTCCAGGGGAGGTAGAAAGTCAGCTCAACACCAACACCTCCTTTGGCATTTGATGTTTAACTCTGTAGGCCGTATCTTTTAGCTGATCAATAAGCAGGTGGTACAGCACTCCCTCTACTCTCTACGGGACAGGCTGCAGTTACACAGGACTGCACCAAACGAAATCAGCTTGCATCAGGGCTGTGTTATGCTCAATGACTGTGCTGCACACTGCCAAACAGTACAGGAAAAAGGATTTGCTCCCAGATCTATAACCAGCAATTGCACATGCACACGCAACTGCTTTTGTGTGTTCGCATTGTGTTTGTATAAAGTCTTCAGGCTGTCAGAAATTAGGCTAAAACTGTGGACTTTATATAGCTGACCTGGTTGGAGAGTGAGGAGGATTCACTGCAGATGAGTGGGAAGAAAGAGGGTCTTGGGGTTTGTGTGTGTGTGTGTGTGTGTGTGTGAGACTGAAAAAGGAAAGGAAGGAATAGAGAGAGCAATGGAAAGCACTTAAACACAATCCTTTCCCTGCCACACGCATCATCCCCTTCACTGTGTGATTCACTCACCCCCTCGCTTATTGTAAGGTTCTTAGGGCCTTCCTTAACTTTTAATAAGAGTCTTTAATAAGTCCCCAGATCATGGCTTGGTCGGTCAGGGCTTCTATTTCAACACAGCTCTGCTTAAGCTTACTCTAAAATAGATCTGCTCCCTCTTTTCTCTTCCCCCCCTCTGCCCCCGTTCTCTCGTCTCTATATTTCTCCACGAGATTGTAAAAATATTTAATAAACTTTGGACGAATGAAACAAGGTTGTATCGACCTCTGTGGTTTGTGTGAATATAATCAGTCTGACAAAGTTGTTTGACAGGGGATATTCCAGTTTTAGTACTACTTCCATCCTGAAGGTCAAATGTGGCAAAAATGTGATGTGAGATTTGTGTCATGTTGTTGTTTAACTCTTTCCCTCATAAGGAGATGATATTTGACTGCCTCCCCTGTGCCCTTAACGGCAGATATAGATGTTGTTTGATGACAATTAGACCATTCTTTTTAACTAACATCTAATGCAAACCCAGCTATTTTGTTCTATAAGTATGCCTGACATGTAACAGAAACTGCTTGGTTTAGAAAAGCCCTTCAAGGGTTACTCCTAACAGGCTTTCAAGGAGTAAAGAGGGATCATTTGGATTCCTAAACCTTCTCAACCAGGTATGTCTAAACCTAATACTGAGTCCCAAACCTAAAGACAGTCTTTATCATGAAATGTAAGAAATTATGTTAGAATGACTTGCTTTTTTTGTCCATAAAGTGAAATCAGCACGAGGAAAACAAGCCACACACACACATGAACCGAATTGCTAAAGCAGCTTGGAAAATATGTAATCTTGCAGTTGCCAATTTCTACATGGTTTACTTTGGTGATTTTTTTTTGTTGCGTCTCTGTGTCATACTTAAGTCAGTCTCTTTGGCCTACTTAGGCGTATTGTAAGTAGCACACTGAGCTGCAAGTCCTTTCCCTGTAGACTCAGGCTGAATAATTGAGTGGTGCCGAGGCAGGGTAATAAGCTACACTGCCACTGTAATAACCTGCTGGACAATGTGTGAGTGTGCGCTCATGTTGCATGGGCGCGGTAATGGCTGCTATTACTCGAGGGCTGGGGAAGCAGACAGACGCTGCTTAAGGAACCAGACATGTTATGTGAGCATATGTGCTTCAGTGTCTTTCGCATGCAGGCTGCAGTACAGATGCATGACCAGTTTAGTAATCTCAGTATCTAATGAATCATCTAGAGTAGGTTTCTGCCACAATTTACATCAGTTTATTCCCCATATAGTGATTTTCTCTTAATATATGTATGTCGTTTTTTATTCACTCAGTTTGATATAATATGAATTTGAATGTGAATTACAATGATATCATATCTATAAATAACTTCTACACATTAATAGACGTACAGAGAAAAATAAGAAGTTTAAAGACAGACAGCTGAAGTTGCCATGTGTGACCAGATGTATCAAACAAAACAAAAAAAAATGTCACTGACAGGTTTCATGTTAAATCTCATAATTGGTATGCTACTCAGTTTGACCCACTTTCAAAGGTGCTCTTGTTACCTGAAGGTAGAATTTTTATATACCAAATATTTTTTCTGCCCCCCACTGGTTTGCTTCAACTTTCTCCTCTTGTGTGTGTATATCTGAGAAATACTCCCCACTGTGAAATGGTACACACAACTCAGCAGTTTCCTCGCTGCCAAGCGCCAGTATCACTCTACAGCTGAATGAACCCCACCCCTGCTGTAATCTCAAACCAGCATCACTTAGATCCCATAAATTCTTAATGCACAGTCCTAAACCTGAAATTCTTCAAAACCTCCCTCAAGTTTCGCTCTGCTCGGTCCTCTTTTCATCTGTTTCTCTTTGGACGACAGACCGATTGGCTGCTTATTTGATTGATTTCTTGATTCTACTTAATAATTAAAAACTAAATGATAAACAAAATCCAGGTCCTTAACAGAGACTATACATCACATTGCCTGATGTCACCATCCTTCCTCCTTCTGCTTTGTACCTTTCACAGATGAAAGCAATGCCTCCTGGTTACTGAAACATGACAAATCAGAAGGAGAGTGGAAGAAAAGCCATTCATCACAAAGTTGGAGTTGACAACAGTTTTTCTGCAGCGTTGTGCATAGGTGAGTGTTTTTTCTCCCCTGGCTCTGTGTACACTTTGAAATACCCATCTCTTGCTGTTGTACTAGTGTATATGAGAACTGTGCAGAAATATTGTTCTTTTTGTGTTGTGCACAAAACCGACTGCTGCAAACGAACACCCAGACATTTCTTCTTGGCAGCCGTGTCTCCCTCCTTTTGTCAGTCTGTCCATGTCTTCATTTTGATTCTGACGTTTATCCACCGCCCCATGTTGACAACCAATATAATACCCTGTCATTCATTCACCTTGTTGCTTGGCTTGGGTCGCTCTAACAGAATCACCCTATTACCCAACTAACTAACTTGTGATATCACACACACATACATACACAGGCATTGAGTTTAAGCTGTCTATGTGATGGATGTGCCCTCTCAGACAGGACTGCTGTGTGTTGCATCTCAACCTTCAGCCTCACCTTCAGGCTATTACTAAGGCAGTGCTCTGTGTGTGTGAAGAGGGAGAGTGTTTGATCATCAGGACTTTTACCCAAAGTACTGTGCACTGTGTTAAAACACACACACCCACACACACACACACAGGGAATCTCCCCCTTTCACTTTCTCTCTCTGTCACACACATGCACACACAGGCTCCTAGTGTCTGATAAAGACCTTTTTGGCAGAGGCTCTCCTCTGTGCTGTGGGCTCATTAATGCTCCGAGTGTGTCCCTGTGACTGAGGACTAAGCCCTCAGCCCTTATCAACAACAGCAGGCCTCGTCGGCTACACACATACACACCAACACGCACAAAAATAGACACACAATGGATTATGAAGAGTGTGGATAAGTCGCCAACATCAGCTCAGATATCCCCTTACAGGACAATGACAGACACCCCCTCTCCCATCCCACTGTCACAGTCGTGGAGAGTGTGTTTGTGCTTAAGGGCTGGAGCGGAAGTGGATAGTACTGCTTTCCAATTGATCCGTTTGTATTTGTTGATCCATCTGTACACAGTCCCTATCATGGATAGGTCATTTTTGCCTGAGCGTGTTGGGTGCAAACTTGGGCATTGTTCGCCGTGTGTTATTTCAGCTCAGGATGACACAAAAGCTTACGCCTACTCTCCTTGCGAGTACTATTTGTTTCCTTTAGCGCACACACAGATGCTCGCCCAAACACAAACTGTGTGGTTATTTGCATATTTATTACTGCACTGTGCTTGTGCTCAACAAATTGATTGTCTGTGTGTGTGTGGTTAACTGGGTGTTGGTGTGGACTAACGTTACAAACCTGGTTCAGGAAGGACAGTATGGACAGATGCTGGTTTATGGCTATTTCACGTTGGCACAATTTGTTCAGCTTGGTGTACTATTATTATTCCTTTATCCTGATGCACAGCAACACCCACCTAGCACATTCAGCCACGTGCACATACCTGCATACCTGGGCAGAATGCTACACATGCATTACCACCATAGGACTTGTAAGGCATTTGAACTCTGGAGGGATTTTTACTGTAGTGGTTGTGTTCTCATTGCGTTGGGGTTTTTAATGGGTGTGCTTAGGTGTACATATATGTCAACAGGAAGTGCAGATACTGTCTTAAATGACATAATACTGTTTATTAGTGTATAAGCAACAGGTTATCAATAAAACAGGTTCCTTGTGGGTCTCTTTCTGCAGAGAGCATTTGATGATGGTAGGACTTTCTACAGAATAGTGGCACGAGCAGCATTTCTTCTTCAACAAGATTGCAGCACTTGCTGTGTAGCAACAACTGAATGAACTGACTGTGGATGGTGTCATTATCCCAGATGGATAAAATTACTAAATTAATTTAAAAAAAAATATAGAATAAGTTGACAAATACAAATAAGTGGACTTTAAAACACCTCTATTTGGCATGCCTCTGTACTGTAGCAGCACTGTACTGTTTTTATCCTTTCATTGTTTTATTTTAAAAAAAAAAGTGTGTTATTAAAAAATTGTTTTTCAGGAATGCATGCACAAATTCTGCATTTTAATAAATGTTCTCATAGATTTTCAGTGGATTTTATTGGCCTGGGAGTCATGACAGTTGTTCCGCCTCTTAAAGCCCTCCGAGCAAAAACAATGCAAATTACCAAAATGTATGTTGTCATTTTTATTTTTATTTATTTATTTATTTTTTAGATGCATGGGTTTCATCTCATCACGTCCCTCTTTCTTCTTCATCTCACTCCCGAAATTACTCTTGGAGCAGCAGATGCAGAATTTACAGCATATACAAAAACATTGTTTTTAAATTTCATTCGGAGCTTTTTAATCTTAGCTCTTTATACAAGAGAACAAGTGGACCGGATGTCCTCTGGTGGGTTCAGATCTAATCATGTTGAAAGGCAGCCAGTGTTGCTTGCGGCGCTCGATAATTGGTTGACCTCAGAACCGCTCCAACTCTTTTTGAGGATTTGATATTTTAAAGCTGATGTTAGAATGGAAACGGCTGGTACTAACGATGGTTCTCCCTGCTTTGCTGTCTAATTCATCAGATTGTCCTCCTAGATTTGGAACAGTCAGGCGTCTGGCTTCTTACTCACAGCGATGTTATGATTAATATGGCTCATTAATAACTACATCTCAGGCCTGGAGAGATGGAGAAGCAGAAAGGGCAGGTTTTGAGTGAGAAACAGTGGGAAAGCTTTGTCAGTGATGTAACAACACTTGGAGAGGGAGCCGAACTTGAGAACACAATCTGAAATGAGTTTGTCGGTTTACTTGTCAATGGTTTATTATGTTGGAAAATTTGGGAAATTTATATATCTGCCTTTTTGTTTATGTGTTGAGTGGGCAGGATGTGGTGGGCTATATGTGCTGTGTTAGTTTTGTGTATGTGTATGATTGTAGCCTTGGCATATCTGGTGCATGTGTGTGTTCCTTTTTTCTGTTAAGGGAATTGAGAAGCATCTCTTTAATTTGGCCTATAATTGAATTTGGCCCATGGGCATGCCATAATCTTCAGAGAGATGGCAGCAGATGAGAAGGGGATGAGAAGAAGTGGCAGAGAGAAAGAGAAGGGGACAAGAGGAGAGGCAGCAGAGAGAGGGAGAGGGTGGAGAAAAAGGAGGTGGCATATGGACGGGAGATGAGAAAATGTATAGTGGGAAGAAAAGGGGGATAGTAGGGAGGCAGGGGATGGGGGAGGACACAGCATTGCATCCTCAGTCATCTGTGAGACTTCATAAGTACTGGGTGCATGGGCGAGTGGCTGGCAGTCAAGTCAATATGACATATGAATATTGCAGGAGCCATTCTCTCGCCTCCTGCCCTCCTCAATTATTAACGTCTGGCTCAGAGTTGGCTCAACTTTTACTTGAGGCATTCCTCTCCAATACTCCTGAAAACGAATGAGAAACACAGACAGATGGACAAATAGACATAAAGACAGCAGAAAAAAGGCAACAGTCAAGTAGACAGCGAGGCACACAATGTAGATGGAGCAGAAAGAGATGAGGTTTTCAACATTCCCGACAGTTCATGTCTGCAGAGAAGAAATGGACTTTGTTGGCTCATTTCAAACAGACCAAAATAAACGAAAGATCTGCAGCACTAGCCATACAGATGGCCACCCTGCTCAGGTCAGTGTGTCTTCAGGCAACATGTTTGATAACAAGATGTCTGTTACACTCCATATTCACAAATGTGCTAATGTTAAATGTTTTTGAAGGGTGTGAAAGAAATTAAAGATCTTACCCTTTGAAAAATATCAATACTGTGGAGTTGTGTGTAATGGTAATTTGCAAACATCAGGTTAAAAAACACATGGAAGTCATAAATAATTTGTTTAACTGTAATGGTTTCAGTTTTAAATTACAGATCAAAGCTCATTATATTTCTGATTTCCTTTTGTCTGCTTTATAAGGCCTGACTATACTTACTGACCACTTTATTAGGCACACCTGTTCTGCTCATTAGCAGAAAAAAATCGAATCAGCCAATCACTTGGGGCGATCGTGGCTCAAGAGTTGGGAGTTCGCCTTGTAATCGGAAGGTTGCCGGTTCGAGCCCCGGCTTGGACAGTCTCGGTCGTTGTGTCCTTGGGCAAGACACTTCACCCGTTGCCTACTGGCGGTAGTCAGAGGGCCCAGTGGCGCCAGTGTCCGACAGCCTCGCCTCTGTCAGTGGCTACAATGTAGCTTGCCATCATGTGTGTGATAGTGTGTGTGAATGGGTGGATGACTGAACGTGTAAAGCGCTTTGGGGTCCTTAGGGACTAGTAAAGCGCTATACAAATACAGGGCATTTACCATTTGGCAGCATTTGGGCGTGTAGACATCCTCAAGATGGCATACTGAGTTCCCTGTACCCAAAGATCCCAGTCCAATGCAGCACCTTTGGTGGAACAGGAGAGTCTCATCGTGATTGTGCAGACAACAAATCTGCAGTAACTGTGTGATCTTATCACATTAGTACGACCTAAGAAAACATGAGGATTTTTTCCAGCACTTGTTGCTACAACAAATTAGGGTAGTTCTGAAGGCAAATGAGGGTCCTGGCAAGGTGTACCTAATAATAAAGCAGCTGTTATATTTATATTAAACTAATAACTAGTCTGTTATGGTAACTTGTAGGGAATGTCATCATTTTTACTGCACCCCGTACTCAAGGGTGGAGTGCTAGAGAAAGCTAACACTTATTTTTAGGGCTATAATCTTTAAAGAGTGGTTGAAACATGCCCAGGGAGTGTCAGAAAGTATTTTTACTTTAAATTACATCATTGGTTTCTGAATTCATCTGAAACATATGGTTTGTGATATATATTTTTTTCAGTATAAATTGGAAATGTGCAAAAAAAAGGAGCTTAATCTATAATTGAGAAAACTTTTGTTTTGGTGCCATGCTGTCATTTTCCATCCATACTGCATAAGTGCACAGAAATGTAAGGTAGTAGTTATTCACAGCAGACTCTAATTGGCTTCAGTCATTGTGTCAGGAGGTGGACCCAGTCAACCTACGTGCTACGAGCTACACTGCTGATATGCTAAACATAAATTAAGCAGGATGTTTGGAGGATGACCATTAAAATGACTGATAACTAATGTCATTTCCAATTAGTGTTAAGTATGATTTAAAAGCATTAAAGTGTGACATTAAGCCTCTGAGTGTGTCACATCGGATATGCACAAGTTCATGACCTTAAATGTGATGAATCCATGAAATAAAGTTTTGAATAGGTCACAGCTGCTACACTGAGTGTGACTCTTTATCCTTGAGTGACATCATCATTGGGCAAAGTGTTACCCTGATGCCAGCCTAGTTGCTGACATTATGGCTCTTGTTGACCCTACTGGCAGGTGAGGTACAAAGATACCAAGGTGGGAGAGGTGGGCAAAGAGGTGCTGTAATGTAACAAGGCCAGAGGGTGGGGAGGGTCAAATTAATTGACAGGGTGTCAGCACAGCAACAGGGTGATCAGGGCGTAAGAGCTTCTACCCAGCTGGGTAGTAGATTTGGAAAGTGGATGTCAAGGTCTCCTATGCTGTTTACACACTTCACACAAAAAGTCCACATTCACAAACACACACAGGCACACACGTTGCCTGTGTTTTCAGTGCTGACCTTGTTGGGCTGACAGAGTTAGCAGGCGCAACACCTCTCTTTGGCAGCATCATCTGTTTGCTTAGAGCAGAGCAGTGCATTACTGTGTGTATGTGTGCTTATCTGCATTGTCTGTGACCCCCCCCCCCCCCCCCCCCCCCCCTCATTGGACTTAGTGATTCATCCCTTACATATCCACAAGTTAAGGCATTGTAGAATAAACAGGAAAAGAGTGAGAAAGGGTAGAAAGAAACGATGGGTTTTCAGTTTGCTGTGTTACATTGTAGCTTGTTTTTCTGGCTTTGGCAATAACAGATCAGATAGTCAAGTTCAGTTCAGACAGTTAAGTTCAATCTTTGAACTTAACTCATGAAAGCAGAATTGACAAGTTACACACATGCAGCTTTAGGTTGTTTTTTTTTCAGCCTGCATCTTTATAATCTTTTTGCATCTACATTCAACGTGTGCTGTTCTGATTAGGTCCCTGCTGTGAACACGCAGAATCAGAGTATTTGCTCCTGAGTGAAGATAAAAGAGTGAGCTACATCTTTTTATTCCCAAGAGGCATCACCCATACAGAAAAGCAATAAAAAAAACCCCCCATAAGAATCACCCATTTAAAACAGCAGTGAATGCCTTGTAAGGCTTGCATGTCTCTTACTTTTACTCATGAAAGTGGGCATACGCTCATGTTTTGGCCTGTATAGTGTGAATGTGTTGTCCTAGTTAACCTAGCATTTTCTGACCTTTAGTCTTATTTTGGCTGAGGCTGATTTTTAGAGCATGAGCAGTTGGTCTGGTTACCGCGGCTCACTACATGTTCAATGTTGACTGAAATATACCAGCTAATGCTTGGTCAGATTCTTAAGCTTGTTTATTTTACCCAACGGATGCTTGCAATACACTGACTCGCTCACAAGTCAAACATGATTTTCATGGGGAAAAAAGGAATTTGTTGAATGTATTTATGTTTCCAAAGTAGAAGATTTTTTTTTCCCCCTAACACCTTAATTTTTGTCTTACTTTGATCACCTTTTAATATTTTGGTTCATCTGATTGTTGGGGTTTTCTCTGTTTTCCCTGTATTATTGGAGGGTCTTTACCTTACAATATGAAGTGCCTTGAGGCAACTGTTTGGTGCTATATAAATAAAACTGAATTGAATTTAATTGAATGTTTTAGAGTTGGTATTGTTACTTTATAATGTTAACAGAGTTTTTGTTACTGCTGCTTCCAGAACCATTAAAAGAGGCGACAAATATGTATACAGATGTTAAGAGTCATGCTTCATGTGATTCTAGGCTAAAACTAAGTGCACCCCGTGATTGTGTAGCATTTTGTAGAACCACCAGCAATAGCTTGATGTAATCATGGTCGACTCAATTACTGCAAGGTGCCCAGGTTGTGTGGCTATAAAACAAGCCCTAATCATCATCCCTCCTGACAGTAGGTATAAAGTCTTTGTGCTTTAAACCACAAAGATTGGTTTTCACCAAATGTGGTGCTCTACCGTCTTCCCAAACACCTCCACCTTGGTCTTGTCTCTTCCAAAGGATATGGATCCAAAAGCCTTGTGGTTTGTTGAAATGCAACTTTGCAAACCTAAGTCATGTTACCATGTTCTTTTTAGAGAGAAGGGGCAACCCTTCCCAACAAGCCGTACTTGTTTAGGGTTTTTCATGTACTCAGGAACTGTCATGAACTTCTCTGAGTAGTGCATTGTCTAAACTTGGACCCTGTGAACTTTAATTTTCACATGGCTCTATGGTGTATTGCCACTGAGCCTAACAATATGACTTTGGGTCCATATTGCTCTGCCCTAGGAGAAGGTATAGATTATTTTGAAGCTTTCTAACAAGGTATATTTCATATATCTATATATATCTATATATATATCTATATATATACATACATACATACATACATACATACATACATACATACATACATACATACATACATACATATATAAAAAATAAATATATTTTTTAACTTGCCTGGAAGGGTTTGAATATGTGTATGGACAGACTGGTAAGTGAGAATGTTTGTGTTCTCAGATTCAGAGTGGCTAAAATGCCTGTATTTGTGTAGCAGTGTCCCTGGCTGTGCGTTGCTGTTGTAGCAGTGATTGACGAGGAACTGTGAGTGTGCAGTATAGGAGCAGAGCTCAACCCCATTTGACTGATCTGTAAATATTCCCTCTTTCTGCTGCCTCAGCAAGTCTCTGCGGGAGCACAACACATGGATCACAATGGCAGGGTACAGGCAGGGAGGGAGCAAGAGGTGTGGGGAAAACTAACAAGTACAGGCGAATGATGCGGGCTGGGGGGCTGTGGGGACTGGAGAAATGGTTGGAGGAAACAGTGAGAGAAGAGTGGGGCTGCAGAGCTCTTTTCATCAGAACTGCAACACTGGGTCCTGAGGCCCTGTTGGAGCATAGCCAGAACCACAAAGCAGCAAACACAGAGGTTCAGTTTACTCTTTTTTTTCCTGTTGTTCTTGCGCTCTGTGTATCTCTGTCCTTCTTTCATGTATCACATCTTAATCTAACAAACTCACAGTGGAAATTGCAGGGAAAGATGCGATGTGTCTCAGTTCATTAGGAGGTTTGAAATTCTGGTGCATAATCAAAAATATGAACAAAGTCGATGCTGGTTAAAAAGAGGGTAATTGGAATAATTATGTTTTAATAACTAGTGTGTTTAGGAAATATAGAGCTAAAGCTAAAAGACAGCAAATTTTTGGACTGAGAGCAACAGACACCAACAGAGAAACACAAAGAGAGAGAGGTGCAGGTAGCGAGGCTGTTACCTCAGTCTTGCTCTCCTGGGTGTTCAGTCACTCTCTCTCTGCAGTCATGGTGGGAGGCAAATGCTTGGCTTCAGATGAAATGGACATATTGATATTAAAGGCCGCCCCTGCAGTGGAGCATTCCTAGGTAATTGTCTAAAGTAAAAAGACATTTTAGTCATGACCTTTTTGAATCTATTTCTTTTACACATTTCTGTCTGATGCACTCATGCACTCACAGAAATGCGCATACTCTCATCTTCACATGCTGAGTGTTTTGGGGTGGAACTAAAATCTTTTAAAGCCACTTTGTAAGGTTGGTCCATTGGCTAATTCTATTCAGTGTGAAATGAAATTGCAAGCCTCGGTGAGGCATGTCCAAGTCTTGATTCAGAGGCCTGCAGCTTCTTTAAAGGCAGGATTTAAAAAGAGCAAAGGTTTGACACAAAGTGGCTTTGTTGATTGCATGAAATTAGGTCCTGCATATAGGCTTTTTACACAGCTCTGCTCTTTTTCTAGACCCTGTTCTCCTTCTTACTTATATAAAGCCTGCGAGCATTTCCATTACTCTTTTGACAGAAGCCTATGACAAAAGCGTTCCTGTGTGGTAATATGATTACATTAACATGGAGGAATGGAGCCAGTTGGTCCTAGAAAGCTCAAATCAAACAGGCTCTTGGAATGTCTGCTATTGCATTTAGCAAGACAAAGACAACTGGAGATCTTCCAGTGTTATTAGAGAGCTTTGTCATTCTTTTAACTTTGGTACCTGTTTATAATTTGTATCTATCCTCTTGTGTCTGTTTTGCATTTTCTCAAAGGGATTCTTGAGGCTCAAATACTGCCAAAATAGATCAAACTTAGCTACCAATGAACGTAGTAGCACTGTTATCTGCTGTCATGGCGTGGTTCACAAGCAATGTGTGCAGTGCACAGCATAGCAATAGAGACCAGAGTGCCTAGAGATGCACCGATCGACTGTCCAGGGACCAGAATTGGCGGATTTAGTGTTCTCAGTCCAGACCAGTTACTGAGTGACTGGCTGGTTGGCCTTACGCATGTCTGATTATGATCCTTTTCATACATGTACAACACGCACATAGTGGTGCAGGTAAGTAAATTGGTTTTAAGACATGTTTTAAAAGTGGTAAATCCCCTTAACCCTGCTGAACATGGATGTTTTAAAGAAGCTAACAAAATGAAAGTGGGTCTAGTTAAAGCTGACCAGAAATCAGAGTCAGCTGTAAGGGCCCATTTTATCCACTAGACATTGGTTGCATCATGTACTGACCGTGATGTCATCGCACACCTAAATGTATTTATACTTCCTGTATAGCCCATGTGCTGCAATGGCAAAACACACGGGGGTTACACAAGTACTCGACCAGCTGAAACGACACCAAAACATGGCTTGCACCAGTGGATGTGATGCCACTTTTGTCGTACAGTAAACAGCGAGTATAATGTTCCCGTACGCCAGCAGTTTCGATATGAGCAGTCAGAACATCAAAGCATTTACAAGCAAAATTATGGAGATGAGTAAAAAAGAGAAAAGAGTCAATGTCCTGTTACCTGGTGAAATTATAAACGTAATGGAAAATGATGTAAGCACATTTCTTTTGTTCATATAAATCTTTTGCTTTTGTTTGGTAACGTAAAATATGTTAGGTAAATGTCGATATATACAGTATGGCAGCATTTTTTTTTTAGATCCTGTAATTTAACTATTTACCACTTGAAGTAACTCTTAAAGCTCCTTTTTAAATGTATTCCAGGTCGTTTTATAGAACAAAATTGATGCGTGTGGATCAGAAGTTAGAGTCAGGGTGGTCTCCGCTTATGCAGCTACCCTTGAAATAACCCAGAAACCATTCTAATGTCAAACTTTGTCTTTATTGACATATACTGAGATTTGAAAACTGGTCATTAAGGATACAGGGGAGGTCGTCAAATGTGAAAAACTGTATGGGGGAAAGAGTTATTGCATTTTGGGGGAAATGATAACATTTAATAGGTTATTTCATTATGAAAATAACATTTTGCATTAAAGATTTTTTTTTGTATATGTTACCAATTATAGTGGAATCAGAAAACATCAGCATTGGGAGGTCACCTTTAATGTCAGACTCACAAATCAAAAATCAGAATTAGCCAAGAAAATTATATCTTTAATGCGTTAAACTTGCTGCTGAAAGCCAATGGCCAAATGAGGGCTGGACGTATTGACAAAGTGGTTGTTGCACATGAAGGTTACCTTTCTCGCAGACGGTGCGACTCATGTCTTATTAATGTGTTTTTGATTTGGCAACTTATAAAAACTTAGTTGTGTGTTCTTTACCCTGGTGCTGTTACACCCCGGCACAGTTTAGGCATGTTTTTAGGCAATTAGTTCTTTTTTTGCTAGCAGAAAGAATTGACTTGTGTTGCATGAATAATTTGATTTGTATTGCATGAATTCAGAATTGAAATCATGCAATACAAAGTCGCTGGAGATTCGTTAATTGTTTTCCTTTTTGTGCGTGTGGGACTTAACTGTTCTGTTTTTCATTTGAGTGAGAAAAGCAAGTGTTTCATGCTCTTGAAACACTCTGTTGTTCCACCACTAAGTGCTATTGTTCTAGTTCAAGACAGCATTTAAAAGTATGTATTAAATTTGTGTTTTGGTTAAAAATAGGCTGTCAAAACACCATCTGAAGTTGACAGGTCTGCACTGACACTCCTCTATATGGATATTATACAAAGCACTTTAAGACACTATACAGAGTATTATAGGAAGCCATTGAAGGCAAGCAGTGATGCAGGCTGCATAATTCAGTGCTATTCAGCTGTCATATTTTATTTTCAAGTCATACTTGAATTACTTGGGTAAACTGAGTGTAGACACACTTTGCATTGTTCTTCAGACTGGCATTGGTATGATGTGAGTAAAGAAAGCGTTTAGTTTTTCTGTTCTTTTAAAGATTTTTCCATGTCTGTAGTTTGCTAGACAGGGTTGTATTTAGTTTGCCAGGTGATACATGAACCTACTTGACGATATTATTAAGCAAGAGATCTTTCTGAAGATAACAATTGAGCCTTTAAAACCTTTTCATACTTCACAAAAACCCAGATGAGATCACTGAACCATGAAACCAACAGCGAGTGATTCAAAGCACAGACAAATTTGTTCAGATGAAGGCTTATTGAGGGAGGTTTCATCAGACAAATTAATAATACTGAGACAGATATGAAAAGCACTGTGTTATATATACAAGTATTTTAAACTAATGTTGCCTGTGGAGTCCAAAGAACTGCTGAGAACATAGCAGTTAGGCATAAAGACTTGTTTTTAGACAGTGTTGTTTATAATGAATACTGTACCACACTGGAGGCCATAAATGGACAAGAACATCACGTAGTGATGGTCTGAGCTGGAATATTGGAAAGTGAGAAAATGTATCAGACTATATGTTCTCTAAAGAGCACCATTATCAGTATACATTGAATTAACAGCTGGAACCTGATGGTAGAGTCTGAGCTATGTCAAGTGTTTAGAAACTGCTGCTATGAAAGGGTACATTTTAACTTGAGGAGCCAGCAGATCTCCCAAGTATCACTCTCTTTTACACAACATTCAAATTCAGCTGCTGTGGTAAGAAAAGCTAATGGATGCTCTTTAGGTTTGTACAGAGTAAGAGGTGCTTCAGCTAAGAAATATGCCGGAGATACCTTATCTATGTAAAAATAAATGCATAAATAGATAAAATTGAGTGGTGCTTATGATCCTGATTAGTGATTTTTGTGCACACTAATTTAGTTTAGTCGAAGCTAGTCTATAACAAATTACAGCAGCCCATATATTTGTGATATCAGGAAAATAACCTTTTCTGCTTTAAACTTATATTTAATCTTTGCACACTAAGTGTTTTTAGACACCAAGTTGTGGAAAGGTTTCAAATTTATTTTACATACTTCTCAAAGCTTAAGATTCATACTGAAGTTTCCAGTTTTTCTCTTGTAATTGTCTGTCATGCACTCTGCATGATAAAAGGGCTGCAGCCTTACTCTAGCACATTCACGCTGATGCTCTAGCCTGTCTCTAACAATTTCATATTCCTGCCTAAAACTCAGTCTGGTGATGCAATGGATACCACTAAGCACAGAGCAGAATTTATTTCACAAGCTGACATTACTTTAAACTATTAGACCATATTTGGTTTAGCTTTATGTGCTTATCAGTTTGAGGATTTGATAGATGTGCGTGTGTACTGTAAATGTTTTTGCGGACACTGACGTTAGAAAGGACAGAAAGGACAATACGGCTATTGTGGTGATTGATCTTTAAAGTTGAGTGGTTTCACATCTGATATCAGGTCGGACAAAACATCCCACTCTTAACACGCCGGCGTGTCACTCTGTGTGTGAAAGCAAGGGGAGAAGTGGGCATTATAACCTCGTTATGACCCCAAGTTGTTCTCGTAATTAAAAGATAACCTTTAATGAGGCTTTGTCCTCAGAAGCGCTATCCGTGGAAATGTCACATTTAACCAGATGGGAACACATCCTGGGTTTGCACGCACATACATGCGCGCATTAATGTGAACACACACCCATAAGCACATACACATACAGTGGGGAATGTGTTAAAAGTGTCCTGTCATGCCATAAATGTCATCTGACTGTAACATTCAGGGACTGCCTCTGTGCTTTTTGCAGATGGATCGTGTGGGTGGGAAGGAAACGGGCTGGGAAAGATCAGCCTGTCACAATGTGTTGTCATCATGTATTGAGGAGAACAGTGAGCTGAACACATGAACAAATTAGTGTAATCTGCACATAGTTTTTTTATGAAGTCAAGTTGTCATAGCAGAATCTGTTCCATACAATTAAATATCTGATTATTGAACCTGATTTTCTTGACAAAACAATGTCAGAATCATTTCATTATCAGGGTCTCTGGCAGCTGTGCATTCTCTAGATTGGGTTTAAACCCAGCAGGGAGAAACTCTTTGCACAATCAGACCCACTGCTCTCTCTGTGTGCTCAGTTTCTTTTTGATCTCTCCTCTCTTTTCTCTTTTCTGCACGCTTTCTTCTATTTGCCTCCTTCCTGCTTCCTATCTGGCTTTTCTTTGAACAAAAACAACTTTTTCTGACAGTCCATTTATGAGGAGATGGATTGATGTGTGTAAGTTGTATTTTCAAAGATACACCCCCACTAAAAAGGAAACCTAAACACACACTCATACTTAAACACACACGGAGTACCGTTTCACATACTGCTAGATATCCATCGGGGAGCTATTGTTTGTAATAAGGTTAAACCTTGCACTGGTTGTGGTCACTGAGGTAAGCTCCTGAGCTGACATAGTTTTTTATTAGGAGTAAATAGATTTGGCTGGAAACTACTCCCCACACATTCATTTGACAAAAGCAATAAAGTCAAGCTGGAACTCTTATGACACTTGGATAGTTCTGCGGGGCTTTTATGATGCTGCTTTATTTAAATATCCATGAATATATCAGAAATGTATAGATGACTCTCCACGTCAGATAACTACTCGGATAATTTTGGAAGAGGAAATAGGATTTCTTTGAATGAGATGCAACAAATACTTGTAGGTTGCGAGTATATGAGAGACATCCCATGCACGTACACACGCACACAAATGCAATGTACATTTTAGCATGTTGGCATTAGGGGGGAAAAGTGACGTGTTTGGCTATTCATTGCTGCTGTAGCAGAGAGTGAGGATGTGTAAGTGTCATTTCACTGTAAATCGGTTTAGAAGTGAAACTGTCAGCTTGCATCAAACAGATATGTGACGACTTTTGAATGCTGAAGAGGTGCGTGTGTGTGTTTGTTTATGTTGGCTCTTCTGCACTGCAGCCTAATGCAGAGATGTACTCTTCTACTGTATTGGCTACATCCCACACCCTTGTGCATACACGCGCACGTACACACACGCTGGCTTGCATAGTGTCAAGATGTACCAGCAGACACAATCCCATAGACATTCCCCCTGCATCTTGTGCTCTCGTCACGCCTCCCTGACATTTTCTCATTGTCTGAATCTGAGATGAATACACACACAAACAAACACACACATACGCAGTCGCACAAATTATACCACCCGCACGAACACGTTCTTTAGGTTAGAGGACAATTTGTTCAGCATCTGTGAAATTAGACATGGGGTTACAATGTAGCCTTTTCAATACTGATCACTGTCAAGTCTCTGCGTTAGTGTGTCTCTCTGTGTGTGTGTGTGTGTGTGTGTGTGTGTGTGTGTGTGTGTGTGTGTGTGTATTTGTGCATTTTATTCAGAAGAGAGTTAAAAGAAACTCATTGTGTTAAGTTGTTTTGTGAATTTGTAGTGAGCCCCAGTGGTTTAACTTAATTCATGTAGCATAAGCAGAACATCTTCACCTTCTATATATTTATGGACCTGCAACATGATGCTTTTTTTCTTCATGTGGCTGAAAAAACTGCTTTGTGTAGGAGTGACTAGGGCTGGGTATCGTCACTGATTTCTAGAATCAATTTGATTCCAATTCACAAGGTTTCGATTTGATTTGAATCGGGGAAATTTTGCCTCATATTATAATTCTGATCACTTATCAGTACATATCTATATTTTTTATATCTATAAAAAGAAAGCTGACACTTGTGAGACTTTATCAAAGGTAGCTCGTCTTCTGACACGTACTAAAAGATGTGAACACATTTCCCTGGTGCTTGCTTCTCTTCATTGGCTCCCTGTCCGCTTCAGAATTAACTTTAAAATTTTATTGTTAACTTACAAAGCCCTGAATGGACAGGCTCCCGGGTATTTGTCTGACCTCTTGCAGACTTATACCCCCTTTAGATCTCTTAGATCAAGTGATCTTTTGCTTTTAGCTGTACCAAGGTCGAGACTGGTTCATAGAGGCGATCGAGCATTTGCAGTTGTAGCGCCTAAGCTGTGGAATAATTTACCCCTATACATCAGACAGGCTCCCACTGTAAATCTTTTTAAATCTTATCTTAAAACGCATTTTTATTTACTGGCTTTTAATACAGCATGAGAGTTATTTGTTAATTCATATTTGGTGTTTGCTATCAATACTCTAAGTTATTAGTGTGAATGCTTGAAAAGCATTCACAGTATTGTTGTTGTAATCTTTATTATTATTATTATTATTATTATTAGTGTGAATGCTTGAAAAGCATTCACAGTATTGTTATTCGAATCTTTATTATTATTATTATTATTATATTTTATCTATTCCGTACGTTTTTTGTAATCCTATAACTTCAAAACCGTTCAACTTAGAAAAACCATTCAAACACCGTTAGATTCCTATTCTTTTGGACAACACTGCTTCTATTTTTCATATTTTTAACATTTATATTTTTAATTTTATTCAACTTTATTCAACAAAAATTTATAATGTATTTCAATGGGGAGACCCTTCAAATCCTCATTCAACTTACTCATTTTTAAACTCTTACTACTTCCACATACATTGACATAGAGCCACCATTCAAACTTTAAAACGAAGACAAGACATTCAACTATTCAACTTGTATTTATCTTTTCAATATCTATTATACTTTTTCTTCAGTTCCAGTTTAAGTTTCATGATGTTTTTTCACCCGTTTCAGAGTTTATAATGGGTGTGTATGGGACGGAATGTTGGGGCTAGAGTGAGGCAGCTCAACTGCTAGAGTGAGAGGAGCAAAAAAATTAATCTTAAAATCTTTTTTAAAACTGCTGCTGTGTCCGCAGCGTTTGCTCTACAGGTATGATTTTACCCTCAAAACGTAGCCATGGCTGTCCTCTTTCATCCAATGTGTTTACTATTGTACTAGGTGTTGTGGTTCTTTCATAAATGTCACCAATGCACAGCCTCCTCCCTCCAACTCTTCCATAGACTCTAATGTTAAAATGGCTCAGAAGGTTGGTTTGAAAATCAGAAGAGCATGGTGTCTTTCCACTGTCACCACGTCCATATAATAAGCTCCACAAGCATGAAAACTGAGAATTAGGTAGACTAGACATTGCTGTCGCTCACGGTGAAAGAATTTTGTCAATACGACTTTTACTTTTCATTTGGGAACGATTTGTTTGGGCCTGACTTTTCTGTTCATTTTAAGCAGCAAAAGTGAGGTGCATGTCTGTGTCGTGTGTATGGAGCCATTGGGTGCAGTCACTATAGCAACCAGGCTCACACCTGCCTGCTTAACGAGCTCTGCCTGCCACTGTACCAAGATTCATCTTAAGCACTTCTCTTTCAACTGCTGCTGTGTCCACAGTGTTACAGCCATCATTTTACCCTCAAAACGTCGCCATCGTTGTTCTTTTTCCAACATCTTGTCTTTCAAAGCTCAGAGATGTAAACTTTTTAAACTGTGTGGGCCCAAGTGGAGGGATCACATTTTAGTCATTCAGTGATTCAAAGAATATGACCTTTTAATATTCTTTCAGATGTTTTCTGACTCTAAATGTTCTTTTCTCATTTCTTAGGTTTTTCTAATTTACAATTAAAACATTTTCAGCTTTTTTCCAACTTCTTCTTCTGTGTAACCTTCAGCTTTTAGCAGTTCAGCACTTTTGTTTTCAGGTTAAATCCGGGTTTTTTTTTTTTATCTCATTCAAAATTTTTAACTTAAATTCAGTAATTATTTCATTTCAATGCATACATTCAGATTCAAGCATTCACACTGCAGTTTCTTCAGAAAATGCACTTTCTAGTTATATTTTATTCTGTATTCCGTACGTTTTTTGTAATCCTACTCCTTCAAAACCGTTCAACTTAGAAAAACCATTCCAACACCGTTAGATTCCTATTCTTTTGGACAACACTGCTTCCATTTTTCATATTTTTAACATTTATATTTTTAATTTTATTCAACTTTATTCAACAAAAATTTATAATGTATTTCAATGGGGAGACCCTTCAAATCCTCATTCAACTTACTCATTTTTAAACTCTTACTACTTCCACATACATTGACATAGAGCCACCATTCAAACTTTAAAACGAAGACAAGACATTCAACTATTCAACTTGCATTTATCTTTTCAATATCTATTATACTTTTTCTTCAGTTCCAGTTTAAGTTTCATGATGTTTTTTCACCCGTTTCAGAGTTTATAATGGGTGTGTATGGGACGGAATGTTGGGGCTAGAGTGAGGCAGCTCAACTGCTAGAGTGAGAGGAGCAAAAAAAATAATCTTAAAATCTTTTTTAAAACTGCTGCTGTGTCCGCAGCGTTTGCTCTACAGGTATGATTTTACCCTCAAAACGTAGCCATGGCTGTCCTCTTTCATCCAATGTGTTTACTATTGTACTAGGTGTTATGGTTCTTTCATAAATGTCACCAATGCACAGCCTCCTCCCTCCAACTCTTCCATAGACTCTAATGTTAAAATGGCTCAGAAGGTTCGTTTGAAAATCAGAAGAGCATGGTGTCTTTCCACTGTCACCACGTCCATATAATAAACTCCACAGACATGAAAACTGAGAATTTGGTAGACTAGACATTGCTGTCGCTCACAGTGAAAGAATTTTGTCAATACGACTTTTACTTTTCATTTGGGAACGATTTGTTTCGGCCTGACTTTTCTGTTCATTTTAAGCAGCAAAAGTGAGGTGCATGTCTGTGTACGTGTGTATGGAGCCATTGGGTGCGGTCACTATAGCAACCAGGCTCACACCTGCCTGCTTAACGAGCTCTCTCTCTCACTCTGCCAAAATTAATCTTAAGCACTTCTCTTTCAACTGCTGCTGTGTCCACAGTGTTAAAGCCATCATTTTACCCTCAAAACGTCGCCATCGTTGTTCTTTTTCCAACATCTTGTCTTTCAAAGCTCAGAGATGTAAACTTTTTAAACTGTGTGGGTCCAAGTGGAGGGATCACATTTTAGTCATTCAGTGATTCAAAGAATATGACCTTTTAATATTCTTTCAGATGTTTTCTGACTCTAAATGTTCTTTTCTCATTTCTTAGGTTTTTCTAATTTACAATTAAAACATTTTCAGCTTTTTTCCAACTTCTTCTTCTGTGTAACCTTCAGCTTTTAGCAGTTCAGCACCTTTGTTTTCAGGTTAAATTCGGGGTTTTTTTTTTTTATCTCATTCAAAATTTTTAACTTAAATTCAGTAATTATTTCATTTCAATGCATACATTCAGATTCAAGCATTCACACTGCAGTTTCTTCAGAAAATGCACTTTCTAGTTTTATTAGGTATGTTGTATTCTTGTACAGTTATTTTATTATGTATACTGTTTTAGCTGTTTGGTGGTTTTAGAAATTTTGTGAGGTTTAACCTGAGATTCTGGCGTTTCGGGCAAAATAAATTTATATTTAAAAATCAATCAATTCAGGATTTTAATGAATCGATATCATGTTATCCAAGCCACAATTGATTTTAATCGATAAATCTATAATCAAAACCCACCCCTAGGAGTGACCGCCTTAGGCCTTCAAGGATCTGTAAGCCATTATGGACCTCCAACCTTTTATTTTCCATTAGTAAGCTATCACTTTGCAAGCCTTCTACTAATTACGTTTATTGTAACATTTACGCTTAGCTATGTTTGCAATGTCGTTTTGAAAAAGTAGTTTTCCACCTTGTTGTATGCAGATGCTGGGGGGCTTACTATATGACTAAAAAAAAAGCTTAAACCATGAATTTTATAGTAATATTGCCATAGAAAACAAAAGGGGGAGGAGGGGACAGATATCATATTAAGTGCATATAAAGCTTAGGATGATCGTATGTTTTGGTTGCCCCTCAGGCTCTGACATATTTTTCTGCTTCCATCGAGCATTAATATGCAGTCTGATGTTGACTATTACCCGTGTTGCCAACTGTTTCTGCTTGAGCTATGCTTGCTTGATCTCTGATGTGTTGCTGTTGTTTTTTTGTTTGTTTTTTGTCCTTGTTTAAGTGCAGCTAATTTTCCCGTCTTCATTATGGCAATGAGCAGCAATTACTGGGAGATATGTGACAGAACTTAACATTTTTTGTCAAATTTAAATCAAAGCAAACAAAATGTGATTTGTGTTTTTAAATCATCACCAGTCTTGATTATGTTTCTCTCTATCTTTAAGCTTCTGCAATTTCTATCTCCCATATTTTTTTCTATCCTCCAGCATGTTGTGGTTTTGGGAGTTTGGTTGTTTTTGTTTCCTGTGTACAGAATTGAGAGCAGAGGGTCATTTTAATGTTAGAGTATAAACTGAGTTAGTGAAAGGAAAAATAACTTTATGTGAACCCCTGTATTTGTGGGGTTACCAACAACCTCTGTGTAGCAAGTATTTTACTGCTGTGTTCCAGTTCAGATGCTGCCTGCTTCACAGGATACATCCCACTGGTGGGAGCAAAGGCCAAGGGGAAAATAATCCTCCAGTAGCTGCCCGTCAAACATTATGCCTGGTTTACATTTTATACAGTTTGTCTGAGGGCACTGTCACCTAACAGCATAAAGCTTCTGGGTTTGAATACACTGGTCATCTGGGGTCTTTTTGCATGTTCTGGAAGGCCTGGTCTCCTCTGGTTTCTCACTAGTTTTTCTCCAGGTTCCTCAATTTCCTCCCACAGTTGAGCTTGAATGGTAATTATACATTAGTTGTAGGCCTGAATGTGTGTTAATTGATGTCTTTCTCTGTCGTAGTTATGATTATCATGGAGCCTGCCCTGCATTCCACCCGTTCAACCCTATTTGGATAATGTTATTGTTGGGATACAACGATAACACGGTCGTGCAACACTTTCTGAAATTATGTTAATAAAAATCCCAACTGCTGCTCTGACAGAGTCAAATTTAGCTCGGTGTAATATAAAAATAATAGGAAATAATGATTAACCGCTAACGGAAAACAACATAATTTGACAGCACGCATGGAATGGGTCAGTGCTGTTTTCAATAGGAGTCTCATTTGAATTGTGTGTAATGCTGAGGGATGGAGTGAACAATGGCAGTGTCCTACTAACTCAAGCAGTAGAAGTTTGTGTCTAGAGAAACCTTTGAGCTAGAACAGTCTTTGTCAGCCTTTTCAGATGAATCAGGCATTAAAATGCAGACTTACCACACTGTATGACATTTTTCTTTGCTGGTGCTACATGGGCTGCTGTTGAAGGAAGCATTGGTGGTAGTAAAATCAGAGAACTGTATTAGAAGCCCCTGTCTCTCTCTCTCTCTCTCTTTCTGCGTGTGTGTGTGTGTGTGTGTGTGTGTGTGTGTGTGTGTGTGTGTGTGTGTGTGTGTGTGTGAGAGAGAGAGAGAGAGAAAGTGAGACTGGACACTAGTTAATCAGAGCTGTCTCTGTGCTTGCTCCTTGAATCCCCTGTTGGTGAAAACTGAGTTTGTCTGGGAGCTAAAAGAGACTGGTGAATTATTAAAGCTTGCTGAAGCTTCACTCACAGAGAACCAGCAGACTACCGAGACGCCACAACACACACACACACATATACACACTGAGAGGCCAGTTCAATGTAATACCCGCAGGGTACCGTACTCACAATCGCTACACATGAAGAATGTTGACTGTTCATGCTGAGCAAAGCTTGTGGATTTCACTGTTTGCAGCTGCAGACAGACTTTAGTAGCCTTTCAAACATCCAGCTATAGGCTACTCTTACTACAGCTCACTACAACAGGAAAAAAAAAATCATCCCACCTGGCTTACAACATTTTCAGCTTGTAGGCTGAACTCCAAGTCAGACGAGCTTTATGAAGAGCCTCTGCCTTGCACTCTAACCTTTTAAAGATTCATTCTCATGGCATTTCTGTTTTATTAGATGACCAGCTGATGTAAAATAAAAGGCAAAAGTTCTGGGTTACAACCCAGCTTTTTATTAGTAGCCACACACAGCCGGCTGTTTTCGATTTGGTTGTGAATTCATGCAGTTCACAGAAGTGTAAAAAAAAGTGACTCCAGGGGCTTGGATATGAAATTCTTGTCAAGAAAGACAGAACAAATGGAATTCATGAAAATGACAACCACCAACCTCTGTCCATCATACTGACTACTTTCAAAAATATCTGCTTGACATGCTTTTTATGGCTGTCTACATACTGCGATTGTTCTTAGTGTGGTGTACAAAAATGTGGATTAAAGCTGATTTGTTTGTCATCCATAGCATGCAGATATGTTTTGAACCACTATTCTGCTATAACCTTGGCTTTTGGTTCACTATCAAACTGCATTCATAGAAAAACACGGCACTACCCTTGGGAGTGTAAAGACATATTTTGATTTTTTTTATTCTTTTGAGCCTGTAAAATAAAAGAAACTGTGCAGTGTTGCAATCCTTTGTAGGAGGCATTGACATTTTTGTCTACAGCTGTCCTGGTAAGATGTATGTTGTATATTTATACATAGTAAGTCCCTGGAATCAAAGTGCTACTTCACTTTTCTCCCCCTAGGTTTCATTTTTTTTCTAGAGTAACATTCAACTGTACTGAGAAAAGACTTTGTTATTCTCTAAACATATGGGTGGAAAGAGCAGTTGCTACAACAATGTTGCAGCACATTTTTCCACTTGAGAAACAGTGAGTACAGAGAGAATAAAGCCACAGTTTATTGTGCCCAGTGGTTTAATTAAAACGCTAAAATGGAGCTCATAGTATGGGTCTTAAGCAGGAGCATGAAGTCGTTTGTGCCATCTAGATGAGCTGATGATCAGCTGATTCCTTTAAGTGCCATCTTCATAACCATCCACATAATAGAGTGCTCTTCCTAAACACTCTGCTCTATACATCTGCTGTGTGCCTGCCACATTGGCCACTAGTGTAGGGCAGGCTAAAAATGCCCATCTTTTTTAAATAGTTTACTTAATTTAAGCTGCATCAGCTGTTTATTATGACCAACGTGTTGTTCATGGATCCTTTTTACTTTTTTTTTTTAGATAAATCTTTCTCCTCACCCCACAGCTGGTTTGGAAAAAAAATACTTGTCACTCCCTGATCTTCTAGATATTCTGTTTATTGAAAGGGAGTTCTTCCTTCCCACTGTTGCCAGGTGCTTAATCATAAGGGATTGTTAATATTAGTTATTAACAATAGCTGTGCTTTTATAGCCTATTAGATAATATCAGTTAGGGTCTTTCCATAGTGGGAAAAGGTAATTACCAAAATGTTTACCAAATTACCTCTAAAATAGTTTAAACTCGCTGTACTGTCCCGTGAAGAAAGATTCCACCAATCTGCAATTTCCAGATGGTTGAAACAAATGTGTTCAATTATTTGCTAATGCTGTTTGATCAAGGTCTTGTATATAGTAATTGTAAAAGTCTTTGAAGGTGCAAGGGGTTACACAGTAAATGCCCACATTTACTATTTGCTATCATTTTCTAGTCTTGGGAGATTGCAGCTAATCTATTCTTGCAAGCCAGTGGCAAGTTGCAGCATTATCTGCTATGTGAGGCAGCCTCCATTGAGTGCTGCTAGTCAAGCTGGCATTCATTATCAAGCAGGTAATAACACAGAGCAGTGGGCCTACCTCAACCGGCAGTGGACTCATTAATATAAACAGGACCCTAAACCCAAACTCAATTTACTTGAAAGCCTCTTTGCAGACGGGGGTTCAGTGAAGAGCCTTTGCCGGAGTGTGTGCGAGCGCGTGCGTCCGCATGTGTGTCTAAGAAAGGTATTAGTCATTCCTCTCCTACAGCCTGACACACCAGTGCACAAACAGTGCTGCGTGTGTGTGTGTGTGTGTGTGTGTGCATTACAAAGCTCCAATTAGATAGCTGATCAGTGGTGTATATTTAAGTAGTCACTCATCTCTTTTCGCTCCCTACCCCCGCCCTCCCACCCCCCCATATCTGTGCCATTAATGAGTCCAATTAGCACATGCAAATATTTACTTCTAACCAGCATTTGTGATTTATCACACTGTTCACTTTTTAAAACAAACAGTCTGAGTCATTTGTGTGTATGTCCATGCACATACATATGTGTGTGCAGGTTTTCTTGCTTTATTCATGAGGGCACATCAACTCATTAGGCCCTCCTGTAGTGTAAGATCATCAGCAAAGCACAG